>NC_066365.1:4902500-6148750 GCF_013377495.2 Cygnus atratus
TTGAACCGTACACAGTTGGGGCTGACTGATGTCCTTGTTAATTCACATCTTGAAATCAGTTCTAGCTAAAGGTATCTAAAAATCCTTTAACAAATGCTAGATTTCCAGCTGCCATGTCAAAGTTCAAATTTTGTTACCTCTTAGTCTACCCCTCAGCTGATCCAGCAGCATCTCCAAAATAACTTCCTCCCCTGCACAAAACAGAGAAAACATCTCTCCTTCCCTGCCAGTAGCCAAAACTTATGTGGAATATTAGTTTAAAATAAAAAAAGCTAGTTCCATAAGCAAGCAAGCCTTAGCAAACTGCTACACTTCAAGCAGGATAATGTGCTGCATGGACTCTCAGTTTGTTTAGACTGACAATTCAATTTTAGCAAATTTAAACTAATTCACAGTTTTGATATAAATCAGTTGCAAACTAAGCTAAGCGCTAGCTGGCTTGTGCTACTCCCACATGACTTAAAACAAAATTCTAAGTCAAGCCAATACCAGCCATACCTATGCCTAGTCTTCTCTGTCATTGCAACAGTTACTCCCTAAAAACATAACAGCTATTTTTCAAAATTACAGTCTTCACTGGAAGCTCTCCACCTTGTAATGTTAGCTGCCACTGAAGAAAAGTTCTGTCCTTTGCCAAAAAGCATTGAACCTGCAGGTGAAGATCATGTCTATCATATGATCATTTGACGTATTTTAGGACCAGTTCTCATTAATGCTTTCATAAATTACTTGGATGTAGGACTTGAAGGTATACTGAGTAAGTTTGGGGACAACACTAAATTGGGAGGAGCTGTTGGCTCTCTTGAGGGTAGAAAGACCTTGCAGAGAGGCCTTGATGAATTCTGCACCTGGGATGTGGCAACCCCAGCCTTATGTACAGACTGGGGGACAGGAGGCTGGAGAGCAGCCCCGCAGAAAGGGATCTGGGCTCCAGGCCCAGTGCTGCCAGCCGGGTGAGGGGAGGGATTGTCCCACTCCGCTCTGCACTGTGCGGCCTCACCTCGAGCACTGTGTGAGGTTTTGGGTGCCACAGTAACAGAAGGGCATAAATCTATTAGAGAGTGTCAAAGGAGGGCAACTAAGGTGGGTGAAGGGTCTGGAGGACGAAACATATGAGGAGCAGCTGAGGTCCCTTGGTTTGCTCAGCCCAGAGCAGAGCAGGCTGAGGGGAGGCCTCATGGCGGCCTGCAGCTCCCTCACGAGGGGAGCGGAGGGGCAGGCGCTGAGCTCTGCTCTCTGGGGACAGCGACAGGACCCGAGGGAACGGCATGGAGCTGGGACAGGGGAGGGTCAGGCTGGGTGTTAGGGAAAGGTTCTTCACCCAGAGGGTGGTCAGGCACTGGGACAGGCTTCCCAGGGCAGCGGTCATAGCACCAAGCCTGCCGGAGTTCAAGAAGCCCTTGGACAAAGCTCTCAGACACATGGTCTAATTTTGGGGTGGTCCTGTGTGGAGCCAGGAGTTGGACCGGATGATCCTTCTGGGTCCCTTCCAACTCAGTATATTCTATGATTCTCTATTTCTCAGTATTTACCGTTATTCTTCCCTACCACAAACATGCTATTTTAAATGCCACATGCCAATAAGCTAAACAATTTTTTTCAGCTACAAATTTGTCAAATAATTTTGTGGAGTGTAACGCCGGTCTTGAGGTAAACTACACACTCAATTTTTATTCTAAGACAACTGAACCTTCTTACAAATTTAGATCCAAGTAACAATACTGGCTTCAGTTCATAATTTGCCAGTTTAGTGTCAACTTAGGCAACAATAGCTTTTAGCCTTAGCCAAAAATAAAACGCAATGTCTCTAAGAAAGAGAAACACTTCTTCCTCAGTCCCAATTAATGTTTTTGTTTAAAAAAATAAATTAAAAAAAAAGGAGATGGTATCAGGAAAACCACTTCTGTGAAATTAACAGCGTCTTTTTCCCCAATCTCGTATTCTCTCTCATTTTTAAAAGGAAATTTTACCACTTTAAAAAACCTTACCTCTAGTGCTGAAGGAATTAACTTCAGTATCTTGTCTCCTAAAGCAAGCTGTTTAAATGCTTATCATAGATCTCTCTTCACAGACACTGCCATTTCCCCAAAAGCACCCTGACTGCGATTCAGAACCTACAGCCTCATGCAAATCAGCTCTCAATGAAGCATTTACCCCTCTGTAGCCTACTTTACTCACACTCTTTCTTCAAATAATACTTACACAAACTTTTTTAGGCACTTAAAACATTATTTGTGTGCTTAACTTTTGCTGCTTTCCTTCTGATGCTTCATAATAGCATCCTGAAATTAATCCATTAGGAGTAGTGACAACCCTATGGCTCAAAAGAAAGTGAAGAAAACAGGAGGAAGTATTTTTTCTGACTGTTAGATGCAAGTTCTGATTGCTACTGTCTGAAATTATTAATTAGCAGCCTGAGAGGAGTTCTGTTCCTGTAACTGACTCTGTTCAAGAAAGTAGATAAGCAGCAAACAGAGGAGGAAAAGGCCGAAAATTGCTGGTTTCTTTTACATTCTCTCAACAACTAGGGCAGGGGTGGGGTGGGGAAACGTCATAGAAATCCACGCCAGTTCTCTTCTAGTATTCCACATTCTTTTGAGGATTAAGTTCAAGATTTAAATAAAACCAAGACCCCCAAGATCAGACTCTTAAATAAATACTTCTTGAAGTTCTGAGAGGCATTTCAGTGCTCAAAAGAAAAATCACTGGAAACTAGATGCCTCACCTGCTTAGACATTCTCAAAAACATCACTGGGCTTCCAACTGAAACAAAAGGCTTTCAGAAATCTCACCCTAAATTGCAAAGAAAAAAACCCTGCAACATCAGCTGAAAAGAACGCATTAGTCCTCCTGTTGTCTTCAGAGAAATACGTGTCAGAAACATCTACCTTTTACAAACTCTTTAGAGAAAACCAACAATTAAAAAGGCCTATGAAATACAAATGCAGTATATCTTACACCTGCTTATGTTTGCAGCTTTGTAGGACTCAAAACAGCAGGTCGCAAAGTTAATGTAAAGTAGTTGAAGATTCAGAGCGTAAGCAAGTGTTTCCAGTGGCTGGAGTGCTTCAATCCAGCTCAGGGCATCACTGCATGGAGAGGAGGAGTCAGGGAACAGAGCACTCCCTTCCTCAGGTCGCAGATCGTTACGTTACTTACACAGACCCTGCCAGCACCAGAGCAGACAAATCTCAGTCTGTGCACAATCAAGAACCACTTATTGTAAACGTGTGGTTTTACCAATTTCTGTTGCACAAACATTTAATAGATTCATTTGATGATGCAAGAATAATTAAGTAAAAAAAAAAAGGGGGGGGTTACTTGGTGCTAATTTGCCACATGCAAATTCCAGCTGTTTACTGTAGACCTACCACCAAGCATACACTTCTTCCCACAGCTCATCAGAAAGCCTCTTGCTGGTGAAAGTGGTTAATCCACAAGATTTTTGTTGCTGAAGCCAGGACTCCAAATGGGGGGTTTAGGTTACTAATGACAAAAATTTTGCATTCTTTAACTAGCAAATACTGTAAGGGTTTGTGCATTTACAGAAAACCACCCTAGAAGTGGTTGCTGGAAGAAAAATGGGACCAGAATAGCAGAAGCTGTTACCAGGCAGGACAGAGATACACCAAACAAAGCAGCAGTGAACAACAGGCTCGGAAAAAATCCTGTTATCTGGCAGCCTGAAACAGCCAAAATAAGCGACAAGTTCCTTAGTGCCCGCCAAGCAAAAGCCTCGTGCTAAAATATCCTCCTGTGCCCTGGCCAACCTACAGCATCTGACCAAGGCTGGAAACAAAACCTGGCATCATGCCTCATTCTGATGCCTTATGCAAAAAGGCATCCGTACGGCAAAAGAAATGGCTCCTTTAATAACTAGGTTTGGGGCTTTGTATTGTTCCTATCCCAGAAGCAACCAAAAAAAATCCAGCCTGCTTCCACAGCTTTATGGTGCTGGTTTCTGTGCAAAGAATGCATTGCTGTGAGTTATTTGCAATATACAGAAAATAAAACAGAAAACCTCTAAGGGAATAAAACAGAAGCAGAAACTGAACAAGTGCAAAGCTGCTCTGTGGGCATAAAAGCCTAAATCTGATTAATATAATATCAGTAACAACCCCAGACCTCATTACATACCGTTCTGAGATTCTGTGAACACGTACGTTTAATTTCATACTCTGCATAGCACTGCATTTATAAATGGGGAAATATAGTGGGTAAGAAAATGGCACATAAAAGGGAATTTCAGTTTTATCATGAACTTTTGAGAATATCATCAAATTCAACAGAGATCTTTCTACAAATCATCTTTGATGATTTTTTTAAATTACCAGATTGTGCCTCTACTTAACCCTTCTCTAACAAAATTCAGCAGAAGGCTAAATGCCACTTCCCTCTGGCTATGAACAATAGGAAAAGCTACTGAAGAACACATAACAGAAAAGATCTAGCTCTCAAAAGTACTCACAGCATCTGCTTTTGTTGCTGTTCTCAGCTCTTCCAAAAAGCACAGAGAAATAGGAATCATTCAGATCAGTTTCATAATTGCTCATGTGGTTGCAAACTGTAGTGAATAAAAATACTGAGTTGTGAATCGCTGCTGTGGTACTCATTAGAAAAGTAAAGCCACCTGTACCATAGCTACAGGGGCAAGAAGACTACTGCTGCTCTACCTCTTTTGAAAACTCAGCTCCAAAAACGTCAGCACAAGCTTTTAAGGAACATTGGTCACCGCAAACAACAAAGACTGGTTCTGGTTCACCCACATCTCTAAAGCTGCTTTCTACTGCAAAGTGGCTCTCTCTGGATGGAGGAATGACAAGCATGCATTAAATTTTGGCAATTACGTGCTGATTGCTTAACAAAAATCATTAGTATGAACATTTGCAATAACCATCAGCCATCTATCTATCCAAATGGACACAAGCTTTACTGACCAAAGGCTGGCACAGCCAGGAATGCACAGGACAACTGTCTGGGCAGGAACACTTAAAACGTCTAGTTTCAAATTCCCTTCTAATCCTAACAGCAAGTACAGATTTAACCTGACAATCATATCTCTGCACTTAGCTGCATACAAAGATTTTTGCTTGTTCTTCTCCAGACTGATAAACATCTAGTGATTTATAGCTACTGAAGAGATTGATTGACAAACCTCAAGCTTTCAGAGGTACCTGAAAGCGGGAAAAGAGCCTTAACCACAGAACAAACATTGTGAGAAGAATCAAACAGGGCACTGAGAAATAAATGAAAGCAAAACAAGAACTCTGAATCTCAATTTCAAGCCATGTTTCACAGAGGTCTGATTCACTGTTGGAGCTCTGGACTCTGGCAGAGGTGAAGATCCACTGCTAGGTGCTGGAGTTAACTCCAGTCTTGTAAATAGCCTGCCACTTGTAACAACTGGTTTCTGAAGGACATTTGCATTGACACTCCAAAACCCTTGGGTCAAATGGTCCGGAAAAAAATCCCACTTGTCTAGGAAAGAAAAAGGACACCTTTTCACATTGCTTCCTCTAGTTGCTCTGTAAGCACTTCTTCCTACTGTGTAAAATAAGGCATAGGCTCACAAAGCTCCCATCTGGACAGAGCTGGGCTACTCACTGCAAGGCAGCTACTCATTTCCGGGGGCTAAACTATATCAAGAGACAGTTAACATACAATAAATTATTGGGCAGTGCTGTTTTCCCAACTAAACTCTCCCAGGTGATGTTCTCTGCAAGTCCCCCCAACAGACGATGGAGGAAGCAACAACCTGTGATCATTTCTACTGTGATCCACACAATTTAGAAGGCATCCACGTGTCTATTCTACATTCACATCCATACTGAAAGTTGATATTTGTATCTTCTAATAAAATTAGTCTTCTACAGCGAGAGAAGGGGCTCAATAATTTTTGCAAACAGACTCGGGTTTAAGACTTCAGGACGTCTGCACTCAGCAAACAGGCATATGTTACTGTTGTCCCACGCGCAAGTAGTATTGTGCTCAGTGCCATCAATGAAGAGTATTTCATTTTTTAGACCATAGCCAAATTTGAACTTCTAAACCACGCTTAATTCCTCTTTGGATCAAACTTTACTGCTGCCTCTTGCACTTTATACTCCGTAAGTCCCCCAAGTAGAGCATTCTTCTCCAGTCCAATTAGGATTCTGCTTTCAACCCTTTCTGTAAAGTTTGCTGTGCTCCCGTTTTCTCCCCAACTGTGCCAGCAACAAGGATGACCATAGATGGAGCATGTTTGGCAGCTGACGTGACCCAGATGCTGAACCTGGAGCCATCTTCCCAGCTGCAGTAGCTGGGCTCACATCCGACTCCTCAGCTGTTGACTGTCAAGCTGCTTCCAAGCTGTGCCAGGCATCCATCTCAAAGCTTTGATGGAAGTGGGGCAAATGCTCTAAATCTGTGAGGCCTGCTGACAAAAAGGATAAGGAAGACTAAAGGTTTTAAAAGCAGGCTGTGAGGGAAACCAAACGCCCCTATTTCCTTCTTTTTTATCCTCATTTTTTTTTTCCACAATCTGTTTTTCCCCTATTAATAAAAAAAAATCAGGAAGAGCTGAGTGGTGAGAGCAGAAATAAACTACCACGTTCTAGTCTATGTACTGACCAGCCAGGAGATCATCCTTCAACAGTCAGCACTACATGCAATGGAAGGTGGCTCGTGCACTTCCACATGGAGTGGCAAGCACAGCAAGGGCTATGAAATATTGTTTATCGAGGGAAACGTGAGACAGACTATTCCTTCATGTCATTATGCACTCTTTAAGCCTCCTAGACAGCTTTAAACTGTCAAAGTTTCAGTAATTTATATACAAATCAGGAGTGACTATTTAATAGCCTGTTTCTGACCGATTCAAATGTACTTCATGATCTTGAACCCAACAACAGACTTCCATCTATTCTACGCCTCCTCACTGAGGAACAAAACAACAGGATTACCTGGATTCAATGGCCTCAGCCAATTACCACTATGCATTCTGATCTAGATTTAGGGGGAAGAATGTGAAGTTTTGGTCTTTTATCTCATCTCTGCTCATCCTGGCACAGTATTCCACACACTGATAGATTAAACTCCCTACCCAACAGCTAAGAACCTCCATGTGGCCTATCTGCTACGGAGAAAAGGTCTCTTCTGAAATAGCAAGCCAACCTTACAAATGCCTCTTTCAGGTTTCTTATATATATGTATACACACGCATATAATTACTGTATCTGAGAGGAAAGCACAATTTTAGAGAAAGCTTATTTTTCTGAAATATCACATTTAGTAGTGAAAACTATTTTGCACATTCATTACTAAATAGCCTATGTCTTGCTTTAAACCAAAGCCTTGCAAAGTAAAAAAGTACCAATGTCAAGCTAATTCTGCCCAAATGTTTTTGTAAAAAGAAAAAAAGGTATCTTTTTAAGATACAAGAGTAAACTCATGTTCTTGTTTTTAATTACTACTAAAAAAGTAGTTCTGAAGCTAACTTTATCCTGCATCATTTGAAATTCACTAAACTGAATAACAGGTGCTCAGAATCTTCTAGTGAAACAGACTTTAGATGCAAGAAGTGGACCGTATTTTAGGAAAATCAATGTAATTTAGTGATGTGTGAAAAAAAAAAAGATTGTCTGCCATATCTTTTCTTTCTTTTAACCCTCTTCTTTCTAGACAAGTGACTTGTCAAGACAAGTGACCCAAAATCAGAAAATCAGGAATGAAGATCCAGGATCCAATAAAACAACAAATTTTATTCTCTTTTCAGAAACTTCTTGGGTGATCACATGCCATGAAGTTAACATCTGTCAGCCTCAGTTTCTTTATATGCAATCTGAATTGGATGTTGCGGGAGGGAGGAAGAGTCAACAGAGAGTTGACTTATTGCTTATAACTTAGAGTCAACTGAGAGTTGACTTAATTACTCATCATTTCTTTAATTAAAAAAATACATATATGCACTCAGTTCACAGGTCCAAAAGACACAAAGTAAAAGAAGGCTACCACTCAGTTGAACTGGAACTCCAACCTTCGTGCCCACCTGGCTCTGCAGTATTTGGAGAAAAGGCACACTTCCCAGCACCCCTACCAAGAATAAATCCAGACTTTGCTAAGCCCCAAGGAAAAAGTGGCAAAACAGAAGGTGCCTGCCACACCTATCTGTTTACACAGCACAGACTCCAATTTCAATCCTCCAAAGTACTCAACTACAGTAGTAGTGTAGTGCATGAAAAATGACACTTAAAATAAAGTGCCAGTAAGTAAAGCCAATTTATAGGACTCTAGAAAGCATACAGAAGCTTTCACAAGCTTTCTAGCCTAAACAAAACAAAATAAATCTATTTACTAAGCTCTTCAGAATAGGAACCACCTCTTCAGTACGTTTCTATAGCATCTAGCAAAAGGAGGCCCTTGACCAGTAATTGTAAATGCCAGAAAAAATCCTAACGCGAATCATGAGTTCTGCTTTTAAACGCTGGCATTGGGACCATTTTGTGCAAGTGACAGCCTGCCACTGCAGGATTATTATTTTTATTTTAAACAATACGACATTCAAAAAGACTGTTCAAGGTACTGTTTATACCTACAGATTAGCGCTGCACTTAAGGAAAATCCTAACAAAACAACTTGCTGCCTTTCCACCACCACATTGCCAGAGTGAAAAGAGACTGCCACCCAGTGGGCTACAACCAAGTACATCAACTGCAAGCCACAGCGTTCAATAAAGAATTGTTGAAAATTTTATTTTTAAGAAAGTGTGGTTATTTTTTGGATTTTTCCCATTAATATAATGTCTTTGAATACATAAATTCACTTGTCATTCTGTCTTGCACCTGAAAAATCAATGTCTGCATGAAGGCACTGTACATATAAAGCTTTTCAGAATTACAAGAAAAAATAATCTACCAAATCAAGCTTTCAGCAGAGAAATAGTTAACTAGTGCAATCACTCTTCAGAGGTGGGTTATGTTCTAAACGCAGCTTGCGCCATCCTTGGGAAGGTTTAAACAGAATTCACCTGTAGTTCGGCAATGCTGAATACAACGATAGTTTAACACCTCTCGAGGTTTGGAGTTCATTTGTATTTGTAAAATCCTTCTCCAGTCTTCTTACCCAGCTTCTTCTCTTCCACCAGTTTATCCACAAGTGGGCTGGGTGCAAAAAGAGGATTGTTGGGCTCTAGCGCATGCCATCCTGGTGGGAGAAAAGAAGTGGATGAATGAAAAATATTCCTGTTTATATGTGAAGAAATTCAAGTAGAAAGAACTTCCAAGTTTCACTTCTACCTGTGAAAGACACGGTCAGCTAGAACAAAGTAGCACTACCCAACAGCGCTGGCTAAAAGCAGAAGTGACTTCATTGAAGATCTTGTTTTGAAAGTGATATACTGCCTAGAGAATTTACACTGCTCATTCAAAACAAGACAACAACCATCAATAAGCTGTCACCAATTGCATCACTTTTTGCTATCATACTGACATTTACCCACTAACTGACTGAAGTGAAAGGGAGATGGGACACCTGCATCTTTTAAACTATCTACTGGTTCCCTATTAACTGAGGATGGAAACACGTCAGGCAAAAAAACAGTTGGGAGTCTCAACTTTTGTTGCTTATTATAAGAATATCTTACCTCCATTACTCTTCCCACTGACTCTTTTTTAATTATACAAAGTCCCATTGACGTTATTAATATTTTCCACAGGAACTTGATGTAGTAAGCACAACAACCACTGTTAGGTCCCCATCAATAATAAGCACAACAACCACTGTTAAGTCCCCATCAATAAGATGGGGTGCAAGCATACAGTACAATTGCTGCGCTCAGATAGTACGCTGAGCTGCATTCTCATTCCTTTCTCCTCTACAGTTAAAAGGCCTGTGCCATAAAAATGCAGTTTAAGCTAATTACGAGTCAGATTTTCCTTACAACATTCATCTACAATTTATCTAAAAAGGGCAAAAAAGAAAAAGAAAATAAGCATGCAGTACCATCTATAATGTATTTACTGGTATCCAACCCAACATAGTCCAGGAGTTCAAATGGACCCATGGGATAGCCAGCCCCGAGCTTCATAGCAACATCAATATCTTCCTTTGATGCATCTCCTAGAGAAAAGATTGACAGTTTGATGAACAGAGAAGATTCTGCATCTGCTTGGCACCACTTATAAATAATTAACAGGGTGTTATTTCACACTGGTGCAGCTCTTCACAAAAATCTCTGCACGTTTCAGAACCACAAAACCTGGAGTCAGCATACACAAAAATACACGCTGGAATATAAAGTTGAATCCCTCACACACACACACACACAAAAAAAAAAACAACTGCAGGCCTGCTTTCCATTTTCTCATCTTCCTCTTGCATTTCAATACAGATTACCATGTTTTTGACGGAACCACAGCTACTATGCTCAACCTAACAGAAAGACTAGAGGAAGAATCAGTCATGAAGAATCAAGAGCTTCTTTTAGAGGCAGCTGAATGTTGTAAGTAAGGAGAGAGCTCAATTTCAATTTTATGGTATCAGCAACACCTTTGGGATCAGGCACAGGACAGAGCTGCCCTTACTCTAATGCAGTCAGAAGGCAAGGTCTAACACTGGACACAACAACTACTTTTGACAGCAGCTCCTGAGGTCAGGGATACAGCCAAGTAAGCTGACAGGTAGTATACTCCATCGTGCTGTATCAGTTCACGCTTTAGCAAATGCAGTTTTCTGTTGAGATGCCAGCCTTTTGCACCTGCAAATTCCCACCTGTTTCTCCTGCTACAGGAGTCAGCGATAGCCAGCAGATGGACAAGGCAGGAATGGGGGGAGTGGTAGCAGCTGATTCACATGCTTAATTTCAACAACTTTCACCAGAGGATAGCCATCAGCTATCAGAGATGGCAGAGAGGAGTGGCCTGAAGAGACTGCGCAGGTGTAGTAAAATTATTGATTTCCAAGATTATTAAAGAAGAAGAAAATCAAAATGATTTGTAACTTCTACTTCAGTCTGTGCCTATAAAAATAGGAATCCAGCATTGCAATTGTCACAGTTAATCTTCACCTTGTTCTTTCACTGTGAATGTCTATTTTATACTGTCATGAAAACAGATGCACCTTTACTGCTTATTTTTACCACATATTTTGATAAAGGCAGTGTACTACTTTGCAGATCTTATTTTAAAAAAAAAAGATGAAGTTAACAAGTACCTGTTGTGTTTTTTTTAAGCATGCTCCATGCTCAATTCAGGCTATCCAGAATCTTAGAGGATCAAAGCCAATGCAAATTATGCACCCAAAATAAGACAATCTTAGAAATGATTTTTCGGCAATTTTCCATAAAGGCAACAACTTGAATAACAGTCTTGTATGAAATAATAGAATCATTTAGGTTGGAAAAGACCCTTAAGAGATCATCAAGTCCAACCATCAAACTCACCTACCAAGTCCCATCACTAAATGACGTCCCTTACTGCCACATCCACAGGTAATCATTTTTTTATATTATGGAATGGCTTGGGTCAGAAGGGACCTCAAAGAAGTCCCTTACTTGGTCCAGTCCCAGCCCTAGACAAGAACACCTCCCACCAGACCAGGCTGCCCAGGGCCCCATTCAGCCTGGTCTTGAACACCTCCAGGGATGGGGCATCCACTGGGCTGCAAGTGCACGCTGCTGGCTCATGTCATGTACCTCTTTTTGTTCTTTAAAGCTAACAACTCTGTTTTTTTATTTTTTTTTCTTTTTTAATTTTTTAAGAACTTTTTATTTTTGAGCAACTGGGAAAATTAGCCTTACTTAATTCCAAGATAAGTTCCCCACATTCAAATAAACATAAGCCTTCAACTCATTCGAAGCTGTTGCAGGCGTACTTACTTTTCCTATCGACAGATTCATTCCATTTTGTCAGAATTGGCACTTTGCTACCTGACAGCATAGAACGGGCAATACAGACCATCATATGCTAATATTTCCAATGTGCCTCTGTTTAAATTACTGTTGATATACTACAGGTATTTTGGCTATGTAAGAGTATGGAAGTCCTTACCCACTTAACCCACAGAGACTTTGCGTAAGTAAAGACTGGAGGACTGACCAATAAAATGGTATTTCAGTGCTTGTGGTTGCCAGGGAAGAGACCCAAATTCCTTACTACTGTGGCTGACAATCTGGTTCAAGTGTCTACTCTAAGAATTAATGCAAAAGATGTGATAAAAATTTAACATGATTCAATAAAGAGTATGAATCAGAAGACAACCATCAGGCTTTTCAAAACATAAATCAGGTTTTTACATCAATGTCTTCAGAGTTAAAAATTCATAAATGGACTTCAAGAAGTTTGGAAATATCATACTGTTGAACAAAATACAAACAGAATATAGATGAAATCAAAATACTGTTTTGCCTAGGCAGAGAGCCCTCAATTTTAACATACAATCTCAGTGACTGTTTTCTTTACATTTAATTAAAAGTTCTCTCATCTCCTGAAATATATATAATGACAGACGTCACTCACCAGAGACACCCCTTTTACACACATTACAACACCCATACACTATTTAAAACTGTGACTTTTTCTAAAAGAATAATGTCCCTTTGCATTCAAACCTTTGTTTTTCAAGTCACTAAAATCTGCTCTTTCCTCTGTTTGAGATGTAATTAGGTACATCTGTTGATAGATAAACATGCAGTGTTGGTTTATATTTGTTTCTGGAGATCAAACCATCCCTTCCATGTGCTATAAAACAGATTTTTAATATTTAAAGCATATTTGGTGGAATCCTGATAATGCGATGCTTTCATCTGTAAAAAGTGGTGCTTTCAAAAACAAAATGTTTCAAATGACATTCTTAAGTAGCATGCAGCTACAAGCAGAACACTTCAAATAAAAGCAATTATACTCAAAATTTCCTTTTTAACCACTCATGTTATTGGCTTGTTTCCTTTTCAAAACAATTATCTATGCTTTCAAAGTTGTACGGTTCTTTAGGAACTCCTGATTACTTCCACCTGCCCTCAGCATCAATGTCAAAAAGACCAAAACTAAGATGGAAGGTCCTAAGGAAGGTATCTTTTAAAAAGGACTTGGAAGAGGAGCAGGAGGTTTTACAGAGCAAAGGCTGAGCCCAAATCGCTTGTTTGCCAGTACTGTAGTATGATACTGAGTATTGTAGCTTATTCTACCTGAAAATTGGTGTTTTATTTCACAAGCCCAGCGTATGGAACCTCAGGAGAACTTTCCTAATGGTCCCCCACAATGGGATTTTCAGGCATTTTCATAACAGACTCTTGGGCTGCAGAGAAGAGGGTTCCTGATCAGCTGGCAGAGGCTATTTTTACAATAGCACTACACTCTCCTTTCCAAACCAGAAACATTTTCCACCAGCAGGAATTTCCCACACAGGTACTCAGTAACTTCCGACTCTGCATACCCTGGCATTTCAAAGGGAAGACAAGCTCTTTCCAGCTACACAGACCGCTTCATGCTTGATGTGCACTACCCACTTCCAGCCTTTAAGGCGTGAAAGTTTTAAGGGAATCACAACACCTTTCTGAATGGACATAACACTTAGCAGCACAGTATGTCAGCATCCCCTGAAGTCAATAACCCAGCAAGTACCTCTCTCAAAAAGTCGAACAGCTTCCATCATATACGGCACCAAGAGACGGTTTACAATAAACCCAGGAGTATCCTATGAAAATTAACAAAAGAAACAAAAAGGGATTCTAAATAAACATTTACAACTTCTACACTCAGATGATACATAAATTAAACAAGTGGATGAAGACACTTATTGAATCATCAACTTCTGGTGTGCTCTGAACTGTATTTTTCATCTGATTTATCTGCTTGCTATTCAAACACAAAAGATGAGTTTCACAAACCAGGCATGGCACATAAACATTCATCATGATTGAGAGCAATTAAGACTACTACAAGTCCAACTCATTAATCTTAAAACAATGTAATGTGGTCCATTGGAAAACGCCTTTTCTTTAGCAAAATTCTGCTGACACAATTTCCTGAAGGATATGAAGAGTTTTTCCGTGTGTGTGTTGTTCACTACTGGAATTCCTGGCTCAACATTCTACCTCTCCCCCACTGCTCACTGCTAAACCAAGCTTTAATCAAAAAATACAAAAAAAAAAATACAAAGAAAAGAGAAAGAGCTTTGCAAATAAAGTATTATTTCAAATATTGCTACAACTGTTTCAGATCTTTATTGATCTGTTCCATTTCATCTCAGTATTTAAACCAGAGAATTTCAAGCAAACAATTGCAATTTCTTCTGCAAACAGGAACAGGAAAAAAAAATTCAAACATGGACACTGACCATTATTTCTGCATTACCCTCTACCCAAGCTAATTTCTAAACAATATTTAATTGTATATTTGCCACATTCCACCCTGGAAAACTGTGACAGAAACAGGAAAAAGAAGTCACCTAAGGCCACACAGCAATGTAGCAGCACAGCCAAAATCTGAGTGCAGCATTCAGATGCTGAATTACTGGTAACTACCAGATCGCAGGCCCTTCTTTTTATGACCAAATGTCTCCTGGGGGTTGTGAAACTTTAGGCAATAGCTTGTACAAAGCTTCCCAGACCACAGCTTAATGAATTTGGAAAAAGTGTGCTTAGGATGCGGGGCGTTCCTCTGGAAAAAAAACAAAACTGCAAAGCAATGAAGATTAATATGGGTGTAGTTACTGCAGTCTTAAGAGAATCTTGTGATGAGCACACACCATGGAGGATGCATCCAACAGCTTCACGGTACAAGAGGTAGCAGTCTTGCCTCTAACATAGCTAAAGACAAGCTCCTGTGTAAGCTTTCCAGCCCAGGACTGGAAAAGGAAAAATAGAGGGGTATGCTCTGACACTTGTAAGTTTTGCTGCTTTTCAGAAGATGTCTAGAGTCCCTATACTTAGAGGAATTTGTGGTAAATGTGGGCATTTTCTTTGTCAAAATGTTTTTAATATGGAAGTGAATCTGGAAAAAAATTGTCTGGAAATTCCTGAAATGCTCTTATAATCTCCTCAAAACCACTTTCTTAAAATTAAGTTTTCAAGGAAAACAAGTTTTCTGGACATTGTACAATCCAAACTGTACTCACCTTACAACTGACAGGACTTTTTCCTACCGCTTTACTGAAATCCATAAGTGACTCAAAAGTCTTTTGGCTAGTCATTGGAGTCTTGATGACCTGGAAAACAGGAAGGAAGGGAGAGAGAAGCACATTTCTGAGCAGAATTTCCCAACACAGCGATGATTAAACCAAATTTCAGAACACTTACAGAAATTCGTATGACATTTGTTTTGAAAAAAAAAAAAAAAAAAAAGAAACAGTAGAGATATATATAACAAACACAGAAATCTATTTTAAAGATAAGTATAGCATTTTACATGGTCTCAAGTTATGTTTCCTTGAGATACCTTCCCACTTAGCCAGTGTAAAAAGGACTATCTTTTTAGAATCCTATGTAGAGATAATAGTATAACAGACCAGCTTTAAAAGCCACATAGTCTGCTGTCTTGGGAAACACATTGGTACTACTCTAGAAAACCATATTATAAAATTAATAAACCATATTAAACCTGATATAAAGGATGAAACATCTATTCTGTGCCCAATGTAAACATGAGACAGATACATAATTCTAAAGAAAATTTAAAATCTTTCAGATATGCAACAGCCTCTTAGCTTTTTGGTATATTCCCATGTTGATTTTCTTCACAAATGAGACTTTTTCTTTTGTCACATGTAGTATTTTCTAGACTTCACTGGAGTTGGGATGCAGTATGTTATTTATTACACTATATTTGATCTTTATTAGCGACCTACCCCCCACCACACACAGAATGACTTGCAGAAGCTGAACTGGTTGCGATATTTGTGTTGAAACTGGCCTTCATGCGTGGTAACTGAAAGCTGCTACGTGTAAGCAGTTAAAGCTGACCTCTTTATTCATACAGTTTTAAGTCACTCAGATTTCCATGCCCCAGACATCCTAATAACTGATGATAAGGCCAACAAAAAAAAAAAAAACACTGTTAGGACTGAGGAGAAGGCTTGTTTTTCGGCAGAAAGAAGAGTGTTTTTTTAACTTCATTATTAGATAAAAATATCCAAGATATTTATGTAAGACTGTGACAGTTTCAAGAACGAGTTTTCAGTACACACTTGAGAACTTTTAAACACTATCACAGGTCTTTTGAATTATTAGAGAAAGAAGTCCCCTCATAGCTATACTCTTCTGAGCACGAGATCAACAATCTATGGAAATCGCAGGTAAGATTCGAAGTTACTGAAGAGTTGTGACAGGTATGGAGGACAGCTTCCATGACAGATGACTGGCAATTTCAGTAATATCTTTTACAGTTAGGGCAATTCCCTTGATTTTTTACCCCATTATTTCAAACTGAAACAACTGTTTTACATAGAAGATGTTATACAGTGTTCTTCAATGCCAGTCCTGATTTAGAGCAGTAGATCTGAAATGAACAAAAACCCTTAAAAAGTGTATTTATTTATTAATTAATAATAAGCCCAGCTTTTGTGTTCTAAAGACCTTCAAATGCTGCTCATCAAGTGGAGTGACTTTGGGGAAGGACATTCATAAGTCAGGTGAAAAAAGCACCAATTATAATGTTGACCACAGCAGTCATAAAGGGGTTGCTCTGTTTTGTCTTTTTTACAAATACTGATAGATATCTTCAGTATTTTTCAAACCTCACAGAAGTTTAGTTCAGATATCTGAAGTCCATCATTTGTTTTAGGCACAGAACATTTCAACCTCACAAACGAATTACTGGAGACAAGTAGTTCTTATTACAGAAACCAATAAAGCCTGTGTCAGCTTAAGGAACTATGCTAAGATTTCTGTTATCTGTGACACCACCTATAAAATTTCTCCCTTTCCTCCTTACATTTCCCCAGACCTTTTAATCACAATACATAGGATGTGATATTAAACTAAAAAATTTCACGAGGGTACAGAAGTTAGGGAAAGGGAATTTGCAAGTGTTCGAGTCCTTGTCAGATGACTGTACTCTGAATCACATTTGTCCACTTCAGCTAAAAGGCTCAAATTTTTTTTTGGGGCGGGGGGGGATACAGTCAAAGACAGAGCAAGGAAGTGCGTGGTATGTATTTTAACGTGAAACAAGCGAAACTGTCCAATCAAGCGAAATGCAGGAGTTCCAAAGTAAGGCACAACTTATTCAAAGTGTTTGTCACCAAAGCAATACTATAATTAATCACTTATGGGACAGAGGAAAAAGATTTACAGCATTTAAGTGCATGAAGTACATGAAATTTTGTGGCAGGCTGGCCAAGATGCAACGTTCCTTTTCACTTAAGATCTTGTAAGTTCTAGCCGATCGAGATTAGCTGTAACAATCACACGTTCTCCAGACATGCACATTCTTTTGTAGTTTAGCTCATCTCCTGTTCTATTGCACAGCCATCTCAAGGTGCCCTTTTTCTTTTTTTCTTTTTTTTTTGGGGGGGAGTGGGAGGAGAACAGGCAGAGGAAGAAAGCCCTGGCAGTTGTACTGCAATGATGTCTTTAGTTTGGAGACTCAGACCCTTATATCAGATTACTTCTTATTCTGCTCTGCATTTCAGTATTATTAGAAGGTGCAAGATGTAGCCAAGGAGAGTGTACTTAGAAAAACTTCTGAAGCCTTAGTAAAGGCTACTCTTTACATATTTCCCAACCTTTAAGGACCTCTAATGTTAACGTTAAGACACGTAACTTCAACCCTTCCAGACAAATCATCTGGAAGACTGAATAAACATGACTTACCTTGTGTCTCAAAAGTCACAAGGCAGTATGAGTTCATCTGCACATCGCTTCCTATCAAGCCCACACTGTTAATAATCAAATTCCTCTGTCAGTCATTGGATGATTTTGTTTAGGCTGCCAATAGTTAGTATTAATCAGCTAGCCTGCGGGACTGAAACAATCACTATAAAGGGCACATCTGCTGGCAGCTCACCAGAGAACTTTGCAGCCTGGAAGCAGGAGTTACCTTTGTGGTCAACCCGCCCCTCGACAGACTGCACCACCCGCTCATCACCAGAGGTAGCTCGTTCTGCATCAGAGGAGCTGCAAACTCAGACCAACCCTTTCATCAGACTGAATTCTCAATGATAACAACCGCACTGCTGTTATTGCTAAGTGGTTATTATTAAGATGTTGTAAGACTCTTACCTCCACGAGCTTCATCATAGGCACGGGATTGAAGAAATGGAGGCCACCGAATCGGTCCTGCCTGGTGGTGGAGTTAGCCAACTGTGTGATCTGCAAGGATGAGGTGTTGCTTGCAAATATTGTATGCCTGGAAAAAGAAACATATGGACTGTACTATCTTTCTGACAGTAGGAGATTGGTGCACCACGCAGAAATAGACATCCACTGGCTAGCCATCCACAGAACTCTTAGAAATATCCCTGCAGATTATCACCTTCCTTTTGCTGAGGTATAAATAAAGCAATGATGGAATAACCAGAGGAAGAGCTGCGTGAGTTTCTGACTCCCGAGAACGCATGTTGAATACTGTATCAGGTCAAAGAAGAAAGATTCTCTAAGCAGAACATTTTTGTTACAGGCCCAAATCTATTCCAACTAATTCCTTCAGCAATCCTGAAAATCAAATGGAATTATTTTTTACACATCTATGAAAACCCAATCACGTGTCATGTCAAGCATGTATTTTGGAGCTCAAAAAAAAAAAAAAGGAATTTTTTTTTATAATGATCAGTGGCAGACATGGTAAGTAAACTTTGTACCAGAGCAAAGGGACACTGCAAAGGTTACACAAAATCACACAATTTTCAAGGCATAGTTCAAAGACCTTGTCAGAGACAGAAAACATATTTACTAATTCCAATTTGTAATGATTTTTTTCAGAGACATCTCAGAGCCACAACAACCCTGCCATATTGACATCACACAGAAAACTTAAATGACTTTTTCTTCAAACCACAAAATGAAAAACTAAATTAGAACTGAAACCCTACCTTTCATTCTGGACTGTATCAACCTACCTTTCAAGAAGTTATCCTACTGGACTTGTCAAATGTTAATCTAGATCGGTATTTTGCTTATATTTCACTACGATATAATTGAGCTTCCAAACAGAGCTTTCAGAAGTTACACCTAAGTCATGGGGACACCTTATAGAAGCATTAGAAGAAAACATTACAGGAAAAAAACAAACAAACAAAACACACCAATTTCATTTTTTTTTAATGTTTTCTCGGTTTTGAAAACTTGTTAAGGAGAAGGAAACAAAATATCCTAAGAATTCCTGCTTATATTTCTTATAAATGTTCTTTTGTTTTCCCCCTACCATAAAGTGGGCCTTACATTGTTATTAGACAGGGTACTAAAAATAGCATTTCACACTTTATAGCTTTCACCTTGCAAGGTCAATGAATCCAAAGGACACTTACCTTCCCTGAAAATCTGTCACTATATAGAAATAATTCAAATATTCATAAAAAAAAAGTTTTGTGAACCCACATGTAAAACAGCAACAATTACATCTCAGAGAATAATGGTCTTAGAGCAAGAGATTTTACTTCAGCATCACTTCTGCAGGTAAATCCTATAAACTCTCACAATGTAAAGCTTTGGTTAAAAAAAAAAAAAAAAAAAAAGGCATTACATTTGTGTTGTGTACAAGGGCATTTTATTTACACTTTCTGCTCTGACCAACCAATTGATTTAAACTGAGTTTAAAATAGAATTGACATGCCTCTGTGACATAGAGTACATTATCTATGTTTCAGGTGACAGCACAGTCTGAAGGCTTTTAAAAGCAGCGACAGGAGTGAAGCCCTAATGATGATTTTCCAGCCATCAGTGTGCTTTCACTTGGTGCCATCTAGTGGGACACAGGAAGAAATAAAAGCAAAGTCAAACACAACAGAAACATACCGTTTCGGTAAGACTTACTTTTACAGTCCAGCTTTTTAAGCAGTGAACATTGAAGAAAACCTCTTTTAGAGCGCTTTTATAACACACTGCTTCTGAACACCCTGAACTGTCCCAAAACACTGGCCTGTTCCTGGCTGAGTTTCCATTTCTAAAGATAGATCCTAAACCAAGAGATGTTGATAGGCATTCCCACCAGCCAGAGATTAATAGAAGGCACGAGCTCTTAAGAAAGTAGACACTCCAAAATTCTTTTGACATCATTATCATCTTTCTTGGAAAGTGCTGCATTGTTTAAATGCCCCGAAGATCATAAAAAATGCAGAGGTATTATAAAAAAAACCCTAGCCTAACCTTTTTCAAAACAGAAGCATGAGGACTGATTCAACATAGGAAGAGGAAAACAGACTCAGAAGTGGGTAGCAATGCTTTATCACCCATTCTGAAGATGATAACCATACAACATAGTAACAATTACTATATGAGAGAGGTGAGTATAACACACCTGGAGGTGTGTTATATATATACTATACTTTGCACTTTTGCAAAGCACTGCTAAGAACAAAAAACAGGATGTGTTCAGACTGATGTCCTAAGACCAAGCAATGGCCATCACTGTTTTACCTGCTCAGTTACCCAGGTGAGGAATACCCCAAGTTCTCAGTGCCCTCTGGGGCTGCCAACCTCTCCTTGTTCATTGCATTTTCTCTGAAAACTTAAGAGAAACTCGCTCTCCACCCAACCACCAAATAAAACTTGTCTCAATAAGGAACAGCTTTCTCATCCCCCTCCATTTACAGATCCCCTTTCAGAGGAATGACGGTTCCTGCATAGAAAAAAAGGAATAGGAAATAAGCTCATGGGCTATTTTTTTCATGAAATGCTTTGGCTTTGTTCTGTCACCAGGTTTATGCTTGTTGGAGAGGTCATCACAGAACAAATATGTGAGAGGGGCATGTAGTGTTGCACCTGAGGAAACAAATGAAACCCAGGATACAACATAAAAGAAGAAATACGCATATGTACAGTTTATGTTCCAAAGCCGGGATTAATCATCTTGTCTGATCAACTGTAACACACAGCCCCTTACATTTCAGTCAGCTATCAGCTAACTGGGTAAGTTATCAGGGTAAGTTATTACCAGGGTCAGTCTGAAGATTTGAATTAGTAAAAACCCTTCCTCCTCAGAAGGCTGGTCTTTCATTCTCACTGCCTGTAACACACAGACCGAAGTGCCACCAAAGCCCAAGGCCCCACAGAATTAAAACTTTTCCCAGGACTCAAAGCTCTCTCTAAACAAATCTTGCCTTTGTTACGTATCAGCTGCAAGACCCACACTGAACTGATGCAACAGTGAGTTAGCTCAGGTAGTAATTCTACTGCATTTTGAAACATCTAATCTAGTGAAGGCTGCATGGCACCTGTGCTGACAGGCACAGCCTTTCCTCCCACCACAGAGCCACACAGGGGAAGCAAAGCCTCCTGCTTCATTCAAAGCACAAAAACCCACCGACTAGACTGTTCTGCCTTTCCCCACAATACTCACATGACAGGCAAATCTGGATATTTCCCACATAGTTACCAACTACCATTTGCATCTAATAGCTAGTAGTTTAAACACTCGGCTACTAAGCTTCACTATTTCACTAGCTTTTCTTTCTTTTCACCTAGACCTTCCATACTGCAACTGGTATTCTTCACCATTCACTACCCTCTTCTTCAACCTATACATCTGTATGTTTATCACCATCTCCAATTCTCCTCTTAAAAAGGAAGGCTTCTTGTCTAATGTCATTTTTCCCAACCCTGCAGAGTCACGCTTTAGGCAGCATAAAGGAGCATACCTGAACCTTTACCTACCCCTACCTTTAACGCTCTGTAATGTAAAACTTGTTGTTTCGAGGCAGCTATATGTATAAACCACTCAGTCTTAGTAAAAAACAGCCTCAGGTGTTCCAAATGCATGTAGTATTACATGAGGCTCCAAGTCCCTACTTTTCCTTGTGCCTTTTCCAAGTGTTTACTTTTCCTTGCTGGCTGGTTGTAGACGGTTTGCCATTTTGTACACTCTAGTTTGCTCATTAGCTTTCTCTGTTAAAAACAGAGAAAGACTCAGGCAACCGGTGGTCTGTTTTCACAAAACTAGGATAACCTAACCATGATGAGGTATCCTGGTAATTGCCAAAGGCAGCTACTTACTTTTCTTTGCCTGTGAGACTAAGGCTAACAGCAAGCTACCCTGCCCTCAATGCAAGGCTTCTCGCGATCATTTATCGTTCTCAGAAATGCCAGGCAATTCTGAACACTAACCATATGAGGCCGCCTGAAAACCTCCCCAGGCTGAAGTCAATTAATGATAACATCTTTCCTCCCTTGACATTATATTCAAGCTGCAGCCTGCTTAGTTCTTAGTTAAACAATCTGGAACACCTCTTAGCCAATACCCCCAGATTCAGCTGTACTAGTTAGAAGTTCAATCTGTGAGCAGTCAAGGTCTTGTGATTCTGAGTCATCCATTACAAGGATCAGGCTCCTCAGACTGCATGCTCAGCTTAACAGCATTTTGAGTTTTGGATATAACTGAACAGTAACTTCGAACAGTTATCAAATATAGGTCAAGGCAAGTTCCACAGACTGTAAGTAACTGAGTGTGTGGTAAGAAAAGACAGACACTGCTACCTCAAACGTAATAACTGACAATGATCTATTTCCAAAATCTTGCAATATACAAGTTTATCTCACTTAAGCTGACTATGACTTGCAGCTTAGAAGCTGAAACTTCTGAAAATTTGTTCGTGCCAAAACCAAATATTTCATCATTCCAATTCCCTATTTAACTATGGGAATGCATGTTAACCATACCCGATCTGTACCAGGATAAGCTTATTCTACAGCTGTGCATTTACATTTAGATTTGACTTGGAAAAAGCAGGCTTTGAACCTGTTGAGTAGATGGACAAAACTCCTCTTGTCTAATCATACCACGAAGCACATCAAACAATGCAATGCAACAAGTAAATAAAACAGATGAATGTACCTGAATGTGTTTGTAACACATGTACCTGGCAGGACAAGTATCCATACCATGTGACAGTCTGGAGCAAGTCTAAGGAGAAAACCTCCTGTTTTTAAGAAAAACAGCTAAGAAAATGCAGAATTAATGGTGCAAGAAAAAAAAAAAGTAAAGGTGCAAGTTTCAAAATGAAAGAGAAGAAATACACATACTCTGGAGCAAATTTATCCAGCCTCTTGAAGAGTTCATTTTTAATTTCCTGGTTCTCCACAATGGCTTCTATCACCAGATCCGTGCTGTGGACCACTGCTACCGCATCTGTGCTTGTTGTGAGGTTCTTTAAGGTCTTCTCAATAAATTCTGCACCAGCCTGAAACATCACAAGAATTTGCAACAATGATTTCATTTCTTTTTACGTGAAAACCCACATATGTGCTGTAACATATTTTTGAGCCCCCCAAACCTCAGGATTAATTGGCACCATTTTGCATTTACCATTTGTTTCAAAAAGTCACCAAGCTATTTAAATCTTTATCTAGAGGCTGAAGGAACAAAAATCAGGGAAGACATCCATCCTTCAGCCTCCCTCAATCACGAAAAGAAAATCCAAGCTCTTCATCGTACTGAAAAAAAAATCTATTTTTTAAGCCAGTATATTAGTATGCTCTGTAACACACAACTGCAAAACAACATCAGAACTCCAGTACAGGAATTTTATTATCCTAAGTTCTCCTAATGGTACAAATAAAAAGATGCCAACCTCAGGCTTATCCGCAAACTTCTTCTTTGTCACTCTCTTCAAACTCTCTTCAATTCCCTTTGTAGACTTCTTGAGGATTTCATCTGACTGGTCTACCAACACCACCGTGTGACCACTGGCTGCTGCAATCTGAAAGTTAAAATAAGATTCAACATCAAGATCATAAACAACCAGACTGATGTGGGTTGGGGCAGACAATTGACCAGAATTATGCAAAAGAGAGCTAAAGGACCTAGAATCAAGAATTATGCACTTTACTAGAAAAAAAAAATCATTAAAATGTTCAAATATTTGAGGTGGAGGAGAAGGGAGAAAGGACTCAACTTGAAAGAAAAGGAAAGAGAAATCCCTTTTTCCCCCGAGCTGTCTGCAGAACCGCACTTGGAGGCAGCTGGATTCTGCAGCTCTGACAAGTGAAAGAACATCTGTCTTGAAAAGAGGAAGTGGCTCAGCTGTGAGCCTTGGATCTTCTAAGCAAAAAGGGCTGTGGAGACCAAAAGTGGAACGCTGGCAGGGTGAACAGGTGCCGTAAGGGATGGCTGGCCCTGTGTTCCTGGGGCGTAACGTAACACAACTCTGCTGTTTGATCACGAGCATGTCCCTGGAACAACAGGAAGGTGACAGTGGAACTGGGAGCAGAAATGAGGCATTCGCCCCAGCAGGGCTCTGTGCAGACCCAAACTGCTAGCAAACTCTCCTTCCTACATATTCGGTACAAACTGGCTCAGCTACAGACAGCACTATTGGGTTGTCTTGGTGGTTGGTACAGTTATATTCAAACACACAGCATCACTTTCTTATGCTGCAAGAGCCTACTAAAAATCAGCTTTCCATTATCGGTTACTTTGCTATTCATTAATTTACATTTCTTTTGTTAGCTAGCAACAGTCTATCTTCATTTTCAGAACTCCTGAACAAAGTTGTAATATAATAACTGCAGAAAATAACAGACATTGAAACATGTTTCCACTTTTTTTTTTTTTTTTTTTGTGAGTGACACCTTAGGGGCTTACCTTCTGCAAACTTTCACTTTACATCTAACTCGCACCTGGAGTTTAAAGAACCTCCTGTGCCCACAAGACCTACCCCAACAAAGCTAGCTGAAATGAAAAACACAGACCTCCTGAAGAAAAGTGTGGCACTATTCTCATTCGAGTTTCCTCACTAATCATCAAATAAAGAAATGCCAGACTGGTTCTAGACAGAAGCACTGCAGCATTAACAAGGTGTCAGCCTGCAGTTGGACATTTCTTCATCCATTTTTTTTATTATTTTCATTATGGCCATTTCATAAAATCAATTGTATCATAAGAAATTTTTAAATTAAGATTGGACTTCCATTTCTAATACTTCATCTGCTGCTATAATTTGCAATGGCTAAGCAAGATCCTCTACTCTTCAGAAAAAAAATCATTACCAAGCACATTCATAAGACATGCTTCAGTGATTATCCATTTACAATTATACCAGAATATCACTGAGCAGTTGGCAAAGAATCATAGAAAAATTAAGATCTCCCTTTTTCCAGTTCATTCTTAACATACGTATGTTTACAGGAAGGAAGAAAAATGGCAAGAAATCACATCATCTCCTTGCAATTCAAACACACACTTGCACAGACTCTTCTATCCAGTATCTTTATGAAAATTACATATGAAACACAACAGTGCTGGGGAGTCAGTTAAAGCTTCTCTCACACTGACACGCTGTTCATGTGGCAGAATGAGAAATTGTAATCTCCTGGCTTTCAGCCATACACTGGTTAGCTTCTCCTGATAGTATGAGAAAGAAGAAAGATGATTTCTTAAGTGTTCAAAGCAGGAGGAAAATCTTCACTACTAGGGTGCAGAGGAGACCTTGCTCTGTCATAGTCATCTCTGCTTTGGGATAATTCTGGATTGATAAATCGGAGGCAGATGGTCAGCAAAACAATCCTCGGTCCTTAACAGTGGTAGAACATTACAACTCCTGTTACTGCCAAATACCACATGTGTTTCTCTTGATAAACTTCTCCCTAAAACATGCAATCTAACAGAATATGCATATTAAGTCACTTACTCTACAGAATTACAACCTTTGCATAGTGTGCATGCTCCTCGAGCATGCGAACAGCTTTCTTCAAAGTTGTTATTTGAAGATTCCTTCAGTGGAAATCTCAAATTCTAGTATCAAGGTGCGGAAAAGTGTTTGTTACCAGACAAGTTAATAAACAACTAGCTTATTCCTTAGCAAAAAAAAAACAAAAAACACCAGCCTCTGTATGCCTCCTGCTAGAAATTTGCCAAGAACATGAAAAATCTTCACTTCCGAGAAGGTCATCCATCATCCGTTAAGTCAATAAAAAGGAGCATTGCTATTTGTGTACTCCAACTCCCTACTGGTTTCCAGTTGGGGAAAGCAGTGCCAACCTGGAAGATGCTGGATGCTCCAGTTACTGTTTGTAAAGTACCCAGGTACCTTTGACAACAAGCTCTGTCTGTGAATGAAGTAAATATCTAAATCTTAAATCACTGGCAAGACTGTTCAGTCACAAAGCAATCAGGTTAAAGATGAACTTGAAAGCCAAAGGCCAGAGATTAAACACTGTGAAAATAAGCGCTATTTAAATATTAACCGCTCCATAATTCTATAGATGACTGACAGCCTAATGTTCATTTTAGCTGCTATATGGTATTTAAATAACTGGTAATAATGTCACTTGATCCGCTCCCTTGGCAAGATAGAAGAAGCTTCTTTCTTAGCCCTACATTTTCCAAATATTTATTATACACTGCCTGGTTTTATAAATAGCCCACACACTGTCATAAGAACCATCCTAAATAATTTAGGACATTAACTTCAGTTCCTCTTGCCTACCTGTCTGACCTGAAGATCTGTGGCTTAACAAGAGAAAAGTTTTAAAGTTGAGCAACTGGACAGCAGTGGCACAGCAGTGGTTTCTACTCTGAAACAATAAAATCGAAGATTACAGAAGTCTGCTAACACAGCAGATCAGATGTGCCCCTTCACGTGCAGCCCCAAATCCTTGTCCTGAGGGTAAGATGCACATGTGCTGCCCACCCTAGGTCGCCTGTGTGCTTTGTATGCTGTACGCTGAGCAGGAGAGCTCTAAGCTCCTGCAGGCGTACCTGTCCGGATGCTTTGTGGAACGAGGCTGTCAGCCATGGTATTGTTTGTGTGCCCCTCCAATGCAAGAATAGATGCAATTTCTAACACCGATACATGCTGAAATAGGCATAGCATGAAATCATTTGAGTGCAAACCGCAGTATATTCAGACAAGTGATTCGAGGCCCTGGAGCGTGTCCAGAGAAGGGCTACGAAGCTGGTGAAGGGCCTGGGACACAAGTTCCATGAGAAGCGGCTGAGGGAGCCGGGGTTGTTTAGTCTGGAGAAGAGGAGGCTGAGGGGAGACCTCATTGCTCTCTGCAACTGCCTGAAAGGAAGGTGTGGGGAGCTGGGAGTCAGCCTCTTCTCACAGATAACTAGTGATAGGACTAGAGGGAATGGCCTCAAGTTGTGCCAGGAGAGGTTTAGGTTGCAAATGAGGAGACATTTCTTCTCAGAAAGAGCAGTCAGGCATTGGGACGGGTTGCCCAAGGAGGCGGTGGAGTCACCGTCCCTGGGAGCGTTCAAGGAAAGGTTGGACGTGGTGCTTAGGGACATGGATTAGTGGGTGACAGTGGTAGTAAGGTGATGGTTGGACCAGATGATATCGAAGGCCTTTTCCAACCCTAACGATTCTGTGATTCTATGACTAGCCCTGAGAGCACACCCGAGGGGAAATCCGCGGGGCCGTGCCAGCAGCGGGCAGGCAGCATGCGGCGCCTCCCCAGCGAGCAGGGATTCACCCCTGTCCCTTCTCTCCTCTCCCCCTCGCTCTCTTCGGGCAGGCTCAGGGGGTCGGACCAGGCTCGCACTCAGTGAAACCCGCACACGGGAACCAGCGCACGGCGCGGACGCGAGGAACGGCGGAGACCACGGCGCTCCCCCCATCCCCAACATGGCGCCCCCCCCCCGACCCGCTCCCCGTCATGGCGGCGGCACCGCCCCCGCTCCTGCTCGGCTCCCGCCCCGGCCGCGCTCACCTGGGCGATGCCGGCGCCCATGAGCCCGCCGCCGATGACGGTGACATGCTTGACGATCAGCTTCTTGGCGGCCGCCGTGGCGGCTGCGGCGGCGGCGGACGAGGAAGAGGCGGCTCGCACGAAGCGTCGGGTGGCGAAAGCCATGGCGGAGGCGGGCAGCGAGCAGCGCGGAGCCTGCGGCCGCTCGGCGGCGGGGCCGGGCCGGGCCGGGCGGGGCGAGCGCCGCGCTCCGCCCCGGGGAGCCGGGGCCGGCTGAGGGAGAGGCGCCCGGCGGGGGCTATCTATCCTTCGGTCGGTTTTGCTCCTCGGCCGCTTGAGGGCTGCTGTCACACCGTTGTGTCCCCAAGGTCAACCCGATAAAGGCGCGGCCGGGCGCGTTTAGAGCGCCCTGGGAGCGAGGGGCTGGCTTCGTGTGGAGGCTGCTTAGGTGTCTGTCCTTCACAGCAGGGGACACAGTGCTTCCCTCCAACTGGTCGCATCGCAGCAGGTTATTTTCCTCAAAATCAGGCCTGCTGTGCAATGTGTCATCAGTGTACTTCCGAACTAGATGGAAATTTAGTTTTCAAGCCTGCACGAACTATAGAAATCCCCCCCAAATCTAGCCCTTCCTTCACAAATACTAACGAGTAAATCTTATCAGACACTGCCTGCCATCATTTTCCATTTAATTCCTCCAAAACCAGCACGACCAGCACTTCAAGTCAGCACCAGCTGACAACACTGCAACTGTAGCACATTTCACTTGAGTCAGCATGGAGGTAACCATTAAGCAACTTGTTTTCTTCAAAAGAGCTGAAGTATGTTCGTATCTGTGCACTTTGAGTACAAAGTGCAGCACAGAAAATTTTCTCATTAAGCCTCATCTGGCTTTAGTCAGGAACAGTAGCAGGCTGCTGGGAACAGCTTCACCCAAGCAAGCAGACTCAGAGTCACCGTTCCCTGCGTATACAAACGACCAAGTGGGTAGTTAACACCTGTGCCAAACTACTTGCAGCATAACTCCAGGTTTAAAACCCAGGACTTCCATAGAGAGCAGTCAACCCTCTGTGCTGAGCCCTCCAAGTGCACCAGGCAGGGCTCCAACCTATTTCTCTCCAACAAGCACTTCACTTATGGCCCACTCATCCCTTCCCCATCTGCATTCAGGGGCCTCCTGCCTCTCCTTGCACCCCTCAGGCCCCAGCACCTCTGCCCCAACTCCTCTACACCAGGGGTCCAACAAAACTACACCTCAACCCCTCAACTCTGCCCGCACTTCTGTTCCTTCCCACCTTGTTCCTCAGACCGTGCATCTCCTCTTAGCACCTCCTCCCTTTTACCTTCTTCATCTCCATACCTCTCTCCTCCTTTTATTCTTTCAGAGTAACAGGGTTTGTAAAACTGCATTGAGAGAACAAAGAGACATACTCTATTGCTTGCTCATAACATGCCAGGTATTATATTTTCCCAGTTTCATCCCCCTACGCTCCCACTACTTCCTTGATTCCTCATCCAAAACTTTCTGTAACATATTCTCACTCAAAAGCTTTTTGTTTTACATAACATGTAAAATACCAAATATCGCAAGCTTAGCCAACAAATGGAATTCATTAAAATAACTACACAAAGCTGTCAAGCACTTACTTAGGAATGACTTTATTAAAAATAAAATTACACTGAAACAAATTCTGAAGTAATTTTTAGAAATAAAGATTTTCATCATTCAGAAATAGCCATCCATTTATATAAACGTACATTTTTCAATAAGGCATTTGAGATGCTTCCTCCTCCAATAAAAAAAAAGGGAAGGGAAGGATAAATTTACAATACAAACCAAATCTGCTGACACTTTCAGTTTACCAAAGATGGCAACACAATTTTGAAAACACAAACATTGCATTGCTATTGTTTAGTTACTTTTGTGGCATCTTACAACAATTTCAGTGCATCTGGAAGCAATGAAAGGCAGGTCCATATTGTCATTTCCAACAGCATCTTGTATTCAGGCAGACATTGACATGGCTGCACCGTCACATCGCTGCACCGTCACATCGCTATTTTGAGCTTGTCACAATACGTGGTGTTTGATTATAGGTAACACCAAAAATTACACCTTCAAAGTGCTATTTGTAGGAGGATAATTTTCAAAGTTGACATTTTAAACTAAATCCAGCAGGCAAGACACGCACAAATATATATAA
Organism: Cygnus atratus; assembly: GCF_013377495.2. Lineage (NCBI taxonomy): Eukaryota > Metazoa > Chordata > Aves > Anseriformes > Anatidae > Cygnus > Cygnus atratus. The sequence continues at coordinate 4,932,462 of NC_066365.1, forward strand.
TTCCACATACTAGGAGATTATGTGAATCATCTCTTCTTTGGAATCTTTAAAAAATAACAATAAAATACTAAAGCGCTTTTCAAATATGTCCTCATGATTAAAAGGACAGATATATGTCATTAGTCGTACACTAACATCATTATGTGTTTATAGAGGCATTTCAACAGAAAGATAAATATTATCAGCAGTTAACTTTAGCTTTCAAATTAAGCATTTAAGGATTTCCAGTCAAAAATCCCAACTGTACATTATTCATTGGAAAACATAAAGCTAAAGAAATAAATGTTTATTACTCCAATGAAGTCAGCTTTTAGTGCAAGTTAATTAGCAATGGTAGCAAACTCAACTTCTTATTGTGCAATTTGGTTTTCAAAAATTTCATACCAAGAAACAAACAAACAAAAAAACATCCACAAGCATGGTCTAACCTATACAGTAAAAACTTAGATTTTATAAGAACTGGAAGTTCTCACAAAAACAGTGGGATACCAGACGAAAAAAATTCATTATTCAGAAACTAAGCCATTGTGTTATTTACACCAGCTAAGGAAAAGCTTAATTGAAACCCAAAGTATCTTACAGTCTTTGCTAGGCACGAGTTGGCTTTAAAACTTTGAGTTAAAAAGTGACAGAAACAGAGCAATTTAAAGCTTACGGATTGAATTTTCTTTTGCAATTTAGGTTTACATCCTGCTACAGAATTCCCAATTTCACTTCACAGTCTATTTCACATTCCAGTTTTGTAAACTTGACATCAGAAGCACTGCTAGTATTTTCTATATTTCCAATAAGGAAAAAAAATTCCTTAGAATACATACGTATTTATTTTACCTAATATGAAACTCTGATAGCTCAAAAGGTATATAAAGAGATTTAAGGATTGTTATGAAAATTATGTAAAGGTTAATTGTTACACATCCCTCAAAGACTACTTTAGACATTTGAGAGATCTTTTTATTTAAATGGCTTTACTGAGTGCCCCGTTCTGAAATACCTAACAGGTTTCCCTGATGCTCGTTCTGACAGTGGTCAACAGCACCAAAATTCTGCATGAGAAAAGAGTAAGGTCCTGTCATATTACTTTTATATGTACTACAGATCTTTTTACTGCATTTGGAAGATACCAAAGAGACATCCTCTACAGTCAGACCTCATGTTTGTCAGATTCCTCATTTTATATGCCTAAGTGTTTAAGACCTATGTCCATAGTGTCATATTGATGCGCATTTGACGCAAGACGCCAGTTCTCAAAACCATAAAGGTTATGGCAGCACTATCCTCACTGCCCGTACAAGAAAATCCTGAGTGCAAGCCCCAACTTCAGGATTATCCACGCAGAGGTCTCCCTGGTGAGCAGGCTGTTGGTCTCATCCAGGCTGCAGCCAGAGAACAAACCATCACTTCTGACGCGGGGATAACAGCAAACGCGAAGTGACAGCACAGATGTAGCCTCAAGTATCTGTTTGGCACCAGAGAAAACAGACTTCTGCTTTGTGTTAGGGAAATCAGCTCTTATGTTTAGGAATAAAACATTCGTGCCCAGAGGCTGCACACTCCTTTCACACCCCCAGGTTAAGAACGTGGTATGTCCAAAGATTTGTTTGACCTCCAAGTGAGCCTGGCATGTGATTTTTTTTTTTTTTTTTTTTGAGTTGGTACATGCACGTCGTGTTTACAGTGAGCCCTGATAGTCAAGGAAGTTTGGATCCAGGAATCGGGACTGATTTGATCCAGTCTACACCTATGACTTCCTCACAAGAAAGAATGCTCCAAGGTTAAAACAAGTGTCATTTAGTCCTTTGGAAAAAAGACTTGTTGTTATTTAGGCTCTGCTAGAATGTTTCTTTATACAGAAAAGGCTAATACCCTGTTAATCGTTAATTCTTCTGGTATTAGACAATGTCCTTCACATATTTGGTAAGTTAAATGTTCACATTCTGCTTTTAGCAAAATAATAATCATTATTCATTAAAGTATCAACAGATGTTTTGGACCATTATTCCATAATTAACATTTGACAAATGGACGGTATTAGCTTAACAGACAGAGGGCTCAAGCCCAGCAAGTTTTAATATCAAATTGCAAACTATATCGTCAGTTCATCTGTGGAATGCAACAGCTAACCAAAAGAATGTTTTCTTTCCAGAACTGTAAATGGATCTTTCTCACTGATATGAAATGAAAGCCTACGCAGTCACCATTTTTCTGGTAAGAAATTATCAAAATAAGCTGGAAAGAAAATAAAGCTGGAATTAAAAAGTGCAGTATTTCCTTGTTTCATCGTTTGTGACACTGTATCATCTCTTCAAAGCTATTATTTTGAACGGACATGGAGCTAAGGTTAGACCAAACCTTCCCTCCATAGATGGTTTTGTAGCATTTTCAGGGTACACAAAGGTAAAACTTTGCATTAGACTTGCAAAAATTAAGAACAGCTCCATTTTTGCCAACTGCTCTCCCATGCACACACGTTTACCTAAAGAACAGTTAGAAAGAGATGTGTTACTTTTATGCTGTTGATCCATCTGTTAACACACATGCAACTCCTAGTCTAGCATATCGCAAACACAGAATTGCTCAAGCTATGAGTAAGTTACAGACTTCCAAAGCTTTGGTCTCCAGTATTTGAGTTTGAATTTTGCTTAGGTTTACTGCTTGATATAAACAGCATTTACATCCGTAGGAAAAGTATTGTCAAAGTAAGATTCATCATTTCCCATTTCTGCCTGGCAACTGTAGCTCTGAGGAACCCAACCCATTTTGCAAGCCACCAAATGAAATAATAAAACAAGCTCTGTAGTAAGTCCTGCGAGTCCTTTTAAATCTCACACCTCTGAGGCCCTATGCTTGAAAAACACCACCACCCCAAGCAGCTAATGACTGTATGGATATCTTACCCATTCCAAAAGGAATGAATGCCTCTTTCTTAATTAGCTGGCCATTTTCATCCAGAAATCTTGTTGGCTGAAAGTCATCTGGGTTCTCCCAAATATTAGGATCTCTGTGCACTGACCACAAGTTGGGCACGATCACGCTGCCCTTAGGAATAGTATATCCCTGCAGCACTTTAAACAAAAGCACAAAGACAGAGGATCTGACAAACTGCTAGAAGCAAACACAGATGACTTATTAAAAAAGAAGACTAGAAAATACCACAAAAATTAGACAGAACCCCAGCTGTGGGTTGCAAACGTAGCAGGAGCTTGAGGCAAAGGTGACTGCTGCTAGCCTTGCCAGGTCAGCATCACGCAGGCCAGAGCAGCTAGAAAGACACCAAGCTAGGGCAACAGCTCCCTGCAGGGAAAAGGCAGCTGAGAAGCCTCAGTCATGTTACTCTTCTCCAAGGCCTCCTTCAGCGTGCCAATACGACAGCTGCAGCAGCAGTCAGAAATGCACGCTGCTGAATGGAAGCGTTGTGACCCAGTTTCCTCCCGATCCTGTGCTGCCACAGAGCCCCAGCACAGCGAAGATGGAGATAATGAAGAGGGATGGGTTTTGAACTGTAAGCACAAAAGGGTTTTGAAGTGACTAGCCTCATTTCAGCTTGCTGCACCTCACTGTCCTGCAAGCAAAAACATTAAAAAAGCAAATCAATTCAGTACTGGATTTGAAAGCCAAGTACTGCTACCTCCCACTGACTTAAACCAGTTCTCAGCTATGTTTACAAAAACATAGCCAACAAAGAGACTTTGAAAAGAATATTTATTATAGTTTTCTGTATGGTACATGCCTTTCAGCTTTAGCAAACCAGCTACTTGGAATTAGTTTTTTCAGACCTCTATGTCAGATAGCCAAAAACAACTCTGCTGTTCAGATACAAAGGTGGCCTCTCAGCTTTTAACTACCACTAAGCACATTAGTTAACACAAACTGACCTCTGGAAAAGAAACTCTAAATTAGAAAACTTCTGGATGTTAGGTCAGACATGCTGCTTACCTAGGTGAATATCTTGAGCCCACCCACTCTCTAAATGGCATTTTACATACTTAAGTTACATGTCTCAATACATAAATGAGGCCTTTGTAAATTCTCACCAGATGTCCCATCAGATTTTTCACCCACAAAAGAAACACTGTACTAACAAGTCTCTACAAATGCTTACCAGTGGTTTCTGAAGCCATTCGAGGAATAGAAAGGGGAACCACTGCAGTCATCCTCTGCACTTCCAAAATGGTTGCCTCTGTGAAGGGCATTTGAGCCTTGTGGGTAAGAGAGGGAACTTTGTCACATCCTAGAACTGCTTCAATTTCTGCATGAACCTTCTCTATTCAGAGGGAGTGAGAAAAATAAAAAAGATGCACAATATGTGAGAAGGCATAATCTCAATTTCACTTGTCAATGCTTCATTGTTTACACAGATTTGTCAAAAACGACTGCAAGACATGATTTCCTAGCAGAAATAGCTATGCCAGCAGAAGCCTACAGAACAGTCTCATTTAAGAAAGAAACAACCAAGCATGACCAGAATTAAAAAAGAACAAAGATAGACTGCATGCACTGCATGCTCCAGCTGGTCTCTGGTCCCTGAAAAAAAAGTCAGTTCTCTAAACTGGAAAAGGTGGTGAAGAGATGGGCAAGATTTCAATGCAGTTGCTTTGGATACTCCATTCTGGAGCAGGTATTCTGGTGCTGTTACTGCATGCATTAGAGACATGCAACTCGCTCTTGCTGTTTCCTACTTTCTGTTCACAGAACCCAAACTCAGCTACTTCCCAGTTCCCCAGGAAGGCATCAGATGTTCCTTCCCCCACACAGCCCTTCTGCAAAGGAAAAACATAAATTAATGAGCTAATCTCCACTCTCATTCTTGTAAAGCAAAAAGGGTCAAAGTATTTGTTTGTCCCTTTCTTCTCACTAAAGGCTCAGCACAAGAAGTTCTATTAAAAGAAGTTTCCAAGATGCAACATTTCCTTCGCCCTTGGACTGGATTCTGCTGCTTTTATTCCAGGGAACTTGGAATGTGGCTGCACAGCAAAAGACAATCTTGAAAGAGGAGAAGACACCAAAATTAGCCTTTCATCCAAAATAAAAAGTCAGTTTTCATGTTCCACCCTTGATATCCTGAATATTTTGTGGTTGTCCAGCTTCCCTTTTCCAAGATATGGAATCCAGGCTTCTGAGAGTTCAAAGTTTTTGCTCTTCTCTCTCCCTAGTGCCGACTCCAGATTAAATAAAAGCCCAATGCAAAAAGTTTCCTGGTTTCAGAGACAGAGAAGCACCCCAAGATGCTGTATGGGCTGTGTTCAATGAACATTTGCTGCCACCTATTGGGTTTGCTAGGAAAAGTTCTCCTATGAAGAACACACAACAAAAAATTACCTAAACGGTAAGAGGTCTGTTAACGGTGTGGCCCTTGGGTACCTGCTCCACTACACTTCATGTATTTAAAAATCTCACAGATCTTCAGAAGTCCAGGGCCAAAACCAAGTCAGGGAACAGATCGAAACAAAGTACTTCCTGCTGCCTCCATCCATGCACACGCAGGAGTGAGTATGCACTCACACATATCCCTCTTCTCTTTCCCATGTAAAAAGGAAAACTGCCTTCCACAGACAAATACATACTTCCTGATTTCCCGCCACCCCAAACAGCCCTTCATTGCCTTTTCAGAAAGTATCTGTCTGCATCATTCTCTACTGCTAGAAGTTATACATTTCTTGTATTTCCTGTAGGAAGTAAGACAAACATATTGACATGGAGAAAAAAAGAAAAAAAAAGCAACACCACAAAACCCTTCCAGATATCACTTGTGTAATTTAGAACATATCTAATTCTTGTAACTGCCTATCAAGTCAAGCAGTGATAACCCAGGATCATTAAAAAAACAGAAGAATGAGCCCATGTGATAGTTTCAAATTTGTCCTTTGTGAACCTTGTCTGCCATATACTGAAGTGATACCCTATTTTGCAACCTTTGCTCAACAGTTTGTGTTGACACAGATTATTTGTACAACAAACTATGATCTTGACCTATTTAAAGAGATTATTCCAGACAGATAGGGGCTGTAAACAATATCTATTTGCTAACTTGTAAAGCAACTGAAGTACCTGAAAACCTCAAAATCTCAGGTACTTGATAAAAGTATTCCTGGTTTATATTGTTCTTAAATAACTTAAGTTTTACCCTTCTTCCCTCCAGGTTAGCAAGAAATCTTGACAAAGGGAAAATGCTTCACTATTATAAACTGAAGTAGAATTACCCAGGTAGAACCTGCCCATCTTGCCAAGGTTTCCATTCTGCATACACCTGACAATCCGTCTAGTGGAAAGTACTTGCTATGTAGGACTTTAGAAGAAGCTGCTAATAAATTAATAAATCATTTGTTTTATTTTGCTTACATTCAACACGTTAACTTTGCTAAACAGTACTAAAAAATGTTGTCTTTCCAACTACATGTGCTGTACCAAGATGTAGTACAGAAAAATAGTTAACAAAAATTAATTTTAAGTCTTTGTTGATGGAAACTTAAGAAATCGTGAAATATAACTCTAGCAACTACTATTTTAATATTGTAATGTCTCCAATACCACCGGTATTTTTGATATCCACAAGAAACCACAAGGTGTTTTGGACAACTCTATCACAAATGGTAACTTGATTATAGCACCATCAAATAATCTGGGTTGCAAGTAACCTCTGGAGGTTATCTGATCCAAACTTCAATATCAAATTCACCTCATTGAGGGCAGACATTTGCCTTTTTTCACCCTGTCATCTGCAACCTACCCAACTTCCATAACTGTTCCAGCTGATAAGGTAAGGCCTTGCAGCTGACATCAACCACCTCCCTCAGCTGCATCCCAGCTGGCCCAGTGGACTTGTGTAAGCCCAATTTGCTTAAGTGGCATCTAATTCGATCTTCCTCTACAGTGGGCAGTGCTTCACTTCCCCAGACTCTGTCACTAGGGTCAGGGAGGCCTGAAAGCAGAGTTTACCACTATATGTTACTACATTGCCACTATAGGTCTGGAATGCCACAATTGCCAAAAAAATGAAAACTAAATAAATAAAAAAGCCAAGGTTCACTTGAATTGCTTGGAAAATATAAAGTTGTCCCAAAGCAGAAAAAATACATGGACACAGCATAAAGAGCAGTTTAGATAGTTAGTATACAGCATTAACCTAAAGATCATCATACCAGAGCAGGGTACCTGTCTTTCTATATACCAACCTTTCAAGTTGCACATACACGTGTAGTAGCAGCACTCCTAATGACTTCTATAGTGCAGCTGTTTGCTTCTGCTTCTGAAAATCCATCTAGAGTTTTACAGTCTGGAATAAAACACCTAGAATAAACTTAGTCTTACCTTGCACATCTGGATAGAGGGACATGTAGAGCAGGCACCACAAGATCGTGTTGGAAGTTGTGTCTGTGCCTGCGATGAACAGGTCACCAATGATAAAAAACAGGTAGTCTTCATTAAAACTGCTCTCCTTGTTGTTCTTTTGCTCTTCCGCATGGAGGAAGTACATATCAATGAAGTCCCTGGGATTTGCTGCATCCAGCGTATCCCTGTGCTGTGCAATTATTTTTTTTAGAAAAGCAGTAATATCTAATTCTGTTTTTCTAAGTTCCCTGAAAGGCCCGAAGGGAAGGTAGTACAGCCATGGGCAGATGTTGACCAGGATCATATAGCTGTTCACACTTAGCTCTAGTGCACGGGCCATGTTCTTCAGCATCGTCTTGAACTCGACGTCTTCATAGTTAAAACGCCTGCCAAAGGCCATGGAGCAGATAACATTGGACACCGCATTGCGAATAATTGGAAAAGGATTAAATGCATCCTTTCCGTGCTTCAGCATCTCCTCCTTTATGAACTTCAGCTCCTCTATGATCTTAGGCTCTAAACTATGTCTTCCCACTCCAAAATGCCGCAGTGTTGACAGAGAGAATTTCCTTTGTTGCTTCCAGACAGGGCCGTAAGGTGCAAAAATAACACCTGGAAGAGAAAGAAACAGTCTGAAACCAAGCTGTTCTGTTTGCAAGAGGAAACAGTTACCCAGGCCTGCAACCCCTAAGCCAGAAGAGAAGGAAAAGTTACATCGCGACTCTGTCCCAAGCGTTGGGCTAGGAGCTAGAGGAGGAACACAGCTCTCCCAAAACTTCTTTACAGCAGCCCTGGGAAGCCCTGTCCCATGGCGGAGCAGATCTCCACGCTGCAGCCCGTGGAGGAGCCCCCGGTGGAGCAGGTGGACGTGGCCCGGAGGAGGCTGCGGCCCATGGAGAGCCCCCGCAGGAGCAGGCCCCGGGCCGGAGCTGCAGCCCATGGAGAGGAGCCCACGCAGGAGCAGGGGGCCTGGGGGGAGCTGCCGCCCGTGGGGGACCCGTGCTGGAGCAGTTTGCTCCTGGGGGATGGACCCCGTGGGACGGAGCCGTGTGGGAGCAGTTCTTGAAGAGCTGCTGCCTTGGGCAGCCCACGCAGGCTCAGTTCGGGAAGGACGGCATCCCGTGGGAGGGACCCCACGTGGAGCAGGGGCAGAGAGGGACCATGAAGGAGCAGCGGAGGCGAAGTGTCAGGGACTGACCACAGCCCCCATTCCCCTGCACTGCTTGGGGGGAGAATGTAGAAGAAGGTGGATAGGGCAGGAGAGGTGTTTTTAGTTTCTCACTGCTCTAGTTTGTTGGTAATAGGTAATACATTTCATTAATCTCCCTATGCTGAGTCTGTTTTGCCAGTTAAGATAATTGTTGAGTGTTCTCCCTGTCCTTATCTCAACCCTTGAGCCCTTTTCATCATACTTTCTCCCCCTCCTTCCCTTTGAGGAAAAGTAGTAAGAGAGCTGTTGTGGCAGAGCTCAGCTGCCCAGCTGGTTGGAAGCACCACATATTTATTATAACCAATGTTTTTTCTTTAGCTATAATCGAAGTAAGGGATACACATGCTGCAAATACCCAGGGAAGGTGAAGACAGATTCAGAGCCAACCTGACTTGCATCTCCACAATTTTGGTGCCTCTAGGCACACGTTCCGCATAATTACATCATTACGAAACACTATTCAACTCCTTAGCTTCATGTAAATATTGCTCATTTACAAACAGAAACATCTCTTGTTAAACTAACAGACCACACCAGAGGTACCGCTGCAAAACCAAAATACACTACCAGCTACTTCTGATGGACTCCTTGGTTAACCTGAGAATGTTTGAAGTCACCAAAACAAGGGCTAGTTTTGCTTTTGTTCTCCTAATATAGTGACATCGTCAGTTTTGTTTTTTTTTCCCCACAAATAAAACGTTGCTTTATAAAAGCAACATCAATTCTTCTGTCAGCAGCAAATCTTAACGCTAAGTTTAAATGTAAGAGAAACGGCCACAAGAAATTGGCAACAGGAAGATGCACCATTTTTCAACACTTAACGTGAGTCACCTATATTTCCATTAAGGCTTCATGTTCATAACCCCTAAGGCAAAAAGGAGGATAAACAAATAAGAAATCTATAGATAGAAACACAGAAATTTGCAGATACGTGAGACAGCTGTACCCTGAAGGGTCTGCAATCCCAGAGGTATAAAGTTCAATATAACATAAAGCTGGAAATCTTTAAAGCCACATTGTCTGATTACATTATTCGTGGTATTAACAATGGACTGAAAAATATAAACACATGACCCAGTTTCAAAAGTCCTAAACAAAATAAGCAGAACGTTAGGATGAGTCAGTACAAGCTGAGAATCAGCTGCATTTCACCCTCTCTGTACAAACACAATCCTTAGAAAACCTATTCAAATGTCTATTATCTGGCACTTTAAAAACAGAACCAAAAACTTTTCAAATCCCCTTTTTCATGTAAAGTTTCCTGGTAGCACTGGTGTCATCAAATGTGTGGAAGGGCGGTGAGAGAACAGGTTTATCTGGGGCTGAATTTGCCCAATCAATAACCAACCTGGCTTTTCAGGGCTTGGGGCTGGTGTGGGCTGTGGTTTTGTTTGTTTACAGCAGCATAGCTAAAATTGTTCTAGTGTCTAGCTGCTCTTCCCCTTTCCTCCCTCAGTCCTTGCTAAACTTATGGGACCTAAAAATATTCATGCACTGTAAAAATTGCACACCAGTAAGATTTATCTGACTAATATTGCTAAAGCAGTATCCTTAGCCCATCTCTCTCTCTTTTTTTTTTTTTTTTTAATTCATTAAAAAAAAACCGCAGCTATGGTACCTGATTGCTTTTTAATAAATAGTCTAGGTCCCTCACTTTTCTCTTATCTTAATTGGGGTAATTCTAGCACAGCACAAAATCGAAGATAACAAGTCTCAGGCACTTAACCAATGGATTTTCCTGGCCCTGAAAATAAAAGATAAACCGGTTTCTCAATAGAGTAATCATACTGATAAGCCTCTTGTGCTACCCTTCCCAAACTGAAAAAGGAAAGCAAGTATTCCACAAACATGAAGGTTGTAACGGACCTAAGGATTAAACATGAAGAAACTAACTGCAACATCATCATCCTGTTTAAACTCCCCATGCCCTTCTTTCGTAAACAATAATGAACTCTCTTTGACCTATTAAAAAACAAAAAACACATGGGTATACCCAACTCTGCATGCAGAAGAGCCACCTGCAAACATCTCAGCAACAGTAATGGGTTCAGACCACATACCTAGGGGACCAAACTGCAGTCTGCACTTGGCCATTGCCACCTGGGTAAGAACTGGGGGAGCACACAGTTATTTCACACCACTGCTAAAGTACCTGCAACTTCTTCTCAGGGTAAAGCTGAGATCACAAAGCCACAGGACAACAGCCCAGCTATTCCTTGCAGCCCTGCACGAACACCATTACCGCAAAGAGAGGTAATGCAACCAGGCATTTCGGTCCTTGGGATGCCGTTAGCTGCACGCACCGCAGCGCTGCCATTCTGCATGCTCACCCATTCTGTCTGCAATCCACGCTAAATGTCAGCACGTTCATTAAGCGGTGAACACTGCAATTAAAGGCAACCTAATTCTGCCCTATCTCCCTGCTCCGAGGTACCGCCGCATCCTGCCCATTAGGCAGGGAGATGCTACTGATGTCGCTCAGGAACCTTACGTATTCTTTAATTTTTCCAAAGGAGGGCGAAGCAGGGCCGACAGCCGGGCCCTGCCAGCCTCCCCCCGACCCCAACCCCAACCCCTTACCCTTCTTTCTGGTGATCATGAGGACGATGGGGACGGAGGGGCGGTCGCTGAACACCTCTGCCTTGTGCACCAGCGCCTCCCGCACCGCCCCGAAGGTGTTGAGGACGATGAAGGGGCGGCTGCCCACGAAGAGCCGGAAGATGCTGCCGTACATCTTGGTGAGGCCGGTGAGGAAGACGTGCGGGGAGAAGACGGGGGAGCCCCGGCCGCGGCCCCACACCTCCAGCACCCACCTCCGCAGCAGCGGCGGCGGCAGCAGGGCGAAGGCGAAGTTGCCCACCAGCGGCCAGGGCGCGGGGCCCGGCGGCAGCCCCTGCGGCGCCCCCCTTCGCCTCCGCAGCAGCAGCCAGTAGCAGCCCAGCCAGCACACGGCCGCCAGCAGCAGCTCGGTGGCGGTGGGGACCCGCAGCAGCCACGTCCCCGCCGCCATCCCTTCGGGCGGCGACCCCACGGCCGCGCTCGGCTCCCCCTAAGATGGCGGAGGCGAGGCCTGCGGCGGCCCGACCGCCCCCGTCTCCCTCCCACCGCCCGCCCCGGGGCCGGGCTGCGCCGCCGTGCGCTGCCAGTAAAACCCACGGGCGACGGAAACGTGTCCGAAGGAGTAGTTTTTGGCGGCTCGGGTGGGGTTTTGGGGGGCGTCGGTGTCTAAAGGCGACCCCAAGTTTTTACAGGGAGTCCAGAAGCTGGCCCGGTTCAAAAATCAAAGGGGGGCTGCGGCCCGCTGCGCTGAGGGTGGTGGTTGCAAAACCATTTATGAAAATACCGACCAAAATCTCCCTAAGGAGGTTTAGGCCACCTATTGCAATGAAGTAGCTCCCCTCTTGTTTTCCTCCTCTTCCAATATTATAATTTAAGTCAGGTTTGAATAAATGTCAGCAGGTCTGTCTCATAAACAGCCAATGATTTCTCACAGCTGGGAGAAGTGACTCACTGTGACTCAAGTTCAAACACCCTTTATCCAAAGTGGCTTTTCTTTTAATCTATTTTTTATTGGGCTTTAGATGAAAAGCTGGAAGTAGACCATCCTTCTTTCCCTTACCAACTACTAAAGCTTATAGGTCCTGTGTAATACACCAAATTTCTCCTGTATTCATATAGCCAAGGACTACAAGGAGCACAGCTCCAAATAACTGCTCTTGATGGACGGATGACCACGCAGAAAGGCTGCGTGGTCCTAGACAGTCCTCTTAGAGGGAAGGTGCCTTTAGTTCTCATCCCTCCCCACAAGAAGAACCTGGGCTTTGGGGGGAAGAGGAGTGCGTGGGGGGGGGGTAGTGCCCTTGTCCCTCTGAAATTACACCTCAATGCAATTTCTTCCCTAAACTAAAATTTAATACCTACAAAGGAAGGTGGGTGTTGAAAGATGCTAATGCATGCTCTTCAAAACCCTTTGCAGGAGCATCAGAGATTTTACTAAGTGCTTTTCATTCTCCCTCACGAAAAGAGGAAAACACAGGGCAAAATACAAGTACACCACCTTTAAAAGTGACTACCAACAACAACAACAGAGCAGTGCTTGCCATTGGAATTTTTTTTAATAGTTGAACATTTGAGAAAAGATGACAAGCAGCTCTTGGCCAACAGCTGGACTATATTAAAAAGGTTTTATTGCAATAATACAGAAATTACAGGAATTTTGGACAAAGTTTCAATGGGTCAAGGTCAGGTTTTCTCCCAGCAATTAAGGCAAGTGGATGTAATCTCTTTAATATCAACAGCAAGCATATCTTTTACTAGCCACTGAGGAAACAAAGTGGAAACTAAGAGCGCGTTTAAATTAGTGTAAAGCAGAACAGAATGCAGATTTTTTTCATCTATATTTGGCAGAAATTCAGTGGTTAATTACAACATTCACAAAAAAGGACATCTGTTAGAAAGATACAGCATGAGGTAACATGAAAATTTAGCTGAATTAAGGAAATTTGAATCAGAGTCTCAAGAAAAGGTTTATGTTCTGCAGTCTGAAAATAAACTAATCTATTCAGCACAGCTGAAAAAAACATTAGTTTGCTTTACCTTAGTTTTCTTCACATAAAAGTAATCTAGTCTCACTTTTCTCAGCCTTCTCATTTGAGAAGAGACTAAAGAAGTTCTTCACCCCATATGCAATTGAAAGATTGGTTTCAGTAGCGCATGGCCACTTCTGGCTTGCTCAGAGGTTAAATTTCACATGAATTTTGTTAAAGTATTTTCGTAATTTCAAGGGACTTTACTAATCAAATGTAAACTTTACTCTGAAATATTAAACAGATGTAGAATATTTAAAAATAACAATTGTTGGAACAATAAAGTCAAAGTTGTTCCAAATAAGATTAGAACCAAATAGCCTCATTTTAAAACAAAATTAACAGCAAAATATAACTGATTACTTTCTTAATAGCCTATTATATCCCTACAAACTACCTGTACAAGCTTTAGCACTATAATGCTTTTCTTGGAAATCAATCCTCCCTAGTCCCACTATGAGTGGGATAAAAAAAATAAACAACTCCCATTTACTTATACACTTAAGGAAAATCCATTCCTCAAACTGTTTTGCCCTCAATTGAGTTATCGAAGCATTTGCTGATTCTGTTTTTAACAGGCAAAATCTTCCTGAAACAAGCAAACAACCCCACCAGAGTAAAAAAAGAAAATCATTAAGTACTTTAAGATTAAAGAAATATGAATTGATTTGAACTAAAGATAACCAAATTACAGAATTAAGGCCAAAGCAGAATTGGAAGTTTAAAGTAAGCCCTCAAAACCAATATAATATTCCTTTCTCAAATTTTATCTTAGCCTTTGAATTCTATCAACACTTAGTAATGACTATATAACAGTCAACAGCCTATGTTGTCAACAGCTATATAGTTGCTGTCTTAACACCTATTTTCTTTAAGTCTGGGCTGTGTTTTCATATGCTTTATTTCAGCTTGTAGGCAACCTTTGGATGTTTATTTTTACAGGCACTTTATTTGCAAAAAACTTTGTTAAAAGCACATTGAAGACACTTGAAAGTTCTCTGAGTAAGACTGTTGCACTGGCAAACATTTCTGTAACTCACAGCAGGTGCTAACACAAAATCTGCACTAACTAGTCAAGTGCATGTCACATGCTCACAAAGGCTTCATTTTTGCAGGGTGTTTATATATGCAGCCATTTGTTAATATTTTTAAAATATTGCACTTGTTTTAGTAAATGAAAAAGATAACTAATTTTATCTGAGGCATCCTGTAATTAAGATGAGAAAGTTATATTCCACTGTGACTTAAAACTGTTGCAGATGACTTCGTTCTCTCTCTGGCTCTTCCAAATTTCCTACTACTAAAGCAAGCACTAAAGCAAGCTCTGAGGGAAGTAATGAGACAATACAGACTCTTGTCACTAGATTATCCATCTTAACCAAAACCCCATCTGACTCTGCTTTTATTCTAAGTTTCTGCTTTAAGTGAAATTACTGGAACATTCTTTGGAAAGACAGAAGTTCCTTAACATAAATCTTAGAGAAGCTTGTTTGTTTCTTTCTTGAAGTAAGAAAAGGAAATTATTCAAGAGAACTTATTCCAGTATATAAGAGATAGCAGTTTATTATAACCTTGTGGCACAACTGCTTTAGAGCAGAGGAGCAGAGCAACCTGCTTGCCCATGTGTACCTGTACGTGCATTGCAGATGAAATTTTTAGCTAGTCTGTATGTTCAAGCATCCAGAAGTGGAATGATTATTCCATACTTTCTCATACATAAATCTCACTTATTTCAGAGGTGGCTATAGTAAAGTTTCCAAATATTACAGGCAGTGCTTGCACTACTGAAAGTTGAAAAGTAGGGAGCTTTTGACAAGAGCTTAAGGGTTTGATTTCTCTCAGAGAAAACAGATACTGCTGTCTGAAGATTCAATTTAAAGTGATTAGGAAGCACGTTACCCTTCATTATATGCAACAAAACAATAATAACAAAGAAAAATATTCTGCAACAGAAGGCACAAGAAAATTTTCTATCTTAAAAGGTCGCTCGTGAAGTTTTAAAATAGTTATAAAGTGACTTGACTTTTCCATAGTCTCAACAATCTTAGTTTAAAGCTCTTTCACCTTTATTCATAAAGTCTGACTATAAATTGCCTTGATAATTTTGTCAAGTTACACTTCTGCTCTTTAGATTTGGCTACATGGTCATCTCCCTTCACAAATATTTTTCAAAACCTTCAGCAAGAGATGCACCTACACTAGATAGTAATCAGTGTTCTTCTCATACAGTTTTGTCCATTTCACATTCTTTCTGTCGTCAAGGCTTCAACAATAGTGGTGAAACCAGAGAACATTTTTCTTAAATTATTAGCCTATGCCTTAACCCTACCCAATAGTTTTTACATTTTAGACCAAGCTTCAAAAGATTAGCCATCCTAAGTATATATGAAAATTCAGTCTCAGACCTCTAGTCTATACCCATATACACTCCTAACTTCTTCCTGCATTTAAAATATTTACAATTATTTTTTTTATATAAAATAAATAGAAAAGGGTCATTTATATAAAAAGCATTTGGAACAAGCTTAAAATATAGAGAAATTGCTTTATTGAAAAAGGTGTCAAAACAGCTTTGCTTAATGTTCATGGGTGAGAAGAGAATACCACCTCTTGATAATTTTCTTAATTTAAGAGATTATTAGCACCATAAATTGACAGATTTTTGATTTTAAAAGATGTGTGTTCATGTAAGTAGTCCAAAGTATTGCATAGGCTGACCATAAAAAGTTTCAACTCTTACGTGCCAAGTGAGTAAACCACAGTGGACAAATTTCTTTAACATTTTTACCAAATTCATGGTCAACAGTGCAAGTGATCATGACAAATAGCACCTTTTCAGATAAACTATAAGATGCTTACATTATTGCTTTTTTTTTTTTAAGTACAGCTAGTGCAATATTTTTTTATACAGTGAACGTAGATTGCAGTGTCTTACAAATCACAACTGT
This sequence comes from Cygnus atratus, assembly GCF_013377495.2. Lineage (NCBI taxonomy): Eukaryota > Metazoa > Chordata > Aves > Anseriformes > Anatidae > Cygnus > Cygnus atratus. Next base: position 4,948,535 of record NC_066365.1, read on the forward strand.
AGTATCTCATGGCATACAGCAAACTATAACACTGAGTTGTCACTCACTTAACCAGAATTGCTGACATACTAGAAAGTGTCACAATATCCTGAAAGTTTTACAATTTGAGAGCTAACTCTTGCTAATTAGAAATAGCTTGCATAAAAAGAATGTCCAGTTTGCAGACATCAGTAGAAACTGCAGCACAGAAGGTCTAAAGTAGTACCATATTTTAAAATAGCGTTATGTTGCATATGTTTGTAGAACTGGACCCAAAGCCATAAAAAAAAAAACAATTGAAAGTGGCCATATATTGGTATCTAAGCATGCACACCCCACAGCATTCCTGTATTACCACCTTTGGTTCCTCAGCAGCCACCGACACTTCTGACATAGGTTTTCCTAGGCTGGATACATAGCTCCAATTAACATACAAAGCTAGAAATTCAACCTAGGAGAAGTAATACAAGAAAAGCTGTTGGCTGATGACAACAAAACCATATTGCAGTCAAAAGTGATGTCCTGTATTGTTTTTAAACAGAAACCTCTGGAGTTCTCCGCAGTTCTCCTCAAAGTCAGATGGAAATAGTAAGATCTGCAGCCCACAGATCATTTCCTCTTTTTCTTTCAGGTTCCTGGGTGCCTTACAAAACAGCCAGAACTCATCTTTACCACACTCAGACATGCCCTCCTGAATCAGTCAATAAACCAAAATGAACATGCTAAACATTCACAGAGCAAGAATTTCTCAAAGCAGTTGATTTCTGACAAAGAAGCATGCCCCAGGATGGTAGGTTTTGTACTTGAAAATAATTTCAAGTTGCAAGTAGTGCAAAGATGTGTCTGGCAAAAATAGCTTCAAAATTACAAATCAAGCCAAAAGGTTTCTTAAATGTAAATCATTCTTCTGCACCACACCATTTAGAAGGTAGTTAATAGAAGCAAGTGAATAAAGATAGAAGCTCAAGGCAGCTTATGCGAAATGTAAGCAGCATTTTGAATGGCCACAAAATATGAAAAATTGGAATGTAAAACCAGCTTTTACAGTAATAAAGAAGCCCTGATAACAAGTTAACCAAAGTAGAGGAGAGGCTGAAGTTCAGCTGTAGTGTTTAAGGTCCATACAGATATAATTCACTGGGTGGAGTTGCAAGCAAGCAGGGAGATAAATTTCCCCGCCATATACTTAGCACTCCTACTGTCCCCTAATAATTTAAGAAGTATGCAAACAGACCCATTCACTTCAAGTGCAGCTCACATGCTGGATGTAATACCAGCTTACATACACTGCAGACTTGAAACAGAGTTCTCCGATAACTGGCTTTACAGTGGTCTGCCTTTTACAAAAGAGAAAAGCATGGAAAGGACTGAAGTGATCTTTGCTATGCTTTCTAACTGCTGCTACTTTTGGTGCTGGGCCCTTGGTCTGAAAGAATCCCCAAAGGACAAGCAGAGATGGCTCAGCCTATTATGCAAGTAAAACCCACTCTTTTTTCCCAGTAAAAAGATAAACCTTTGTTCCACCTCCAATATTGTGTATGCGGAACAGACCACCCTGCACAGGCATGCTTGGTACCTGGGTCACCTTTCTGCCTTGAGTTCAGAATTATTTCTGACCACATTTAATAGAAAAGTCATCTTCAGATATATTTTGGCAAAAATACTTTCTGAAAATTAATCTCAGTTGGCACAAGTAGATTCCCCTGTAAAATCTTCCCAGTTTCACCAACACTAGAAGACCTTATTATAGAGAAGGCAAATACAAGACCTGAAATTAATATTATATAGTCATGGTTTGAAGTCATGGATGAGCATTTCTGCTAGAGGAAACTCACACACACAGACTTTATAAGACACCTCAGGCACTGTAGATATAATAGAGCCACATTTTTTCCATTGATGTTTACCAGAACTAAACTCTTAGGAACAACCATACAGCAAGCGAAGGACAAATATTCACTGCTCATCTAGAGGAAAGGCAGTGCCAATTGGTAGAGCATCATTTGAAAACACATTTGAATACAGCTAAGCATAATAGTATAAATACAGCATTTTTCTACTATGGGATAGTTAAGACTACCTGCAGCATGCAACCAAAGAGTCACCTGAATTGAAAATGTTCTTCCAGCAACAGCTGTTTTGCCCTGTCCTCCTTTAATGGGTTGCATCTTTAAGTGCTAGCCCACAGCAACTAACCACAGAAAGTGAGCTTCTTAGAGTATTTGCTAAGTTCCAAGTCCCTAGGAATTAAAACACATTCACTGAAAATGAGTTGTAAAATGAGTTGTCTTCTGGTTTTAAGCAATAACTTTCATCAGGAGAGAAAGAATCCTCAACACCAAGAAATATTTCAGATCCATGCTAGAAGCTGCATAATTTACTACATCTTAAAACATCAAGTGTTTTATAACTATAAGATTAGTTAGTGAAATAAAAGATGAGCTGAGAAGCAGAACTCTCCTGCAGCATGTCGTAAGTATTTCAGGCTAGGCAGAGATAGCTTACATACTTTCTAGGTTAATAAGGTTTAAACAAATAGTTAAATCCATAGAAACTTGAGCCAACTAGGACAAGGTTCAGTATATTGTAAGTATCACAGCACTTTGTTCTTGTTTCAAGAACTACTAGCAACAGCTTGGAGGAACTGCTCACAAAAATTTAATTTTTTTTTTTTTTTAAATCTATAAGCATCTCTTACCCAATGTTTTTCTTGTAGGGGATATTATGGATGAGAACCAGTACAGCTGACAGCAGACATGCATCTGTACTGTTAAGCACTTCACTTTATAGTGCCTGTTACTTTCCAGTCATACATTCTTCACAGCACTATTGCATGTAATTTAATTCTACCTTACTTGGAAGTTAATTGTAATGGTAGCTCAATTTCTTGTAAAAAAGCAATAATACGATCACTCCAATGTATTCATCTCCCTTACTTTTTCTTTTTAAGTACTACAAACGCAAAGGCTTTCTGTTCAGTCTCAGTGTCTTGGCACTCTTCTCTCCCTTGCACTGGAAAGCATCATAAAGTAACATAAGAAGCTTAACTTACAAGCAGAATTACTTCGGTGGCATGCTGGGACATTTTTATGTGCACTTAAGCAGCAACACATTTGAATAGTGGCCAACAGAAGTATTTATTTTTAAGATCCTTTTTTCAGTAACAGAATTTAAGTCCCATTAATTTTAGTGCCCAGTATGGAGAGCACTTCAACTTGGAATTGTTCAGTCTTACAGTAATTATTTTAGTGTTGCACACCTACAGAAGACTCCTAGGCAAGTCCAAAACATTTTGTGAAGATAAAGGTACCAATGGAGGTTTACAGCTGTGAAGTCCGCCAGAAATGAAAACTAGTTCCAAATATTTGTTCAATACACCCACTAGACTGAGCAGGTTTTTAAAGTTACCCCGTGAATCTTTAAGATAGCTTTGGTAAGTTAAGAAAAAGATGTGGGGAAAGTTCCTTTAATAGTAAACGGACAGACTTCATCTTGCACTGAAATTAATGGAGCTGATCTCCAGAGTCATAAGTCATACTTCACGTCTGCTGAAAAGAGACAAAGGATTTGGTTCAGTACCAAACTTAGGCAGGATAAGTTATCTACCCAGATACTAATGATGGGAGAAAGTCAGAGTTTGAACAGATTGAGATTTAAGATGTGGGTAAGAGGATTTGCAATGATCTAATTAACAGAATTCTCTCTCATGTCTTAGAAGTATTCCAGAACTCAAGTATTTTACTACTGAGCTTTGTTTCTCAGTTATATGAAGGCTGTATTACCTTAACATAAGAGTCTTGATTTTCCTCCCTCCTTTGAAAAAAATCCAGTGCTACAGTTCATAGCAAATGTTTAGCACAACTTTTTGTTACTACCCCAACTGTAGCTATCTTTCCAAGAACAGTGGGGAATGATTAGCATCCAGTACCGTTTACATCCACAAGGGAGCGCTAAGCACATAGCAGACATCTCAATTTACAGTGCTTTCAAGTGTTAGCCATTTCTGACATTGGAATTAAGCGTCTGCAGGATGACAACATAGCAGCACACTTTAAATGCTGAGGTTAAGCTGTTAAATGCAGTTTGGCATTTGAATTTCCGATAAACGTTGGATTAAAGTTAGGCAATGCAGAGCACCCAGCAGCATTCAAATCATGCTGATAAGCCAGGTGTTCAAGTGTAGCTTTTTGTTAAGTGCCTAGAAAGTTCAACATGTAGATGCTCTTCAGTAGAGAGAAGGAGCATTTTATTTATAGTTATAGTACAGGTGCATCTCATGACATCTCTAAGATTATCATAACTCCAGGAAAAATAAATAACATACTGCTAAATAGCAGGGCATATATAGCCCAAATATGCCTAGAATCAAGTGATCAGTAAGTTACATGAATCCCAAGATCCTCCTGTTCTTCTCACCCACTGCAATCCCCTTCCCTCTTACAAGAGAAGCTATTTTCAGCTTCATACAGTTCATATACAATAAACACTATGTTCTTAAAGTTTTTATGTACCAGCTGTGTTTTGGATTGGATAGACTACTACTGCAGTAAGCACTACCACATAGCTTTACTTACCCCATTTCATCAACATATATATATAGGCCCCAAAAGTCTTCAAGCACATCTGTGTTAAGTTTGCAAGAACAATTTAAAGCCATAGAGATAGAGGATTTTTTTTTTTTGTAAAGTAAACAAACACCCATTTGAGGCATTTGATACAGTGGAGAAAAGTTGAGCACTTAAGGTGGGATCGAGCCAGAACAGGAACCAAGTATTTTGCGCTAGGGCTGCCACTTACTTTCCTTCTGCACTACCATAGAAGTTTCTATCAGATTCAGCAGCAGAATGAAAGCTCGCATTGACCAATAAAAACAAAATCTTTTCATTCTATTATGTTTTCTCCTTCCATCAACAGGAGTTTCCTGTGCAAAAAAAGAAACCTAATCCTGCATGAAGAAATTCTACTTGGCAGATGTTTTACAGAAAACCCACTGAGACATAGTAGTGGCTATGCAGATGATTAGTTACCTATGTTATCAAAGCATTTGTTATTCAGCCACCAGATGAAAGCCACTGTTTAAGCTCCTTACCGGAATGCTTTGCATCACATTATTTTCAAGGCATGGTTAACACTAGTGAAATTCATTCACGATTTTCTAGAAGACAGTATTACTAGAAGTGGCTTAACATGAACATACTTAAGATATCAAAGCCTAGAGTTCAGCTTCAAAAAGATATTATGCTCTATGAAGTTATAGTGATCCAACAAGCATCTTGGGAGATTTATAGACTGTCATTGAACTAATTCAATGGTACAATAAAAAAAGGACTTTTATGCAAGTGTTTTGATACCAGCCTTTTAGCAGCTCAAAATCTATAAGGAGCAAGCAAATGACTGCGTAGGTATGTCCATGCACACGCAACTTCCAGGGGCATGTTAGAAAACTCTGAGAAGCTTATTTAAAATAAAACCAAACAAACATCAGCAGAATTTCTTTCTTAACTAAGTTTTGCCAAGGATATATTGTAAGGAACATTGTTTATTGTATTTTACTTTGATAACGCACAAAAATATTTGAAATGCACATTAATTCTCATGTACAACTTAGTTATTGATCCCCTTAACTAAAAAAATCATTTGAATACTCTGTATTGCGTTTTAATACTTCAGCTGGATTCTTTTTAAAAACAAGTTGTCATTATTTAAACTATGTTCACACTTGTTACTCAGTTCAAGACATTCTTAAAATAAACACCATTTCCACCTCAACTCTTAATGCAGTTTTTGCTTTGCTATCAGGATTAACTGAAGACTTGGAAATGAAACTGAGTTAACTGCAGAAATGAATACAGACAATGAGTTGTTAAGCATGGTATGCTAGTTTTCTAGTTTGCTTTTTTCCCCAACAATACAAAACAGAAAGCAACAAGAACCAGGTAGCTGTTAATTTGCATTTTTGTTACATGTTTACACCATGGTAGTTTCCTACATTCTCAGCCAACAAACTCAGATAGCCATTTTAGTTGGACTAAAACCCTGGGGGGAAAAAAAAGGAATTTGCATGAGTTATACCCCAGTGGAATTTATTATGAAATGGTTTTAGGTAATAATTGAAGAAATGCTACTGTTGTTTTTATTTACCTTATGTTTTTTTTTTTTCCAATTAAGTCACAGAAATATGTGCCAACAGGTAAAAAAAATAAATTCGATGCAGAACTATGGCTCCCAAGCAAACTTGCTACATAGTTTCAGCAGGAAATAGCTACTAAAATTAAAAGTTCATTTTAAATATAGCCCCATTTCAGACCCGGTCTCTCAAGCAGGTGAGGTCAACAGGACTTTGCCTGAATTATCAACAGTATGATCACTCTTTTCATATGAGTAGTTTTGGTTAACATGTTTAACTACACAGTGTGTGCTTTTGTGTATATGCATATACATACACCAACAGTCACTGTATAGCTCTATACAGAAGGCCGAACTGCAGTTAGAGACTTAGACTTTGAAATTGCGTCCTTTCTAAAAAGTGTTTTAGGCTCCTTGAGCTCTGATGTTAGCAGCTATTCCTAATTTGCAAAGTTATCCGGTAGCACAACAGTTTAAATATAAAATATTAATAAAAATGTAAAAATTGATATATAGTAGAGTATATGGAAGATAATAGTGGTAGTAGTATTTTAGGGTCATAAGATATTCATGCCCACAGCATGTAGAAAATATTCAAGACTCGCCTCCAGCTCTACTAGTCATGTAAAGGTCTTACCTTCATTAGCAAGGATAGTGCAACAAACCACTTCCCACAATTGTGTTATTTTTTGTATACTTCAATACACTGATATCGTGCTTTTACAGTTTAGCATGTGTCTGCCCTTACACTCCAGATCTCTGAAGATGACATTTTTGGGTGCTTCTGTGGATGAGCGATTGTTAGTAATGAAAGTGTTAATGTGGTCTTTGGCACCTCTATCTCATTAGTAAAGCAAAGTCCTGCTCCATTTTCTTTCACGAAAAGTCCCATCAGTGGTGCATTCTACTAGCACTGAAGAGTAGAATAGATCTGTACAGTGTGATGATAGGAAAACATTACAAAATAGCAATATATTCATCTACAATTGTCTTTCCAATCAATTGCACAGAAGTTTGGTCCACTTCTTCAGTTAGCATAGTCCTCTTAAGAACTTTGGTTACAGCATTAACGTTTTGGTAAAAAACAGAGCAGATGCTTTTCTTCAAGTAGATTTTTCATTGTCTTCTCCCGTCTTCTGAACCCGTGAATACTTTTTGCATGAAGATTTGAAGCAGCTGGGAGGCCAAGATATTGGCCAGGAAAAGCTGCAAGGAACAGAGCCTTGCACATTCTTCTCGAAGAAATAAAATATTGGGTACCACCACGCTCGAGAGAGAAAGTTTGTCTGTGAAGAGACCTTTAGAGTCTGTATCGACAGAAGTAGGTAAGGAGAAAAAGGACACAGAGACAATCAGTTTAAAGCACTAATGATCATTTAAGACCAAAAAAGGCAATATTAACATGCCTTTGCAGATATGCACGTTGTCTTGCAAAAATGCAGGTAAATACATTGCATCTAGCATTGAAAAAAGCTGATGAGTACTCATGTAGGCTATAATACAAACATATACTACAAACCGAGCACCTTTAAGAAAGGGATACTCTAATGCTATACAGTTTAGGTAGACAAAGCACTCAAGTCTTTTTGAAGGAAAGTCCTTTTAGGCATGTCATGTTTCCATTGATGACTAGTAGTTGAAAACCAGATTAAAATGTCAGTTCTCAAGCCCTTTTATGTTCCTACTTGAAAACACTGAATTAAGTGAAAATATCTTCTGAATAATATACATTTAAATGACATTTACAGCAGAACTGCCAATGGAATTTCAAGATGGTCTAGGTAAATGATATTTCTCACCAACCTAAATTAAGCGTATGAATCAACGGTAGATAAATAATCAAGGACTATTCTGTACGTCCACAACAGCAATAAAACATTGAAGTTCAAAAAAGTGTTTTTATGCCAAGATATCAGGAATGTTTTTTAGAACTTAAATCCCAGATTAAAAAGAGATTAACAAAGCATTAAATATTTACTTAAACCATAGTAAAGTCAAGCTCCTTGACAAACTCGCTTAAACTTCAATACTGACCTTCTAATTTTTATTTCAAAATTAAGAACTAAATTTTGGGCAGTCAGCAGAATTAACAAATGCAATACATTGATTCTAAACTTATTTGCCACTCACCTTTTCATTAGCCATTGAGTGGTACCACCAGAAGAGCCGTGTGGTGATGTAGTAAGCAATGACGACATCTACAGTGTAGTGTTCATGAGCAACAAGGATACAAATTATGCCAGCAGCACTCATCAGCCAGCAGATTAAATGATACCACCAGAAATGACGTGGTGAATCTGTAAAAACAGGGAGGTAGAGGGAAAACAAAAGCAAACATATTACTATAGCAATCCACAGTGGGTTAAGCAGGAAATTAAAAAAAATGATGCAAGACCACTAAATTTTAAAGCATAAAACATTTACGATGAACCCAAGTGAACCAAATATAAGCTGCCACTAGAGGCAGATGGACCATCACCTGTTTTCTAGTCAATTTAAGTTTTCCAGTTAACACCAATTCTATTTTCCACATATCCTAGAAAAAGGTTATTTTACTTGGCTGCTCTGAATCTCCCATCCTTTTTTAGTCTATACTTGAGGTAGCTTTCATTCAAGTCCAATGTCTAGAACTGATGTAAACTGAGCCGAAAATCACAGATGAAACAGGAAAAAGACACCCATACTTTGACTCCTAGGTTTCAGCTACTTCACTGAGATCTCTACTTTGCGAAACACTACACTGTACATAGAATAACAGTGCAAATTTAGACTTTTTCATTAGAGATTAGTAAGTGGGAGCAAAACTATTCTTCAAACTGTATTTAAGCCATTTCAGTGGCACAGTTCCCTTCCCTTTCTCTCCCCATTGAAAAAGGTCTTGGGTGTCACAAAGACCATTCATAACTTCTGACGGGCTAACAGGCTTCATTTCACTTGCAGTGGGAGGTTTTGGCACCCCTTCCCTTGTGGTCCTATGGTCAGCTTTTAATTTTACACACCAGACTAGTTACTGATCTCAAACCTACCCAGCTACAGTTTGATATAGGCCTGTGCAAAGCAGCGGCTGTAAGACTTCAATTTCGGTGCATATGCCAGAACAGTAAGCTTTCAAGTCCCCCTAAACATTACAGATAAATTCTTACTTACTGATTAAAAAAAGAATCAGAAACCAAGTCATTTCAATAAGTTGAAACCAGCCCCAAGCAAGACGCACAAGGCTAGAAATATAAATTACTATTCTGGGCAAAAAAAATTAGAGTATGGGGGAAATAAATGAGGCAAAGGATAAAAAAATGCAAACAAATCCACTAAACTGAAAATAATAAAAACCTCATAATGCATCTAATTCTTTTGATATGACATATTTCAGTATGAGAGAGCATCTCATTGAGAGAGAATCAGTTATAGAGCACAACCCCACAGAAATATGTGCTTAATAGTTAGGCAGCAAAGGACTCATTACAAGAATTTGCATGACACAAGTCTTCCAACCCTTTGTGATAAAAGCACAAGAATTACACTATCACTAAATAATGTGTTATCTGCATCTGTCCTTGCACTAAATACAAGGAAGGATATGTGAACAGCATTAAGCTGCAGTTACATCCACAAACTAAGACAAATTTGGTTTTAGGCCATTTTCCTAATACTGTACTGGTAATTTTGATGAGTTACAGATGCCATTCCCTCAGTACTATTCACTTTACACAGTACACAGATGACCAAGGCCTAAGAGTCAGGAGACTAATTAGTTATCTTAAACCTCTATTATAAAATCTTATAAAACCATCTTGCATCTGCAGATTTCAAGTTTACAATATTAAACAGGCATTTTCAGATGTTTTTAAAGGCAGAATGCAGCATTGCAACACACCTCTCCCTCAGCATTTTAATAGAGGGAGGCGTTCAACTGATGCTAGCTAGTCCTATTTGTTTCAGTGAAAAGTTATACATTTCCATGAGCCAAGCTAGCATTTGCGTAGTTTGGGATGTGACACTAAGAAGACTCCAGTTCCAAACATGCAAACTGAAAAGGAAACTCCTCACTACTCCTTCATAAGCAGACAAGTTACAGGGACAGAAGTATTGCTTACCATATATCAGACTCCAAAGTTGACTCTCAGTTCCACAGAACTTCAACTGATTCTGTGTGAGCAGCACAGATAGATTCCTCACCCTCCCCATGCCCAATAACACTATAAAGCAGAAGGGGAAGCCGTAACCCCATTATCTCCTGTGTGCTTGCCAAACTCTTATCAAATTTAAAGTCATAAGGAAGAGACTCTAGAAGACGACATCCGAGGAGCAAAACAACCCACACCACTTTCCACTGTTTGATGTAACTAACATACTGCACACTTTGAAGAACATTGCTTCTGTATGTAGAAGCAGTGTGCAACGACTGTATGCTCAAGCCACAAAAATCCCTTCAAACCCAAAGCAGTCAACCTGCACAGAGCTAGTCTGCAGTGTGTTTTAGCCAAAATTTGAATAACCTGTCAATGAATAAATGCTGGCTTGCTTCAACCAATCACTTTACATAAAGCTAGAAGTGAAACGTCTAGTCCCATTAAGCCCTTAAAACCCACGCCACTTTTACTATACCTATGTTCCATTTTCATTCTGTAAAGTCATGACTCGTATTTTCAAGCATCTAAGTGTACAATCTGTGTGGAGTTGACCAGCAACTTTTGGAGGGCAGTTTTACATACACTCCTATCACGTGCTTTCCCAGTGCAACAGACACGAACAACAAGTGTATTAAATATGCCGTAACTTACACTCCTTGATGAACAGGTAGATCAGTGTTAGCACTACAGTGTGACCACTAAACAGGAAGTCTCCACAGAGGATGTGAGATCCAGTTATGGACAGACCACCACCAGATATCAGTCGCAGGATCCTCTGCAACTTTGCCTGAGAATCTCCATTCAGCTAGACCACCAAAAAAAAGTAAAACAAAAAGTTAAGATACAGTGTAAATTACCTGAAAACACTTGTTGATAAAGTTCTTATGCAAACTTACGTTGAGTTGGGGAGACAGGAAGAAAAGGACACACTTATCTTTATTTTCTTTGTGTTCCCCCCCCAGTCTCTAAACTTAGTAAATATAAAATTGTTTGAGTTACAATCTAAGTCACAATTTACTCAGATTTAGAGGCTTTTTTTTTTTAAAAAAAACATGCATTCAGATCAGGTCTTTATTTCACACAAATATTTGGCAAATACTCACTTTTACTGAGTTTCACCTAAGGTGAAGGTTAATTCTAGGGGAAAAAAATCATAAAATGGCTCAAGGCTGAAAAAGACTTTAAAGATCATCTAGTTCCAACCAATAGTATCATAAAGATAAAGGGATTTTCTTTTTTCAAAATCAGAGAAATATTCACATGGACAACAAATCCTGAAGAGCTATCAAGTTTCTCAGAGTTTGAGTAAACCCTCGTTTCAATGGCAGCAAAGTGTCTTTGCTGAAAGGACATTTAAGATTCCCTTTGTTTGCCTCTTTCCACCCTTTGATAAAGCCTGCAGGCAAAGTAATCATGCAAGCTATTAAAGCAATATAGTTGAGCGACTCTACAACAGTGATGTAAATTAAACTTTTTCATAACAAAAGAACATAGCGGATTAACTATTTAAGTCAAGTTTTCCCAATTGGAAAGAATAAAACTGAATAGACATGTTTAAGGTTGATGAGATCCTACCCAAAGGGGTGACAAATTCACTTTAGTATTTGCTCTAATGAGCCAAAATGACTCAGACCGAAATTAAGACAAGAATTAGGAAGTAAGAGCTCTTACCTTTGGCGCACACTGAAAATGCATTCCAGGCACAGGTAAAGTGGTAACATACATAGTAATACAGCGGTACAGGTACAAAGTTCCTATTATAAAAAAAAACCTACGTCCCACTATTGATCTGAAAGTAAGGGAAAAGGGAAAAGGATTAGCTACAAAGGTCACATGCAGGATACGCATGTAAGACTTACAGAGCTCTAGCTTTATTGGATACCTAAATACACAGAATTAAAGAGCAGCTCCATCCACTGCTCCTTGCCTAAGCAATTCTCTAAAGCACTACTTTAAGTCAAATACTAGAAAGTCTTTCTTGATCATAGTAGGATACAGCAACTACCACAAAGTTCCCAGCAAAGCTATCTAACTATCTTAACATGGCCTCAGTCTGATTTAGGCATGCTGTCAGGTATAGTTTCCCTTGACTCAGTGACCTATTTTCTTCTCATATTTGGAAGTCAAGTACTTGTTTATCTTAAACAAATCAAGACAAAAGAACAAGCTTCTAGTCTAGCTGTAGAAGACAGTGGCTTCTTCCTCAGATGCGTAAAAGTTTTTCTGTTTTGCTTTTTAAAGTATCACTGATTTCCTCTGTTTAAATGTAGCCATTTCAGTAATCACAACTCTGGAAAGCCCAATCCTGTAGTAAGTTTGAGGAGTGAAAGTACACATCAAATTCCAATTTAAAAACACTACATGATAAACAGGAGAAAGCCACATCTCTGTATCCAGCATGGACACTGGAGCATTTTTCTAATAGCCATCCCTTCATCATTTTCTGCCAGACCTATTTTACCATAAAGCTACAGATTCTACTGTAAGCTTTCTTCTACTACCCAAGTTAAATGACAGAAACCAATGCTTCGGAAACAGAGAGAAAGAAACATAGCTACTTACTTATATCTAAGAAATAACCACTGGAATATCCATAATCCAACTAGTATCATTCCATTTATTTCTGATACGGAAAAAGCCCATTTCACACGATCAATATAATCAAAAAATTTATCAGGCAAGGGAGGGCTAAGCTCCTTCGGAGGTACTCTCTCATGGACCACAGTGATCATGACAGTTGTTAGAATCAAGTTGAAGAGAGCATAGACAAAGGCAATGCCTGTTTTCCACCATTCCAGAGGAAATTTGTTCCTTGACTCAGCAGGCATAGCAATCTGGATGTAATCAGGATATTTCTTTGCTGTTTTTCGCAAGCCATTGGACAAGCCCTTTGGTTTGCTATTGCCATTTTTGTTCTCCTCACTGACTGAGAGAGTAGGTCCTGTGTAGCCATTAGAAGCATCATTGTTTTGACCCTCCATATGGTCTTCAAGCTTTGCTGTCTCAATGGTATTCATTCCCAAGCTCTATGGCCCAAACCGGGGGGGTTTCAGTCACTGTTTTCCGGGCTCTCTTTAAAGTCTCTTGCTCCTCAAAGTCCAGTGTTCTCGTTCCTAGATGATTTTTGATTACTGGTAAAATTCTTAAAATGAGTCCATTGTGCTGAAAAGATACTGTAAAGCAAGTTGTGGAGACAACTTTTTCTCTAGAGCTGTATCATCTGCAAAAAAAATATTCAGGAGCTTCAGAACTATTAATGTGACAGTGAAAAAATCTTAGAAATGCTTATATATGTTTACATCCATTTTACATATACAGGCAAAAAGAAACTAAAGGTGATACTGTAAAATAATTCAAGATTAGACTTATCAAGTTACAGTTTAGTTTTTTTCTTTTTTAAGAGGAAAAGATGCACAGACTTTAATCATCACAGCTCTCACTTCAGTTGTCAGAATTAAGACTAATCCACGTGCGCAACAATTCTGAACTTTATCACTCCAGGGCATTTTGTACATAATAATCACTCCTGTTTACAATACAGTTACTGTATATTAACACGGTTTATCCGTATAGATCAGTCAGCCAATCTTGTTAGTTGAGGTGATGAGACTGAAATCCCGTAGTGGCTCTCTCTTCTTTTTGTAAAGCATAAAATCAGATTATCTAGAAAATTCACTCATGGATAGTTCAATTAAATATCCTTGGAACTAGAAGTATTTCAACCATAGCTGTTGTAGTACCCACTAAACATCTGGATTTTCAGAGAACTGAAAAATACTTCTGGATTAGATTCTTAGTTATGGTAATCTATGTGTAGAATAAAATATGAGTGATCTGTATTTTTCCATTGGTTTACATAAAAGGGGTCTAAATAGATGTTTTAAACAGAAGTGAGTAGCAAGATTCATTATTGTGCAGAATTTATTTCAGGCTGTATTTATCAACTCAGGAAAATCCGACAATTAAAGGCACCCATTAAAGTTTTCACTAGGTAAGTGAAAGCCATTTTCTATACTACTCTCTACAGAGAAAGAAAATGTAGTTCACCTCTACAGAACCAAAGTAGTTCTAGTTGAAGCAATAGCCACATTTTGTCTTTAAAATTCTGTGATACTGCTTGCTTATAGTTGTAGCACACAGTTTTTATTCTGTTCATTTCCCATTACAAAATAAATAATATACAAAGTGTTTGCTGCCTACCTGCTAATTTTTTTTATTGCTTCTCTAAGAGGAAAGCCCAACACTACCACCACCACCTCACACCTGCATGCCAAAACAGGCTGCTGCTGTAATGCTATGCTGTGTGTACAATTCAGTGATTAGGGTGGTAACTGGAGCTGCCCATCTCCCCGTTCCATCATAGACCTTGTTTAAGAGAAAACAGTCTGTTTAGGAAAAGCTTGTTTAATAACTCATCTCTTTATAGCAAAGAATCTAAACTCAAGACAGTCTGGAAACTTTTGGTTTGATGTTTGTCTTTTTTTTTTTTTAAAGAAAGGTATTTAACATGGTCAGCACATAAATCCTACTGATATTCTATCTACACTTCTTACAGCCTAACGACAAAATGGCTAATTAATTGATGCCAAATAAGATTCATACAAGTAATCCCAAAATACTCAAGAAGTATTTCTAAATCAACTTCTCAGTGGTGTCTCCAGAATTCACTGTCACTGGTTGGCTTTTTCTAAATCCCTATGAAGTGCACGAGAAGCTACACACAAAGCAAACAACTCCCCCACCTGCAAAAGTGACAACCCGAAGAAGACAAGTGATTATTTCTGATGCTTTTTTCCTCCCTCTTATTCTGACAGTAAGTTCTGCTTTCCTAAGAGAAGGGGATGCTTAAGCCAACAGCTGGGCAACAACTTCATTGTGGTGCTTGTCAAAATTCAGATTATTCTTTCAGAGCAGATGTTGAATCAGTAGTCATACTAGAGTAGAAGAGCATTTCAACTTTCACATGCACTCACCTTAACACATTCCTTTCCCTGTCTGCTAAAGACAAGCATAAGACCCAAGACTTCAGTGATGATACAGAAAAAAGACTTCTGCTGTAGTGTCACATCTACACACAGATAAATGGAGATACAGCTAGAGTTAAACCTCTGCTACTTTAATTTAGTGTTCAAAAATCTTACACCATTGGTAATTAAATTATACCTAGAAAGTAGTACCCTTGCATAACTATTTCTTTAGACTGGTCAAATCTGCATTCATATGTATGTAATGGTACAGAAGCATGCTGATGTTTTATCACAGCCACACAAACAAGATCTCTCCTCAGTTCAGCTGTTTCCAAGAACAAGGCAAAGAGACATTTTACTGTTAACATTTAATTTCTGTGTACGTCTTCTACTCTCCTGTATTCGAATCCAAATTCCAAGCAGAAAGAACAGTTTTTCAGGTTTTTGGAACCATGTGTGAGCATTTGGAAGGAAGGAAGGAACAAAACCTGATCTTCACACACAGTCTAAATCTCAAATTGTAAGAGCAAGATCACTAGGGAGGAATCTGCGAGAGCATACTACAACTTTCCCCTGTTTAAGTTAACACTGTACATGTATTTTGATCAAAATACATATCACCTGTTGTTATGAATCAGTAAGTTTACGGGAACCAGCTGCAGTGATGTTAAAATCAAGCTTGAGAGGACAAGGGAAAAAAACAGCCTACTTGATGCCTATTTCAAGTTTATTGTTGTTTACTTTCCCAGTTTTAATGAAATCTGATTCCAGAAGCAAAGAAGCCTAACTCCAATTAGGCTGGTCATCATACAGCAGGTTCCTTTCTGTTCACCTCCTACATATCTACCCTCTAATTAAACAGGTTAGAGACAGCAGTCCATTTCCAATGGCTAACACCTGAAGACCAGCAAGAGAAAACAAGCTTTTATATGCTCTGCTCCAAAAACTGCTTCTTCTATGAAATAATGCCTTGAGTTTCATTAAATAACATTACTGTGAGATACACATGGTGATGTTTTGCTCCTGCGTGATTCTTGATTTAATTGCAAGCATCATAGCCCAAGCAATGATTTCTGTCACGTTCCCAGAAAATAGATGGGGGAAAGTGAGAAATCATATGCCAACTGTTGCCCTCCATTCCAAAAGCAACGAAAAAATAATCTTCTCTTTTAATGAACAGAGATCATAAATCTCTCAGGCTCGCACAGTTTTTACTAATAGCAGAAGTATACTGTATGACAGACTTATTATTCTATAGACAGAATAGTTAAAGCCTAAGCCTCTTCATTTATGAAATCTTACAAGCTGACCGTTCCTTCCTGATTCCCAACAGATGTACATATGTCTGAGAAGCATGCACATCCCCAACCTGAAAATATGAAGCATACATTAGTATTCGCTTAAGACCATACAACATGCATGGGAAGACTGCGTTCCCCCCAAAACACCAATTTTAATCCTCAAAATACAACATTAGATAAAGCTCTTTTTAAGAAATGTAGTCAGTCATTCAGCACCAGCTTTTCCCTTCAGAGCTTTAAGGTAACACCAGACATTAACGGAGCATTACACTAATGCAGTATTCATAAGTCAACCTTTTGTTTCCTAACATTTAATCTTCATCTCATATACCTGTTTCAAGGATCACAATCACTGCAAACAACCTACTCTGCAAGCTGCAAGAAGTCACGCTCCTTTTGATCACTGAAGATTAGAAAGAACATACTGTCTTGAACTCAATACATCGAAGAGAAAAATGAAGAGTCATAGGTCACAGAACTAAAAATTTAACTTGGCAGATTCACTTAAGAAGCTATCCTGCGATAGAATCAGTCAGTTTAACAGGTAAATCTGTCATATCACAAGATTCTTAGAACTGAAAAAAGCACTCCCTGACTCAACTAAGAAAACATTACAAGCAACCTGTTTCATGGTACCTCTTCAGTGGTTGCAGCAAGAGCAACAAGAAGCATGATGTGGCTGGACTCCTCGTTTCTCTCCAGTACACTGTGGTCAGACAGCCTTGAAGCCCACCTCCAAACACTTCCTGCTTCTCCAGAAGGGGTTAGTACAAGCAGGAAGCACTCAGATGTTCGGACATTCCTGTTAAACCTGTCTTGGGATTTCTCTTAACTAGCACCGTGGTGCAATACGATCCCCCAGTGGAAAGGGTACTGGGATACTCAAGAAGCTTCTCACTTAAAAGCAGGGGAAAAAGAAGGTTCTGCAAAGCCTTGGCTTCCTATAACTACAGGCTGAGCTACAGCACACTTTCTCAAAGTTCAAAGCAGTGACTGCACGGTTGCTATACTAAGTCCTCTTTGTTTGTTTACTTTATGGATTAAAAACCTAGTATCGTCGAAATGTCTTCCTGAGTCAGGCAAAGTCCAGTTCCAGCTGGACCAACAGACACCTGCAGTTTCATTCCATTACCCTCACTTCCTGCAGAGACCAAACTAAGCTGTTGCACAACTCATTTTTCCCAGTGAATTACATGCATTTTGGGACTCTACAAGCAAGAGAATTTTTTTTTAAAGAAGGAACCATCAGTTCCACTTAACTGAAAGAGAAGATAAAGGCAAAATATTCCACTGCCATGCCAGTAAAGGTTCCGATTTGTATCTTCTTTCAAATGTAACTTCTTGAAGCACCTTTCAAGATCAGAAGTATCTGAACATAGGCAACATTATGACTCCGAGATTCAAGTCCACACAAACCACCCCATTCTTTGTAGGCCTTCAGGTTTTGAAAATGCTTACCATTGTTGTTGTCAGCTGACACGACGTAAATATCATGCTAGAACAGAAGACACTGAGGAAAATGTTTCTATTTCTGTCACACTTGTGGTTTACTTTCATCTTTTCTCCCAGTTCCAAGCTTGCTTCGCTTTGTGCCTGATGTTGCAGAACAGTTTACAAAGGAAGGTTTGTTTTCCATTTCTCCTCCAAGTCAGATTCTAGCTTCACCCCTCCAACCAGGGGTAAAAAGATTTAGAGAGATGCAGTGCTCAAGGGTTTCTTTCAAAATCATATGTAAGATATCCAGTCTTGGAGAGTACCTAATTCCATTCTCCTACCACATACCTAACCTCAGATTTTTCTTTCAATTTTTATACTTTCAAATTTTTTTTTTCAATTCCTGAAAAAAGTCACTTAGATGAAAACACATTGAAATGAAAAAAAATCAATTTTCTCTCAATTAGAGAAATTGATTTCCACTGGATGGACAAGAGCCCCAGTTTAATTTTTGTATCTATAGACTTTCACAGAACTGGTTCATAATCAACTAAGTTCGTGCAGCCCTTCTCAACATGTGTCACAGCAGCCATTGATGGGGAGATCAGCAATCAAAACCAGATGCATTTTGTATCCTGAACAGTTGAAACATCTGAAGAATGATGCATTTAATGAAAATATCAAGTGCTTCACAGTATTCAGTCAACTTATTTGTGGGCAAAAGGAGGAAACTACTTACTACCACTAGTAATTTCAATAAAGACTATTTTCAAACATTTAATGACATCCACATAAGCCTTAAATATCAAACAGCATCTGAACAACAAAAGAACAATAACCTAACAACCTAGCAGCAAAGCAGCCTCCGGGTTTTTATATTAACTTATTAAGCAAAAGCAATTATACCTACAGCTTGCAGGAAAGAGTGGTGTTCCTTCCTGGTACTTTGACAGGACTGCAAGGCTTATTGATCCATCATTTCTGATGTCTCATCAGGATTATTTCCAGCTGAGTGCATGCTGTGGTCAAAACTTTGTTTACACTGAAAGCTCAAGGTGCTATATCATCTGGTCTGTAGGAACTCAAAGGCTTTCTTTCCCTCATAGTGCCTTCTCAAGCTATTTTTCTCATATTCTGAAAGAATGCAGAAACCTTATCGATGAGGGAAACAAGAAACAAAAACAAAACCCACCCTTGCTGGAAGCTTTTGCTCCCTTACTGCCAAGCTGACAGCCCAGAGAAGTGACAGAGAGAACTAACAGCATAATCATCCTGTGATACTGGCTGTGAAAGGAACTCCCCAGAAGTACATAGTTTTTTTCAGCCCAAAAGAAAAAAAAAGCACGATTAGCCCCCTTCCCACACCCCCACAACTCTCATATCCACAACTCCCCCAAAAGGGGGTATTCCTTTTGGCTTCCACATTGTCCTTACACTAATTTAATTAAAATACCATATTCCTTCTATTGTGAAACCTGGGACTCCCCCATATCAAGAAATAGGAGGTGCCCATAAACCACCTAGGGGTAGACTTAAGACTACTTCAGTAGCTAAGCAGCAAACACCTGCTTAGCTACAGGGCCATCCTGAAAACATTCAGGGTTTGGAGAAGTAAGTTAAAAAAAATTAAACAGTTACTCAAAGCTACCAAACATTCACTGGGAGTGGAGGGGACATGACTCAGACTTGAAGACAGCCGATTAACCCGAACAAATAACTGGAATTCCTGTGAGGCACACACCCAGGTGCTAAGAACAAGGTTTCTTTTTGGAAAAAATTTAATATTTTCTAAAGATAGTACATGTCTATCATCAAGCAGCACAGCTTTTCAACCAGCAATGTTAGAACAGAAGTAGCAATTGCTAAAGTGAATAAAATAGAGTGCACCCTCAGTAAGTTTGCAGACGACACCAAGTTAGGTGCGTGTGTCGATCTGCTCGAGGGAAGGAAGGCTCTGCAGGAAGATCTGGATAGGCTGGACCGATGGGCTGAGGTCAACTGTATGAAGTTCAACAAGGCCAAGTGCCGGGTCCTGCACCTGGGGCGCAACAACCCCAAGCAGCACTACAGGCTGGGAGATGAGTGGTTGGAAAGCTGCCTGGCAGAGAAGGACCTGGGAGTACTGGTTGATAGTCGGCTGAATATGAGCCAGCAGTGTGCTCAGGTGGCCAAGAAGGCCAACAGCATCCTGGCTTGCATAAGAAACAGTGTGGCCAGCAGGGCTGGGGAAGTGATTGTCCCCCTGTACTCGGCTCTGGTGAGGCCGCACCTCGAGTATTGTGTTCAGTTTTGGGCCCCTCGCTACAAGAAGGACGTGGAGGTGCTCGAGAGAGCCCAGAGAAGGGCAACGAAGCTGGTGAGGGGTCTGGAGAACAAGTCTTACGAGGAGCAGCTGAGGGAGCTGGGATTGTTCAGCCTGGAGAAGAGGAGGCTCAGGGGAGACCTCATCGCTCTCTACAGGTACCTTAAAGGAGGCTGTAGAGAGGTGGGGGTTGGTCTGTTCTCCCACGGGCCTGGTGACAGGACGAGGGGGAATGGGCTAAAGTTGCGCCAGGGGAGGTTTAGGTTGGATGTTAGGAAGAACTTCTTTACTGAAAGGGTTGTTAGGCATTGGAATGGGCTGCCCAGGGAAGTGGTTGAGTCGCCATCCCTGGAGGTCTTTAAGAGACGTTTAGATGTTGAGCTTAGTGATATGGTTTAGTGGAGGACTTGTTAGTGTTAGGTCAGAGGTTGGACTCGGTGATCTTGGAGGTCTCTTCCAACCTGGATGATTCTGTAATACACTTTGAGGAAAAACATAAATGGAAAGATACACAGAGAGCATGGAATCTTAATGGGATTTCTTCCTGGGCTTCTAATTGCTCCCATACCAGCATCTCCTTTAGTTTTCTGTACCCACCCCCCAACTTTGATTATTATTTAAAGAAAATATTTGACTGGGGGTACAGCTTTAACACAAGTGTAAGAAAGCTTGTCTACATTTGGCTCTTCCTGCTAGAGCTTAACAGGTAGTTTTATTTGGGTTGTTAGTCGCATGATTTTCACATAAAGATCATTTTCACGTAAAGTTAGCTCACAATTACTGTCTCTCACCCAATATTTGGAGCTTTTATAACATCCATCAAAATATTTTAACTTCTGGAATTTATCAAGGACTGATTTGTCACAATTTCAGCAGGTTCTCCAAATAAGTAGTTCTTAATGTGCTGTTCCAGAACTGAACGAGAGTGTTCAAAATAATAAGATTGATATACTCTATCATTAAAGATATATACACTCACGTACAAGATGCCAGTTTCTAGGTAGTAGTATTTTTAAACTTCATTCACTTTTATTAGGTTTGGCTCAAACATTTGATAGAGCTGCAATATATTCTTGTCCTTGGTAGTCACAGTAAAAGGATAGGGAGGTAAATTACACCGGAAGTAAATTAAGCAGCTGGAGATAACACAAGAGAAAGTTATTACATCATATTACTACCTATATCACAGTTAGCAGGAAACAAGTGTTAGTAGTTGATATCGTCTTTGGTCAACCAAATTTTTAGGATTACCTCTGGGGATCAGAACACGAAAAGAAGCTGGGTATTCTCTGCTACCTTCATAGCAGTGATTTAAGATTTAGTTAGTTTTAAGCATTCCAGGTCTCCAGTTTTACAGTAGCACTTTCTCCATCCTGTATGTATGCCTCAAACTGCACATAGATCACAGGAAACACTCCTAAACCAGATCTGAGCAAAGTACACTTCGGTATGAAAAATAGGACTGAGCTTAATAGATTTGCTTATTATACCTATTTTGCTACAGTAAAAATATTCCCAGAGCCAAGCTCATCTTTCAGATGTACAATGTTTATGCTTGCACTACGTTAACACATGCAAAAAGTGGATTGCAGTTTGACAATCTGGAAGTCGGAAGCTTATCTACATTCTCTGATAGGCTGCCAACACACTTGTCACTCGTGATTCTGAAGAAGCATGAGATAAAGCTGCATTATAGAAGTACTGCTCATTCAAACACTCTCAGAACAGATTATCATATTGTCACTTGCGAGTCTATATCAGTTTTTCCTTAGAAGCACTTACCAGGGCCCCAATGGCAATGCAAACAAAGGAAAAACATTTGAGCTCTATCATTCTGAACATCACTGAGTAGGTTTGCCTTAATCATTTGAAGACATCTTCAAGATCTTCAGCTCTTTGGTCCCCAGACTCCAAAGGATCCTATTTGCTGACCAAGATCTTGTTGCCCGTTAATGGATGCTTCTGGACAGAACAGCATGTAGAACTGAGTTGTTAATCTCCTAATCAGCTGCTTTTGAATAAATACAAAAAGGTACTGAACGACTGCCTATTTTGTAACATTGCAAAGCAGCACTGGGCTTGCATCCTTTTTTCCGTTCATTAAATAAAAACTTTTTATAAACACTCCATAAAGAGTAGAAGCCACTGTACTACCTCAGTCTTATCAGGCAAAAGATAACTTAGGAAAAAATGCCAAAATAAGGCTCAGGATCATCATGCTCTTATGTAGTTCACTGTCTGAGTGTTTCAGCCTTCTCTGTGCTGATCACTTATTTTGCTCTAGCCTCCTGATGCTGTCAAAGAACCACTACCCAAAGAAAGATCCTTCCCCAAAGGACACAATAAAGACTTGTTGGCAGCCTAGCAGCACATCTGACATCCCACATCTTCTCTAGATTGCAGGAAAGTTGCAGTTACCAGCCACCGGGAGTGACACGAGAGGCAGCAATGTTTCGTAATGTTTTCTAAAATCCTCCACCCAGTTACCGAGGGTAAAGGTTGTGCTTCACCATGGAAAGTCAGACAGAGAGGTTAGTCACCACTTTCATCACAGGGTGGTGAGCAATCACACTGACTAATGTGTGCTTTAAAGTGACTCTGCTACAGCTTATCAGGCAAGAGGCAGTTAGAAAGCCACACGCTTAGGGGAAAACTTATCAGTGATACATCCTAAAAATATTTCAGCAACTACTAAAAAGATAATGCCTGACAAGTTTTTCCCTTGTGCTACTCCCAAATAGATGCATAGCACCAGCTGCAAAGTAAGAGGTCACATTTATGAGAACATTCCCAAATATTCCCTGAGGCAATAAAAAACCCTCTTCCTAAGAGTTTGAAGAGGACAGCAGTTGCTTAAATCCACAGAGCACTTTACAGTGTTAGCAGGTAATAAGCCAGGAGTACATGCACAAGTTGTACAGCCCAGACAAAAGCTGTTTTAGCACCTCAGTATACACAAAGGCTCATCCCTCACAAGTCATGTTTAACAAAGATGCAGTACAGATATTAGTCCTTGCAAGGCATATGACTTTAAAAAGATATCCAGTAACTGCAGTCCTCATCCAGAGACAGCAGAAAGACACCACATATGAGGACAGGACACATTTAAAATTGGTTAGCTTCATACCCTAAGTTAGTTTCACATATCCCTCAGTTCTTGTCACACCCCACATTACAAATTAGAGACCTCTCCATAGCAGCAACACTTGTAAAGGCCCAAGCAATGAAAACATCCTTTTCCGAAACAGTAACATCCCACCTATTTTTCCTTCCCTATTTGAGGGTATCCCATGCATGCATCCTGACACATTGTACCCCATGTGATATATCACACCACAGTGCTAAACAGATCTGGAAGGGTGTGTGTATGTGTCACTGAATACCCTGAACACCTTCTCTTTTCCCTCTCCCACACCCATATCCTAAATAGCTTTCAATGTGATCAGCTCTGGTCCAGCTGCCTAGAAAGCCTCATGAGTAGTAACTGGGAGGGATGACATCCACAGCACATCCTCTGTCACTAATGGTAAACATGGAGATCAGATGGAGCAGATTATGAACCACAACCTACTCCCTGCTGCAGTCCTCCCTGTCTCCTCACCTTGCCCCTACCACCAGGGGCTCCCAACCCCACCTGCCATCAGCAGCTTGATGCTCCTGCACCACAACCAGAACTCCAGTGAGAGCCGGGAATACTCAGCCCTCTTTATCAAGCCAGGTCACGCACACCAGATAGAATCATAGAACCATTAAGATTGGAGGAGACCTTCAAGATCATCTGGTCCGACCATCACCCTACTGCCAATGTCACCCAATTAACTTAGGAGAAGAGGGCTTCACCCTCACAGCAGCCCTCCAGCACAGGTCCCGCCTCCCAGCCCACCTTAGGAGCACAGGGAAGGGCACAGGGAGGCCGCTATGACTGAGGGTGGGGAGCAGGAAACGAGGGAGCCTCGCATCAGCAGAGATGGCACAGCACAGCAGCCATTACACGATGCCTCCCACCACGTGACACCTCCTCCCTCATGCGGCCGCCATTACTTGACCTCTCCTCCCTCGCGCCACCTCCACTACGCAACACCTGGTCCCTCACACAGCCACCATTACATGACATGGCCGCGCTTCTGTTGGTTTCCCCACCACCATTTTCTTCTCTTATGTTTGCAACTTCCCTTGCCCCAGTATTTCAGGAGTAGTTATTTGGTTTTATTTCTAATGCAGAAGTTAAGACTACTGAACAACAAATACCATGATTAATATACACAAATGTTTACGTAGGAAATTAACAGGAATCTGTGCTGTTGTGCTGATTTATCTTCCTAGCTGCCAGTTTGTCATAACTGCCATAACTGTTTGTTTCTTCCCCTACCAAAATGCTACCCATCATGTTTAAGTACTATACAGTTAAAACTTAAAGTCATCATGATTTAAATTTTTAACCCAATCCCATGGTCTTCCTTAAACTTGTTCAACTGCTCCACTAGCTCAAGGTTCTCTATTAATAGAAGAACATACTTTCCACATTATGCTGACAAGAAAAAATAATTCCTTTTAATATTTAGTCATGGAAAAATGACACTGTTTAGCTTTAAACACTTAAAAGTGCTATGTACTTCAACACTTCCTTCTTCATTTTTGTTTCCTTTGCAGATTGATGAACACAACATGCTTCCTTTGAGCTATCTGTTCTTCTGGCTGTCACACATCTCCCCACAGCACGGGGTAGCAGTGATAAATAAAGTTTCTAATGGATGGTAAGAGTGGGGCAGCAATCACAAGTACCACTGAAATCTTTCTGCAATACCTTTCCCAGACCTTTCGCCATCTCCATTTGAGGCACCACCCTAGAGGTGGGCAGGTGTTGAGAAGGCTGAGAGTACTATTAATGTGTTTTTACTGTCTCTCAGAGGTGTTTGCCTAAGTAATTAGACATCTCCAAAATAATACAAACCTCTCTCCATTATTCCTTGCTATACCGCAGCCTTTGATAAGAAGTATTTTCTGTCCTCTAGCATTTAACAACCCCACGCTGAACATCACTGCAGTAATGAAATCTTTCTAAGTCAAGCCCCTCGTGAGACTTTCATTTAATCCTTTCATGTATTTTCCTTCCCCTTCTCACCTAATAGTTAGAGAAGTTTACTGCCTAAGGCTCTTAGAAAGGACTTAAAGAACCATGTTCACGATGCTCACTCTGAATCCCCATTTACTAAAAGTGTATATTGTTCATTTTCCATTTCTTTGTTTAAAGACCTGGCCAGTAACATGACTATTGCTAACTTGAGTCAAGATACTTTTTCCACAGTAGAAAACAAAACCAAGCTGGAATTCAAATCTAGTTCTGACATTCATCTTACTAACCATGAAGAATACTCCCAGTTCTGGCCAAAGGAAAATAGTAAGGTCAAGATAAAGAAATGTGACTGAGCAAACAAAAATTTGAGAAAACAGACTTGGAGAAGTATATTTATAACTATATCTCACAGTTCAACCACATTTTCATGCGTGGTCCTAGAGCTCTCAAACTTCATTCTGAATAGAAAGCATTTTATAGAAGTGATTCAAAAAGCATTTTAAAGCATCCTAACCCATGACCCACCAGACATCTAAATGTGCATTGATTTGGGAAGAAGTAAGAAAAGACTTGAAGGATTTTTTTTATGTAGACTAGCTGAAACATGGAAAGACAGTAACTATAAACAAGGTGACAAACATGGTTCTGGAAAAAGTTCTCCCCCAAAAGACACACTGCAGCAGCCAGAGCTCCAGCTGACAAAACTGTATGTCATCTCCAGACTCACCAAGACAAGCGATGATGTGTGTGCGTGCCAAGTAACCACAGCGGATAGTAAATAAGTGGTGAATCTCAGCTGTGTAACAAGAGAAAGAACTAAGTGTTCAACTGGAAATTATTGAATCACTTCTTCTAAAAGAAGAGAAAGTAGAACTTCAGCAAAATTAGGGCACAGTAAAAAAAACAATTATTCTGGTCTCCCAGCTGGTGTCTTCTCATGAGGAAGGAGATCTGACCACATACTAGCATTTCTGTTGTGCTCCTGCAAGTCTTCCTCAAATATCTCAATTATGGCAAAAGATTTCCATGCATCAGCAAGGGCAGTCCAAGTGCTGCCTTGCAACTGGCCTTATAACTTTAGGGCAAGTCAAAATGGTAAGTTACTGTCTGGAGAAGAACCTGAAAGCTAGACCCTGCAATGGCTTCCATTTCAGGATCTCTTGTCAACATAGCACTACAGCAATCCAGCCCACTTGCTAGGGGGTACCTACCTACACCTAACAGAGGCTCGATGCTACACACTCTTGTGCTGGCCTACTAAAAATCAGCTGTTCCATGAAATGCTGTTCTACAGCCATTTTGTAGCTACATACAGCCACTGCACATGCCTCTGCTCTTAATCTCCTCAGGCAGGATACCTTGCCACAGGTAGGCCAGTGCGTACAAATATCAGTGAAGCCAAAGCTACCTTGGGCATGCACACCTGTTCTGGAGAGGTGGCAAAAGGCATGAAGGAAGTCTCACATAGACTTGATTTAAAAGGTGGATCAGGATGACTTTACCTGACAGCCACCATTTCAAGAAGTTGTTAGCTTGTCAAATTTGTCTTTCGTGTTCCAGTTGTGTAGCTATAACACAACCTGGCAAGGATAACAACAAATGCGTTAATACCAACTGCCTTTCCAGGACAGACATTAAAAATAAGAAGCACCTCCACAGTAGCAATTACAGTACCACAAAGGAGAGGCAGAAGCTCTCTAGACTAGCAGAAACAAATCGGGAAGAAAACAAGACCCATGCACATTAGACTGCAATCCTAGCATTTCAGAGTTGTACCAAGATGTTAACAACTGCTGGGCAGCCTAAGATGACAGCCTAAAGCATTCTGCACTAACCCCTGCTCATGCTCTCTTAAAACTGTTTCATCAAGACAAGATACAAACATGGACTGGTTCAGGACTTGTCATACAAGCTGCCACCCACAAGAGCATCTTTTATTTAGCTGGAAGCAGAAGTCAGGCTGGGATAATAGCAAGTTCCACCCTGTGTTATGCTGCTCCACTCCTTTCAAAGCAGTAGTAATAGAGTTAGTTCCTGCAAAAAGTCAAGGCTATGCAAATTGAACTCATTGCAGGTCAGTGTTAATTTCATTGAACTGCATGAAGTACAGTTATCTCCATTCTAAGTCTGTATAAAGATAGCTGAACACAAATTACTCATGTGTAGGGTGATTTTTTTTTTTTTAAGTAAAATTAGATCATCTAAAGGCACAGACCCAATCTATTTTTCCCCTTCCTAATACTTTGACTTTTAAGAAGTCAAAGAATCTGTGTTTTCATATATATATATATATATATATATATATATATATATATATATAACTAGAAGATCTTTTAATAGCATGCACATATGAAAAAGTTTGAAGAAGCCAACTAAAAAAAGTCTTCATACCACAAGGAATGCAAAATGCTGTACTGGCACAAGATACAAATTGAGTTAGAGTTAAGTAGCTTTGGTCCTCTAGAAAGCAGGCTCTATGCACTACAGCAGATAGATAATCCATTCTTAAAACTTCCCAGATGACTTCCCATCTTTCAGTGTCCCGTTCAAGAGGGAAAAATACACAAGAAACAGCTCAAGTAGCAATGTTAGTATTCCAGCAAATACTGGCAAGCAAGCGAGGCCTGAAAATCATCTCCTTCCCCTGAGCAAGACTGATTTCCTTTTATTTGGAATAATGCATATTGTGAGCTGCCTTAATTATTAGAGTAGACTCAGCTGTGCTGGTCATACACAGAAAAGGAGTGTCCCATTTTTTGAGGAAAGACATCTTCCAAAGCCAGAAGTGTTTCTTCCTACATTCCTAGTACGGTTATGCTAAAACACACACTCAAAAGAGTAGTAGCATCTTCAACATTGAAACAGTCCCATTCCAACAGAGTAATTAGCTGTCTTAACTCTAAAAAGGGACTGTTCAGAGAAAGCTTTAGGAAGCTGAGAGCTCTCATGTCTGTCAGTAAGACTTATGAAACTGAGCTGGGCAGAACAGAGGCCTGTTCACCTCTGCTTCTATGGGGCAAAAGCATAAGCACCAAGATCACACAGACTGCTCTCTTATTCTGCAAGAAATTGAGGCAGTCATCCCAAGGGGCCTGGGTCAAAATTCACAGTAAGGTTTCTTGAGCACATTCAGACACCAGAGCACTGAATGCCCTACACAGAGACATTCTCCAGCAAGAACTCCAGTCTCTACTGAGCCTCAACATTTGAGCTGAAACGTGGACTTCAGTGACAACTTGATCTAGGAAACAGGTTACTAGTCTGTTTAACTACAGGTCATCACCACACATTCAGGAGGCAGCACAGCACAAGACAAGACACTCACGCACTTAGACACTTTCCCTAAGGTCTAAATCCATCCTGAACTGTTTGGTAAGAGGCTAGTTGTTTCACATATACTAATGCAAAGATTTATTTGAAATTTAGCTTGGTTATCTGCAGGCATACTTCATGGACAGCCTGCTCTACAGTTGCTGCCTGGGTAAGAGGCAAATAAATGAAAGTGGTCTTCTCGAACAAGAAGAGAAGAATGGACTTAAGGGTATATATTTAATATCGGGACAAAACTGATCAACCACTTCTGATGTCCTGACAGGCCCTGAAGAAGGCCCTGTTGAGCTCAAGTATAGATCAATTCCAGAGTACACCTGGCCTACGTGCCCTCCAGTCTCCAAACAGACCTGCTGCAGGCGAAGCATTTCACTCTGTTCCCTCAGACCAAAGTCTGACACAAACTTGTTATAAGCAGAGTGTCAAAGATGGTGAGATATAGTAGAGAAACAAGCAGTTGCCACTTCATAATTCAAAACTAAGAAAATAGAGGGAGGTTTTCTAAATGTACTTGTCCTTCCTGTTCATATACCTGAAATTAAAGAGTGACAGCACTGGCAAAAAATAGAGGCAGCAGAGGCGGCTTTTGCTCTTTAACTCCATCTACCAACTGCCTTAAACTTACAGGACTCATGAAAAGAGGAGGTGAGAGGGGTGAAAACAGTGCATGCTAAAGCCCTAGTCATAACAGCAACAGGACAAACAAAAGCCATTTAACAATACATTTTTCACCCACTATCTGCTGCATCACACTACTACAAATATACAACAAAAATGCTGTCCTATAGTTTACGGGCCTTTTGATGAAAAGAGAAATGATTATAATGTGATTTTAACTGAAAACACTATAGATTATCACTACAAATGCGTATGTAAACAGATTTTTCATGTTTCACTTTTAGCAACAAGTAACAAAAACATAAGCTACATAATATCAGCCCAACACCTGCTGAGTAATACAACCTATAAAAACTGGATTAACTATTTTTATAAGCATTATGGAAGATTAATCGAGGTAGCACTTATTTCAGCCCCAATTACAACATTGCTCTTGCATCTGCCCCAGTAGTTGCAATAGTTACATACGACTCAATGTACAATTACTTCCATAATTAACAGCTCTTTCCTGTGCGTTACACATAAATCATGTTTTGAACAAACTGTGTTGCCTTAAACACATGTTCTAAAAAGGCTTGCAGTGCTAAAGGATTTGTGCTTGATTTCACTACAAGAGGGTCTAGGGGGAGAATAGAAATAAATACACACACTTCAAGAAGTCATGAATAAGGAAAAAACAAGGTTCAAGAGTTTGTCCTTAACGCAACAAGATGGAACGGAGTGCTCATGCTCCCCACTACATTCCTCCACTCCCCCTCCAGAATCTCCTGTCAATGTCTCAGTTTAACTAACGCCACTCAGATGGAAGAGAGTTAAAGTGTTCTGTCTGAAACCAAAGATGTTGAAGAGAAAGTTTATTTTAAACTCGAAGTCCAAATTAAAGAAATAAAAATCAGAAACCACTTGTGGAAGCGTTCATACTGCAGAGTAAAACTAAGCCAGACAGCTACTTATCTTGTTCAGACCATCCGATGACTAGAATGTGATGTACACTGGAAAGCATAAGCTGCCTATGATCTGTAGAATAATTATTCTTTTTTAAAAAGAAACCCTATATATAAGTGAAAAATATTTTTAGAGCAAGAACTGTAATTATTTAGCTTTTTCAATAGAGCTTCTTTAGTCTAACTACTTTAGCTTTGGCATTTGACAAGCATCATGCCTTGCCCTGTGACTGATCAGCTGAGGTGTAAGTTTATTCATCTTTAACTTTTAGAAGTCAGTACAAGTTACTTTGACTTTTACCACAGATGAATACATTACTCCATCTTACTTTACACTGACCAGTACTACACCAAGGAAGTGACTTGGTCATAATTATATCTACTTGCAGCTTATTCAATTTTTAGGAACTGCATACATGAAACTAAAAACCATGGTTACCACAAAAAAAGCCACCCTCAGTTAAAAGGGCTTTCCATGCAGCTATATAGGTTGTGTAGTATTCAGTTTCAGTTGTTTGGTAAACACCACTAAAACAATGAATTTTAAAAGCATCTGCAAATTCAGGATCCAGTCACTGCAGGGTACAGTAGTATACATCTGTAACACTCAGCTCTTCAGTAACTTGTCTTCATATTGACATCTAAGTTTGCTATGGCACCTTAGGAGGAGCAGTGTCTTTAATACCCCTTGCTTCATAGCCAAAGGGGATGGCATGGCCCTTCCTCTCAAGACTGAAGTTCTTCATGGATGTTCACATATTTCTGGGAAAAACAGAACACTGAAAAAAGTTTTTTTTTCCCCCTCTCCATTTTAGTACCTGATTGCTTTTACTAGTAAGTATAGGATTCTGACTACTTCAGTCAATGTTCCTTCTCACAGGACAGAAAGACACAGCTCTACTTTGGAGGACCAGCTTTAGCATGCTGGCATGTTTTCTACATCATGCAGAGTTGTTTTTTCAAACACTTTCCAAATCACTTATAGCTGTGTGCACAGTATACATCAGGACTGTAACAAAACCATTCTGTGAAGATACAGCAGACTGAGCATCTGCACTTCTCCAGTAACTGCAGCTGAAGAAGCATCTTAAGCCAGCCTTGTTACTTATCAAGTAAGGCCAAATTTTGTGCTCATAATGATCCTCTACAAGACCAAGGTGGTATGCCAGAAGAGATAAGTTAATTCTTGTCAAATGACATACTCAAAACAATGTACAAAATCAGACTGAAATGAAGACAAGTTTGTGTGTCCAAGAAAGGCACTGTAAAAGAAGGGTAAGTTACAACACTCTTACACAGTATCCTCACAGATTAGTACAGTATTATGAAAATAGGAAAAAAACTTGGGTAGGAATTTTGTCAGGCTAATAAAACACAGCAACTAAAAGAACACATTAACTTTTTAAGCTAAGTACAAGTACCAGTGTAAGATACTGATAGCTTCTATATACACTTGAAGCAGATAAGTTACCAAAAATACTAAGTACAAACTAATCCAAAATAGATCTATAGCAGTGAATTTCTCTCAACATTGAGCAACAAAAGTTGCCTTCAAAATTTCAGTTTAAGGGCTTATTTTTATATTGAAATTATAATGCATAAATTCAAACCAGAATAACTGGCAGAGGATCAGATGACAGAATCCTACAATACTACATCAAGTATGTTTTCAACACTGCTAAGACAGTAACACAGCATTCCAGCTTTTAAAGTGTCCTTTTGAGGCAGCAGTGATGGGAACAGTTTGCCTCAATACAGTCTGTGTTCAGTCTCAAACTGAAACATGGGCAGTGGCATTTGGCACTTTTATAAAGCATCTACAAACAGCAAGTGCTGTTTCCCATTTACAAGGTTGATGTGGGGGAAGGACAAGAATCAGATGAGCTATAATTACTGTAGAAATGTATTAGAACTATCAACCAGATATACAATGTATCATGCCCTCAATAATTAAACAATTAACAGCTATGAGGTATGACCTTCGCTACTGTTGTTTCTCTTTACCAAATTTTGTTACTTTAAACAAGGAGAATCTGTACAACTGCTCCACTAGCCAACTGTTCAGCACTCTAGTAAGCATAAGCAGGAACTTGGGTGTGTGCATAAGCAAACATTTTGTCACCGTTAGGTACAGTTCACATAACTTACTGTGAAAAGTGAGTCAACACTCATCACACAGCAGCTTAAGATCTTAAGAGACTTAGTGTAGTCACACTATACTACGTATAGTTGTAAAAGTAACTCAAACTAATATTTGAACTCAAAAACAAAGGGTAAAAAGCAGATGACTTCTACAGACACAGGTATTTTACTAAAGATATATTGGGGAGGTAATATGGCAAGAGACTTCTAACAACACTTCAGCAAGGAGAAAATATTACCTTTTGCTGTGGCTTTAAGCTAGAGCTTACAGGATCTGTGTCGTAGACAATCTCTGCCAGAGGCTTGTTCTTGGAGGCTGGAGGGAATCCCATACTGATAGAGTTACAAAAGCTGTTTGATTTTATAGGTAGCCAAGACTTGGAAAAAAAAAGCAACCAACCAAATTTAAGTTCTACTTAGAGGCAAGAGTGCCAGAGATTTGTGACTGAACTCAAAAGAGTTTGTTTTACAAATGTAAACTGCACCAAGTTTTGCTAGGTTTGCAAGTCCTGATGGCAGTGTTGCAGAGAGAAGACTGAATAAGTGCGCCTAAAGCACATCTAAAACATACTAGTATTTAAAACTTCATTTTTGGAACATTTGTTCATGACTGTAGCAAGACTGACCTGGGCCTAAGATATCAGCAGAGACACTAAGCAAAAAGATCTCCTCTCCCAAAACACTGAAAGTTACATAGCTTTATCTGGGACAAAATGCTTTACACAGAAAGAACAGGTAAGTCAGCCTCTGCAATTTCATTTTTCACCAAGAGCATTACTAATCGCCAGGGGAGTTTCTGGAAAGTAGTGATTACAAACTGCTGTAGGCAGCTTGTAAATTCTCAGATGGCGGATTAGAATGAATGATTTAAGAGATTTGTTAGCTTCCTGCTTTTGTTTTGCTCACTTTTCTTTGATTTCTTTCATGATGTCTGCCTCTTTTGCCATTAATGTTACTGTAATTGAAGGCACACATTGAACCACTACTTGTACTCCCAACTTCTCTATTCAGCCATAACATGCTTGGGTTGCATCTAGGAAAGTGAATTCAACCCTACACATTTTATTTCAGTATTGTAGATTTACTACTGCTAAATTAAAAATAATTTTGAATGAATTTATTTTACATTCACCCATTCTTAAGCAAGCATCCATAAATGCTCTGCGCCAGTTCAGTTTGAAATCATTTAAGCTGATGCAACTTTCCAAAACATTCAGTGTTGTACCCAAGAGGCTTGGCACCTTTTCTCAAGGCCACACCAGGCCACTTTGCATCAATAACTATAGACACTGAAACAGTGCAAAGCCTTGCTTGAAGCTTACTGCATCGCCTAGAATTACAGTAAGATTGAGCCTAAGAAAGTCTCAATATATAGAGAAAACAATAGTACAAGAGAGAGCAGCCAGAAATTTAAAGTCAGCAGTATTAAGGCATTGCTTTGTGTGCCAGCAAAACTCACCCTCTGGAAGTTTCATGGTTCTACTGATAGCAGCAAGTGAGTTTCTGTTTACAAAGTCTATAAAGAATTAGTGGGATGTCCTTGAAACAGACACTGCTGTGGCAAGTTAACCTACATAAACTGAGGGAAAGCAAGAGATCTGCAATTTTGTTCGGATGCCTTCAAGTGAACAGGATGTTCTTGGGAGTTACACATCTGGGAAAGGGTCAGTTATGCTGTTCAATATTACTTTATTTTTTACTATAATGCTGTCTTGCCTAAGCTTCATTTCTGCAAGCAAATTTTCCTCCGTTCTGAAGAATTTCCTCCTTGGAGGATTTACATCCAAGCAGTGTTTTATTAAGAACCTTTCTATTTGCAATGATTAACTCAACAGCTTCAAAACCTCCAAACTACTTAACTTCCTCATCCATAGAGCAGACTAAACTTTAATTTTCTCACACCATAAGGCTGCAAACAAGAGGACCCACAACTGACACTGCATATTTTGAAAGGGACTTCGCACACAGTAAGGCGGGAAGATTAACTCAGCTACAAGCACAGCCTCAAGGCACAGCAAGTTTCCTCGTTTCAGGCATATACTTTACCTAGAGGGCAGCAGGTTTTCCTGAAGCTGATTTGGTTTTATAAAGAGGTTTAGTCCTACTAGAATTCAATAAATATATGACAGACTTCCAAGCCCAACTATATCAGTAAGAAGTACATGACTCCCCGTATTACATATCCCCACACAGCAGCTATCTTGGGGAAGAGAAGTAGCGATAACATCAGCAAGTGCCCTGGTATGGGAGAGGCTTGCAGAGCCTTACTAAAACAGCAGGGTCCAGTATACAGTTAGGAGATGGCATTGGAACAGGTGCAAATGAGATGGACAGAGGGATCTGTGTTACACAAACCCTTCCCTTCAGCAGCTCATAAGGTCCTCAGCATCTGCTGGGACAGTGGTGCTTACGTGCCCGACACACTGAGCGTCCCACAGCATCCTCTGGGACAGTGGTGCCCATGGTACAAACAATTCTCCCAGCAGACAGAGAGCTCTGGAGACAGTGGACCTAGTGTTGCACTAGTCTTCCCAGCATCTGCTCAGACTACTGCAATACCATACCCATACTAAATAAAAGTGTCACAGCATCTGTATTGTCCACTCCCCACAAACAATATCAAAGAACATTGTAGGCTGACAGCCTATCAAAATTAGAAAGCAAATCCAAATTAAAAAAACATATGCAATATTATTACAAATATCTGCATCTTCAAACTCATTTTCTATACTAGGAAAGAAAGTCATGAAGAGCTATTTCTTTAAAAGCCTTCTTGCACATTCCCTGGTCCTTAGGAAGGGAGGAACTACTCCTTTTTTAAAGCCCATTACTTGTTTTAATAACTTTTTCTTTACTAATCCTTAAAAACAAAAATCAATATAATATTTTTCAGTCTTTGTACTTCAATTAGGTATACTAGCACACAGGATTCAAAGAATTAGCTGCTTTTTAGAATATAAAATACATGAAATCTTATTCTGCTCTTCTAGAGACATGGAGGTGATTTTTTTTTTTATTTATACGGAAATATGAAGTCTTTCATAATACTGCATACATGACATAGTATTTCTGGTGTCTACCTAGAACGGACAGTTTTAATTCAGAGGGAAACTAGTTAGTTCATGAAAACAGGATTGTTAGACCCCGACAATGACTTTTGTATTTTACAGTTCCACAATCATAAAATGCTTTCATGATCCAGAAAACAGATGCTCAAAGTGCAAGCCATGGCTCATGATTTAAAATATAGGGGTACATAAAGTTACTCTGGATTCAGATTACCAGCCTCAGAGTAGAAGAAATTCTCTTTCCCCTCTTTCCCCACTTCGAGTTCTCATTTCTCCATTGTGGGTATGTTCATCACAAGGACAGTACAGAAATCAATCTCATTAGGGGACCATTGTCTACATCCTATCGTCATCACCTTACAATTTTACTCAAAGCTCCCCCCCCCTTTGATTTTCGCACACATTACACATTGTACCCTTGAACAATGCTTTCCAGAAGGACAGAAACAATTGTGTTTTTCTCTGTAATCACATTTTGATAACTTTTTTTAATTGAAAACCAAAGTAAATCCCATCCCAAAGGAAAAAAAAATGAAGCAATTGCACTGACCTCTAGTAAATCAAATCCTGGATCATTTAAGTCAAAATAAAAAAGTTACTGGCTTCATTCAAAAGTAACTAAGGCTATATGGTGTCAGAAAACACCCACCAACAAATAACAAACAAGAGCAACTTCATTAAAAACAAAACACCAAACAACTCGGGTTTTAGACAAACCAATTAATAAATGCAACAGAGTAAAGCTTGCCAGAACTGCTGTGAGCCCCCTAGACACAGAAAGGAGCACAAACTGAAACAGGTGTACCTATGACAGTACCAGCCTGGAGCCATTCTCCTGGGTAACAAACAGCTACCCACTTCTACACAGTTAAGTAGCTTCAGGACAGATATTTAACTTGCTCAGGTCTTGTAAATAAAAAAAATAAAAGGATTAGAAAGGTTAAGCAGAACAACTGCTCACCTATACTGTATTTTAGGATTTAAATCTTGCCAGAAGATTCATTTTCACACGGATTTTGAGCTAAATTCAAGCCAGAAGCTGTGCAAGGTATTGGAAAAGTACCTCGTCCCTAAGCAAAGAAGTTGAGCTGCACTTCAGAGTTTAAGGCTGGCTTCGATGAGCGGACATACAGCAGCACAAAAACCCACGGCAGCGCACCTTTACACCACGATGACCCTTAGCGAAACCCTTCACCCTCCAGAGCCTTAAGAGCAGTCTGGAAGCCTCCTGCTCAGCGCCCTGAGGGGCAGGCTCCTGCCCCCATCCCGGGGGCACCATTTCAGCAGCGT
The DNA here is from genome assembly GCF_013377495.2 of Cygnus atratus. NCBI lineage: Eukaryota > Metazoa > Chordata > Aves > Anseriformes > Anatidae > Cygnus > Cygnus atratus. The sequence goes on from NC_066365.1 coordinate 4,985,240, forward strand.
GCCCCCCCGCACACGCACACACACACACCCCTACCTGCCAGACAAACCCAGGCAGCGGCTGCTCTCCTTAACGACGCGGCCTCCTCAGCAGGAAAACGTCGCGGGCAGCCCGCCCACAGACCCCACGGGCGGGCGGCGTTGCCACCTGCACCCTCCCCGCTCCCTTCCTCCGGAGGCTTCCCCGCAGCCTCGGCGGGCGCCGGCGGCTCCCGGAGCGGCCCCGCACTCGGCAGCGGCGCCGCCTCAGCGCCGGCGCTCCCCGGCCGCAGGGCGGCTCCGCGGCGGGGGCGGCGCTGGCTGCGGGCCGCCGCCGCCGGCCTCACGCTCCCCGGCCGCCCCCGCCATCGCCGCGCCGTGACTCACTCACCCCTGGCGAGGCGGGGCCGGGCCGGGCCGCCCGCAGCCGCCTAACGGCCGCCTCCGGCCGGTAACGGCAGCCCCCCGGTGCCGCCTCTGCGCGCGCGCGGCGGCAACGGCCATCGGTGTCCGTCCGCCCCCCCCCCCCCATGTGTTCTCCTCAGCTCCCCTCAGCGCCGTGAGGCGGCACCGGGGGGCTGGTGGTGCCCCCTCGGTCACACACACTAACGTGTCTTTTCTCAAAAAGTCTAAGCAAATAAATACAGAGAGGTGCCAGAAGCACCTCGCTGCCCGTAACTGGTTACGGAGATGCACACATATGCTTCATTCCACATACAGGGCTCTGTGGAATGGGGTTTGACTTGAAGATGTTAAGCAACGGGTAATGACTGACAGATGGAGGAAGGGTTAATGAGGAGATGCAGCTGTGAGGGGAAATCGTTTCTACAGGCAAAGGCACACAGCGAGTTGTAGACAGAGGGTGCTCTCCCCACCCCACCTCCTTAAGTTCAAAAACAGGTGAGAAGGGAGTTCTGGCCATTTTGCTAGTTAATTCAGATATGACAGCCACCTGAAACACTCTCCTTCCTCTGTTATTTCTCTAAACACTACTCTGAAGCACCATGTCTGAGGGCAGAAGATAGGGCACAGCCAGCTCTGCTCAAGGCCCCGCATCCCACCTGCCCTACATCCCTGGCTCAGGCACAGGGCTCCTGGTGGCCTCAAGAGGCTCACTCATGCAGAACAGCTTGCAGGAGAGGGTCTGTCTGACATAACTCTTGTTTGCAGGAGTCTTGTTCCCAAAAGGTGGTCGCAACGTGAGTGGCATGTTCAGGAAGTCACAAAACTCAGCGAGGAGTTGGCAGCACACCTCTCTGTTACATTTCTTGGCCATAACAGAGTAACCTTCACAGAGCTCTCTTTGGATAGGAATAAGAAGGAAGAGAACTTCAAATGGAACAGTTTCATGTGGGAAAAGAAACCTCTTGCACACTAGAAGTCCACGGGGAGAACAACGTTCAGATTACGTCCCTCCTGTCCCCCAGCAGGGCGACAGGAGGGAGGGAAGAGAGGAGTTTTGAGGAAAAAGTTACTGTTTGCCTCAGCTGGAACAAACCCAGCATCTTTTTCATTACTGTTTATTTTTTTCCTCCTCTTTCATGAGATCAGCAGGGATATTATTGGAAGCAGTAATTCTATAAACGAACACAGCCAGCCCTTGCATTAAAATTCTCTTTCTAAAGAGACACCCAGGCAGTTTTCAAAGGCAGCTGCTACCAGAACCTTGCTCAGAGCCATGTGTGGTACAGAGCTAAATCTACAGAAGGGAGCTCATGGGACCAGGCAGGAATAAGAACCACTTTGGAATTTCTAGTTCAAGCTAACTTTGCAGTTTATAGAAAGAGTAAACACCAGCACAAAAAGAGAAAGCCTACTTGTGTACCCAAGCCATGGCAGACATTTACACAGGAGTTAGATATACCAAACAGATACACAGCTCTTTCCTATTGAAGGAAGTTCTGGAACTACTGAAATACATGAATACATACATACTCTATGCTAGGGTAACCCCGCACACTGCCTCTGCTGTTGTACTGTATGCCCTGGTTCTCACAGCAACCTCATGCCTCGGAAGGTACAAGCTAAGACTCCTACCTTGAAACAGGTGACTCCTGAATGATTTGTTGTTCCCAACCAATTAGGAATAAATACAGGAAAGCCAAGCACACGTAAAATATCAGTGCTCAAAGAGATTCTTCAACAGCATACGCTCACAAAGGACTTAATAGAACTAAGTAAATTGCATGGTTCTGGAATTAAACACCTTCCAGGGATGACATGAGTTCTGTTTCCACCACTTCTTAAAAAATTAGTTCACTAGTTCCCATTTATCAAGGGGATTAGAACAAGCAAAAACAAACAACAAAAAAAAAAAAACCTTTAGCTTGCAGGTTCACCATTAATAATATTATTATTTTTGTCAACCAAGCAAGTAGACCAAGAGATAACCCACAAGCAAGATTGTAAGACAAGTTTTTCCATTGCTACTTACATCAGAGCTCAGAAGCACACCATACTGTCCGACAAGTACAGTAAGAAGTAGTTATTTATCCATTACCATAGCTGGCACAACCAGAAGCTTAGACAGCAAGCCCACCCCAACAAGCCAGGAGAGGCTGAACCCAAGCCCCACAAAGTAGCAGGTTACAAGGACAACCAACCACTCCTTTACTAATCACACAAGCTTCAGGGACTCCAACCACCTCCCAAGAGGGCACAGAAGCAAAGAGCCCCCCAGAACTTACATGCAAGCCCCAACTCCCTCCTGGCACTGCCAGCCTGGCCGTCCCCGGCTTTCAAAGGAGGCGGCTGGTGTCCGCCGGGGGCGGGACCGCTACCGGCCCCGGGACCGCTCCGCCCGCAGGTGTGGGACGGCCCCGGGGAGAATCCGGTGCGAATCCGGTTCGAGTCCGGTGGGGTCTGCCCCCTGCCCTCAGGCGGCGCGGAACGGCCTCTGTGCAATCCCCCTGGGAAAACTCAAATGCTGAAGCTTTGCTGCCCTTCTAAAGCTCATGGGAAAGTGAAGAATAAACTGATTTAGAGTACAGGGATTTTGTTAGAAAATAAAGCAATCGCTTAAACAAACAAGCCCACAACCTTTTATGCTTTCTTCTCAGTATTTCAGCTACAAAAGCAGAAAAAGACGTATCACAAAGTTACTCTTCCTTCGGATACTCCTGTGTTTTGTTTAGTTTGTGGTGTTTTGTTTCGGGGTTTTGTTTTGAGGGTGCTGTCTGCTTGTTTGGGTTTGGTGATGCTTTTAGTGTTCCGGCCATCTATTTAGAAGCTGTGAAATAAGAGGATTGTCTCACTTTCCTTAAACAAGTTTCCCCTATGACTGAAGCCAAAAATTGATTGTCTATCTAAAAATATGTGCATCCAAAATCACCGGCTCTGGCTTTAGACCACTTTCTGTACAAAGTATCACTTGAAGACACACTTTTCTTGCATGAAAGAAGGCCTTGGAAGAAATAGTACGAGTGCAGGTACTTACTTGATAAAGGGTGTAGAGGGGAAACAGGAGATTGAGGAAAAATAATTCTAGTTTATCTTCTGTATTTGCAAGTCAGAAGATCAAGATGTTTCTAGGAAACTGTGTCAAGCAGAAGCGTAGGAAATATTCTCAGCCTCCTTAGGAAAGGAGATAACATTTTCGGAAACAAACAGTAGATCAGAGGAATAATGCCAGGCAGCTGAAAAGGCTTATTAACGCTCTTCTCTAGCATCATAAGAATTTCTGGATATGACATTAAGTACATGAAAACTGGAAGAAGACTGCGTGGCTGTAACAACTACCGCTTAGTCAACAGGCAGCTCCATCAGCCCATTTTCTTTGATACTCAGTCCTATCTACTTTATCTTCTCATCATGCTCCAGAGTGGTTCTCCTCTCTAACTTCTCTGATCTCATCTTTTCCATATAAGTTTCTTTTCATTTCTCAGCCTTAGGATTTTACTTTTTTTCAGCAGGCCCATCTGAAGCAGAACAGTTTTGCTAAAGCTTTCCCTGCTAGCAACCGTCCTCTTTGACAAAAAATAAAAAATACTGTTTTTGTTTGTTTGTTTTTCCCCACAGCAATGCAAAACAAAAAGCCTCTACATTTTAATACAAACTCGTGGTAGCTGAACACGGGAGTTCCTATATGGTCTCTTTTTGTCTGTGTGTGTGTGCTTTTTCTATGAAGGACAAATTGATCTTATTTAACTAGGAAAGGAGAAAAAGAAAAGAGGGAAATTGAAGTAAGACTGAAAGGTGAATGAGCAATCCAAATGTGCTAAGCTTTACCACACTCCATTGAAGTATATAAGCTGTGTAATTTTTATCTCATTATCTTACGTCTAAGGATTCTATTAGTATGAAGATTATTTTTTTTAGTAAAAATTATTTTTAAACCCCAGCAGCTGACACAATTGCATGAGGGACAACTGGCCTACTTAAAAAGATGTGACTGCTCTTATCAGCTGAATGTAAATCCAGTATGAAACACACAGTGAGAACTATCATACTAGGGCACCCTATCTAATGTCCTGCCCTGGCTCTGATAGCAGACAATGCAAGAAGCTTCAAAAGTGGTACAGTAATATTCTAGCTGCTTATCTATTCTAGCAGCTTATCTGCTTACTTTGTAACGTACTCAATTTTTGTTTTCTTTCTGATAGCAAACCAGGTTTTTTTTCCTTTTAAATAAAAGGACCAACAACCACCTTAATGAAGTTATACACCGAACAGCAGAAGATTGCTGCTTTTTATTATTATTTTGTGTGTGTGTGTAGAGTGTGATGCTCCTCAAAATGTAAGATGTTAACCCAATCCTATGCCCATTTCTCCAATAACTTTAAATGATGTGGGGGGAAATACTGGAAGATATACAAACACTCTGCAATGAAATCTTACTATTAGTTTGGGCAGACCTGTAGAATCAAATCTGAAAGTGAAGTAACAGCTAAAGACATTGTGACAGATATCCTTCAAGTGAGTGAGTCATGAACTGCAGAGATATGAAGAAGCAAAAGACAGAGCTGACTCATTTATCAGTTCTGAATTTCAAATATGACATGCTTCTTTTGATGTTATTCTATGGATTAACAAGCCTTTAACATGTCTTCTTTTGCAGAGGATTCAAAAGATATGTGAGTTTAGTGAAAAGATGCATGAAAGCCTTTGTTCCACCATATCTGAAACATACCAGAAGTAATTTTGAGCTTATTCTTACGTAGGAGCAAAATGCCCTCATTCTACTTACAAAAAGTCATGGCCAAGAGATTTGGCGTAAAGGCCCCAGCCAAGAAAAAGTTGATTAATGGATGAGCTTCTAGACTGAAAAAACACTTCCTGAAGAGTCTCTATGCCAATTTGTATGTATCATCACACAGATGTGACTAGATGGCTTATGATGGGCATGAAGCCAAAGTAAAGGGATCTGGGCAGTGTTATGTCCTGACAAATGTACATTTACTGTCGTAAAAACGTGTTCTAAAGTGTCTTTTCCTTTGATTCATATTTTTAAATCGTTTTGAAGGAGGATGCAGACAGGGTGAGTCATAATACAGGGAGAAGGGTTCTTCCTATAATCTGATGAGAAAAAAGACCAAGAGTAAATTAGTTTGAGAAGAGGGGCAGATCTTAGAAGAGATGAGGGGGCTGACAGTGTTCCATGAAGCCTCTCAATGGAAAACACCATAGCAAAATCTTGACTTCGGGTACTGCAAGTCGATATGTAGGCAGACTTTTGGGATGTCTTCATTGTGAAGAGGGGAGATTCTTGTTCTTCTCCTATAAATAAATCACAAGGAGGCATAAATGGAGATGTCTCCAGGGCTGCATACACCAGGAAAGATAGTAGAAAGTACAATGGCAATGGAAGACTATTCTGCAAGCTGAAGCTGATGGGCCTATTGCATCCAGTATTAATCTAATCAATACTGATAAATTATGCGTGGAGCTGAATTCGCATTGTGCCAATTCAGAGATAGGCATAAAAAGTATGAAAGTATGAAAGATCTACAGGGTGATAGGCTTTGAAGAAGGAACCTCATTGGAACCAGAAATATGAGGATTCTTAGCTGCCTTTCATAGTGTGAAGAAAGTTAAAGCACATTATGCTTTGATTGGAGATAGTGCTCCTTTCTGATTCAGCAATAATTTATGGCAACACTGCTGATTGGTAACCACTGTGAGAAAGTGCTGGCATCCACGGGCCTGACAATAATATGCCTAGCGAGTTATTGATCAACTGTAATCAATGAAAAGAAGCTTTTTAACATGTTTCCTCGAACCAAAGTAAGCCTCTTTCCAGTAAGAATAAAAGAGTTATGTTTCACATACCATAAGGGTGGTTGTGTTTCTTTCTTTTTTTTTTTTTTTTAAGTGTTAATGACAGTTTTATATATTTTTAGCGTTTTCAATCCAACTTGAAAAATTAATGTGTAATGGATATTCAGTTGATTGTTCTAAGTATTTGGTTATTAATAATATAATGTTCAGTATTTTTTATCCATATACATACAGGCTTGTTTTCAGAAAGGAAGGTATGTACAATCATCTGAGTTATAAAATTAAAACAAGAATGTACAGTGGTGACTTCTCCAAGATTCAGCTGCACATCAGTAACGGGATGAGGATTCCTGACTTCAGATCACTGATCTGTATACTGCAAGCCAAGGTCACACCATATTCTATCAGTGGGAAGTCTAGAGTGTATAGAATAAATAAATCTTGAAAATTCAAAATAAGCCCTGAATGCAAACATAGTAGTAGTACAGGAAGTGACTGTGTGTGAGCACTTGCAAAGATTCAAGATCAGACCTCCGGTATACAAAACAAGAGAAGGAACCTCAGAATCAGAAAGTGCTGGAAAAATCCTTTTAACATGACCATACTAAAACATTGTTCCAAGAATGCTACAGAAGGAAAGAAGGTCACATAAGCCCACAGTGTTATGCTAAATTTCATTAGCCTGCCAAAAAAAACCAAACCAAACAAAAAAACCAGCCAACCAAACAACTGTATAGACTATTAGGAACGCTGTATGTCTAGTGTTTATCTTGGGATTTTTAAATAGAAGATGAACTCTATTTCTAGGTCTTCATTGTGACATTGGGCAAGTTGCTTCTAACTATATTTTATGGGTGTTCACTGGTTTTTGACAATGCAGTTACAAGGGACCTGAGATCAGCCTCTTCTGTCAAATATTTGGGGGATTTGGGATCGTATTTTGAAACCCTCAAAAAAGGTCAAACATATATAAAAATGCTCTCATTTACCTTTTATAAATCTTTTTCTTAATCTACAGAAATTAACTGTGTATGAAAAACTGCAGAGACCTCTTTACATTTCAACAATATATCCCCTACAGTTTCTAAAAAAATAAATAATCTTGACATCCCTCATACTAAGTAACAATAGCAGTAATAAGAGGAAAAATGTGGACTAACCCATAGTTTCTTTAGCTATTTAAATATTTCATAGGTTTCCATTTGAAAACTCATGTTGTACAGGTGTTGAACGTGTTTCCTAAAATTATATTGACAGAAGCATTGAAAAAGCGGAGATTCACCTTGCTAATGACCTCTGGTTTTGGCAAGATAATAAGTATGAGGAAAAGAGAAGATCTGTTCTCACTGTAAACAGGAAAAGAGGCTTTATAACAGCAGCATTTGCTAGCACCTCTAAAATTAACTCTGGGTCAAGCTTTCCATGATAAATGCTTATTTTAGAGTTAATACAGAGCAGCTGAGCCTATAAACACATGAAAAAATATATTTCAAACTAGTCAGTTTGGGAACTAAGTTTTAAAATAGTACATGTGGAAACAAAAACATAAATTTATACTGAGCATTCATTTCCTATTATAAATTGTCTGGCCTGCAGTATTTCCACCTCTTCCTGATTGAAATGTAAGGTAATTTAGGGCACAGGCATATAACTGCAAATCATAGCAGAGCTTAGGTTAGGAGGCACCCCTGGACATCATGCAGTGCAACCCTTTATCAAAGCAGGGCTAAATTCAAGCCTCTGTCAGGTTGCTTAGGGCTGTCCAGTCAAGTTTTGAACATCTCCAATGATGCAGATTCCATAACTTCTTTGGTCAAGGAGTACCAGTGTTTAATCAATAGGACATTTTTCTCCTTTTATCTATTTGGCACTTCCCTCTCCAAATTCTAACTGCCCCTGTGAAAATGTTTATCACTTTTGACCATAAACTTGTGTTAGACAATATAAAGAATATTGTCAGGTAGTCAAAGCTGAGAAAACAGCTCTGATAGACATTTTTGACATTTTATAACTGTTGCGTTGTCTTTTTAAAGTTGAAAATACTTGCTTGGATTCCATGGTTTCCTGAAGTGGTCACACATCAAACAGCAGGAGAAAATCTTAATGAATGGAAAAAGAAGACACTGAAAGCAAGTATACACAAAGCTGTGTGCATTTAGTGTATAATTTGCATACAGGTAGTACAGGTAGATAAAGGCAATTTATCTTCTAAAATTGTTCAGTTTTAGCAGTTATTATATACATTATAAATGTGATCAGCAAGGAGGTTTGCTGGGCTTTGGCAAGTTTCTCAAGTTTTATCAGTTGTTGAAAATGTTCTCATCTCTAAAAAGCAGATGCAGCGTAAAGGTAAAAATACTTTCATTCTGCATTTTTTACCCTCAACTAAATTGACAGTATAGCTTCTGAAGAAAAAAAAAAAAAGAAGATTCCCATCTGCAGAGAACAAGCAATGCTCCTAGTGCTGATGTCTGTTTCCATATTTTTTTTTTCTAAATTATCAACTTTAGTCTTTACTGCAAGAGCATGGGTGGCTGAATCAACCCAAACTTGTCTTAGAGAGTAGAAACCCTCCTTCTGCCAACCACTTTTGGCCAGTGTAGGAAATTACATGCTGACCTCTTCTGTCCTCCTGCCCCCGTGCTTTTGTGCTGACAGGAACAGTGCCACAACTGTATGTCCATTAGGGCTTAGGATACTACAGCCCTACAGCTATGTTGTGCCACAGTGCCTGTAAAAGGGGGCTCCTGAGATGCAAATCTTCTTATATTGATATAGAAACAGCACAGAAAACAGAAAGTTAGAAAATGTAGGAAATTATTTCTCCCTAATATTCAAGAAACAACATTCAACACTCTTATATGCATTGCACATAACTATCTTAGTTGAAGGTGGTTTAGCACACTGTGGTACTAGAGATAACACATTTTGTAATAGCTCAAGTGAGATATAAGGAACTTCTTGAAGGTCTATCAGACTATGGCAGTGTAAACTGAAGACTTCTCTAGTCTTTTGATATCTCATGTTTTAAAATATTTACAGTTGTTATAATGGAAAAAAAAAGTGGGATTCTTTATTTTGGCACATTGGAAGAATCACTTTCTGCTTTGCCCTTAGAATAGGAGTTTCCAATTGCAATTTCTGTGGTATGTGCAGTGCTCTTGGTCAGTGAGCCATTCCAAAATCGTGCACAATGCAGCACAGGGACGAGAGCTGGCACTGCCAGAAGTAGCCTGCCGTCGTTGCTGCTGGTTCCACAGCCTCTGGTACCTCTGAACCCCAAGCATTGAAAAGGAAGTTAAAAAATACCTTCCAAAGCCATACACTTCTCCGATGACTTTGCAAATGAAACTATTCAGCGTGAAGAGAAGTGGGGTTGGGTTTTTTTTATTTTTCCCGCTGCTGTAGATAATGGGAAGAGTTGAAATTGAAAAATGATTCTAAAGGACATTTTTAAGTTTTAAAGGAAAAAGAACAAGTTATACACATCACTAAATCCTAACAGTAGCTGTCTAGGTTTTAAAGCCCTGCACAGGAGGGTGCTGAGTCATTCCAACATTATACAGAGCAGTCCCCCATAAGGGTAGCTGGAGAACATTGGTTTTAATCCAGACTATCAAATGCACTAGAGAATCTCTCAGGAGCAGAGGGAGTGGAGGAATGTAGTTTAAAACACTGAGAGCAGGCAGGGTCAAATGAAAGTGTAGGTGCATATTATTTTGTTATTTAAATTTTAACAATAATGGCCAGACCTAGGAAGGGTAAGTTTGTATTATACTCCACATATTGGACATTACACAAACCGTTTACCCTGGGGGTAAATCCTGTGTTAATTCATCACTGAAAACAAGTTTGCAAACAAAGAACTAGTAGAACCTGTCAGACTCGGAGAGTCTGGCAAAATTTATGTTTTGATTATAAACTAGGCATAACTTCTAAATATTTATTTTCTCCAAAATTAAAGACGGAAAAGAAGATACATTTTATCTTATTTTTAGAACCAGGCAAATCTTGGCTGCTCTGTTATCTTGTACTGGTGGGTGGCAAACTCTGCGTATACATATTCTAGAAAGCAATTTTGAGGTTCCACAGTAAAAACCACAAATGCTGGGTGTATGGAAGATGTTGCTGTTTACAGCAACTAACCACTTTCACTGGTTTCTGTCCACTTTTTGAGATTAAGCATCTAGATTCCAGTTAGATATTAATGCCAATTAAATTTTCAGATTAAACACCAGGGCATCAATGTACTGTAGATTTCCCTCAGTTCTGTTCATGTAAATTGCCTCAGGTATATAACTTAATTCTGAAATGCAGAACTTTCAAGTCTGATCCAAATCATTATAGATGGAGCCAACTATCATAATTTACATCAATATTAGCTTCTGAAGGTTATATATAACAGCATGAAGACTGATTTGTATTTTGCAGAACTTAGATGTTCACAGACAAATGCATTTCTATTAGAAAACATAGAGCCAAATGAGCAAAAGCCAAATAAATAACAGCACTTCCTGATGTATGATTTTTATTTGTGCATAATAAGTTCCTAAAAGCAGACACATGATAAAATATGTATCAAAAACCGTGCTGCCCCCATCTTGGATACACAGGTTCTAACTATCAACATTGCTCCTTATTTTAGCTTATCCTATTTTTTCCCAGCAGAAACTTTCAGCAGTTAGAGATTTTGTACACATTTGAAATAGAAATGAATCCTGAGAAAAGAATACCTACCATTGTTACCTATGCTGAGCACTGAAAAGCAACACTTGTGTTTTTTTTCAGTTGTTTTTGGTTTTTGTTTTCTTTTTGGTTTTGGTTTTTGTTTTCTTTTTGGTGGTATCTGACTTTGTAACTAGAAGAAATGTAAAAGAACTAAGAATCACTCTTACCTACCAAATTAATGGATAGCTTGTATGATTTAAAGAAAATAATCTGTATTGAATCGGTGTATATGTTTGCAATTTGTTTTTTGAAAAGAACAGCATGGCATTTTGCAGTAGCTGGCATATACAGTAGTGGGTATGTTTTATATCTGTATTGATCCTTTATAGTGTCTCATAAAAGAAGTCTGTAAATTATTCATATCTAAAACAAATTAGATGCTGGAAAAAAAGCTCTACCGAAATCCATTTTAAGGGCAGCAGAACTCTAAAGTCAGCTGGCTTAGCTGCAGTGATTTCTAACAATCATTCAGTTGCTAATAATACCTTAATCACTGTGTAATAACTACCCTCAGACACTGAATATAAAAGCACTGGTGAAAAGTAAGTTTAGGTAACAGGCCTCAGAAGGCACTTCAGTGGGATATCTGTTTGCCCCAGAAATGCTGGCCTGTTTCTATTGCTCCAGGGCAGCAAACAAAACCATGTGAATATTAAATGACCAATCCTAGACGTTTGATACTAGCACACTTCAACACATTGTATAGTATCTTACCACATATATATTCCCCTGAACTGGGTCTGCGCTATAAAACAACTTACTGAAATGGTCCAGGTTTGCAGTTTTCAAGAGGAATGGAGTCAGGCCTTCACCCTGAAACAATCCTGCCAAAGCTACTATTCTTCTTGGACTCCATAGTGTATCAGTGCAGAAACTAAAATGAGTTTGTAAAGTGATCATCTGAATAATTGGATGAATATGTAAACATCTTGTTTATGGAAAACATATACATACAAGAAGCAGTAATATTCACTGGATACACTGGTTATGACTAGAGTAGTGGGGAAGGAAAAGTAACTGACAGCTCAAGGCTAGGCATAAGCAACTGTTATAGTCTCACACTTTTGACTAAGAGATTACCACACACATGCTTATAAATAACTAGTATAGGTTCTTTTTTGTTGTTGTTGTTTTTGTTTTTGTTTCATGAGTGCTTCTTGGCCTGTCATGCAAGGCACCAAGCAGCCAACGGGCACTGCACTGCTGTCTTAGGCTGAGGCCTTCCTGAGTGGCACATAAGCTAGCTAACTAGTAGAACTGTTGTAGCACAAGAACTCTGCCAGCAAGTTGTCCAAATATTTACTTACCTTAACAGGCAGATTTTACAGCTGACGCTGAACTGCATGCTGCCATGGCTACGCTGCTTCCAGTAGCTGAGCTAGTTCATTTGAATGTAGCTCTTGTTTCTCTTCAAAACACCATAGACGGTCTATGGCTTGAGTTACCAATATATATACACATATAGATATTTCTGTTTACCTTCCATAGCATATAAAATATTGGAGGATTAGGCTATGTATATCAAACTTTGCATATAAAACACAATTACTCCATGACAACTGTGAAGGGATTGCATGCTAAAGCATATAAAACCAGCTGGATTTAAAGGTGTTTCTCAAGATGCCTTAACTCCATTAACTTCTCAGGAAACACTCAAGGCATTCCAAGATTTTCAGTTGTGCTACAGGGAGTCTTTTGGAGGTTAGAGTCTGCAAGTAAAACCTGCGTTTTTTGTTTTGTTTTGTTTTTAGTGTACATTCTTGTCATGAATTTCTCCAGGTCTAGCATAACCTTTCCTACATTTAACACACTACAAGTCATGTTACTACAAGTAAAGGTGTGCTGTTGAATCAGTAAATTGATTAGATACTGGAAAATGGAGTTCAGTTTAGACTGTTTGACTTCAGATTGCTACTCTGTACCAAATCCAGATATATTTACTCACCCTCCCTTTCAGTGAAGCATGTCTGAAAAGACCTGTAAAGAGGAGTCTAATAAAACCTATCTCAATAAATACAATAGAAACCCAACTGTTTTCTGTTGTCCCATAAACTCTAAAGGATTAAGTTATTTTTAAAGCTGTGTTCCAAAATTGCTAATCTTTGTATGACAGAGATGCAGAAAAGTTTCAGATGATGAAATTCATTTTGATTGGTTTAAAACTTTAAGCTTTTTAAAACTTTGGTTGGTAATTTATATACATCATGTAGACTTTCTTTAGCTGATCTAAAAAGACAGAAACTAACATACCCACCCAAAAAAAAAAAAAAAAAAAAAAACAGTTTTGATAAATCATTTCTCTTCTCTTCCTTATAGCTGTAGAAGACTAGACCACTTAGTTCTGATGTATAAACAACTAAAATTAAATGAGATGAATCTAACCCTATTAGACTATATGGAGTTCTCTGAAGAACATGTTAAAGGTAGTTTTTAGTGAGATTTTCCCTTCCTAATCTGTAGCACTCACTCAATTTTTGGTACATTTCGGGAGGAGACCTATGATCTGGATTGCTGTCCATGGTGTTTTTTGAAGAACCAATGCAAAGCCTTTCTCCTGACTGTTATTCAAGTGGTGAAGCCTACACATATACACCACTTAATGTTTTGGTTGCTCTGATGACCAAGTCAAGAAGCTTTTAGACAGTAGTTTTTGGAGGAGTATTAAATGAAATTCCAAAAAAGTCACCTTCTTTGGGCATCTAACACGGAATATTCATAGATATAAGGATTTTTTTTTTTTCCTGAAGCCTTTCTTTCTACTTTATAGAGCATCTTATTTCTTCTAACTTCATTGCTACCATTATAAAAGTCCAAATATTCTTCAACAATTTTAGGCAGTGAACTGATATGCTGTATTAGTAACATGCCATAATTACATTAAGCCAATTTGGGTCTAATATATGGTGTAGGGAAAGCAATGCTATGGGAAAATTATTACATGCTCTTCCTTTGAACCTTAGAGGTGAGAACGTTGAGGGGTATGATGAATCCTATAGCACATATAAGGCCCAAATACCCACACTTATGCCCTTGGGTAGTCTCAGTAAATTGCTCAATTTACTGTAGTTGGCTTTGTGGTTTTAACTGGTTTAGCATTTCTCCCTTCTTGTCTAAAATTACAGAAGGCACAAATTGTGTATTCTTTGCTAACTGCAACTTTCCATTGCAGAAGCACTGGAATTCAGGTTGGCTTGCCTATAAATATTGACTTTCAAAAAATGTTTGTGGCGTGTTCACACAAAGGACACTTTACAGCTTCAGTTATCCCACTTCATACAGCATGCCTGGAGCACACACCTAGCAATACTGCTGCACACCTATCCATAATGCATTAGGATTAAGACTAATTCTTAGGTGCATAATACTTTAATGAACAACTGCCAGAACTGTTTAAAATGAAACAACTTAGCTTCTATTAATATTAGGAAGAAATTATTACATAGCACTATAGAATTATATGCACGAAGAATCCCATCCACCACATAGTACCTACCTGATAGAAACACTTGAAATGCACTGTTAGCACATTTCTGTAGAGACAAAGGTTCAAGCAGGCATTGCCAACCCAGTGTGGTTCCTACCATAATTAAAATATTATCATTTAATGGCAAAATATTTTTGTTCTTGTTCCAAGAACACACCACTGCAATACAGTTGTTAAACCAAATGTTTTCTTTTAGCTTTCCTCAAAACCGTAGCGGCCAAACTACACATGACTTTAGTGGATTCTGTTCAAGCTTTCTTATATAAACTGAATGGCTTTCTCGTAAGTGTAGCAAAGAAGAGAAGCTGCATTACATAGTAAAAATCAATGTAGTATGTCTATCTGCAACTTTGCTTAGGGTGGGAACATCACAGAGAAGTGCAGAAGAGATATACTTTGGAAAAGCAGATTAAAACACATGGCAAGCAGTAGAAATGGACAGATTCCTAACTTAAAATAAAATAAAATAAAATAAAATAAAATAAAATAAAATAAAATTAGGTCTTCAGAAATAATTCCATCAGCTGCAGTTATAGAATCTGGTTTTGGAAGGCATGAGATGTAGATGATGGAGAATTTAAATAAGGAAATCATCCTAATCCTAAGTATTGCTTTGTTATATCATTTGGCTAAATTAGATCATCTGTACCAACAGCTGCTTTCTGTGCACTCCCTAATGAGCACAAATAACAATATTAATCTGTCTTCTTTTGTTTTGTTTTGTTTATTTAATGGGATCCAAAGTCAAAATCATTATTTTTTTTAATCTTGCTAGAATCATAGGAAAAACATTCAGTGGGAGGAAAATAATTAAGGAGAAAATAGGTATATGAGATCAAAGTTAGACCAAAAATAGATTAAAAGCAGGTCTTGATTTCATCATGTAAGTCTAAGATACATTGTTAACAAGAATTTGCTTTAATTTAATGTTTTTATAATACAAATATCTTGAAAATACAACTCCCCTTAACCTTATGTACTTCTATGTAGCAAACAAACACATTTAAAAACTTGGTGAGGGAGTGGTAGCTGGCTAAATAAATACATAGAAACTCCAGTGTTTTGTCATGTAACAAACTATAATAACACTTCAAAGTTTTGGACAGATTTCCTTATATTATTGGTTTAGGGTGTAACTGTGTGGAAAATTGTAAATGTTGTCTTTCGGTATTTACTTTACAACCCTTTGTAATCTTCAGCTATATTTATAGCTTAAAGTGGGAAGAAATCAAAATTAAAGAGGCCTGCTCGAGCATCCTTTGTAATCAAATGCTTTTCCCATTTCTCCTTAAAATAAAAGCACAGCCTGCATGTTTGGCTGCCTTAAGAGACCACCCGAAGAGTTTACAAGTCATGACCTAGAGCAAACTATCACTGTGGAAGAGCATTAGCTTCAGGAACCTGCAGAAAGGAGTCATGGATAAACTAGGCCATTTTTGTGGGGAGAATGGGGTTACTTTGTTTTGAATAGGAAGATTTAACCAGAAAGAAGAGGGAAATGGGGAGTTTTCCCAGCCTAGGGATAAAACATGAGCCATCAGTTGATCCTGAGGCACTGGGATTGACACTTTCGTAGCTCACCAGTGCACCAGAGCAAGCCATCCTCACAGTCCGCTTCCAGCCAGAGCTTTCAGGCCTCCTTGCAAGGCCATGGTGGCCCCATGCCCGACTGTCCCCTGCTCCTGGTCCCCCCGCTGGCTCTGTCATGACCCCTGGGTCTCTGAGGGACTCCCACAGTGCCACACAGGCCTCTGTGAGGCCCTGTGGTGCCTGCCGCCATCTTATGGCTCCTGCCCCAGCAGGGCCCGCAGTGCTGCCCCAATGGCCGCCCCTACTGCCACCCAGGGCCTTTCCCTGTGGGAAGCCATGATATCAACCAGCAATAGAGCAGCCTTGCCACCAGCAGTTGAGCATCAAGCCCTACTGCTGACACCTTGGGCTTGTGGCAGAGTCATAGGAACCCCAAAAGGTACAGGGAGGCCCCGGAGCCCCTGAAGGCGAGAGCCTCAGAGCTGCTGCAGCAGGCTCTGCCCTGGCACAGGCAGTGGACTAAATTCAGCATGCCCCTGGCTCACCCGTGCTGGGGAGACAGGAGGAAAGTCTGTCTGATGGAGTTACTCCAGTGACATGCTCCATGGGATTGAGCAGTTACCGGCTGTGGTGAAGGCAGTGCAACTGTGGAAGTTTGGTTATGACCACAGCTGAACAGCCAGGCAAACAAAGGAGCCAAAATGCAGAACCCAAGACTTGGTGTAATAAAATTGGTAGTAAGTTACGTTATTTAGACTTTTAAAAATTATTTCCACTATAAATAAGGTGGCCCGAGAATTGCTTTTAGGTTTTGTTTTTTCCCTGCTGTTTACAAGATGTTCAAAGCAAAGTTGTATAAAGAGAAGGGGTTTTTATTAGACTAACTGCTCACACTGGCAAAAGTAGCTAGGCTTTAGGGCACACAAAACCTTCAGGTTTGTGCAGCTGTAGAAAGGTGTCGCAGGTACATAAATTACAAGAACTCCATTCTGCCGAAAACTCTTGGGCTAAGACTTGAAAGCTGTTGCTACTGAGGGAATACCCCTGGGGAGCAAAGTGGTTTTTGGGGTAGTATAGAGGAGCCTTACCAAAAGAGGTTCCAGCTCTGGTCTTTCGGTATAGTGAAAACAGGTCCTTATTTGCTGTAATAGAAACAAAAGTAGAACTGCACAGACAAGACACAGATCTACCTCCCGCAGCTGCTTTGGAAATGTCCCAGAAGTACTTGTAAGAGCAGCTGGGTATGCTGCAAAAGAAACAGAATAGTTTTCCAGAATTTCAAGCTTATTGCTGACTAACCTAGGCTCTGGTGATCAGATCACAGCTGCATTTCGTTTAAATTTTATTCCTTTATATTTTGACTGAACTCTTGTTGTTGCCTACTCATCTGCTTTTTCCTAAACAAAATACAGCATCATGGACTATGGAGTCCAGCTCCTGCCTGAAAGAGTTAAACAGGTCATATAATTCCATTTATAAATTTTTCAAGCTTTCATCTTAAAAGAGTTTTTTTTTCTTTTCTTCCCATCCTTCCATCCATACTCTTCTAGTGAAGCTATTGCAGTACTTAATGTCCCTAACAATTTGAAACTCTTCTAATTTCCACAATAAATTTTCATGGCAATATACTCCGGTGACCTTACCCTGATTTTGAGTTCTTCTTTAAGTAGCTTTCCTTCTGATGTTTTTTGTATCTTCCTTTATCCCCCATATGTTTGGAGAGCAATGATACACCTTTTCTCAGATTTTCCTTAAATAAAAAAATAAGGTAATAAGCTAAATACATTGTATCTTTTTAATCTCTTCTATCAAGATTGTCACTCATTTTATATTATTTCAGAAAAGGTCATAACAAATTGTTACATAATATCTTGCACACTTGCCTGTCTGTAGGAAACGCTAATTTTATTCATAGCTTAATCTCCGTGGTAGTACATAATTCAGCTTCAACAGAGGAATATGGTTTTTTTTTTTCCCCCCCCACCCTAAGTTTCTTTTCTAAACCATGAACTGTTAGCTGGTAGTAAAAAAATCCTGTTAGTAATTCCAAAGTGTACAACCTTGCACTTTGTACATTTTAACCTCATCCTCTTTCTGTAACTGAAGTTCAATGACCTTTATGATATTCCAAGCCTTTTCTAGTTTGACATTGCCTCCAAACTTTGTCATCAGAAAATGTCATAAGCACACACTTATGCTGTGCCAAAATTAGCTATGATACTATCCACTATTTTTAGTCTCCATATTAATGCTAGAGAATTCTGCTGGTAACTTGCCTCCAAATATACACTTCCCTTTTTAATGCAACAGGTTGAATCTTCGCATTTTTGCCCTAGTAATGAAGATAGTACAAACTATCCAACACAATGGAATTTGTGTTTTTCTTTGTAATTTTGATCTGATTCCAGTTCATTTCCCACCTCTAAATTCTTATTTTCTCTTACAGTGTGGGCTTTTTCCCATTGTAGGCTAATTTTTCATAGGCTAATATCTCAAATGGTTTAATAAGGTCCATCAAAGTTAGGCTTACTGCGTTTCTTTTAACTAGAAAAATAAAGAACTGTTTTGTATTTGTTTGAAAAAAGGCAGGTAGTTAGGTCTCACACAGTCTGCTTCCCATAACAGGGATTTTTCTTACACAGGATTACAGCATAACAGGATTTTTCTTACTCTTCACTTTTTTTTAAAATATACATTTTCCTTGATGTGTTAATTATTCCTTCCTATGCTGTGTATACTACCCTGTATACTATCTAACCCTGTATACTAAGTCTGTTTAATAGTCTTGTAGTTTACTTGGTTACTTCTTCTTCTCTTCCCATACTGTATTTGCTAATCTCTAGTAATATTATACAATACTTGCCTTGTTTGCTTTATTAAACAGCCTTCTGCTTTTCAGTTCACTATTTTAGACACTGTAACAGTTTTTTTTTTTTTTTAATTGTTACTCCAAAAATAAGCTCTGAAAGTAGTACTATGCTATTAGGAGAAGAACTGAGCTGCCTAAAGAAACAACTATACAAGCAAATTATGCCAGCTAATATATGAGGAAAGATTACCTCACTCATAAGCGTACATGGCAGGAGAGAGGGAGGAGCAGAGAGATGAATGATGGTCTCAGTAAATGTCACTTTTTTGTTGTTCACATTATCTTATCTTTCTCAGACATGTTTTCTAATTAACACATGCTGGTTTGTCTTGTTTCTACATGAAAACACAGAAGATGATTAAACTGCACAGAAAACAGGAATGGTAATGGCTTAACTGGTTCAACTTCAACTAAAACAACCCAAGTACTGAATTGCTCTAACATCTTGCTATCTACAAACAGGGGAGGTCTTGCTTTGACTTCCTTCCTTCCATCTCTTTTCCTTCTTCCTACTGATGCTGTCTTCTCTCCTTCCACCCAGCTGCTCACAGCCAAGCTCTATTTGTCCCTTTCTTGTCCTTGTCCTAGTGCTCATTGGACTCTTTGCGAGCAGGTACTGATCACTAACATGGCACAAATCCATCAAGTACACTTTCTTCTCTGCCATACTTCTCAAAGTAGCGTGTATGCAGTCTGAGATCCAAGAGATTCACTTTCTTTTTTTTATTTTTTAAGGTGAATTAATTTCAAAATTAAATTAGAAAAGCTGGAGAAGACATGTACCTTAAGTTATAAAAACAGTCATTTACATTTTGGTTAAAGGTTGACTTTCTACCATTAATGGTAATGACATAAATGGTTTAAAAATGACTTTGAAACTCCTCTACCTTATTTAAAGCACACTTTTTCTTTCTGAAAGGAACTTAGGAAAGAAGTGCTCTTTTAAAATTAGTTACGGTAGAAAGTTTACTCTCTGTAAGTGGTAATAAGGACATAAATAGGACTAATTTGTCTGCTTGCCTAATGGTCAGCAAATCCACTGGGGCTGTATCTAAACTAGGGAATAAAAAGAGGAGGCTCGCTGTAACTGTATCTCATTTAAGTTAATCGCTGAATGCCCTGAATGCTTGTTTTCTTTGCCATTGGAAGTCACTGTGATTTACCATAACAATTACTAATTAGCTTAGTGTGAATCATTTTTCTCTGTCATATGCTATGTTCTTAAAAGATGTCACTTTTTTCAGTCATTTATATTATCTTGACCTTCTCAGATACATTTCCTAATTAACACGTGAGGTTTTTTTCCCATCACCTACCCCAAAACAAGACCAGAAAGATGCATCAGCTGCACAGTGTTTTACTGAACAACTTTCTGGAGACCGTTGTCAGAATTTGCAAAGAGCACAAGCAAAAACAAAGATCAGGGCATTCCCATAAGGAATGGTACAAATCCTACTGTGTAGCAGATATTTGGACTTGAATTTTTCCGTGTTGGCATAGCACCGGAGAACTGAAATCTCTAGGGCACCTGAAACTGTCTATATCTATTATTTTATGTGCATATCTATCTGCATATCTATTATTTTATGTGAAATATAAAACTTGTGTTTTAGATGTTCACAACATCCACCTCAAGCTAATTTTGAAAATACCATTCCAGGGTGAAACAATAAGTTCATTGTTTGTCCTGTGCTGAAGAAAGGGATCATAAAGGAGAACAGCAAAAATTTCAAGAAGGAATCTGAACTCCTGCTCGTCGAGAAAGGAGCTGCATTTTCCCTTGTTATATCCTCTGTAAATGAAGTCATTTAGCATTCCCAGTAATGACTTCAGGGGAATCTGATTTCTGCTTAGCAAAGAAGGCACTTCAAGGTAAAATTGCTGTAAAGCAACCATTTATCTGGAAATATGGAAGGCCTTAATGTTCCCACTAGGCTCTGACTCTCGCATGACTGTCTTGACATGCCTGTCAAAGCCTTGGCCCCAGATATTTTGGAGCAGTTTCTCCTGAAGCCAAAAGGCCCGAAAAGAAAGCTCTTCTTGTCTGATGCCTTCCCTTTTTAACAGTGGTATTCAAGGAGGTACAGTGACTTATTCTACATCTTCGAAAACAATGTCTCTTCGATGACGTTTTTTGGTTAAATTCCTCCTGAAATGTGAAGAGATGGTCAACGTCTACCCTGTCTGCTATTTCAGGGACATGCCTATTAAGGCGGGAGAAGGTCTCTCTTTTCAGGGGCATCAGTTAGGCCGATCAAAAGGGCCACAAGCCTGTGGGTTTCCATATTGCCAAAGAATTCATTTTGCTTCAAAGTTTTTTTTAAACCACAGTGAATCAAGGGCTTCAAATATAAGGTCTGAAGTGAGAGATTACAGATTCTGAAGGGAGGGCTGTCTTGTCTAGATATACCACAAGGGTTGCTGTAAATGTTAGGTCTACAATGGAGTCTTTCGAGCTAATGGCCTGAAAATTGTGGTCTTAGACGGAAAGGGTGAGGCCGAAGAGGGGAGCAAAGGAAATTATCCAAACCTGCCAAATTGTGTACTAACAAGTACCAAGTGTGGAGAAGTGTGTTTGAGCTACTTTGGATCAGGACTGCTGATCACCACCGTGTTTCCTTCAGTCAGAAGACACATTACTCTGCTGTCTCAGAACAAGATCATTCCACTTCTAGTTCTCAGAGCTGCGACTCCTCTCCTGTGTGAATCTGTGGAAAACTACCTGCTGGATCTCGGCTACATTTTTCTGAGTAAACAACATGAAAAGCTTGCATTGTTTGAAGTGCAGGGGAAGGTGGGAAAGTCTGTGAGAAGTTTGTTTGTGTTCTCCATGTCAAACAAATTGTTCTTCTGTAGGAAAGAACTGGCAGCCAACATTGTGCCTTGAACCCTCTCATGACATAGTGTCTGTAGGGAAGAAATGACTGGTTTTATTGTTTGGTTGAACACAAAAGTTCAGCTTCTATATCTATACCTCCCTATATACTTAAACAGACATGGAGATGTTTAAAAGACAAGCATGTAAATTACTTATGTTGGCTTTCTCTTTTCTTTTCTTCTGTTTATGTCAGGTTAGCCCATCCCTGCTTAGTTACATCTCTGGGAAATTTTCCAAGAAATCAACAAAATTCTCTGAGGAGAATGTGTTCTTTGAGCTAAAAAAGCTACATTAAACTGTACTTCTACAATTTCAAATTACACAGGAAGATTATGGAGGACATTGTCATATGTCAGATCACAATAAAGCTTTATAGGCTGCTGTGTAGATATACACAGACTGGTTCTTGATGTGGTTTCCCACAATAGTTGCACTAGGCTTTCATCTGGTGTAATTTTCGCTGAGTGCTGTAATGACAGGTTCTACAGAGCTCGCCTCATTCATTTTTAGCTCTGCAAAACCAAACTAGAAAAAAAAAATCAGAAGAGAACAGCCAGTAGCTAAAAATGGACTCTGAAAAAAACAACTTTCGCTGCTAAATCCTCTATCTGCACACTAGGGACTGGTCACTATAGCTCTGCTGTAAAACTGTATGTATAGACAAGTGCTTAGGATGCAAGTAGATGGAGACTGTTCCAGCCACATGAGGCAAGGTGAACGTGAGTGGCAGCAAGAAATGAAGTAATTTTGTGATACGGGTCAGCTGAACCAGATCAAAGCTACCAGACACAAAGGCTCACGATCACATGGAGCCACCCCCACAGCAGGTAGCCAGCTGTTCATACACAGCTTTGAAACCACGCTCTGAATGAAGTCAAGTAGCAGCTTTACCAAGCTAAGGAACTCAAATCAATGTGAGCTGAAACAGTCTAACGTGTTTGCTATGAAAATACTATTGCTAAATCAAAAAAAAATTAGTAAAACAGTAAAGATGCTCTAAAGGATAAGTAAAAACTTAACAAGCAGGATTAAAATGATTCATTTAGAAGGAGCTTCATTTCCATCTCTGTCTGAATGTATTTTTGGTTAATTAGAGGAGTTTGAGATAGTACATAACATAAACAAGAAATAACTTTATTGCCTGTCATGACCCTTCCAGTGAAAATTGCAGGTTTTTCTGTGAATTTTGCACTTTTGAATTTTGCACTTTTCTGTGCAAAATTCCACGTGACATTCTACCTCTCCCACTACCCTCCCAAACACCCTGTTTGTTGAAACATGGATAAAACAGTCCTTTGGCAATATTCCACCCTGTTCCAATAATAAGATCACGATCTTCATTCTATTGCATTGCCAAGCTCCTACAGAGGGAGCCTTACCTCAGTGTAGTCAGTATAGTTATTTAGACAAATTATTGAGGTCAGAGGTCAATGTAGAAGCACTTGTTTATTTCCCTAAATCATCAGTGAATGTGTTAACACTGGAAGTGTCGCAATGATGTTTATGGAGTACTGACACTTCTCTCTAAAATTTAGTTGGGAAGAACAATTTTCCTGAAAAGATAACTATATATGAAAGCCTACAATTCAAGTAATTTTCTCTTGATCATCTGCTTTGATTTCTGGACTAACAGAAGATGGAGATGGAAGGCTTTTTATAAAGGAAAATTTGGATATGAATACAGTGATGATTCTGCCAGAGGTACACCTCACTTTACAAATTCAAAGCTTTCTTTGTTTTCTACCGTATTTAACTTCTTCCGTTATGCTTCGTTGTCCTTCCTATCCAAATGTTCTCTTTTTTCCAATTACTCTGAGCTTTATTTTTCCTTTTCTCATAACATCTTGAAAGATGATTCTGCAGCACAATTTTCTAGAGAACAAAAGCATACTGTTGAAATGTTCTTTTTCTTGCATGGTTGTATTTTTTTCCTATCATTACAATCCAACTCTGAGTAATAGTGTTAATGTGAAAAATTATTCATCACAATAATACATCTCCTAAAATTTCTCTAATTACTATTAAACATTCTGCTGCAAATTACTTGAGTCCTTTGTAAATTAACATGTAAATTAATATATTTTAAATGCTGAGCATGGATTTTAAAGGCCATATACAAATATAATCTATATAAGGATTTAGAAATGCCAAGCAAAATGCGGTCACATCTGTCAGGACCAACTGAAACACAATGAAATACATGAGTTAACGCTGCCACAAACCAGGTCAGTCTGCTCCTTGGACACTTACCAGACTCTGCTGTTTGCTCTCAGTCCACTGGGCCTGGTATGTGTTAGGTTTCTGGAGTCTGAAGAGACTCCAGGTCCTTCACTTGTGTTTGTATTGTGAGGTGCAAAGTAATGCTCCCTTTTGAAACTGAACATACAGTTCAGCAAACTGACTCCTGTGCCTATTGCTGACTCTTCAGACTTCTTTGTTGTTTAAACAAACTTTCAAGAAGAATTTGTTTTGCATAGACAATTTTGGATCGTGTTTTAGTTCTTTGGGCGTACATAGATGTGAAGGCAAAATCTTAGTGAGCTACAAAAAAAAATAAAATATGATCTGTCATTACTTATAAGGTACCAAATTTATTTGTTAGAAAATATCTAAATGCAGTGTGCTTTTCTCTTTCCCATAACTAGAAGTCTATCTGTTCATTGTGACTGGACTCCCTCCAGCAATTGCTCTACCTACTTTGGGTCAAAATGCTCATCAAGTAGATTAGTTCTTCCTACTTTTTAAGCTCTCAACCGCTCTGTGATAAGACTTTTTGTCTTTTTCACCATCTTCTGCAACCAGGTGATATGTGGTTTAAATGCCCCATCCTTTTCTCCCTTTGCAGACTAGAAAGGGTGTATTGTCATACAAGCCTCTCCTTGTCCAAAAGATAATAGCCAAAATGTTATGATCTTATGCCAACTTCCCTTGGAATTCTGCTTCAAAATGCAGGTAACGAAATGACACGTGGCTTAGAATTAATGTTTGAAGTCCAAGGTAAGCACAGCTCATAAACAGAGAGACTACTCAAATCCTTGTAACTGCTACATGAGTACAAACATGCTCCAAATAGACATTGTACATTCATAGTGATGTTTAACAGTCATCCAGATTATCTGATTGGATTCTTTACTAAAGGAAGCCGAGCTTCTCATTTCAGGCTGTATACATGCCCAATGGCTCTAGGTGGACAGTGAAACTGAAACTGAAGTTATCAGGCTCAAGCCTTCATTATTTTGTCCTTTCTTCTTGGTATGAAAGTAAGTTATTGCATTTTGTGCAAATTGGCAGAGCATTTTTTTTGTTTGTTTGTTTTTGGTAAAAATCTGTGAAAAATGATTTGGTAAACTAACCTGAAGGCAATGAACTGAAAAATATGCAGCTTCCTAAGTTCTGAATGGTAAAAAGACCAAAAAGATGAACATGAAAAACATCTCACAGTAGTTGCTGCCTGAATATTCATCAGGAAGCCAGAACTCTATTCTGAGTGGAGCCAGTGAATAATTTTGCAGCACAACTCTAACCATTTGATACTGGGGAGAAAGCCTGATAGAATCAGAAGTGGCAGGAAGGTTATAACAACAAAGAAAGGTTCATAATAAGGACACAGCTTACAGTAATGATTCATTCTTACCGAGATATATTACAGGCTGACATTTCAGGAAAATTTTCCCACCAGCTATATACCGTACCTCTTAGTTTCTTTGCCTCCTTCTCTCTCTCCATTCTTCACACGGCAATGAAAGGAGCTCTTTTTACCCTTCTCCCATCTCACTATGTTCTGTTCTGAAGGTCTCCAAGGCATCATTCCTGGGGCTATGTTTTTCAGGATTTCTTCCCCCAGTTCAAAAGTGAAGCTTTGCTGAACAGACAGGTACCAACCCGGAAACATAATCTGCTGTCACTGAATGAAATGTCAGAATCTGGATGCAATCCCATTTGGTTTGCTCACTGAATAGCTTGCCCAAGAGATTGCTAAATCTATTTCAGACAGTAACAACAGCTCTAGATCTTTTTCCAGGGGTCACCCTTGTGATCTTGTTTAGCTCTATGGTTAGGGACCTCTAGTGACTCAAAAGATTATTCCAATGTGATCTCAAAGCTGAAAAGGATTAAAAGGTCTCTGTTTCGGAGACCTTTATAAAACTCTCCCTCCCATTTTTTACCTTGTTTATGGCCATAAGAGAGAACTTGTAATGAGACAGAGAGGAGTCTGGGTCACTAGATTAATGGTTTTGACCAAAATTGACTGTGCCCTCAGGAGGAACTGCTAAACTGCTTGTGCTTATATTGTTGTTTTTCTGCAATTTCAGATCTGCTGGTGTGTCTGTCAGCATAGCAGCATATTGTTCTTGAACATCAAAAGGAATAAAAAGATATAGACGATTACTCCAGCATTTAGAGATTGATCCTTAGCTACTGGGCTGAAAGCCTCTTAAAAAAGGCTAAAACCTTCAGCTCCTTTTGATTTGATTAAGTGCACTAATCATCTATTCCAACTTAAGTCAGGGAGAGATCTGGGTGCAAATGCTTCACAGGCTGGTCTCTGCCTTCCTCTGACCACAATCTGAGATGAGAACCTGTCCTAGGCACTGAGGTGGAAAAAGTGGGTGTGAAGTAACACCAAAACAGCCTGCAATGGTTCTGCCATAACCTGGGTTGGTAAAGCATCCTGTTGCAGATTGAGGCAGTTATGTTGGTAAAATATGAGTTCCAAGTTCCCTAGTCTTGAAAAAAGACTTCCAGTTAAAGCTGCTTCAGACGTGCACGTCTGGCAAATATTTTTTTTAATTTTTTTTTAACCTTTATGAAAATGTCTGCACTTTGATTAAATATTTTAGAGTACAGGAGAGTTTTGCCTGTTCTTCACTTGAGTCTCTGGGATTAAATGCCTTATGAACTGTATTAGAAATGTGTTTTGAGTCTCTGTTAGCTTTGGCCTTTGGGTGTTCTCCACTGAAATATATTTTATAATTCACTACTAGTAAATGTCATCACAGTGGGATAACTTTATTTACTGCACTTGACATAATAATATTTAAGATATAAAAAAATCTCCAATTTCAAAGCATTTTTCTCAAATTAAGGAGTTACAAAACAGTAAAAAGAATTATTATTCATGCGTTACAGAACAGGAAACTGAAACAGAAAGATAAGCTCAAAATCTTTAGAGTCAAGTAGTAATTTGCAGACCTATTTGAAGTGCTCTGTTTTTCAAGGATGGTTAGCAGCCATGTGGCTTTATAGGTTCTAGATGTTCCTCCAAAATGTACGTCAAAATGTCTGATATTGGACAAAAAATAATGGAAGTATGATGTATAAATGTCTTTTTCCCTGCAAGTATGCATTCCATGATCTTTGTCCTGTTTTCCCACAAGTTGATCGTGGTCTTCTTGAATCCTTTAATGCACTTTTTCAGTGAAGATTGTTATGAAGCTATCTTTCAAAGCCTAGTGGTTCTGTGGTAGCTCACCAATCTGTTAGAATCCATGTGTAGAATGCTTGTAGCTGTGAAACTTTCACGCAAAATGCTTTTTCAATCTTTTAAAGTTGTTACGGGCAATATTTGATTCTGAATCATTTCATTTCTTGCTAGTTCCATTTAGGAAACATTAAAGTTTGAAAGTCTGTGTATTTACCAAAACTGCTAAAGACAACTATGATACCTTTCCTTAAAATTTCTTCCAAATAAATATTTTTTGGGGTAAATATCAGTTCAGTCACAGTCTTGAAATATGCCATTGTTTCCTTGGCAAACAGTCAGGCTGCTACTGTTGTTTCCAACAGGTGGGTATGGCTGTGACACAGTACTCTATTTAGCAGTCCAAAAATGTTTTCAAGTTGAGATGGAGATTTTGCTCCTAAACGTCTTATACTTAGGAGGCGGATTTGCATGTGGAGAGTAATAAATTATTGAAAAGCACTCTAATGGTTCACTTTCCATTTGCAACAAATCAAATGACTGGAGAAGAAATTATATTAAAATGTTCATGAAAAAGGGCTTTACTCATTAAGAAAATCCTTTTGTATTCTAAAGACAAGAACTATTATTAAGCCAATGATGTAGGTAGTGAGTAGAAATTGGTAGTGGTAGAATTGTTGTAGCTGGTGAGAAAACAACTCAGTTGCACAGAGACATAGGAAATTACTCTGCAATGTACAATTTATTTACTTTAGTTGAAAAGCATCTACTAATGGGAAGAAAGTCCCTTTCAACAGTACTGATTTGATAAAACATTCCTAGGGATATTATGTCCTAGGCTTGTTGGTAAGTGTGGAAGTCCTCTGTGTGTCCTCTTTCCTGTGAAAACAAGCTGTTCAGGTTCACTTTGTTTCTCAGCTCATCTTTCCTACTAGTCTCAGAGCCCAGAAGAGCTGGTCTTTTGGCTTTAGGGTAAGAACCACTGCATACCTTTTCTTTGTCTCTTGTAACTGCTCGCCCTTCTCCCACTTTTCTTCCCTAAGCACATTCCTATCTTCCTGACTGATAACCTTCTTTTGCTCCATTCCTAATCATAGAGATCCCACCAGGTCTAGCTTATTTGCAGGATTACCACTTTTTTTTTGTTTTTGTTTTTTTGTTTTTTCCCCCCGCATAACATCACATTCAGAGATGTGGGGAAAAAAAGTCAAATTAACTAAAATGTGAAAATGTCAGCACTCACCTAGGCCTATAGAGTACAAGGAAAATCACTTCCAAAGACAGTTATCTTTAGAAATCCATACTTAGCTCTCCTGTAATGCTAATTCTTTATGTTGTTAACAGCAAAGAACAAAACAAAACAAATAACCCCCAAACCAGAAAATCGCCAAACAGGAAAGCAACAGCCTTAAGTATTTCTTATTCGTTGAATGACCTCTAGTGGTCATTCTCTAGAGGCGTTGTGTATTATTTTTTTTCCAAAATACGGAGCATGAGCATCAACTTTTCAAACCTGTGCACTATGCACTTTTGCTCTACACCTGGAAGGCTTCCTTGTCATACTGTTAAAATTGCATTTCAGCTTTTCACTGTACAAAGTGAGCACTTACTGCCTCTGTGGGAGTTTTAAGGCAGGGTTCTAGTAGCCCCTGCTAGCCCCTTGCTAGCCAGTACCTGCAACAATCTACCTCCTGAACTTTGGGAGAGACTGCCTTCTGTAGGACAGCACAGAGTTGCTGTCTGTCCTGTTACCTTGTATGACATCTGTTCAGCTTCTCCTAACATCGCTGTATTACCTGGCACCAGCAGCAGCCATATTCTCTTGCTGCTAGCCAAAACAGATCAAGGCTGACCACTTCATTCTGAACGCTGATGGCACATGGAGTGAGTTTATCTGTCGAAAGAGCAAACTCAGCAGAGGGCATACTGGCAACATAATTGGGCAGAGAGCTCTAATCCTCTGTATTGTGGGACATGAAAAGAAATCTCAGTTGAATGTTCAGCAGCACATCGGAAAACAAATGGCATTCTCATCGCCAAGGATTTTTATTAGCAATTCTGCTGATCTTTCTGTGGCTTCTTTAAAAAGCTGGGCTGGATTGTTCTTCTGCTGGACATACTCATCAATCCAAATACTAAAGAATTTATTAAAAGTTTTTGCTGAAGACAGAGAGCAGGTTCCCAGAAACATCTCTTGTATTACCATCTTTCTCAAGTATGGGAGCTATACGGGACTCCTGCATTTGTGTATTTTGTATGTAGGTGAACATATGCTGTCTGCAAACACAAGCTGCATTACAAAGGAAGTACCCAAACATTAATTTGGGTAACCTCAGGTAGCAATTTAAAGTTGGTTTTGGTTATCATCTTTTCCACTGCACAAACCTCGTGGCAGAAGACAAACAGCACCTCCAACAGGAGACCACTCAATAAGAAGCAACATGGCTAAGAGCAATTAGAGGTTGTTGCTTCATTGCCCCACTTTCAGTGTTGAAAAATACTTGAGAAAAGCTTGAAAAAAGCACTTTATCTGTTTAAAAGGCATTCTGAAGTTCTCACCAGAATGGTGTCAAAAGAAGAAAGGTTTTTGTGAGAAATAAAGTTTGGAAACAATCGTGACAGAACAGCAATAATTCTTTTCAATGTAGGCAGCATCATCTACATTAAAGGTGATAACTTTCTCAAATAAACTGCAAAACTGCAATCTGCCTGCAGTACTACTGAGTCACGCTTGAATATACGCATGTTTATGTGAACGTCATGTCATTGGAATTTGATCAGAATGCTTATCGGGGGGGAATTCCAATATTTAAGGAATTTTTGCCCTAACTGCTCATTTTATTGAAAGTGGCTATAGTAGGTGGATTCTACAGAATCCTTCATTAATGCTGTTTTCCTTCGTAGAAATAAGGTAATATGCATTTTGAAGATAATATTTCTAGCTAACACATTTCTGGTTTTGTAAATCAGTCATACACAAACAGATGATCAGTCTTTAACAGCAGAATATTTTGACTCTAGGCTGTAGTCAAGTCTAATTCAGACATTCCTTTTATATTATAATTGATGACTGGAAGCTTCTCAAAATACTTGTCTATTTCTGGACATCTTAAAGCCTGATTTAGCTGTGTTGCTTCAATTGACATATTGGGATAGTTTGCCTAGTGAAACACTGTATTAAAAATATCAGGCATTATAATTTTTCAATATTTTGATTTTTTTTTTTCAGAAAAAAAAAAAAAGCTGATTCTTTCTCCTGCATTTCTTTGGAATATAACCTAAATGAAAACAACTCACCTTTTTCGTAATGTTGTCAGTAGCTCAAATTTCCTGACGATTAAAACTTTAGGGTACCTATATTTCTGTTACGGTATCGCGTATCTCTGTTAGATAACGTAGTACACACTGAGACTTATACTATATGTTTGGGATTGATTGGTATTAGATAGTATAAATGGCCATGCAGAACCTGGCTATAGATAATTATTCTCTATGGCATTATTGCTATGTAAAATTAAAAGGTTTTCCCTATGATCTGCACTGGTCAGCATTTCCACATGTATAATTTGCTCTGGGCTGACAGTGGTATTATGTGGGTGCAGGATGCTTTGCCTAAAACCTCACCTGTGCTCAAAGCCTCTTTTTCTCAACCTTCAAATCAGAAGCCAACAGGGTTTCTGTAACTAGCCTCTGTGCTAGACTCTAGTAATTACCAGATTCTAGTAATTTCATTTTAACAAATACCTTCATTTTTATATAATTTCCCTTTTTGAAATTAAGCATAACAGTGGTGGATGTTTTGTTTTTGTTGCTCCTGCAAGAACATTAAATTCAAATTTATTATGGCAATTTTACAGAGTAGCTCTTTGGCAGAAATATTCAGCATCACAATCAAATCAAGAATACTAAATCCTGGTGGTTCTTTCAGAGAAAGAACCTTCTTTCCTTCAAAGTTTTAGCCCATATTGTCATTTCTGCCCCTCGTTCTCTTACCAGACAACATTTAGCAAGGACACAGGTGTACTGCACATTAGATCCATAGAGAACAGTTGCAAGAACACCTGTTACCATGAAAACTGTTTTTGAACTCAAGCAGATTAAGAAATAATTTATCAGCAATTTATCAGAGATTGTTTATTAATTTGAATTTCACTAAGCGCTCCCATACAAATTTGCTTTTGAAGTCCCAGAAACACGTGGCTTGCTTATCTAAATCAATCCACTGGGAAAGGTTTCAGAAAAGTGGGAACCTATGCCTTAATAGCCATGCAGAGCTTACACATAACCTAACAAAGAATTCAGATGCTCTGCATTTTCTCCAAATCTTTACATAAATTATCACATCTTCACTTCCTATATTTAAAGAATCTTTTTCTCATCTCCCTAACAGTTTAAGAAGGTTAAGATGTTGGAGCCAAAATTCATGGGCCATTCTGGATGGACTTCTATATCTATCTTCTGTACATCAAAAAAAAGTCTACATTTTCACTGAAACAGTGTTGACAAGAACTGAGGAAATGTGGCCCATGCTTGTGCCATTAGCCTCAGTAAAACATGTAAATATTGGTGATTGCCTGATCTACCTAATCTACATGTGTGGCTTTACGCTATAGGTAATATCTTAACATACTATATACACAAACATGGGTATACCTTATTTTACAATGTTTAGCATAATCATAAACAGTGATCTATTTTAAGAACCGTTCATAAATGTGTTTTTATTGCCTTCAGTATTATGTCATTGCTCTGATCACAAGTGTTTGTATCTGCAGTCACACCTCATATTTTACTACTATATGGTCCCTTCATAAGTTTTCTTGCAATATATTGAGGAAGGGATCACGCAGTTCCCTGCCTTCAGCCTGTTTGAGCAGTATTGTGCATAAAGCTTGATTAATACAACTCCATTTTATTGTCTTACGATTTTCCAGGCTGCAAATACAGTTGCCTAAAACTTAATCTGTGCTCGAAGCTTCCCTTTCTCACCCTTCAAATCTAATCCAACACAGTTTCTTTGTTTCTTTAGAAACTAGCTGGAAAAAAATACAATAAAAATCCCCTGATAGGATGGAGCTACTTGCCAGCAAACAGCTGGGCAAGGCAAAACCCCTAAGGAGAGCATTTAAAAAAGTTCAGTGTCTTGCTCCCAGTCACTATGTGAGTATCACAGGGGAGCCAAATGTAGCTGTAAGAAGTCATTCGCATCGTTAAGTGAGCTGCCTGTGTTTTTTGATTTAATTCACAACTTTTGCAAACTACTGTCTTCCCACTAGTGTCTGTTCCCACAGACTGCAAAATGAACAGTACCAACCTGTATTAAATACAGTTAGAACAAAATAACAGTAGAATCTGAAACAGAAGTGTGTGATTGCAAATAACATTTAGAATTACTCTTAAGCCACAGAAAACAGTAGTATGCAAAGCGCAGTTAACCAGGCCTGCCTTAAATACAACTGAATAGTCAACAGGGAGAAGCTCCCAACTCACTGTTCCACAGCAGTATGCTAGTTCTCTTTCCATGCTTGGGAGAGCACTGTATGAGAGATTTTGCTAATTAAAATCCAGGCCCCGTCTCTGTCACTGTTTGTCACGGTCCGAATGTTCCTGTACAGGGAGGGATCATCTGTTGAACGATTATTTGCAGGATAGCATGCTGTACAACATTCCCACTCAAGTCAAGCCTAAGCAAATAACAGCAATCACCATATATCTTAGTTACGTTGTGATAATTATATCTGACCTTCAAACTACCTGAGAGCATTTTTTTTCTTCGGATTTCAGAGAGGTCATTTACCTTGCACAAGGATTTTAAGCTTTCAATACACATTTAAAAAAAAAGTGCTTTAGACCAACACCATAGTATCTTTGGAAAGATGTCTTTCTAATACAGCAGTAGAAAAACATTCAACCACAAAGAGGGCCTTTTAATTTCCTGTTTAAAATGTCAAAGAACAAAAAATCTACAGACTGTAAATGGGCTAATGTTTGTACAGTAAATGCAATTGGTGTTAGTCAGCACAGCATCACTTCCACCTTGAGATTAGCACTTACGTGCTAAAGCAGTTCCTTTCCTGAACTAATACAAATGGGGTAATATTTACACAGTGAATTCCAACTCATGTTAGTACGACATCATCTCCACCTGAAGCGTCGCACCTAAGCAGTTCCCTTCCTGAAGTAAGGAATCCAAGAACTTGGTGGTTGTCATTTCATATCAGGAGCCATTTCTTAGAGCACAGCACAGCAGTGGCCTTTTTTGTTGGGGCATCCCTGTAGGGTGGGAGATTCAATCAAAACAATCCTTGCCTTCCAAGTCACTCATGGCTACATTGCCACCAGTGCCTACTGCTGCTGCTTGGAGTTTCCTTGCCTCCATGCCAAAGCTTTGCAGCAAAGCCGTCTTTCTTCAAAGAAAAGGAAAGGAAGGTGTGGGGAGCTGGGGGTTGGCCTCTTCTTGCAGATAACTAGCGATAGAACTAGAGGGAATGGCCTCAAGTTGTGCCAGGGGAGGTTTGGGTTGGAAATTAGGAGACATTTCTTCTCAGAAAGAGCAGTCAGGCATTGGAACGGGTTGCCCAGGGAGGTGGTGGCGTCACCATCCCTGGGAGTGTTCAAGGAAAGGTTGGACGTGGTGCTTAGGGACATGGTTTAATGGGTGACATTGGTGGTAGGGGGACGGTTGGACCAGATGATTTTGAAGGTCTTTCCCAACCTTAATAACTCTATGATTCTATGAAAGAAAACAGACACAGATGACACCCACCCTGTGCCTGCTTTTCCTGATGGCTTTGGGGGGCTCCCACCCTCTTCTGCCGCTGGAGAAGATGGGGAGCTCTGGGTGCTGTCTGAGTACAGGCAAACAGCCTCTTCTTGCTGGAGTCTTCTAGGCTCCCACACGAGCAGGACTTCTTGTGCAGTCTTGTAAGTAAGCACGACTGTACCAAAAGGATTTATTTGATTTTCAGTCACCCTGGGCTTGGACAGCCTGCGATATCCTGGATTTCGCCTGGTGCTGCAGCCAGAAGGCCGGGTGCTGCCTTCCCCATCTCTCACCACAACCCCACAGGGCCCACAGCTCGGCCCCCTGCAGACACAACTCTCTGTACCTCAGAGCCCCCCAAACCCCTTTTCAGTGTGTTTACAGATATTTTAACATGTAGAAAACACACAGCTCCTTTCCGTCTGTTTACAGACGTAGAAAACACTTTAATTTTTATTTTTTGGCCGTTCAGTCACAACGAGGACGGAGCTGCCTGCGCTGCGGGTTTGGTTTATTTTAATCCCCAACGAAAGGAGCACAGCAGGCCCCCTCAGGGGACAGCCCGGTGCCCGCCAGGGGCAGCCGAGAGCGGGGCTGCCCGTGCCGGCGGAAATGGCGGCGTCCCCTCATCGCCATCTCCCGCCCGTGGGCGCGTCATGGCGCCGCGCAAGCGTGTGGCCGGGCTCGCCTTCCCCATGCACCTCCCTCCTTCTCCTCCTCCTCTTTCTCCTTCTCCTCCTCCTCCTCTCGCTGCCTCCCGGCTCCTCCCTGCACCACCCTCGGCCGGGCAGCGGCGACAGCGGCGGCTTGGTCCGCTTGGAGCATCCGAAGGGAACGCGCGTCCTCGCTCTCCCTCCGTCCTCTCGCTGCTCCCGCGGCCATGGAGCTGCCCGAGAGCCAGTGCAAGAAAGTGAAGCTGAGCAACAGGATGCCGAGCTGGGTGAGAGGGCGGGCGGGCAGGTGGGCGTGCGGGGGGCAGGCGGAGGGGGAGAAGGAGAAGAAGGAGCGGGCGAGCCGCTGGTGGTGATGTGGCAGCCGGGATGAGGGGCTGCCCCTGCCCCGCTTCTCGCCCGGGGCGGCGAGGGATGGGGAGGGGACGGTGCGAGCCGGGACCCTTAACGGGTCGACCCCGGGGGGCCGAAGGGGGCGGCTGCAGCCCGATCCCCCCCGTCCCCGCCGCTGTCGCCCCCGGCGCTGCGGAGGAAGGAGGGCTCGGGAAGGCGATGTACAATGCGGGCTTTCATGAAGCCGGCGGGGCCAGAGACTGAGGTCCTTTGTGCGGCTGGAGTTGTGTGGAAAAGTGTCGAGACAGGGCGTTAAAAAAAATATAACCAAAGCCTTCATTCTTGTGCTTGAAGATGGGGGAAGATCGGTTTACAGTGGAGACCAAAATGAAGCTATTTAGAAGGCATGTTGCAGGCCTTTACTGAGAACATTTGATACTTTTGGTGATGCAAGGCAAGTAAGGAGGAAAAAAAAAAAGAGAAATAGATGTATGATTATTTTCAAACAATGCTGAGCTGAAGCAGACAAGAGATAAGGTCTGAAGACGTATGATATGTAAGTAACAGTGCAGAATCATCTTTGAAGCCTTGCTGTAAGTCGTACAGGCCACAGCTTTCTTACTAAAAGACTAAGGAAAGAGTCACAACTGTCCCCTGAAAAATGGGGAAGCTGTTACCGTACTGAAAGTTGTTCAGTAGATACTGTGCCATGCCAGTCCTCTTCCAGAGCTAGCGAGTTCAAACTTGCTGACAAAAGAGTATTTGGTAAATTACATTCTGTCAGTTTCTGTGAGGAAAAGGTGACATCAGATATTATGAAGAAGATAGTGAAGTAAATCATTTCTGGGTGTAGGTGACGAAGTATATTCAAAAGATACTGTATATCATTTAATTTGTCAGAGGCAAAATCATGATGGATTTGCCCAAACCAGGGAGGTGACACATTTAGAAAAGTTAACTGTTTGCTGAGCTCATCTGATGTTAGCGAGCCCTGTAGGATACGTGGCAAGCAGAGGAAGTCTTCCACCTCTTCCTTTTTCTTCAGAAGACCTCAGCTGAAGTGCTCTTTTTAATCCAGTAAATTTACTGGAAAAAAATATCCTGCTGATTCACACACTCCATAGAAGAATGTTCGAATGTGCTGGCACTTCTGACTCCGCATCTGTTCGTCTGAGAGCAAAGTCAAAGCAACCTATTACACCCCAATGGAATCAGCAGCCATTAGGGGAGCCAGCAGAGCCATATCTTCCGAACTTTGGGCAGCTGGTACTATTCAAAATGCCCCTCTCTGTGGAACCCTCTGCATGTGTTCGTCTGCTTGCCAAGCCCGCCTCTGAGCACAGCATACCCCGAATTACAGAGCAACACACAAGAGCACAATGTCAGTGTTTGTGGCTAGCTTGGCTGCAAGATTTGTGGAACACATTCCTGAGTGTAGCTCAGACTGCTGAGGTGCTAGGAATTACCTGTGAAACGAGGCAACAAGAACTTGCTCTGATTTTTGTTTCTGCCTGTGTACCCAGCTGAGGCATTGCTGGCTGTCAGTACTTCATTTTGGTCTGTTCCCTCTGATGCCAGCTGATGTCTCGACTCCAGCGGTGGTGAACAAACTGCTTGTGGTGTTGTTGCAGCAGTTTGCAAGTAAAGATAAAACTCCTTATAGTATGGTTATCACAGAGTTGCTTATGTACCCAGTGCTTTAGAACAGTCTCTCTTTTTCTGTCACTGGTTTTTGAAACTGTCACAGCATTAGAACATCTGGCAAAGAAAGTCTAGCATAAATCAGGTCTGTGGAAGTGGCAGGAGAGCATGCGTTTGGCCAATCGGGTGCTGCTCTATGCAAAAGTGCTTAGATAACCTTACTGTATCAGCATCACTGTGGCAGTCCATGTTCTGGAGAGCAGTTATGAGGATAAAAGTAAGATTTTTTTGCTGTAAATGTAAGTGGGATAAAACATAACACTGTAAACCATGGCAAAAAATGGATTGATGACTTAAAGTTTCTTAATAACTATAAAAGTCTTGTTGTTTGGGTATCACTTAAGACTGGTCCTTTGTTTCTAAGCACAACTGTCCAAATCAAAGCACAAATTTGCAAGCCAGAATTGGAGATGGTAGTTACCAGAAGGCGTTATTGGCAGATCTTTTGGCCAACAGGTCCTGAAACCTCATCTAGGTAGGCGAACAGACAGACTCTCAGCTGTAGTGCAGTTGTTCTAGTTTTTGTAGTAGTAGAATTGTATGTTAGAACTGTTTCCGTTTAATTTCTCCTTGCTTGTGTTTCGATGTAGACAAAGAAAATGGGAAACGTTCTGTCTGCTTAAGTTGCTGCCTCTACATTACAGTGAGTGGGTTGAAGGGAAGAAGAAAGATACCATTTGTTTGAGTGCTGGATAAATGCTATAAATGTCATAAAAATGTATTGTTGTCAGGGAATCCCTGACTTGTAAGGGACAGATGGCGGACAAGTACAAATGGCCTAGAAAATATCGGGGATGATTGGGAAATGGAAGGACATTAGAGATAAGACTGCATTACGGAGATGATGCTGAATGCATTGCTATTGTTAGCTTATGGGAATTTTTAGCCTGGGGAATTCAGTGTCTTCTTAGAACAGAAGACTACAGAATTAGTGTGAGCTTCTTGAATACGTATGGTTTATATAGAAACTGCGCCTGTTCTTTACACTGTTCTGATGTTTCCAGCTTCAAAGCTGATGGTCCGAAGTTGGTGTTGTAGCCCAGGGAGTCCCTACGCGGCATTGAAGCTTTGCTTCCTGCGCCAAAGGTCTTGCGTTGTGGAAAGTTAAATTTGCTGAAAGGTGGCTGTTGAAGCGTTGTTTCATAATTGCTCTGAAGTAATGAAAAATAAATACAGTTTATGTCAGCGTAGTGGTCTGTCCGTTAACTCTGAAACAATTAAGCAATAATCTTTCCTTTCTACTGTCTTTTGGTCTTGGTGTTGCAGTTTGGGCTTGCTCTTCTACATCTGGGTGTCTGATCAGAGTCCTTGTATCAAAGGTGTTTGGCATCGATAGTTGTAACTGGGCAAAACATCAAGTATAGGATAAGAAAAAAAAATACAGTTCCTGTCTATCTTAGCAAGTCTTTGCATAGAGAAATTGGCAGCGTTAATGCTTCCTTTTGGTCCCCATCTTCTTTTTCTGTTCTGTTTCCGTAGTTCTTAGATGTCTGTATTTATTTCTCTGGTCAACTGCCTGTAATGCTGAAAGGCTATCCTTGTGCCAAAGAAAGTAAGCTGCAGAGTCATCCTTCCTTGCTCTCTTGTCGTTACAGCTCTTCAGTGCACATCCATGAAAGGCTTTTTATGTTAATACTCCATTTTTTATCCATAGTACAAAGATATTAACCTATTATGGCGCTTCAGATTTCATGTGAGAAACAAACTAGCATAGAGAGGGAGGAGAAAGGAAGGATATGTCAGCCTTCTCAGCTGATTATACCGTTATAATGCAACGCAGGGGACTGAAGCATTACTTTTATTTAACATGGTGGGCAGGGAAAATATTAAAACGTAGTGTTTTTAAAAGTAGTACAGAGGCACTTAATGTGTAACACGGGGAGAAAGAAACAGTTTTGTGGGCAAATTAGAGAGGAAATTCCAATGGATGTGGAAAAAAAAAAAACAGATAAGTGGACCGTTGAGATTGATAACCTTTTTTCACTACCCTCTTTACAAAAAACACTGGTGTGTACTTTCAGTAGAGATTATTATAAGGAAAGTAATTAGGCTAAGTGGTCTAAAATAGCTTTTTTTTTTTTTTTTTTTAAGAAGTACTTGCTCATCGAATTGAGTTTTGCTGTTACTCATTTTCTTATGTTCCGTTTCCTTTAACATTGGTTATAGAGTTCTCCAAGGTGAGCAGTGCTTTGCTCTAGTATAAAATGAAATGACTGCTCTTTATTTCTGCTATCATTTTGGATGGCCATTACATGTCATCAGCTGATACTCACCAAATTTTATGTACAGGAAATTTGAAGACCGGTTAAATAACTTAAGAGCACAACTGATGTCAGCCACTGGTTTCTACTCCTAAGTACCCCTCTGTGCCAGAGCAGTATTTGCAGTAAGTGTGTGTGTCAGGGACAGTAATAAAATTTAGATTGTTGAGGATCGAGTGTTCAGTTTGTCTGCTCAGCGGGTGGTAGTCGTTGGTAGATCATCTAGTAGGAAAGTGAGCACAATTAAGAAACACTGCTGTTTTTTTTTTTTTTTTTTTTTTTTTTTCAGCAACAGAAAATGACTTGTTAAATGGTTAATTCTCCAGGGCACTTCTGTGAAAAGCTCTTTGCTATTGGAGTATAAGGAGCATTTGGCTACAACCTTGCCAAGGAGTAGGACTGAGCTGTTGCATTTATGTGCGAAGTGGTGCTGCTGGGCATGGGAGTGTCTCTGAATGCATGCAATCTGTTTGGACACCTTAAGATTAGTTTTTAGATGTCAGCTTCTTGAGTATTTCCTAATACATGTGCTTATTGTCCCACCACTGAGCTTGCTGGCTGCTCTGTTGCACTTGTGTGCCTTCACTTCTAGCAATCTGCTGGCCTTCTCGCTGCTGTGGTGTGACGTCTCTCCCATCTAATTCCTTACTTAATGCCTTTTTGCATTTACTTCTTAAACTCGTATCTTTCTCATTATGTAATGAATAAACTCTGCCTGCTTCTTCAGGGCTTCGTATGTTTTGTAAGTGCAGTGCTAGTGAAATGCCTGGATCAGTTTCACTGCTGCTTTGCTACTTCTGGAAAACAAAGGAAACTGATGCAATTTACTGAATACAGGCTGGGAGAAGTCTTGCTGGGTGAGGCACTTGACCTCTAAAGTATTTGTGTATGATAACAGAGGTAATCCTGTGCGTCAAAAGCAAGGCGTGTGTTGTTTGTTTGTTTGTTTTAAATGTAAATTTTTTGTAGGATGCTTTCTTGGAAATTTTCTAGTTTTGGAAGTCATTCAAGTACAGGCAAAGCTCTTGTGTTAGGCAAACTGAGATACCTAGTGTTTGAAGCTGGGGGACACGTTGCTTATTATGAGTATACTGCAACTCTACTGAGACGGTGGCAGGGGAGTGGTGTTTGGAGACCACAGTGTGTTACAAGTGGAATTAATGAGAGAGAAGGTTGCTATTAATGTATTAGTTTGAGTTGCTGTGTACATTCATTATACACAGTATCTTTCCTTTCAATTGAAGGGTAAGTCCTTAAATTATTTTCCACGTTTTTAATTCCACAATTTTTGTTTGTTCACCACGATCTCCAATTTTATGTAGCATGTAATTGTTTCTACTACAAGAAGCCTGTTTGATTTTTGGTTTTAGTTAGCTTTATTGCACTGACTTTATCTGCAAACAGTATTGTAGGAGATAAGTTATTTGAAGATAACGCAATCGGTGAGTAAGTGTGGCTATAACCTGTGCAGGTGGTGGTTTCTTACGGGTTGATTTTCAGTTTTCCTTTAATTTTAGGTGCTGGGCTGTCACCATGGAGTTAGAGTTGTTTTATTTAAAAATGTGAACATCTGTTCCTAACTTGAGTTTCTATCCATATCAGCTATAAGCCCAGCTGTGTACAGAAGTAGGGACAGATACAGTTGCTCATATTCATACATTCCTATTGAGTTATGGATAAACTAAATTTTGAGATGCTGTTCTACAGAAGAATGATGCAACAGCATTTCTTGAAATTATAAGTAGATAACATTTTTCTGTTAATCCTACTTTTGTCTCTCATACAGCTCTCTGCTAGTACTCAATAGATGAATGTCTTCCCTCCTTTTTTTTTGATTACGTGCTTTCCTTTCCAGCTAGCACTGAAACAGTGATGGAAGAGAAGATAATGCAAATACCTTGCAATATGTTTGTAAGTGAGAGAAGTCAAAGCAGCATTACATAAGCAAACGATTCCACCCCCCTCCTCATTTTTTTTGAAGATTTCTTTTCAGTTTGTTCGCTTGTTCGTGCTTGGTCTGGTTATCTAAGGTCTTGATCTTCCATGAACAAAGTTCATACAATCAGATACCAGTGAAACTCAAGGGAATGTTGGGGCTGATCTTCCTGTTCCTTTGGCTTAGATTATGAAATGTGCTTGACAGCAATGTCATCTTATGTAAGATGATACAGCAGCTTATTATGATGAATAAATAGCTTTAAGAAAGTCTTAACTGGATTTTTTTTGACAGAATTTTATCAGGAAAATCACATCTTTGTAAACACTTTCTTTAAAAAGTCAGTTTAGAAATATTTTCTGTAAAGACTCAGAATATATCATAACTGTCTTAATTTTGGAGACTGAAGATACAGATAAAGGCAGAGTGGTTCAGAGGTGTGACTGCTGAATGAAAGGTGGATCACATTCATAGTTTGCAATGAAAAAGTGTCTTTTTATGAGTTAAAAGTGAGCCAATGTTTGGCTGCTTATGACAGAAACCTTCATTTCTGTGCGAGGAATCCGCTCGCTCTCCTTAGATTTAAATGACTTGAATAGGAATCAGGTCTAGCAGTTCATCTCTCTCTTTGGCTGATTTTCTTCAACTGGTTGTATATGAAAACAGTTGACTAACCTGATAACCCAAGTTTCAGAGGAGGGGCACAAGGTATGTGGTTTGCTGTGGGTGTTTAATTTCCTTTGTGTCCTTTGACACTGCAGTAGATGGATTGGGTATTGGTTTTACTTTCCACTCACAGGTCTCCAACTCCTTCTTTGTGCCTGTGAATAAGTTTTGCTATACTTTGCCAGCTTATCTTTTCAGAAGTTAAAGACCTAATCATCTGCTATTTCTACAGGGAATGCAGAGGGCAACCAACGTTACCTACCAAGCTCATCATGTCAGCAGAAATAAGAGAGGCCAGGTGGTAGGAACAAGAAGTGGTTTTCGAGGATGCACAGTCTGGTTAACAGGTACAGTTTTGGATTTCTCAGGATCCTTGTGTCTTGTTTTAGTTTGTCTCCTGAAAGGCTGCTTAGCTGTAGCTCCTTTTTTCTTCCAAAGTTGAATGTTCGTGGCATCTGAGCCTTTGATGCAATTTTATTATTATTTTTTAGGCTGACTATCAAGAAATTGGTCTGGGACAGATAATAACTTGAGATTGCATTTTGTTCAGTGCTCTAGGAACGTTAAATTAATCACTGTCCACTGATTAATTCTTAGAGTGTGTTTTTTTTAACCACATTCTTGCTCTTCTTACTGTCCGTTTCAACTGCTAATATATAAAATCTTTTTTATACGGTCTACTTTTCTG
This sequence comes from Cygnus atratus, assembly GCF_013377495.2. Lineage (NCBI taxonomy): Eukaryota > Metazoa > Chordata > Aves > Anseriformes > Anatidae > Cygnus > Cygnus atratus. Next base: position 5,027,362 of record NC_066365.1, read on the forward strand.
AATCATTTCTGTAAAGGTCTCCTCTTTATAATGTTCATGTCTTTGGGTTGAAATAACAATTTGTTGTAAACATATGCCTTTGGACAGCAATTGCATGTTGAGACAATGCACAGCGGGGCTTATTCTGAAGTCAGCGTGGTCTTTTTCCACTGAATTGTTTTGATTATAAAAAAAGAGTGTTAAATAAATCCTGGAAGATAGCTTTGTTTCATAAGTGTGATTTTTTTGTTTGTTTGTTCTGTGTTTCAAAGTACTCTGAAGCATTAACAGACTAACTTCGGAGTTTTTTAGTTATCACTGAGAAGAAATGCAGCCAAATTTCTTGTTTAATTAGTTTCCAAACCATTTAGAATACTGTTATATTGCAATGCAGAAGATCTTCACAGAGTATCAGAGAAACTTAGTACAAGTAAAATTTGTTTCTGCTAATGCTGATGACTTGTGTGAAAGGACTAATGATTGCAATCTTAGTTACTAAGAAATTACTGAGAGCTGTTCCAAGCAGAGAGTGTTAGAGATTGAAACAGACCATAGGTATTAAAGTAAGTATTCTAGAACTGCGTAAAGGAGTCTTCAAAGCTCTGCTAGGTTTTAAAATAAAAGCTGAAATTGTGGTGGTACATTTCCTTCAAGGTTCTCTCCTGTTGTCAGCAATTATGGTATAGTAGTGTAGGAAAGGTGTATTCAGAGATCAATTTTCAATTCTAAAGTAAGATTTATTTGAGAGTGAAATTATAATGAATGTCTTCTGCTGTAAAGTTAGAGGGTCATAGTGGAAAAAAACTGAGAAATATATGAAAAATATGGGAAAGTGTTACTTTCATGTGTAAAATAATATAATACAATTTTTTTGAGTAAGTTATTTTAAAGACTTATCAGCTCAAAGCTGATTTTTATGAATCATTGTTTAATGACCTTAACTTTTACATTCCATTACATGTTGGAAACCAGATGTTACATGGAACACTGAACATTTCAGTGAATAGCAAGCTAGATGCAGGAACAAAATTACAAACCACAAACATGAGCAATCAATGAGAAGTAAATGGTGAGTAGCTGAAATCTTAGTTTGGATGGCCATGCCCATCTTCTAGGATGGGGACTGCAAGTTGAGGGAGATGATTCTCCACATACTCTGCCCTTGTGCAACCCCACCTGGGGTACTGTATCCTGCTCTAAAAAGGCATGGTCTTGTTAGAGTGGCTCCAGAGGAGGGCCACGAAAGTGATGAGAGGGCTGGAACACTCCTATGAAGAAAGGCTGAGAGCACTGGGGTTTTTTAGCCTGGAGAGGAGAAGGCTCTAGGGAAACATTAGTGTAGCATTTCAGTTTAAAGGAGGCTTGTAAGAAGGAAGGGGAGAGACTTTTTACTAGGGCTTGTAGTGATAGGACAAGGGGTAATGATTTTAAAATAAAGGATGGTAGAAACAGTTTAGATAAAAGAGAAAAATTATTGACTGTGAGGGTGGTGAGGCACTGGAACAGGCTGCCCAGAGAAACTGTGGGTGCCCCATCCCTGGAGGTGTTCAAGGCCAGGTTGGATGGGGCTTTGAGCAACTTGCTTTAGTGGGAGGTGTCCCTGCGCATGGCAGGGGGGTTGGAACTGGGTGATTTTTAAGGCCCCTTCCAACCCAAATCATTCTGACTCTAATTGCTGCCGAAAGAACATTGTTCTGTTCCCAGCCTAGCCCTACTTTCACCCCACCCAGTCTGACCTTGAGCTGATTCAACTTGCTCAATCATCAGTGAACTTAACACGGCAAAAAAATAAAAATAAATAAAAAAGATTAGCAAACTGAGTTGGCTAATGAGCACCAGAGGTGGTAGAATAATGGAGGTAGGATGGTTTGAGTGAAGAGAGGCAAGAGAGTAGGACCTCCCCTTTTGGCAAGCTGTTTCTGGCCTAAGTTGCAACATTCAGCTTCATCATTTTTAGCTGTTGCTCTTTTCAAGCTAGACAAGTAAGCACTGACAAAAGAAACTTGAGTTGTCTGAGTGTAGATAATTTTTATAGATGATAAAACATTATTCACACCTTTGCAGTCGTTTTCAGAGACTTGAATATGAGCTAGGCCATAAAGAAATCAGAGATGGACAGGAGGGCTTTTATTCAGAGGGGAAGAGAGATACAGGTGTTGGCTTAGGTTCTTGTATTGGGCTTGACCTGGGATACATATTCTCATTTTCAATAGACTGCTCTGCATCTTGTGGATATTAAACTGAGCAAAGGATGAACCAGTACCATGACTCTTCATCTTTAAATTGCCCTAAACTATTACAGGTCTCAAGGTTTGCTTTGCATTTTCTTACTAAGTGCTTGTTTAGTCTGATTGTCATCCTTTATTGTAAAGGTCTTTGAAGTAATACTAAACTGACTGTTGTTTTGTGTGATTTTTGTTTCTTTCTCTGAAAACTAAAATAATTCTTAACCATCGCTAATAAAAATCAAAGCGGCTTTATTCACTCAGTAGTGTTACTATTAGTATTTCTTTTTTTTTTGTTTACCATTACCCTTACCATTTTTCTTACACAAAGGATTAAAGTTGCCTTATCAAGATTTGAGTTTGTGTCCCATTTAAGAATTGATTGCCCTGTATTAAGCTTAAGCGCACACTTCATATAAACTCCCAGATTCTGGTCTGGAAAATTACTTAAATGCATTCCCAACTTAAAGCAAGCAGTAGACTTAGTGCAAGCAAGAACATTCTGCATTGTTTGAAGGTTTGTTGCCTAAGTTTCTGAACTGGACAGAAGTTTCGTATTCAAATTGCCTTTGCTTGTTTTTGACACATTCTGCTTAGTGGAGCATGACTGCTGTGTGGGAGTCTTGAGAGAGTGAGTTTTGCTCTGTGTGTGGTAATCTAATTCAGTGCTGTTACTCTGCAAGGAGTAAGAACAGTGTGGTTTGGTCTGAGCCCCTTCTGTTGACTGAAATTCACTTGACCGTGAGAGCTTCCTCTTCTAATGTAATTGTAACATCTCCTTAACTCTGTTTTGGATTTCTGAATTTAGCTTGCTCTCAGGTGGAAACAACTGCCAGCCACAGCAGCACTGGGCAATAGGTACCACCTCTGTGAACAGCTACAGCTCTCAAGGCCAGACTCTTTTTGTCTTTTTCAAACGGCACACTTAACTTTGTGCCTCATTCTCCCTGTATCTGTTGTCTGTATGAAAGGCACTTAGCTTGCATTGTGGGTAAGCATCTCCAAAAGGCGGAAACAGGCATTGCTATTGTTGCCTTTTTTTTTTGTACTGGTAGTAGTACATGTGCTACAGTTCACCCCAACTTGTTTTTATTCTTACAATACCTATTTTAATTCAATATCTTAGGTCTGTCAGGTGCTGGGAAGACTACAGTTAGCATGGCTCTGGAGGAGTATTTAGTGTGCCATGGCATTCCATGCTACACATTGGATGGTGACAATATTCGCCAAGGCCTTAATAAGAATCTAGGTTTCACACCCGAAGATAGAGAAGAAAACGTCCGTCGGATTGCTGAGGTTGCTAAACTGTTTGCAGATGCTGGTTTGGTGTGCATCACTAGTTTCATCTCTCCATATACTCAGGTAAATGTGAAAACCCTCTAGATAGTGTGAGGGAAAATAAAAAATGCGAAATGTCACTCAGAATTTGAGTTACAAGAATCTGTCACTGAACTTAGCCAGGATGAAATGCTTGCTATTTCTTTTTGACATTCATATTTTCTAGAGATGATTGTTCAAACTCCAGAAACACTAAACTTAAGTATAGAAACAAGTTGAGATTACTTCTGAAACTGGGACCATGTGAAGAACTGTGAAAAAAATGATTTAGCTGGTGGGGCATCAGTTGATCAAATTGTGTTTCTTTTTTCAGACTTAGAGAATTTGCTTACATTTTACTATCAGCTTCTTTAAAATGAACTTCAAAAGCAGAAAAGCAATACCAATGTTATGTGGATTCAGTCTCTTAGTACTTTTTTTCCTGTTTTCTTTCAGGATCGTAATAATGCCAGACGAATTCATGAAGGGGCAAGTTTGCCTTTTTTTGAAGTATTTGTGGATGCTCCGTTGCATGTCTGTGAACAGAGAGATGTTAAGGGGCTCTATAAGAAAGCCAGAGCTGGAGAAATTAAAGGTGAACCTAAATGTAGTTGTGTCCTTTCTACATAGGTGAAATGTTGTAACTGGATTACACGTAAGTGGGTGTGCTCAAGTCTGTGAGTGTGTCACTTTTCCAAATGGCAGAACTGGGGATAAGACTGAGCAGAAAAATGGGATCAAATTCTGTCTGGGGCAGCTGACTATTATAAATGCATAGGACAGTAAAGGGGCAAAAGTGCCTATCCTCACATAGGAACTGTGTAATCTGCTAATCTGCTCAAGGTTTCTCAATTGCAAGCTCTTAGAATTGAGGAACAGTCTTACCTGCTTTGTGTGCCTATTGACTAGTTTAGAAAAAAGAGCCTGATACTCCTCTTCAGTCTTTAAAGAATTGTATTAATATGAATTACCCTCTTTCCCTTCCAAAATGTAGTGTCACCATCTTTCTGTAAAGAGACTAACTTTTTTATTTTGAAATCAAGGTTCAGTGCTATTCAGTATAATTTCCTGTCCCCAGACTTCGGTAAGACTCTGAAGTACAGCCTGCAATTACTTAAAACAAACAAATGAACAAAAAACCAACCTCCCCCTCCAAAACAACTAAAAGTGTGATCACTTGTTGAAAATACTGTTTAAAGAGCTTCTTCGCTTTCTATTATTTTATAGCTAGAAGAGGTTGATAACATTTTTCACCTGTATTAAGAAGCAAAGTAATTTTTAAAGGTTTCACTTTCATGGGTTGAGTTTGCTCATGCTCTGATGATGACATCACTAATAATCAAGACTTGACACAAAATTCAAGAAACCTAGGATACTCCGCATGACTTGGTTGAAGCTCAGTGCTTCTAGTACTACCAAATACGCAGTGAAGAATGGGCAATAAATACAGCTGTATTCAGGTTTGCTCAGAATCATAGCAAGATGTCTTGAGTGGGAAAGATGCAAGGATATTATACTGTACAGAATCCTTGTTTGTGCCACAGAGCTTTCTTAATGTTTTGTTAATTTTTACAAAGCCCACAATGGAATTTTGTAACTTCAGAAGTGGTAGTGAGGTATTTAGTGCCTACAAGGGAATCTAGCAGTGACTGTGTCTTATGAAATACTTGATATGAAGGCTGAAAATTAAATGGACATGCCTGTTAACAACAACTTCTGTTATCTTCCTTTTCTCTAAGAATGGTAATGGGACAGTTTTTTTTTTTCATTTTTTTTTCTCCTATTCCAATTCCCCAGTCATTAGATACTTCTCAAGTATACAGGTTTTGGAACAGATACTGGCCTTTCTTTTTCACATTAGGTACTGCAGCAATTGGTATTTTTCACAGATGGGGAATAAAGCTACTAATTTAGAGAAAATTTAAGTCTGAAGTGCAAAACTTGAATTACAGTGTTTGCATTTACAACTATGGAGGATGTAGGTGTCCAGTTAATAGAGCCCAGCCAATGTCTCTGCTGGAGATGAGATCTGTAGCGCTACATGCTTTGACACTGAGCTTGACTTTCCTTGCTTCTTGTTCATGCGTGGTTAGTTAGAATCTCCTCTGTTTCAACGCAGATTGCTAGCTAGCTAACTAGGCCAGAACAGGTGTCACCAGTCACTTACATGGTCTGTGAAAATAGCCCGTACAACCATAAGGGTCACACGTGTATACCTTACTTCTAAGTAGCTATCTTATGATGGGTATGTGAGCTAAAGTAATGTAATAGATGATGCAGTTCCCTACTGTTCAAGGTATTGCTGGCGTGAGTGTGAATTTAAATATATACTCATTCAAAATCAGGCTTTGTGTTCACACGCAAAAAAAAAAAAGATCATGGCTACTAATGAAAGACAGCTGATGAATGTGTATCTACTAACTCTGTGTTGAAGTGCACAGCTCTTTTGCTAGTGCTACCTTTTTTATTCACAGAGTAAATCAAATAGCAACACACATATACAATGTACATGCTGCAGAATGCTGAAGTTAGATGCGGTCATGTGGTAGGATTAGCAAATAGCCCAATGAAGAAAAAAGCAGGTGATTTCCCTAAGAAATCATCTGTTAAGGAAAGTAAAGCTTTGTGCTTATGCCTTGTTTATGTCTAGAAAACTGTTACGTGAACAATCTTAAAATGCAGTCATCTTTTGGAAGATGTCATTTAAGATTTTTGTCTTCTGTTCTCTAGGCTTTACTGGAATTGACTCTGAGTATGAAAAACCAGAATCCCCAGAGCTTGTGCTGAAAACTGATTCCTGTGATGTGAATGATTGCATACAACAAGTTGTGGAACTTCTTCAAGAGAGGGTGAGCAGCAATGCAGCTGTATCTTAGTAACTTTTTCAAAGCATTGGTGCATGAAATCTGAATGTATGTACTGGGAAACTCAGAATTTTTGAGTTAAAGACGTACGCATTTTTAAATTCTAGCTTTTAAAATTGTCCTGCTCTCAACCTAAATATTGCAACAACATTGGTCTCCAAGTGAATTATCTTTGGACAAGTAGAAAATTCATTTATATTCATTATCATAACTCATAACTTTAAGGGAGAGAAGTTGTCTCAGTTGTTACAGAACCAGCAGTGACTGTCAACTTTTAAATTGCTTGCTAGCTTTTGTAAATCTCAATTTTTTTACTTTGTCTCTAAAGCATATTTATTAATACATACTGCAAACATGAAGAGACAGGGATGCAGTACCACGGTAATCTGAGTTGACAGGGGCTGCTGTGATTGTGTCTGGCCTTCTTTGCGTTGTTCTTCTTACAGTAGTAAAAGTGATCTTGCAGTTGTGTAGCAACTGTTTCAGGAAGCTGATCTTCCTGATAAGGCTGAATTAACGCAATAGTTTATAGCTTCTGAAAAGGCAGGTCTATTTCCTCCCTCACACAATCTACACCATCCCTTCTGAAGCTCTAGTGTTACTCCTGTTGTCTGGTAAGTGGATTCAGTTCATTACCCAACCTGAAAAGCAAACAAGCCCCAAAAGTGGTGGCAGTCATCATGAGAAGGCTTTATAGTCTTGAAACTGTACCCCAGTCTTTTTTTATTGTTCTTTAGGTGGTGTTTTTTTAATCACCTACACTAGTTCATTGCAGAGTTGCATGAGACGTAATGACTTGACGACCCAGAGAAGGTAGTAGTATGTGGTCAGGAAGAAGGAGGCTGGTGGCATTTTGAGAATGGACAAAGTAACTGCTATCTCCAGCTCTCAGCTTTGATCTGTCAGCAGTTCATATCCTAACTGAGATGTTCCTTATATATGCCCTGAACTGCTGTTATTCTTATCCTAATGTTTTTGAGCTGTATTAACCAACAGTGTTATCTAATACACTAATAAGCTGGCTACTACAGACAGTGTCAAAGCCTTCATATTGAAAAGAAAGCAGAGCTTACGGTTGGTGACTGGTGAATTTTATTTCTGGTGTGGGATGGAATTTTATATGCCATTCTGCCTTCCCTGATAGAGTATGGTAATCACTCAGAGGGAGAAGGATCAACATGTCAGGGTAACAACAAGTTCAGCCATCTGGCTTTGGTTTGCCTCTTTTCCTTAGTCTTCACCTTGGTAGGAAGGAGTTTGCTAATGTTTGTGCAGAAGGAGTTTGTCTCCTTACATTCTTACCTGTAGTCAGTGAGTAGTAGGATGCCATTTCAGAACATGATTTTAATTTAGATGCTCTAACAGACAGTTCCTCATGCTCTTTGTGAGGTGGATGTACGGGAAACTGGAGGTGTATGCAGTAGATTGAGTAAAGCTCCACCAAGTATTGAAGCTGGTACAAGCCAAAAGACCTCATCATATAGTCAGCGTTGAGTTCACTGTAGCTTTCTGTCACCAGTACAGCTTCAGAGAGATTTATTTTTTTCTAAATTTTCAAGAAAACTCTGTTAACGGTTCACTGCTTGATCCAGGTTGCTCAGGAGACCTGACACAGGAGAAAACCACATCAGAGTGCTAGACTTGTACCCTAATACTCATCTGAATATTTTTTGGAGGAAAAAAGGAGAGAGCTGTATGAGCCCTATCTATGGGAGGTGGCAACTCCTTACTGTGGGAAGCCCTGAGCCTCCTGTTCAGAAGACCAGTTCAGATTTCACAATTCTAGAAAGCTGCATCATGGGTGCCAACAAGCAACTCTTGCATTAGTACATTTGGTACACAATGCTGAATGCTGGCTTCTGGCCCAGTCAGCTTTGCTCTGTCCTTTGCTTAAAGCACATTTTAACATTTTTTTCTTTGGAGAGAGTAGTGCAATGAATGGCAAGATGTTTTGGTGGTTGCTTACTTTAGGGAGACAATGAAACCAAGGCATGGCTGAACAGGCCACATATAACCCAATGATATCTTAAGTATAATTCTAGTAGGTTTCCCTTAGCTGGAAAAAGCCGTGGTTTTGTTCATTACTAATCGCACCGGATTATTAAGAAAAGAACTGTAAGACAGCAGCATTATAAATATATTTTTTTAATAGCTGTGCAATACACTGTAAGGAAGTCCACTTGATGTTGATAATCCTTGAGTTTCAAGGGCTCTTCTTCTATTAGTTCAGAAAGTAATGGTAGTAAAAGACAGCACAGCTGAAAAAACGTGTGTATATTGAGATAGATGCAGACAGATGGATATACACAGACATATATTAAGAATATGAAGCATTTATTATTTCATGGGAAATGGAAATTTGGTTCTTAAAACTTTTTCATAATATTTGCGAAGAACTCGCAAACAAATTTTTGAGGTATTCTCCAGAAGTATGTTCAATACTTTATGGAAGATAAGGGAGGAAACTGCACGGAGGAGTAATAAGCAGCTGGTGAATCTGGAAAATTCTTGTGTGGTGTAACTCAGTTTTGAGGGGCACCTGGATAGGTTTTTTTTGCATGTAAATGCAATAAATAAAACGCTTCAAAGTTCTTTTCAGGGACCTAGCATGTGAGGTACTGTATCTCCTAAAGCTGCTGATGCTAAGTCGTATGAAAAGTTCCTTTCAATACTGTACAAATGAGTCTTTGCTCAATCCATAGTCAGAAAGGCATGTGTGGCTTTGGGCTTGATAAGTTTGGCTCTTAGTCTGCTGATACCGTCCAATATGCTGTCAAGCAAACCTACTGCAGATGTTTGGCTATGGAGATTTCATTGTTTTAGTTGTTTTTTCCTGACAACAAATGTAGCTGATCTAGCTAATGACACAAAGCTCATATTCCCCAGTAATGAAATTGGTTCAATATTTAACCAGGGAAATATTTTCTCAAGAAGTCACTTCTCAGGAATGCCACCTTTATTGTTAAGGAAGTGCCAAAGGCATATAAGGAAAGAGTTGCATTTCTAGTACCTAACTTTCAATGTACTGAGGAAAAGTGGCTTTTAACTACTTTTGTACAGAAGTCCCATTCTTAGGGGCATAAAATTACAGCAGTGCTGCAAATACCACAAAAGAAACCCACAAATGTTGGGAATTTGATTATATACTTCTACTACTTAGATCAATCCATTGTGGGTGTATGTATAAACCTCTCTCTTATTCCATCTACCACCCATCTTCCAAATTATAGCCAAAGGTTGAGTTCTTGTCTAAGCCTGGGAACGTTCTCTTCTGAGGCTCAGTATTATACTTGCATTTGGGGAGGTGGTCCTCCTGGTCTTTGAAAGCATTGATTTTGTAACTATATTCACACAGTTCCTTGCAAGTGTATTCAAAATCTGTATTTTGGAGCAGCAAGAATTTTGAGCAAAATAGAAATTGAGGGTAGCAGTTCCTGGCAGTATGTAGAAATGGATTCTGCTGTTCTGTATAATCTGTACATATTTTTTTCCCCTCAATTATACTGCACAGTTAGCATCACTGTAACCATAATTATTCTTTATGGATCTAGGACCTCAATGTTATCTAGGTCCTCACTGGCTTATCAAAACTGTGATTAAGTGATACTGTGTGATCACCTTGGTTATAAGCTTGAATTGCAGCAGGCCCCAAACCCATCTTTCAATGTTTTTTTGAGAAGCCTACCAACATGGGAGATAAGTATTTTTAATATCTGTAACATTGATGTAGAACACGCATTGCAGGTCTTTGACCTTCTTTTTCATTATTTGACTGTAAATTACTTCCTCAGTAGAGTGTATTTGACAGTTGATTATACCCATCTGCTGGCTGGGTATTGAGTCATTATTTTACATGCAACCTTGTTTTCTGTCTCCTTCTTTCAAAATGGCTTCAGCAGAAAATTTGTATGAATACAGCTGTTTACTTATTTGTTTGAGCGCAGTGTCCAAACCAAATACTTACACCAAAGGGTGATTGAGTGGGACCAACTGGGATTTGTAAGACCAAGCATAGACAATGAGGATTTTATAAATAGCTTGTGATGTTGCAAATAAGTGTTTTTGCAGCTGCCTGTGCAGCAAAGAAGGCCAATGGCATACGATACCGTATTAGCAAAAGCAGGTTGAGGAAAGTGATTAGAACAAGTGGCCCTGAGAATTTGTGGATGCTCCATCCTTGGAGTTACTTAGAACTTGATTGGCCAAGTCCCTGAGCAGCCGACTGCACCTGGTTCAGTTCTGAGCAGGAAACTGGACTAGATGACCTCCAGAGGTCCCTCTGTGATTCTGTGATAAGACTAATCATTATTTCATGTGAGAAGCTGGGGAAAAAGCAAGTGCTGCATAAAGGCCGTGCAAGACTATACTAGTAGTTTTATACTTACAGCAGTAAATATGTAAGCCAGAATGACCAGAAAACGTCACAAGCTTTTAAGTATAACCAACCCCCCCCCCCCCCCCCAAAAAAAAAAACAACACCTCAGTATTAAATTTCAGTAATTCCCACATCAATATACCACTGATTTCTTCTCATTGCTTAGAGAAGTAAGGAGAACTTGTGTATTTTAAGGTAGGGATTTCCTGATTTTGAGGTATGTGTGCTGTAGTTACGATTGTTGTCTTTTGAAAATATACTGCTGAATGGTATTACAGAAATGGATATCACCAGCTCAGATTTTTTTTTTTTTTCTAGAAAGCATGTATATTTTTGTGGTTATTAAAGAACAAACTCCAGTTACATTCAATTGTGTAATAAGATACAGTGATGGTGTCATTTTTGTTGCTGCTGTATGTCTTTTGCTTTCTTCTCTGCTTTTTACCTTCTGTAGTTTGGGAAAAGGGACAGGCAAGATTTTGGTTCACAGACATTCTGTGTTAGCCATGGAGACTCCAGTTGGGCAGTAATCACAGAACCACAGAATCATTTAGGTTGAAAAAGACCCGTAAGATCACCAAGCCCAACCATCCACCTAACACAACAAGTCCACCACTACACCATGTCCCTAAGTGCCACGTCTACACATCTCTTAAATACCTCCAGGGATGGAGGCTTCACCACTGTCCTGGGCAGCGTGTTTCAACACCCAACCATACTTTCCATGAAGAGACTCTTCCTGACATTTACTTAAACCTCTGAGGAGGCAACTCGAGACCGTTTCCTCATGTCCATCGCTTTTCACCTGAGAAAAGAGACTGACACCCTCCTCTCTGTAACCTCCTCTCAGGTAGCTGTAGAGAGCAATAATGTCTCCCCTCAGCCTCCTTTTCTCAAGACTAAACAGTGTCAGTTCCCTCAGCTGCTCCTCTTAAGTCATGTTCTAGTCTCTTCACCAGCTTCATTGCTCTTCAATGAATGGGTTCAAACTTCCTGCTCCTCCAAGCAAGGTCTGTATTTATAGCTGACCTACAGTGAGCCACACAGGTGAACCCTTCCCTTCTTTACTTTGTGGATGGGTAGGTCATAGATAGGACTGAAACTTTTGATTAGTCCTACTTCAAGAATTTTTATTTCTTTTAACTCCTCCCAAGATGTTGTAGATTTATTTTGGTTTATACAGCCTTCTGGAGAAATAAGCAAGTAGCTTTGAAAGAAACTTCTTAAGCTCTCTAAAAAAAAATGTTAGTTGCGCTTACTTCCAGAATTGTTTTTTTAACTGTACTGTTTTCATTGCAATTTGAAAATTATACTGTTTCTGTCAATATCCAAACTCACAAACCAACTTAGAGGGGAAAAGAGCCTCACACCCTATAATGTTTTGCTGAAGAGCTGAAAGTAGTTCTGTAATCGATCATAGTATCATGTTGAATGTAGTTTTCATAATCTGTTCAATTTTTTATTTTTTTAATTTTTACCAAATACAGCATCTTCTAGAAATACATTCGTTTGAGAATTTCTCATTGTAGAGTACAGTTAAAAAGATGCTTTAATCCAGCGAGATTTATACTCAAGCTGAGAATGATTTATGTATTTATTCTTTTTGAGAGTAGAGTTAGGATGTTTCAGCTTCATCCCAAATGAAGCAACTAGTAGTGCAAGATTTTATGAGGATATATTTCCTTTAGATCACACTTGTTTTATGCCAACATCTCATTTTTCATACTGTATGAGTAGAGTGCTTAGAAGAAAATCTTTGAAGGTTGGTAGTACCATGAGCCATAATAATTTGTACTGCATGTGCATGAAAGCTGTGATCATTGTTATATTATAGTTTTGAGAGCCAAGTGTTAGTTATCTTTGTCTGTTCCTTCTGGTCCTATACCAAAGCAGGAAAAATCAACTGTGTTTTGTGCTTTAAGTTATATGCCAGTCATTGTTTTCTTTTTATTTGCATCATGGAAGATTCAGGCTTAAAGCCAACAGAACCTGAGTGCAGTGACATAAACAAGCTCTAATTAAGTTAGAGAAGGAGGTCATATCTCAGAGAAATAAGATGCCAATTAGCCTGAATGGTAATCCTGTCGCCACTGAACAACCAAATGCTGAAAATTGACAGTTTTACTTAAACTGAAGATGGGATGAGGATGGAAGATGAGGAATAAAGTTCAATGGCATGTAGAAAGAGGATGCTTAAGGGATTTCTGATTTAGAATTTTATTTCTGCAACAGCTATTCACATAATAGTGCATTTACACCCAATCCATTACTTACATTACTTCAAACAAACCATCTTTCCTGTAATGATGAGGGTACTCAGCATGCTGTAATCTTGATGTGTCACCTGAGAAAATGGTCTCTAAAAGTATGAAATGTAAAAAAATATATTGTCAACCTAAAAGCAGTCAGAAATGTTATTTAATACACTTTAAAGAAAAGATCTTGAATTCAACTGGTTATAGATTAAGATTAATACAGTGAAAACAATTTGTTTATCAGTTTACTGAAAAGGTGATAGAACAGAACTGATGGGAAGAGAAGAAGCAGAAAATCTTACCTCCCTTTTTTAAAGATCATAACTGTCGTTGCACTTTCCATTTTTTCCTTAATGTATTGACAGACTTACTTCCCTGCAAGCTGTAGATATCAAAACATCAGTGATTACAGTCAAGCAAACACTGATGTTTGCTTTTTCCATGTATAAACTATTTTGTGGCCTCACACATCAATTAATATGAACTTACATTACTGAATAACCAGTCTTATAAATCAGATGGTGCCTGTGAATGCTTATCTACTGGAAACTCGCCTGAGGGCCCCTTCTTTACAGGCTGTTAAGGATGCTTGCATCAGCAAGGAACTGACATCACAGTCTAAGATAGCACACGTTCCAATAAAGCATCTAGTTTATATTTTATTATTTTGCAGTTATTTGTTCAAATTTAATGACAAATGTTAAGCGTAGAGGAATATTGTGTAACTTGTCTGTTGGTAGAATGAATCTTTGATTAACTTTGCCATGTTAAACTGGTCACTAGATGGCCTGCTAGCCTAGCATTTCCCTAAAATTCATTCAGTTTAAAGACCTATGAATTCCTCTTGCTGCTATTTAAAATCTATAATACTGTTTTAAGTACCATTTTTGTGTCTGCTAGGGAGTCTAGATTTACTAATCCTACAAATTATCTAGATATTTAACTCATTAAATAATGTAATGTGCCATAATCATATTTATGTTGCACTTTATTTAAAAAAAAACAACTATGAAACAACAACAAAAATAAGCCCATCTCAAGCCATACAATCTCTTTGGTTGCTCTAATAGGGGCTTAAATGACCCCAGATTAAAAATATTGTCAAGCTGTTTTTGGCTGTTTCTTCTACTTGGGTAGAAATACCAATGCTTGTGTGGCCATGGCTGTGGTCGTCACTGTTTTCTACCAGATTCTTTAGGCAATGGTGGTGGGGATTCAACTGCTTTTCTAACAGGGCTGGATTGCCTGCTCTGGTTTGATGGCCTACTGTCCTTCAGCATTGTTGGAGCTGCCTTCAGGCTGTCTACATCCCCATAGTGAGGTAGAGAGGTTGTTTACAGAAAATGCATTGTCAGACCTTTGTTGTTTCCATTGTTTTGCACATTAGTGGGACACTAAAAGCAGGATAATATTTGAAAAAAAAAAAAAACTTTTAATAGCCACATTTATGTAAAGCTTTTGATGGTTTGTAGAACTTTATAGCATGGTAAGAAACTAGGATTCAGAGCAGGATCTTCTGGGAAGCAGCATAATGTGTACCCAGTCACTATACTTTGCTTGTAAAGTCTGCTATTTGTAACAGCAGGCAGTGCTTTTCTATGGTTCTGGGCTTACTGCTACGGGGAGTTTGCTGCAGCATTCCTGGGCTGTAATTCTGCTTCTGTAATACACGGCAGGTTTTGCCTAAGTTACTATCTAAAATAATAATCACTTCCCAGTTGAAGTCTGATACCTAATGGATTCAGCTTTTCCTTATGCGGCGCAACTTCTAAGTGCTAGTTTATTTACTTTTCTTTTATTTGTCTTTGGAGACACAAATAGAGTAAGAGCTAGCTAGACTCACCACCTCTTTACATTCCTGCCGTCATTTTGTCTCCCACTTCCTTTCATCGTCCCTCTTCTTTGACTTTCCACTGAGTTGGTGCCTAATGTCTTTGCTTGGATAAATGCTTTAATGCTCCTGGGCAAACTTTGCCTTTCCTATAGGCACACTTCTTTACTATGGATTGCAAATATTGGAAAAATAAAAAATAACTCCTTGTGTTCTTGTTAAAGGTTTATGTATAATTTGCTCTGTGGGTGAGCTTCCTCCTCCCACTCCACTTCCAAAAAATTTACTTTACAGAAGTAACTTAAAACCCCATTTTAAAAAAGAACTACGTCTGTCAGGAGACTCTTTAAAGTTTTGTCACTTTAGGGACAGGATGACCTTCCCTTCTCTTCCCCTCTCCTCAGAAGTGTGCCTTTATCCTTATGAGGGGTTTAAGATCTAGAGTATAGTGAAATGAGAAAGTCTTGAGAAGGTTTTATTTAAAACCCAAGGAGGACCCCCCCCCCCCCCTTTTTTCCAGTATAAAACTGATATTCTGTGGTATTTGGGTTATAATTAGGACACTGGTGTTATTTTACTAGCTGTAGCTGACACATTCAATTTGTACTTCTGTATTAATGACTTTCAGTTTACTTCCCTATTATCATTGCTAACACATCTTGCATAATCAGTTACTTAAGTTTGTAAGTTTGTTCAGTCTCTACAACATTTTTTTACTACTTTAGCATCTATAAAAGCATACACTCATCCTTTCTGCTGTAGCTAATATAGGCATTAATCAGTCATAAAAACTGCACTTAATTCAGTAGTTAAATATTTACAAGGTTAATGTTATAACTGTATGAGGTACTTAGTTTAAAAAAAAATCTTCTTGCCAGAATGTTTCACTGTTATTACTCAAGCCAGCAGCGTTGCTAGCCATATATCATAATCTTGGATCAATGTTGTTTTTTAAATGAATAAAAATTGCTTAATGCACATATTCTTGGCACAGAGCAGTACCGCATAGAATTTTACTTCTTGACCTTGTGTTTAGTGTCCAAGAAGCATTTGGACCAAATGTTAAATTCTGATTGTTCCTTTTATACAGGACATTGTACCAGTGGATGCCTCTTACGAGGTGAAAGAACTTTATGTGCCAGAAAACAAGCTGCAGTTGACCAAAACTGATGCTGAGTCTCTGCTAACCTTGGAAATAAATAAGGTATTGTGTGTTCAGTTATCTCATTACTGAAGTTGAAAAAACAGTCTGCTGCTCGGCAGAACTGTGTATAGTCAAAATACCTGTACTAGTTACAGATTGTAACTTGATAGGCTTTTCTCCCTTCTTCTTGAGAAACATCACAGCATTTGTTTTCTTCATTTGCTTTTTAGAAATAACAGTTGAAACTTCATAAGTAATGCCTGGTATTTCAAATAGTGTTACTTAATCACCATGCTTAGGATTAACTAAATTTACAGTGACTTTTTTCCGCCCTCATCCATAGAATAAATCATGCCTTGCATACCTTCTACGGATAGTTGTTTCTAGAAGAATTTTTAGCTTACTTACATAAATATATATATTTTTAAATTGTAATGACCTAGAAATACGGTGGAAATCAGTTGCTGCTGCTTCACTCTCTTTGTTGGTAACCTTCAGGTTAAAGTAGTAACCCTATATATGAGGCTTATACAGTTGCAAACTTTTAGAGGTAAGTGATCAGGTACTTAAACAGGTAGGTGACCAGATCTAATTTATTAGTTTTTGTTTCATTTTGTTTTCTGGTTAGAATGAGTTCATGCTACTTTTCTGGCTTCCAGCAGAGAATACTTGGAAAAGCATGGATCAACTTAATTGACTCTGTTCTTAGTTCGGTTAAATGCATTATTTTCCAACTTGGGATTTAATTAGACAAAGCTGCTTCTGGCTGTTTATCTGTTCTTCCTGGTCATCTTTTTTTTCTGAAGAATTACGTCTAAACACAGATACAATACATGAGTTTTTTCACTGACTTTAACAGTATTATTATGAGCCAGCAGTGTGCCTGGCAGCTGACGACACTTGGGTTGTCCAGTCTGGGGAAAAGGAGGCTGAGAGGTGACCTCCTCACTCTCTGTGTCTTTCTAGATTCTTTTCACGTGTATCTGTAAAACTATATATTGCTTTGCTGTGGAATAAATTTGTAGGGTCACCATTATTAAGTTTCTGTAGTGTTGCATTGTAAATGGCTTCCCATCTAGCAAAACAAATTCTTTCTTCCTCTACTCCTAACCAGTGGTTTGTTAAATATCAAGCAAGTATGTAACATCAGCTAGGGAAGAAAATTTGTGTTATGCTTGTCTCAACATAAACTAAACAACGTAATAAAATTAGTCATGCTTTTTACAAGAGAAACTTGCACACGTGAAGTCAATGGACTTTGTCCTTTGTCGAAGACTCTTGACCAGGTCTTAGTAATGCACATGCAGAAATAATAAAGGCCACACACTAAGTCATAGTGTGACTGTTTAAATGGTAAGGAAGGAAATTCCCTGTAAGATGATATATCCTAAACTAAAATAAGTACTAGTCCTGAGAGAATTTTACTTCTGGATTTTTCTCACTACTTTCCGCAATAAAAACTTCCTTTCTAATATGTTTTAAGATTGGACCTGTTAGTATTCGTTCGCCCCCTCCCCTCCTTTTTCTGATATTTTTGTGGTAACTGTATGTGGTGTAGGTTTTTGTTGCATTTATTTTTTAATAAAGCAAGATAACCAAGAGCTTAAAATAACTAGAGTTCCACTTTTTTTTATTTAAGTTGAACTTTTTCAAACATTTACAAATGAAGCTTTTTTGTGTGTAACAAAATGATATTTGATGTTACGTGTGAGACTGGAAAATAGCCAAAGTCATAAACAGTGGTTCTTTTTTTTCCTTCTAGAGACTTTGAACTTTTTGTGATTAAGACTGTAACACTGAGAAATCTTTCATTTACACTGTGTCTTATGGATAAATCATGTTCTATTATGATTAACATTAAATGTCAGTCATTGAGCAGCAACTTTTATCTGCTCTACTTCTCTGTTTCTTTGCAAGGTGGATATGCAATGGGTGCAAGTGCTGGCAGAAGGCTGGGCAACACCCCTGAATGGCTTTATGAGAGAGAGAGAATACCTACAGTGCCTTCACTTTGATTGTCTCCTTGATGGTAAGATATTTCTGTTGGTAAAACTGAGGAAATTAATCATATTTCTGGAACATTGTTGATGCTTTGCTGTCTAGTGATGGTGTAGTGACACTTTCTCATGTTTGTGCACAGTCTGAGCTAAGAGAATAGGATACTAACATTGTTACTTCTAAACTTAATGCATTTATTCTTTTTATTCCTACCACCATGTTAGTTTGAAAAATCAGTGCCTTACTTTTTTTTGCCTTTACAAATTATAATTTATATTTTGGAAATGTTTTCGCTTTTGAAAACATTTAAACCTGAAAGCCACATTTCCAATTTGTTTTGAAGAAATTTATTTTAGAACTTGAAATTGCAATTTAATTTCTGTTTAGCTCTGTGAGGAATAGCAAGAGATTTGTCCTTCAATAGCGATGAAGGAAAGGACAATGAAGTGACTTGCATGCTAAAGTTGTTGCAAGTATGAAATCAGAATTTGAGAAGGAGGCTTGTTTATGTACAATTGTCGCATGCAGTTGAATGACTCTACTGTAACAATTACCCTGTGATAATTTAAACAAATATATTTTTATTTTGTATTAGTAATGGGCTAAGAATGAACATAAGGTAGCTGACAAGTGATAACATTAGGTTTTAAAGTTTGAGTTTGATTCTGTCATTTATTTGATTTATTCTTCTTAGAAAACTGTTTTATTCAAACCTTTAGGGTTTTTTTGCACGCTGTATGAAAAAAGAGATAGTAAAGATTCCTGTCTTCCTGTTTCCTTCTGTGTTAACTCTTCTCTTACTGGAGACCAAATAGCAGGAAAAAAATGTCACCTGTCTTTCACTTCTATGTCTTTCACTTCTTCTGTTGTCTCCAAACTTTTCCAGTTCCCCTTTTCAGAAGTCTCTGAGGTACCATCCTAAGCAACATGAGGGCATCCAGTTATTTTGGAGTATCTCAAGTTTGCAATAGCTTTTTGGGCTACTTGTTTGGTTTTCATTCCACGTGCCCTTCTGAGTGTCAAGCCAAATGCATTGTACCCTGCAGTTGCTATGCATTTAACTGCTAAAATAGCTTGTAGCTCCTGCCCTGTAATCTTCTGTAAATCAGATTTTTTTTATAAAGCTTTTAAAGCCTTTTATAGGTATTTCAGATATAGCAATATTAGAAATTCGTAAATTTCTCTTGCAGGTGTTGTTAATACCTCTTGTGGTGCTACAAATAAACTATGAGCTATGAAAAACAAATAACAGTAGTAGGTAATTTTTTCCTGTGAAGGAAAGAATTTTCAGTTCTAGAATAGAATAGTCACGTTCCTCTAGATGCGACCATATTTCCTCTTCTCAGGTATCTACTGCAACATTCATGCATGAGAATCTTTTTAGAAAGATGTGATTGGCTTAAAACTGCTTTGCTACTTGAAGCCAGTGACAACAGTTAAGTCAAAACATCCTGCAAGTTTCCTCCCTGCTTGGTATGTTAGTGCTGGAGTGTCACAGCAGCAGTAATTTTCCAGGGTTTTGATTCTGAAGAGGGAGACAAAATATCTGCAATGCATTTTGTCCTTTGAGCCTTAAATGCAATATTCACATGAATGGACTTCTGCATTATGGAGATTGATGCAGGTGTGCTGATATTCTCACCTTAAAGCTTAACTTATCTGAAATAGTCTCAAGCTGACACTATTTTCCTCTGACTTTAAATAAATAAAAATAAACAAAACAACAACAGAACATTTCACTTAACTACCTTACCTCCGTTTCCAGTTAGTTCATTGGATGAAGATGGGTGTTAGAGAGAGATACTTATTGTTGCAGTCTCACAAAATTTTAATAATTAACCACTTGGAGATCTCTTTCCAGTTGGAAGTGTTTATTTTCTTGCTGCTAAAGCAAGAGGTTTTTACTAAGCATCAAAATTGGAGTGGCAAATTGCCTTCCCTGTGACTGTTGTCAAGCTCAATTTTATGATCCAGTTGTTTTGAAAATAACTCTGAATGGTGAGACTCAGTTTAGGAGAGGATATGCAGCACACTTTTTCCCTTTGAATTACAAAGGAAGGGAGATAGAAAGAATTACTTATCTTTTTTCTCTTATTCTTTTCACCCAGCTTCATTGTTTTTAACTTCCTATCATGCTTAGAATATGATTAAGAGAAGGTTTTAAAATATGTATTACTTAAATTACGGGCAAACCAGCCTTATTTAGAGCCTGTCTCCACTGAAGCCAATAGCAAAACTCAAATTACCTTCAATGGGCCCATTACTTTTCTCCTGGAGAACACCCAAGAGTTTTGCACTCTGTTGTTAAATCTGTTTTTATTATAATTCAAGCAATTGTATGATAGTTGCAGTATTTACTCCACTGGTTTCTTAAATCTTACCCTTGTAGTCAAGAAAAAAAGACTTCTAGCATCTAGCAGTGAAGTAAATGTTTAAAAATGAGGACCACATAACCTTTAAATTCAGATACATTGGGTTATTTTCAGAAGTTAGTAGCTGGTAAGCATTCAGTTGAACAAACTATGCAAAATGTCTGCCTGATTCAACTTTTTTTCTGAAATAGATATACACTTGAGTCTGTTGTATGATAAACTTACAGCCTGGGCTGTAACTTTTTAGGAGGTTAGATTTCCAAAATACAATTGATGACCGTTGCTATGGATAATGGCTTTTTTCACTCTGCAGGGGGAGTCATTAACCTGTCAGTGCCTATAGTGCTAACAGCTACACAGGAAGACAAAGAGAGACTGGATGGGTGTACAGCAATCGCATTAGTGTATGAGGGTCACCGCGTGGCCATTCTCCGTAACCCAGAGTTCTATGAGCATAGGAAAGAGGAACGCTGTGCGAGGCAGTGGGGAACGACATGCAAGGAGCATCCCTATATTAAGGTGTGTGTTTAAAAGTTGAAAAGCTAGTCCTGTTATCTGTCCTGTCTGCGGACATTTCAATTTGATGTCTGTAACTAGTGTATTTTGACACCAAAACTTCTTGGATAAATAATTAAAACATCTGAGTGGAAACAGAGGTGCTTTTTTGTTTAGTGCAGCTGTTGAGTAGTCTGTACTCAGCGTGAAAATCTAATGTCAATAAGTACACATGAAATGAATTCAGGATGTAGAATCTGTGCTACAGAGGAGTGTAGTGTCTAGGAAATCTATTCCCCTGTGGACCCAGATGGGTCATCAAAGCTCCTTAATCAGTGCATACATGCATTGCGGAAGCAAGAAAACTTCTTTTCTGCTTGTATGTGGAGCACTTGAGAATTGCCTGATTTAAATGCCCTTGAAACAAGCACCCTTCCTGGAGAGTTCGTAATTTAACTCTCTGGGGAGTTACTTCCCATCCGTTGTGCTCAGTATGTTTTATTGTCTTGACCTTATGTGTATGTCATACTGAAGTATTTTAATTGTAACATTACTTCTTGTGTTGTTGAGTTTAGTTTTGAAAGATGATGTGAATGTTACATTATAGTTCTGTGGAGCCCATAAATATGTTTCTTTTCCCATTTCTGTCTCCATAATATCTCTTTGTTTACATATATGACTTAAAATCAGATAAAAGGAAATAAACCTCAAATTACAAGCTTGCAATTAAAAGGGAAAACCTTTGATGTTTTCTAAAAGCAGCTGTATGACTGATAGTTAATACCTGTCTGAAAACTGTTTTTTTGAATTCTTAAAAATTTTTTATTAATGTGTAATGACATCTTTCACTGACTGAAGCTTTACAACTCCAACTATACAGTTAAGAGTATATCTGGAAAAGGACATACCCTGCTAGATACAAGTAAGAGTATTCTGGAAGATGTCCTCTGTGTTCTGTGCTGATGAACGTAAGACTACCCTTTTACTGAAAACTTGAAGTAACACAACTGTAAGAAATGCTAAGAAAATCTCATGCAGAAAAGATTTAAATGACTTCTTATAATATATTGGCAATATCAGAATGACACAGCCGATACTAATGTAGAAGATGAAAAACCATCTTCTTATGTCTGTACTGGTGTGTATAGTAGTATCATGACAGCGTATCAATGAATATGTGCCTTGTAGTATCATGACAGTACATAAATCTTGTGGCTTTTCTGAATTCATCAGAAATCCTTGGGTGTCTGAGAGCTAATGTAGTGCTGATTTTCTCATCTTCATGTTTTTCTCACACTTTTCCCTCACACCTTGGTAAGATGTCAAAATCTGGCGTTTTCTTGGGGAGTGGTTTGGTGACCGCAGCATCATTTAACTCCCAACAGCATGTCCTCTATCTCAAAGTAAAAAAACAACAACCAAATAACCAAAAAAAGAAAAGAACAAAAATCACAGTTAATTTTAACATCTTGACTCGTGGGTTTGGTACACACAAACTCTTCTGTTGTATCAAGGAAATCTGTCATCTCTAAATGACATCAGGCTGAAAAATGACTGGAAATGTATATGAAACTTGAAAGGCTTTTTTGTTCTTGTCTTCAAAAGCAATGTGTTGTGAAAAATCACTCAGATTGTTGATTTCTATGGCCATTGATAGATTATGTTAGGCAGCTTGCTGTAAGTATTCTTTTGATAAAGGGTGAGGTGGTGTTGGAAGATATTCAAAGAATTGTAGTGAGTGTACAATACATGTTGCCGTGATAAAGTGCCGAAGTGAAACAAATCCAAAAGCTGTCTTACTTTAAAGATCTGATTTTATTCATAAATTAAATCAGATGAGTAAATTAGAACTGTTTTATTTGATACATTATTGCTGACCAGAATCATGTGAACTGCAGCATAATACTGGAACTACATTAGCTTTGACCGAAAACTGTAAAGCATACAACTTCATTCTACTCAATATATTAACTTTTCCAGCCCATATCTTTTTTTTGTTATAAAATAAGGTTGGTTAAGAACATGGATTACTTGCTTTTCTATATATTGGAGGAGATGTTGGAAAACAGTAGGTTTTGTTCTTTTTAAAAGAAAGGCATAAGCCTTTATATAAGCCATATATAAGCCATAATCTGCCATGGATTAGTGCATCTCTTCTGCATCATGGCGTAGCATGTTTGGACTATGTTTCAGTGATTTTCTTTTTCTAATATTGGTGCTTGATTTCAGACTGTTAAATGCAATTAACTTAGAAATCTCATCTTTGTAAATATTGTGCCCCCTTTGTAGTGGTCTCAATGCTTAGAACAAGCTGATAAGCAAACCCAGCATGGATTTTCATTTCTTTTCCTAGATGGTTATGGAGCAAGGGAACTGGCTGGTAGGTGGAGATCTACAGGTCCTTGATCGTATCTATTGGAATGATGGACTCGATCAATACCGTCTCACTCCAGCTGAGCTAAGACAGAAGTTCAAGGAAATGAATGCTGGTGAGTAATTTTTTCTTGTTTTGTTTCTTCCTACAAAGATTTATCCAAATGCCTGCTGCCTCAATACTGCAGGGGCAAGCCTCGTTTCAAGGAGAGGGAATCTCAGTGCTCTTTTAAGTGGTATTCTTTGCCTTTAACTAGAACTAATTTTTATAACCTCAGGTACTATCTTGCCGAAATGCACAAGAGAAGATGGTAACCCCTGAGGTTCTGATTTTATCTTTCCATGCACACTAGACATGTTATTAATGCAAGAAAAGATAATGTTAAAATGTGGTAGAAAGTGATTTAAATATCATCAGATTCAACTTGACCTGTAGAGGTATGGCTGAGTGCTGAGCTTTCATGCTCTTCTGTTTTAAGTCTATTCCATGCTGCTTCTGGGGAACAAAGTTTATGACAGCCGTGGAAGTAAATGGGTGCAAAGTGGAATGCATCACAATTAAAAACTGAGCTAGTTGCTAACTTTATATTGTGGAAGAAACAAAACAGTCTTTCACACTTAAGCAGTTGTTAGGCAAATAAATAAGAGGCTGAGTAATACCATAAAGCAAAGAAGAATTGATCATTACTCCCTTCAGTGTGGCAGCAATTGGCAGGCACCTGCAAACCACTTCTAAGTGTGAAGGAAGGGTTTAACATCAGCAAACTGATATTGGTCCGAAGTTCCTGTCTTTTTTCAGCACGGTCATTATTTCCAGGATCTGCTGGTTTAAGATACCAGTATAGCTTTAGCTATTCTCCTAGTAAATATATTTGATACCTGAAAAATATAAAAACCTGTTTTCTGGATTTCACAGGCTGTGTGAGGTTGGAAGTGACTTCTGGAGGTCATCTTATCCAATCCCGCTGATGAAGCAGGGCCACCTAGAGCTGGTTGCCCAGGACCATGTTCAGGCAGCTTTTAGTATCTCCAAGGAAAGATATTCCACAACCTCCCTGGGCAACCTGTGCCAGATTCAATTCTGTTTGACTTTAGCTTTCCTAGCTTCATCCCTGAATGCTCAGAAAATGTCTCTGTGTTCTTTCCAGGTTGTGTGTCCTTGCTTCCATCCTCCCTATGCTTTTTTTTTTTTGGTGTTGTTTTGTTTGAGTTTGGCCAGAAGCACCTTGTTCATCCACACAGGCATCCTGGCATTCTTGCTAGACTTCCTACTCATTTGAGCTTGAGTTCAGAGGAGGTGATCCTTGAATATTAAGCAATTTCATTGGTTGCTTATGGGAAACCACTCAGTTTAGGCAATTTTGCTGTCTTGTAGGGTGCCTTTATTCATCTTAATTTGCAAAAGGGAGAAAACCTGTTGCATCTTTCTTTTTTTTTTTTGAAGGGTTTTGTAACATGTTAGGATGGCAGTTAATTTTGCTCTTACTGAGCCTAAACTCTTCTAATCCATTTAGGTGAAGGAGACTTAATAAAGCACATTAAATTCCTTTATATTTGTTTTGTTGCAAATATCCATTTATTCTCCTGATACATTGAGCCTTAAAGACAGGTAGCATAGTTTGGTTTTCTACTGCAATTTAGCTGGATAATAAGTGCTCGTGCAACTGAAAAATCTGAAGAGGAGATCATTGCTATTGGAGAAACTAAAGCAACTCCGCTCAAGTTTCAAAAGTGGAGGAAGCTGAATAATGGATTTTTAGTACCTTTTTTTTTTTTTTTTTTTTTTAAGATTTGCTTATTGAGTATAACCATGTATAATAATGACCTGTGACTACTACTATTACACTTGATAGAATTGAGAGCAAAGATTGTACCATCTGAAGATTTTTCTCTTGTTGTACAACTCCTGATAAAATAACTTGCCTTCCTTATCTTTTGTCTTTTTATTTGCTCTGTAGATGCTGTCTTTGCATTCCAGTTACGCAACCCAGTGCACAACGGGCATGCGCTTCTAATGCAGGACACTCACAAGCAGCTTTTGGAACGTGGCTACAGGCGCCCTGTTTTGCTCTTGCATCCGCTTGGAGGCTGGACAAAGGAGGACGATGTTCCTCTCATGTGGCGCATGAAGCAGCATGCTGCGGTACTGGAGGAGGGAATCTTGAATCCGGAAACAACAGTGGTGGCTATATTTCCTTCCCCCATGATGTATGCTGGACCAACTGAGGTAAGTACATCAGGAGTTTAAATCAACAGCAGCAAAACCAGAACCTTTTGCTGGTGTGCCTAACCCCTCTGATAGCGCACTAAAATATTTTGTTTTGTGCTATGCCTGACATTCATGGATGGTGCTTTTTTAGTGGACAAAGAAGACTAAATTTATTGGGAAATCAAACTGTAAAAGATCCCTCTGTTATCAACCAGAATGTTCTATATTGAAGGATTTTGTTTGGAAAGGGCAGAAG
The DNA here is from genome assembly GCF_013377495.2 of Cygnus atratus. Classification (NCBI taxonomy): domain Eukaryota; kingdom Metazoa; phylum Chordata; class Aves; order Anseriformes; family Anatidae; genus Cygnus; species Cygnus atratus. The sequence goes on from NC_066365.1 coordinate 5,053,055, forward strand.
ACAATGTCGTTCTCGTGCTCATTTGCCTTAGAGTTAGAAGGGCATGACAATGAATTAATCTTTCCTTCTTTTTAGGACCTGTTTCAGAAGGAGTTTCAAGATCAATTACTGCATCTTACAGTTATCCTGAATGTTCAGATACTTGAGTTGATTACTATTAAGTGAAAAGCATGTATATTGGAGGGCTATACACAAATTAGGAAAAAAAAAAAAAGGCTTTGTTTATTTTTTGGCAAACTTAATTTAGAGAGAATTATTTCAAGGCTTTTATAGGAAATAATTCTTTGGCAACACTTTATTTAAAAGCTGGGACTTGGGTTGGAACCCGTAGAGTTTGTGGAAGTTCAAATTCTGACTAGGCTCAAGTGGTTAATTCTGTGGTAGCTTTGTGATAGATAGGAGATACCCCTGGTGGAAATAAATTAGACAGAGGGCACTTACTTTCTAGTGGCTGTTTGACTGATCAAGCAGAGCTTGCAGTGCCTTTCAGTCCAAAGGAGGGAGGTATGTGAGTGATTTACTGTAGGGAATCGTGCAATGTTCCCCATAGACCTTTTATGAGAATTCATAGAAGTCTTCTACTTCAGTCTCATACTCAGGAACGTATGAGAAGGAATGAAATCCACAGTCCTTATTCTGGATAGAATAAGAATTTTCTCCAAACCTATACAGCATTACCAGTGACCTCAGAATACAGCCTGTCAATAATGTGTGTAGCCAAGAAATGAGATTCTTCCTTTAATCATTTTCTGTACATTATGTAAAAGACATTGGTATCAGATTTATTTCTATAGCGCAAATGATTTACAGAGCAACAAGCTGCTGTTAAGTCAGTGTGGCTATCAACAGGATGGATATCACCTTTCAAATTGTGAGATTTCAAATGACGTGCTTCATAAGCACCAATTTAGTGTTTTTCTGTTTTTAGCATTCCCAGTAATTACCTTGAAAGAAAAGAAACAGTTCTACAGGGAAAATCATGTATCAGACTGCAGTGAATTTAAATCCTTACTAAACCATTACAGGTAATTTAGTGTTGTTGAGACTGCTTTAGGATGGCAGGACCTAAATCCTCAGTTCATGCTGTTCCAAATACTAGTAAAGTAAGTAGTCTTTTAAGCATCCTACTATGCAAATGAAACAGGAGCATGGTATGTCTTAGCTGTAAGTTTGGTGATTCACATAGTTGATTCTATGTTGTGGTGTGGCTCCGTAGTGAAAAGAATATCTGTTTGATTGGGGGGGAAATGGGATAGTTACACAGTGCACACATTTTAAAGGTCATATTTTTAACTGTTTTCTTTTAATTTTTTCCCTTGTATGTGTTCTAGGTTCAGTGGCACTGCAGATCACGGATGGTTGCAGGAGCTAACTTCTACATTGTAGGGCGAGATCCAGCAGGAATGCCGCACCCTGACACTGGGAAAGATCTGTATGAACCAACCCATGGTGCTAAAGTGTTGACAATGGCCCCAGGCCTCCGAGCACTGGAAATTGTACCCTTCAGAGTTGCAGCTTATAATAAGAAAAAGAAGTGCATGGACTATTATGACTCTGAGCAGTAAGTTGTGTTTTAGTTCTAAAACATTTTGAGCAGCAGCTGCCTTTTCTTCCCCTGCACCCTCCAGTAATAAAAGAGTAGTTTTTAACTAATTTTATATAGCTAAAATATACCAGTCTTCAGAGGCATTTTTAGACCACTGATGCAACTTGACTTCAGCCATGATTTGGGTGCAGTTTCACAGCACAACTTACCTGATCCAACTTTAGTTGCCACTGGAAGCTCCCATTTTCCTCCCAGCTACTGGATTTTGTGTAATTCTGGAACAAGCTGGCACAAGTAGCTAGGTCCACAGAAAAATATTATTACTCGTTGTAATGGAAGGATTAGCTTTCTGCAGGTTTATCTTCCTAAATGTGTTTGCTTGATGTCAGGTAAGCATCAGATATGATGCAAGAGAAGTAATGGGAGACTGCAGCAGGGAGAAGATAGTGGACAATGTACTGGCAACTAGCTGCTTGCTTAACGATAATGCAAAATGGTGCCCTAAATCCATTGTATGACCCAGGAGTTTTTAACTGGTTTTTGTTTTTATGATTTAGTTACAGGACAGTTAATTTTGTCTTCTGACTGTTCCAAGATTATTTGCATGTGGCATAACAGAGTCCAAAACTTACTGCATGTGTTGCTGTGGTGTCAGTGAGTGGAACTGGAAAGGCGATTTGTCATTTTAGTTTAAACCTCATTATTCAGATTATTGAAACTACTTTTAAGTCAAACTGCAGTTGAAGTTAGTACTGAAATAAATAACTGAAAATTTTCAGCTGCTTATGCTACAGTTATGCTACAGCTGCTTATGCTACAGAGTATAAGTCTCCAAAGATGTCACTGGTTTGTGGCAATCAACCAACATATTTTATTCAGCGTCTTGTGTTTCTCACAATTAATTATACTTTAGTAGATATTGTGCTGGCTTAGCCTTAGTTGCAAGTTATGTGAATACTTTATATTTCAGCAGTAAATTCCAAGCACCTGAATTGGTCTGCTTTTATTTTTGAAAGCTGTAAAGTGTTATCTTCTCTTGCACAACTAAATCTAATTTTATGGTAAGTTCTTGCATTGCTTGGAAATAAGCAGCAAGACAAAGGCAAATTTGCTGAAACCTGACAAGAATTAAAATAGCTTCGCTGTGTGTTGCTCTACAATGTCCATATGTGTTTGGAAATTTGATGATTTACTACACTGCAGATGTTTTGAAATAGAATCTAATCAGGGAGGCTTATTTAGCAATTGTAGTTTGCTGATGTTGTTCTTCCCTCCTCTTTCCTCCCATTTAGGCATAATTCCAGTATAAGGCTTCCCTCAGTGCTCTGAAGCATCTCTTTGGATAGTATTGCAACCGGGTGTCTTTTTCTTTTTTTCTTCAACCAAGTGTAGCTTTGGGTAGCAGCATCAGACCAGACCTACAAAGTGACGCAGATGGTACTTTTATTAGGAGGAATAAAATCAGAGGGAAGGATACTCCTGACATATGACATGGAAGTCTTTCTACACTTACTGCCTCTTAGATGGCTAGCTGTTGAATACTTCACTACCTTTGTGCCATTCATTATTTGAGATGCACCTAGAAATCGTCATTGCTGTGCACAATAACTAAATTCTGATGTAAATTTTGCTAGTTTTGTCCCAGCTTGTATGCATTATACCATAACAGTCAAAAGGCTGTTGTAGTAGATACTACAGGTATTTGTCCTGTTTGTTTATTGTCCAAGTGATTAAATAGGTTGGTTTGAAAGATCACAGAATCACAGAATTGTAAGGGTTGGAAGGGACCTCGAAAGATCATCGGGTCCAACCCCCCTGCCAAAGCAGGTTCCTTAGAGCAGGCTGCCCAGGTAGGCGTCCAGACGGGCCTTGAATATCTCCAGAGAAGGAGACTCCACAACTTCCCTGGGCAGCCTGTTCCAGTGCTCTGTCACCCTCACTGTGAAGAAGTTCTTTCTCAGGTTGGTGCGGAACTTCCTATGCTCTATCTTGTGGCCATTGCCCCTTGTCCTGTCCCCACAAACCACTGAAAAGAGGTTGGCCAAATCCCTCTGTCTCCCACACCTCAGGTATTTATACACATTGATGAGATCCCCTCTCAGTCTTCTTTTCTCCAGGCTGAACAGACCCAGGTCTCTCAGCCTTTCCTCATAGGGAAGATGCTCCAGGCCCCGTACCATCTTTGTGGCCTTCCGCTGGACTCTTTCCAGGAGACCCCTGTCTTTTTTGTATCAGGGAGCCCAGAACTGAACACAGTACTCCAGGTGAGGCCTGACCAGGGCCAAGACAAATACAACAAGACCAAAGTGAAAGAGTTCTACTGGTGTGTCACTTTTTACTATGTTGGAATAGAAGGGAAGTAGCAATATAAGACACCAGAATTCCCATTGCATGGAACAGAAAACTTTTAAAGAATGTTGATTCCGTAATTATTGATACGGTACTCTTTGCAGGATAGATTTGATTTAGATCAGGGGGAGTAAAAGTGTACCTCTGTCATTAGCCAGAGTAAATGATTAAAAACTAACTAAAACAAACAAAAAAACACAACAAAACCTCTGGTAAGAGGTTTGCCTTTAGTTTGAGGCATTTTTTTCTGTCACTGTCTTGGAAAAAAGTTCATACTGCTGTTACCATGCAGCTTTACCTTGCTGCTGTCAGAATGCAGACCATTTGTCCTGTCGTTCTCTAAATGCTGTTTGTGAACTACAGGATAGACTGGAGTGTGGCAGCAAACCTCTAGATGGCAATGCAGATGCATGCAGACTCCTTGAAGAGAAAACCGTTCTTGTTCCTGCTCACCATAGACAGAACACTGTGGTAGGCTCCAGACAGAATTAGAGCTTGGGTGGGTGCAGCTGGCTGCATTTCAAGATAGTCTGTGTAACACCAAAAACATGGTAGACTCCTGGACCATGTGGTGTTCGGCTCTGTAAGGAGAATGGCAGGGAACAGTGGGTTGTCTGGAAACATTATAGTGTCAGTGCTGCTGGAGCACCCTTGGGTATGAAATAGTCATGTTCGTGTAAGTCTTTCCTGAGCTCACCACTTACGTGGTGAAAAACACAATGTGAAAATGTGGGGAAGAGGGTTGTATGCATAGAAGCATTGCTCTGGCTTGTTTTAGAAATGGGTAACTTGATTTCTATCGCGTCTAATTCAATTCCTTGAGGCTTGGATAGTTGACAGGCAATAGGCAGTTCAAGAATTTACATCACTAACAGAGGCATGGAAGTTTACATGAAGCATTTATTACATGGGTTTCCCCCAGACTGAGCTGTAGGTGAGCTGCGTGTCTTAGCTGCTGCCCCCATGACCTCCCAGTTTTACAACAGGTATGTGTCATGATGCAGACTTTTGAAGACCACCACAGATTTTAAATCCTAGCTTCAGATCTGGGAGACTTAGTCTTCTGAGTTCACAATGCTTGTCCTACAAGCGAGAACAGTTGGTATGCTCAGGCCTTGAAATCCCGAGTGCTGCCCTGCAGCCCTCAGCTGCCGACTGTCCCTGCCCCAGAGGAGTCATTCACCAGGGATTCGGTCATCTGTAGGGCCACATCACTAAGCAATGGCCAAGGGAGCTTTTTGGAATGATGTGTGACCTATGCATTGGTAACTGCAGGCAAAAGGCTTAAGCCTGTCATTTCTTTGTCATTGTTCTCTTCACTGTGCCATTTCCACAGTGTTGGTAAATCAAGGGAACAGATCTCAGAAGGCTGGCAGCTGGGTTCTGAGGTGGAGACTGCTGTGAGAACAGAACTTGCTCTGGTTCCTGGGTTTTCTAAGATCCAAATGTGGTAACTCCTTGTGCCTTGGTAGTCTAAATTCAACCACTCCTGAAACAGAACTGAATGTGGATCAGTAACTGAAGATGACCAAACATGTTTTGGAAATGTTTACAGAAAGAACTGTAGTTACAATGGAGACCTTCCAATAAACATCTGATCTGAGAGCCACTATCAGACTGAAGTGTAAAAATTAAAAACAAAAACCCCATAAACAAATACCTAATGCTGAAATCTGTTCAGAAAAAGTTGGTATGTTTCTTCAGCCAAAAAGGCCTCTCAGTTACCACAAACAAGTGTAATTTGGGATTGGTGGCTTAATAGTTGTTTGGGTGAGCAATGATTCCTAATTCTTTGCTGAAGATTGGTCCTAAAAATGCAGCCACAGACTGCTGCTGAGGAAAAAAATTAAGAAAGGAAATTAGTCTGATAATTCAACACAAAACCCAACAAAATACCCAACACACATACAGCCAAAAAAATAATTAAAAAAAGAAAAAAAAGAAAAACATCCCTGCAGTGTCTGGAAAAAATGGCTTTTTTTTTTTTTCATCCTTGAAGAAAAGCAATGAGGTCACTTCAGCTAAAAGGAACCCATAAGTAAGGTTACCGTAGCAGGCTGTTCATGCTTTCTGTAAAATGTGAATGAAGCATGGGTATCTGAAGAGTAGTGATGATTTTGACTTTAAAAAGTCCTGGGAATAAACTATGAAATACGGTTGTCACAGCTGCTTGCATACTATCAAGTCATACTTACAGGTAGCAGTTTCAGCCAAGTATGTACTGTTCCGAACTTGTTTGATGTGATATCTGATTTTAAAGTGGCAGCAAGAGGTTGAAATAGGCACGCTTGATTGTACGCCTTAATTTAGTTACGTGAAATATTGTTTCTCAGTTAACATTAGTATATCATTTAGGATACATTTAAGCACCACAGCAGCTCAAAATACCTGAACCCTTCTGCCAATCAGAAAGGCAAGTAAAGGATTTGCTTTGCTTACGATGATATTAAGCACATAAGTTATGTTTTGCTTTCCTGCAGAGTTTTTTCATAACTGGTTCGGTTTTGAACCTAGTGGATACTAGCTGGTTCACTCAGCATGACAGGGTGTTCCCAAGACATTAGTGTAGACTGACATGACAAAGGCTAACACTGTAGGGAACAGTGCTCTGTCCCTGTTGAAGTTCTGGTGTAGGTCACAACTTGATACTGCTAAGACAAATTTCAGTCCAGTAGAAATCCTCCTGAGAAGCATTATAAGGTTGGATTTCACCTCCTGACAGATTATGTTCAGGGCATAAGAGGGTGGAAAAGGAGAAGTGTTAAAAGACTGAACCTGAGATAAAAATGTCTGTGAATTGTCTTAGGAAGTAATTGGATCTGAAAGTTTGCCAGCTGAGTAGAACGTGTTTTGAAGTCCCAACAGAGCGAAGTCATGTTATTGCTCTATTTCTATATGTTTGCTTCCAGAAAAACTTTTTTAATGAATAAGTGAAACTGTGAGTGCATGGGTCTTTACTGTTGTCATAAGTCTTGATTTTAAGAGTAATTTCTTAAGACCCTCAGATTGCCACTAGAGACATTGCCCTCTGCAGGGAATGGGAATTTCAGGAACGTCATTTGCACAGTGCCAGATACCCTAGGAAAAGGTTAGGATTCCCAAGAATCAATGTGTTTGTACTCCATCTGGCTGGAATAGCTGGTACGGAGGTAGTATAAAGAACACTTATTGGGAAGAGACTACTTCCCAATAAATGATAAGCAAAAATCAGCTGTATAAAATGCACTATACTTTGATTAAACCTTTAAACCTGTAGGGAATAATTGCTGAACAGGAGAGGTTTTTTTTTTCCCTTCGGTTACTGTTTTAAAGTACTCTACGGACACCTTGAAGATGCAGCAGAGTTGAGAACCTACAGGTTTCCTATAGGACTGTGGGCATCTACATGCAGTTGTTTCCTACGTGCAAACTGGTGATAGCTTGCTTGTTTTGTTGTAAGAACTACGAGCTTGAAATCTTAGCCTTGAGCACTGCTCTTAGTGTTTAAGCTCATAATGAAGCTTTGAGAAAGCTTTTAATTGTGTAGGCACCAAATATTACATCAATACTAGTCAAACTTGATTGATAGTACAAAGTGAAATCATTTTTACAGGCATTTACTTGTTTACAGTGTGGCTCAAAGAAAGCTACTTCCAGCAGCTATTGAATACAAATCTGAAAGGCACTTAAATCCCGTGCTCAAAAAAAGGCTGAGTTGATTTTCACTGAGATTCATTCCAAATTTCACTTGAGAATGGAATTTGGATGGCTGTTGCTTTTAATTACATAACAGCTTTAATGGTCAAACATTTCCCCACACACGCTTCCTGTTCTGCTCAAGTCCATTTTATGCTGAGTAGCTCCCAATTTCCTCAAAACTCACTGGACAGAATTATTGGACTCTTCATTTTGTTTTCTTTTGTTAAGAAGTAAGTTACTCATAGTTATGTTTTGTTTCAAAGTGCTTGTGTTTCATATCACACTACAGCATTTCTACATAGTAGACATAGCACTTTCTGATACTCAAGAGATTTATTTTTGCCATTGGTGAAGGCAGTATTTAGGTGTTATTTATCTTAATAACACCTAAATACTGTGGAAATTAAGCTGGAAGCTTGAACAGAAAATTGAAAAGGAAGGAATTTACAAAAAAAAGGCAAAAATTACTGGACCATTTCAATGGACAGTGTATATTGCCAAAGCTCCATGTGAGTCAGCTTAGGGATTACTAATTTTTAAAATTTTTAAAAGTAAATCCTATTTAACAGAAGTTTGGGAAGGTATCACTTAGTACTTCGGTACTTTAGAAATGATTGAAAATGACTACTTAAGAAATATTTTTATATACTGAATGTAGTATGTTTCTTAAATGACCCTTATTAATGTTTTTCTGTCCTTTTTCTAAGGCTTATCTAGATTTTCGTAGTGGATTTTTCTTTTTTGGGTGGTTCTCTATCTCTGATTCTTACAGCTGCTTCTTGCACAGCCACAACTAGGGATGAGAGGAAGCTGAAGGAAATGGGGTTCTTATTGAAGCAAACTTCTATGGTGCATGTAAATTTATTGCCTTGGTACCGTTATTTCACTTGTGGGCCATGGAGGAATTTGAGTCTTTCTGAAATCTTAACAGGCAAGGAGGGAATAAAACAGACAATGTATGTTTGGAGTTTGGTGTTGTAGAAAACATGGAGAAACTTTATAGCACTTGCTTTACTCTTATCTTCCCAGTCATCCGAAGACTTAATTTTTTTTTCTAGAATATTAACCAGGCTTCTCATTTCACCACATAGATTTTGTAGAAATAGTTCTTAAAGAACTCAAGTTACCTTCGAGCAGTGTTAGTGAGCATTGGGCATCTCCGTACCAAGGAACAAAATTTACAGGTTCTTAATGGTGGTGACATTATTCTTTCTCTGATGGGCTTGCATCAGCTTAAAGTTTTCATTTTTGTGTAATTTATATTTTGCAAAATTGAAGCACAGTAGGGTTTTTTGCCTTGTTGTTGAACTTCAAGAACCTAATTCAGAGATTGCTCTCTGAATTAAGAGCAATAAGAAAAGAGCACGTATGGCATTGCTGCTGTGTAGATGCATACAATCCAAATCAAAAAGTTATGGGGTTAGTGGTTTTGTGAAAGGGAACTGTGGAATGCTTTCTGCATCTTGCTAACTTCCATACCCTACTGAGCATAGCTCAGCACTTAGAGCCAAGTTCTGCCCTCTGATGCACACACTTGGCTCTTGTTTCTGTCTAAGGCATGTGCATCTGAGATCAATACTTGGCTTTTATTTCAAACAGACAAGTAAAGAATGAGTAATGGATACATGTTGCAAATTGAACAAATGGCGTAAGTAAAATTGCCATATTTAATTTAAGAATAAATCATTTTTCTTTGGAACACTTGGTAGAATTGTGGCATTCTTGTCTTGGTTTTCCTGTTTCACTGTTGTGAGGAGTAGGAGTTGAACTTGACTGGAACTTTTGCTGCTTATCACCACTTACCTGAGAAGTTGATTTTAATTTAGATTGTCATGTTAATGATGATCAGTAATCCTGATCTGGGTTCATTTGTAAATCTGTCCAGATCAATTCTGTGTGTTTTTTTTTTTTTAGGAAAAACATCTTTATGGAAAGGTATTTTTATTATGCTTCCAGTTGAGGTTATGCTTTTTTCTTTATTTGAACTGTACGTGCCACGAGTACTCAAATGCACATATATATGTGTGTATATATATATGTATATGTATATGTAAATGCATGCAGAGTGGCTTGCAGTGGCCCAACTGCAAAAGCTATGGAGCCTGCCTCCAAGGCTTTTACTTTTTGTTCTGCAAATTGTCCTTCATTATGAGATTTTCTGCCATGTTGTTCTTCCATTCTCTAGTGCACTGAAATGATCTTCTTTAACCAGTACTGCAACGACTACCTTCTACCAGCATGTGGTGCTGGACTGCTGCTGGGGCAGAGAGGATGAGGGTACAGAATAGGATGGCTGCTGTTGTTGACAGAGAACTGAGACAGGAGGTGGAGGAGAGAGTTGTCTCTCAGCAGAGTTAATCATAGAGAGAGAAAGCCAGGCTAGATGAAGGCACAGACTCTATTCAACTCCCAGAAGATGAGTTGGACCAAGCTGCTAAACCTCAGGAGTTACCTAAGCTCTGTGTTGTAGAGGGTGCGTAAAGATGTACTGGCATTGATGGACAAATGTCTGGAAATAACGGTTATTATCAGATTATACTTCCAAGAAGAACTTTCATTAAATTATCAAAAAAGCAGAAGAATTGTGGGCAACCTTGCATTCTTTTTAAATATTTCTTTTTTTTTTTTCCTCCCCTACCTGTTCCTCTCCCTCTCTCCCCTAACTCCCATCCCTATCCTCTCAGCCACGAAGACTTTGATTTTATATCAGGGACCCGCATGCGCAAGCTGGCTCGAGAAGGACAAAACCCACCGGAAGGCTTCATGGCTCCTAAGGCTTGGACTGTGCTGACAGAATACTACAAATCCTTGGAGAAGGCTTAGGCCTCTTATGTACCGCAGATCAACGTTTGACGCCTGATTTATTTACGAGAAGGGGACCACACAGTCACCGTTCATGTTGCTTTGTTGTGGTGTCGGTCAGGAAGTTCTTCTCTGAAAACAGACTCTTTCTCCCTAACTTAGCATCGTTCTTTGCCTGTCCTTATGGGTTCTATTATGTCCTGGCACCTAACTAGCTGCTGGTTTTAATGTCTTCTCTTTTATTACAGTTAATATTCTTGCAGTAGGATTTTTAATTCTTGTCTTTTTTTAATATATTTTATTGCCTCTGTCCTATGAATTCTGCAGCTGTTAAATAGATGCAGCTTTTTTCATGTTATTTAAACTGCTGGATATTTTCTGTTTTTAGTAGTTTGTAGGAGAAAATGTAATAATTAGACCCTTAACTATGGATAGGTGCTCAAGAAATGGAAAAAGTAACAGTTTTAAAATTACTGTAAAAGTGTACTCTGTTATTCTCCAGAAGCTTTTAACATTAATTTTTCAGTATTTGTATTTAAAAAGCAGAGTTCTTTATGCAGCATAATTAAACCTTTTTGCTTTCTTTGTTTAGTTTTGGAGTTCATTGAGTTATCCAATAGTTTCCTTCTGCTGTGGACCTGTAAAGATGACCAAGTAATGAGTAAAAAGAAAAATGCTTTGCTCTTTTAATTGATAACTAATCCATATTTTTTTTATGTGCTTGTTGCCTTAGGTGTCAATAGGGAATGTTTTATCCCATTTGATTTCACTTGCCAGTGTTTGGTTCCAGATACAGTCATTCATCTTACTTCAACTTAAAGAAAAAACAAACAAACAAAAATTATGGCACACTGACCTTGAATTCATGTTTAAGAATTATCCCAAGAAAAACCGAAGTCTTTAGATCTTTGCAGTTCCTGTGGTAGAAATGCTTAGTCCTGAAGGTTAAGTATCTGTTTTTCAACATCTCCAACGGCAACATCAGGGTAATCTCATTGTCTTCCTTGACAGACAAGGCATATTTGCTTCTACTAGGATTCCTCAAAAATCCTGAAGGTGGTTAATTCAGTATGTGAAACATTAACTGCTGAAGAAGAACATGAAAAATAAAAAGTAAAATACTTCTCTAAGTACACAGCAATACTGATCTGTTGGGATCTTTTCAAGTATTTGCAGGTAATCAGTGGAACAGTCATAACTGTTCTTAGCCTGTTCACTAGGAACTTCCCATATCCTTCTCATAGAAACTTATTTTTCTGTTGTTAAGAGGTGTACAAAGGACAAAACAGGTCAAAATATTTTTCAGAATGAGGAAACTGGCCTGCTACAGAGTCTGGATGAGGCATGTTCATCTAGATTTTTTTTGGATGGTGGGAGGCTGTGATGAAGGGACCTGTATAATGAATGGGGCGAATACTGCTTGCAGTCTTTGTTTACTTGTTCACAATAATGTTTAAGACAAATGCTTTGAGAATGACTTCCTTCTCTTTTCCTACTCTATTTGAAGAGACACAGAGTAACTTTTACTGGGATTTATATGTCTGTAAGAGGCAAGAAAGTAAGATGGAGTTGTGAAAAGACAAGAGGCATGTTCACCAGTGAACCATGGCAATTGAAACTGTTTTGGTAGTGTAAAGCTTACTCCTCTAGAATCGCTGAACAGATTTTCTTCAAATTTGGTTTTGTTTTTAGATTGCATCAATATACAGGACATGCAGAATCCAGAAGCAGAAGTCAGTTCCTCTCTGTGCAGGTGTACATGCAAAATTTCAACTTAACTGTGAAGGTGGACAAGAATTATCAGCTGGTCAGAAGTGATTTGCTGTTGAAAGTTGGAGTTGAGACTCTTTGCTGTCAGGTTTGATTCTTAAAGTAATTAAGATGAAAGATACAAAAAATATTTTGGCAGAATGGCAAACATGGGTGGAAGTGTGCAGAAGTAGATCTTTTATAAGTGCTGCTTGTGCTATATGAAGTCTGGACAATATGTGGAGTGGTAAGTGTGAATGTTGAGTCATTCTGTAAAGTTAATTTAGAAGCAGGAATGTCTGCAAACAAATTAATACAGTGATAAAAAGCAGATCTAGTTTTCATACTTAACTCTTTTGATGCTGAGGCTCTGTTGTTATAGTGCTTCTAGAAAGCATTCCTTACAATGCTTGGTATTAAAGAAGCCTTCAGGTTTATTCTAACTCATTATTTATTCTAAAGCAACAGCTACAGCGTTCGCAGGGGAATTTCCTGACAAAGAACGAGAGCATCTGGTCAGTTTGTGGGCAGAATGTGCTCTGTACAACAGCAGTTTTCCCATATCATGAATGTTTTCATTGTAGAATTCTAATTTTTCCTCTCCTGTTAGTGTCTTCTGTAAGGAAGTTGTATTTTACACGAAAAAGCTACTCCAGAAATGATTCCAAAATGTTCCCCTTCCCTCCCACTTTCTGCCTCTGCATTGGTATGCATTACAAGTGGTTCTTTACCTGCTGCTCTCACACAGGATAATTTATGGGTATTATCCATTGCTTTTTATATGGTCCCAGGATGATTGCTCACTTCTAACTGATCATTTTGATGTATTGGGCGTGTGAGATACGAAAGCAATAACACCCATCCATATGGCTGATGCAAGGAGGACAGTCTGGACCCAGTTTTCCAAAATAGATGGATTAATGAGGTAGTTGGAGATTACCAAACCCTAATCCTTGGAGTTAAATAAATGCTAGAAAATTACTACCTTTCCTAGGTGAACTGATGAATTCCAGATGTTTTTGATTCCTGCAGTACATATGAGCAACTTGAGAAAAAGGCAAAAATATTCTTTTTTTTTGTAAAGAACCACACTGCTGAGAATTCTGTTTTCCTATGTGAGATCTCATATGCCTGTGTTCGACTAACGTGAATACTTGGGATGACTTTTCAAGTAAGGATCTGAGGGTCACAATGGAAAATACTGGATATCTGCTAAGGGTGCTGACTTTTACCTGATTTTGTTCCTTTCAGTAGGGGATCTAAACGCTAACAACTCAGTAATGCATTAGACACACAAAATGGAACGTGTAGAATAGGTCACAATTTTTTTTAGACACAGTTTGGAGATAAGCAAGCTTCTACATCTGGAATAATTCAGTAGAAGTCTGCAGGGGGAGGATATGAATGGATGTCTTGGCGTGGTGGTGGTGGAAATAGAACAGGGCTACTGTGGACTGTGTAGACGGTACTGTAAGTGGCTTGAGTTTGGACCTCCTTTGCATTTTGTATTTCCTTAATTTCAAGAAGTTCCACATGTGGGTCACACAGAGAGTTAAACTTACTGCCTTCCCATGCTACAAAAGCAATAAAAAATACTTCGGGCATCCTGACAAAATGCTAACAAAGTAATCCAGATGCTTTCCCTTCCTGATGGATTAAAGGTGCTAATCAGAATATTATAATCAGTATGTTACTCCCTTTCCCAGTAAAAGCTGGCAGCTTCAAAGACAAGTATATGTGTGTGTCTGTTACTGTATTTACACACATGGCATCCCTTGTCATCTCCAGTCATGAACCTTTAAGCTTTTGTGCTGTGCACTGTAGGAACACAGAAAGAAGCTCTCATCTCTGTTATAAATTAGCTTTCCTATGAGTCAGAATAGAATTTTACTGTGTCTATGGCACTGTCTCCAACAGCAGGGAAAGGAAAAGCTATTCCTTCTCTTATGTAGGAGAATTCACAAGAAAAAATGAGATGGAAAGTGATTTTTTGTGTAACTTTGCAGGGATGTCTGTTTGTTCATCTACAGGAATGGGATTTATGGTGGTACCTAAACACTAGTCAGAGGTGTGTAGGAAAGGTATTCTAGTCCTCAAACCTGATGCAGAATTTTTCACCGCTAACCATAAAAAAATAGGAACTTCAGGCTGGAGTGAGTTGGCTGAATTGACATTACAATGAATGCAACTGATAGCTCAGAAGTAGTGTTTTTTTCTGGTTTATGAATTGGTCTCAGAAACTTAAAACTCAAAACTCTTAATTTAGCTTCTGTGAAAGAGAGCGCTGCTAGTTCCGTTTTTTTCATGTTTAATGCTGCAAGCTGGACCTGATAAGCTAGGTTGCCAAGGGTAACTTTAAAGCTTTCCATGTCCAGTTTATTGGATATGGGAGTTCCCTGCCAACAGCGAAGCAGGTGTTGGGTAAACATGTGATTTAAAGGAAGTCAGTGCTCAGGTTTCTGCTCAGTTGTATTGTTTTACCTTGAAGAAAGCCTGAGGGCTGGAGTAGCAGGGCCTCTTTTAAATTTGCTGTCTCCTTTCATGAAAAACTTTTTGATTATGAATATAGCTTGATTTTTAGTGGTCTTTTGAAGTGTCCATTGAGGGGTTTTCATTGTGTCTCTTGCAAGCTCTGTGTCTACTCTTGTGATATTGGAGAATTTTTTACCTGTATCCCTTTTCATTATTTAGTTTTTATTAAAATCACTTTTTTCTTTATGGTAGGGTGTATATGTGCATGAGCCAGAGTCATGCCTTCAACATTTCCAGAACTGTTTGCCCTAGAAACCTCATCTTGATATCATTTTGAAGTTGAAGGGGGAAGGCAGCTACACTGAAAGCTAGAAAACAGTGCTTTAAAACCACATCTGGAATTCTTAGACAATAAATGGCTCCAACTTAAAACAGAATGCAGAGATTTTAATGTCTTAAAACTTGAGGAGCCTTGGATTCAGTATAAGGACTGTCACCCAACCTTCATGTTAAAATCCACTACACAACACTTTGAAGTATGACTGTAGACAGAATGCTACCTGTCTGTGTATAAAAGGAGAAAAAAACAACAACATCTTTTTCAGCATAAACTTTAGTGGAATGGAAATAGTGCCTGCATCTTTCTTTTATCCTCTGCAAGCAGAGCTGTTTCTTCTGTGGAGTCCTACGCTTATCAGTCTAAATTTCACCTCATGAGAAGAGTAAGCATTTTGGCCATATCCACATATTTTCATCTCATAACAGCAGTTATGATGTCAAGTAAAAGGCTTGCAGTCTAGGCTGTGAGTTTTCAGGTTTTCCTGAGCACGTGCAGATCTCCAGGCTTTCCACCCAGATGGCGTTTGTCCAAATTTCTGTGGACTAAATCAATTATTTCTATAATGATTGATAGTTAAGTTTGTTGCAATAATTATGATGAGACAGAGAGAGAAACCAGTATCCACATGTTAACACTCTCTGGACAGTGTTGTTGCATTTGATTTATTACCAAACATGACATTTCAGGAGGACAAATCCACTCCTCTAACTTGGAAATGTTTCTCTGATTTCAGGAGTGCTACTCAGAGAAAGAGAAAAAATTTAGGCTCTCATACTATTAATTTGATTTCATTGACAGCTTTCTCAAAGGCTTAAGTGGAAGCAGAAGAGACTGCTTGATCCTTAAACATAGGGCTCAAAAGGGCTGCCTGCTGGAATGGAAAACTACAGTCTGATAGTCTGTGGAAGGTTGGTTGCAGAACTGATAATGTGTCATCAAGGTCTGCTTTGTTTCTAGTTGATGAACGCAATATTCTACCACCTATGAAAAGCAGTAGTTTGATCATGTGATTAAATTTTTTTTCTGGACAATAAAGACAATCATGAGACAAGATCATGTTTATACGTAACTTCCCAGTAGGAAACAGTTTACCACTATTATAGTTTATATTTAAACTATTATACAGTCTGAAAGAACCAGTGTTATAATTATGTGAGCAAAAATTTCCTATCATGCTATGTGACAGCAGAGCAATAAACGTGCCATCAATGTCAACATCAAAAGTACAATGCAAAATGCTAAATATTATTGACACTTCTTCATTAGGGACAGTTATTTATAAACCCTTTGTTCATTATTTCTTCAGGGAAAAATACTGCTTCTTCCTGAAGACGGTAAATCTGTTTGCCTTACTTGGTAGTTAGAGACACTCGGAATGACGGTGACTCTTCATAATTTTTACTATTTTACTGTATTTTTGAATGCCTGCTTCTGAGCTCCACAGCAAAATGGCTTTACGAAGACTATTACAGGTTTATAGTTTTTCTTTGTAAACATTCTTGGCTATTTTACTTACTGTACTTCAGATGTTTTTCCCTCTTAAATTTAAAAAAAAAGTCATATAAAGGTCAACTTATGTAGAGTTTGGGTACACAGTTTTTATCAATTAATAAAACTACTCTAGCTGGCTTCCTGTTCATACAAACTTTTGGTTCAGGGTTATCCTTTGTGTTGTGACAATTTCTTGTGAAATGCTTGATATGCTGGAGAAAAGTGTAATTTGGGAAAGATGACGAGTTGGTGGTTGACAATCCCAGGATATTATCCTTCAAGCACTGATAATAAAAGACTATACCTTGTAACATGTAACTCTTTCAAAAAAATATTGTGCCTTTTCTATAATCATTGTCAGGATATAAATGGAAATTCAAAGCAGCATGTTCTGTCTGAAAGGTGAACAGAAAGAGAGAAACATTTTTTTGTCAATTGTTTTCTGGAGGTAAATAGGCAGCTTCCTTTTCACATATTTAGTGTATTTAAAAAAAAACACAAAAAACAAAACCACAAACAAAACCACATGAAACTCCTGATCTTTCTATTTCCATACATAAAGATGTCTCTTGGTGAAGACCAACTTGTTTTCTGAGGTTCAAACAGTTGCATTGTCTTCAGTTTGAGGATTTGCTGAATATTGGTAATGAAGTGCAACTAATGGCCTACTTAGACCCATCTTACACTGGACAATTTCAAACAAGAAATCTCCTATTTTCCCTTAAATTTACTTTTACGTAGGTGAAAAAAAAAACATCCAGCTTGAAACAACTCCTCATTTCAGGTTTTTCCCCACAAACACCTAACTGATGAAAGAAAATTGAGCCTCTTTATCCATTCTTGATTCAATTATGATCCTACGTGTGTCTGTAGATCTTGGAGCTAATGCTGAGGATGTAGGTGCCTTTCCACATTGATTTTATGAAATTACCTTTGGAAAACATTTCAAAAGGTTTAAAGTTAAGCTAATGTGAACTTGAAGAAATATCTGGCTGGCTATGGAGAAATCTGGTTGCATTAAGAATCTGCAGAGTATGCACTAATTCTTCTCTATTTAATCCGTGACTGAATGTTGGAATGCACAATCTTTTATTGTGGTAGGAAAGAAGTCACTGTTTTCTGAAATGTGACAATGCAACTTGCAAAAACAAAACAAAACAAACAACAACAACAAAAAACAACCCACAAACTAAAACTTGACTAGCCAAGTAATAGCACAGGCATAAGGTAGGAGATTTTTAGCCAGTGGCTTACAAAATGGTTAATACAAGTCAAAGAAGGCCTGCCCACTAAAACCCAGAGATCTGTGCCTGTGTATTTCCACTGGGACACCACCACTGCTGCAAGGAATTCCAGCGTGGAAGAGGAATCTATGCAGCATAAATTTTTTATCCATTTCATGGTTTCTGTGGAATTTTCAACGTCTGCTCGATCTCCGTGTGTAATTTTAATAAAGTATGTGCTCATAGTACATTCCACTCAAGTATCTTTTCTTCCGTTTCTCATAAAAGTATGCTCTTTTTGTTTCGGGCTGAGAATCTTCTAGACTTGAATGTGAGAAGGGAAGCATTGCAGTTTGCAAGGGAACTCATGCAGTTTACACTTTCATCAGTCAGCTGTGAAAACTGTGAGAGAAGGGGCTGGAGAGTGTTGTGTGGCAATGGAGCTTCTAGTTCTGGTCAGGGCCAATATAATACAGGCCTACAGTCTTTTTCACTTTGTAAACCACTATAGTTTATGGGTGATGTTATTTTAGTAAGAATTAGTCAGACTATGATCTTGTTCTCTTCTGAGTTTCTCTTAGTGGTAGTAGCCTGTGAGCATTTCTGGGAAGTGCAGCTCACAAATTTAAAACCTTTGCTCTAGTATAGCAGCTAAGAAGTTGTCATTAATTTTATCTATATAAAATTATAAAGTATAGAAGCATTCAAAGAAACAAGAATTAAAGGGAAATAATTTTGAAAAGGATTATACATGAAGTAGGCGATAACTGAGGGGCTTGTGTATTCCTGTTCAGGCCAAACTCCATTTTACGCCCATCACCTACAAGAAAGATGATGGTGTGTGCTGGCACTCTGGGTTTGTTTACTGCTACAAATGCAGGTGAGAACCCAGGGAAAGCAAAAACAGCTCAAAACAAACAAACAAAGCCCCCCAAGCCTTAGAAGGCAAGCATCTGAAGCAAAGAAGTGAAGCAAAAGAGGAACTGAGACCGTGAAATTTGGGACTGCTTCTCTTGTACAATGGATATGGAGTTGGAGCCAAGGCAAATGCCATTTGTTTATCTGGTGGAATGTTAATCTAAATAGGAAAGTTAACTCTGTCCCAGCCAGACCAGTGTACCTTTGCTTCCTAACTGGAGCTGTGAAGGCTGGAACAGCTGCAACTCCAGAGGTCTTTAAAAGACGTTTAGATGTAGAGCTTAGCGATATGGTTTAGTGGAGTACTTAGTGTTTAGTGGAGTACTTAGTGTTAGGTCGGAGGTTGGACTCGATGATCTTGAGGTCTCTTCCAACCTAGAAATCTGTGTCTGTGTCTGTGTGTGTCCAGAAATATCAGCTGATTTCACATCAGGGAGAAACAGCTCTTTTGATGTAGCCAAAGAGATGGTAAAGATAGTTGCAGTTGCTTATGACTGCTCTACTTCTGTATGTTTCTATTTATGGAACTCCAAGTGGGAATGGTGGGAATGTCAGTGTCAAGGATGCTAAAAGAATTTGTGCCCGATCTGGAACTAGAGATGTGGAATTATCTGTAGGAGGTTTTTTCTTTTAGCCATGAGATACCACTTTTTTAGTACAACTGTCAGAAAGGCTGTATTTCAAGGTAAAATTTTAACTCGTGGTTGTGAGTAAAGCCTCCTTGTTTGCAGTGTGACACACTGGAGCTGCATCTGGTAGCACATCCTTTGCAGGATGTTCACAGAGCGGTTCTAACAACACCCATGCTGCTGATGGCACAAATTGGGAAATTATCAGAAAGTCATATTTGTTACAAGCTTCATTGGAAAAAAAAGCAAAAGAAAAGCCCGTTGTTCTTCAAGCAGGAACATTACTATTCGGGGTTGGGGAACACTAAAACTTCAGCACCGGAAAAGACTACAGGAGTTAAGTGTTTTCACTGATTTTGATCTTATGCAGGGGTCTTTGCTGAAGAGCTGACTGTATGAAAACTGCAAGACCAAGCTCATTCTGAGCATCACGATTTCTTGCTTTAAAACTGAATTTCAGTTATCCAAGAGCTGCTAAATCTGTTTTAAAAGAACTTTTAAGCTTTGAGAGGGCAGGAACAGGAAACTTCAATCGGAAAGCGGTAAGTTTCTTTGTTTTAGAGTTTCCCTTGTCTGGTACAGTAAGTGTTTGCAATCCAGTGTGAAAATACAAAGCTGAATCCTGCAGATTGATAGTTATCATATGTAAGTGTGTTTGAGCTCTGTCACAGCCTCTCTGGGGGCCAGTTGACCTTGCACTAATTAGATGTCATTCCCAATGGGATAATGACATATTTGCCTTTATTGCACGTGCTCTGGGATTAATTTAATGGGTCCAGTGCAAAATGCTCTGTAGGCTTCTGTGAGAACAGGCTGCTATGCTTGGGCCTTCTTTCTGCAGCAGTCGGTGCTGGCAGATACCCTCTTGTGTTCTGAGGTGAATCTTGTCCCTGGCAAAGTCATTTTGTAAGTGGGCAAAATAAATAAATAAATAAGGCATCGCACAGTTTCACTGCAGGAGTTGACCTTGATCTTTTCCTGACGCTGCTGAACAGGCTTGCATATTAGAATGACTTGATTGCAATACTGTCTGAAAACTTCAACAGTCACTAAGGGATTTTTTACTTGCCTTCTGTCCTATGTGGTAAGAACGAAGGTTGCCTTTAAATCTGTGCGGAAGGGTAAAAGACTTCACTTTGCAGAGTTCTGCTGAACAAGCAGGACTGTAATGGTCTTCCTCAGAATTAAATACCAGCCAGTCCTGCTGTTCATATGTGACACACTTATTTGCATTTGCTCTGATCTTTTGCCCAAATAAAAAAGCAGGAACTGAATAGAATTTAATTACAGGCTTATTTAAGCTTTCTTCTATGCAGACAGTTGTGGAGTGTATTTATCTGAGTTGAACTGAAACACTGTCCTTTCTGCTGCCCATTTTCTCTTTTTAAGAAAGAGATGGCCAGCCACTGATGTTTGGTTTGTCGGTTTTCAGTTTAGTTCCTTCTGATGGAAGCCTACATTTAGTGTAATGACATATCTTTGCCATAAAGAAAATAATGAATTAAATGATTAATTTTTCTCTCACTGTAACTCAGTAGTAAAAAAAATTGCATACTGATTTGTTTGCTTCTGAGGTACCTAGCTTTACAGAGTTCTGTTTCATCTTGAGGAATTCTTTTTCACCAGAGCATGAGGGGCATAAAATTAGATTATATTCTTTCTATTGTTAGATTGGGTTTTCTGTCCCTCCTCAGAACAACTTGTCACATGTGACTTCTATCACTTTTCTTATTTTTGGATTCTCTGGATTTATACCTAGCAGATTCTTATCCTTATCACTAATAAAATTAAGTTTTATTTGTGCCTTAAATAGTTCAATTAACATTAAAAGCTGACATATATCTTCAGCCATCTTAGAAGGATTTTTTTTCTTCAAACTGAATTTGCATTCATTTTTTCATGTTGTGATGATTTTTTTTTTTCCATTTATGGGGAATGTGCATCAGAAATGCTAGCCTGTTTCCACAGGACAAGTTGCCTGATGGTGAGCAAAGTGGACTCAGTATGATTAAATTGTGTTATTAGATGAGTTTTATCCTAATTTCTGATCAGGAGGTGAATTACTGATTCTTTCTCGCAGAATTAGTTCTGTAGTGTAAATGTTGTTTAGTAGGAAGCAGATCATGGGAAATATAAAATAACTTTGAAAACTCTGCTTGTAAAAAAAAAGTATCTGAAAATGAGGTGACTTGTGAAGGACATTTTTCTTTAATATTCAAATTCAAGAGATAATAAAGTATTTTTTTTGTAAATACATGTATAGATGCAGAGAGAGATGTGAAAACAGAGAAAGTATCTTAACCACGACATATGTTTCCATTGAATTTCATCTGTTTTCTTCAGTGACAAAGCCACATGATTATCTTTGTTGGGATTGCAGGCTAGCACAGATACGGAAGAATGAGCTGGATGCCGTATTGCTTAATAAGCTTATTCAGGTTGGTTAGTGCAGTTGTTTTGTGCAGAGGACAGGTGCACAGCCTTAGACAGAAATAATATGTGATTTTTCAGATCTTTTGTCATTCTTCCTCTGTTGCCAGTTAGGAAAAGATTTATGCCACACAGCCAAGCTTTGCATATT
Source organism: Cygnus atratus (assembly GCF_013377495.2). Lineage (NCBI taxonomy): Eukaryota > Metazoa > Chordata > Aves > Anseriformes > Anatidae > Cygnus > Cygnus atratus. The sequence continues at coordinate 5,074,833 of NC_066365.1, forward strand.
GAAAGTCAGTAGTATGAAAACCAACGAGGAAGAGCAAACAATATCTTTTCGAGGCTTGGAATGTTTCTTTGAGATTTAGGTAGTATGCAGGATATTATTTTAAGCGCTTTCGGGTTACTTACTTTAATTGTAAAAGTTACCTAGCCAAATCTTCATGTCATCAATAAAGAAGAAGAGAGAGGCACTGACTTCTCTAAGTGGTGATCCAGAATGCAAGCCCTGCTTGGAATTGCCCTCTGAGCGAGGTTTGTATTCTTGATGACTCTATAGGAAGAAAAGGTGTTAGCTGACTAATGTGACCTTATAAATAGGTACCTCTAGGTACCTGAAGTTGGAGAAATGTCTTTAACAGGAGCTCTTTATTGTGTCAATGAGTAGTAATATTTCCAATGTCAACACGTAGCACATAAATAAGCTTTTTGGAATTCAGCATAATAATCTCCCTGCTCAGAGAAGCACACTCTGTGTGTCTTTGCAATACTTTAATGGCACATGTACAATAGCAAAGAACGGGTAGTTAATACCAACCACCATGAAAAGTTTTCCTGTTAAGCCACAGATGAAGAGATTTTCGCTGCTATTTGATTTTATTGCTGTTCAGGATTCCACAAAGGCTGTTCTAAATTTGAGCAAAGCTGTTGCTTTTTTTCCCACTTGTAATACATAGAATAGAAAAATCATGGTTTTAATTAGCTAGATATTCACAGAGAACATAGTGAGAAAGAGTCCACTGTTAACTTTCCTTTAATCACTTGGTGAAATTCAGTTTATTGTCATTTTAAGAAACTAATTCTACTCCATATCACTGAGGAGTTCTGTGGAAATTAACCTTCCAAACAGATACAATTTTACTCAACATTTAGACATTTTTTTTCTATTTAAACCATTGGCAAGTCTTGAAGACTATGTCCCTGAAGATACAAACGTATTTTTCTGTTTCCATTTTTTAAATTGAGCTACAGCATAAATGAATGCTCAAGACTTCACAGGTCTTGATTGTCCATTTCTCTTCAGCCAGAGAATGTGCTGGCTATATTAATGAGAAAATGCTTCATACCTGAAGGAAGCAGTAAATAAAAAAATGAAAGACTGCTGCGAAAGAAAATTCACAAATGTACACAGTCTTTAAAAAGAAGAAGAAAAAAGCACAAAAAACAACAGCAACAAAAACCCTGTTCTTTTGCTATATAACAAATTAAAAACAATCCATTAATTGATTTGGCAGCTCACCTCTGGAAAAAGAAATCAACTTAGTTTCCTGGAATTAGTTTAGTTTTTGATACTAATATTACCCTTCTGGATAAGTCCATCAATGGCTCTTTTCCACCATATTTTGTTGATACTCTTCTGCAAACCCCACTTCCCATTTTATTTTGATATATTTTGTTCTAATGATTCTGTGTTTAAAACTATTGTGCTTAACAGATAGGAAACCTGTTCTTGTGCATGGAAAAAAAAGTATTTGCTGAAGTAGTCTTTTGTACTTGTTTAAGTGCTAGCACTTAATGTCCTTAATTTTATTTTACTACTTTAAAGGATTAGAGCATGTTATTTGAATACATAGTTTTTGCAGCTATCTAATCCCTTTATTAACTTTTTGTCTATATGTTAATCTCTGAAACTGGATAATCTCAGAAAACCTTATTTGTTTAGCAATGATGGCAACAGAATATTTTTGGAACCGAAGTGCATCATGACTAGTGGGGGTCGGAAGGGAACTTTTTGCTTAGCTGCATGGTGCTTCACTGTCTTCAAGCACAAAAGTAAAATCTAGCCCTGTACAGAAGGTCAATGTAAGGCTTGTAAGGCACTTGATCAGAAAGTCCACACTGATGGAAATGGATGTTCCTCTACTGACTTCTTGGGAGCAGTGCAAACTTGCGCATTTGGATTTGGCTCAGAAACTTGCAGTGATACAGGTCCTTGAGAGTTCAAGTGGAGAACAGGCCTTTTTGCCTGGTCTTTTACAGAGTCTGAATTTTACCACGGTATATGGGTTATCCTACATAAAAGGCCATCCTTCATCAGCTTTTACCATATGGTTAAAACATATATACATATTTTTTCGGTTACCTCCAGGCACTGTGAAGCAGCTGGTATTAATGAATAAAAATAGCCAGCAAAATCATGGCATGTGGTTGCTAGAAGGAACAATTTATAGCCAGGAGTCTTGTAGGTTACTAGAAAGAAGAAGAAAGGAACAACCCCAAAACACGTGACCCCTGAAAGCATGTATGAACTCTAAATATCATCTGTGTTTTGGTCACCTGTACTGCTCAAGGCAACAGAATATGGGAGTGATTAGAAGACAGTTACTCTATTACTACTGCTAATAATTACAGGGAAGGGAACTGGAGATTTGGAGGGTGTGGTGGTTTTGGTTTGTTTGTTTCTTTCCTTTTTTTTTTTTTTTTTAACACCATTCCACCATTCCTGGAGTTTGTCTTCTAATTGACCATTGTATCAAAGTATTTGAAACTTCATGGAGAGCTTTGGAAGCAAAGAGGACATTCGTTTTGTCTCTCAGAACAAATGAAATATAACTTAGAAGATAAGCATTGGAAGGTGGATCTTACTGTAGTGCAAAACTGAGCTGTAGTAATTTGTTTCATAGCTCTAGGTTAGATTTTTACCTTTTAAAAAAATAAAGCTGATCTGCCCTCGTATACAAAGAGCAATGACAAAATGCAAGATTGTGTTTCAGAAAGTGACTCTTTAAGAGGTGTTAGTGTTTCATAACTAATAGTTACCAAGTTCAGTGAATGAGCAGCAAACTTTCTTTATACCTTCATTGAGGCCTGCTTGTGTTTTTTTTTTTTGTTTGTTTTTGTTTTGTTTCCATGTGGGCCAGGGACTTCATCATTTACTTTCCCTAAGGGCTATGGTTCAGACAGTAGGAAGGCCAATACAGAATGAAAATTCTTTAGGGTAGGAAGGCTAAAAAGGTTTCTGGTGGTGTAGTAAGAAAAACATTGAAACTTAATTTGCAGTGAGACTATAATGGCTAGTGCAGTTCTTGATTTTTATAAATGAGGAGCAGCAGCAGGAAAAAGCAGGGGAGTGATTCTGTTCTACAGAACTGGAAAGGTTAGCATCAGGTGCCATCCTTATGTTTCCACAGGAAGAGGTGGGGGGATGTCGCATTAAAGGGGACTCAGCAGAGTCCAGCATTTGCCTGTTTCAGAGCCCTGCTAAGGGCTTTCCCTGAGACACTCTCACAAAGTTGAACATATTTAGTAAGGTGACAGATACATCAGATCTGGAATTGCTGCTGAGAAATCCACTTACTGCAATAATGCTGATAGATGATAATAGTGCTAGCAAAATGCTTTTCCAGGTATTCCTCACCCAAAGGTGAAGGCACAGAGCTTACCAAGAAGGTGGCCCTGTCTTGGTGGAGGAGAAAAAGCACAGCCTCTTATAGGTTTCCAATTTCTTCTTTCTCCCATAGCTCTTCTTTTTCCTCACTCTAACTTCATCTTCTTCTTTTTTTTTTTTTTTTCCTTTTCTTCTTCTCCTATAATTTTACGCTAAATCCTAACACTCTTCTATATCCTAACCTCTTCTATTCCCTCCATGGGGTGATGTTTAGCAGGATTTGGGTGAAGAGTTGAGCACTATAGCCATATATATTTCGCATGTACTTCTTTAAGCTCATTATCATATTCAGGAGTGTGATAGTTAGGTTAAAGTTATTCCTCAATCTAAACAGAGAAACAGCAATGACCAGTGTCTCAAAGCTAGTCAAAGAAATTCAGATGAGATACAGGGCTGTATTTTGTAGCGGGCATGACTGCCAGTTGGAACAAATTACCTGCAGAAGTGAGGGTTTCTTTCTCTTGTTTTCGCAGAAAGGCCATATGATTTTGAAAGTTGTTCTAGCCCAAACTGGGCATGATGTAGGAATGGCCAGGTAAAATATTATAGGTGAGAGGAGGGACTGTACAAATGTGTACAGTTGGTCCGCAGGAAGGACCCTTCTACAGAATATATTCATCTATACTCTAATTTGTCCTGAATGAGAAGTTCCCAGATTGCATATGGCGGTCTGACACTGCACTGACAAAGGAATGTGACTTGCACAAGGATTCATCTGTAACCAAATTCTTCTCCCTTATAAGGCTGAGGGGAACATAAGTAGGCCAATGATGTCAAAAGAGGAACAACGTATTTCCTGAATACATCGCTTGATGGATCTGTGAACTACAGAAAAGCCAATAGGGGTAAATGCCTGGTGGTTTTGTGGCTTCACTGCAGAAAATTTTTTGGAACATGGAAATAATAAACAGCAGTAGTTGGGGTACTGTGATTCTCTTGGCAGGCAAGCAATTCTAGCGAGAACTCCGGTTTCACAATTAAACTCCTAAACTATTTTAGGTCTTGTAATTTATTTCAAAAGACTGCTGCTTACTATTGTTAAGTTTAGATTTTTGTTTACCCACCAGTGTTGGTAATGGCATATTAAAAAGTTGGAAATATGTGTATTATTAACTGGAATTATCCCTTGCGCCTTTGTCTGGCAAATGGGAAATGCATAATGTGTGCAAAGTGGTTCTAATACACTGCTTTGACTTTGAGTTGGAAAGAGCTGATCCCCTACAGTTTTTGCTGGCTGCCAGTGACTAGTGTCAGTAAACATTTGCTGTGAATATCAGGTGAACTTCACCGTGGGAGGAACAGTAACCAGGAGATGCATACGCTGATTTCAGCAAGGAACATAGGAAGATGGAAGGTGTCTTTAGTTTAGCACTCTTTAAAACCTAATTATAAAAAAAGATACAATTGCAAAGAAAAAAAAAATATTTTAAGTCTATTAGCGTTTATTGTAACAGGATGTTAATACAAGCCTTTAACAAAAAATAGTTTGTAGCTTATAAAGATGGAAATAAAGATCTGTGGTAGTGCGGGACTTTAAAACCTCTTAGAAAAGAAGTGTTTGCAAAATTGCTGCATTTTTGCTAAGCAAATTTAATTCCTCAGCTCCCACATGTGAGGCATTTCTAATTATACCCAGCTGGAATTTAGCATGCCAGCTGCCAGCCCTGATTGCTATGTTTTTTGTTGCTGGGGAGAGGGTTGGAACTTCTCATTTTCAGAAAATTCTTGCCCATAAATTGCAAATTATTCCTCATTGTGGTTGTAAAAAGAAAGAAAAGGAAAAAAAAAAAAAAAAAAAACAAAAAAAGGAAGAAAAAAGAAAAATCATTCAGTGTTTTATATCAAACAGTGTGACTCTTCCTCTCTTAATATATTATTGGTGCTAATGTTTTTAAGTGGAACTGCAGCTACATGACAACTTGTAGTATACAAAGTGTTTTCCGGAGAAAAAGATGATTCACTCACAGAGGTCAATGGTGCAGATTCGCAAGCTGGTTGTGGAAAGCAGGGATGTTAACACATAAAGCAAGCTGCCCCCTGGAAATTGCTGGTTTGCAAGTTCTTAACTCACCTACTTCATGGTAAGTTACTTTTCTTTCAGAAGAAGTACCCTGAGTTGAGTGTTCTTTTGGAGTAGCAGGCTTGTTCTAACCACATAGACCAGCCCCTACCAAAATAACCTTGTTATCTCTGGTAGCATTGTAATGTGTAAAAAGCGTACTCTTCTGTGCCCATATGATGTTATTGCTTGTTACACCAAGAGTTTTAACAGTATAAAATAGACAAAAGTGGGGAGCAAAATATCTCCTGTTCTTGGCATGCTCACGATACTTTTCCTGTTTGATCAAGCCAAAGAGTTCAATACATTCTTGCATTGCAAACACTGTTTACAAGGAATTTAAGTATTTGCATTGCTGACCTATGACTGTGCTTTGAAAAAATTGATATTTAGTCAGAGTCCTTTATCAAACTCCCGAGAGAGTTCTGAAGTATGGATTTGATTGTCACCGTAGGTGCTACTAACAGGCCAAAGCGTGTGCACGTGCACACACACACACAAAAAAGAAAAAAAAAAGGGCAAAAAACACTGCACTCCAAATACACCCAAGCTTGAAGACAATTATTTTTCAGATGGTTTCAGGCCTCTTGTATGTATTTGTATTCATGCATACAAGCCCATGCATTCACAGTCACAAGGTGGACATTTAAAGAATGGCAGCTGATCATCAGCTGGCCAGAAATGAAATATATGTAAAACCACACAGGTATTCTCATCAAAGAGATATACGTATCACACCATTCCCTACATGTAGTCTCCTCACACATGAATTAGTATTAACTATCCTGTTCTGCATGCTTGCCCAGAAGTGCTACAGTTGTACATACATGCTGCTAATTCTGAAAAACATGAGCTTATTTAGAATATTCTATGCCATCTTTGAAATACAGAGTATTAGGATAGATATAAAAATATAAAAGAACTCTACATAAAATGATGTTAAAAATCTATATGGCAATTAAATAAGCTATTGTATAATTTTTAAGTACATTAACTTAATATTCCTCTTTTCTTTATTATTTGATATATTGGGATATCCATCCGGGGTATATGGGATACTATATCTATTCATGCTTTTAAATCGACACCTGAAGATGATATTTTAAAATTTTATGGTACAAGGCATGCTATTGTTACATCAAATTGTTGAGAGTGATAGGAGTTACAGAAATCTCTATGGCTGTTCTGTTGCTGACATACATTGCATATTGCCTGCTGAAATGAGAACAGTGTAGGCCAACCTAAAGGGATCCTACAAGAAAGCAGGGGAGGGACTCTTTGTCAGGGAGTGCAGTGACAGGACAAGAGGTAATGGCTTTAAACTAAAAGAGGGTAGGTTTAGATTAGATATTAGGAGGAAATTCTTCACTAGGAGGGCAGTGAGGCACTGGAACAGGTTGCCCAGAGAAGCTGTGGCTGCCCCATCCCTGGAGGCGTTTAAGGCCAGGTTGGATGGGGCAACATGGTGTAGTGGGAGGTGTCCCTGCCATGGCAGGGGGTTGGAACTGGATGGTCTTTTAGGTCCCTTCCAACCCAAACTATTTTGTGTTTCTGTGATTTGAGTTAACTGGGAAGCAGTCTGTCAAGAGCTTACAAAAAAATCCAATGTTAATAAGACATCCTGTGATGAAAAATCAATGCTGAATACATTTGGTGTCCCGTCTTCAAAACTATAGACTATTTGAATTCTTCCAGTCTTTCTGTGCTTGCAACGACTGCACTGTCATTGACCCCAAGATCAAGGTCTGAGGAGGTGATTTGTTTAGCCTTGACAAATAATATTGTTGTTGGAGCTAGTCAGACATTTACATGAAAGGCATCTTGGTCCATAAGTTTTACTAAAAAAGCACTTTTTTTTGTCGATTTTTTGTTCTTGTTGTTGAAAATATGTAGTCTTCTCTGATACAGGAATTTCATATAATTAAAATGTTTAAAAATACATTGCAAAAACTTCTTAAATCTTCTAATGACTAATAGAAACTTCTTTTTTCTTTTTTCTTTTTTAGTTTGTATGGTGAGGGCAACTGAATCCTTTCCCCCAGAAGGCCTTTCTTTTAAAAGAGTTTCCTGTTAAATTCCTCCTGTGTCTTGGTATTATGTAAGCTAATAGGTCCCTTGGCTATAATAAATACTGGTTAGCTGACCTTTTTAAAAAAACAGTTTAAATAGTTTGGTTTCAACCCAAAGTTATTTGTAAATGAAACAAATGCAGCTATTGCTTTTATTTATTACTCACATTGAATCAATTCATTTTTCCTTAAAAATGAGATTATTAAGATCTGACATTAGTCTGAGAAGTAAAAATAGCAGATTCATTATGCGTCTTGCAATGTTATGGTAGCGTAGCCCAATAACACACACAGCAATGCTAAAATTGTAGTTTGTATATTCTAAGGAAGTTTGTAAGTCTCTGAATCTTTACCCAGTCATCTTTTTACAATTTAAGACCCCCGCATCAAAATCCAAGCTCTTTAGGAAGAGAACCAATAGAGTTCTAAGACCTCGGTAAAGCAAAACACCAGGATCTCTCACCAGAAAGCCTATTTAAAATTACAAATAAACGTTAACACTTTTTTTTGTTGTTGTTGTTGTTTAATTAGGGTTAAGTGGCAACTATGCCAAAAAGAACCTGGGGTGCCTGATGGACAGGGAGAAGATGTGTCGGGCGGTGTGGCCTTACCTTAACATATTGGGGCAAGCCGAGCAAGCCCAGAGTGGGGCCACCAGGATGGTCAGAGAAATGGAACACAAAGCATAAGGAGAGGCCGAGAGAGCTGGCTTTTTTCAGTCTTTAAGAGAAAGCTGAAGGGAGACCTTGTTTCTGACTTCAGCAATGTGACGAGAGGATTTGGAGAAGAAAGACAAAGACAGACTCTTCTTGGAGGTACATAGCAATAAATAAGAGGCAACAGACACCAGTTGCAACAAGCGAAATTGTTAGTTTTAAGGAAAAAAATATTCACAATTAGGGTTGTCAAATATTGGAAAAAGTTGGCCAAAGAAGAAGAGGTGGAACCTCTTTCTTTGGGGGTATTCAAAACAAAACTGGACAAGGTCCTGTGTACGCTGCTTTGAATAGGGGGTTGGATCAGGTAAACTCTGGAGGTCCCTTCCAACCTAAATTATTCTATGAACCGTGGAGGAGAAAAGGGAAGAACAAAATATTTTAATAATAATAAAAAAATCTGATTGTTCCAATGAAAATTGATTGCTTGTTATAATGTTAAAATTGACCCATGAAAGAAAATCTGGACACTTCTTGCAGGACATGCTTTGGAATAAAAATGCTTTCTTTTCTTTGTTCTAAAAAAGCTGAATGTATGACTTACCACCTGCATTAGACAAGACAAAATATTTATCTTTGTATTGTATCACCTTCCTCATCTGTAGAAGAACATCTGTTCCATATGAGTTACTATCTCTTCATTAATCTATATCTTCAAGTGGTGAAAAAAATGAACTTTGGGAAAAGCTAAAGAAATAATACTGTCTTCTCAATTGTTTTCTCACTGTGGTCTTTTACTTTAAGGAAGAAAGGTATCCTTGCAAACTAAGAGAAGGGAAAAGGTTTTGAGGCCAAAGATTGCTCAGTATTAGCATACCTTGTACATCCTATTATTATAAAAAAAAAAAGAAAAGTCTGAAATGACTTAAAGCTCAAGGCTAGGTTTTACTACAATAAAAATTAGATTACTCAGAAAGTCAGTTAAAGTAAATGAGAAGTGATTAAAAGGCATGTCAGGTTTGAAATCCTCCCCCAGTTCTCCTGCCTGCTCTGTTTTTGTAGGCTGGACTTTTTAAGAAGGCTTAATTGTCAATTCAGTGACCACCTCCTTTCTGAAGCTTTGTGCTGCAACTGTTCGACCTGCTGCATTTTGTAATCCCTCTGGCCTTCCATCAGTCTCTCTTTGTGTCTGCCAAGAACAATCTTTTACACTCCTCTCCAAGGTGTTTACCTAATTTCTTGGAGTAGTAATGAAATGTTTAAAATAATAACAATAATATATATATATATAGCTTGTCAGAGGTTTTAGGGATAAATCCAATTTCTTTTAGCTTTTTTTTTTTTTTTTTTTTCTTCTGTAAAGAAGAGCTTGCAAGAGAGCACAGCACTGTACAGTTCCCGTGAAGAGAGAAAGGACGTGAGTCTACCATCTTGATTTGTGGGCAGTGGAAGGAACCTGAATTTGAGGAGGGTTTACTTTGGCTGCTGGACAGTTGACTTTATGTGCCTGTAATTCAAAAAGAAGTGAATGTTCTGCTACTTGTCTCCTACTATAAATTCATTGTATTCAGGGAGGGGAAGAATAGAAGTAACTCCCTTCACTGATATTCTTATTTTTACAGGAAAGTGAGCATCAAGTGTATTTTGTATTAGAGCCCAACTGTGTTGAATAACTATACCCAACATTTTATTATTTCATTTTTTTTCTCTTGCCCTTTTTTATGATTCTATTGTTTCCAGATGTGTCCATTCCAAATAAGTATTTACAAACTTTCCTTGGAGCAGTCAGAAACCTCTAATGAGTTGTTATATATCATGTATGTCAGACTACTACCTGTTTTCAACCAAATTCCCAGCTCTTCTTATTGCATTTCTTAAAAGCATCTAATCCAAAGCAGCACTGCCTATTTTTGACTTCTGATGAACTCAAAGATAGCTACTCAACATCATGCAGAATCAACCTCTTGAAGATATCCATAGGCATTTACTAATGTATCTTCAAAATGTCTCTTAGAGACACATTTGTGGCACAGAACAATTGAAGGCTTAAGTCTTGCCCCAGTTCATGTTGTAGAACAACAGACAAAACCAGAAAGATCACATCCTAGGATGACTACTCTGGGTGAGGATGCATTTTTTCTTTTCCACTTATTTCTGTTTCTTTGAATGTCTGAACTGGTCTCTTCGCTGGGCTGACTTTGACTAACTTCTGTCATGCATATGCTCTTTTCACTGCCACTTTCTTCGCATCCCACAGACGGTTGAATGGGTTACATGCCAGAAGCTTATTGGGAACTGGAAAGAGCATGAAAGTGTCCTTTCTGGCTTTATTTCAATATCTTTGCCAGATCCTGATGTTGGGTGGAACCCGGAAAGTATTCACATAGAAAAACAATTAAGAAAATGCTGTGAACAGTATTAATTTGATTTTTTAATGTGAATTTATCTGACTTATTTGAGCAATGTTTATTTCATAGACTCTGAAATACTATTTTTTTTCTTAAACTGAGTAATGAAAATGTTCCACTTGCCTTTTTTGTAGGAGCTAAGCAAGTTGGAAATAAAAACTTCATAATTCCTTAAATTCAGTAGGATGAAGTTGGATTCAGAGTCATGAAACTGGTCCTGTGTTGTAAATATTGTTTTCTTGTTTCTTATAATGGGGTTTATATTTTTTCTTTGTAATAAAATATGTACCAATAACTGTTCTATAACAACGTATTAATCTATGGTTGAATAAATGCTTCAAATGCATGTTGATGTAGGTGAATTGATAACTTCCAAGGGTAATCAAAACCCTCTGACTGCTTTGACTAAGACTGATCAGAAAGGGATAAATAATGCGTATGGATGCGTTGGAGACTGTAGAAGCACAGCATTATAATAGGTATAGAATTCTTTATTGTAGGATTGCAGGGCTTGACCTTTTCCAGGTGTTGCTCATCTGCCTTTGCCTGTGTGACAGTTTTGTATTTCCTTCATTTCTAGCTCCTCAGCTGTTAATTTTCTTTACCTCATCTGCTGCATTTACCTTACAAAAAAGCATCTCCTACCAATGTCTCACCTTTCAGGCAAACGACAAAGTTCACCAATAGTAGTGCTTTTTGATTCATTTTGGTTATGGTGAGTATAATTCTTTCTTAACTGGAGAACTTAAGGTTGAATTTTGCTTAAGAAGGCTTCTCTTGAAACAGGAACAGTTTGGCTGAGTCACGCTTCAGTCACGGGGTAAGAACATAATAAAAATGTGAATAGATTAATCAGATCTAACACTTATTGTGGTAGTGCTTAATACAGTCGAATTTACCTTTTCAAGATTCTCTATATTTGTTATGAAAAGCATAGACTTGCATCTCAGTGCACAGACTGGGAATTCTAAAACTAAAGGCAGACTTTGGTGTCAGATTTTTGTCAAAGAAGAATTTACTGTCTTGACAGCACTCATATTATACAGATTCCAACTGCTAAAAGTGACAAAATGAACTAGAAACAATCACCCCAGGAATGGGAATGTAAAATGCCATAGATCTATTTCTTTTTTCCAGAAAAGTGAGATCTTTTTAGAAAAGGTAAACCTGCTTGTTCATTTTCAGATAAGTATGTTGCAGAAGCATGAAGTCCAAGTATGATCTCATCCCTTCCTGAGGGATTGTTTTAGCATATATCTGGTGATTGATCCATTTTCTTAAAAAAAAAAAATAAAAAAAAAGATGTCTTTAATGGGGCTTTGGGGGCCATACTTGAAAACTTGGAGATGCATTAAGTGAATTCACAGAATAATTTTATTCTCACTTGGTTTGGCTGTTGCTTCCTCATTTTGGCTATTCTGATATATCATGTCTCTTACCTTCCTGCTTGAATTTTGGCCAGGTGAGCCATAGTGTAAATTGAATTATGTCTTGGAAAAACACCTGTTCAGCATTTGGTGTCCTTAAAGTAAGGCAAAACTAAATTGGTGTTACACATGAAGACTGAGAATACAGCACTTCAGCTATCAGTTATTCTGGCATTAAGTGAGAAATCATTGAAAACACGTTGTGAATGCTGTTGCAAACAATTTTAGGCACCATTTTACTGAGACAGAAAACATGCTACTGCTGCAGGAGGATTTAAATGTAGAAGTTGTGCTGATAAACTTTTCAATATAACTTAGAGCAAGAAAGCTGAAGACAGAGGGGAAGTGAAAAAAATTAAACAGTTTCCTGAATAGTGAGGTACAGATTGCTGTAAACAAGCTTTTTGGATTAGAGCTGATAAATAGGTATAAATTACGTTATTAAGCTATTTTGGCAAAATGTCCTACTTGTTCCACAGTGACTCATGGAGACCAAACCATTTGCTTCTGTATTTTGCCAGGAAACCTACTTACCCCAAACCACATCTATAATTATTTTTCCACTGACAGCAAGACATTGTCCTCATCAGTTGCACTGAGTATTGTATTACTTTACAAGTAATATGGGGGAATACTAATTGAATAAAGAGATAGAATTTAGTGAGTCACATATAGTTCATAAAGTTATTGTGCAAGTTATAGTTGCACAAGACTTTAGGTAACTGATACCATATATAATGATAAAGTAGTAACTCCCATTTGCTGGACAATGTGCATTTAACCCTTCTGAATAGTTTGTACCAAGTGCCTGAATGGTTTTTGTCGATGTGTGTGAATGTCCTATGTATTTACCACAACTGGTCCTTAGGTGGTGTTTATTTGTACTATTAAAAAGATGTGAAAAATAGATGTTGTTCAAGAATCAGAAGGTTCATCAGTTATCAAAAAACTGTTCAGAAAGTTGATGACTTGTAGCCCCGGAAAGCCAGAGTGTTGTCAGCGTTTGAGATAAGGCAGATAATCCCCACTCATTTTAACTTGATATGGATCCTAAGACCAGTAACAAACCTGATACTGAACTCCTTTCTCAGTCAAAACTTCCACTGGAGTCTCTAGTAACTTTACCTGAGTGAAGGCCAGAAGATGTGACATCTTTCTGATCAAACTCAACATTTATTTAAAAATCTCTCCCCCCAATCTTTGTTAACTTTACAGTTGGTCCAACTACAAGATTTTCGTTTTAATAGCAGCACAGCAGCTTCTTTTGGATCATTCATACTTTTGGGGAAAGATTATAGGAGTGGATGTACCTTACTGGGGTGTTTTTGTATCCTTGGAGATTTGGAAAATTAAATATTTTTTCATCCAGAACAGATAGAAAATATTGGAGGAATAGCAGTCTTTTTGTTGGAATGGACCTGCGTAAAAGACTCTCAACTAGCCAGCATCGCACTAAAATTGTATGTTTAAAAGAATTAATGTCAACGGTTTGTGTTTTTTTTTTTCTTTTAAATATATGTAATAATCTAAAATAATCTCCAGTCAGAAACCCAGTGCTTAGCTATAGAACAAGAACAAATTGCCAGACAACTAGCTGAAGCAGGAGGTTCCAATTTTGCAGAGCTCTGGGGGCTCCTGGCAGAGAGGAAAGCTGTGTTATATACATGCTGACAAGTACAAGATAAGCAAGCTTCCCACTTGCTGCAGTCTTGTCAGTTTAATTACCCTCCAGTGTCTATTTGTGATAGCCACTTGGGAAGTCAGTACTGAGGATACAAGTTTGTCAGATTCCAGTAGTTATCAAGTAATTGCACATTTTGGCGGAAAAAAATAGGGCTTGGCTTAAAAGGGCTGAAAACTACCACAGCAGTAACATACAAAACATTTCCCTTTAAACTTATTTCTAAATGACCAGCAAAGCTCCAAAACCAAAATACCTCTTTGCAAAGGGAGTCAAAACTACTGGAGGTGTAAACAACTTTAGGTCATTTGCCTAAACTTAATCAGCAAAGTTTCTGGCTATCTGCTTTCATACACATAAATATACTCTTAAGGATCTGTATTATGCATTTAAAAATTCAACCTTATATTAACATAACCTCATTTCTGATTCATGTAAGTTGAGATTGAGGCAATTTCTATAACAATTTGAGGATTTTTTTTTCCTACGGTGATTAAGTTATATGAGGAAATGCTACATATTTGGTGAAGCAGTTATAATTTCCTATTCTTGGATATGAAGTATTTGATCTTGTTATGCAAGAAGAAAACAACCTAATTGCTACATTAATAGTGTACATTGGTATGTTAATACCATAGAGTTTTGCACTTGAGGATAACATTTTATTCATGTTAATTATACTTAATTTTTTATTTGCTACCTTTCAAAAGTACCTCTGATATTTTCAGTTCAAATTTCCCAAATTCCCAAGTTTTAACTGTGCATGTTTGAAAAGACCTTTGCATTTGTTTTAATTAAATATTAAAATGCCTTTAATATTTAGCACTCTCAATTTTTCGATGTAAATTCTCCCCAAGTTATTGTTCATTCTCAAATTTGAATTTCTTTCTCATTTCATGATATTATTGTCAACTTATAACTGTGGAGGACATGGAATAAGAGGGCATTGTTAACAGCTGTGACTTTCTATGTAATTAACAGCAGAGGACCACCTCGTTGGTCTATGACATGATGTAACTTTAAGTCATGTTTTTCTGATTTGTTGTCAGGGAAGCCTTTGGGGACTGGACTCTAGCTGTTTTTTTACTGTTGTTGTTGATATTTGTTTGTTCATTTTAAATTTATTTTGTTGTGTTCTATGCACTGCCTAATGCAGTAGGGCCATGATCTCAAGCAGGTCTTCCAGGCACTGTTGCAATATAGATATGTAATAACATCAACTCTTTTTGACAATACATTCTTCTTCCAGTTGACTATTGGTGTTATGAATTACATTTTCTCCAACTGTACTGTTCCACACTCCTCCACCCCTCCGTATTTTATTTTGTAATTTACAACTTTGTTAGGAATTTTAAAAGTGATTTTTCTATTGTTAGTGGGGTTCAGAACATGACCCAGATTAATATAGTCTTCAATGTTTTTCTTTATTGTTGTTAGCAAGTAAAAAGACAAGTAGATTATTAAATATAAAATTGGGGTATAAAACATTCTTATCCACTGTGATACTTTCTGTAGTTGTGGATTTTTTTTTCTTTTGTTTTGTTCTTCTGGTTCCTTGAGGAATTCTGTTTACAGCGGTAGAGACTTGATTAGGATGTCATACAGGTTGGCTGTTATCTGCCTGAGATTAACATGCATTTGACCGCTTTTGGAGAAAGGATACTGGCCTCAAGGGTCTGTTGATGTGACCTGGTCTGCTCTTACTTTCTACCAGTCATAAATTTCCTATATCTGCATATCTGTACGAAGGAGGAAGAGAAGTTTAAAGGATAGTATTGGCAAATTTCCAAAGACTACACTTTTCTTAGTCTGCATTAAAGTTCACATGAAACAAAGAGGTAAAAGCAAGCAAGAAAATAGAAATGAGGATATAGAATCTTCCATAGTGAAAAAAGTGACACTTTTCTTGAAGAGAAGAGTGAGAGAGAATGAGCATTGGATGACATTTCTCCCAGAGTTTTTGAAAAAACTTACATGAAAACTTCATGTATAATACCAAGCTTTTGTAATGTCTGTCTAGTCAGGTTGTCCTCTAAGAATATTTCAGGAAGCATATATATTTGAAGCAAAGCAAAAAGGGAACTGGGAATGATTATGAATTTCATTGCAATGTTTTTAAGTATTTTGAAAAAAAAATGGGAAAAATAAAAGAATAATTTGAAGACAAACGGAGTACAGAATTAAGTACAAAAATGGGTTTACTATATGTAGGTTGGTGGCAACTAACCTGGTAGTGTATTTTGGAATTGTATTACGTGCCAGTGCTACAAACTCAGAACCCAGTAATGATCTTCCTGAGGTCAAAAACTGAAAAGTAGACATCAGACTGTGTTGGATCAGCCCCAGAGTTTGTTTGACAATGATTGTGCAGTTCTTTCTGTTTGTCATTAACAAAAATAAAGTTGTCAGGACAGTTTGCTCTTTTGCTGCTATTGGGTTTATTGGCTTTCCACTGTTATGCTAATAAAACCTTTTGTCAGCAGATGCAAATGAGACCTAGTTTAGCAACAGCAGAACTTTTTAACACAACTTTTTTTTTTTTTTTTCCATACAGAATTACATTTTAAGGGCTGAATGGAAACCACATGAAGACGGCAGATATAAATGTCCTTAATGCAAATCTGCAATACTGTTTTTGCTGACTTATTTTCCCCCTGCTTTCATGTCCAGCCAGGTATGTCCTATTAATGTAAGAGTCTAGCCTTCCAAAGATCCTTAGAAAACTCAGATGGTATCTGAAGGATAAAAATTTGTCATTTTAATTTGA
This sequence comes from Cygnus atratus, assembly GCF_013377495.2. Classification (NCBI taxonomy): domain Eukaryota; kingdom Metazoa; phylum Chordata; class Aves; order Anseriformes; family Anatidae; genus Cygnus; species Cygnus atratus. The sequence goes on from NC_066365.1 coordinate 5,091,278, forward strand.
CTAAGGTCAGTTGGAAAGAAAACGCAAATGATTCTAAACAAAAATAGAGGATCTTCCTGCACTCAAGATCCAAACTTAATTGCTTGGGCCCCTATTAAATGCCCTGAGAAAGGTTTGGAAGATTAGGTTTGTTAAACAAAGAAAAGCTTCCTCTTTTTTTTTTTTTTGGATAACTAAATCTCTTTTATTATGTCCATAAAAGCACAACATTACTGAGATTTGAGATTGAAATTCTAGGAAACTATGACTGGGTTTGGTTACAACTGCATAGCTATCACAAGCTGCCAGGGCTTTAGCCTTTAGCTTGAGGGCTCAAGGCTCGTACTTCAAGAAGCAAGTCTTATATATTGTTACCATTTCGTTATGAAGTTCTGCACAATGATAGCGATATTATCCTTGTTTGTATCTCATTTATTGCAATAAATTTACTGAACCCATATTGGTAAATATAATACGTAGAAAACTGTCATGAACTGCCTGTTTTGTATATGAAGGCATGGTAAAAAGAATAATATGGTTTAAGTGTCAGAAGCTGAGCTGACAATAAGAAACATATATGAAATGAAGAGCTGGACTGCAGTCACTCCTGCTTTCTTCTCTTCATTCAGGCAGGAAAACCACAAGTAACAATGTTATTTCCATTTCATTTGATTATCTTTATAATCTGTCTTACACACTGAAAGCACTGGTTGTATCCTTTGAAAGACCACCTAAATTACACTAACATATTTCTGTTCACAGAGTATGAAATTGAAATTTAACAGGCTTCAATGTGAAGAATATCAGAAAAGCTGAAAAATAAGTAGGACTGCCAGTAGAACTGATTGAATGCACTGATATAATGGTAAATCCTAACAGAAGTTGTGCCACAGATTGTAAAAGAATTATGCCAAACAGTCCATATGATCCATGACCTGCTAACCTTTTCCATTTTACTTTGGAAAATCAGTCCTCTAGAGACTAAAAATTAATCCAGAAAACCCCCAGACATTTTATCATTGCTTGATTAGAGCATTCTTTAGTTGGTACATCTTTAACCAGAATGGATGCTTCTGGTCTTATTTCTTTTGCTCTCTTCTTGTCAGAAGTCAAATCTTTTAGGGAAAAAAATGGTTTTATTAAAGAAAATGCTTTTGTGTTCCTTAAGATTCTTATGTTTTAAATACCTATAGGAAATGTTTTTCATTAGATGAAGAATAAAAGAGGCAAATGTTATTGTGCATGCCCGTATTTGGCATTTGATGATAAGCAGCCAAAAAATCAATGTGACCCATATGTCCAAACAGTATGCCGCTGGGGCGTGTTTTCTGTAATACACCGCAAAGGAGATCATGTGTTGTGTAGCTAGCATATGCATTTATTTCTCTCTTATTTGCCTTTGTAGAAAATTACAAAGCAACATTTTTCAGAGTAGTGTAATTGTTTTTTCTTCTTTGTCTACATTAGTCTTTTGCACAGAGGTTGGAAGTAATGCGATTGGTCCCCTTCCCTTTCATTGCAGCCACTGTTGGCAGGATGGATGAGAAGTAATCATTGTGAATTATTATCTTGTTTCAGATTCTAGATTATGAAAATAGAAGCAGCTGGTGGATAGCAGAAGAGCTATTCTATGTGTGGCAGTTATGTCATACCTCTTAGTCGTTATCTCTGTCATGAGTGTTTCTCAGGAAGATCTTACCTTTGAGAAGAGCTCGCTGATATCTGCTTGTAGAAAAAGTGCGAACCTTCAAACTACAGGAGAATGTGAGAGAATTTTTAGGTGGTTTGTTTGACAGAAGCATCCTTTATTTCATCTTGGTCTCTGTTCCCTTGCAACCCATATTTCAACAGCCATGTTCAGCAGATGTAGTTCAGGTAGAGAAGTTTGCAGAGGCAGTGGCCATTTCTCAAATGTGACCAATAACATTATACATTTTATCTTTTTCAGCAGGTCTTACTTCTTGCTCTTCTATTAGTAAGGTTTTAGTCTAATTCAAGTTTAGATTAGTTAGTGACTAAGGAATTAGTTGTTCTATGTGTAGAGAAGAAAAACAGGTCTGGAAACCCACACTTGTGTAGTGAATGAGTTGAAGCAGTTGTTGGTAATGCTGTTTATGAAGTTTATAGTGACAAATTGTATTTTCTTTTCATAAAGTAGGTCAGAAAGTTTAATAATTTTATTGCCTTGGATAATAATCAGGGTCTCTGTGATAAGATTCAGGCGTCTAATTCAGAGGTTTAATTTTAATTTAACTTTACCCAGTGGATTTGAAAATAGAGCCTTTTAATTAAGTGCCTTAACATGGATTTGTACAAAGAGCTTTTTTCTTTCCTGATCAAACTTGATGGACATTTCTTGAACTTTGTCTTCTGGCACTTTGTGTTACGTCGTGAGTATATGTAGTTGTATGCCTATATACCTGTGTATGCGAGCTGTCCCCTGTATAATCCCTTACTGTTTTGCAACGATTAAACATGAGATAAAACATAAACATCAGGAACAAAGATGGGGAGGATTGAAGGTCAGTGAGTCATTCACATAGCAGCTTTCAAACTTAGATTGAAAAGAGCTTAAAGTGGGATGGAGTGATATCTCGGGGGACAGTGGCTAGAAATACTGTACGATGCACTACAATTGGGCATAAATTGTGATATATCTCTTTAGCTGCATTTGATTTTTGACAAGGAAGAAAAAATATTGCTTTCAGTTGCACAATTTTGAAAAATTTTGAAAAAAAAATAAAGAAAACACAGATGCCAGAACTGGATGATGTGTTCCCTTGTGCTTTGTTAAATACAAAGATGAGATCCTTTCTTTTCTCCCACTCATCGTTCTCTTGTTTTGTATTTGAAAGGCATGGCAGTGTCTTAAGTCACAACATATCCCTGGGAAGTTGTTTGTTGTTGGTTGCTCTGGCTCCTCGTTGTTGGCACTCATTTTGTAGGTGTGGCCTCCATGTTGTGTTCCCAAATACTTTGCTTTGTATTTCACAGAATTGAAATGAATACTGTCTGAAAACCTGTAGACAGCTAGGAAACTCAGATCAGTTTATTTTACAAACCTGTCTTCCTTGTTATATCAGTATTTCACTATATCTACTGTAATTATCATTAATGACTTCTGGATGGTATAGAAAATGGTATATCATGGTGTTCATGATTTAAACTGAATGTGATATGGAATGAAGTCAGAGGTCTTGTAAAAGTCTGTATCTGTTACATCTGCACAGTTACTTTCTCTCTAAAAACCCTTGTGAATGAAGTCAGGTGTCTTTGATAAGACTATTCTTTTATAGAACAGTATCAACTGGCATTTATGTTCATAAATTATTAGTTTCAGTAGTTATCAACTGTACACAGGAGTCTAATGACTGAGTCTGCAAAGACAGAGGAAATTAAGTGCATTGTCAAAGGGCTTAAATGCACTGTTGAGGAGTCTGAGAGACATTGCGAAATGTGTGTGCATCTGGAAATTAGGAAAGACAGCAGACTACTCTTTAGCTCTGTATTAAGTTAAATCCACATAAAATTCTTCTTTATTGTGTCCAGGAGTGTTGTCAAGCTTCTGGCCTGATGATACCTTGTTGTATTTGGTACACTCAACAGAGAATGATGTTTTTTTCTTTTTCTCTCTCTTCTCTCTCTTCTCTCTCTTCTCTCTCTTCTCTCTCTTCTCTCTCTTCTCTCTCTTCTCTCTCTTCTCTCTCTTCTCTCTCTTCTCTCTCTTCTCTCTCTTCTCTCTCTTCTCTCTCTTCTCTCTCTTCTCTCTCTTCTCTCTCTTCTCTCTCTTCTCTCTCTTCTCTCTCTTCTCTCTCTTCTCTCTCTTCTCTCTCTTCTCTCTCTTCTCTCTCTTCTCTCTCTTCTCTCTCTTCTCTTTTCTCTCTTCTCTTTTCTCTCTTCTTTTTTTTTTTCTTTTTCCTTTTTCCATTTACAAATGTTTCAAGATTAATTAAAAAATATATTATCTCAGCATCTATCAAAGGACTCTTGTAAGAAATCTCTTTTCGTTTTAGTACTTAATGGTTGCTTCACATTTTCCTTGCTTTCTGAAGCACTGGCTGATAGAAACACAGCAATCTAAATCGCTGATAATTTCTTTATATCCATCTTGGAAAAACTGCACTATTTTCTTTTGTTCTTCAGCTATGGCAAAAAATATCCTTTACAGATTAACCTTACAATTTTGCTTCCAGAAACCTTGGTTACAATGGTCCAATAGTTTAACAAGCAATATTCTTTTGCTAGAAAATATTCAACTGTAGTTGCCTTCTGTTTGACTTCAGTTTTTGAATCTCGCATGAAGATGTTTCAGTTTTCTGTTCTTGCTTCTAAATTTCTGTTTTGATGTTTTTATGACTTTGTAAGTATCTATCGCAAAATGCTGGGAAATATGAGTAGATAGTCTTAAGACCTATTACTTCGATTTTCTGCATATTAAATTGCTTGGTTTATTCCATCCTAAATTATATATATTTCCAAGTTAAATGCTAAAATATGAACGTGAGGTTTAACTGAGGACTCAACAAAATGTTTAACTAAATAAGTTTTCAACTGCTCAGAAATGTGTGAAAAACTACTTCATGTTCACTAAACTGTCACCCTTGGCAATTTTGTCCAATATATCACTGAAGATAAGATCAGATACTAGTAGATTTGTTTCATTTTCTTTTTCTCCTGCTAGATCTTACTCCCTTATCATCTCATTGTATTGCTTTCTTCCTCTTTATTGTTTGGCCTTGCAATTCCAGAAAACTATTCCTTAGGATCACTGCACTCAGATCTTGTGTGTCTGTGCTCAGATTCTTGTTTGCTGAGGTTTGGACTGGAGGAAGGTGCTTAAAATAAAATGTTCTTAGGTTAAGTTCAATGTAGCAGATGTAATGTGTAGCTCGGGAAGACGGGAGTAACATGGCAAGAAAGGATATAACTGTAAGAGAGAGAGTTGAAGAAAGATGAAAATGTGCAAAATCTGAAAATAAATGTAACTGTCCTGAAGTGGCAAAAAAAAGAAAAAAAAAAAAAAAAAGGAAATTAATGACAGCAGATCCCATAAAAAGATAAGGTTTGAGGGTAAAAATTTGCACCTAGATCCTGGCTGAAATCAATGCCAATTTAGCCTGTGAGCCTGCTCACTTATTCAGGTTCACATTTCCACATTTGAGGCCAGACATAGACAAGATCAGTCATTCAGAGCCTTTCAAAACTGGTACCTCTGGCAGAACTTCAACAGCCTGTCCCTCCTTCCTCACCAGCAGCTTTCTGGTGCAGCTACCAAGTGAACCATCATGTACCACAGGCTTCCGTTCTGCTGTATCTTCTGCTTTAATTTAATAGTCACATAATTTAATTATCTTCTCCAGATGTGGATTCATTAGATCTGGCTAGAATTCTGTTTGGCATAAAATTTTGAGATTTTGAAACTTTTGTTCATTCAGCATTGGGCGAAGACCGAAGGGATGAGGACTAAAAAAAAGACTCTAAAAGAGTGTCATGATAGAGAATAGACAAATACACCACCTTCTGCAATAGAGGGATGATGTACTTTGCAGTTTGGAATTCCCAAAGGTTCCTTTATAACTCTTGGCTGCAGAGTTGGTTTGATAAATTGATGTTTATTTGCACAAAAAGGAGTGGCTCTAGCAGAGAAGATGAACTCCATAGTGTAGGTCCCTTATTTTAAATAAAAGACAAGAAGATCCTGGGAGCCATTTCCCCAGCAATGAAACAGCTTTCCAACAGTGAATGGTAGGACCAAACACGTGCCTCTGTTCAGGCATTTTTTTGTTGCTTGATATTTAGTTTAGCCAGTATGTTACTAGAGACATCACCATGACTTTTATTACTTCAAATGCCAAATGAAACTATTAAATAAGCATTGACTTTGTTGCTGTTCCTCTAAACGTTGTAGTTTATTTTTGAAATATAATGGTTAAACAGGGTGTAGCATTCTTTATGGCCATCTGTTTTTTAAATGTTCTGGCAAAAATAAAACAGATATATGTATATAGCTAAATAGTAGAATCAGTGTTAAGTAAACATCCAAAAAGATTCAAAGGCCAAAAAATTACTTTTATTTTCTTCCTGTGGGTGAGTCTGCTATGTCTCCTAGAACATAGAGGGACAATGTATTTTTCTATATCATTATAATGTAGATAAACACCTGTTTAGGCAGCCACCGTGCAGTGTTTGTCAGGTTGTTGTAACCCAATCATGAAAAAAATTCATTGCACCCTTCCTTATTTAAAAATAAATAAATAAATAAATAAAAATCCCTCTAAAGAACTGGGATGGTATGGTTGCACCTTGAAAAGGACAACCATGATGTCTCAGTTTAATTGCATTTGTACTGTCTGTTACTCTTTTTATTCTGGAGGGACTCGATGTGAAAGATTTTGATTTTCCAAAGTGACTAGTTGTTTTGGATGCCTTAAGATTCTGCAAATTTCCAGTGTGAGACATATAGAAAAATCTGAATTATCTTCCCATTTTCAGACAGTCAAGCCTGCTTCATGTCCCTTACAGACTGCTTGCATTCTGAAGACATGAAAATTGAAAACATTTCACAGAATCACAGAATGGGCAAGATTGGAAGGGACCTCTGAAATCATCCAGTCCAACTCCCTGCCTTGCAGGATCACCTAGATCACATTGCACTGGATGGCATCCGGGCGGGTTTTGAATATCGCCAGAGAAGGAGACTCCACAACCTCTCTGGGCAAACTGTTCCACTGCTCTGTCACCCAGTTCATCTCTTTTTCCTGCATTCTGTGAAGTGAAAGTATATTTCTTAGATTTTTTTTTTTAATGTATGTGCTCATTTGGAAAAAGCTATTGATGCTAATGAGTATTTCTTCCAGAAATGGGAAGGCTGAAAAATCTTTTGGTGAAGGAGATTCAAGATGAACAACAACCTTCTAAAACAGGAATGAATTTGATTGTGTCTTTTTTTAAAGCCTGCTACCAGTGATATCCTAGAAATAATTAGTAAGTCACTGTTATTTGCTTCTTTTTTGTTTCTGACTAGCTGAGCAGGACACTGCATTCAATGCTATGGTAAATATCTGAGTTGGAGTACTTGTGATTTTATATTTTAAATTAGACACAGATCATGCAGAATGTACTGCTAACTCACGTGGTGCAGATTAATTTGTATCTATAAATACCCCTGAAAAATATATATGTTCCCAGTTTTACTTGGACATTCTCCTAAGACTTCCGTCTTGTGAAGATTGTGTTTCTTCATTATTTAAAAAAAAATAAAATAAAATAAAATTGTATAGAATGAGGGAGTTTTTTTCCCTATACAAACCACAATAAAATTGGAAGGATGTCCATTCTTATTAAAGCTGTTTCAGGCAAAGTAATTTATTACAATCACAAAAGTACTATTGATACACCAATTGTTAGAAATGAAGTTTTAGAGACATCTCAGGGTTTTTCACCAGCCACAGAGTTCAGGGGAGACTAATGTAGTGCTTTCACTTCTTTTGGAGGAGAAAAAGAAAATAAAAGTAAGCTTTAATATTATTATCATTGCTTATCTGAGAAACTGAGAAAAATTATGCTAAGCCTAAATATCATTGAATTTTGCTTTCACAGGATGAAATCCAGCTAGAAATTCTATTTTCTCAGAAGCTGATAATGGGTAGCTCCATGTAATATGCAAACACCTCCAAATATTTGTCTTTATTCACTGTGTTTTTAATTTTACTGAAGACTTAATGCAAGTTGATGACTTGGAAAGGAAGTGTTTGTAAAATCTGCATAAAGTTATTGTGGGATAGCAATAGTTGTATTACATTCCTTTCACAATAAGGTTAAATATGTAATTGTTTATTTTTTATGGCCTTCCTAAATTTTATTTATTTATTTTAAGGTCTAAACCAGTCTCATTTGCTTTCAGTCCACTTTTACGGTACATTCAACACCTCAGAGTCAAACCGATCATAATCACCAACTTTAGGGAAGGTAAAATGTGTTGTTGCACCTGCAGTTATGACATTCTTTCCCACAATCTCCTTCCACTTTCTTTACCAAAAGCCTCAATGTCTGATCCAATAAGCATAAAAATATATGTGAACTTCTGAGCCATGAGTACTTCAATGATAAAGAAATATCTACCTCACTTTTATAAAGGCTTTTTTTTAGAGCCTTTCAGAGCCTATTGCATTTACTTACTGTAAAAATACTTTCCTAAGCTCCAGTCGTTTTTATCATGTTGGTTGGAAACTGAAAGAGAGTAACAAACCTCTGGTCGGTAACACTTTAAGTGCAAGTGGTGAGCAATTAGAACAATATCAGAGGAAAAAGGAGGAAGTCTGTATCTCAAACTATTATGGTTTTAATCAAAACAGATTTATGTAATTCTTGGTCAGTGTAAACTGACTCTGCTGTTTTGAAGTCAACAGACCTAGACCATTTAACTTAATACAGGAGTAGGAATTTATTGCTTTCCATATATGAAGTGCCATTTATAAAAAAGCAAACACATCCAAAAAAAAGCCCTGATCCCAAGAGACCATCCCTACCATCCCTTTTAAACTGCTGGTTTACTTCTAAAGTGTTCTTCAGTCCATGTCATGTATTAGCTGTTTTCTATCTGCCTGTACTGTGAGGACAAGCTTACGAGTGGCCTCCAACCCAAATGCACGTGCATGGCTCCCAGTCTTGGTAGCTGCATCGCTCCAGGGTCTTCTCCGTCAAAGCAGGGAACAGGACAACCTATCACCTCTGCTGGTGCCAGGTGAACCTTGACCCCGTATACAAGAGAGAAGTTGGTGGAAGGACAATTTAAGTGCATTTGGGTGATGACCAGACTGCCATGCTTTAAGCCAAAATGTTCTGATGTGGATGGGCTTTCGAGCTGAAACCCTTTTGTCTTCTAGCTGGTAGGACATGGAAGACTGCAGGATGGGGTTAGTGAGTTGATTAACATCTGTACTCCCTTCTGGGGTCTTGTTCTGGTTTTGAGGCAAGAGTAACTTGGTGGCTATTCATTTGTGCTTTCCCCCTGCCAAATCAGGCTTCCCTGAGATCCATGTCTTACTCATCACATTCTACTTTGTGTTTGTGCGTTAACATTCCTTGCTGAAGCCATGCAGTATCGCATCCCACATGTCAACCAGGGTGTTCTCAGTGTGGGAAAATAATGGAAAATGAATTTTTTTTTTTTTGGCATTCAAAGTTTATAGCTGAGAAACCTGAGGTAAATGGTATGTTACTACTGGGCCAAGGGGTCACCCTGTCTCCATAAAACTGCCTCGTGCAATGTGATATGAGCCGTTGTTCAGCCCTTGGGACAGACAGAGAGTTAAAAGGTGAGGCTGTCATCCTCCTTGCGTCCCCTAGGTGCAGAGTGTTACAGAGACAAATGCACATGAGGGGAAGATTTCTGACCATGAAAGACAGAAGGGTATTTCAATGTAATTAGAGTTCATCAAGTCTGTCAAAACTGTGTAGACCTGTGCAACTAAAGTGAGTGCAGCTGTGCTCTCTGCATTGCACTTCATGTTGTATTTCATGGGTAGCCATAACTGTAGGTTACAAAGCTTGTTTAATTTATACTGGCAACGCTGAGTGTCTAGGAAATAATAGTATAGTGGTGATGTGTGAATCTCAAAATATTCAGAGGTTTGTTCTGGTTTGGATAGCAGTAAAAAGCACAGATGCTAATCTGAGCCTATTGGATCTCTCAAAACAGGCTGGGGACCCCAGTACAGAAGAAGTCTCCTAAGTTTTTTGGCCACTGCTAGATTTAATTTTGAACTGGATGGACCACTGCCCAAGGCAACTGCAAACAAATGGTAGCAATCAGCAGCAAAGAGAGCCAGAGAGAAAGGCAAAAGCTACACAAGTAATGTAGCCGGGTTTCATTTCAGTTGAACTCTGGCATGCTTTTTCTTATTGGCTCTGAAATGTCTTGGCATGTAGATCAAGATATCCAAGTGTTGTGGGTTAACCCCAGTAGGCAGCTAAGCACTACACAGCCACTTGCTCACTTCTACCAATGGCCCCCCAGCACCAGAGGAGGGAGAGGGGAAGAGGAAAAGAAGAGGAAAAGCAAGAAAACTTGGGGTCACAATACGCATTGCTTAACAAGCAAAGAAGTGAAGAAAAAAAGAAGGAAAACAAAAGAATTGATACAAAGCAGTCACTCACCACTTCCCATGGGTAGACCAATGCCCAGCCAGTTCCCAAGCAGAAGATGTCATGACATTATTTGGCCTTGAATATCTCTTTGGTTAGTTCAGGTGATCTGCCTGCTTGTGTCCCCTCCCAACCTCCTCTGTGCGCCCCAAGTCTGTTCATTGAAGGGCAGAGGGAGAAGCAGGGAAGGCCCTGCAGCAACAGCTAAAGCTTGGGTGTGTTATCAGCATTGTTTCAGTCACAAATCTAAAACAGGATCATACGAGCCTTTATGAAGAAAATTAACTCCATCCCAGCCAGACCCACTGCACCAAGCAATTTGAGCAGAAATTTACTCTTCATCTCTTTGGAAATACTTTATGCCTGCAGTTCAGGAAGTTCAGCAGAAACCTGCGTCTTCAAACTGAGGCTCCAATGTCAAGCTAATCTGTTCCCACACATACCAGTTCCACGGGAGCAGGTCTGCTTTCAGATATTTTGCTCTTCAACCTTGAAGGCACTGAAGGAAGGTAGTCTGCTGACCGGTGTGGAAGGAAGATGCTGGGGCAGAGTCATCTTGTCTTTGTAGCCAAAATAGTTGGCATAAAGGGTTTGAAACGAGTAACAGTGAAGGTACTGGATCAGAGATGAGGAGGTTAACTACAAATTTCCATTTTTTTTTGGCATTTCAAGGATTTGCATTTTAAAGAACAATATATCCCCAGCTTTAATTCTGTTTTACATAAGCACTTCTATTTAAGAAGTGCCTTTACCTTTACTAAAAGGGCAAAACTAACTGAATAATGTGCACTTCTAGGTGTAGTGAGACCTGTATTGCATCTGAAGTTTGCCGGAGACTGACAGCTCCTACGAGGCACCACATTTAGTTCTCAGGAGCTTACCAGTTTGTAACCAGCATGAAAAAAAGAAGTACCGGGGGCCTCACATAAGTTTTTAAGATTTGTTGGCATGACCTGTGGGGCTTGCAACTTCTGTGAGTACCATGTTTCATGCTTAGCTAATGAGGCTTAGAGGTTTTTGGGAAAACTTGTGCCTAAAAAACACCCTAAAATAGTTTGCATGTGGTCAGAACCTGGGGTCCCTAAAGCAACCACTAATCAATTCTGTGATTCTGTGGTCAGAGAAACCCTTTTTTATTCCACAACACTCAAGGAAAACACTGTTATTTAGATAAGGTATTTTCTCTATAACAGGAAGTAGGACCAGGAGTTCATTAGAAATCTGATTGTCAGTCTTTATTCCTGTATAGCTTTTGCTGGCAAAGTTATTTGGTGTAAAAATCCTGTTGTTAATCCCTGGCTGGATTAGATTTATTTTTAAGTGTCAAGTAAATTGATCAACCCTTTCTTGTTTTTATTACTGAACTTTAAAAATTGCCAGATGCTGCTGTTGAGTGGTGGTTTATGAGGCTTCTTGTCAATAGCCTGAGGCAGGGCAGAAATAGAAGGGCAAGGAGGTTATTTTTGGAATGTACAATGTGGTACTTTATGTTGCACATTTATTTTAAGAGAGGCCATGGACTGTGAAGGCATTTTAAGTTTGCACCTTTCTCTCCTGATAGTTTTGGTTTGTTGTAATTAGAGGAAAAATGGTGACTGATGATTGTCAGAAACTTGTCATTGGTCCCCTTAGTGCTATAGATCGCATAGCACTGGATAGCCCAGAAGAAGCAAACAGGTCTGTAGGGCAGTAGCATCACTTCTGGGGGTGTATAGTTAAAGAAACACGTGGCGTGTTTACAAGTTGAGTGGCTGGTTATATGTTCTAATTTACTTCCAGAATGAAAAGTTGACAGGTCACATGCCTGAAGTTAGGCCCCAAGTATATAAGCAGAAATATTTTTTCAAAGATGCTGAGTACGTAAATAGCTACCATGATTTAAGTGGCGCAGGAGTTGACCAGCAGCTGTACAGAAGCAACGTGCTACTATTCACGTAAGCAAACATGTTCTTGAAGGTTAAATGTGGGCAGGTAAAACACAAATAATAAAAATTCACATAAGGCATGGCAAAGTCTTTAATATTTGTCAAATATGTCAGGGAAGCTCTTGACCCCTGTGCCAATCATGTCACACATCCCCATTGATTATTATTTTTATTATTTTTTTGAAAATAGACCTTTGTGTTCATTGAGGGCTGGTTTGCAAAGGAAGTTTTTAATCTCTGGAATTCTTTGTCCTTTGAGTAGGAGAGAGGGGGCAAAAAGAGGAGTAAGGAAAGGAGTGCAATTTCTAAACAGGGAAAAACAAAAGAAAATATGTCCAAACTCCAAAACTTAGTATTTTTCAGAGTCTCATAACTACAAAATTGTTTGTCTGATTGTTCCACGATAAATATCTTCCTCTGTGTATGGTCTAGACAGCAGATATTTTAAATGGAAAGGTGCTTTTCTTTCCCTCTGTTACAGGAATTTAGTATTGGGATTATGGTTTAAAGGAAACTCTTACCTTGACTATGGAGTAGTTAGTATAACCTCATTACAGTCTGAGGGAAAGGAATTTCACTAGTTGTTATATTCGGGAATTTTTCTGGTCCCTCCACTTTAGGAAAGGAAGTCAGTTGCTCAGGAAACCTGGTGACTGCAGTGCAGAGGCTGGTGGGGATAGTCCTGATCTAGTTATTCTGGCACATATGTGAGCAGTAAGTGATGCAAATGAGACATTCCAAGAATAAGTGATAAATTTGGCAACACTCATGTGGCAAGTTCCAGTGAGGGAAAACAGACATCAAAAAACCAGAACTGCTTTATTTAGTTATGATGAATCTCAGATAAGAATCTTCTAGTTCCCCTAACTTAAATGCATTTAAAAAGAAAGTATGATGTATACATATATGTATGTATGCACACACACACCTGTTGGAAATGTAAAACCAACGGCTACATTTCTGCTTCTTAATCAGATTATATATTTAACTGAGGGATGTTACATATATAAAAGCTCATCTGTGTTAAGTTAAAGGGGCAGAATTTTTCATTGCCTTATTTTCTATGGTATAAGCTGTTAACAATGCCAAAGGAGTTATCTGTATTTCTGAAAACAGGAGAACGGTTCTGCCTCTCTGGCGCAGGAGAAGATGAATTGCTTTCTGCCAGTAAAGTTTGAAGGATAAAGTTTCTTTTGAAAGTGTCTCATCTCCATTGAGAGAGAGCATGGTATTTTGTTTCTCTTCACAGCTACCTGCCCTATATAGTTGTGGTTTATTCATTTGTCTTTATTGCAATGTGGCCGTGCTTTACCTATATACTGTACATCCATCTTGATTTAAAGCTGTGTATCATACTTTTCTTTTCATCTAGGATTTGATATTCTTAACTTTGCTTGGGAATGTCATTTCAGAGGGAGGACAGTTGCTCTTTTTTGAAGATTTCTGGTCTCAGAATCATCTCTGGAGTGCAGACTGACATCTCATTGCCTTCTCTTTAAGCTCTAACAACTAGGTAGCAACTTCAGATTGAAGCTCAATTCAAAACCAAGTCACTGGGATAAAGAATTATCATTTTAGTGAAAATGTAGTCACCATCTATTAATCTATCTATTAGATTAAAAAAAAAAAAAAAGAGCAGACCAGTTGTTGATTTTGGTTGTTCCTATTTGGTTGAAAACTTAGGAAATTTTTGTTTAGTGTTTCACGCTGCCATTATTTATAACTGCGACTCACTGCACTTTAGTCACTTTAAACAATCTGGTTGCTAGAGCCAAAGACAATTCCAAACCATACAGATTTAAATGTTTAAGCAAATCAATGACATTATTAATTCATAAATCCCTTGTTAGCAATCTGTAGAAAGAATGTTTGCTTTACCACATACAACTAAACAATACAGATGGATATGTAATTTCTGCTAAAGCATGATCCTCATTCAAGTGGAGTTTTAGCATTTTTGTGTTTATCTTTTGTCAGCACATTGCAGAATGAGTTCAGTTAGTTCACAAATAGCTGAAGTAGTAGTAGTTCAAGCATCTTTTTAAGGGATTATATTTTTATTGTATGGTCAATAATATAGATTTTGACATTATATACTGTTCAGACCTATGTATGTTCAAAGTCCACAAGTCCACACTGTGAAATTCTGCTTTTATTCTACCTTCTTTTCAGTAAAATTTCACTGAAAAAAAAAAAAAAAAGGAAATATCTCAGTTACGATATCAATAATGTCCATGAAGCATGGTGTGTATTCTTGCATTTGTCTTTGAAAAGGGAGTGGTCAGGTAGGACTTTGCATACACACCTTATGAAATAGTTGTTAGCAGCTGTTGAATGAGAGTGTCGGGGTGCAGATAATTGCCAGTAGGGACAGAACTAAAATTTGAATTTGGAGACATTTCTAAGTATTGCATGCTAAATCATAGACTAAGATGACTTATGAAGATAAGTTTTCCCTGAAGGTCTTTATGGACAAAAAATGTAGAGAAGAAACAGAACATATAGAAAAGGTAATCAAAACTATCTCTGTGAAGGTTCTGTTAATATGAGGTGCTCATCTGAGACTATACGAACAGGATCAACAGGTAGATGTCTACTGAAAGCAGAAGGTAAATGTACAGTTACATATGTTCTTTCTACATTGTTTTTAGGAGAAGAATATTCCTGGTTGTAGATCTTGAAGACAAAACAAAAGGCTGATACTATAAACTGTTTGTCCAATTAAAATACCTGTGACAAGAAGGGAAAGGTAAGACTAGCCACAAGCAGCTGTCTTAACTGAATTGTAAAATGTTTTTATCAAGATCTCATAAATCCTCATTGTGTTCATAGGCAGTTATATTTTGGCTTGAACAAACCCATGGCCTTCATGTACCTAAGGTGAGGGAAATGGGATTTCTGTCCCACATTATTCTCCTGTGTGGCACTGTGTTGGCCGTTGCCACCCACGGTGCACTGCTGCATAAATTAAGTCTGAAGAGGAATCCCCCCGAGTTTCGGTTAGTCCATATAATAAATCATATACAACGAAAAGAATATTCCCTTAAGCCAAAGGGAAGTGATAAAGAGTGGAGTATGTGGGTCCATCTGGTCAGAATCTCATAAAAATGTGTTTACTCTTCATTTTACATACCCTCTATGTGTTGATATGACATAATTCTCTATAAAGGTAGGAATACTGTGCACATACAACCACGAGTTTGTATGAGATACTGTGAATATCCCATGAGAGAGGGAACAAAACATAATTTAAAGTTGGAACCAGGAGTGATTTATGAAGATCATTGTCTTACTGATTCAGATACTTTCCATATGTTGTAGAAACCACTTTTTGCATGGTATGCCTAAAACATGTAGCAAATCTACCTCCTTTAAAATGTTTTTCTTAAAATGAAATTATTATTTTTTTAAAATCTCCGTTCTGTGGTATCCCACCTTATTTTTATTGAAAGGACACTTTAACATGAAAGAGATTGTGAGGTGACTCTGCTGAAGTTTGGTGTGGTTGACAAAAAAACTAGAAGTACTTTTGATGCTAAAACATCCTATTGCACTGTATTTATGGCTTGACTTCTGTATCACGCTTATCTGATACATAATATGCCCTGTATTATGCTTAACACCCTGAAAGTACTAGCCTAGTATGGGAGGAACAAATTTATTTATTTGTTTTTACAGCTGTAGCACCTAATAATTATATATCTCATTTTATTTTAGAAATTATTTAAAGATATGGACCTAGTTGTATTTAAATTATGTGATGGGAACATGATTACTAAAAATCCATTACTGTTTGAGGCATTAAAACACTCCATTGAATTTATTATAATGCATAAAATAATTTTACTATGTGTAGACTATTTCACTGGTTGCTTAGTGAATGAAGGGACATGTATTAATCACATAAATCAACACCACCTGTGGCAACTTGCCCCCCTGAAGTACCTGCCAAGGAGAGATGGATGAACAAAGCATGAGGAAGAAATTATCTGGTGTGTGCTGTGCCTTTTTGCTTGCGATCTTCTAGAACGTATTTGTTTGTTCACCAAACAGTGCCTGCAGAGTAGTTTGGCTTGTAGCTTGTTTGGAGGCAATTTGTAGTTAGTATCAAAATACGCTTCCAATGAAGATTATTTATCACTAATGGAGGGACCCATTTTTTTGTTCTTTGTGTTTGATCCCTTCCTTACTTAACAAGTCCATGGATCACAAATGAGACATTGCAGTGTTACTGCTGTACAAATTAATAACAGTATGAATCACCTACAAATACAATAGCTTTACTTTGGACCCTTCATAATGATCTCCACAGACTTCAGGGGTATTCAGAACAAACCTTAGAATCAATTTCTCAGCGTGAACATATGGGACTGCCACTTTAAAATATATTAGGCACACTTTCCGTAGTCCTTTTTTAAAATTGCTTGTTTCAGTGGCTGTCTCCCATTAAACTTTTTGCTAGGCAATCTGTGGAAAGTGAATTATAAAGAAGATGCAAAGCCACTTGAAACTAATAAAGTACTTGAACAAATATAATTAAGAAATTGTGAACACTGTTTTCCTGTAACTGTAATCCAGGGTCTATGTTTTTAGACGCTTTCCCCCATGTTCCTATTTTGTAAGTCTTATATGTGTTCTGCCATGAGATAGCATAAGAGTTCTAGCAGAAGAGTTGCATAAGATAGTATAAACCAGGCTCATCAGTACCAAAAGCTCACTTTGAAAGTGTTTAAAATGTTTTCAGAAAGATGAAACAACATCAGTACTAAAAATAGTAATAAAAATTCACTTTCCTTGATTAAATGAATCAAAAATAGGTGTGCAACTTGAGCAAAGATTGCATTTATTTATTTATTTATTTATTTATTCTTTGCTTCCTTGATGTGCAGCCATGCACATCTGCTCAGTGCACAGAAGGCTTGTCGGAGCACGCTGGTGAGTAGCACGGTAGCAGGCCTGTGGACATCCTTTGTTGTGTCCTGCGCACTCTGTACGTATCAGTGCCACGTTGTTCTCCAGACTTCCGTGCTGTGCGAGCTTGCTGCTGGGAGGGGAGAACAAATGTGTCTGTAAAGCTTTAACATCTGTTGTAACCATGAGTGCTTTGCTGGATGAGCTCACCAGCAGGTAGGACAGCTCGTTCCTCTGGTCTGCTATCATTAGCTAGCCACCGCTGCTGACCCTTGGAGAATTGTTAATGCATCTTTTCAGGCTTGAGAAAAGGTTAGTCAGCCAAATAGGTGTTTTCTGCATGGCCTAAAGGGAAGGACAAACAACTCTTTCCAAAGCAGCTGTGAAAGCAGCTTCTGCATGTATAGGATAGAAGACAAATGTGCTGGACAGGTTTTCTGTTACTTATTTTAATTTTTATATTTTCACAGAATGAATTTTATCCATGGGCAGGGGACTGAAGAAATGTGTGTATGATTGCTCTACCCTCAGAAGAGGATCTGAGGTGAAAATGAGAGGTGAGTGGACAGAATACTGGCTCTCCGAGCAAGAATTAATTGTATATTATTGTCATGTGTTGCTCTATTGCACTTGCCTACAGGGAAGTGGTAATGAGTCAGTGTTTGTCCATAGATTCAAGATTTATGAGCATGTCAGTTGGCAAATTCAGAACAAGTCCACAGTTGTCTGTTCCATGTTTTTCTGGTTGCTTAAAACAATTTATCATCAGCTGCTTTCTGCTGCTTGTAGGATCACTGGAAATCCCATCCCACTCTATTGTTCTCTCTCTAATGTCAATCAGTTCCACTTCTTTTCTTTCACTGGTGATATGGCTAATTAGAGAAATGGGAACGTGTACTTCATAGCACTGGTACAGCCTCTTCCAAAATCTTTCCTAGGCAAGGACCGCTCTTCTCATCACTTGCTTGGACTTACCGTTTGCCTGTCCCTTCTCTGCTTCAAAAAGCTCTGTGTAACTCTCCTTTTTTATTTTGAGACACATGGGCATGCATCAATTTTTCTGACTCTGTGATGGGTCTGCTTAACTAAGTTCATTTAGGTTCTTCATCAGGAATGAAAGTGGAAACTAAATGTGTCCTCAGGATGGAATAACCCCAATTGTCCCAGCTGAAAAGATGATTAATTTCTTTTCCTTGAAGGTGCACTGTTCACTCATGAAGCTGGTAGCCAAGCCTGATAGTCAGAGATTAGAATTAACGTTTTCCTTTCCAGAAATGCAGTTTGTATTTAAGTGATATACAGCAGAATTGTCTCTAAGAGCTGCAACGTGTGGAAGATATGTAACACAATCTTTTCTTCGCTCATGTATCATCAGCTGTTTACTAGACTCTCGTTTCAAACTCTTTGTTAGCCGTGGTAGTGTAGGGGAAGGAACAAACAGCTTGAGTTTCAAATCTGAAACTGACTTTACAGCACTGACACTTAGGTATGCAAAGAATTACAATTTTTCCCCCTTTGTTTTGACAGTTTGTCTATCGAATGATAAAACAGTTGAAGCTGGACAGGCCTGCAGGAGGTCAGTTTTTTCAACCCTATGGTCATATAGATAGATAGATATTCGTACATTCAGAAGGACAGCTGTATTTTGGATTATTTGCTTCCACAGTGTGTATCGCCCTCATCCACAGCAGGTGGCGCTTGAGCCCCTGAAATGCACAATTTATTCAGCGATTCTTGTGGTTTTACACCACAGGTTCTGTACAAACTGTGGAAGACGCTCTGGTAACATCAGTATCCTCTGATACCGGTTGCTTAAAATCAGAGTGATAGCCCACAAAACAGGATACAGGGTGAGAAGCAAGAAGGAAATTTTTGGAATCAGTTAAATTAACTTGGGCATAAGGACAATTAATGCTGCAGTTTTCCACTCCTTGGAATGCCATGATCCAGGAAACGATGTGATTGCTGTTTGTAACATCATATTCTTAGTAGGAAGCACTTCCCAGAATTGGGAACTGTGTAAACAGCAAATGCATTTAAATATAACAAAAATGTATATTAACCTGAATGAAATCAGCATAAGGAAATAACCGGTTCACAGACGAGCAGAAACAGTGATGCTTGTTTTGCACAAAAGCCAAAAATGCTATTTGATTACAGTCACATTTTTGATACTTTTTATCTTATGCAGGAAAGGTGTTTCAGTCTGCCTGTGCCAAGCAGAACAGAATTTCATGCTGCTAACTTTTCAGTTTAATCCTGCAAAAGCATGATTTCAATTGTTCCTATCTAACAGAACAGAAGGATTTTGGCAGAGGTTTTACACTTACACTGGTTGCCTACTCTAGTGACTAAAACAGAGTCAGACAACTCTAATATTTAGGACTGTAATGTACAGTTTGGAGCGTTAATAATGCAGGCATGATAGGCTTTGGCTCCCTGTGCAGTTAATGGAGAAAGGAGATGCAATTCCTCAGGTACAGGACACTGTACCATGAGTGCATATTACAGAAACATCTTTTTGTGCGTTTTTGTTCTCTGAACTAGTGGTCAGTGCCTTCCAGTGCTTGATAATCCTTCCCATATTTATTATAAAGATGTTCTGTTGTTTTTCAATATAGCCACAAACAGAAAGGAGAAAATGTGAATGGAAAGGCTTGAAAAGTTTTAGGAAAGTGAAAATAGACATTTAAGATCATGATGAGGAAGTAAGATCTGTCTTTCTGGATCCCAAAAAATCCAAAACACTACAAAACATTTGCAAGCAGAGCTAGTGACAAAAGTACTGTCAGGACGGGGTTTCAACCGGTGTTAAATCATTATGGGACCATCAAAGGTCTCTTCTGTTGCTGTTCTGCCTGAGTGCTTACAGAGCCCCTGTAACTAGGCACCACCTCTGTGGTCGTGGAAACTAAGGAAAGTGGGAAGGTTGCGTGTATTATGAGGATACCGACGATGAAGTGAGTTATATGTCATTAGCCACCATAACAAGTGGGATTCCAGGCAGACTGTAAATCATGCACTGAAGCAGGATTATTCTTGCAAATCTATATATAAAAAAGGGTGACGTGACATCGGACACGCTACTGAAGGGAGCCAATCTATATCCTGGTTATGAATGTTAATTGTTAATGAACCTGCATGTTAATGAACCTGCCAATCCACTGAAAACAAGTTATTACTGGTCATTCCCCCTTTAGAGAAAAAGGAGCAAATAACTTTTACTTTGCTTTTCCTATATTCAAGAAAATGCACTTAATAACTTGGTATGACCTAGAAATGCTGGGCTCAACTCTCCCCTGCTCTCCATTCTGTGTAGATACTACCCCTTGTGCCAAGAGGTTTTAACATACTGATGTGTCAGAAACAGTGGCATTTTAAATCTATTTGTCAAAAGAATAGATGGTGGATAAAACATATCTATTAACTTTGAAGATAGCTCTTGCTCAGTAAGGACCTCACCCAGAGCCATAATATTGAATTAATGGTGTAAATACAATTCCAGAACAAACAACCCCCAAAACTGTGTTCAAACAAACAAACAAAAGAAAAGTGACATACTACATTGATGAATCACTGATACATTTGCTGAGCTGAATAATCCTTTGTACTACCCTTGAAGGGAAATTAAGTAAAAAGTCCTATCTGTGGCCATTGTTTGTTATCAGCATACATTGCTAGTCAAAAATGGCTTTGGTATAGAGAAGAGTCTTAGAGTAAGTGTTAATAAATTCCAACTTAAATATAAATGCTGTGCCAAACAAATTGTATGCTATGATGTACAGTTGAAACTTTGAGCCTACCACAAATCCCAGAAGCACACATTCCCAAAACAAGTGCTTTCCAGCAAATACCAAACAAAAATAACTTTTCAACAGAAGATGTCTCTGGAGTATAGCAAAATACCAGCCCTCTTAGGACAGTCATGCAGGAGAAAGTAAGTAGTCATCATAAACTCCAACTTCTTCTGTGGAACCAGCCAATAACCATCATGCCTGGGTGGTGTCAAGAAGAACGAGATTATTTTCATCTTCTGTATGTGACGAATTCCTCTGTTCTCCAGATTAAATGAAATAAAGGCCTTCACT
Organism: Cygnus atratus; assembly: GCF_013377495.2. Classification (NCBI taxonomy): domain Eukaryota; kingdom Metazoa; phylum Chordata; class Aves; order Anseriformes; family Anatidae; genus Cygnus; species Cygnus atratus. The sequence continues at coordinate 5,112,327 of NC_066365.1, forward strand.
GCATCTGGTGTAATAAAGTTATGCCATTACCCCCTTCCATTCCAGATGAAGCAGTCAGAAATGAGCACTTCTCCCGTACAGCTGCTGCTGCTGCTTCTTTTGATCAAAATTGCTCTGTGTTCTTAGTAACTGTAAATCTGAAGGAGGAAGTGTTTTTAGGAGATGGAATAGACATGAATTACCCTCTTTGGTAAGCATTCAAGGCTTTATATTCTCTAGGGACTGCAAAAAAATGTTCTGTGTATTTCAAGATCTCAGATGTTGTTCCTTATTTAAAGGATTTTCCATAGCAAAATCTACAGGCATATCATGAATACTATTCTTCCCAAATGAATTCACAATTAGGAGTTCAAACAGAGTAAAACCTGGGATTTTCTGAGAATCTTAATAGATCTCACATTACTAGGTTCTGTTGTCAGCCCAATCCACAAGGGAATGAATAACACTTAAACTATTAAGGCACCAGAGTTTTTTAGGAAACGGAAAGCATCCATCCTATCTAAGAAATCAATTCCACAGAATTTGTTCCATTGTCAAATGGTCTGGGAAAGCAAGTCTGTTAGGGTTCTTTTAAGTTAGCAATATTTTATCAAGACAGCTACCATTGTAATTGTATAATATTATGCACATTATTTCAAAAGAAGTTGACCTAAAACATGGATGTATTCATGGCAAGTGCTGGTACATAGGCTTCATTCACAGATAACTACATTCTTGCTTCTAAATAATTTGTGGTCATGACCCTTTCTTACTACCTACTGTAATACCAACTCAAGCTATTTTTCTGGATCTGAGATTCTGGATACATGTTATGATCTGAATGAAGATAGAATTGCAATTTGGCAGGAACCTGAAAAGAGGAAGATAAGAAGAAAGCACTCAGTACAGCCTTACAGATTCATACTGGGTAGCTTGGGTTTCAGAAAGTCCCAAATCAGAGGGTAATTTAGATTATCTTGTCATTTCTCTGGTTTATCACAGGAGATATGCTTCACCCAGATATCCTTTTTGAAGCTCACCCACTTTGTATAAAGCATTTCAGAATGAGCAGGAGATTAACTTGCGCCAGGGAAGAACAATGTTTGAGGTTCTCATAGTGTTAGGAACCCAAGTAGATGTTAGGCTACTTGTTGATCTGCAAGGCAGAAGAACATTGTGTTGATCTGTAAGGCAGACACACTGTGCATTCACTACAAGAAGGTTATTACTTTGACAATCTAGGCAGAATAGGTTTTGTTTCTATTTTACAAGGAGGAAATTGATGTGTACAAGTCCCTCATCCTAGATCATATTTGAAAGCTGCATGTGCATCATAAATACATGATATTTTAGAAACTGCCCAATTCCATATCCAAGTTAAGAAGTATTTGTCTTCCTTCTACTCAGGAAATAGGTAGTAAATCTCAGTGATTAGCACCGATGAAATGATTTCAGTGATTATTCTGCAATATTCATGGTTCTTGTGTCACTTTGGACATGAAAGGCACTAAAGAGATCTCACCAGTTTTCCAGAAGTGAAAAGTCACAACTCAAAAAGATGAGTATAAGTATTTTGCAATTCAGGTCTGAATCCAGACTCTGCTAAGGTGAGGGGTCTTTGAACAGGAGTCTTGGTTCTGACAGTGAACAAGAGGTAAGCCAAGAGTAATTCTGTTGAGCTCAATGGGACAATGGTTATAAAAAAAAAAAAAAAAAGTAAAAGAAGATTCAGGATTTTTCCATTTATGTAAAACAATGAATTAGTTATTGAAGTGATTAGACGCATTGTTTTCATGCAGAATGGATGCTTATTCTCTTGTCTCAGTTCCTTCATCCTGACCTTAAAGATCATCTAGTTCTATAATGTGGATAGAATGCCAACGAGTTTCCTCCCTTTTCTTTGATAAGGAGAAAAATATCAGTGATTTATACCTGTGCTTTCAAGTGAGCAGAGTTAAGTCTGTACCTTTCCCTCCTTGGTGTTCCAGAAACTAGCAAATTCATGCGTGCTTTTACACCAGGACCAGCAACATTGCTCAGGGTTTTACAAGAAAAAAAATATATGATGGCACAATTATCAAATTTTGGAGTAGTTTTGTGGATGGTTATATTACAAAAGGGAAACAAGAAATCCATACTCAATTTTTGTTGTTGTTAGGATCTCCTGTAGAATAGAAGAGGAAAAACATTTATTGAAAATGACAGGGTAATTGTACAAGAAGAAAGAAAAACTGGTCTGAAGAATCAGGCAGGTAGACCAGGAACTAAGTTTATCTTGTTCAAAGTATTTACTAGATTTTAGGGTGATGGTGACTATCTCGATTCTGACCAATATATATGGTAAATGAGACACAAATGCAGGTACATATATTTATTTTGTTGCATCTGATATAAATGTGTGTGTGCATACATATTATAGGAAAGAAAGAATAACAGCTTCCTTACTATATGAGTTGTAAACTTTGAGGCAAAAATGATCATGTTGCCTGTGTGTTTAATGGACTGATTCCATGAACTGGAAAAGTTTATATATCTTTACATGAGGAAGTTTTATATTTTCTATGGTATTTGCAAACAGTGTAAAATAAATAATTTAAACACTTAGATTAAATTAATCAAAAATCCAAAATCCCCAAATGAAGTCTTTTCATAATAATCATCACAATGAAGATTTCAGGCAAAACATATACAGTTGGCGGCAACATCAAATTCTAAATGGATAAATCATCCTGCAAAATGCCCTGCTAAAGGTCTATCTTGAGACCGCACAACTTTACATAAAGGCTACTTATTTTTCCTCCTCAGACTAGAGCAGGAGCTCCTACTGCTAATATAAAACACTCTTCTGTCTGTTTCAGGGGAAATGATGAAAAGATGGAAAGCGCAAAGCCAGTTCAGATCAGCTCCAATTGTATGCATCTATGTGGTCTTCTATGTAATAACAGTCCTCTGTAGTTAAATGACCTCGTGTCCCAGGAAACTGAGCAAGGAGGAGGCTTGTAATTAATAATGAAATCTGCACAAAAATGGTTTGGAAAAACCATTAAGGATGACAGATAACTGCACTGGAGACGTAAAAGGAAGGTAGTGATTCCTTTCTTAGTGACTGGTTGTATATCTATAAGAACCTAACTTGTCCTGAGTGCTTAACATGAGAGTACTTCTGGAGTGCCTGTGTATTGGGGAGAAAATGGGAAAAATCCATTGATTTTCCAGAAATGGCATTTGAGGAAGAATGCACCCTCTTTTACTGTTGCAATGTTTCAAATGAAGGAAATGACAATTCCAGTATGATCTGGAAGGCAAAATCATCCTAGATTTTGACCGAGACTCAACAAATGACATTCTTATGTCATGAGAGCCTTTGTGATAAGGAGATGTTCACGGCCATAGAAAACTGAATGTGCAGGCTGAAGCAGGAAACTTTAGTCTTTGAAAAAAAGGGAATAGTTTTTGCACCATGCCACAGGTAATTTTTCAGTGGTCTAATCTGAGGATTATTACTGTGCAGGAAAGAAAACATGAACCTTTCAAGCATCTTTACTTTTAATTTTTTGCTTTCTTGTGCCATTGCTTTGTATTTTTGCACAATTGTTGCACAATCTTTTCCTTTGTTCTAGAACATGAGTCCTGGAGATATTACCAGAATGACAGGTAGTCAGGGACATACATCAGAGAGGTTTTCCAGCCTGATTTTCCAAGGCAAGCAAATGAAAAGGTAGGCAGTAGCTTACGTGAAGACAATCCCGCTGAAGGCAGTAGGTGGAGGCAAAGTGCAATAAAAATCCCGATGTTGTACTATAGCCTTCAGCCCAGGGGCATCCCTGGCTATTTGAAGACACACTGCTGTATGCTTTGTAGAAAAAGTGCAAGTTTGTCCCAGTGGCCAAAAACAAATGGAAGACTAGTACTGAAGTGTTTTCTTGGATAAAAAAAAAGGATGGCTTCCGAGTTGGCTTGCGGTACCTGCTGTCTACACACGCCTCTTGGAAATACAAAGAAAATAGAATTTTGCAGAAAGGGAGAGATGGCTGGGGTAGTAAAAAGTTCATGGCCCGACTGCCTTCTTTCCTATGACTTGACAGCGGAAGATCAAGCTGGCTGTTGCATCTGTGGAATGATTTCTGGGGTATTGACAGTTACTGGAAACATTGCTGGGACACATTATCCAGCAAATTAAAACTAGGAAAGCATAGGGTAACCTGTGTAATATGTGTGTTTCAAAAATGTTGTCTTGGCATATATGTTAAAAAATGTATTTGACAATGCATTGTAAATGTGTTCATAAACTTCACATTTTACCCTGATTTTGCAGATAACAGAAGAGACATTTGGATCAATTCAAATATAGTATGTTTTTTAGTCAGAACATCTACAGAGCAAAGGAAACAGAGGGTTTCTCAGTCTAGCCAGGGGAGGAAGAGTTTTCATCGTTCTCCTTTTGCCAAATAGCTCACAGGGTAAGGAATGCTTTGAAGATATTTTCTCCTGCAAGTGTGATGTAACAAGCAAGCTGAAGTAGGCTGACCAGATTACAAACAAATAGCTCTGAGAAACTGTGGTTTCTGGAGAGTAAGAGTGGTGTGACAACTCCTAGTAGGCAATACCAGAGATACCCTTGTAATGACCTGCTTAACCTTTATGTTCATTCTTCTGCTACTGTTGGGAATGGCTAAATCCCAGACTTGCAGGTTTGGGTTAGGAAGATCAAACCATTAGGGAAGTGGAGAAAACGTCCTAGTCTGAACATCCAAATAGTGTCCCCAATGTTTGCAGAACAACAGCTAAGGCCCTGTGGGGCAGCTTACAGGTGAGAATGGGTAGGTTTCAGCTGGCAAGGGGAGACCAGCTGCTCCCCATATCCGTTCATGGCTTTCACCTGCAACCAGTGCAGTGAGTGGTGTGGGAGGCTGAGGTGTGAGGAAAGGCTTCATATGCGTGCCAGGAGAGGTTTGTTGGCTTTTACTTTTGCTTTTCTTTAGTTCCTCTGTGACTCCTTTGGGTGGTCGAAAGGTGTCTGTCTCTTTTTATACTCTGGAAATGAATTAGGAAACTCTCCCTAAGACTTGTTGAAGCAGGATGGCACAAGAAGATTCTCCGTTAGCAGGGGCTTGGGTCTGGTCTAAACCTGGGCTTTGCTGTATGTTTCTGAAGGCCAGATTCTGTGCTCTTAGATCTGTGTAAATTATTTGGGTCTTTCTAGTGTTTGAATAAAATGGAGAGGGGAAGCTAGCCAGACATTTTATTTTATTTCCCTTCTAGCCCCATGTTTTATTATTTTTAAAGTGATTGACTGGAAGGAGTTTAAAGAGGATACATTAATATTTAACTGTGCTGCAACAAATAATTGATGTTTTTAAAGTTTTCTTTCATTCAGACTTGTCTGGAGCTCCCCAGCCTAGTTTATTTTTGATTATAGAAATTCATTTCAGTTAAATCATTCCTTTATCGGCAGGATCTGCCCGCATTTGGTTAGACTAAATAGCTCTAGAAACCACAGTGTTTTTTTCAATTGCTTTGAATCAAAGTTACATTAAGGCAAAGAGAAAAAAAAACAAACAACAACACACCACTCTTTTGCTGAAATTGGGCTGGATCTCATTAATACAGAAACAATTATATTAAGGAGTCTTTAATGTGTAGCTGTGATGCTGTGCTAGTCACTTAAAGCTTCATCTCTGTTTTGAGAACAGACTATCCTGTTTCTTGAGTTTTTCCACTTGCAGTTTTTTGTGTGTCCATGACCTGGAAGCTTCCACCTGCCCTGTCCGTTTGTGATTCTTTTGATAATCAGTAGTCTCCATTAGTTCTTTTGATGCCTTATAAAGCCTTATGCTTTTGGCAGGTAGAGCTAACAGGTCAGAAATGAGGAAAATAAATCTTATTTTGCTAAATAGCCATGTTTATGTTGTTGATACATCTGCTTTTATTGAATGGCTTCCTGCTGATACACAAGGCAGGTTGTTCGCTGTTAGCAACGATTGTTTTATGAATCCTCTACTGGGCTTGTCTGATCTTATTCATAATTGTACATGCCACTGAACACTGGGGGTTATTGGGGAGGGGATTGAAGTTGCGTGGTTGTAAAAGAGGGTGACTTTTTTTGTTTTTGACACTAAAGTTTTTTGCAAATTGCTCCAACAATAGAAAGGGAAGTGCAAGTTCATTTTAAGGCCATTTTAAGTATAACTCTTTGTCAAAGAAATGGCACGAGAATTTAAGGTTTGTGAGATGGATGTCTCAGTGAGATTTAAAAGCTTTTTAAAACGTACGCATAATACCACAGTCCTGTATTACCACCCCAATATATGAAAAAGTGATATAAGTGTTCTGTAGATTGATAGGGATATTTCTCAACTGCAGGCTAGCTTCTGAAACCCTTTGCTCCTGCCAGCAATTGCATTCAAGTATTAGGTGATGGATTTACACAATTGCATTTTAGCTCTTAAGAACATCAGCCAGATGTCATAAGGTAGAGCATCCCCACAGACATTTATTAGCTTATTTCCTTCTAATTTATTAGCTTATTTATTCTCAAGTGCTTTTCAAGTTTTGCATAAATAAATGCACTATGTTCTGTTGCTTACAGAACTCACCTGTTTTATTTGTGTATCTGACTAGTTCCTCTATAAGACTGTATTCCTAACTCACATCCCATGTATCTGCTACTGGTTCTAGTTTGGAACTGCAGAAATGCAGAAACATACAACTTCATGGGACCACAGATTATTTATTAAAATGATTCCTCATGCTTATTTTGTAACACGCTCTCCTGTTCTAGCCGATGAATACATTGGCTAAATTCCTGAATTATACACTACTAATTCTTAAAATTTATTCCAGGTAAGAAAGGATTAGAATTTCATGAGTTTGAGACTGATTCTGTAAAGCATTAATATATCAGTAGAGTGAATTCAGGAACTCACTCTTCAAAATTTGTTTATAAAGGTTTCGAATTCACTTTATGGACTTTTACTTTAGCATGAAATATTCCTTCATATTACTTAACCTCTGTGTCTGGTGCCCAGAGAGTGGGGAACTCTACATGGAAAGCATTCAAGAGAAATTCTGAAAAATTTATTGAATCATATGTTGCTAATGTGAGAAAAATCTCAAATAATTTTCTTCAGACAGGATTTTCTGTGAAGCTATTTTATTTGCGATTGCAATGGCGGGCATCCTGTCAATTAGGAGCACATTTTAGTAAATAAATCATAACCTTTTATTCCCTATTACCCGACACCTGATCACTTCCCTTTTTTCCTCATTGGCTGAGTACTACAGGTTCACAAGCTACTCGATGCTCCTCTACACCACATATGTACAATTTTTTTTTTTCAACCCTTTAATTTCTCCTTTTTCGCTTTTTTCCCCTTTCTTATGTTTTGAGAACTTGTGGTCTTTGTTTTACTGTTCTCACACTGCTCATCCTGTTTTTCTCAAGCTTCCACCTTATTTTGGAACAGTGAGGCCTTCTACTGTCCTCTTACCTACTTAGCATTTCTCCTTATTATGACTACACAACCACCTTTGAATACAGAAAATTAGTCCTCTACTGCAAAAACACAACTTAGTTTCTCACACTAAGTACAGCCCTCTTATCTTTTATTACCCCTTTTAACATAGATTTCAAGTTGGGTAAAGGACTAAAGAATCATCACTCTGTGTACTTCTCACTGAGACTTAGTGTTGCAGGCATTGGCTCTGCCTTGGGGTAACAGTGTAGTCCCACCGAGTCACAGAATATCCTGAGTTGGAAGGGGCCCTCAGGGGTCAATAAGTCCAGGCCCTGGCTTGGGGCTGTGACTGCTGCCCTGGGGAGCCTGGCCCAGTGCCTGACCACTTCTTTTGGTGAAGAACCTTTTCCTAACATCCAGACTGAACTTCCCCTGATGCAAATTCTTGCCATTGCCTCAGGTACTGTCACTGTCCCCAGAGAGCAGAGCTCAGCACTTGCCCCTCCGCTCCCCTCGTGAGGGAGCTGCAGGCCACCATGAGGCCTCCCCTCAGCCTGCTCTGCGCTAAACAAACCAAGGGACCTCAGCTGCTTCTCATACATCTTACCTTCTAGACCCTTCACTATCTTTGTGGCCCTCCTGTGGACGCTTTCTAACAGTTTTATGTCCCTCTTATACTGTGGTACCCAATACTCTAGGCAGTGCTTGAAATGAGGCCTCACCAGCGCAGAGTGGGGCAATCACTTCCCACAACCAGCTAGCAGTGTCATGCTTGGTGCACCCCAGGGTGCAGTTGGCAATAACATGACAGAATTAGTCTGTTGAGTGGTGGGTCCTCTTGCAAAACAGTCCTTTATTTTGTTAGCCAGATGTAATACCGTGTAAGAAGCGTGTAAACCGCAAATTTCTCCCTTGGTAGTCTTAGCATTTCTAAGAGATGGGCCATTCAGGTGGAGGAAGCAGAAATCCTTATGTGTGAAGAAGTGTACTTGAGTATAAGGTTTCTTGTACCCACCAGCACACAAAGGGTTGTGATTTTACTGGGAGTTGTTTAAAATTGCAGCATTTCACATGTGAGTCAGATCTGAGTCTAAATGGACTGCTGTTACAAGAATATACATGGCACCTGTGGAACATTGCTCTTAAGTGTTGTTGTTTTTTTTTCTTAGTTAAAAAGATCAAAACGGGTATCCTTTTGTTTTAATATACGTGTACCTATTTCGTTTGTTTGTTTGCACAAAGTATATATTAGTTTCAGAATCTCCATGTATTTACTGCACACTAGAACTCTGAATCCTTCTATTCCCTGCACTAACTTCCTCAAATCCAGTTTTGCATGTGAAACTCCATGGATTAGAGTCACCCTCAAATCTGAACCCTAAGTCTATACATATAAAAAATGTATATATATGAGTTTATATAATTCTATATACACACATACAATTCTCATACTCTAAGAGGAAGAAACAAAAAAATCTACATTTTCAGCTAGGGCTGGTTATACCCTGCTGTGATCAGAGGAATGATTACAGCTCATGACATATCTAAGCTATCTAACTAAAACTGGTTTATACATGCACAGCAGTAGATTTGCAGCAGAGTATATGTTGGCTACTGAATGTATGCTGGGACTTAATCAGTTCGCTGCATTATTGCATTTTGCTACCCTGGCTAAGATAAAGCTGGCTGCTTCAGGTGCATCTAAAGCAGGTCTGTCACAGCACAGTATTAACATGCTATGTTGAAGTTTCAATCTCATGAACTGTTAATATTGCATTAATTCTTGCAACACTGGGTTCAGCCTTGAGTTACAGTGCTTTTAATGCCCACCCCCTCCAAAATACATCCAGATCTGCGTTCTGGATATTCAGTTTTCCTCTGTTTTGTGAATACCTGTTCGATCAGCCTCTAAGATATCTGCTTTCTCTCCTGTGATGCTGACCCTCTCCTTCAGATCTCAGAGCCACCCATCATGCAGGCCTTTGGTACCATCCCATACATCATCGGTTTCCTGTGTGTCAGCCATGTGGAAACTACCTGAAGTAGTTAGGGTTAAGTGCTTCAAACCAAGGGGATAAATTGCTTTGTTGTTTGTTATTCCTCATAACCAATCTTCTGTCTATGAAAATATTCTCCTAGGGCAGTTTTGAATGAGGCCTAATTCTGCACTTATTTCCTTAATGCACTTAATTCCTTGCATTTTTTGATCTTTACTCTCAACTACAGCCCATGAAGAATTAAACTTGCTCAAGAGAGTGGAAGAACATGTTAACAAGGAAAGATAAAAACTGAGCATGGAAAGTTTGGCCAAATAATTTCCAAGACGGACCATGATGACTTTGTATTTTTTATGTGCAAATTACAAAGAGGGCAAAAACTCCGACTTGAAAAAAGATGCTATAACTGGGAATAGTGGATTGAAAAGTGATGAAAAAATTTCAGACAGAACATCTGGGAAAAAAAGATGTCCTAAAGGTGAGACGTATTGGACTGTGGAATTTTCTACTGATTAATGGCATGTATTAACCCACCAGCTGATCTGGATGCTGAAGTGAGAATTGCTTTCTACATTTTAACAAGAAAGATTTATTTCCATTAAAAAAAAAAAAGTCACCTGCAGTTAAAATCTGTAGTGTGATCTTTCTGAAGATTTGGTTCATGAAAACAAAATAAAAATAATTAGCTGTCATGGCAATAAGAGAATTGACTTTTATAGTAAGGAAAAAACACTCTGTGTCCACATTCTTTGGGCTATTTTTTTCTTTTTTCTTTCACAGGCATGACTCCCATGCTACATACCACAAGCAGTCCAACCTTACTAACAAACCACATTTTGGGATTGATCTAGGAGTTGACTCTCCAATGTTATGTACAATAGGAGCAATGTAATAAAACACACTCTAATCACTATCTGAAATTGGCATCTCGTACTCAAAAATCCTTTCATTTTACTTTGGACCCCCATGAAAGTCAAGTTTATGGAATAATGAACTCCAGGAAGGAGCTGGAGCTCATTTACTATTTGAATAGTACAAAACCCTTCATAAAATGTTGACATTATTCAGTGTGCAGCAAAATGCAGCTGGTGTAAAACCTTTTTTTTTTCACTTTAAATAAATACTGCAGTTGTTTGTTACCACGAGAATAAGAGATTAATTTACAAATTGTTCATCTTTCCTGCTCATCGTTCCAGAACTGCTAGTCCACTTGTCTCTAGCTACTGTGTGCAATTACTGTGCAGGCTGCCAGGAAGAGAAACATAATGAAATAGTGTGTTCTTCTATTAACAATGGCAGATCAAATGGAAAGTATTACTCAGAAAACATTTCTTAGTGGTTCTTCTCCAGAACACACAAAGTATGGTTAGGAACAAACACAGAGACATCTCTCTGGTGCCTATTGCAGGGCATAGCTGCTTGAAAGAACCTGTTTAGGGTAAGAAATTATCCCTATAAAATGAAACCCCTACTTTCGGTTCCCAGTGCTTTATTATTTAATGTGCAACTTTTTGCATACTTATCCTCCCAAGAGTGCCTAGAGATAATGAAGTGCTATTTTTGAAATCCTGTTGAAGAAGATAGAGAGGTACAGAGAGGTCATAAGGGACTGGGAGAGCAGGGAATGGGAGCACAGCAATTCCTAGTGTAACAGCTCAGAGCCATTATCAGTTTCACTCCTCAGCTCTCTTCTCTTTCTCCCTGTGGAAATGACAGCACAGATAACATGGGGACTTGGGTACTCTGCATCTAGGTAAAGCTGCGGATTTGTGTAATCCATATCCACCTTGAAAAAACAAACCAGCTTCATGTGGAATAATGGGTCTGTTCCAGGATACTGTAGCCCTGTAGACTGATAACAGTGTTATTTGTATGTGGTGGTTTGGGTCTCTCTTGGTATAGCTTGGCTATATATGCTCTGTGGTAGCTCTGACAGTAATGCAGGAGAAAGTAAAAAATGCTTCAAGAACTGACTCTGGAAGCTATGCAAATTAAATTTTAAATGATGAATACCAAATACCTGTAGACTTTTCTTCATGGGCCAAAGAGTGTTGTCATGGAGGCACGTTAAGGCTCCTTTGAAAGGGAAGGAAAGTCAAAGGATCGCAGCATAGTAATACAAAGGCTATTCGACTTCAGAGTCAGGAAGAGACCTTTTCATTCTCTGTGTTCTCTGCTGGGTATTGCTTCCTCTTGCATAAAACATAACGTTAGTTTGCTATAGTTTATACAATTGTCTAAAACATAGGCTTAAGGCAGAAAGTGAAGATATGTCTGCGAGAGAAGAAACAATAGCATAAGCTTCTACTGCTGTACCCATTGACTCAGGATCTGCTACGCTCCCTTCTGCCATTCCAATTTCACACGCCTGTCGTCTTTCATCTCATTCCAGCTTTCAGGGTGGTGGTCTGTCCTCCTCCTTCTGATTCCCTCCTCTCTGCTGGAACTGAAGCTGTACCAGAAAGAAGAGTCTGAATACTCTCTGGGAGGGATCTTGAATTTGTAGAAAAGACATCTTTGTTGCCTTTTTTATTTTCTTCTTATTGTAGCTGTCTACTTTAGAACTTGCAAACATGAGTGAAAACAGTTTGGGAATGACATTTCTGTTCTGTACATGAAACTCTGTATATTTGGTATTATATTATGTACAGAGCCCAGAGTCTCCTGGTGTCTTGTGGGACATTTTGGAAAGATAAGTGGTCTATTCATGTTTCATGTCTCTAAAAGCTAAAGCTAAGCATGTCCTTCCCATTGTCATATTTAGCTATTGTTTCTCCTTGTGACTTTTCTCTGATCACTGTGTGATCTGCTTTATGTGAATTTAAAAGTGAATGAGATGACTTTTTTTTTGGATAATATTGGGTGTCCGTATGTACCTATACACAAATTCCATGGGTAGAAAAGGTAACTAACAATATTTTTGTAGATGAAAAGTTTGTATTTGTGATTACCTACTGAAGGGATGCAAGACACAGACTCCTGATGGCTCTTGAACAGGAGATGTTTATTGCCCTTTTTCACTACTACATATACTTTTCCCATAGCCCCACGTGCTGTCCACGCGCCCGAATCTGTCTTACAATTGGTTAGAAACCCTCAGACATGCGCCTTGAGCCAGCCAGAAATTGGCCACTGCCCAAAGCTCATCTTTAACACTGTAGCCAATTTACTTTATCTCGACCTTGCTCAAGTTTTTGGTTCTACCGCTGTTTTCCTCATTATCTCTAACTCAGGGACTTGTGAAACAGCACAAAGCTCCCTGCGAATTCCTTTGCCACAACCCACCTGCAACATAAAATGGCATGTCAGCCATGGAAAATGAAATAAAAACAGTGCCCACACTGATTTTTCTAAAAATATCTTACAAGAATCTTGTCTTCTATAGTTTGATTAAATCACTTATTCTTTGTATAGAAAAAAAAAACAAACAAAAAAAAACAATAATATGTCATTTCATAGGATAAGAGGAATCCATCTGAATTTTTAAGAATCTGTTTTTTCAAAGAATTTATTTTAATCTGAAGTACCGAAGATGACGAGGTTTAGCATCCTTGTAGTTGAATAAGGTCATGTTTTAATAATTTCCTTGTTCTAAGGTTCCCTCAGTCAAATGACCTAGTTTACTGAAGTGAATGGAACTGTAATAATCTCTAATTATTTGTCGTGTTCCTTTAGCTACTTCATGGGATTGTGTTAGATTAACTGATGTTCCAGTTTGACTAACACCTCGTGTGGAAATGACAGTGTTTCAGTTCTTCTGAAACAATTTCTTAGCCTTGTGATGCTTGCCTACCTTTACTCACTGAATGTTTTTATTAACTCCTTGCGAATGGCTTATGTGCAGGTTATACCTTAGGTTTATTTTAAAACATCTGATCCTTGATGAAAGACTGTAGATCAACTTTGCTATTCAGAGTGTATCATTTTGATCAATGCCACTGGCTGTTGAAGCTAGAAATGATTCATCAAAAGACTTTTAGCAAAATAAAGACATTACAGTGGCTTAACTCCAAAAGTTTTCACTGTCCTTGCAGCTGTTGTTTTGCTCCATTTCATTTTTTCAAAGACCCATTCTATCTGCAGATATGACACTGTTAAGTTCAGGAAGAAGCAACACCTCACTTACTAAGAATGTCTCTGCTTTTCCGTTACTAAATATTATATTATCCTCAGAGCTGCAGATGAAAATCTGCTTGGATGAATATACATCAGAGCATATGACTAATGAAAAGCCAAGGACAAATGTGGGTGCTTCCCCAAGTCTAACAAACTTATCTGATTTTTTCCTACTCTTTATCTGCTGGGGCTAAGATATGATTGCTTACAAATCTGTTCTTCTGCTTGGTTATGGCAACAGCGATTGTTTGGTGATTGAACTAGGGATTGTTTATCTTGTGCATGACCAGATTGTTTGTAATTACTCCAGGGAGACTGTTGGAAGAGTCAAGGGTTTTCTAGCGTCATCATTATTCTGGGAACACTCCCATGGATGGGCCCCAGATGCCCAAGGAGTCCATGCTAGAGCTCTTTTTCTGTGGGGCTGAATTGCTCCTTGGGTACCAGGCTGTGCACCGGAAAGGCTTATTGGGCAGGAAGGCTTGAACAGTGATAGCAGATTTCCTTCTAGTAGTCTTGCAGGTATTAAAGTATGTTGTATGTGAGGAAAAACACAATGTAGTGGTGACAGATAAATGCCAAGTTCAGACAAAACCCTAGTTTGGGAGTGCCATGAGGGCCTTAGGAGTACCAGCTGGGCTGTGCTACTGATGGACAAGCAAGGGGCTCAGGTGTTACTGTCAGTCCTTCTGTACTTCAGTCAATACCAGTAGTAATAAAATAGATGCTACTTATACATTAATATTGTTATTAGAATTGGCATACTTCAGACTGTATTAATTATTCAGGCTTTACTGCCCATGCTAAAATCAATGCTTAGAGTATATACATTGAAATGTTTTCTCTGTTACAGTATCATAGAAAGTAGGGCTAGAAAGCACATGAAAAAGTAATCTACAGATTCATGTATTCCAAAACAAGGTTGGCTATACCCTGAAATGTTCATTACATATTCAGCCAGTTCTTTAAAGCCTCCAGGGATGGAAATTGTACAGCCATTTCCAAAAGTCTGTTTCAGTTGTACACACTATCCTCCTGGCCTGCACACAAAACCTCGTAGGTCAGGTAATACTCACAATTATAGATGCCAGTGAGCTTCCTTGTTGTGGTCTTGGCTCATCAGAATTAAAATTTCAATTGTTCTGATAAATCGTATTGTAGAGCAGGATTTCCCTCTTTAGACATGAATTTATTCCATTGGAAAATTTCCCAGAATCTTGAAAAGGCATTGATGCAAATGTAAACACACAATGCTGAGCTAAGTTTAGCTCTTGATGATGTACTTGTTACAGATACCTATATTCCCCCCTCCAATTCAGCTTTCAGCCACGTTTGTGGCCCAAAATTTCAATTCTATCCACTGTGTGAGCCTGGATTTTCAGCTGTATAGCTCACTATGTTTTCCTCAAAATATTCCTCATGTAAGGTTGAGCAATTGGCCTTTTACCAAAACTACAGGAATTATTCAGTATATTTCTACAATAATTTTTTATTTTATACAAAATGTATGTCAGGGTGAAAGAAGTATTTCTTTTGGTTAGTGGTTGGTGTTCTATTTTTTTTTTCTTTCAGCTTTTTGTTTATAGATTTTAGGCAACTGGAAGCATCACTTAAAATTTTGCATGTAAACAAAATAAGACCCAAATATCCCAGGATCCAAGTTTATATCACATCTTGTTTGTCTTTCAATAATCCTAGAATGAAAAAAACCCCACCCACAAACAAACAGAAAACCTAAATGGTAATGTTGCAGCCTGTTTTGTTCTGATCAATTGCATTTTCTCAACCATTTCTTTCCCTCCCCCCACCTTTTTTTTCTTCATTACAGCAACAGCTTCACTTAGAATCTGAGCGGGGTTTCATTGTTATGTGAAATAAAATAATTAGACAGTTCACCTCCATCGGTGATACCAGATTAAACCTTGCGATTAAAATCTTTTACTAAATGTGATGGTGTTTTTGCATGGCTGAGGTTTTGTGTACCAGTGCACGTGTCCAAATTATCAATGCACTATTTAATAAATTATGGCTTACTCATCTTAATCATTTGATATTTAGCATTTTGCTCTGGTTTCCTAATTTCACCTATCAAAATTCTATTGCAGTTAATCAAAATTCAATGGACTAAAAAGGCTTTTTGAACGCATCAGTTAGAAAAAGAATGAATTTCTCTAAAAATCTGGCCACACATGGGGCAGTGGACTATAGCTCTTTACAAAAGACCTGTAGTTTTTCAATTAATTCTGACTTCTTGTTCTGTATTATATAGTACGGCAGAAAAAGAACAGAACAGGGTGCCACCAATCTCCAGTGTCACCACACAGAATTTATTGGGTGAAAATGTTCAGATCATTATAGACATTTATTAGACACTGTCGTTCTGTCGGTGGTGCAATATTAAGAAACGGCTCATTGTAAGGACTCAAGGGTGCTCCATCTAAAGACTGAATAAAGGAGCTGGAACTGGAAATGCTTACCTGAGAATATTGGCTGGTTGTATCTTTAGCTGTATTGCATTTGTCCAGCATACCAGTGTTGGGCCATAGATAATGCAATTTTTAAGTTTTTTAATAATAATTTGGAGGGAGAAAGTACACTAAATTGTAGCAAGACATTTAACTGTTAACTGTTTTGTGTAGCAGGGTCAAGTCAGGTGTCTGACATGGTGATGGTTTTGTTTCAACAGGAAAAGAAAATAACGCCTGGGAACAAAGTGATCAGTGATGGTGAGTTATAATTTTAATAATTTTTCTGTAATGACATTTTTTCTTTGCCTTTTTGTTTCTTCGACATGAGTTCTGCATTGCAAGTGAAATTTTAAGCAGTTTCATCAAGGTTATCATTATGGTTAGGAACATCTTCCACCAGATTCACAACCATTATGTGTCAAAAGCACAAGCAGGTTGTATAATCTTGGGTGTTTTCTGGGAAGGTACTGCACACTATTTTATTAAATTGCACAAGGGAGCAGTCCAGGCTGTGCTAAATAAATGATACGTTACCAGCTGAAAGGTTCATATGGCAGTGATCAGGTTTAAAACAGAAGAGACTGGAATGTGACTTGGATATACAGACTGCTGACGCCTACTTTCACAGCTATCCGAAATGCACAGCAAATACTCCAAAGCAGCAAGAGATGTTGCTCCTTCTGTCAGTTGTTATCACCTCTCTTTCCACTAAAAGTGCCTGAGTGTTATTGTTTGCCAACTTTTGGTACGGATTATGACATGACAAGGATTTTCCTTTAATTTTGACAGAGGGAGACCACTCAGGCCAAAACTGTCAGAAATAATTTGGGATGTTACTCTGCTTTTGGAGATCCCTGCATGGTGAACCAGATTTGAACCTGGTTTGAGGGAAAGTTGTGGATGTTCAGGGTTTTTTTCTTGATTCCTCGCGCACGTTACAGCAAAGATCTCTCAATGATTTGCCATCTTTGAAAGTTAAAACTTAAAATAGTATTTACTAATTCATTGGTTCTGTTGTTACACTAACAAACATAGGGTTACATTCACACTCACTATGCAGTGTAAGTAGCCACAATTTCGAATCCTCAGCAACATTTGTTCCAAGAGTGTAAAAAATATAAAATAAAACCGTAACTTGGTAATATCGCAGGGCTGATATGTCGCAAAAAAACCCAAAGCAATATCTATGTAGAGCTGAAATACTGGAGGTGAATTAATTGGGTGAGCACTCTAGGGGCACCTTTTCTAGCATTTGCTAGAACCCGGAGTTGTTGTTCAACATGGCTCTGTATCGTAGTATTTTTCTTAGAGAATGTTCTCCCCATTATTCAGGACAAATCTGGTGCTGAAGACAGTGGGAAATTTATCCCAAGTAGAAAATACAGTGTTACAAACGTTATCTGCATGGCACTTGAATAATTTTCAAGCCTTAGTTTCTCCCTAATAGCTCGTGCTGTTACACCCTTTGTGTTGCATTAATAAATTTGTCTGTTAGGGAGTAATTGTTTCCATTCTGATAAAGCACCATGACTTTTGTTGTTACTTTTGGTTCATGAAATTACTGTTTGTATGTTTCATAATGGGAGAAGTGGTGACAGTATGGTGCTCTTTGTAAGTTGCTAATATTCACTGAAATATCCATATTTTAGGTAGGCTAAGGGTACAAAAATCTGAGTTTCTTTACAAAAGAAATCCTGAAAAATGTTTAATTTCAAGATGTGTCTGAGTGTTCTGCAATGAATATTTTGTTAGAGATGGGTCTGAGCATCAAATCTTGTGTGTATTCCTAAATGCTAGAGAAACTATAGTCTGATTTTGACTTTTGCTGCAGAGTTCCAACTCTGGTCAAATGTATTGAAAAAGTTATGGTCTCAAGGTAGACTTTATGGTTGATTTATGTTTAAGTTCTGAAATGGTCTGATTTTGGCCAGTACTGAGCTTGTAACAATAATGTTTCCTTGAAATATAGCTGATTAATTAACATCTGTTAGTGAAGAGTAACGATGAAAAAATAAGCAAGCAAGCAGTTAGGAGGAAGGCAGAAACAGGATGTGAAACTAGAAACAGCAGTTGCAACACATCACAAGCGTACTTGGATGTGCTCTAGGAAAAAGTTTGAAAACTGAAACTTTACTAATACTGATAATTAGGATAGGTTGATTAAATAGAGCTCAGGACCAAAGCATCAGTTGTTTAGTTTATAAACCTAAACCTACTCTCTTGCCTAACTACAGTTTAAGACTAGTTCAGATTGCTATTAGGTAGCACAGGTAAATTTGAACATATTCTTGTACCGTGTCTAAGTGTTTATCTAACTGAATACATTCTCTTCACCTCATCTTCTTATTCATCCTAGTCTTATTTTACTTATATTTTTCAGTAGCTTCATTTAATTTGTAAAGTAGCTTACCTATATGCCAGATGACTAACCACTTCACATAGAAAGTAACATAGGTAGAATCTGGTTTTAACAACCTACACAAATGATGTTTTTCCAGTGGTTCATATTGTTAATCCTATCCTGTATGGTTTCTTTAGGTTCCAAAATGGCACATTTACTATTCGGAAGTATAGCTGCCTGAGGTTTTCATTTTAATGTTCAGTAACATTTATGGCTTTGTAAATCGCATCAGTTGGCTATATTTTTCTCTTACATATCTTTCCCATAAATTTTAAGAGAGTTCACAGTTTGTCGGGTAGGTAAGGAATGTATCGTTTTGCACAGAGGTTAGGAAGTCCTCATGTATGATGGCTGTTCTAGTTATTCAGAATTGTTGGGCACAGACTTGACTGCAGGGTAGTTGCAAAAGCATAAATTTATTTGTGTTTTTGAGAGGATACAAAAATAGCATGTATGGTTATAAGACAGTGATCTGTAATGATCACTCAAAAATTCTGGCTCCAGCCAGAACTGATACATCCTCCCAGAAATTCTGGCTCCAGCATGCTGCTGGTTTGTGAGAGGTAGTGTTAGCAACTGAAGTGAGACATATAGCTAATTCCTCACTTTTTTTATAGTTTTTCCTCAAATGTTTGTAAAACTTGCTGTTGCAGTAATACTGAGATTTCACAGTTACCAGTTCCAACCCAGAACTCTCATCGATCACCACTTAAGAACATTGCAGGGAGTGCAACATACTGCTTGTTTTCATTAGGCATTTCTTGCATGGTGGTCCATGACTCTGGAGACTAGTCTCAGCACTAGTTCCTTCCGTTTCTCTTTTTTCTGAACTCTAGGAATATATTTTCATTTTACACCTCCTAAATATCAGTCAGAATCTCTTTTCCAAGGAGCTTTGTCAAGTAGCAACAGTTCAGGAAAAAGCTGGTCTTCCCTGTTTGTACTGGGTTTTGATTCATTCTCTGTTTTGTTGAATGTGCAAGTACCTGTTTTTCCCGTATTTTTGAACATGCAATTTCATGAATGTATTTTTCACAATTTATTCGCCTGATTCTTTGTGTAGTTGCCCTGTCACAGAGAATCTGCAAACACAATGACAATGGCTCCTGAGGAATTTCTTTGACAATGGAAAAATTCCCAAGTGACACAAACACTTCTCTTCCATCCTTCAAGTGTCTCCTAGTCTGAGTGTTTCCAGTGCAAAGGGAACACAGTCTATTACCTTTGTGATTTAGTCTGTCTTCTGGAGCAACTTTATTCCATAGCAAATTTCTGCTTTTATTCAGAAATTTGCAGTCTACAGACACAAGAGGATTAAATGACCATCCTTCCCTTTCCATTTACACCTCCTAATGGTTTTATATGCAATGTAGCAGTCTGAAAGGATGTTTTTTCAGTTGCATTGGATGACAGTTCAGCAGGCAGAGTGTAGTGATATGATATAGAGTGGTAAAAATGAGTTTCTGAAGAGATGAAGAAAACTGTAGGCACGTAGGAAATTTAAGCATAAATGGAATCATTAATGAATCCAATAGACTAGTGAGTATTTTCTGTTCTCCAAAGAATTATAGCTAAGTGTAGCTGCATTTAATATAGATGTTAATAACTTGTGTTGCTTGGCCTAGGGACATCAAGATGTTGCTGTAGACAGTTTAGTGTGCAGCTGTGTTTGCAATTGTAAGCTATACACTACAACATACACGAGTGAAGGATCATATGGAAAATATTAAATGTCTTTATAGAAACCTACTATGCTGTATCATTTAGAATAATACTTTGTGCTAGTTATCCTGTGGAAAATTGTTCACGCAAATAAAAGAAATCAAAATGAAAAGGCTAGGATTGTTTCCTGTAGACAATTCTTCTAATTGCAACTAAAAAGAGCTGCAACAAAACAATAAAAAAAGAGGGTTTTCAGAGAGGGTCGTGCAACAAGGGCACATTCATGAAATTTCAAGGAAGCAAGTTCAAAACTGATGAAAAGAAATACCAATATAATGTGTGGTTGGCCTGGAAACTCCGCCATATGAGTCATGGAAGGCAGGAATTTAGTGAGTCAAAAAGTACTTAGATATTTTATACAGATAACAAAATGACTTAGAATTATCTGAACTGATTTTAGTAACTGTGGAAGTTCTGTTCCCTGTTCAAGAGATTATTTACAATTTAGTATTAAATAGTAAATGGATGAAAAAATCCTGGGAGCATGAACCTTGACAAGGACAGCACTTCTAGCTATGTGCCCAGCTATTGTTTTTTCTTTTTATATGCCACCCTTCTGGATGCATTCTTTACTAGACAGAGGACTGGCTTCGAAGAGATGGCTGGATGGCTCCCAACTTAGGTATTAGGGCACTTTGCTGGGAGGAAGGCAGTGTAAGTTTGAATCTTCTTAGACTCAGGAATGGATTTAGGGTAGGTTTCCCAACTTTTTGATAACCGCTTTAGTCTCTTTGCTCTTTTATGGTAAGTAGATAACACTCCTCTTTTCTTTATGGAAACTATTTAAAAATGTTAGGGTAAGTAAAATTCTCTAAAACAATATCTGTTGCAGCAGGAGTTTTGTGGATGAAAGGTCTCTGCTTGATTCAGATATCTGAGTCCAGGAGATGAAGAAAAAAATTTAGTGTGGAAACAATCTGTCCTTCATAACTCCTAATTTTGGATTCTGTCTTAGGGGTGAGACAGAAGGGAACAGATGCAGAACAGTATATTATTTGTGGGTGTCCAGAGGCTTCATGTGAGCTGGTCCATCCCGTGGGCAGCTGGTTATCCTATATGTAATTTCTTCAGGGCTTTGGACTGCTCGCTGCTCTATCAGCTGTTGGTGACTGCAAAAGTTAGGATGCTAATCAGCTAGATTTTGGAACCAATCGTACACTCCAATGTATTTAAACTGCAAGTCACCTGCTCAGTATAAACTGCAGTATAATTTAATTTAGCATTTTGATGTTCATATACCATGACACTAAAATCTGACATGAAACCAAATTCAAAGCCAATTCTTTCCTCTTAATCTAAATCAAAATAAGGTGAAATCCTTGGTATGGGATCTGATCCAACTTTCAATGTACTCACTGCCAATCTTTCATTGATTTCAGAGGTAGTTGTGCGACGTAAGTCTACAAGAGTAAGAAAAACAAAACAAAACCTTTTCCTAGTTAAAAAGAAAAAATGTATTTTAACATTTTTCCTGTGTCATGGACAAAGCAGCAGTGAAAAGAAAATGAATTAAGATTTTCTTATTACATTTTTCATTTTTCATTCTTTATTTATTTCTATAGTTAGTTTTAAGCTGTTAAGAATTATAACTCTTAGTTATAAGGTAGTTCCAACCAAACAGTTTAATTTACAACCATAAGGTCTTTTATAGAAATGGTTTCTACCATCGGTTGATAATTTTCTTGTATAATGTTATTCCTTAATGGCCAGGGTTTTACTTTAAGCACAAATACAGACTAGCAGCAGGCAACAAAAAGAACCTAATAGCAGATTTATCAAACAGCAATGTGGATAAAATAAAAGCTCCATTTGGGAGTTTGCACATTTCTACAGCCTTGGGGCTGCAGTATACATTTCTGTCAGCGCTGTTTATGTGAAAAACAGCATTGACATAGTGTAATTGGTACAATAAGGTAGCAGTAACATAGTTATGTATGATAACACGTAATCTTACAGCCATATTCCTGTGAAGAAATGAAATGTAAAACAAAGATACCTCATTTGACAATCCTGTTGCAAGTTGTGCGTCAAGTACTTTCATATAGACCTAGGTGTCTATATCTGTGCTCACCCAAGATCAGCCTCATGTTGTCAGCCTCTGCACTTTGTCTGCTAAAGAACACGTTGGTTGTAGGTTCATCAAGAGCAGTGTGGGTGAGCTTGTGTTGCTTGTGTCAAAGATTTGTAGTCAGATTTCAGAATTTCATATTTCACCGTCTCAGCAGGAAATCAAGTGGGGGGAAAAAGCCCATGCCAAAATTTTACTCTTTGATACAGAATATTCAGAAAGTATTGCTTTCTTTTGGATGAGTTTGTTACCAGTTTCTTTTGGTTTTGTTTTTCAAATCAAAATGTTTTAATGTAGAAAGTGGCATGCTCCAAGATGGGAAAAGTGGGGCAGGTGGTGTAGATTTTTTTAAAATTTAATCATAGCTGACCAACATGCTTTATTCCTTCTGTACTAAAAAAGTCAGCTGTTTAGTACGGTCAGCTGTACTAAAAAAGTCTAAAAAAGTCAGCTGTTTTTCACTTTTTATCAGTATTCCAGAAGGCTTTCATCCATATTAGTGCTTTGTTCCCCCTCCCCTCCTTATTTTTTTTGTTTCCCAAGTAGGTAGGTAGCAAGGGAAAAGACCACCAAAAATATCAATGAAATAAAATGATGTAAAACTTGGCACTAAGTAAGACTGTTGATGCTCAGCAAGTGATCTCTTTTCTGGAGGAGGAAGAACAAGAGTTGCTTATTTAGCAACTTTTTTTTTTTTTCTTAATCTCACCTTTTTGTGGCCTGCAGCTGGTTTCTGAAAAGAACCATCGTCTTTATAAACCACAAGACACGGAGCTTGGAGAGAGAGATGTAGGTGTGCACCATAACTGCTTGTGCTCAAGGCTGGCTGTCCTCATTTATTTTTAATCATCGCTTCCTAGATGTAGATTTTGGGCTGTAGTTTACCACTCCATTCACATGCTTTCCAGTCTTTTCATTCGTCAGCTATTGTCTCAACACCAAAAGAAATCGTGGTGCGCTGCATGGTCTGTCTCATCCAGAACATATTACTTTGTCCACCTTATGTTGCTTATAAAACATCTAACCTGTTTTACACTTCATTCTCCACTCTTTCATTAATCTTTATAAAAATGGGCTCACCCCCAAATAGTTTTCCCACTGTTCCAGAAAAATATATATATAGCTTTCTTTTTATAGAATATCACATTTCTACAGATTTTTATTTTTAGGGTATTTTTTTGAAATGCACATACATTTTTGTTTCATAGGCTACTTTTGCTACAAGTTATGCATTTAAATACTGAAACACTCTAGAGATGATGAGAATATATGCATGTAGTCATACATTTTGACAATTATGTCAATATTATTGAGTACCCATGTAATTCTTCACAGACAACAAGTGTATGTGCTTTCCAGTTCTTTAATGATACTACCTACATATACCTGCATATTGCTATTTTTTGTCCAATCCTGTTCCACTGATCTCAATCATTACTTGGCCTCCACATATGAATAAACTCTGATACTTGACTATAATTTGACAATATCATAATTATGCCTGAATCTTTAGAAGTGTTTTGGAGGGAATCAGGAAGCTATTTCCCACTGAATTTTTGTGGGATTTTAATGTCTAATGCCTTGTGGGCTCCGCAGAAAACCTCGAGTTCTTTCACAATCATATCATGTTTTTCCAGGTAGTGAGAGAATAGGAAGACAGTTAAGACCATTTGTCAAATACATTTTATTTTCATCTACAGAAAGCATATGTGCTAACCAGCATTCTCCATATATTATTCATATTATTTAAGGGTGGCAGGTTCATTATACTTACAATATATTGTAACTGCTGGAAATGTTTTTAATATGCAACAATAATATATTACTTTAAAAATACATATTTCTTCCACATGCATTTTTGAGAAGCTAGTTGGACACTATACATCAGGATTCATCACTGTCCACGTTGTGGTGTCACAGCCAGGCAAATGTGCCTGATTTGGCTGTTTTCTGCAGCTGCACTATGCTGAAACCGAGTGAGGTTCGTATACATGTAGTTTGATGTCACATTGGCATTAACACAGGTGTGAGCCTGCAGAAATGTGTCTGTTTCTACTTAGCAGACTGTCTTAGAGCCTATCTGAAACAGCTTCTGTATGTATGTGTTTTTTCTGTATTCACACAGACTGATTTTTCAGTGTTCCTTTTAGAACATGATCCTTAGTATTTTTTACTTATTGTATACAAATGTTCCCTTGTTCCGTAAAATGGAGAAAGAAACTGACCTATTGTGCCTTAGGTCAGTTTACCCTAAGCATTGCAAGAGTTTCATCAAGAGAAGGGTGATCCATTTTATAGCAAATAATATATTCAAATGTTACCCTTTTTTTGGTTTGTGGTCTATTTAAGACCTTTTTTTTTTTTTTTTTTTTAATGAATTTGTTCTTTGTTTTGAAACTGCTGACAGAACATTTCAAGCAAAAGTTTCTGGCCTGTAAGTTGTTTGCAAATAATTTATTTAAATTGTCTTTCACTATTCATTATTTATGAATTGGTGTAAATTCATGCCTTCATGGATAAAGTTTCCATAAACTTTGGGAGGGAAATCAGTGACATTTCCAAAGGGGACACAAGCACCTCTGGGCTGAACTTTCCCAAGAGTATGATTCTGATGACTTTGCCGAATCTACGTGTAGCTGGTGTATTCTAGTTGGCTTCATTGTGTTATAAGACTTCTTGATCTTCTTAATTGTTTATAAATCTCTTTCAAATGTGTTTCGGCTGCTTCTGACCAGGGTTTCACCACATTCCTTGCAGACCGGGGATACCTTTTGGAAATTGAGATGGAAATAGTTTGTGACAGTGGGCTGAGAAACCTAGGTTTTATTCTTCCTATCTGGAGGCAGGAGGTTTGAAGCAATGGAAAATTAATACAGACAGAAGAAAGAGGCCAGATATTGTAAGGCAGACTAGAGGAGATTCAAAAAGTACTTTCAGCAGGAGTAGAGAAGATACAGGCGTGCTTATATGACAGGAGATGGTTTTGTTGACCAAGGTCAAAGACTGTGAGCTCGGTTGCGCTGAACAAATTCTTTCAGAGAACAAATCCTAAAATATTTTAGGTGGTTTCGTATCATCTGGGGACTTTCTCCCAGAAAAGTAAAAGAAAAAAGAAAAGTTTAGAAAGTAAAGATGAATGATGTTTGAATCCTGCTTGAAGCCTGTTTATACCTCTGGCTGGTTGCATGTGCAAGGCCATCTAAAGGAGTAAAATAGCCCAGAGGAATATAATCCAGATTATTCCAGAAGTATAGGGTTCTGGAAGAAAGTTAGCTAAAATTTCAAGGGTATCTTTAGGACCTTCCTAGGATGAGATCTCAGAAGAGAATCCATGCCATGGGAATAAAAACGTGAATGCCACGCAGAAGCTTACCCTACACCTGGGGAGTCTTAAAGTATTTACAGCCTCGTGGACTGAAGAATTTCACCATGTTACAGATAGAGTCCTTCAAATTTTCACAAGCGCCCATGTAAACGTTCACCTTGCTTGGCACTCTGTTTTGGGGGAAAATTAATAACAAGTGTTACAAGCAGACTAATAGTGTATAGTTTTAATTAAACAGCTTGTGAGTTTTTTGGAGACCATGTTTTGCTTTTCAGTGCCTTAGCTAAACACTTTTTTTTAGAGTTTTTTTGCTTGCCATTTATTATGGACTGAAACTTTGCCTACAGCTTAGCTTTGCCATACTGCTTAGTATCACAAATACATTTCTAGGTCTTCCACTCATTCCCGTATCTTTCCTAATTTGAATCACTTATGGTGGAAGGCGGTACTTTGAAAGTGTATTATGCCCACAGGAGTTAGACAAAGGCTGCAATATGGGAGCCTGTCAAAGCTTAGGTAGCCTTGCAGCCTTCTGTCTCTAATGCCTTATTATTTTCTAAGGAATTCAAGGAACAGCTTGAATTGTAGTTGTAGTTGCTGCTGGTCATATGTGCAATGTGTTCATATTGAGCTACTTAGGTTATGACTAAGAAGTCCTAATTCCGGAAGCCTATGAGCTCCACATTCATCGCGATAGGAGAGATTCTGGTTTGCTTTTCTCAGAGGTACTGATCTTTCTTTGGGGCTTTCTGTGTTTTTCTTTAGCAGTTGTTAATACCTAATCAAATGATTTATTTAGTTGTTCTGCAGGCTACTTCTGGCCAGTCTCCCTTACTGCATGCATCTTTTATGAAACTTATTGTAGGCCAAAGAAAATGTAGTCACATGAACAATATTTGAGCTGTACTCATTTCTGAGAGCTATATGCAACCTGGTGATCCCTCTAGCATTTGAAGGATGTTGCATTGTTAATTCTATGTTACTTTTTATAGAAAAATATTCAGGGGACTTCAAGAAATCAGCGCAGTTTAACTAAGACCTTCCACTCAAATTGACAAAAGGACTTGAACCATGGAAGGAACTATTTTTAAGCTGTAATCTGTTCAAGCAAAATTAAATTATTTCATCACTGAACAAAGTATTGATTTTAGATAATTTATCAGAGATGACGCTGTAGTTTTGGAGTTGCAAGCAGATAACTTCTACTCTCAGCCCTGCAGATCTTGCAAGATATTTTACTTTGACATATTAAGCTAATCCTGCTGGAGAAATCCATGACTTTGGGTCAAATGCATCATTTTCATCAAGTGGATAAAATTTTCTTGTATTAATTACCTTGCGACTGAGTAATTTTTCCAAAATAAGATGGCTTCGGGAACTTCTGAGGTTAACCCGGTAATAATATGAAAATGAACAACATCTGTAAGAATGCATAATGAAGACTAAAAGACCAGCATAATGGCTTGTCTTTACCATCTCTGATATAATCATTACTGTATTTAGCAAGTGAAGGGACCTGGGCTAAATTATTCCTTGTTAAAGCTGTAGTTTCAGTGGGATTTCTGTGGATTCTTACAGATTGTGATGTGAAACCAGTTTTTGCCAGCTGATACTAATAGAGATGTATTGAACAGTTTGACTGCTCTACTTATGTTTACATGTGAGAGAATGATTTTTTAATCAATGAATTATTTTCTCGTATACCTTGCAGAAAATGGAAATAGTTTTTCAAGCATGTATTTGGACTATAATATGAAAAACAAAAGATACATTTAAGAACCATTTACCTTTTTATTCCAATTGGCTATATTTGCTACATGGGATTTTTCTTTATAATAACTAATTCATTCTGACACTAAGCGTATGTGTTAAACTATTTTGTACTCTAATCACCTTAAATATGTCTTCTGTCACTTAATAGGGCACCTGGAAAAAGAATTCAGTTTGCTGGTAATATTTTAAAATCTCCTTTCTTTTACAAAAATCATATTTATATGCAGATAGGGACTTACAGTTTAACTGCCTGTGTCCTGTTGCTTTATTATTTGTGATGTCCAAAGAGTATTGATGGAATACAAGATACCCTAAGGGCAGTATAGTTACTTCTAGTGGAGAACGAGCAGAAGAAACTGATAGTTCAATTTAGACAGAAAGTCAGATTTTTAGAAAAGGACACATTTCTTTCTTCTCTTGTAAGCGAGTATTGAGGAGTTTGGGTGTTTAAAAAAAAAAGGGCAAAAAAAAAAAAGAACAGCAAGGGATTATGTACTTTTGAGAAGCACTCTAAATCAATATAGTTTGTATACTTTTATGATGCCTTCTAGCATATTTATCAGCCTTCCAGTGAACAGCCCCCCTCCAATCCCTCTTTTTGGTCTCATGTCCTTGCCATGCCCCTGGTAACATTCTGCATGCTGTGCTTTGTATTGTGGGGTCAGATGCAGAGTGCTTCTACAACACAACATAAAAATGTGAATTCTTTAAAATACTAATTGCTAATAAGCTATGGGAAAAGGGGTGAGGAGAAAACACAAGGTTAGTATTTTTGTGCTTCTCCAAATCGATTACGAACAAGAAGACATTCAAGGAGCATTCAGTAGCCATAGAATGTCAGCTTGAGACGTTTCAATGCAAAAAATGTTGCTTATTCATCCATGCACAATGAAGGTATTCAGCAAATTTGGTTTTGAAAACGTTCAATTATTATCCTGTTTTCTTTCTTTGGTGAGCTAGCAAGCAAAATATGAAAATACAGAATTGAGTCTGTGATACACAAGGATTTTCTGTGTTTAGAAGTCACTGTGTTGGCTGGGAAAGAGTCCCAGAGCCTTCCGTTGCCATCACCATTTAACAAGCATCACTTCTTGCTCCCCTTCCTCCCTCCCTCCAAAAACCCTGAGCTGTGAGAGGCATATGAATTTGGGCTCTACCCCCTTTCAAAGTCTCATCTTCTGACTGTGGGATTTCTCTAATAGCAAAGCCGAAAAAGAAGCCTATGAAACTCACAACTGAAGGATAGTGACATCAAATTCTTAAAACGATTTTAAAAAGTGTGAAGCATTTACATGGTTAATAGGAACAGCAGCAAGTGTATTAATAAGACTCAAATAAGTAAGGAATTGAATTCTTTTTCTTTATGACAAAGGATAAAGGCAACAACAGCCTGTGGGCTGACCTTTTACCAATGCCACCGTCTGAGACACGTCTCCAAACTATTTCCAGCTTCTTGCTTGGGTCCTGCTCCTGACTATGCAGCTATAAGAATCTGCATTGGTTGAATTAAAAGTTAGTTTGGTTATTCGTATATGGAATGTAGTCTGAATGTGAATATAGTATGAATTTGCTCTCATCCCATTTTCTGCTAGGTCTTTGAGTTCAGCAAACAGCATCACAAGGGAGATAGCCTTCAGATAATTGTTACTTTGAGTGACATGCTGGGGTTGTTCTGAATTGAAGGGGTATAGCTTGAGCTCTAGCCAGTTCTTTGAGTCATTCAATTACTAATTTCATTAGCAAAAAGCTAATAAATAAAAAGCTTTGAAATAATTGCTATTTTTTTGGAAGTTAGTAGGCGACAGAGTTGTCAACATGTAACTGTAGAAGATGAAGAGTGTTAGAGGACTACTTTTCTGTTAACCCCCTGTTGCCTGCAGTTAGGAAAATGACTAATTACAAGTTTCTGGACTAATATCCTAGCAGTCAAAAATCATATGTACATTTCCTTTTGGGCCAAGGACAAATATACTAGTTTGTGCTTATTAAAGAATTGACTTCTGTGCTATGCATAGTTTTAACAAGCTTATTTTATTTATTAACCAGGAAGATAAGGCACAAGCTCTTGGTAAAACTGTTACCAAGTTTTAATCATGAAAATTACATGAACCCATATAACTGTCTTTTATTCCATTAAAAAAAAAAAATACAATGTTCGTATTAGAACTACTGTATGTTGGATATAGAAAATTTCTTCCCTTCTTTCTTGTGTCCCAGGACTAATATTGAAAGAAAATCAATTCCTTGGGACTTAGAGTAGTAGCTAAATCTAGTTTTCTATCTTTCTTGATAATTTGTGTAAAAAAGAAGTAATGGGGAAATAATATTCCATAGTCATTTCTTAATTGCCAAGGGATGATAATTTGGGTAAAATGCTCTCTAAAATATGTGGGCCTAGTCTTTAAAATACTTTTATCTGAAATATTGTTCTTTTGGTTTGTGATCTGTAGCTGATAGTATCTGTATCAAATCGGTGCCTTGAACTGATCCTTGCTTTGAATTTTATAGTTAGAGATTGACTTAATTTTAGTCAGTGCCCTCATCTAGCATTAAAAATGGTATGAGTTCAAGGATAATCTATTTGTCTCTATATATTTTTTGTGTATGTTTGCTTTTAAATTATGTGTGAATATGCGATTAAGGGGTAGAAATGAGAGGAGAAAATGGAAATGAACTACCACTTCTCTAATTCTTAGGGCTCACGAGTCTTAGGTAAAAGTGCAAAGGAAAAGGATTCACAATAAAGAATCTGATTAAAAGGTCTGGTTTAGATTGCTGTGTAAGCAGGAAATGATGAATCTTGGCAGCCTCTCAACTGTGAACCAAAGCAGTGAAGAAAGCTGATGCTGATACTTTGGATAGACAGGAGGAAAAAAGGGGACCCAGAAAATAGGAAATTGCAGACATATTTCATTTTGGCAGAGCCTGAGAAATTGGTTATCTTTACCACCATTGTATGAACAATTAGTAATTATTTGTCCTGAAGAAAAACAGAGGGTTAATTCTCTAACCAATAGGCTGAAAATAAAGCCAGTGATGTGGGGATTGAGTGTTAGCATAAAATATTGCTAGACTGCCTGTCCTCTGCCTGAAGAAACATAATTTTAAGGGGGAAATCACATACATATTATTAGAAGTAAAAAGCCCAGAAAGCCCATAGGGGTTTCAGTAGGCCAATTTAGCAGCTGATGTGCCTAATCTGAGTTAATCATCATCCTTACCAGTGGAGGGACACTCAGAATGAAATACTTGCATCTACTAAGCATTATTTTTCTCTCTTTTTCCTTTGCTTTTAAGAAAAAATGAAGTGGTATGCAGATTGTTCTCTTGATTATTAAATAGAGGTTTGTTGCTACAGACTAAGGAAACTCCAGACACTCTCAAAATAAGGAATAGCCAGTGACTCCCCATGACTTCAGGCCAGCTCCAGTGCTTGCTGAAACCAATGGAAGAAGTTTTTCTGCAAGCAGTAGGAAATATCAGAGTTAAAGTATTCTAACAACATTTTTTCTGTTCCTATTACATGTGGAAGTTCAAACTGTTTATGTTCAAAATCAGACGATGAGCTATGTTGTGAATCTCTTGTTAGATGGGCAAGCTTCATGCCTGAAGCCGCGCACAAAGTGAGGCATACCTGAAAATATAGCTGTAGAATATTTATTCTGTCTTGATGACATTCACTACTACTAAAAACCTCACTTTGACATGCTGTGTTTATTTTACAATTTGTTTCTGAATGCAGTCATCTTTTAATCTATACTGGATGGAAGTGGCTTGATTTTATTGGTCATTACACACACCCTGTGTGAAAATGTGACAATTTTAATGCTTGTTTACATTTTTTGATCTAAAATATCCTTGATTTATGTAAGAGAGTATTTTCAGTTTTGTATCTTATGTTCAGGAGCTATGATTTCCTTAGAGGACATTTGTTGACATTTTGCAGGAACCACCATTTTTCATCTTTCTATGAAACACTGGGCTGAACGGTTCTATCCCATTATGCAGGAGTGCTGGTTTGGGATAAATCTCTGAAATATGTGGAACTTCCTTGTATGTGTGAAATGAGTGCTGAATGAACCTTGGGAAAAGTCCCATCTTCATCAGCAGCTTCTCAAATGTTGAATACTCATCTCTCTCAGCCTAGATGCAAGTACTTCACAGATCTGTAGACAGACCTGAACAGTCTTGCAGTAGCCTTTCAACTTTCCTGGGAGGCAATGGAAAAAAGTGTGCTGAGGAGATAGGGAAAGGAGTCGTTTGAATGTCTGGTGTGAGCTGTGAGGTGAAGTCCAAAGGAGCTTGGACTTCCCAACTGGCTTGTGTCCTATCAGCTTATACCCCCGGTGCCCACCCCCCAGTGCCAGACTGACCCCTGTTACTCTACTGCTGCCTTCCAGCCTGGATTTTGTTTGTAAAAGTATTTCAGCTAAATCTTTTTATTTATTTATTTATTTATTAGTCTTTCAAAAATGCAAGGGACAGACTTGTAAAGCTCTCCACCTAAAGGACATGAGTGTGATTTAGCCAGTCAAAACCTAGCTTTGATAGGAAACTGATGTATTTACTGCGCTGCCTGGAACAGTCTTTGGTTGTGTCGGCATCACAAGTGATTAGACTCTTTTCAGTAATGAAGATACAAGTTTTTCATTCCTCCTTGTTTGTGTTTTATGAAGAATTTAATGCTGAAAACCTCTGTTTCTTTTTCTGTAGAAGCCCTTTCTCCCAGCACTGTGCTTGCTGATACTCTCTTCTCCCCCATACAGGAAAAAAGCTCATCAAAGTACATATGCAAAGTTACCTATCCCTAGTGCAAAGCTCTGTTTGCAACCGACAACCCTACCCACCCAAAATTCACACATAACAGGAATGTTTCCTTTAGTCACAACACGAGCTTGGTGAGCTTTGTTTAGCATTTAACTTCTTGCTTCTTAATTGTTTCTGCCTGTTCTTGTATAGTAACTGTGATTTGCTAAAAACTAAGAGAGGTTAGAGTCCTTGGCAAGTCTTCTCCTCTTGTTATTTGAAACCTTTGGATTGGTGTCATTCAATAGGAATTTTAGAGGGCCTAGCCTTGAACGTGGCAGTGCTTTGGAGCAATTGATCATTGTATTCCCACTATTGTCTTAATGGTGTTGCCTTGAGCTCTGTTACAACAGAAGCCAACTGGCTCTTTAAAAGAAAGAATAAAGTTCTTGAATTCAAAAGAAACCATACCAGCTCTTTACAAGTCTCTCAGGGATTTTATGGTTTTATGTAGAACCCTTAAACTGTGTCTTTGAGAAGCAGCTGCACTTGCCACACTTAGAAATCATTCCTGTAATTTCACTACTCATGCCAAGCTAAAATAAAACACCTCTGGTGCTTCTTCTGAAACTTTCCACTCCAGATAAGGCCAATAAGTATTTTTGGAAATGTTTCTTAGAAAGGTTGGTATAATTAGGCTTGCTTTCTTTTTTCTTCCGTCTATTTATTTGTTTGGCAAAAGACCATTTTTCTGCATTGATCTGAGAGGGCAGTATTCCATCTGGCCTCAGACTCGGCATTCACCCCTATCATCAATCTGATCTTGAGAAACTGTCTTGTACTGAATGTGAAAAATGAGCCTAATTCGTCTCTATGTTTATAAATAGCTGCTTTCCAAGCACTGCCTTGTAGTGCATTTACAAGTACAGCAGGTACTTGCTCGAGAAACAGATTTATTTACTAACTCTTTCTTTGCAAGCTCTTGTTGTTGCCCTTGTTTGCTGGTTCCTCTTGATATTAGGACAGCTGAATCTCTCACCTGGTGATGTGAGCATGGGTGCTGATGCAAGTTGAGCTGATGTCAAATGAGTGACCTTTTAGTGCCTTTTCTGCTCTGGCTGAAGTAAAAAGGGAAAGTGAGCATCCTCCAGGCAGTACAAGAGGATGTACATTACAAGAAGGTTACCCAAAAAATGTCCCTCAGAGATAAAGGTTTCATGAAGGTTTCATGAAGGTTTTGGGTAGCAGCAACAAATCCTTGTGCCGCTTGAAAGTAGCCAGGAAACATTGTGACTCAAAAAGTCAAAATCTGCCTTCTGGAATGCTCTTGTTCTATGATTTCTGTACATTGTCCAGAGCTGGCTTTCATGCAAGCCAGGCCATGCCTCATAAAGTGTTGCCTGTTATGAATCGGAAGATACATCTTGTCATGGTGCTGGCTGGGTTTCCCTTAACTGATGCTGCAGTGCTATGTATCGTGGTATAAATGGAGGATAGATCTTTCCTTCCCCAAAGCTGGGTGAAAAAATAGTCAGATTACCAATTTGTCTACTTTTTCTTCTGGTGTCCTGTGTAATTCACTGGCCTTCTACATGCCTAGAAGGTTTATATATTCTACAAATTTTCATTTAAGCAGTTGTACTTTGTGCTGTTCTGTATAACTTCATAGCTTTTGTCTATGGCCCTCTCAAAATAACATTTTTAAAGGAATGAGCGATTGGGATAGTGAGGGAGGTAGGTAATATTATAACAATATGGCTTTGATTTTTCTACTCTAAAGTTGTTTCTGTTACCTTTATTTTGGGAATGGGATTGGCCTAGCCAATTCTTTCTTCCCCACCTAGACAGAGAGGAAAACAAAGAAAGGAAAAGTTAATAAGAAAAGGTAAGGCTGAACAGTAGAGGGAATACTACTAAGATAGTAAAGGACTTTGTAATGAACTTGCATGTTGCCTGAACTCAGGGTTCTGGTCAAAAGTTTCTTATGAAATGGCATTTTGGATAGTAAGGGATCACTTGCCTTTTATCAGTTTTCTTGGAAAAAATGTGTGGAAAGAGGGTGGGTCAGTAATATTTTGTAGCCAAGTAACTGCCTCTCCATATACATTTAATTCCAGCAATTTGAAACAATTCTCCTTGGTAGCAGCTGTAAGAGAAATTCAGACCTTTGATTTGGTGCCTGCATGCAGATTGAGGTCTGTAGTGTTAGTTGCCCAAGTCTGAATATTTTGGATTAAGGATTTGATCTGTGAAAACTTTCAAATGGAAAAAGCCAAGTGTATTCTACTTGCCTCACCAAAGAGCCTCTTAACCTACCACCCTGAACTCTGAATTTTGTCTTTGCAACTTCAAGAATTCCTCGTTATGTCATTTTTCCTTCACCTTGCCATCTGTAATCCTCTTGCCATCCTTCCTCCTCTCTTGTCTTTCCCTCATTTCCCATTCATGCAGTCTGCTCATGCTCACCGGAAGGTATTGCAATGTGGGTAGTGAGCAGGAGATGTGATGGGCTTGACCAGTTGTGCAGTGCTGGAGAGTGGAAACAGCTGGGAAGACCTGACAGTTCAATTTGCTTTTCTCTGCAGAACTAAGTGAAGGTTGTATTGAATAGTGCACGTCACTCACGTAACCATCTGGGTTTTCCTTTTTGAAATCACGTTGCCACTAGTGAGCAATAAGTTCTCACAACAATGAATTCCACCTCTTTTTCCAAGTCTTTTTGCTTACTGTGGATGGTAGCATTTCCTTTTTACATGTTACTCTTAGTTTATACTGAAACGATTAATAATGACATGCCTTACCTGTATTGTCTGAAGTGGCATAATTTAGAAACACAGAAATAAAACCAGAAAAACAACAGCTTTGATTTTTGTTAGCTTTTGTGTGGTTGAAGCCATGCTCAAGATTTGATAACTCCTATAAATCTTGTTGAGCTAAGTCTCTTTGACTTATTTACCTTTGTAGTTGTGTCTTTGTTCTTTTCTTTGGTGAGGTATTTTCTACATCATGCACTCCCTAGTCTTGGCAGATTAATCCAATCAAAGAAGATACTCTATATTATGATTACAGCAGCTGCTCTGCAGATACATATTTGTCCTGGCCAAAGTGAAATCACCAGTCATGAGCGAGTAGCATCAAGTCTGGTTGTTTTGTAGACAACATGAAGCTCTTTCATATTCAGTGGTCATATGAATGATTGATAGACCTCATTATTTTGAAGAACTATTGCATTGTAATGTTTCCAGATGTTCTCCAATGGAAGCTTGTGTTATTGCTATAGTGAAGTATTAATCAGTAAATAACCCATGTCACTCGTTGCCCTTCTATGCAATCACAGTGTTCTGATCTTGTGGTTTGGCTTCATTTACAAAAGAATCATCGATTCAAATGGATTATCATTCTGTATGTTACAATGCAGACCAGCAGAGGGACAGTTTGTGACATGATCAACATGATCAACCTCCTATGAGCCAAGTGGAGTCAACTGTGATCAGTACTCAGGTGAAGAGTCATCAGGGAAAACCCAAATGCTGCAAAAACCTTTTCTCGTGAGTCAACACAGAGGACAGTAGACCATCCGTTACTCAACATTTGCTCCATGTTGTGCTAGAAGGCATTCTGCTGTCAAGGGCTCTTCCTTTCATAAAGCAATTGTAGTGCTGTAACCAGAAGATACGAGTTTGATTTCAGCAGCTTTTCTTCTTTACTAGAGCTGGCTTCGATACTGTGATAGTGAATGTAATTTGACTGCCAGAATGTTCTGATGTAAGCCAGAAAAAATGGATGGATGCATTTACCCTCAGAGTAAGAAAAAGAGGCTAGAGTTTTTTGTTGTTTGTAGAACATACCATACATATTAATATGGACTTCCAGGCTGCAATTAATTCTAATAAAATCAGTTAAAACTGTTGCTTTGCAAATTTTTGTTTAAGAACATGTATAAACAGTAACACCAAACCTAAATGATAATTTCATCCAAATTCATTCAAAACACGGATTGATAACCCTTGCAATTTTTATGCTAAATTGTGTGATATTTAGTGATTTTTTTTTAACCTTTGGTCTTCAGAGTCATCTTTTAAAAGGACATCTGAAGATATTTTATAGAAAAAAAAATCAGTCTACAGTATCAAAGAAAAATGCCACTTACATTTTCCAGTTACCTCCAGGTTCAAAACCAAGAGAGAGAAGAAGAAATTGAAATATGCTATGGTGAGAAATCAGAATCATTTTCCCAGTTGCACAGTTCAGGAGAGGAACCTGGCTTATGACTTTGCAGCCCTTGGAACTAGCCATGCAGAAACTGGGTGCGGGGCAGGGATCTGCATGGGCTCACGAAGCTTCCTGATGGAGCTGGTTCCAGGCTTCAGCTGTTCTGCTGGCTGAGTGCCTATGCCAATAGTTAGCATCCTCTACAAGGTGCAAAGAGATATGAGTAAGCACTTCTGGACAGGGTGTAACTTTGGATGCTTTGCTATCTTAGTTTGCCACTTGGCTATCTCTGGGATTTGCACAGTGTGAAGCTTTTTTAAAACTTTTTATTTTAAGTTGTACATTTTTATTGTCATATTTAATAACCTATGCTAAGCAATTTCTTTATTGGGCTTATGTGTATTTCTTTAACGTTGCTAGCATAACTTTGCTTGGTAGCACAGTTTCTGACTAGAAACAGCCTTTTTGATCATCCTTTTTTTTTTTTTTTATACAGATTTGTCAAATTCCCGAGTGTCTGAAATTAATACAGTGATTGTATTTACTTAGGCTTTTGGAAGGTCAATTTTCAATGTTAATCTGCCTACCTTTATCTCAAACACATCTGTACTTTGGAGGACAATGACAAGCAGAAGAATGGCATAATCTAGTATCGAGGTGTAACAGATAGGGACTGTATCCAGTGAAAGAACTTGGATGTGTTTGAGCACAGGGGCCAGGGGATATACCTGTAGTTGGAGGATGACATACGCTAAATCTATTAAAGACTGTACTGGTGAGACAGTAGGGAAAGTAGAATATTTGGTCTTCCAAAATTGTAGTCTCCACCCTATTTTCCCCCAACCTTAATATTTTTCTTAAAAAAAAATGAAAGTCCGGGGCCATTGATGCTCTCTCTTAGTTGCAGGTTCTTGCTTGTGCTAAGAAGTGTTGGCTAATGTTATCTGGATTCATTCAGCAGACAAAATGACTCTCCTACCATGTCTGTTCTTCACCAAACTTTGTCAGTTCATCATCGAACTTGATTGTTAAATGCAGCTTTTGTTACATGAAGTTTTCACAGATGTATGAGAGTTGTTGTTAGAGGGAATTTACATATGCACATGCTGAGGACTGAGAACTAATGTGGGAGTGCTTGAGTATTTGGCTGTGTTCAGTATGAATGTATGAAATCCTCTTTTTTTTCTTTTTCATTGCTTTTTTTATGGTTTACCTCAAAGGAGTTCAGCCTCCTGTGTGTTGGGAAACAACTGGGCTGAGAGCAGTGTGGCTCAGAACATAGGCAGTTGAAATGGTCGAGGTGACCTTACCTATGAGACATCTGTCTGCATCATAAAAACTCTGCAACATCTGGAGTGCTTGTTTTGCTGGACGTGGCTAGATTTAGGAAAACTGAAAGATGTTACAAAGGCTGAGCTCAATAAGAAGAATTTTCATTAACAATAATCCCTGAACAAATATTTGTGTATGGGCACAAACTACTTGAAACTCCATATAAATGTTCCTTTTCATGAGACCTTTTCCTTTTCATATTGCCTTTGAAGTTTCTTAATAAGTTTAGAACTTTGTTCCCTCTGAACCAACTGGGGGCAAATGCTGATTTCATTTACACTGATTTACTAATATTACTTTGGACGAAACTGATACACCATGTTTCTTTTGCAAGAAGCGTTTTCCTAAGGTATTTCATTACTTCCAGAAGGGATGAAAGCCAAAAATTAAATGGGTGCACACACGAGCAGCCCAATCAGCTATTCAGATATGTCAGAACCTCACAGTGTTTTAGCTTGAAAAAAAAGCAGTGTGGGCTGTTTCTCAGAAATAACGTAGGTTTATAAAGTGCTTTTGTTTTCCTTAAGTTGATTCACATTTCTGTATCGAATCTCTTTGTTGTAACCCTGCACTGGGTTATCATCCTTCAGTTGCCTCTTGGGAAGGTTTTATCAGCTTGTTGATTATTTATTTATTTATTAGGTTGTTTTACAGAAAGCAAAGTATTTTAACTTTCCTACCACAAGGACCTTGCTGGTTCTGACCCTGGTTTTGTTAGCTGTCTTTTCTGTATTAACTTCTGTATTCCCATCTTGTCACAATCTCTTTGGTCCTTGGCAGTGGCAATATCTTTTCTTTCAGGCATGCTGACCTCTCCCATTCCCTTTGAAGCACTTATGATCATATCCAAGAGCTGCATTCCAGCTGTGGCGCCTTCTGAGGTACTGAATATATTAAGATAAAAAGAAATAAGCTGAGCTATATTAATAAGAAGCTTAAATGTTTATGCAGGCATAAGCTTTGAGAAATTAGATACCCAGAAATAAGGCTTTAATAGGAATGATGAAGTAGCTAAACTGGAAGTCCAAAGAATGATGCTGTTTTTCAGTGTGTTCTGGTCCAATCGGTGGTCATTTAACATTTATTACTATTGTAACTATTTTACTGTCTAAGTGAAGGACACTTTTCTTACAGAACATACCATGAAAAAAAATCAGATTCTTTAAAGCATCCATCCTTTGTCTTAATTTTTAAGTTCAGGAAAGTAATTGTGACTAACATCTATTCTCATACCTCATTTCTCTTAATATTTCTCTTATGCATTATAGAAACCTGTGTAGGGGTAACCTTTTGTATAATCATAAAAACAAGGGGAACTTTTTTCTTTTTAAAGAGGGGGCAATACAAAGATTGTACACTAATCAGAGTCATCTGGCTGCAGAATTGAGCTAGATAGGACACCAAGGAGGAGTGAAAATGGAGTGGTTTAATAAGATGGCAAATCCAGTGTTAGAGTACATAGTACAGGGCCAAATATGTCCTTGGTAAGTGATATCAAGGATCAAACAGATAGAGGATCATTTTGCTAGTTGAAATGTGGTTGGAGAGGGTAACTTTGCTCTGGTGGGTTTTATATCAGAATAGGTGTCATCTGTCCTTCAGTGCCCATCTCAAAGTGTGTATAATTTAGGCTCGGGCTAACTTGGGAGAAGTGTCATTTTTGTGCTCATGTTGATGGTAGAGCAAGTTTGTGCTGTTCTACCAAATGTTATTTTGTGATCTGGTATAAAACGTAAGAGACTCAGAAACATCCTCTGTCTATAACCTTTAGGGTGTCCCATGGGGAAGCACAGGGTTTGCAGGTTCTTTGGGGCTGTTATTGCTGACTCTCTGGGTCCTACTTTTGTATGTTAATGTTTAGAGAGAGAGAGAGAGGTGAAAAATTGCCTGGGGCCCATTTTTTTTCTTCAGCAAGCTGGATGGCTAACAGGAGGCTCACAAATGGTCTTCCTCCAGTACAAAGCAGTGCTCGAGACTCCTTTTCTCAAAGCTGCATACAAACACTGTTATTTCTACAGTGCAGGTAAAGGGCTAAAACAACAAGAAGTGCTTCTGTGCTATGGCTGACTTTGTCGTCTTTGGCCACCTTGGCAAGATATCATCTTTAATCACATTTGTAATTGTATCTTATTAAATTGGTCAAAAAAGATTTTTTTTTCTAACTCAATGCAGAGGAAAGTTACATATACCCAGAGTTCTGGTTTGGGGATAATCTTGCATGAAGTCAGCAGAATCAACTCATATCCTTAAAGTTATGTACATGTTTGGGTGCCTCAGCAAACTGCAAATTTTCAGTATTTCTGAAACAGTTTTCAGCTGGAACAGTGTTCAAACTGATGGTGTTTAGTTTCTATGCTTACAAATGGCACTGTTGTATTTTCACCCTAGCAGAAGTGAACAAAACCAGAAATGGAGACTCCTCTGAAATTAGTTGAGAGGTGATAGGCATATCAGTGGGACATGCCAAAGTTGTATTCCAACTCTATTTGACTTGAGAGAGGATGATTTTCACAGTTGTTTCCTTGGCATCATATCTGTTCATAGATGCTTAATTAGATTTTTTTCTTCCCCAAACATTTGTTCTGGGAGCTCAGCTAGATGGATGTTAAGAATAATTCCTTTTATAAAAGGATCATAAGCATACAAGCAACAGGTGAAATTCAAGTAGTGTATAGGCCAGTACGTACCTCGACGTCTTTTTTAGCTCCAGGTAGACCCTGTCTTGGTGATGTGAACAATGCCAATGGCCTGAACATTTATGTGAATTTTCACGTAAATGGAGCATGAGCAAACAGATAAGGGAATTGAGTAGAGAACATAAAACATAATAAGAAATAGGTTTGCATATTGCAAAACAGATTTATATGTTTTTTGTCTGCGAGAGAACTTATTTTTTAATTCTGTTTTGGCCACAAAGGACTTTGTGCAGTGGAAGAATGAAGACCTTAGACTTCAGATGTTGCCTTCTTTATTTCATTAATGTTAATACAGGAAATCAAAAAAGATCACAAAAACACTATGTCTCATTATCAGGATGTTTCTTTTGATTCTGAACATGCCAGCAAAGAATGCTTGATCCAGCAACATCAAAAGATGAAGCCATTTGTGCTTACTTGGTTTGCCTTAGATTTTTTTTTTCTTCAAGACAGAAGGTTTAGCTTTTTTTCCTAAACTCCAAAGCATGAGACTGCAACTGTACATCTCTTATTGCATCTGTATTTTATGGGAATATCTTACTCAGAGCACAACAGATGGACTCATTTTAGCCGAGACACAGAATCTTCAAATGTTATAGTATTAATATGGAGATACATAGGCCTATACTTTTATTACTGAGAGGCAGAGGCTGTTGATTTTAGTGCTTCTATGCTAGGAAAAATAACTAGCAGCAGAAAGCCTGCAGCATTAAATTCTTTATAGCTTTTTAATACCAAAGATGACTACATGAAGAATAGTTGCTGAATCAATTATTGACTATTTTTATATAGCTACTGTGTGATATATTTTTTTTCCAACTGATCATATACAGGTCACTTAAAATTGTTTTGATGATTCTAGCTGTGCAGTTGTTGTCAAAAATTCCCTGTTGGGTTTCAGTCAACACACACCCCACTGCATTAAAACATAGAAGAAAATATTATAACTAACACATTTTAATTACAGCAGTGACTATGTTTTACTTCAGACCAGAAGCCAGTGGCTGTGTTTCAAGTTTCAGTCAGTGCAGCCTTGACATTACTGTAGATGAAATATGTTCGGTTTTTACACAGATGGCATAACAGACCTGGGAAGTTCCATTGTACAGGTTTTGTTGATAGCTTGTAGTGAATTTGTGTCTTAGAAATGAGCTGATACAGTTTGGTTACTTTAACTGTCCATACTGCACTAAAAGATGCACTGCGGACTAAGTATATGGCATATAAACAGGCAATAGTCTTACTGCAAAAATATGTATTTTATAACACCAAAAATATTGAAATGAGTGGAATCTTTGTTTGTGTGGTTTGACCCTCAATAAAGCTTAAAACCCTTCTGACAGGCTTGCTCTAGATAACTTCAAGTCAGTGACAGCTAAACTGTATAGGGAGACACCTGAGAGCCAGTTAAACATGATGAAGTGTTGTTTTGCATATTTTGCCAGTTTGGAAGATATATATTTCACCTCTTGAAAGTTTTCCTATAATATTCCACAACTGATGACAAATCCAAGGTGACAGTTGGAAGGCTCTTTCTATTGTTTCATGCTTTCCAGTATGTTTGGAGTGGATCAAGGTTGTAATGAATTCCAGAAAACCAAGAGCATTTCCATCCTGCACAATATCCAAATGTGGATCTGTACTCAACAAGAAATGCAATAATGGACGAGTCTGTGGGGCTGGAGAGCACGGGGGATTCACAATTGGGTATGGACCCTCTTGTTCACCTTTTCAAATTTAGACCAGGTGAGCAGCAGCTAATGGATTTCCCTGTTAGCTCGTGGGTGGTCTTTGTCAGAAGGTAGCTGCAAGGAAGAAACACCCAAGTGGTGAGACGGAGGATCCAGGTGATCTCAGACACATGCTGCACGCTCTTCTGTTGGTGGACCCTGAGGGTCACAGGTGGTTTTGTAGGGACCAGTACTACTGCACTGCACCCTTCTCTGCCAGAAATGGTTGTTTAGGAAGCAGCCAGTCTTCTGTCTCCCATACAGCTTATGCAGGGCTGGCTCCAGGTGCATACAAGACAAGAAAAGGGATGACTTCCAGCAGCTCCGGTGCATCTTGTTGGCCCGCACCATGTCCCTGGAAGTCCTGAGGGTGATGCCAGGGCATGCAGGAGGCAGCTACAGAGAGGGGTGTGGAGGGAGCAGCGCAGCAGTCAGGTACAGCTCCCACCTCTTTCTGTAAGCAGGACTTGCCATCTCAGCTCTCCAGTGCTTTTTGTCCGAATTACCCCTCTTTATATTTTGCCCCTTCCTTTTTTCTTTTCTCATGAGTGCTTTCTGTACCGATCATTTTCTTTACCTCAATATTTTCAAAAGGTGTTTATTTAGAAGTGAGATACCTCATAGGCTCTAAAATGAAATAATGTTTATCCTGTCTCATGGATGTTTAAGCTGCCTCCTGAGAAAAGAGTCAGCCAGCACATTAATACAACAGCACTACAGAGAAAAATTCAAAATATTCATTGATTCACTTATTTGATAATGTTAAAAATTTGAGCCACCATTTTTGCACTTCGTGTGCGTATAGTACTTTCCCCAGCTTCTATGAAATAGCTGAGGATTTTCACCTCAGTACATGGTTTATGTCCCTTGAGGTGCATTTGTAGTCTTTCTATTCAGGCAGCACCAAAAGAATGATTTTTTCAGGCCATTTGTTCTTCCTCTGAGGAAAAATATTTACTGGAACTGTGTGAATTACTCAAAGTATGAAATACTAATGCTTTTAAACATACTACAGACCAAAAACTGAAGTGATTTTGTCTACACTGTGAACTTGAAGCACAGGGCTAGCTCCAAAAGGACCAGTATAGACACATGCTGCCAACTAAATATCTTGCTAGGGACTTGGGACCCCAAAACAACATGGTCTTGTCCTCGTACTGCACGAATATATTTCAGTTGTTAAAAGAACTTTTTTCAGGTGTTATGTGCTGACTTAACTGTACTTGTCTGAAGCCACCTTTTAGTCCATGCTTTTTTGAATAATCTCAGATTACTCTGTGCTTCCACATGAAATCCTATTTAGTTCACATGACTAGGTGGCTTGGATGTCAAAGTAGGTAAGATCTGATGTCTTGACATTTTGAATTTATGAGGAATAAACTGCGAGGTGTAACTTTTTGAGGGAGCTGCAGCAAGGTGTGTGTGAGAGATGATAAAGTTACTTCTGCAAAGACATGACCAAAGAAAACATTTGTCTGAGTCTATATGCTGTCTTGCACAGTTGTGGTTGTTACAAGTTGAACAGTTCTCAATATAATTTGAAGATACAAATAGTTATCAGTTGTATTTTTGTGTTTATACACTGTATTTTTCTCCATTTTTTCCCTTTCTGAAATGTCTCGATAAGAAGCAGTAAATGTAAGTTGGGGTCACAAACTTCTTATATTCTGGCAGCAGATAGCAGTGTGAGAGCAAATTTGAAAGAAAGTGTTAAGCTTTAAAGGTCTGCAGTTTGACAGGCTGTTATCTTTTATCCTTCCAGCACAAATCTTTATGCTGACTTCTCCTGTATCCCTCCATTCCCTGCGGGAACTTGGGTTCACTCGCATGTTGCTGGACAAGAGACAAAGAAGGTCTGTTCAACACGTGTAGAGCAGATGCTCAGGGGAGGATGGGGGAATTTTCCAGTGCAGTTACTGTAATATCCATTGCTGCTGTCTTGCTCCCTGTGTAAGCACTGCTGGGCTCTGCAGAGCTAGTCTTGAGGATTTTCCCATCTTGGAGATGGGCCACCCAGAGAGCTGCCCCTGCAGACATTTGCATATCAGAAATGCTGTTGGAGGGTGTCACCTGCTTCTGCGTCCAGGGAGCACTTTTGGAGAAGGAAGAATAAAATAGATTGAAACACTGAATGGCTTGTGTCTCAAAGATACAGC
The DNA here is from genome assembly GCF_013377495.2 of Cygnus atratus. NCBI lineage: Eukaryota > Metazoa > Chordata > Aves > Anseriformes > Anatidae > Cygnus > Cygnus atratus. Next base: position 5,156,505 of record NC_066365.1, read on the forward strand.
TCTAGATTATGTGGGAGCATGGGGCGAGGAGAAAACATTTGCCACTCTTGCCCCTCATAGCAATAGTAATGCAAGCAGGCACCCCTTTTCCTTGCTCTGTGATGAAGCAAGGACGGCAGGAGGTGAGGGGGTATTATGAGTCACATAGTCATCTGAGGTAAGTAGGTATATTACATAGTCATGTAACATAGGCAGATGGAGCTGAAAGTACAGCTATTTAAGAAATACAGTAACCTCTTACGGAGGTACTTGATCTGCAGAGCAGGGGCACGGAAAGGCACTAAGATTGGGATAACAGGAGAAAAGACAAGGTGTGGAGAAATTACTCTGAGGCATAAAACAGACATGAATTTTTATTCTGTTTTCAACAGCACATGGGATCTCAGCAAAAATATACATGGGAGAGAATTTGCCCTTCCTCATCAATTTTTTGTAATGTTAGATTCCAACCCAGCCTAGCTAAAGCAGCAAATAATTGTTCTGCTACAGCTCACCAGAGGATCAAACATGAAGTCAAAATGAAAATGTAGTCTACTACTATACATCACTGTTCCCCAGGCTCTGCAATGGCACCTGACCAATGGAGCAAGCAATCACACTTAAAAACAGCCCTGTGCTAGGCTGCTACAGAGCTGTGTGACTACTGAATGGCTTCATCATAGCGCAATATGGCTCAGTTACTGCTTACATAAATCAAACCTGGGGACCCCTGATTAGAATGAGGATTTGGGGACTCACTAAGTGCCTTTTCAGGTAGGACAAACGTTTCAAGGAGGGAAATACTTGCTGCACAAAGTTCCCAGAACAGGGAGGTGTTTCTCCAAATTCAGAAAATAAAAACCCGTGCCTGGTCTTGACAGAAAACAGAAATGTCATTGTGACATGTAGCAACCTGCCAAAAACGGGGAGTGTGAAACTTTACCATCCAGCCTGGAAGAGGGTCCAGGCTGCTTCTCCTCTCTCTGAGGAAAGCTGTGCACAGCTGTATTTTTGCATGTGTACAAATACTTACAATAGGTTAATGAGTCTATTTTGTTCTCAAGAAATGATGGAATGATTTGCTCTACATAGTGTGTTTTGGCTCCCCTGGATCACCTGGGTTCATGATTGTCCCTGGACAGCTGAGACGTAGGCTAAGGCAGATGAAACATTGCCTTGAGCTTATTAGTTGCAGCATATAATTTTATTTAGCTGTTTGAGACTGGAAGAAAAGCATTCAAAGCACATTTCAGGTGGGCAGCGTCTTCCTAGGTGGAGAGTATCTCAGCTGTCTCGAAAGAATTTCTTGTTTTTTCTCTGTTAGTTCTACCCTTTTACAGTAGGTTGCTATGCGATGTCGACTAAGAGGAATAAATGAGATATACTTGATAGTTATATCCATTTCTCTCTGAGATATCCCAGAAGACAATGTTGGATACCTTTTCCTCTACCTCTATTCTTATTTGCTGCCAGGTTCTGTCCTGTTACAAGCAGAGTTACTACAGGTGACAAATTCTGCAAAGTAGGTACGTTCTGGTCATTCTCTTTCAACAGGCTGGAAGGAACATTTTTTGGGGTATGATCTGAGGTGGAATATCATCCCCTTGTTTTGGATTAATTACTGCAGCTTCCCAACTGATGTGCAGGAGCACCAAAGTGCAGAAGCTCTCAGGTCGGATGTTTGGCCGTCAGAGCAGGCTGGCAAAGCTGACTGTTCTCAGGTTAAAATTGTAGCTGTGGCAAGCACAATTCTATTTTTTTTTTAATTTTTTTTTATTTATTTTTGTGGAGGTAACACAAACTCTGACCAGGTAGGTTACAGTCATTAGGTGTCATAAATAACAGTGGAAGAGTTTCAAGAAATATGACGTTGCTTTCTTCCTTCAAGTGACTCAGGACATTGAACACATGATGCTGAATGGAACTTCAAAATATTTCCCTAATTCATTTGGAATGCTTTAAAACTGCTAGGCTCAAGACAGATGAGATGTATTCTTTTAAAGTATCGTGATGAATGTCAAAAATATGAACTCCCTTTACACAAATTTAGTGACACAACAACAAACCTGCTTTGAACGCTGAGTGTCTTTAATAATTTTATTATCCTTTATTATCCTTAATAATTATTATCCTTGATAATTTTCACTCGCTTTAGGTGAAGTTGTTTACCTTCTTTATTACTGAAACTCCTAGAAATTAAATTAGTTTTTTTATGACCTTTCCTAAAACATTTTCAAAAATTACCTTGTAAATGAAGTGGATAATAAGTAAGAGAGTATCTAAAATGTGTGGCGAAGAAAACCAAGAGACCATAGTGGAAAGAAAAGCTGTAACATAACCGTCACCTCCAAGTTCAGTAAAATGGGACGGTGGGAAACTGGAATTTTGTAGAACATAAGGGATCATAAAGATGGCATGGAAATGTGTGCATGTTTGAGGTGAGGGGTTTCTGGAACATATTTTCATAAATCAATAACATGGTCAAGTGGCTTTATTTTTATGGTTTCCTGAGGCTATTGCTATTTTATAAAGATTAGTCCACTGGAAATCCAGAGTTTCCTGTTTTTATTATTCACAATTTACACTGTGGTTTAGACTAAACTGTCCTTGGCAGTTTTAGAAGACATGCTTTTTACTGTGTTTCTGCTTCCTTATGCTATTGCTCTATTACATATCACAGTGAGTTTAATTTTTAAAAACAATAACCTAAATACAGGGTCTTCTTTTTATTAGCCTGGCCTCTTATTTAAACATGCATTCGGCTGCTGCCTCTTATATACATACATACATATATATATATATATATTTATTTTTACATACTAGAATCACAGTGCTTATTATTTGTTCAGTCTGCTTTCAAAATAAAAGCATCTCTACTTCAGATAGAGAAGCTGTCTTTGAGTCCTTGAATTGGCAGGTAAAGCACTTGCCCATTTGTAATCACATCATCTGGGTTTCAGCTGAATTGTTTAGTGCTTGAAGTTCCTGTGTTAAAGCAGCTTGGTTGCAATTTCAGTATCAACACTGTCCAGAATGGTCTCGCATTTAAGTACCATACAGCTTTGGTTAGAAGGGATCATTTGGACCTTTGGTCACATCAGCTGCCTTTCTGAGGGCATGGTGCTCCTAGTTTGTCTAATACAATGAAAATATGCAAGTCACACGGCTGAGGTTCATACAGAAGAATTCTAGGTTGCCAATAGTTTTACGGGATGTTTTTTGAACTTCTTGTAAGTGTAAGCCTCTCTCCCTTTTCCTGCGCTCTGTGGTTGGATATTAATATATATTAATATATATTAAAATTAGGAATTACTTTAAATGTTATTTTTGAGTGCAATGTGAATACATATTCCTTAGAGGAGATTTGGTATTCTCATTCTTTTGGTATTACTACTTTTTTTTTAAAAAAAAAAAAAAAGGAAGGAAAAAAAGTTCATCTGACCCTGAAATTCCAGATGCCTGAGATTAAAAGAAAGGGCTGGGTTATCCCATAATCTATACTGGCACTATAGCTGCTAAGTAATTTAATGTGAATGCTGTGGAAATGATGATGTATGCCATCAATTGCTGTGAACACAGCTGTGTTTCATCAATCTCTGTTTCCCATAATGAAACAGAGAACTATCAATGACTCTTACACATTTGATGTCAGCATTAGGGTAGGTCTGAAGTTTAATTATTTTATGGGGTTTGGTCTCAGTCATCTTGGGTCCTCCCATTTTCTTATTGTTTTTGTTCGGTAGCAAGTGAGGCATCATTGCTTTAATAGCTAACAAAGAGAAAACTCAAATGAAAAAATTCTGCTTTGTTCATGGGAACTGAGATAGAAAGCGACAATATCCCACTTTTAGACTGACTTTGCTGTTCTGTCATTCATCAGATGACAGTTAAATCAGTTTCCTTTCTGGCTGACAAGACAGCCCAAGTCAGGGTTGATCGACCACTACACCCTTCCAGCCTAACGTTTGCTTAGCAGTGGATTGTCGCTTCTTTATTTTTCCCCTGTGTTTGTCTCTGCTTCTTCTCTTGTCGTAAGAGATGTTTCTTTGTGTCCATCCCTTTTTACCTTGATACCGTATTCAATTAAGTTCCAGTAATACTTTTCCTCAAAATCCTCCTTATCCTCACCTCAGGCCACTGGGGAACGTTCCCTTGGGCTTTAGCTCACTGATGAATAATGGCAAGGCTCTAAAGTTACTGTGCTGCGCTGCGCTGATGGAAAACCTCAGATGACATGGTTCTGGGATCCCTATATTGCATTTTTCATAGTCGCTAAGCCAAAATGGGGTTTGATTTACTGTGACTTAAGTCAGTAGTGCCGGCCATGACATGGGGCAAAAGCCTCAATCCAAATGGTTGTAAGACAGCGAGTGGATGCTGTAATACCCTTTTCCCATGTTACTGGTTTTATGTGGGAGCCTCTGCCAGGTTGTCGTATGGATACAATATACTATAAAGTATGCTAGCAGAACTCTTGTTATCTGGGTCAGGCAGTGATTTATCTTTCCTGCATGATTTAAAGGATTTTATATACTCGTATATGTCACCTTATTATAGACTAGCTCTGTTTATATTTATCAACTTCTCATACGTATGGAAATAAAACTTCCGCATGCTTCCTGTAGCAGCTTTGCAATGCATGTCATGAATATAACAGAATTTTGGCTCAAGTCAAACATGCCTCTCCTGTGTTTTATTTACATCTACCTATCAGTGGTAAAAGTGTCTTCATTTATGAAGTCAAAATACGGTGAATTAAGACTTCATAAGCAATGTGGAATCTCCATATATAACAGAAAAGGTGCAAGCTGTGTACATAAATTTGTTCTCAGTTTAATATTAAAGATCCCTATCTAGAGCTGTCTTTTCAGGGACTGGGAAGGTAATCCTCAGGCTACATTTAGACAGTCTTGATACAGTGCAAGTACAGAAATTCTCAGTTCTGCTATCTCCGTGATAATTTTTAATAGCAACTGCGCTGTAGAAATGATACTCCCTCCCTCTGTTTTTTGACCACTTCTACTTTAATCTTTCATCCTCTCAGTCCAGAAGTACTTAATTTTGTCTACTACTTGAGGGAAGAGTGCTTTTTGTTTATAAAATACTTTAGTCTGGGTATTGGGCTGTATTGTTTGGTATATCCTGGTGCAAGTCTAATGAGTGGTACTAGTGGGATGATACAGTATGTACAATCATAATATAGTTTTGAATCTAGTCATAAATTACCTAAAGAAGTGCCATAATGTGGGTGACTTTGCGAAGCACGTCGTGCTTCACAGTTGTGATGTTGTATCACATTGGTGAAATGTATGGGAGCAGAGGTGGGTATTTCTAATAATAACATCAAATTTTATAGCATGAATTATAGACTTGAAAAAAGGCAATAAACATTATTCGTCCTAGTATGTTTTTGTTTTAGTACCTATTACTATTTTTTTTAGTATTGCTGGGCGGCGGTCCAAACACTAGGTATAATTTTACCAAGCCCTTTGTAAATACATGCCTCAAAAATAATTACTTCTTCTTATCTTCTGCTATAGCATAGATATATGTCTCCCCAAGTAAGCCCAGAAAGAGACACAGAAATCTCTATAATATACTTGGATTTGACTTGCAAGGAGAAGTGGGTTATTAAAAGAAATAGAAGAAAAATGAAAGAAAACCTATGCCTTTATTGAACAGAATAAAGGAGGAAAGAGAATGTTGATTTAATCTATTGATTTGCTGTGAAGTAAAAGAACAGATGTTTTCAGTTAGGTTCCTGGATAAAATTCAGTAGGCGCCACTAATACTTACGGACTGGTGACTTCTGATAAGATTTTGAAAATTGATGTCTTCTGCTGTTACCAAATAGATATGGCAGGTTACACTGCTGTAGGTGACTCATTTCAGAATACTTTAATATAGAAGCAATATCTCATTTTCCTAGACTGAGAGAAAAACAAGAAATGTTTTGCCAACAGTTTTCAGCTCCAAAGACATGTCAGCCATTAAGAGTTTAATGCCTATGGTAGGTAGTGAAACACACAAAGCTCCTTTGTTGTAGGTCTGCATCCTTTTGTGTGCCTAGAAAAAGGTTATCTGAGGATATCTGAGGTGCTCAGGGAGATGTGATTAAACTGTGGAGGTGTTGGAAGCAAGTCATTTCAACATTGGTCTAGTTTATTCATCTGCCTTGCCTTCGACAGACCCAAACAAAAGTGAGGTGACTGGAATCTTTTCTTCACATTCCTCATACGAGGAAGACCAAAGGCCTTCAGGTTATTTTTGATGCGTAGCTTCTATGCATTTAAATACATGCACACATGCATGAAGTGACTTCTAAATCCACTTTGCCTTTGTTTAGCTTTGCAGTGTCTTTTCTTTCCCTTTTTGGTCTTTTTTCTTTCCCTTTCCCTTTCACGCAGGGTGCAGTGGCCTAAAAGGACAGTTCAGGTTTTGGTACCACACATAGAAAGGCTTGTGGCAACAGTGAAACTCATCTGTAAGACCTGAGCTACAAAACACACACTGGGATTCCACCCTGGGGCAGGCAAGTCATTGGGTGAAATTTCTGGAGAATTCAGAAAACCTATACAAGGCACTGAGGCTCTTGATGAGAGACTTCTGTAGCATGAAACGGCTTTTTATGCCTGATGGAAGCAAGAAAGAACTTGAGAGAAAGCATGGTATTATTTTGACGTGGTGTGATTTCTTGGGCACCAATGAATCAATATTGTTTATAAAACCCCTTTTTGTGATGCATCAAGTTAAAAATTGTATGGACATCCAAAATATTGCTTGCTTCTTAAAATGAGTCTCAAATATAAACCATCTGATATGTAATAGAAGTTACAGACTTGGAATGCAGTCAGATAAATTGAAATACAATTTAATTTTCCAAGTTTCTTTTACTTTCAAAGAATTTTAAATATCTGATCATAACAGATTCTGTAAAGAGAAGTTGACTCAGCTGTTATGCAGATCCCAATCTCTAAAGAGGTTGTCCAGAGAGGGGAAAAAAAAAAAAAGTCAATTTGCATTGGGTAATATTCTTTATTCTGCTTGAGAATGTTGTTGGGCTTTGAATGGCCATATCATCAACCTTATTTGGACAGACATCTGTAACCTCCAACAGAATCCTAATCATGGTCTTTTGTAAGCATTACATGTAATCCCATACTTAAATTAAAGGTGTTCAATTGGCCTGTTGAAATCACTGCAATTAGCAAATGGGGAAGGAATTATTTACATGCTCAATTTGGTACCATATATGCATAAATTTTTAAGGCCAGAAGTTGTTAAAATCATCTAGTCAGGCTCCTTGCATGGTTCAGGCCATAGATTATTAATCCATGATTTCTATGGCATGTCAGGAACTATCTGAGACAGTGTATGTATTTTTAAAGAACATCTAATCTTGAATTAAAGGCTTCAAGCCATAGTCAATACTGCCCTTGTATTGGCTGGTTGAATGGCTAACCTTCACTCAGTAAAAATACCCTTCTGATTTTTCATCTGAATTTATTCACTGTGCCACTGTGTCTTGTATTTTATCTGCTTTGTTTCAATAGCCTTTATCAGACTCCTTTTCTTCTCAGATAGGCATACAAGGTCATCCATCTACTCCTCTCTAATCTTGCTTTGAAGAAAGTGAATGAACTAGATTTAAGTGAGACCTAGCATCATTCTTGTACTTACTTTGCTAGTCCTTTCCAATTTTGCCGTACTTCAAATGTGTTTACTTACTCTTCTAAATTCTAAATTGGGAATAATGTGCCTTGTCTGGAGAGACAGCTTCCTGAGGAGCAATAATGCATGAAGCTCAGAAGTATGATCACTTCGGTTTGGATAAGGACATATAACTCCAGACACATAAACAAACCTCATTCCAAACCCCTCACACTATTTAAAATATTCAGTATCAGGCTAGTCTCTGCAGAAGAAAAGCTCCCTGATGTTGCAGCAGAGATGCAATAGGAGATACTGAAACAGACAGCAAAATACATGGGAATGACAATAGTTGCACATACAAACCCTCACTTTATAGCTTTATATTGATGATATGAACTCAGTTGAATGACTTGGCTTCAGTCTTATACTAATCTAGTACAAATTGCAGCATCATCTAAGTTCCAGTATCCAGTTCTCTACAAGCAGAAACCCTGTCCACCGGAACTATCTTTAGAGCTTTTTCCATGGGGTTCAGATCAACCACTCATATCAGATTTGCGCTAGAAACTAGCTGACTCAAGTTTCCTGCCAAGAATATAAATATGCTGTCACGAGGAGCTTACAAGAATGTTGATCTAGCTGATGGTCATGATTAGAGGTTTGATCATCTTACCATTGAGTATCAATTCATGCATAAGCTACCATCTTTAAATACATAATTCTATTTTATGTTCCCTGCTGTGCCTCTGGAAATATAGGGCTGTGATTCTCCTAGCTGCCACCAGATGCCAGTGTTTACTGTACACAAGCACTAGTGCACCCAGACCAGCAGCGTGGCAGGAAAACGTCCAAACTCTCGCAAGACCTTCGTGGTGCTAAAAAGTTGGTTCCTCTTGTTTTGGATGAGGAATGGGCCTGCTGTGGTGATCAAGCTGAGATGATATATGGAATGAGAATAGCCTCCTTATGATATATTAAAAGTAGGTAGCATCCCTCTGCCCTTCAGCAGAGTGGAAAAATTGGAGAGCCCTATCCTCATCAAATGAAATCAATGAGACCACAGGTAATGTCAGGGTCCTGGCTGCTTGCCTAGTGCAGGAAAAGGCTTGGGGAAGGCTCCTGGCACACTGATCCCTTGGCAGATAGGACAAAGGAAGGTAATCCAGCATCAAAGAGTGAGACGTGAAGAGCTGTAAGATAGCCTTGCAGTCGTAGAAATACCAGAATTCAAACCATCCCATTGGCTTTTTAATGTATTCCTGTTTAAAGAACCATGAAAAACAATAACTGCAGAATGAAGACATTGGTGGGGAAATTAAGGGTCAGCTCCCCATAGGGTGTTTGTTTTCTCTGAGTGAAGTTGAATTGTAAATTTGGTGTGCAAATAATTATTTATGGGGAAAAAAGTGTAAATGTAGTAAATGCCAATTATCTTTAGCCTGTGCACTTGAAAGGTGTTATGTTTTATTCCTGAGGAATGTATGTGTCTGGCTTTGCAAGGCTCTGCTCCCCCAGTCCAGTTTGGGAACATGTATGTTGAGTTTCTACCTAGGTTGTGGAGCTAATAGGTGAAAAGATTTTTGGACTTTCACATTTCTTTGATTTTATAGATGAAAAATTATCTCCATTGTGGAAAAAAAACTCATATAATTGTTGTAGAAAATCCTTGCTCTAGGACTCTTTATTAAGAAAGTTCAGTTTATGATGACTTGTACTTGTAATCAGAAAACAATAGACACTAGAGCTTAACCATGGAAGTGGTTAACTTACTGTTTGCTTTAGGAAAATATAGTAAATGCCTATTTAAACTCTTTTAATTTCCTTTTTAACACTTTATCCACTCCTATATTTTTGGTAGGCGTATTCCAAGCAAATTTAGATACAAAATTATACAGCTCCCTTGCATATTACTCATGGGCTTCTATTTAAAAAATTACTGCCTCTTTGGTTAATACTGGTACTGGAAGGAATATAGATTAAAAACAAAAAATCAGAATATGGTTGCATTGTCGCAGGGTAAAAGAAGAGATTTTTCTTCTTCCGTATTTTCCTGGAAGGCTAATAATACAAAACATGTAAAGTCCCAGCTCAGGCAAAGTGCCTCTGCAACAAGTTGCTCTCATCAGCAGGAAAAAAGAAGAGACAGTAATGGTTGTGATACATTCATAGAGAGCATGCAGGCTATGTGTAGAAGAGCCAGCGTTATTCAGCTTTATTACCCCCCTACGTAAGCCGGGGTGGTATAAAATGTTACATGATATTTCACGTTATGATGCTTCCAAGTTGTTTGTGTAGGAATGGCATAGCATGAAAACCATATATTGGATCAGTAGCGGTGGCCGGGTGAGAGTATTATCACACAAGAATTTTTCACTGGCAATTTCCCTACACCTGCTGCCCATCAGAACAAATGTCCACAGCCCAAGCTTTCAGAAATGGTGTAAAATTGTTACTGTATTCATAGGCCTGTTTTAAGGCTGCACTGAATCGCTACAGCCCTACAGGTTTTTTTTCCCAAAGCTATCCATTTACTTTATTGATTTCAAAACACAAAGATACTTTCCAAATATCATACCAATTCAATTTGTAATTAGCCATAATATCTTATGCAGAGAACATCTTTGGGTATCCTTTTGGTTTGCTAATGTGAACCAGCACAACATTTGGTTTAAGCAGCTTAATCCCTTTAATGAAAAGTAACAAGTAAAAGGGAGAGCTGACTATTCTGATACAGTTCTTGTCATTGACTGTGATGGATTAAACTGGGAATTGCTGGCTGGCTATCCCTGGGAATCACCCTCTCAGGAGCCATTTGTCTGCCCTGGTCTTTGAGCTCTTATTAAATGAGATGATACGTTCCTTTCTAACATGCACTTTAAATTAGTTGCAGCTCACACTCAGAAGAGGAATATCTGCAACTGAACTTTTTTCCCCTCATTTCTTTTACTGATTTGTGAGGCTCTGATTGAAATCTTCCATATTGCGCTTTTTACCTTAGCAATTGTAATGAACTTTTGTATGTGATTAAGGCAATGGTGAGTCCCTGGAGGATGGTAAGTAGGATATTGATGTCTTTTTCACAGAAACAAGGTGATCTGCAGGAAAAAGCACCATTAGAGCAAGAATTAGAGCCTATGTTCTAAAATTTCTAAAGGATATGTTCTGCAGGAGGTCAGGCCATTGGGGAGGGGCTTCTCATGGAGGGGTGAAGGCAGTTGCTAGGATCTGTCCCTGTTGATGCACGTTGCTTTATCGTTCGGAGCTGAAGCCACTAATCCAAGTTCCCTTTTTTATGCTCTGCTGTTGCTACTGCACAGAGCTTTGAAGTATCACAACTTGAAATACCACAAAGCTTTTCTGTGCCAGCCCAGATTACTTATGGGAAAGGGATCAAATAAAAAGAATATAGATAGTGCAGATAACAACACTGACATCATCACTGGTCCCCTTTCAATTCCTGTCAGCTTTGGTTCTCTTCCTTCACTTTATTATTTGGAAATGGTATTAAATGCTGGTAAGGCAGCATATATTTCATGTCATCAAAGCACAGTCAGTCACTCCTAAGCTATCGAACCTTTTGGGGGGGGGTACCTGATATTAACTGCTTATAATAAGGTGCCTGATCATGGCCTGGAAGCTATTTCCATACTTCTGCGTTCCTGCTCTGTGGAGTTGGGCAAGTGACAATATTTTTCATCCCTTTCTCCTAACTGAACCACAAACCAGGTTTTTATAACTGTACGACACAGTGCATCTGAACAAAATCTTAATATTGATGTGTTCTTCTTCAAACTGAAGGGTGTCATGGCTTTACGTTTCCAAATTTAAATCTCATAGAAGCTGAGGTATGAGAGGGTCAGCGATTTGGATACTCATCCAGGTTCTCGCTTGCAATTTTTTCTTAATCAAAGTTGCATTTCTTGCGTAGTAGAGGGGTAGATGATGGTTACAGCAAGTTTAAGAAAAAAATTACAGAAGGAGACAAATGTCCTTCATGTCCCTTTTTCTGTAATAAGGGTGAAGGTGTCTGTGCAAATTATGTTTGCTTAATCCATTTCTATTTGCACAAGTTTGCAATAGGATTAGTGGGTAGCAACTCTGACAACATTTGCTGGAAACTTTTATTACACTGACTCTCACAGATACCTCTGCATTCACTTTAAACATCCTTCGAGCTGGAGAAGAGTTTTTTTTTTTTTTTTTTTAAGACCTGAGATGAAAATTGGTAGCAAGCAAGAGTATGAAACTCTAGCCCTTTTGTAAAATTTGGACCTAATAGCATATATCAAGTTAAGAAATTGTAGGCTTTTAAATATAAAACTATGCCTTTGGATTATTGCTGTGTACTTCTGCCAGATTTTCTGAACACTAGCACTATTTCTTGGAAATAAAGAGAAGGAAATAATGGTTATTATATTTCTTCAATCATACCACCCCTGATTAGTGATCTGTATATAGCACTGGAAGAAAATGGAATAAGTCCAGTCAATACAATACATTTGTATTGTATCTTCTATTCAGTTTAACACTTCAAGATTTTTGTTTTGTTTCTCCCCACTCACCTAACCTTATTTTTGATTGTGAAGCACTTTCTTCCTTATGTCTATAACATTAGCCTGGATCAGTGTTTTTTTTTTTTTTGAATGACTGTTACACTGCCTCCTATGCCACTCTTTTAGTAGAAAAAGTTAAAAAAAAATATCACAGAACAACAACAAAAAATCTTCAATAAATTTGCTACGTAAGTCCCTTTATTAATAACTAAGTCACCTTATTCAGAAATATCTGTCCCAAGGTAGATTTTGATCAAGATAACCAAAACCATGAAGAGAAACTGATTTGAGGAAGTAAGTGCAAATTTTGTCTGCAACTAGTTTTGAATACTTTGGGAATATGTTGCCTCAGAAATCACCTCATTCCATCAGAGGAATGAGTGACTTACTTATGTCTGAAAAGACCAAAAGCTGTTTTGGAAGCGAAGAGCAGGAGTGCAGAGATCATCACACCCGTCAGCACCAGGTTCTTGTTGTTTTATGTTAGAGCTATGTAATGTTTAAATAAAAATAAATTAAGTGTTAAGTGGAAAGTCTTCCTGCCTTAGCACAAATAGCAACATACTCCTGGCATGACAATATAGCAGTTGTTTGCTCAGTGCTGGAGATGATCTCATAGTTGGTTTAATCAAAAAGGGACATTCTCAGTTAGAGGGCCATAGCTATGGAAATTGAATCTTTTATCGTTTTGCCAAAAACTTTCTTTGTTGTCCTTTGGGTCACATTGCAAGGCTCATTTTGTTGTGCTAGGATTTTCAGAGTGAGAAAATGCACAAAGTTTTGATTGTGGAGCCTCTGAAGGCTTTTCTCACACAGGCTGGGATGCATTAAAGAAATGAGTGGACTAGTGTCGTGATAATACATGCCTACTTTCTCCTTTGGCTGTCTGTGCCTTTTTCCGACCCCTTTTCCTTGTAATCATCTGAGCATTTATTTGAAACTCATAAAATGGAACAAGCAGCTGTGCTGTTTTGTACAGTGTGTTTTGGAGTATATGCTAAAATATATTTTGATATGGAATGTATCTGTAGTTTATTTGGTAGACAAGATGAATATTGTATTTATGTGGTTTGAATACTAATAATTTAGCAAGTGCTCAGTAATTTTTTATTTTTATTTTTTTATTTTTTAAATATTGGAAAACCACTGAGGAATCTACAAAGTCAAAAGCTTGCTTATAAATATCTCAAATTCCTTCACTTATATGCTCATAACTCGTAAACACTGCATGTTTTTAGAACAACTGCTGTTAATGAGTAGGCTTTTCTAGTCAGTTACGAATAGCATATTGAAATATGCTGATTGCATAGCATATTGAAATAGCATATTGATAGCTGATTATTGATAGCATATTAATAGCTGATTGCATAGCATATTGAAATAGCATATTGAAATATGCTATGATACCATAACATGAAAAATAGACCATGGTTGCATTTTTTTTCTTTTGAATTCTTATAATGCTTTTTATACTGTACATTTCAAGTAATTTTCTGTTTCCGTGTCTTCTAAGAAACAGATTAAATTCTATTAAGCAAAGGCTATTGTTTTAGTCTATAAGAATTCTCTTTCAGATGAATAGGGAAAGATGCCCAAGTGGGTACCTCTATCATCCTGTGTTCTCTCAAAATATGAACGAAATTCAGTGTGATCCAGCAGGTACTACCAAAGAAACTAAAGAGAAAAGGAAGAATGTTTGAATACTTTGGGAATATGTTGCCTCAGAAATCATCTCATTCCAATGCCAAATGCAGTCTTGGGACATAATGTGTACTGCAGGAATTAAAAACATCCACAGGTGTTGTAGAAAATCCACTCACTGAAGTCCAAATCTGCTTGTATTGTGTTCAATAGCAAAACTCCAACAGATTTTGAAGGTACCATAACAGAGCATTATTTCATAGCCCATGGGGATGAATCCTCTTCCTTAAAACGGTTTTTTGTGCATTTCTGTGAATGACCTGAAACTCTCTTATTTATCATGCAAATGGCAATGTAAGGCAACACGCTGTAGAAGTAATTTATATAAAATGTTTTATTTTGCTAGACTACGAAGTTCACCTCAATTTGGTGTTTGGTGTCATACAGAGACTCAGCAGATTTATGGCTTCACTGCAAATTGTGATGACATACCCTTGCGCTACACAGCTCGCAGTGCAAGATCTGGGCCTGCGTCCAATACTTGATAACCAAGTTATCCACAAAGCGATACAAAACTCATTTTGATTTACTGCAAGAGGACATTCTTATGTCAATTAGTATAAGTTAAAGGTCCATAGGTGCTCTATGCAGCCAGACACTCAGGCGTTGCTTTTATCTCTTAGTGTACAGAACTGGGTGAGCCTCGTGCTCCCTTGCTGTCCATGGGATTCTGCACTGGTACAGATCTCTGAAGCTTATTAGTGCTTTCAGGAGGTGTAAATTAAAAAAAAAAAAGGCATTCAAACAAACCATGCTAAATTTCATTTTCACGCGCCATCTTTACTCCAGAAGAAATATATTTCTTCCTATGTGTTGCTTGTACCTCCTGATAGAGATGGACCATATTTCACTTTCAGAGAGCTGGGAGTATAATTACATCTCTTGGGCATACTTTTTCCCTCAAGTGCCATGCTAGGAATGTATTAATATGTCTTTGATATGCCAGAGGAATGTGGAATGTGCATACTGAGAGGGTTTTCTAAGCCCAGTGGGGAGGGCAAGTGAGGAGAGAGACTGGGATGCTGGAAACCTCCTCCCTGGGGGAAGTAGGAGTGCTGGAGTCTGCTGTGCCATGCTTCCACAGAGAGCCCCTTCTGTGTTTCTCTAGTAGCATCCCTACACAGCGTTGCATCCTCTGTTTCCAACCATTAGCCAGCGCCACTAACTTTCATATGACCTTGGGGCAATTCTGGGTGAAATGTAACTGGAACAGGAAGACGAATTTTCTTCCTGAACTTTCAAGACATAAAAACAGGCTTTAATAAAGGAGAGAGAAAAAGAACTCAGATACCTATTTTATGCCTCTTTACTAATGTAATTTTAGCTGTGATTTATGCTTTCGTGCTGGCATTTTTCTAGTCCTGCTTGAAGCCCCATGGGTTCTCACTAATTAGAAATGATACATTTTTGTCTTTCTGGCTTTTTAGGCTTCTTACATTGTGTGGCCTAACTATGGGTAGTCTTTATCAGCTGTATGTTCTTTCATGTGCCTTTTCTTTCTGCTAAATGAAGGAAAGGATATTCATCTACAATTCGTACTTTTTAGTCACAACCCTAGGTCTGTCCTTCTTTTTATATATATTTTTTGAAACCCAGATTATTTCTCCATATTATCAGTATTATTGTGAAAAATGACCGTTTCGCCCAGTGTCATTGCAGTCCTTTTCCACTTAGGACATTTATTTAATTCTATGGGTAACATTATAATTCAAACTGTTATTAAAAATACTGGAAATAACCAATTAAGGACAGGCTCCTTTGGAATGTCTCTGTATATACACATTTGTATATATGTATTTCCAATTAGTCAGCCATTAAGAAGAACCCCTTGAATATGATGTTTCATCTAGTCTGTGTCTTCCTTGGTGGCTTATGAAAATGTCAAGGGAGACGGTATTAAAAGATTTGCTCTGCTGAACCTGCATGACATTTACTGCGTCTCTACTATCTGCTAGGCATGTATCCTGTTACAGGAGAGCACTTTGGTTGGATATGACTTGTATGTGTCTTTTAGGCTAACTTAATTTTACTTCTGTAAAATACTAACCTTTCCGTTTTGGTAGCATTACACTCTTTTTTTCTCCAGTTCATGTTAAGCCTTCTGCTTCAAACATCCCATGTCTTAGTATTTGTTTTATCACTCAGTGCTTGCTTTTCAGTCCTGCTCAAGTATTGTGATAATACTCTTCCTATTTCTGGGTTGCAGGGTTTGTGGTGTTTGGGATTTTTTTTTTGTTTGTTTATTTTGGTAGGGAATGAATTTGGCTCTTTTTAGTATGTTGAAAGCATTTACTGCTTGCAGAGTTACACTTTAAATATGAGTCTCAGCTCTTCATGGGAGGACCTCAACGTGATATATCTTTGTGTAGAACAAAGATGAAGATACATAGGGTCTTTGTTCTAGACGCTAAGAAAATGGACTAAACTCTCCAAATTTAAAGCTATATGGGTGATATTTGATCTTGCTGGAGAGCATCCCTTGGTATTTTTTTAACATCTGTCACTAGTAATTCAAAGCCTGAAGTCCTTGCTAACATCCTATCATAGGCAAAATAACATTGGTGTCCTTGGGAAATTTGCCTTCAAAAATGAGCAAGCAATTAAGTTCAGGATTTCTGTCTTAATGATTGCAGCTGAATGCCAACCAGACAGAGTGCTGTTCGGGCTGTTAACCCTGAGTTTCTCTCCCTGCCCAAGCCAGAGAGCTGCCTGCAGTTACTGCCACATAAAGGAGCTCAGCCAACTGTGGGATGCTGAATATTCAAAAATCCCATTAATTTCAGAAGGAGTTGTAGCTCTTGGCCTTTCTCTGGACTAGGCTGTATATGTTTCTAGCTGGATTGCTCCAGAGACCTGGTGAAGAGTCTGGAGGGCATTTTCCTAGGCTGTTACACAATGTTTTGCTCACAAATATGCAGAATATTCCCAAAGGACTAAATGTTGGTAACGCAACACACCCTCCCACCCACCCCCAAAGAATATTGTGTATTAAACCATTTTCATTTGTTATGGTATTATAGATCCTGAATAGCGCATATTCACAAAACTGTTGTGAAGCCACTGTCCTATCCTGTTTCTCCCCAAGAGGCCTTTGATGCTCTTGGTCCTATTCCGTGGCTCACCAGTGTTATTCAAGTCATTACTTGGGCTTTGCAAAACCTACCCTCAGGCTCTCAACTTCTTTGAACATGCCTCAGCTTTTCCAGTCTCCAAGTCCTTTCTTCATACTCTGTACCATGGCAGGCTGTTGTGAAACACATTTTCTGCATTCTTGCCCCTTCAAGGGCTTCCATATTGAAATGTTCTCCAAAACGCATTATTGAGGATAAAGCTCAAAAGTTCTGAAGGCTCTGGTTTTATAGGCTTGAGAGGAAAACCAAGACAGACCTTAAAGGGAATCATCCTCAGCAGAGTTTTTGAAACAGCAGGCTTTTGGGATGAGTTAAAAAAAAATAATTTCAGTTACATGGATGTCTTAAATGAAGCGTATGCCTCTTGTGACAATGCATCAAAAAATAGTGTTTCGCATGCCATCTCATTTTGGATGTTTAGACAAATATATTGTAGATATTATTGGTGGCAGGGGGACAGTTGGACCAGATGGAGGTCTTTCCCGACCTTAATGATTCTACGATTCTATGTTCTTCTGAAAAATTGACATTCTGCACAGCTCCTACTTATTTGATCATCCCTAGTTCTGAGGTCTCAGCAAGAGTGAGGAAAGGAGAGTGGCATGTGAGGGAGAGAAAAAAAGGGTTGCTGAGATTTTTAGTGGGAAAGGAGGTGAGGCAATGGCTGATTAGGATGAGGAGCCTGCAACTTGACTACTTTCAGCCACAGAAGTCTGAAATGGGAGGGAGTCCTCTCCAGCTGGAAGGCTCAAGAAAAAGATGAGGGTTTAGCTTCAGTGGAAGACAGACTTCTGAGGACTGAGCTAGCTCTTCAGTGGTAAGAAAAAAGTACATTTCCTGTTTATCCTTAGTGTTTCTGTTTTTTTTTTCTTTTTTTCTTTTTTTTTTTTTCTTCTATTTCCTTCTCTTCACAAAACAAAACAGAATTACAGCAGGCAAAAGTTGAATTTACCTTTAAAATCTGATTTGGTGGAAGGATCATCTGAATGAAAAATGTTGAAGCTGCTGGTCCCATTCTCTCTACATATTTAGCAGTACAGGAGGCATGACCATAAATGCTGGGCAGCTGGGAGCTGTTTGTTTTTGGAGAACTGGAAGCTCTTTGAAAACTGCAGGAGTAGATATGTTTCTGAAGTTTTATTTCATTGTTTAGCTTTCTGTCATCCAGAAGTGCAGTGTTTACTTAAACGTTATACAAGCTCAGTGTTGTAAATTAACAAGTACTGTTGTAAATTAGGAGTCTTGGCTTTAAACTGCTGGACTTAATGTTGTAATTGAAAACAGCTCTATAAACGCTCAGCTGTCGAGTCCTAACTTTATAGAAATACCTTGGTTTCAGATTGTGACATTCCCAGGGAGTTCTCAAAGTATGTTGCGCTGAACCTGAGGTGTATATTTGCATTTTCGTGATCAAAGAGAACCTGCCACCTGTGTCTGAGGAATTCATGCAATCAAAGGTTTGATGCTAGCAATGCCCTCTTACTGTGGAATAGGTCCTGTGTAGCTCCTATGTAGGGTCTTGTTATTAAACACGTACACAGACCCAAGAATTAGATTTTAATTTACCAAGCATAATTAAGACTGTTTTTCCTTTCTGAAGGAACATTTGTCCTTAGACAATTAAGGAGGGGTGGTTGGCTGCCCTGCTATGAAAGATGATTGGGTCACGCTAGTTGTATTGGCATTCATATTTCAGGTTATAATTCTCCATCATGCTGCGTGAAAACACAATCACAATAAGAGGTGGAAGCTCAGAGCATGATATACTAATGCCATCTCAGAGTACAACTGCAGACAGAACCCAACAAGTGAGAAGATACAAAACAAAGTATAAAATGAAAAATATATATATATATATGTGGGAAGGTCTTAATAGGCAGGAAAATCTTCAATGCGTACTCTTCTCCATACACTGATTTCTATCCTCACTTCCCTTATAAAAAGAATGTATACATTTAATGCATATTTGATGGGGGTATTTATTTAAGAAGATGGCAGAACATGAGCAATAGGAGTGGAAATGACAGAGCAGTAGCAGGACAGACATATACCATATGGTGATCTTTACTGCAGAGTAGGCTAGGCGCTTACTGTAAAGAAAGGAGATTTCAAGAGGCATAAGAGGTTGTTTTAAATAACATTGCCTCAGTGATGGTTTGCCAACTCATCACCAAATAGGTGGACAAAACCTGGATCAGCTGGATCTTGACGGGAAGAGAGCTCCTGTAGACATAAAATTTGGTGAGGGTTAATAATCAATACTTAATAAGATTTAATTTCTTACTTTGGTGAATAGAATTTGAATGTCAGTTCTCCAGTCTACAGCTGAGAGTAATCTTCTTGTCTCAGGCATTAAGCATGAGGCATTACTTGGTACCCAACACATTTCAGAAAGCATATGTGTTCTTTGTTTCTCTCCACATTATGATACAGTGCTAGTTTCTGAGGTTACTGAGTTTGGGTGGGAAGGGAGGGAGCACACCGTACATTGCTTTATTAGGTTAAAGAGATGACTCATGTATGTTGTGTCTGATTCCTGCAGAGATGAGTTCCCACAGTTGCATACATCCTGTCATAAGCTGGAGCCAAGTTCTGGGCGAAAGTGCCGGTGTCGGGAGCATTGCAGTTTCACAAATTACAATTCATTTTTGGTTTCTTTTCTGATACGTGAAATTACAGAGGCAGTTGTTGTTTTTCTGTTTATACATGAAACAACAGCCGGTATGCCATGTTACTCTTCGTTTTCCTCCTTTTCGTGTTAGGAAGGACAGCGTGTTCCCCAGCTGTCTCCTGCCGCCTTCTTTGCAAGAGCAGTCAGCCCCTATCCCATATCTTGCAGCAGGATGTGGCTGAGGCCAAAACCACCAAGGGTGATTTTGCAGCTTGGAATTTCCCCAAGGCTATTGTGTCCATCTCCTAAGGACAGCAGAAGAAAAGGGTTTGTTTTGGCAATTGCTTTTGTTCAGGGCTAATTTTAAATCGTGAGCACTGTACCGTAAACTCAGCTTCATGACCTTGAAATGATGCGCTATTATTTGCTTGCTAAGCAACTTCTCACTTTGCTGGCTTTTGCCAAGAGTTTTGTGTGTGACATGTATCTTTGGGAGAGTCTGTGCAATCTGCTGTACGCTGTCCTTTAATTTTCCATGGCAAATAAAATTGTTGTTAAGCCACAAGTGTCTCTGCTAGAATGAAGTTACACATGGAATTATGAGGCAATATTTACACAACCTCTTAATATGAGTGAATCTGTTGGTGATTTTATCCCAATACGAAATAAATTCAGGACCTCTCAAGTGTTGGTCCTTGCATGTCAACAGACCTTTCCACATTAACACAGAAATCCTCTGCAGTCTAAATTCTAGCAAGTACAAAGGAGAAAGCATTTTAAAGAAGAACAGAAGAAATCTGCACCATTTTTTCCAGCCTCAGTTTAAATAGGTTCCTTGTTAAGAGAAATGATACTCTTCTTGGTCTTGTTAAAAGGAACTTTAGTCAAGTCATTCTGTTTTGGTAGGCAAGAATTAAAGAAAAAGGTTAATGCTCAGCATTTAAACACTGCGCTTACTGTTCGTGAAAGTGTTGCTCCACTACAGCAGGCTGCAAAATTGTTCGTAATGCCAGCCTGGTAAACTATAATACTTAGGTATGGCCACTTCTGCTGTGAGCCCAACATGCCCTAAGAAATTAATTTAAACCTTTTTTTTTTTTTTGTCTCATTTTTTTTTTTCTGTAGTGGATTAAGTGCAGTATCAGCCTTCACTATCCCATTGTTTCTTGTCCTCTTGACTCCAGCAGTTTGTTCCAGTCCCACACTGACCCACAGTACTGCTGATGCTGCTGTCGTGTGGCGTGGCAAATGAGACTGCTTGCCCACTCTGGGTTAAAATAACCCTTTTTGATTTCAATTGTATACAATTATTTTTGTAAATTTTTGTGCGTGTTTGTATTTGTGTGAGATTAATTCCTTCCCCTGGTTTCCCACGTGGCCCAGCTCAGCTGAGAGGTGGTATGGGAAGAAGGGAGCGAAGTGAGAGCTGCCAAAGCTGACCCTGCTGCTCACAAAGGGAAGGCTGAACTGCAGCTTCTATGTGTAGGTCTACAGCATGCTGGCTTTGGTGGCAAAACCAATTTCCTTGCTCCTGCTTTGTCCCGCCAACTTCCCATCACTTGCTCTCTCTCTCTCTCTTCCTCTTTCTCTCTCTCTTCCTCTCTCTCTCTCTCTCTCTCAATGCTTGTTTCCTATTGTTAGTATTGACATTGCTACTGTGCTTGTAGACTTTAGAGAAGAGCATATAAAACACGTAAAATTGTGCTATAGTCTTACAACTTCCTATATGTGAATTCTCTGTCTTAAATCAAACTGTCATAAATATTGGAGCTCAAGACAAAAAATACTGGAGCTTCCTGCATGTTATGTGTCTAGCAGTCATCTTTATATCTCTACTTATTTAACATAACGATGATTTTGCTTAAGAACTAGAAAACAAATGCATTTTGTCTGTACAAGGGGAAGCAGCAGCATGTACCTGAGCTCCAGGAAGCAGTGTAGGCATTGTCACCTGGAGCCCTCCAGGAATGGATTTACCTTGCGCTGCCGCAAGAGATTTGCACTCTCCTGCCTCTACCCTCCACTTAGCATGTAAAGCAGTGCTAAACACCAGCCTTAGCCATTTCCGCTTTTTGTCAGGCTTTGTTTATGGCTCAGAAGCAGCCTATGGAAGATGGGGGAGCTTACATTTCTTCATACTTGTATTAACCACTGGCTCCAGATCAAGAAATATGCGAGCAACATTTATTAAATATGATCAATTGCAGACCTATAAGTTCATGTCACTTCCACTAACATTTTTCCATTTAAACTTTTAATTCTCCCTCTTAGGACCTCAACGTAGTAATTTATCACAACCTGCTAGCATTTGAGCATTTCTGATGTTATAGAAAGAGATTTGTGCATGTCCGGGGCCCAAATGGTCTCGGGCCAGGTCAGCAAATCCCAGTCTCCCAGCTCCTTGAACAGGGAACTTTAGGGACTATTTTTACAAAAGGGACCGACCATTCAGTTCAATAAAACCCAAGTCTATTGTCAGGGTTAGAGGCTGGAATTTGTGCCTTTATTGAACCGTGTAGTGAGCAGAGCATGTGGGAACTTTCAATGAATAAGCCCGAGCGAAGGGCAAGAGAAGCCTCAGCTCCAGCACACAGGATGTCGATCCGGCAATGTCAATTCTCTCTCTTGTGCCTATTTTGTAATAACCCGAACCATATTATGCCTGGTGATTTGTTAAATTTGCATTTGAATTCGAGTCCAAAGCTGAAACTGTGGCCAGACTGAAGTCATCTGGAGTTTTGCCTTTGACTTCAAAGGGCTAGGCTTTTTATCCAGATCTACAAATGCATGAGTGATTTGAAGGAGCGCTTTTTCAGCTCCTCTGCAGAGACAGGTCTATTTGATGTACAGGTCTCTGCCATGGCAGCAGAATCTTTTCTCTCTGAGATTTCTGTGCTCCTCTTGCTTATTCCTTGAAGTCATAAATCTCTATTCAGGGCACCAAAATCCTTCTCCACAACAGCTGGTATTAATTGTAAGGATGCTCCAGGTAAAGAAAAAAAGTCAGTGGAAGGAATATAAGTCCTGTTGGCAGACATTTTTCCCTAGATATTAAAAAAAAATAAAAATAGAGAGAAATGGATCTTTGTCATGCTTATTTGTTAGGAGAAAAAGCATGCAAGAAATCTCTTCCCCTATCCCCAGAGCAGTGACCAGAGACACTTGAGATCACCACTGCATCCTGCCGCTCAAAAACCTTTCTGAGGAATATAGGAGAGGTAGAATTGCAGAAAAAGATAATGTGAGAGGGATGTGGAACTCCCGTGAAGAATGATAGGGTAGGATCCCTTTCTTTGTAAGCTAAAAAGAAGTTGCTCCTAGCAACTTTTAGAACAATGTCATCCCCCTGCAATCTCTGTGACTGCAATATCTGCAAATAGGCAGGTTACTTAACTTCTTTCCTTCTTCCTTCCTCCATTCCCCAAATTGTCCTGGAGGCCCTGGCTGTTCTCTTAGCTCAAATAATGTTTGACAGTTCAGTAATAAGACAAAAGACAACCTTCTTTTTTTGTCTTTTTTAATCCAGATAATTTAATACAATAAAGAAGCGGAGACATCAAAGCAAAGAAACTATATACATTGTACAAAGCATCAGGAATCTGTTCTCTTTTCAGAATTTTGACATGTGCTGTGTAGTGTGGTTACAGCTATTAAGAAAATACAGACATCTTTCCATGCAGTCCTCTTGCTATTTAAAACAATCATGTGAAATCTGTTTTGATGCTGCACAGAGACACATACGGCTTTATTACTGGCTTTCAGTGAAGGTGGGTAGAATATGTTGGCCTTGTACTTCATTAGAGCAAGAGCAGGGCAGCTAATTCTGAATGAGAGACATAGATTAGATTTATGACATAGTACAAGTTTTATGTACATAGACTTCTTTCTTGTTTGGTCTTCAGAGCTCTGCTTAACTTCTTCTGAAGCACCTTTGATTATCCTTTATTGCCTGGGAGGGTGTTTTCAGAGACTTTCCTGTCTTACACTGTAAGACTTTGGTAGGACTGCTTTTGAGACCTAATATGGAGACGCACAAGATCTATCGTATGACCCTCTTATTTAGAGGGCAGTATGTGAGCCTGTGCCAGCCAGTGCCACCCCTAATCAGAACAACAGTTCATGAAAGGTAGGGTAGACCAAGGTTCTAACATTGCTTTTAATGTCTCAGAAAATGTATCTCTTATTGACCATGTCCATAAAACCCCTAAGTCCCTATTTACCTTCAAGCAGTTAAAATACATATGAACTCAAATGCAGGAGGCAACATGAGTTAATCACTTCAGGAGGAGAAGATGAGCACTGATGTCTGTCTTCTACCGGCACTCCAAATATAAACCTAACTCAGATTTTCAGTTGTGATTGCTCTCTTTGAATGCATTGGGTGTCAGAGGAATAGCACAACCTTCTTGAAGGCAGGTGAGCTGCAGGGGGGCAGTAGCTCCAAAATCTACATGCAAAATTCTTTAACTTGGGCATGGACAAACAAAAAGAATGAACAAAAAAAGAAACGTTCAGAGGAAAGTGTCCAACTTTTCTTTTTGAAAGCAGAGTCCAAATTACCTTATTGCCCAAGATGATTATGCTTGCCAGACTCGGGGGATTCTGACAATTATCATCCCTAAAAGTGTTTTACAGCAGTGGGTTGATGGTGCTAACAGATTACTAAATTAATGAGAAGGGCAGGGATTCAAGATTTTAGATGGGAGAGAGGTGAAGGGTAGTTTCTGTGCTGTTTTATTCAGAATTTTATAGATGAAGTGTTTTGCCATACTATGTTGCCTGGTTGTAAGTTTAGGTGAAATTATGCCCTGGGTAAACCAGGACATGTTATTTCTATGCTCTTTCCCCTTAAGGAAATGTGAAGAACATTTTTTGCACAGAGAAGTTAATAAAGAGGCAGCGATGAATTCCAAAACTCTGCTTCTTGCTCAGGTGGGAAGGCGAGACAGCAGGCCTGATCTTAAAAATAAACACGCATTTGTAAAAATAATGTCTGCATACACCAGGTCAAGGAGCCCTTGGCAAGGTTTCCAAAAGCAGTGCATTATATTTGGATCGTGAGCTTTCTAGTTTGGCAAGAACGCCAATGGGAAATTCAGCAGACTGTTGTCTATACAGAAGAGATGGTCTTCCTTCCTCGCAAGTTAGACTTGTTTTCCCAAGTATAAATGTAGTTGTGTCTGCCCACACATCTTGATCTATACTTCTGAGTGAAAGCTTTGGAAATAAATGTCTATCAGTTATGAAGGCTTCTAATTTGAAAGGAAAAGTTTGTGTTTATTTTCCTTTGGTTATGACCAATGGTGGACTCTCCAAAGAAAGGAGACCATATTTGATAGAAATCAGACTTTGTTGCTAACAATTACGTTTTCTTCATCCAAACAGTGTATGTTATTGCTATAAAGTGTTGGCTAAAGATCCAGGCTAGACATTAGCTGAAGAAAGAGGCATCCTCCAAAGACAAAGCTGTGAACCAGACTGAAGGGATATAAGCAAAGTAACAGCATTGTTTTCATCTTTAATCTTTGGATAGATTCCTGAGATTATTTAGTGCTCTTTTAGCCACTGAAGTTCCCAGTGGAGTCTGATGTGTCTTGATCTGGTCCAGTCCAGACATTATTACTTAATCATTTGCATACTCCAGAATGTCACTTGGATTACTAACCAGACTCTGCTATACTATCAGCCATAATTTCCCCTGGAATAACTACCTTGCAGTGTCCAGATTCGTGTCTTCATGTGGAGATCATTTGTTGTTGCCCAGCATGGAGAAATTCCAACTACTCCGGTTGGGACGACGAGGTTTTCAGACAGCACTAGTAACTCCTACGTCAACTCCTACGTAGAGGAGATAGGGTTATGTTAAAAACATGTTTGTAATCCAGCAGCTATTTCCTACAGAAACGGGGATTTTAGGGCTGATGCATCTCTGTAATTAGGTGAGCCCATACAATCAGACTAAAATACATCTAAACCACCAGCTAAGTGCACAGTTGAACCTAACAGAGCTGAAGAAGGACTTAATGGAAGTGTGCAGGTCAAGAGTTAGTGGCTGGAAAATATGCCAAAGCCCAAGGATTGGAAAATACATTTGCTATGCTGCTTTTTTTTTGTTTTTAAAGCTGGTAGTGTGGCAAAGTAGTGAATTACAATCACTTGTACCACATAACTTGGATGCAACAGTTTCTCGTCTGTTAAAAAAAAAAATAAAAATCAATTAACATTTCCAAAAGATAGTTTATACTTTTCAGATGTGACTGGCATTCCAAACATAATATTTAATCTGTCAGCAGCTCGTTTTCTTGATGTGTTATGTCATTTTCTGAGTATGCCTAGAGAAATGGCATTAACACTAAACGTATTCATATTTTGTATACCTCTCTTTATTTTTGTTGTTTCCTTCAGAATAAACATAGTGCAATTTTTATTAATTATGGAGAATTATAATCGTTTTCATAAGATAGGAATCATGTTTTCCATGCATTTGGATCTTGTATGAAGTGCATTAGGATACTTTATTATTACCGTTGGCAATAACAAGAACAATTATTCTTTTAATATGAATCAGTCATTATTACTATCAAGCCAAATACTATGTATTATGACAGAGTAAGTCTTTTTAAGGATGTGGGTAATGATGCATTGGGGGCACAAATGAGCAAAAAGGAACTGTGTTAAGCTCTGAGTAAATCCTGTGTTTGAATCCAATCCTTTCAAGTTTTAAGAGTGCATTAAAATTCAGTTGTGTGAATGGTGAAGCTGGTGACTAAGACCTGAATTACCTAGCCAGGAGAGAGCATTGCTTTGAAGTGGGAGCTGCCCAGCCAGTGCCACAGAAGATACATGAGGCTCATGAAGGATCTTCATGTGTTTGATGTGAGCCCACTGAAGATAGAGGAAAAATATCCACCAGCCAAGCGATAGCATAGTATAAACCTGCTGTGAGCACTGTTTCCTCAGCAGTCATGACATTTGTTCACCCAGCAGGGCTCCATTTCCAAATGGCTACTGTCTGAAAGTGGACAGATGATCCAGTCTTACAGGGCATAATACAGAAGATTCTTGTTCAGAGTCTCATCATAGGAGATGTTCGGAGAGGTGAAGATGTTCTTCACAGGGAACACACTTCATTCCTCTTCACTAGGCAGCATGCCAGTAGAGAGGGCATATATATAACAGTAGCGTGTGTATTGGTACAGTTACTACAGTTTCTGAATCGGTAACACCATGTGCCTTTGTTTCTCAGGTTAGATTTTTTTTTCCCCTCAGGATATGAAATATCTTATGAAAAAGTTCCTGAAACACTGAGCTGTGCCTTTGATACTTAGCTACCATGGAGCAATAGGACTTCCACAATGCCAGAGTTTAGCTTTGCTTTCAGTGTTGCTCAATGGAGTAGGTATTTGTGTTCCCTAATTCAGGATACTGGATTATTTCAGTATTTGCCCTTAAAAGAGGGACTCACAGAGAACCCCATGATTCAGGAGGCTCGAGCTCAAGGCACGTTGAGTACCTCCGAGAGAAAAATAGTGCGGGGCATTGCAAAGAAGCAACTCCTGGATGACAGCTCTCCACCTAGCAAGATGCAAGTGCTGTGTAGCTCACTAGAGGGCGCGTGACCGTACTGGATAATCCTGAAGAAATTTTGATGTAAGAGAATAAACCAGGTATAAATCAGATATAGATGCACTGCAACCAGAAAACTTGCAGTCTGCTTCTTTCAATTGCTGATTCGATTAAAAAAGGACATTTAGACCAGTCTTGTAGTATGTGTGTGGTGCCTTTTCTTTACTGGCAAACTGAGGCAGAGGTATGCTCTGTAATCAACTCTGAATTCGTTTTATCCAGTTCTTTGTTCTTACTGTTTTTTCCTTAATATTTCTCCGGGGGGTGGGGAGGGAAATGCAGATACCATACTGATCCACTTCCTTATGGAAGCTGCCAGAATAAGCAACTCAGATATTCCCCATAAGTATTTCAGAATATCTAGCATTTCTATTTGCAACCACTTAATCTTGTACACATGTTAAAGGAAATCAATTTTAAAAAACAATTATATTAGATTTTAGTTTTCTGTAGGCAATCAAGCCTAGAGGGCCTGGTTACTTTTAATATATGAACTATTCTTCTACCTCGGAGCTTTTAAATGCAGAGGCATTTGGGTCAGTTGTTTTCATCTGCTGTATAAACAAGCTTTAAATCTCCTGAATTTCCTAAGTATTTCCAGTTGCTTTCAATTTGGGGGGTTAAAAAGGCATAATCCAGTAAGCCTAGCAGAACTGGTTTCCCCCTCCTTTTTCTGTTGCATCTCATATTATGCCTGAGTGCAAAGCCATTTGTCATCTGCAGCTGTGACAACTTCCAGTGAGGGGATGCAGGTATTGCACTGATTGGTAAAGAAAAGAGTAAATAAAATATGGCAGAAGACATTGCTTTGGATGTCCTGCATCAAGTCCTGGGCTTCTTCACCCAGGCTTTGTTTTTAACTCCAACTCGTACTGGTGCAAACAGAGCTTGTTTGAGCGGTAGCCTGTGTTGTTCCTAAACATTGTTCTTCATCATCTCCTAGCTCCAAGAGCTACATCTGAAAGACAGCGGACAAAAAATGACCAGCAATTCTCTTGGATGTAGCAGCGAAGACTCCTGCGAAGGGACTCTGTAACTTCATTGCTTGCTGAGGCTGTTGCATCTCCCTTTGGTGTCCATACAGGCACAGGGTGAAATGTTTGTGTGGTCCGTGAGTGACCAGTGAGACCTGCCAGCTCCAATTTGACATGCAGCTCAGTTGAAATACATCTGCTAAATTTGCCTTCCTGACCCATGTCTCTGACTGTGGCGTTGCACAGTGGAGTTGTTCCTTTGCACGGTCCTGGTACCACCATCTGGCCCTACCTGAGCTCCCAAAGCTCCTCACTTTGCCTCCCATTGCTGCTATGTGTGTTCTGATTTCTTGGATCTTGCCTCTGCTCAGCCCCTGAATCACCCTGGTGCTGCCTGCAGATCGTGTAGCTTGTAGGGCTCTTCTCTCCTGTACCGCTCACGTTCCCTCTGTGAACTGATAACTGTAGGTTTTACGGGGAAAAGAGCATTGTGCATCTGCACAGATAACGTTAAAAACGGGGGAGATGAAAAGCTGTGCTTTGGACATGTAATAAAACCAGAAGAGGTTATCTTTCCTAATCGTTCCTTGAGGTTCTCTTTGCAACTAGAGCCTATAAAAAGCCTCTGAAAGATGATACGGCTGCGGCAGAGGAGACTAGATAACGCTATGGCTTTAATTACAGAGCAGAAGACGTAAAGCATAAGCATATGAAAACTAAACATACATTGACTATCTGCTCCTCCCTTATCCCTCATCTGTAGATTCAAACTCACTCTCGTTTGGGCCAAAATTGGCAATGTGTGTGCCGCAGGCTGCAGCCTAGTGCGTGGAGGTGATGGTGAGAGGGAGTGCACGAGTGTCAGGATGGTGCTGGTGGTGGTTGAGGTGGGGCACACCGCAGCACCACATGAACAGCAGGGCAGTGTAGCCTGCAACAATCACCCAGCCAGCTCGCTTAGAAATAGCTCTGGTGGCTTGACATTGCACCGCCATGTCTTGGCTTAGCCACATCCACCGTCTGGAGAAGGGTCGTGAACCTGTTTAGTGCATCCAGGTGATGTAGCAGCAGCAACATGAAATAAGAGTGCTCTGGGAGAGGGGGACAGGCGCCACAGAGCCTCCAAGAAGCTCATTTCTCGTGTGATAAAAGCCTGTGGGCACGTTCTCCCACTCGTCTGCACTAAGACAAAAACCAGCTGGGTTTAAGTTGACGCATTTCAAGACCGTACTGTAGGGCGGGTGGTTATGTGAAAGAGGGACTGGTGCCAGCCACTCCCTAAACTACCTTACATTTTGACTCAGGAAACACAGCAAGCTTAACTCTGTTCAGCCTTCATTAAAAAAAAAAAAAAAAAAAAAAAAAAAAAAAAAAAAACGGAGGGGGATGGAGGGAGGCAGTTGGCTCTTGACTGAAGAAAACCGAACAAGATGTATCAAACAATTTTTTCCAATATTGTTTCCCTTATTAAAGAACGGCCCCACTCTGCATCTGCCATGAAGATTTGAATGGTGGGTTGAGATCACACTGAAAGTCAGGGTGGCCTACATCAGAAAAGTTGCATTTCACAGAACATTTGCTATTGATATGTTGGGAAAGTGTCAGACTTGTGGGAGGACTGGAGAGTATTTGCATGATACATTAATAAGAAACAGTTTGGTATACCCGATTACTAAAGCATGGTTAATTTTGAAGCCAAAACCCACACATTCTTAACTTTGTTTCCCAGCTTAAGAGCCAGTATACTCGCGTATTGTACAGGAACTGGAGCGGTATTCTTTGAAAGCACACCTAGCGTTCAGAAAATCCCCATCTGAGCTAAGGGCACAGCATATAGGCGTCACGCGGATGTTATTTTAAGCCGTAATGCAGAAATGTCAGTGCACTTGATAGCTTTATTTGCAGCACGTGTGTTTGGAGAAAGCAGGTTACATACGTTCCTGCTTTACGAGTGGTGCGGAACTGCGATAGCTTCATTTGTCTCGGGGAGCTGGTGTCTGACAGGCGGACAGGGGGCCTGCGAAACAGCTCGGGGAGGTTTCAAGAGACATGGGGACATACGCTGCTCCCCTTCGGTTTGGAGAGGGAGCTGCTGTTTGGGAACGCTCTCCTCATCCCAGGAGCATTTTGAAAGACAAGTTAATTTCTGAACTACAGAGTTTAACTCAGTTTGCTGCACAACACCACCAGCTACCATGCTTGGCTTCTGGAACAACATTAACCACTGTCCCCCACTTGAAGAGAACAATGGACATGTAGGAAAAAATGATACAGACGTCCTCTAGAGCTAATTTTACATTTAGTATTGACAAAGTATTCCCAGTTTCTAAGATCACATGAGGAATTACAACTAGAGTAAATTAAATGTAGTGTAAGTTTAATCAATGTGATCAGAAAATGATGCAGGCTCCACGTCGAAACCCGGTGTGACATCAGTGTTGCTGCAGAGTAAGAAGGTTATCAAATGCTGCTGCAATTGGCTAGGCATCTGTAAACTCAGTGTTTAGGATCAGAATGGTAACTTTTATAATATTATAGTCAATTCGTGCATGTGTGCGCGAGGGCTTCTAATCATCTTGATTTATTTATTTTTTCCCAGGAGGGAATTTTCTCTCCTGGGCAATAACTGCATGATAGCAGGCAGTAGCTTTCATTGAACAATTACCTACCACTGATAGTAGCCACCTGGATTGTCTAACTGGTTTGTAACTGACACTGCTGAGCGTGGGTGGTAGCAAATGAAAAGTCTCTTAGTCTGTACACAAAATAGTCACAAAATAGTACCATGCAAATTGGGAAGGGGTTATTTCCACAAAGACGTTTCCTGCTCCTGTCCCTGTAGTGCTGAGTTGCTGGTCATCTGTAAACCAGTGCAGACAGAGATAACAGAAAAGATGTGAAGATCTTTTAAATACATCTGCTAAAAAATAATACAGATATAGTAACAGTAAATCCATATTAATTTCACTTTGCTTATAGAATCCCCATGAAGAACCTTCTCTCGCTCAGAGTTTTAGGTAAAGTAGTATGGGTTTTATCACAATAGGATGCTTGTGATACGTGGAGACGTGGATATAATTTTTTTTTTCATTACATTTATATCAAATTAGAAAATTAACATCAGAAAGGATGCCTTGGTTTAATAAGAAACTGTATGTAGAAACTAGCACTTTATTTTTCTTTCTTCATCACCTCCTCCCTATTCAGTGTTGTAGACTATTTATTGCTATTTTGTGAAAATCCCTCACCAAGAAAAATTAAGAACATCCATCGTAGCATGGCAGCAACTAATTTTTATTGTAAAATTAGGAAGATAGTGTTGGCCAGACATAAGGCATGGGATAAAAGAAGTGAGGTATTCTTTGTACATAGGCAGTCAGATCCAAGCCTAAGCAGATACCTAGAAATTTAAAATTTGAGTTTTTAAAATGAAAATGAAATGTTCAAAATTCATCAGTGTGATGAATGAAAAAAAAAATCATTGTACTAAGCTGCAGGTTTGAAATCTTGGGGTAGTAAAACCTATTATAAAATATCCATAAAAATCCCTAGATTATTATCTCATTTACTTCTTCCTCTTGACTCTACTTGCACCTTTTCCCTTTCCCTATTAATTTTTGCTCTATTTCTCATCATGTGAGTTCTTCTGTTCTAATCATTAACCATTCGTTCTCTAATTACTGGCACTTTATACAATTCTGAGGTGGATAATAACACCTTTTCTTGCAGTGAAATGTTTCTACAGGGATTCAAAATCATTATTGAATTGGGCAATATGAGCCATTTCAGTACCTATTATGTCAGGATGCAAGTTAATATGGTGAACTATGAACTAATGGTTCAAGCCCCTAGGGAACCCTAAAAGGTCTAGCCTGGGCTGAAGGAATCAGAAATATGAAATGAGAGTCATCCTAAAACCTAACATTTCAGAGTTTCCATCAATTCATTGTGTTTTTCTTTGAAAAGAAAATAAAAAAAAAAAAAGGAAAATCAAATTCCAAGATCAAAGTCCACATAGTTTGCTACACACAAACTAGCATTTCATCTAGATTATAACATGTAAATAAAGTTGCAGCTTGCTCCTAAGACATAAAAAGCAAAGGTCAGATGATGGAAATAAAGGGAAAAACATGTAAGTCTGTTTGTTCTGCATTTCTTGGCAGCTAATACGCTCAGTATTCTGGTACTTGTTATGCAGAAAAATAGAGCTGCCTATTGTGGATACCAGCAAAAAAGGCAAAGGACCAGTTCTGTTCCTCTTGTAACTCCATCAGTGTCCATGGACTTTAACCAGAAGTTCCTTTGGCAGGGGTCTTCGAGTCACTGCTTGAGGTTCGGGTGCTAAATTCTTCCAGTAAAACTCTGAGGAGTTATCTGCTGAGTAAGGCTGGCAAAAAAGTCCCATTAACTCTTTCGGCGGGAAGAATCTGGGCCACAGCAGGCCCTGGAGCACAGCGCTAGGAAGAGCCAAGCTTTGGGATGGAAGCTTAGGCTGAGGTTTAGATAGTTATTGTCTTTGAATTACCAAACACCAGAGTGGGAATAAATTTAGATGCTCTCTGGGGTATTTGTGTTTCGAGCAGTGAAGCAGGCTCCCTTGTCTCTATCGCACTTGGCCGTACCCCAAAGAGAATAGGATCTCCTTCCTTCCCCTTCAGATCATTTTTGTCTTCTCCTTGTGCTGAGAGAAAAGTGGGAAAACCACTGAAACCAGAAAATGGAGAATAAACGCATGTGCAAGAGAAAAACTGCAACACATTCTTCTTATCTGTAGCTACTGAGCTTCACAGTTGCTTTCCATCACTCGTGCTACTGGCTAGGAATGCAGTCTGCATAGCTCATTGAATGGCTATCCTAATTTTGCCCTCTCAGAAGATTATATGTAGAAAAAGATAGTGCCATAATTCTTGACTTTGCGGCTATTTTATTTGCCAGCCTTATAGGCAGCACCATTAAACCAGTATGGATTGGACCTCCTTTTTTCTGTCCACTTTCAACAACAGGCAGAGCAAAGAGATGGGTTGTCTTTGACACTGTCTTGAAGTTAATTTTGCCTGCCATGAATGAGTGGGATACTCTGAAGTTCATTTTGTCTGCCATGAATGAGTGGGATACTTTTTTGCTCTTTTCCCACTTTTGGGAAAATTGCATATAGAATGTTATTTTTCGTCACAACAACCATCACATCCCCTGGAAAGCACACCTTTATAGGTGATCAGAAAGCAGCCTTTATGTCAGCATTTCAATGGAAAAACTGTTTCAATTGAAACAAATCAGAGAAAAAAAAATAACCCAAGAAATGAAACCCACTTGCAAATATCAAATGCTTCAAATATTTTTTTTAAGTTACTTATTGTTTAGACTTTTTTTTTTATATATTGTTGATTATTGTATACATGTGAGGATAAAAGGATTACATTGATCAGAAATGACCTTTAGAACATTATTTCATTAAGAAGAGAAATGGGACATCCGTTATTTAGGACAATTGTTTTTAAAGTCCACATTTTTTTTTTCAGAGAACACAACCCAGTTGGAGAGACAGTTCAAAAGTGATCAATACCAGACTCTTATTTTATCAAGTAGAGTCATATTAGGCTGCTAGTAGGATTGATTTTGACTCTATTTAATGAACTGAACATTCAGCTTAAATTTTTGTATTGTGGCTAAGGATTTTTTGATGTATCATGTTATCTCCTCATTCTATGGCAATATACTAGAAAAAACTTGCAGGAGTTTATGTTCTAGAAGACTTGTCTCTTTGTCTTTGAGTAGTTTTCTTAAATAAAGACAAGGAGTAAAACTGAGCAATCGTACAGAGAAGTAAGCAACCTTCCCCATCTCACTTTTAGGCAAAGCAGAGTCTACTCTTTTTCTGAAAGTGAGATTTTTTTACATCCTGTAGATACAATGTCCTAGCTCCAGAAGCATTTGCTTAAGTCAGGTTTGCAACCCAAGCAATATGTTTACAACTGCTGTTTTATACGCTTGACAGAGTGTCCTCAGATGTAACTGCATTTATCAGAAAGCACGAGATAAACATAATAAGTAGCAATCAGCTTTCTCAGTACTTATTATAGCTAAGGTTGCACAATGATTTCCATTCTAATTCCCTTTTTGACCTCAAAATTTTCTGCTGCCTTCATTCCTGAGAAGGGAATTTTCCTTACAGTTATTTTTCTTTGGAAAGTTTGAGTAATTTGGCTCCAATATTGCCAAGAATATTGCAAAGAAAATGGGTGTATGTAGAATTGCTAATTATAAGTATTTTTATTGTTTTAACAACTCTCCAACATATGCAGCTGCGGGGAGGGACGCTGAAATTTCAGCTATTTCCATATCAAGACAACCATCTTTCTGGGCTACCACAAATTCGTGCTTCTGTTTGTGCGTCGTGATCCTCTGGAAAACCACGTGCTGAGCACGGCTGGTGCTGTTTGCATTGTGATGTGTCGTGCTGGGTCCAGAGTCTGACCACTGCTGCTCCACATGCATGAGGCCCACATCTTTTGCAGCTTTGCTGAAACCTTTCCATGTGGACAGTACCTCCTTCCCTCTGCTTGGTGCCAAAACACCTGCCGCTTCGGAAGCGTGGTCAGACGGAGTTTAGTGCAGTGACGTATCAAAGAGTTTTTGGAGAACATAATCGAATAGCTTAAAATAATTGTAATCGACTGGTTATTATGTTAGGCAATGCTGGTGAATAGTTATTATTTTTGGTGGTCTGGGATTTGTTTCCCTCTGCTTTTGCCATCCTCTCAAGAAATTGGTGTTTCCCCCTCCGAAGGGTTAACGGTCATCAGAGGGGCTGATTGAAATCCTGAACCGGGAGTGACCGAGCCAGTCGCATGCTGTGTCATTAATTAACTGTGACACTGTCCTGGACTGTTTTAATCAAGAAAAGGAGTTATTTATGAGGAATAACAATAACATTCAGTACTCATCTTTTTGGAAAAAAAGAATCAGCAGGAGAAAAAATCATAAATATGGATTTCAAAACAGTTTTATGGCATCATTCGCCTTCCTGCGCGTGACGAGCATGGCATTAGGAGTCAGACCAAAAAAGCAAGAATCAAAGGCGGTGATATTTGTCCCTGTTTCTGTGACTGGGGCTGCACGCTGCGAGCCTGCCTCTCTCCGGGCTGTGGTCGTGCCTCCTGCTCCGGCTGCAGCTGGGGCCGCCCGCTGCGGCTCAGCTGGGCCAGGCGGCTCTTGCACAAGTGGTCGCGCTCGCTGACGGTTTTGGGGAGACGGTAACCTTTAGAGGGAGAGGTGAGCTGGGGCCTCTTGATGTGGCTGGGCTAGACGGTCAAGATGTCAGTGCTGGGATGCTCTGAAAGTGGTGTCAAACCCCTGCTGGGGCTTGTTTGTGGCGGCAGCCCAGCGAGGAGCGATGCTGCGGCTGTGCTGCTGCTGCCAGCACCTCGCTACGTTGCCCACAAACCATGCTGGTAGCGTGTGCTGCAGTGCAGTGCTCGGGGATGAAGGCTGAGGAGGAGGAGGAGGAAGAGCTTCAGCCGCCTCGCAGCCTATCCCAATGGCTGCAAAAGGGGCTCCTTGGCACTTTTGGCTGTGGCTCCTGATGCTGATGCCCACGTGGGCTGCCAAGGAGGGAGAAAGGGCTGCATGGTGGGCTGAAAGGGCTCTGCCACATATGGGCTGGCTGAGCTTTCTCGTGTCCTCCATTTGGAAGGATCAGGGTGAGGAGCAGGCCAGCTCTCAAGGCAGCAGATCTCACCCTGGCCTTAAAATGCTGGTGGGAACATGGCTTAAGCTCTAAAGAGTGGTTCCCCTGTTGCTAATATGGAATTATCACCTGTGAAGGAGGGCTTCGTGGTGGCCATAGACTGCATTAACATGGACTTAGGGAGCTGACACCCATTTGTCTTGCTTTTGGGTATTGCACACTCCAACATGTCCGCTGGGCACTTTTCCGGGACTGCAGTCCCAGCACATGAGGCGTTTGGTGGAAATGCCACAGTGGGGGCTCCCCTCGCCCTTTGTCCCCACCCGAAACCCAGTTCCTGCACCCTCTTGCCTCCGTGTGAAGCATCACAGTGTGAAGCCTTCTCTGTGGGGAAGAAGGAAGCTCTTTTGGGGTTTGCTTGTGTGCTGAGTACAAAGGCGGCAAAAAAAGAAAGAGGCCAACCAAAAATGGAACCCCACAGGGAGATGAGGACACAGGGGAGGAAGGAACTCCCTAAATGTGCTTTTTAAAATAAAATGATGTACTGTTGAGCTACAGTCTTAGAAAAACTAGCTATTGCTTGATAGCCCTGATAGCATTTTTTTTTTTTTTTTAGTAAGAAATTAAATAAAGCACAGAGTAGGCCCCAGGGACAGTGCTAAAGGAGATTTGGCCATATCCAAGCTGTGAGAGTTGCTGTAAGGGGCAATGGAAATTCATTGCAGCTGGTGAACCTAAAAAATAATAACAAAAAACAATACACCTCTATGTTAGAGAATGTCTTTCATACAACAAGTATCCCAAAATGCTTTATATAGAATTAAAACCAGATTTAATTTGAAGAACAGGTAATTTTGTTTATTTAATGGAAAGAAAAACATAGGACGTTAGGCTGAACTAAGGCTGGTATAAATCAAAACCAGTTCGATTGAAGTCAAGTGGCTTAAAATATAGTTGCTGTAAAGTACGCAGGATTATAATCTAGCCTCTAATAATTTGCAATTACACTGTACAATTTTGGCCCTTTGGAGGAGGTCTGGTAAAGGATCTCCTCATTTTATTGTATTTTGGTTTTGTCTTTAAATTGAATATATTAATTTCTTATGTTAATTTATTTCTTGCTTTTATCTTCATTTCTGCTAGATTTTTTTTTCCAAACAATTCCTTTTAAATAAAAGTTTCAGAGGAAAAAGGGAAAAAAGTAGAGAGGAAAAAAGAAAAAAAAAAAGGTTACTCATCTTTTCCATGTCTTTCCCACCCACATGAAATCCCCTCTTTTGCCTCCCAAAAAAGATGGGGGAAAAAAATGAAAAAAAGGCTGCAATGGATCTGGTTGAACTTCCTGGACAAAATATAAAGGGGGGGACACAACTTCATACAGAAAAATGTTTATCAGAAAATCAATTAAAATTTTGATAATTCTCAATGAAAATATGAACACATGGAAGTACTTTTTTGGGGCTGTTTTTGATTTCGGCAAGAGTAAGCAGTGAAACTGGAAAAACTATATGAAAATCTTTGTTTGTTTAAGGCCACTCAACTCTTTCCATTAAATTTTTAAGTTTAATTAAACACCAAAGCATTTGTAAATCAGAAATGTGTTTAGAGCACTTAAGCCTCCAACATTTTTTCAGGGTATGACTGTCTATTTTGGCTATAAGTACAAGCTTTTTTGTGTCTCTCCTCTTTATGGAAGCAAATAAGACAAAAGGCAAACCTCCTTTTCTTATACAAAGCACGTTAATTTATCTGGAAAGAGATACGAAGGCATAGTTGCATACTTCAATACATCTTACTCATTACTGGTAACCATTATTTTAACCAGGCTCAGCGAGGGAGTTCTCAACGTTTGCAGCTGGCAGTCCCACTGCGTGTTCGTGTTAAGGGAGTCAGGGACAAGAAGTCCAGGAGGACTCACGGCCACGTGCTCAGGGCAGGTTTGGCCTCTGCAGTACGGCACTTAGAGACTTGTAGTGGCCACCCCGTGTGTCTCGTAGCATTTGGTGCTGACTGCAGGTTTGGGGTAATGCTTCTTCTGTTTGGGGCAAAAGACTGCATTGCTCAGAAGTGTTTGACCAACCACAAGCATACACATACGTGGGCCTTAGCTGCTCCAAAACGGGCACCCAAACTTAGTGGCAAACACTCTTTCTGCCTGATCTTCAGTAGCAGGTCAGCCTCTGCTTCATGCCCTCAGCAACCACTGGGTTCTGTAGGTGCTTCCTCTGGTAGATCCCATTTGGCACTTACGTGGTTTAGAAGTTGTTCATATCTCTGAAATTCTAGGTCATAGCACATAGTAGTCATCAGTCTGGAAAACAGGGATGCTTCTTCATATTTTTGCCTCCATACTATTTTATTTGAGTAGATATTGTGAAGTAATTCTGTCGTTAAAGGACATGACTGAGGCAATGAGGAGCGTAAGAAATAAACAGCTAAGTCTGAAAGGATGAATTTGACCAGTTTGAAGCATGGGCTAAATGCTGATTAAAAGTAAAAAACCAAAATAGCAAATATCTTGTTTTATCTGTGAGTACTATCTATCCTTACCACACAAGAACTGTGGTAACGAACATGAATTGTAGTTACCATCAGGGAAGGGAAGGGCCGCCCCTGACTGATTAACTTCATCCTTAGCTGAATCCAGACTGACTGAAGGAATGAGTTTGGCTATCTTCTTTTAAATATCTGAAAAGATGTGATAATTCCTACCCCATTTTCTTCAAATTTCTGTAGGGTATGGTTTTTTGGGGACTTTCTGATTTATGTCAAGGGATTTGGGATGCAGTTTGCTATTTATGTTTATTAAGTAATGTTAATAAGTTATTAATAGGTATTATCTTTAATTTAGACACAGTACGCTTACAGTCTGGTCCTTTTAGGTGCTGCCTGGCTCTTTTTAATACCACACATGTCCATTTATTTCAAGAAGAGCTGAATGATACTCGCATGAGGTCATCATATTGTGTTTTTTATTGTCATGGATTCTCTTTGTGTGTCTCATCAGCTTATTTTGTTCTCTTTGTAATCCTCCCTTAGTCGAGGCGACTTTGGTGGTCAGTACTCCATTGCTGACTTACATATTTCTGTTGCTTCCTCTGTAAAAGAAACACGGGTGGATTTTTTAATTTTTCTTCTTTTTTTTTTTTTTTGAAAGAGCATCCATCACAGCCAAAATACCAATACAATGTGTGGTCCTGCAGCCCATAATGAAGCAAAACCTGCAGATGCTGTATTTTTGTGAATTTGTTACCAGCCATGAAGCAGGACAGGTCAGCACTAAGGGTCCGTTGTGACACATATGGAGAATGCCAGGAAGAGATGTGAATTACAGCTTGTGCTATCGCCAGCAAAACACAAAATGTGGCTACGTCAGTCAGTGATAACAGTAAGAGGAAATTCAGGATTGATTAGAAATCAGGGAGCTGTCACCAGTTTGTGTCTCTCCATCTCGGCATGAGCCTGCCTGGGTGGGTGGGTGGATGCACGTGTGTTTAGGCAGCTCATGTACGTCCGCGTGGGTTGGGTGTTGCTCTGTGGATGCGCTTTTGCAGATTGTGTGCGCATGGTGGTTGTGTGGATCACGGCCAACTCTCAATGAAATTATCTGTTGGAGCTTTTCCTGCGGCCCTGCTAGCTGTTTGCGCTGGCTTTGGAGCTTGGCAGGGGTGAAACACAGGGAGGGCTAGGTGTCAAAGGCCAAGTCAAAAACAATCAGAAAGGATTGGCTTGCAAATTGCTTTCTGAACTTCTAGAAACGTTCCCTTACAGGATGTTGTCAGGAATTATTAGAGATGAAGATAGAATTTTAATTTGCTGAAGGCTGCATAAAGATGGAAAAAGGAAATGGCTGTGAAGAAGACAAATGCTATAATTGTATTTAGTTAGTTGTCACTTCTTACTCCTTGCAAATATGAGTACAGGAAAAAGTGAAATTTAAACTCAGAAATTTACATTTTTTCAGAAATTAAGGCTCTAATAAAATTGTTTCTAACTTCATAACCAGTAAAGGTGAGCTCATCTGATACTTGAGTGAGAGCAAGTGTCATACTCTAAACAACAATTTAAAATCCAGTGCTGGGGACTCGTATGTCGTTTTAATTGCTATCAAAAAAAAAAAAAAAAAAAGTTATAATCTCCTAAAATAAGAGATGATAAGAAAGGTGCTAAAAAAAAATCTTCCCTGCGAGACGGAAAGAAATCCGTTTGCACAAGTCCAAGGTTTGAGCTGTGGATGATGTTTCATGCTAATCTGCTCCATAGAAGATGCTCTGTGTGGTGGAATGCAGGCCCTAGGGTTAGGGCTGGCTGCTCTCGCACAGCCCGGGGAAGGACATGGGCTTGTGGCTACCCTGCCACTGGACATGGCTGCCCCATGGTGCGCCCTGTGCACCGACGCTTTGGCAGGTAATGGAAGAATTGAGAGCTGGGTTTACCCTAGTTCTGGTGGTTTTGCCCTCTGTGTCCATTACCTTTCTTTTCTTAAAATCAGGTGGTTTTGGTGCTGCGGCACAAGATAGAAGTGCCTCTGAGCGTGCGTGCTGCCTGCAGCACCTTTGTGTTTCACGAGCACTCGGATGTGTGGATGCGTGCCTGTGCCGAAGAAGTTGTGAAGGTGCAGGGAGGTGCCGTGTCTGGCAGCAGCGAGGGGCCCGTGAGTGGCTCGGTGTAACAGACACCCAGGTGATGGGGCTTGGGGGTTGGCCACCAGCTCTGGCAGGCCTTGCTCGCCAGCAGCAGGCTTTCAAGGTGCTGCAGGGCTGGTGAAATCTGGGGAGCCTGGGTAGAAGCCAGCTGGGTACCCAAGCATCTGTGGGCTGCACATGTGTGTCCGGGGCTCTGCGTGGCCCTGCAGGCCCCAGCTCCCCACCAGGCTGAGGTGGGAGCTGGGGGGGATGAGGAGGGTGCCCCCCCCCCCGGGCTGGGGGCGGAGGGAAGGAAAGGAGCTGTGGGTGGCTATAAAAATCCAGGGGGCAGCGAGCAGCTGCCAGAGCCCCCCATGGGTACGAGGGGAGTACTGGACAGCGTGGGCGCCTGCCTGACTCTGCCCCCAGCCCCGTGGCCCTGCTGTGGGTGGGGGCCAGCCCCAGGGGTCTGCTGCCTGCCCCGGGGTCCCCTGCCCGCCCCAAGCCCCTCGTCCCACAGCGGTCGGGCTGGAGGAGGAGGAGGAGGAGGAGAAGGAGGAGACCATGCGCTTTCGCTCCCGCTGTTTGCAGAGGCTGAGGCAAAAGACAGAAAAAAGGAGGAGGGGAATAAAAAGTAAAGAGAGGGGGAGAGAGAGAGAGTGAAAGAAAACGAAGCCCAGCTTCTGCTGGTGCTGCTCGGATTGGATCTGGTTTGAGTTTCCTCTCTGCTGGCTTGTGCGGCGAGAGAGGAGGAGAGGGGGAAGTCGCTCGCTCTGCCTCTGAAGCTGGAGCAAACGTGCTGGTGGCTGCGCTGGCGGGAGCTGCCCGGGTGCAGTTGCCTCACAGCTTGTTGCTCGCTGTCACTAAAGAACTGCCTGGACTTCTCAAGAACCTGGAGGAAAAAGCCACCACTTTACAGACCCGATAGATGCTCAGTGCCTATAGACTTGACACGTTTTTTTTTTTGTTTTTTTTTTTTTCCTCCTAGGGGAGTCTTTTTTTTTTTATTGCTTTTCTCCCCTCTCTCTCAGAACAGCACTTCCCTGAGTGTGTGGCTTTGAAACTCGTTGCCTTATTAACAGCTGTGAGAGATATTTTTTCGAACCTTTTTATGCCTCTCTTTTCTTTTATTTTGCCTTAAAAAAAAAAAAAAGAAAGAAAGAAAGAAAAAGAAAGATAATCCTTTTGGGGGGAGGGGAGATGATCATGCTGATGTGGAATAAGTGCTCCTGCTGTCTCCTCTTACTAGCCGCGGTCCTGATCGTGGAGAGCTCCCAGCTAGACAGCTCCAGCGCCAAGGTGAACTCCATCAAGTCCACCCTGATGGGGGAGGCTCCAACTCAGGCAACCAACAGATCCGCAGGCATCCACCAGGGACTGACGCTTGCTAGCAGTAAGAAGGGCAAAATGCTAGAGCAGATGAGAAAACCTCCCAAACACTATCACCGGCAAGGAGAGGTAGGACATCGCTTCATTGCTCGAGTGTCTGTCCGTCTGCGTGCTATATGCAAAGAATTGCTAGTCCCCCTCTCACGTTGTTTTCAAAGTTTTCCTGTATTACATTGATTAATTTACTTCATCCGGGTTGTCTGGGACAAGGTCGTCTCAAAAGAGGCATTGGGAACTTTGCAAGTGGTAGTTGGAAGGTTTAAAACCTTTAGTTTTTCTCTGTAGGATCACTAACTGATGAAAGAAAGAGTAATCTAAAGAAAATCATCTTCAGTATTTCTTTGTTTGGATCCTTCAAAGGGTTGCTGGAAGTAAAGGAAGAAATTCCTTGTTAACTCTAAGACACTGAATAAATTGAATTTGAATAGGTGAGGAAAATTTGACCATTAAGTGGACATGGTGTTTCCAGTGGCAAAAGAAATTTACTTTAAAAAATCCCTCCTAGCAAGTTAATCTCTGATGTCTTTCTCCATAGTGAGAATGAAAAGTCATGCTGTCCCAGTGGTATAGTTTAGGGCATATTCATTTGCTTAATATGACAGAAAATAAATTCCAGGTTTCTTGTCTCGAATACGTTCCCGTGGTTTTAGAAGTTTTGTGCGTTTATATCCAGATGAGATAAGCAGCGAGTAACAGCCCTGAATGTGAAGTCTGAGTGTAAGGAGAAAATAAAAGGTTATGGGAACTTTATGAAAAAGAGACCCTAACTTGTTTGTGAACTACAGAGGCTTCTTTTCTCTCTAGCCTGCTTTGAAATTTGGAAGTCTGATAGGAAATGTTCTTTCATCTCTATTTGTGGTAACCTATAAAGCAGTATTTTAAGCCATCAGTCCTCCAATTCTCTATCAAGCCTCAACTTGGATGGTATGAATGTTGCTCTTGAAGGAGGTAGGCTACTTCAGAAAATATAGACTACTTACTATTGGGTATTATTAGTACCTCAAAATACAGCTGCTTTTCATAAGCAACAAACAGTGTTAGCAGCAAGGGAGCTGCCAACATTCAGCACTAAAAAGGCAAAATACTTGGTGCCTTAAGGGTCTCTGTCTTGCTTACATTTTCCTTAAAGTAGCAGAGAAGCTGCAAATTCAAGCAATCCCCTAAATTCATTACAGTGCTTCACATCAGCTTCCTAATAATTGAATGTTATCATTTGGTTTTGTGTGCAGGCATAGTAACAGTGGTGGTAGTTTTGGGGTTTGCGTGTGAGAAATTTGTTTTTAAACTTCTCCAAGTTTTCTTTTCCCTAGCCACTCAATTGTTTTATAATTCACCCAGAATTTGGTCGCCTCTCCTTACCTCTGAGCAAAGTTTAGTAACAGATGCTGCGCTGAAGTTTCATGTTACTAAAGTACTGTGTTCTTTCTTAGTGCACGTTGTAATAATTATTATGCTAAATCACTTTGAGGAAATACAGGAGCATGGTACACTTTATTGTATGTTCTCCTTGGGTTTTCTTTTGTTTTCTGTGTATTCACAACGAGTCGGCATATAGGACCCGTTTTCCCACTGAGCGTTATCTGTTCCATGAGTTTCTGTGCAGGTTGCTGTGGGGCTGTGCTGTACAGCCCCAGGCACGATAGGTACTTTTTGCCTTTTGGAGAGGTCTTGCCACCTTTCCCTATGTACAACATCCTTCTTCCCTCAGTGTGTATTCGGCACAATGATGAGGACAATTGAGTATAACTTACCAAGTTCCTGGAAAACAGGTTGCACTGCCCATGCGTGGCATTCGCAAGATTTGACCCTAGCTTGCCAATCTGAGTTGTTTGCAGTGGATTTCTAGTTACCAGCATGAACTCACAAGTCAGAGACAAAACTGCAAGTTTCTGTAATGGTAGAAGAGTTGGCATGCATGGTAGGACATCCTGTTTGTAGCACTTGCCATGATTTCACCTGTGGGATCCTCTTTCTGCCATCCTCCCTTGAGCAAACCCCCTGAAGGATCAGAAGTCTCACCTCCTGTCAAGGGCTGTCAGTGCTGGTTCCCCTCTCTCTGTGCTGCATGGTCTTAGACCAGTGTGCACCAGGAAAATGACTCAGATTCACTAGCAATAATTGTAGATATTATTTTTGACCCTAAACCTGAAGCAAAATAGTTAACACAGAATTGCAGTAAAAAGAAGGAAAAAAGAAAGTAGTTACTTTTGTGACAAGACTTTATCTTTGGCGATGCTTCCAGTTGCAGGGTTGGTAAGCCGCTGCGTTTTTTACAGTGGTGTCACAAGTGATAATTTTTATAAGTTGCTCTCTTATTAGGTTAGTTCTTGATTTGTTAAGGTGATGGGACTTTGTGTTGAAGTTTTGTGTTGCCATTTGTCAAGAGTAGAGCTGCCTATGCTTTTCTTTCCAAAACAATCTTTTGCATTAATGGAATTTATAAAATGTCAAAAATGGAAGTACTTTTCCTATGTCGGTACCATGAAATAGTGAGTTGAGTGCCTTGTACAACTAGGAAATAATTTTATTAAGGACCAGGGACATGCAGCTTAAAGGCAAGTTAACAGAATTTTGCAAGGGCTGTTGTGACAGCTCTGAGGTGTGCATTGAGCTCTCTGCTGATACATGCACTGGGAATCAGAGGACTCTCACCGAAACTGCTGTGAGGACCAGAGGATCATCAGCCAGCAATCTGTTTACTTATTTAGTTTGGTAGACTAACACGCCTTCAAAGTGTTTCTTTAATACGTTAATGCAACATTTTCAATTACGTTAATTTGTAGGACTAGGAGCAACTTG
This sequence comes from Cygnus atratus, assembly GCF_013377495.2. Lineage (NCBI taxonomy): Eukaryota > Metazoa > Chordata > Aves > Anseriformes > Anatidae > Cygnus > Cygnus atratus. The sequence goes on from NC_066365.1 coordinate 5,201,233, forward strand.
GGAGTCTTTAATCAGCAATAAATCAACGGATACAATAGTTCATGGCTTATCTGGAGTGTTGATGTATTTCAGCTGGTGGTTACAGTGCTTCTGCCCAGAAAAGGAAGATCCTGCGCTCCTTTGTCAGGCAAAGTTCCAGTTCAAATTAATGAAAATACTTGCGTGAGCGAAGCAAGCTGATTTGGCTTGCTGGAGGGACCAGCAGGGCAAGTGTGGGTTTTAGTAAGACTTGCATTTTTATGTCTTTCTGAGGAATATTATTTATTTTCTGTTCTTATTCCCTTTACTACCTTCGATCAGCAGAGAATGAGAAGCACTGACGTGCTAAATCGGTGAGATTTCACTGTCTTCTTTGCTGTTCTTCACCATCACTCCTGTTTTCCCCTTTCCGCAAACTGTTAATATTTTCCGATTTTCACAGGGAATCACAAAGTGTCTACAGCCTTTGCACAGGGGAAAAATATGCTCAGAAATAGGATCATACAGTGCATGTTGTACTGTTACTTTTCAGGGGGGTCAGCACCGTATACTGTCTGCCACCAATTTCCTTTCAAAGCTTGATTTAGAGGAGCGGCTTCCAGGAACAGCTAATATTTCAGTAGTTAGCCCCTCTAGAAAATTGTTACAGATATATCATCTCTCTAATTAAATAAAAGGCAGTGAACAGAGCCATAAATAACAAGGCCAGATCAGCAACAATGGTGTGTTAATTTACTGCATGTTAGGCACAGCTTCTGCTGCATTAGGGCAAGCTCTCCTGTGTCCTCAGGACACAATGTGAAAGAGAAATTCCCACGTGTCGCAGCTGGGATCGACGGTCACTGCCGTTCATAGGTTTCTGCGTGAAAGGCTCCGTAGCTCCTTTGATTCACTTCACCAACTTCTTGATTTCTTGCCTCTGGGTTGTAGTCCACCCTCTCCTCCGCGGCCTCCATCAGTGCTGGGGTTCGCACTCCCTCACGCTCAGCAGCCTTCAGTGATTTGGTAGGGAGAGAGCTACCAGGCTTTCCTTCCAGCCACCTTCCCTCTTCCTCTACCCTTCTGCCCTTCCCAAGTCCCAGCTAAAAGCTGTTATTTTGGCTCTTTTTCCCCAGCAAGTCATCTCTCTCGTTCCCCTTGCCGCCGAGCAGCTTGCTGGGTTTGTGCTTCCCACTGGGACCGTCCCTCCCACTTCCCCCACGTGCACAGCGGGAGCAGCAGCAGCGAAGGGGAGAAGCAGGACAGCTGGGAGGGGGGCCTGGCACGACCGTGGGGTGCCCGAGAGAGAGAGAGACCACGTTTGGAGCAGGGAGAGAGGAGCGGAAAGCTCGGGCAGGTTATAACACTGTGGAGGCGTGATAGATACCAGCTAAGCCTTTGTGTTTCAAATGCACTTGGTTTAATTTTTAAAATGTAGGTTTGTTGTTGTTGTTGTTTTTTTTACTCTATCCCAGCTTGAGCCAGGAGCCTTGAGCCCACAGAAACCAAACCGAAAAGGCATTAATCAAAATGTCTGCGTTGATGCTGATCTCATACCTATCAGCGCGTGGACACGCATGTGTTTCTCAAACAGGACATAGTTACCCACAAAAACTCGCTAGAAAATGCTTGGATGATGCTTTGGAGCAAGTAAAACAGCATGAGATTTAGTAATTGACTGCAGCGCCCTGAGAATGTTACAGTAAAATGTACCAAAGGCACCAAAAATGTAACCGCAATATCTTGAATAGCTAGAAACCAAGACAGTATGAATTATTTCTCCACTGGACTAAAAATAAATTAATTACAATACCTAGAAGTTACATCCAGCAACAGTTTAAAACATAAATAAATGAAAAAATAAAACAGAACCCAAAAAAGCTCAGGATTGCTAAATCTGCAGAGGTCACCAGAAAATGTACTTTGCTCTTTTTTTTTCTTTTTCTTTTCTGTTAGGAATCTGGGAGACACTGGTTTACTGGCAGCAGTCTTGCTAAATAGTTTAGTGGCTTGTCTCTGGATTGCAAAAATATAGGATGCAGGGTATTATCTTCTTCCCGGGTCATGCTTGGAGTCCCCGTTACTTTGTTATTACAGTTTGACTTCTTAAAATAGGGTAAAAGCTCCTATAAAGTGGCTTTACTAGGACTCTTTCCTATTAAAGTTGCAGCAATGCCTAGAAAATGTCCAGGACCCTGATGTGCTATCGGGTGTGCAAATACTTAGGAAAAGTTAGTGTCTGTCGGAGTCTGAGGACAAGACAAAAGATGATGCATGATTACATTTTGCCCTCAGAAAAATGAGTCTGATTAACTCATTATGTTTGATTAACTGATGCTTCACAGATGCAAGTAGAGCTCAAGTTTAATTTTGATTTTAATTATCTCAACACCGGATGCGTCTTGCAAGCACTTCATATCTCATGGTTTGTCAGTTGAGCCTTGGTCCTTTTACAGTTGTACTTACAAATGCCTCACCCTGGAAATGTCATTCAGGAGGAATTTAACTCCACAAAGGAGGAGTCCCATAAAGCTCCTGCTTCTGTTTGTTTTGCGTGCATGGCTTTCCTCTTCCGTTTTGTCTTTCTGGGATTTTTTTTTTTTAGAGTATATCCTAACAATCCTTTTTTACATATGTAAAAGCGATGATTTGGAGAACTCTGCTTCAAGGCAGAGACCTTCCCTTCCCACCTGGGCTTGCAGAAGCCCCCTGCCGGGGAGCTCCGTGGCACGGTGCCTGCGCTACAGTCCCTGGACGTTTGTGACAGATCTAAGGAGAAGAGGTTGCCGTGATCCTTCAGAACAGGGAAGAAAAACAGAAACTGCCTCTCTGCTTTTGCTCCACCGGTAATGCTCCTTGTGTATTTAGATAATAGGTTAGAAAACTGAGGATATTTTTTTTGAAAATCCTTGCATTTCGGCTGTCTTAGGTTGCATTTCTGGTATCTTTAGGTTGAAATCAAATTCTATGAGCTTTACGTTAATGAATGTGCAAGGGCTATACAAAAGCCAAGAAGATCTTTTTTTTTTTTTTTTTTAATTAATTTTGCCTAAGATCAGGTTGGCTTTGTATGTTTTAAATGAATTTTGCCTGCAAAAGTCTTTATTTTCATTAGAGAACATGTACATTCATCTCTTCTTTTTTGGTCAAGTATAGGATGTATGCTGACAATGTGTCCCCAAACCATCACTTTTCTTCAGTACAATTTTTCTGTTTTTGATGAAGGGCAGATTTATTTTGATGTAAAACTTCATGAAAACCAAGCAATTTTCAAATTGCAATGAAAACAGGTGAATTTGCAGGTCTTCCAAACTGTGGAATCCTCTGCTCTAGAAAGAGCTACAAAAGGTAAGAAAGAGTATAAAATGATACATATGGCTGTGCTAAATGACCAAAGCACAGCAGTTTTCAAACAAAATAATGAGTTTTGTTCATTTAAGTTACAGTTTTCTTGGGATTGACTCTAACTCCATCTATGATTTATACATCTGTGTTTGCACAGAAACAGAACCTGAGTTACGAAAATAGATGGATATAAGCAGTGAGAATGTGGAGTTCAGTCATTTAGCAGCTATATTGTTCTTACTAAAGGAAAATACTGGAATAATTCTACAAAAAAAAAAAAGGAAAAAAAAAGAAAAAAAAGTTTAAGGGTTGTTGGTTTTTTCCCCCCTCAAAGTGCATAAGCACACGGTTCAGCCCCTTGGGACTTTCTTAAAGCTAAGCTTTGATATGATTGAATTTTCATATGCACAGTAATGAATCTTGGAGACATGCATGTTGCACATATGTACTGCAAATGGCATTGTTTTAGCATTTTTAGCAGCAAGCGAAGGTGGACTGTTATGCACATGCTCGGGAATGAGGTGTTGCTTTGCTCTGCAAGCCCTCTGCCTCATTCTCCGTGCATCATGTAAGTGTGAACCAGGCTGTGCATGCTTTTAAAAGTGTACTCGTCAGGCCAGTGAATGGGAGGACCGGGCTCTGGTCTGTGCGTTTTGGCAGCTTGCGCTGAGCGAAGCGGTGACTTGCCGTCACTGTGATCTCTTCCTTCCAAGGCTTAAATGCCGAAAATGGAGATCTCTTGAAAAGAATTGCAAACGGAATATGTTTGTGTTGTAGCAGGAAACTTTTGTTCTTGGAATCTCATTCATAAGTAGCCATTGAATCATTGAAAGTAATGCATCTTATGAGGGAAAAGCTCCTTCATTTTGCCGTTTTTCACAGAGCATGGTAGCTTTTAGTAATGATTTACTGTATGTAAACATATAGTAATTTTTTGCATACAGAAAATGGTGCATCTCTTCAGGACAGCCTGCAAAGATCCTGAAGTGAGGCATTTTGGCATAAAACAAGGTCTCTGGAAAGGCGATCGAGAATCATATGTAAAACCAGTAACAGAAATGCAAAATGTTAAGCCTGACTAATCTAGTTGGAGTTAACCTAGTTCAGTTCATTCTCACAAGCATCAGAAAGGTTCATATGGTGTCAAAAAAAAAAAGAAAAGGAAAAAGTAGTGTCAGATGTGCTACCATCTTGTATTTAACATTTTTGCTTTCGTATGACTTTCTCCCTTCCTATTTATTTATTTTTTAAACAGCAAAACTGTAGGGTTTCACAGAGGACAGCCCCAGTGCTCTGGTGGCTAGTATCAAGTATTCATGTCAACTCAGAGGGAGCCATCAAAATCTAGGTCTTGCGTTTGAGTGGGTCTTGGCTCCCATCACAAATATCTTGGGTTGTTTTCTGAAGTCACTAATGAAAGTAGCTCTAGGACTTCCTGATGCTACAAAGAAGCCTCCACCTGCTCTTACGGTGGCTAGATTTACTGGTGCTTTCCATAATTTTTTTTACCATGACTGTGTTCATGCAGAGTATAACACAAAAGTGCTTTTGCTTATACGGTCCCTCTTCAGGGTGAGCTCTTACAGAGCATAGATTTTAAAGGAGGAAAACCTCTGTCCAACATGACATAGAACTGCAAGCAGGAGCTTTGGGCTCGGCAGACAGTTTGTGTCCTGAGCAGCAGCTGGGTAAAAAAATGGCTAAATGGGATTTCTGTTGGCCTTAGCTGGCAGGGTTAGCACAGGTCCGGGCTGCAGAACTTGCTGTGTTTCTGTCTCTTCTCTTGTGGCTTGAGAGCAAAAGAGCGGAGCCTGCCTCCCTTCCAGTTCATGGTGAACTTGCTTGGGAGATGCTCCTCTCTTCCATGATAAAAAAGAAAATTTTGTGTATCTCTCTATAGGGGGGCATTAGGTTGTCCAGCACACAGAGACTGAGCTGTAAACCTCCCACTTCCCCTGGGTAGGAGGAGGGCTGGGTGGGGACTTCTTTCCTGTTCACACCAGGTCTCCCATGACGTTTTTTAGGAGGGATGGAGGGGGACAGGAGCTGATAAATGAGCATCTCCTCGTTTAGGGGTGGAGAGGACGATGGCATTCCTTACCGAAGAAAGAGTTACAGATTGTGATTAGATTATTAATATACAGCTTTCATGTGTAGATGGAGGGTATGGTAAAAAACATGAAGGGATAATAATAATTGAAGAAGCAGGAAGGTGGTGAAGAAAGCTGCTACCATCCTGGGTTTGCATCAGTGAACAGGGTGTCCATCTGACAGACTAGAGAAGGCTGGTGTGTTACCTGATGATAAATTTGTGAGTGTTTATAAACAGCCTGGCATCGTTCTTCTTCTCTTTGTGGGGAGATCACCTCATTAATGGCCTGGGATGATGGGAACCATCAAGTAAATGTGAAGACATCAGTTGTTTCATGCATTTAGCATAGCCTGAAAGTTTTACCAGATTTGTCATCCTGAGATTTCAGTCCAGTTTCATTCTGAAAGTTCAGTTTCATCCACTCAGGTAGCAATAATGACACCACCTAAGCCACAGAACTGACCATGCGCCATAAAGTGTGAGCTAAACACCACGGGGTTGCTCAGTGCGACTGGAAGTTGTTCCTCCAAACTCTTTCAGTCCCTGTTACTCCCAACAAAGCTAAATTTGCTGTATATATTATTCATAACAAAGCAGTTCAGTCAGTTTCTGTGACAGGAAGAGTGAGGAAGTGTGGGTCAGTGCTGCAGAAGGGAAATCTTGGAAGCCATGGGAGGACTGGGAAACCAGGAGATCATATCCTTTGTCCACACCTTCTCTGTGGTGGGGCCAAGTGTTAATGCTGCTGCCCGTGTCTTCTCAGGGGCAATGAGGAAAAATGTCTATCAAAAGTTAGGCTTAGAAGTCTGTATTTGGTGGAGAGGCTAAACTGCTCAGCTGCATAAAATGTTCTTGTAATTGTTTGAATAAATACAGGGTTTTTAAAAAGCTCTTCAGGAATGCTTGTAAACTTCTGTGCTTGGTTTTGTCCCCACTGCTATCTTCCAGACACCCCACTCCTTGCGAAGGAAATGGTTTTTTAACAAGAAGAATCCTCTGGAAATTGCTTTCCAAGAGGGTCCTTGCCACAGCAGCTGCAACAAATTCAACTGAACTTCACTCTCAGTTGTTTTTTATTGCTAAAAGGATAAGTGACCAAGTGAATACTTGTATTATAGCTTTGAGAGAATTTATTAAGTATCAAATTGTAGTGTGTGGTGTTGTCTAACCAGAAGATTAAGCTTTTCTCTGTGGAGGGAAATTTCTCTCAGACTTCGTACCAGTGCTTAAGCTAAAAGGGACTGGGAAAGCCTCGCAGATCCCAAACCATCCTGTGGTTAGGCCGACTTGGGGTTTTCCTTCCTCTGAGACCTCGGCTCTGAAGCCGGGGCAGCGGGAGCAGAACGTAACCTCCATGAGGCAGCTGAAAAGAGAAGTCATGGCGTGGAAGTCTGATGCGTGCCGATCTGCTCCACACTGTGTAAACAAGTCTCCAGGGGGCATTTTCTGAGCAAGCTGTTTTTGAGTAGCAGCATAGCTGTAGCATAGCTCAGATTATGTTAATTGGGAAGCATTGTTGGCACGATTTTCCAAATAAGCAACACGGAGTCCAGGGAGCTCAAGGAAGGATGGAGCAAGACCTTGGGATGATGCAGGCTTCTTCCGTGTGTCTTTGAGCCTGGTCAGAGGTCACAGGTCTGCTCGCCTTCCCCACGGCTTTTCAGCTCCCACTCCTTCAGTTCTCCTTCTCGGCCAGGAGGAGGGATAAGGATGACTCCATTCCTTCATTTCTCTAGGGAATTGATTCGAATGGGAAAGAAGGTGCCTCTTCTGTTTTGTGGGGAAAAAAAAAGAGGTTGTACTTCTTGGTATGGCATACACATATAAAATGTACTAAGTTGTGCAAATTTTGTAAGGATTTCAGATGCAGGAACTCAGGCTTTCTTAGCCTATATGTTTGTCTATATGCATATGAAAATCTTGGTATAAGTACTGTCTAAACAGCAGTGGTAGACAAAAATCACAAGTTGAAAGGCAATATTATTATTGTTAGTGAATGTGCAAGAGTGGATTTTGTCTTTGGATTTCACTTGAAGTGTAGGGTGATCAACTAGCAGGAGTGCTGAAACTTTGGGCATTTGGAACAATGAATTTGAAAGTCAAAAGTTTCAGGATTAGCTTTTCCCCACTTCCCTTCCTGACTTTTCCAAACTGGGAAGCATGATTTTGAATGAATCGAAGTCTGGATAGCTTCGTTAAAAAACATTTGTAGAAAGTTTAAAGACTTTAATGCATGGAGATACTTGACAGGCAGATGTTCATTTGAAATGCAAGTGGGGATTTCTGTTATTTCTGCACTTCAATGAACTCAGGTTACGGAGAGTTTAAATACCAGAGTGCCAAACCAAGGACACCCCTAATACCTTGAAAAACAGATTTCTAAGGAGCTTCATGGGTCAGGTTCACTCCTTCCCAGGCACGCTGGCCTTACTGTCGCTGCTGTAGGTTTGGGTTTGGTTCTGCTTATCACAGTTGCAAGGACGGTGCCTTTTCTTGAACACTGTCCTCTTAAGTTATCAGCACAGGATAGATAAGAGAGCCTTTATTACAGGCACACATGTGCATCGCAGGTGTGAAGGGAACTCTTAAACTGTTTATGAGCACACAAAGCCCCACGAACAAAGAGGGCAGAAAAGAATGTTGTCATTTTAAGGAAAAATATGTTTTAAGGCCCTGTTAAAAATAAAGCCAAAAAGGAATAGCAAATGGGCTGCAGATTGCCTGTGTAACGGGGATTAGCACTGTGAAAATCTTTCATTTTTCAGAACAGGCATGTACCACAGACAGGACAGGCTAGCCGAGATACCATTCAGCACTGGAGGGGGTATCCACTTCCAGGCTCTTGTCTCAGTGAGTTACCCGCAGAATCCTCCTTCGATAGGACCAAACAGATGAAGAGCAAGATAACGCTGTCTTGGCTTTGTTGTAAAGGTTTTAGATAAATAGAAGCCAGAGTGTTCATTGTACGAGCAGGTACGATGGCAGTGTGTGAGTTCCAGGTCTGGGATGTGGTGTCACTCTTGACTTCAGTGGGACTGAAGTGGTTTCTCACCCACGATGCTCTGCAGCCTATTTTACAGCTGAAGGGCCAGAACAGATGGGTCAAGGTTGGGGAAAAGGAGACCAGACTGCTTATCCTCTGTAACAGCCACACGATGGTACCTTCAATCATTCAGGAATAGCTTTCAGGTCTACTGAGGGGTGCGTCCACAGCGGTGACAGTTCAGTACCCAAAGAAGTGGTGTAACTCACTTCCCTCCAGCACCGTTTCCCAGCAGATGCACCAAAAAAATGTGGCCACAGAAAGAAGCTCACACTGCCCATAAATGCCATGTGAATACTCCTAACTCTGCAAAATGTGCCGTCTGACCCAAGAGGTGAAACACACTTAAGTGTAGAAAGCCACCTCAGAGGTTAGTCCCCAGTTTACAGATGGGATGAATCTCAAGGGTGTTTGTGTACCTAACATCTCTGAGTGTTTCCAGTGGGAATTAGATTGTGGGGGCCTTCAGGGAGAGGGGTTGTGGCCACTTCTAGGCAGTAGAGAAATTCAGCTCAGAGGAAATCGTTAGGTTGAGACTCCCTCACTGCAAAGTATGCTCATGGAGAAGCACTCTTGTCTTTCATCACCTATGTAAGATGGTCAGAATTTGGTCATTAGAGTACTTTGTTATAATAATTACCACACAAGAAGTTAAGTAAGAATAATTTACGTTATTCCCTCAACAATGAAATAATGATATGAAATATTAGTGAAGGATCTGTATCTAATGTACCAGACGTGGTTCATCTGGCCATTCTGTATGGACTGTAGTCTCCATCCAGAGTAACTCTTTTCTGAAGGCAGCGTGATTTTTATTTTTTGGTGTAAAACCGGACAAGGATGCAGAGATGTTGCAAGCAGAGCTGTAGCTTTTCTCTTTAATGAGCCTCTTCCTGACCCACCCTATGTAAAGCAGTTGACACATCATGTGTTGTGCAGCTGGGACAGCTACCCTGGCACATGTATCTGACACATGAACGTCTTGACTTCGGCCTTTTGGAAGCACCGGACCCATGCTGTTCTCCAGAGATGTGTCTAAGCCATTTCCCAGATACCATGGATGTAGCGGTGGTAAGAGCAAAAGCTGATGTGCAATTCACTAATTCAGATTTAGCTGATTCTGTGAAAACAGATTGCACAACAGAATCTAACACTTAGTTTCTGGATTTGATTTCCTCTCTTTCCCTGGTTTGACCTCCAGTGCTCCTTCTGGCTGTGTTGTATTCTGTACTGGTCAGTATTTGGGTCTCAATTTCTGTGTGTGTGTTTTTGTTGTTTCTTCTTCTTTTTTCTTTTTTCTTTTTTTTTTTCTTCCCCTGACATGCAAGTCTTTTGAGATGTAGCACTTTGAATTTGAGCTTTACCCATAGACCGGTTTCTAGAGGAGCTGAAGGCTGCTTAGGTGGTGCAGGGCTGAAATTCAGCTGGGACGAGCCATGCTGCTGAAATGGCTCGAGCAGACAAGACCAGCCAGGAATGCAGTTCGTGCACTGCCAGTAGTCCAACACGTGTCTGTATTACCGCAGGATCAGGAGCTCGGCTGCTCCTGGGGCTGCTGACTTCACTGGAAGTCTTCGTGCTTGTATGCTGGGAAAACTTAGCAAAGTTTCACACTGCTTTTACTTTTGATCCCCTCCTGTCCAAAATGACCCCATTGGCAGGAAATTAATTTAAACGGTAGCTGCGAGAAGACATTTTGTGAACATTTGCTTCTTCTAAAGTTTATTTTCACAGTATGTTTCACCTGAATATTTTCCAGAACAAAAAACCTCAAATGCTCTGCTGTCCTGATAACATGTGTGAGGCTGAGGCTTCCCTCTTCCTTCCAGCCTGCCTCACAAAATGCTCTCTTAATACTCAGCCTTAATCATATTTGTAAAGATAACATTAAGGTTAATGTTTCAAAATAGCACTCTTTTACAAGGCTTAATGACAGATCAAAATCAAATGATGCTGTTTCTGGCAAGCAGTTTGCCACTGCTCTTCAAGTTGTTGTGTGAACGGAGCTACAGCTGAAGTACAGAAGCTTTAAAGAAACTGAGTTGCCAGGAGAGAACCCATTTCAGACCTGATTAGAATAACTAATAACTGATCAGGATACAGGAAGAAATAAGCAGGACTAAATGGCCAGCTTTCACAATCCAGGGAGGATGTATGTGAAATTTTACACAAACCTTTTAGAGATTGGTGCTGCTCAACATATTGGAAAATTATCTGGAAAACAGTGGATTAGTGAGGCACATAAGTTTTTGATGAAATATATTCAGAACAATAAGAACGTAAATGCTCCACAAAGAGTTGCAGTAAAATCCAGTATACTGAGCATCTGGGAAATAAAACCCTAGGTGAAATTCCATTTCTGTAGGTATAACAATGTACACAATGTAATGTGACCACAGTTAGACATGCAAAGCGATAACTTCTAAATTAGAGTCAGTCAGTTAATGTTGAGGTAGCAGCAAGGGGAGACAGGTGGAAGCCAAGCAGAATAACAGGAAGTGAGAACAAGACAAGCACGTTTTTATACTACTTTTAAGCTTGCTGTGCTGCTCTTCTTGAGAAACTGCATGCATTTTTGTAAAAAAATAAAAATAAATTTTTTTATATATAAATAAAGCAGCTTGGGTTGGATGGGGGAGGAGGACAGCAGGGATAATCAGAGCAGAAGAACTGCTTCAACACAGGAGATGTTAAATGGGGCACATCACCCAGTTTGGGAAAGAGATGCCCATGGGAGAACAGGACAGAAAGACAGAAAATAATGAATGGCATGGAAAAGGGCGAGCAGGGAGCTATCACTAAGTATTTTTCCTAGAAGAACCAAGAGCGGATGGTGTGCACTTATCAGAGAGCCAGGAACTACTATTTCATATGGTATAGCTTGTCGCCCCGTGATGCTGTGGGAGCCATATGGAACTGCTCAGAGATGAGACAAACACGGAGAAGAGGGATTGCACTGGTAGGTACTAAACACAATAGTAAATTACCAGTAATTTATTATTAATATTAATGTCATAAATTAGTATCAATATGTTATTGATATCATTAATAACCCAGCCTGTTACCTCAATTTATCAAGAAGCTTAGGCATATCTGGTTCAATGTAAGCATTCATGTTGTCTTACTCACCAAATTTAAGATGCGTGTATATAAATATTAGTTAGGCAAATATTTAAATACTCTGTCCAGGAGTGTCCACTGAAATCAGTGTGAATACTCCCACAAACTTCAGTGTGGGTTTGTTACCCAGAGAGACTTCTAGACTACGCATTAATATTCCAGAGAGATCACTGCAGTGAATGGAAAACATGACTGTAATGAAAAGGAAATGGAAAAACGAAGCAGTAGACAAAGAGGCTTAGGATAGATTTACAAAGTATGTAGCGCACACAAGTGGGGGTAGACATTTCAAACAATTTTGCTACCATTTGGTCAGCTAAAGGAAGTAAATACTTTCAGAAAGGGTTCAGATTTTCAAACCATTCATCACTCAGAATGAACGTTTTTGTTTGGGGGGGGGGGGAAGAGTCATTTGGTTGCAGGGGCTTTCCTTTGTTACTTCCTCAAGCTCTTTTGTGCTTGTGAGTAAATTCTTTCCTCCCAGATTATCATTATACATAGGGCTGAGTATCTTCATATTTGATAGAAACTTCATAAACACATCCTGTAATTTTGTGGGGAGCCTCTGTGGCAAATTCTTTGTAACTCAATGAATTTAGTTACATTTGCCTTCAGAATCAATCTTTGTTTTTCTGCTCAGATCTCTGAAGGCAGAGTTCACCATAGATAAGGTCAACAAACCATAGATAAGGTCAGCAAACTTGGTCTCAACAGCAGAGTATCACTTCCTTGTGAGTTCATAGCAAAGGCTCCATCTACAGATAGATACAGGCAGCTGAGAACAAAGAACAGCTCAACAGAACAAAGAGCAACTCAAGATGGCAGTCAGCCCAAGAATCTCCCACTTTATCTTTCAGGTCCGTGTCACCAGAAATTGTAGGGAGCCTAACTAAAAGTCACTGTGTTATAAGTGCTGGGGTGGTGGCGTTGTCTTTCCTCACTGTGATGCTGATGTCACCAGATGTCCATCTGCATCACACAAAGGTGGTAATTCGCACAGCCTGAAAATACTGTGTTATACATGCAGTATGTGATTTTTAATAGATGCGACCCAGTCCAGTCTGCTCTCTTCTTTAAAGCAGACATGAAAAGGAATTTGCTATCCTGAGCTTGGCTACTTTGATTTTAACACTTTTTTTTTTTTTTAAAGAAAATCCCAGCTAGTGGTGTATATGTTTATTCTGCCGGTTTTGTGCATACATACTATATTGGTTATCTGAGCACGCTGTTTATAATGGGCATGTGATATAGTATTTACAAGGGCCACAAGTGCTTGGCTGGTTGCTTGTTTGTTGTTGTTTTTATTGGGTTGTTTTTGTTTTTTCTTCTGGCTAACATGGGGCTGTCAGGTCCCTTTTACAGTTTTAGGTATGCTGGCTGATTTTTCAAATTGAGATTCCAGCAATGATTACATGTTGTAGATGGAAGGCACTAGGTGCTTAATCACTTTTGAAAATCATCCCACCTATTTAGATGTCATAGACATCTAGAAAATGAGATATAAGAGGAGTGGCTGAAGGAACTTGGGCTAAGGGGAGACCTCACCACTCTCTACAACTACCTGAGAGGAGTGAGGAGGGTGTCGGTCTCTTCTTGGGTGACAAGTGAGAGGACGCGAGGCAACAGCCTCAAGTTGCACTGGGGATGTTTTGACTGGATATCGGGCAGAGTTTCTTCATGGAAAGCGTGGTTGGGCGTTGGAAAAGGCTGCCCAGGGAAGTGGTGGAGCCTCTATCCCTGGGGGTATTTAAGAGATGCGTGGACGCGGCACTTACGGACACGGTTTAGTGGTGGACTTGTCGTGTTAGGGTTGAACCTGATGATCTTAAAAGTCTTTTCCAACCTAAATGATTCTATGGTCCTATGTCTACAGACAACCCAACCCATCTGTTCCAGTCCATTGTCTGTGTCACTTCTCATGTCAGCATTTTCAAAAACTAATTGAAAACTCTGAATTCTTCCCACAGGACAGTGGTATTATGCCTTTGCAAGATGGTATATTTAAAAGCAAAGAAATGTTGTTAAATAATTATTTATTTAACATCTTATTTAAGTCTCTTCTTGGGATTCAGTAAGGCTTCATACAGTAGTTAAAATAATTTCTTATAGCTTCCAAAGTGTTGCAACATCTGCAAAGCATTGCATTACCAGTATTAGAAGGTACATATGCAGAAGTTCAACTGCAATAAAAGAACCGACTCATTCAAACAATTCTAGGTGCACAAAGCATTGGAGAAACAGCAGGGGTTACCTTCCCAGAAGGTCTGCTGTTTTGTGGGTGCAAATGAAACTGAATGCTGTGAAACTTGCTCCAGGAGCTGCATTCAATTGATAACCACCTCATTCAAAAGCACAAAGGACCACTTAATTGGCCCATGAGGAGAAGCCTATCTTTTTAAGTCTACTGCTTGGTCTACTGAGTCATCAGTTATACTAAACTTTTATGGGGTTGATTCCAAAATCTCATCACTGTATGCCATCTGAAATTCCCCGGTATGTGGAAATGCTCTTTTCTGAAATAAATTCATATTTTTAGGAACGCAAAACATTTGGAAGATGATAACTTAGGTGACCAATCCAAACATTTACACAGTGGTAATCGGGGTATTTTCCGAGAAGAAAGACACAGATGAAATTAATACAGAATGGTGTTACATGTCATAAAGTATAATAGGAAGCACAGTGGTTGAAAATGATACTGTTTAAATAAACAGCTTTTCTAAATTTGCCTTGGAAATATTTGTTTTTAAAAGATACATATCTAATATATTCTACTTTTGGAACTCTACTTTTTGACAAAATATTCTGGTTCCAGTATTCCTGGAAATATCAGAACTTAGTGCATTTAATTCTTAAGAGGAAACAAAAAAAAGTAATGGAAAGAGCAAGACTCCTTTGAGACTGGTCCATTTTCCCATAGAAAATATTGGGATAAAAAGCTTCTTTTTTCTTTTTAATCCTACAATGAAAAAAATGTGCAGTACAAAAAATTTTTTTATGGATTCTAAGCAGAAGCCTTCTTCTACACCACAATTTATCACAGATAGGAAAAGTATTTGCTTTGGGAACCTGTATTTGCTCTTTTATCAGCAGGTTACTGCTGCATTCATCCTTCGCAGCTTTCATGCTGGTGTGTTTAGTTCTCTCTCATCCATCTCTTTGTGATGTTACATTTTTCAGTTTTGTAAACTCCTCAGCGTATAGAAATCTAAGTTCCCAGGACTCTGAATTAGACTGGAACTCAATTCATCTGACAGACATTGGAAGACAGGGCTGCAATTCCCAGTTCATTTCAATATGTAACAACCATTTAACCTCCTGCCTGTACTTCTGCTTGCTGACAAGGTGATTTTTAGGCAGTACATGTCAGTCAACCTTCAGATCAGAAGCATGTGGTGCCCCTCTAGCAGGCAAACATTTTCCACCAACGTTTTGAAGAGAAAAAAAAATCTAAATAAATAATCTCCAAGGTTGAAAAGAGCCTATTCACCAAACACTGGTAAAGCAATTCCACAGTAAAAATAAATGTTCAGCAAAGTGATCTTTCATTTGAAAATTGGATCCAGATTTTACAAACTGAGAGGGGTGAACAACTGCGTCAAATGCAGGGCAATGCAGTTTGTCTACAAAGTGTGCTGCCACAAAGTACTCATGCTCTGCTTATGGAGAAATGCAACCTGGCTAAAAGTAATCACTTTGTTTATCAGCAAATTGTTGAAATCACCATACCATGAACTCTATCCCTTATGTAATATGTATATTCCTGTATATGTACTATCTCCCAGCTAGTTCAGAATAATACAACTCACTAGAGATTCATTTGGCAACACATGGTTTTGAAAATGAAGAGTTCTGTTCTTTGAAAAAAGCTGGTAAAATCATTGTGCTTGGAAGGTTACAAAAATTGATCACAAAGGGAGATCCATGGAAATCAATCAATTCCCTGTTTATCTTTTGCTCTAACATAGTTGTTACATGGTAGAATTCATCACTATTGCCTCACACACATTTAAAAAATTAAGCTTCAGCAATACAATATTTATAAGTTTGTGATATTTATCAGAGCTAAATCCAAAATCTTTGTGCTCCAGGCTAAGGGGAATTAATGCTGCAATTGACTTAGAAAGTGATCAGTCAGGCTGTGGAAAAAAGATTTTCAGAAAGTGACTAAAGCATTTCTAGCTTTAAAATCTTCTAAGAATTTAGCCAAGGACTTAATTTTAGCAATGGTATAGAAAGGAGAACGTCTGTCTTTTCCACTGGAATAGCTTTTTTTTTTTTTTTTTTAATACATTACAGCTGACTTAAAACTTTATGGTCATATACATATATATGCAATATATACTATTTACAGTCTATGGATTAAGCAGGAAGGTTATAAGTTACTTTCTGGTTCTTACCAATTCTCTGATGTTATTAGAGGTTCTGCAATCTCTAGTGCCAGGAAAAGGAAAGCTCATAAAAGGACATATTTTTTGGAAGTTTGATAAAGACAGGAAACCTTTGGATTTTGTTACGAGTAAAAAAAAAAAAAAATCCTTCCAGAAATTAGATCTCTTCAAACCTAAATTATTCATGATTCTAAACATCAGTATTCAGTCTTATTCACTGATCAAAGAATAGCAATTTTTTTAAACACCGTTAGATAAGAAGATAAGTTTGAAGTTTGGAATTCAAGTAAAATTATTCTGAATCATGTTTCTTGAAAAATGGCGTAACCTGCTTTCATGTGAATTGTTTCCCAATGTCTAAATTTAGTCAGTTCACCAAATAGGATGAGGATGATTTCATCTTCTGGAGATTAAACCTTTCCTGGGATCAAGCTGTGCACTTTTGCTGGTTCAGTCATCACCAGTAATAATAATTCTGCAATTGTCTTTTTGGTCAAGAATGTTGCTGGTGCTGCACATGCCAGAAGTGTTTTCAGTTACTGTAGCTGGATGCAGGTTCTCAGGAGTGCTAAGTGTGCGAAATGTTTACTGTATTAAGAAAATTCAGAACCCTGCTGATTCTGGATAGATCTGATGGGACAGTTTAACACAGCCCCTTACATCAGCAGCCTGATTTCAGGTAGAAAGGCTAATTAAGACTTCGAGGTTTCATACCTCCAAACTAGTGTTTCTTAGGTTAAAAACAAAACAAACAAAATCTGTGATAACAGTTTTGTTTACACAAACAGTTTAAAGAGAAAAGCTTTGTTGTTAGCATGATGTCAAGCGGGAAAAAATATTTGCCCTTCTTTTTCCCCTAATACCTTTGTCTTTGGCCATCTCTCCCTGCTGTGTGGACTGGGCTTGTCTTGCTTCTATAAGGTGGTTTTCCTGTTATCGTGTCTTCAAAGCAGTGGGCACCTTGTCATTTTCTTCTGTTACAGCCATAGGCTTCATGAGGAGAACCACATACATGAGTCTCTTTGGAGAAAGGTGATTCTCTCTGCATTAGGACTTGGAGGAAAAACACGAGCAGTAAAAGAATTTCCTGAGCACTGTTGAATTGGAATGTGATTCCTGTAGAATTGCAGCTTATCATGCTGCCTTTTTAGAGGAAAGCTAACTCAGGTGAGAACAAAGATAGCAAAAATACACATGCTCCAGCCCCAAACCTGCTGAAGTTAGCCTAGCTTCAAATGATTGCAACTTGCAGGACTGCTTTGACTTTGACTAAGGTGTCCCAAAAGAAATAACTACAGTAATAATCAATGTAACATTGCCATCATATCGCTACGCAAGAAGTACAGTCTGACTACTTGGTGTAATTTGACACATGCCTGTGGAAATCAGTGGGTGATTGCCAATTGCCACCAACAAAAAATCTGGCCCTGCAAATATCTTCTTTTAACTTCTGTCATTCCCAAACTGTAATGCCGCAGAACAAACCTGTATTAAGTGCTCCCTCGTGCAAGTGTGTATCTTGGCAGATCTAGTGCAAAACAGCAGTTGGGGATATCAGCCAGCCTTCAATGGCTCCTTCTAGAAAGTTGTATGTCTGTTGAACTTGCCATGCCAAACGCGCATTGTCTTTGTCCTGCTCCTTGGCTTTGGTGCCAAATTTTAAACCATGGCTATAATGCTTGTTTGCTTGTTTAGCTCCTTTTAGCTGGTGTTGTTTCTGACTCATGTTCATCATGAGAACGCATTGGAAAACACAGTCGTCAGTTGTATGGAATTATTTCTCAACATCTTCCCATTTGGTAAGACAAGGATGGGATTGATAAAACAAAGAAATGTCCATTCGTCACGCGGTGTCGTGACCCACAGGGTGAATTTGTGCGGTGTGACATCAGTAGGTTTTCAAACTAAATCAAGGAGATATTTATCAACACAGCTGTTTTGTGATACTGAGAAAAGGATAAATAAGTGTAAAGGAACAGCTTTTTAATATTCTTCTAGGAGAATCTAAATCCCATATTTTCCAACAACGTGAATGCGGCTCCATTTGAATGCTAAAACAGAAAGGTTTATAGTGCATATGGTACCTATTCGAATTTTTTAAATGTCTAATTTCTGCTGTGGAAATGGAGGCCAGGTTGAGTTATTTATTGTGGGATGCAGAAGGAAATCACGACCCTTTGCAGGGACACGTTAGGATCCCTGCGCCATTCAGCCAGTTTTCTCCTGTCACACCTACTTAAATTTTCAAAAAGACGCTTTAATGTATTGAGTGTGCTCTGGATCATACTAGTTCCTGAGCACTTATGACAGCTTTCAGAGATTGCTGGTGGCTCCCAGTAGATTGTAATTCTAGAAACAGGAGCCTGATGCTAAGCATCACCACCTGTTCCCCATTATTTTCCTTCAGAAGAAAACAATGCAAGGATAAGATTACATACTAATGGAACCCATTTTCACTAAATAGGTACATTTGGTCACATGTAATTTGGTGGCCCATAAAAGAAAAAAAGAAAATAGTAAGCTGTTTTCAAAAGAGAGAAGCAAATAAAATTTAAATGAAGAGTTTCCTAACTACGTTAACCAAACCCAGTTCCAGGTATGCCAATATGCGGTATGTAAGTACATACAGATCCCTTGTTGGAATAGCTGTGTTTTCAATTTGATTTGTTGACATACCCTTAAAGACTTTGGACCTCATTCAGCTCTTTGTAAATCCACTACAGAGCTAGATTTGAACCCTTCTGGCATTTACACTGGAATTCCTATTCCCACTTTGCTTAGGACAATGCAGGTCTTGTCTGAAACTGAGGTTCCTCAGCTGCCTCTCAATAGACAGAAATTGTAAATGTAAATAATATTATCAGAATGATACTTGCAAATGATGTAGGTTTGTCATATTTTGTTGTTATTTGCCATATACCAGTATGGTCCCATGTTATCTCTCTGCTGTATGCTCATGTCATGTATGTATAAGGAAAGAATTTTAAATATGAAATCATCAGCCTAGCTGTGTATAGGCTTTAGCATGTGCATGGCATAGGTGGTACAGTTTTCAAGCATGAAATCATATGTATGTCTCCCTCCCTTGAAATCCTGAATGTGGTAGCTTTAATACGGAGCCTGTGACACACTGACTCGTGTTAAATAGGATTTTCTGCGAGAAACTCTCCCTTGAAGTCACCAGCCCTTGTTGTGGATGCAAACCAGTCTCTAAACAGTATCTGAATCTCATTCTTAGCACTTTTTGTTGTTGTTTTTCCTTTTGCTGATATGATATTCCTAAAGCTGTTATAGAAAAGCAGATTAAAAAAAAAAAGTTTTTTCTTGCTTGTGTTGCTTGGTGATTCTCTTCTGAGAATCCACATCAGACAGTTGGTAGGTAGCCTTTCAGTGGTACTGCTTCTTGCAAACTCTTGGGTAAGGTTAAATGTTCAAAAGCGGTTAAAATGTTTTCTGTGTGTTAATTCCTGAATTTTGAAAACAACATCCACTCCCTCGTGCTGAATTTGGTAGTTACTTGAAAATTGAAGGGTCGCTGTACCTTGCCAAGAGTTGAGGTGTTGTTAGCAGCAAACACTGGGTGCAGGCATGCTCGGGAGGTGCTGCGCCCCACTGCAGGGTGGCGCCACAGCTCCCTTGGCAGCAAGCACCTGGCCAGGGGGAGACAGGGTTGGGTCTGCCTCCTGCCAGACAACAGCAAAACTTTTACCAGTCTTACTTTAGGCCACTTTTTTTTTTGGGCAAAACTTAGGCAAAATCTGGAGCACTAAAAGGCTCATTGCCTGGACTTCCTGTGGGATCTGTGGGATCCAGCAGTGGCCCATGGAGAAGCGACGCACGGCACCAAAGTCAGAGCTGTCATAGCAGGCAGAGATCCAGCACCTTTCTTGGCTGGGACTTGACTATAACTCTGCAGGTATTTTCTATTTTGCCCCCAAGGAGCCTGATATTCAAAGCCCAGAGCTCCCATATTCCCTCACATAGGGCAAGCCCTTCAGCCAGTGATCCCATCAGAACTAACGGGGCCATGCGTGCACCAGACGCTTTGTAGGTCTTTGGTTGTTTTTTAGAGTAGGTTTGGTGGCCGCATGGAGCAGCTGAAATGTAAGCGCTGCATTAGTTGTAATTGCAGATGGAGAAAGGCCCAGGATCAAAAAGTAATCTGGCCTGTTCTCTCAGATGTGTTTGTTCTGTAGTGCTGAACTGAAATTGAAACAGGTTCTGCTCAGAACACGCAGAAAAAGTAGATTTATGGAGTGCTGTACAGCTGCTTTTTCTGAACACAGCAATGTTTTTAAAAATATTTTTAGAGTTGCAAATGTGTCTAATGACTTAAATATTTATGAGCTTGGTTAGTCTACAAAAGCAGATTATTTAAGCTTTGAAAGGGTTTCATTTCGGAAGTACAAAATGGACTTTTTGAAGGCATTGTCAGACCATGACATTGCTCCATGCACAGATGAGTGGATGTGGGGTTTCAGAAAAATTGACGCACATAGCCTGAGCTTTTCTGTGAACAAAACAGACTGTTTGTTTGCATTTTTTCGACAGTTTTTCCAAGTTGCTCCGACTTAGAAGTGAATGCTTCCAACTAACACATCTACATTGCGTAATATTTTTGTGCTGCCATGTATTTATGATCTGCTCTTCACATCTTAACTCATGTGTGAAGTCTTTAATGGGTAAATCGATTGTGAAGCCTGGCAAAACCATGAGATTCCATATGACAGCAAGGACTGCTCACATTAGGAAGAGATTGCAAGATTATGCCTTCTAGCTTTTGATTTACTTAGTAAATTAAAACCTTTGTTCTGATTTTGGCTGGGAAAGCCCCTTTGTTGGCCAGCCACAAAATTTCCATTAATTTGCATTAGTTTTTTTTCTTTTTTTTCTCCCAGAGCAGATAACAGCAGTGCTGGATTGTACATCTAAAAGAAAGCGAGGGCTTCTTTTAGAAAGAGTGGAAGCCTGCACCCAAGCAGCGAGCGCCGTACAAATAGCTTTGCTGTTATTCATGTAGCGTGCTAATGAAAACAATGATCTGGGAGAGGCATGAACAGAGTTCTGCCTAATGGAGTCTCATTAAAACAATAATTTGCTGCTTTTCTTTTGAACTTTTCAAAAGCCTTTCTTGAGTTACACCCGATAAGGATGATAAG
The DNA here is from genome assembly GCF_013377495.2 of Cygnus atratus. Classification (NCBI taxonomy): domain Eukaryota; kingdom Metazoa; phylum Chordata; class Aves; order Anseriformes; family Anatidae; genus Cygnus; species Cygnus atratus. The sequence goes on from NC_066365.1 coordinate 5,222,341, forward strand.
GGTACTACTGCACGTTCCTCGGCAAATCTGTAACATGCAGGCATTTTCCATCCCGATGTGTGTGTGTGCGCGTATTTACATGAAAGACAGGCCTAAGACAGACCCTCATTTCCAAACCATATGTACTTTGACTTGAAGACTTTAAGATAATTAACTCAAATATTTTGGTATACAGTAAACAACTGTGGTTTAACCATAAGTAAAATGAAGCTGGCACTGAAAAGGAACAAGGAAAGCAAAGTCGGCAAAGGTCTGTGTAAATAGCTGGAAGAGGCACTGGGGGGGGATATTTTTTTATTTTTCTCCTAGCGCGCATTCTCTTCTGGCCATTACTCTACAAACTGCTGGTTTTCTGGGTGTGACTGATCGTAGCACTGCTGCTAATGCCGACATTTGTCAGTGCTTTCAATCGCTCTTCACTAGGTTGTATAACTAGGACATGAAAATACAGGAAAGAAATATTGAGGCTAGTGGTTTTGAAGGGGTGTGTGCAGACAGACTTTCTCCTGTATCTAAAGAAAAATGGGCTAACTGCATTACTGTGTGCTTCCTCCTTTGTTTTTCCAGATCCCACGATCAAGCATGGTAAATACTGTCAATATAAGATGGGGGGAAATGAGAAAATATTTGGAAAGGGGTGTTTTTGGAACAGAGTGTTTATGTTCTCTCAAAATGTTCTAGAAAAATGCCGTAGCAGTAACGTGGCAGCATTTTCATGTTCAATTAATATTCTGCAGCATGCGAAAGCCTAACTGATGAGCAGTACTTGTATGATGGGGCTTACTGAGGGGCTGCTCTCAGTATCTACACTGCTATCAGTGATCCCAATGCTGATGTATACATTCAAGCTGTAGATTTCAGCATGATTGCATTGGTTTAATAGAGAAAAAGACCTCTTCCATTGAATAAATGTGGTTAAAGATATTTAAATTATATCAAATCTTGATATGCACACTATATGCTATCTACAACATATGCTAAGTTTAAAGTAATTCATGCATATCGATCTGTATACTCCGTGGCAGCTCAGCAAGATAGCCCGACACCCTCAAACCAAGAATTCTGACTGATCATTTTAATTATGATGATGAAAATGATTTTTGTTTAGTGACAAAGCATCTCTCTCCACTGTATGGATTTTAATCCTTAACCTTTTAAGGTTAATAAGGTAGAGCACTGTCTTGCCTCTGGGCCAGGTCCAGAGAATGTTGATTAAAATGAGAACAGTGCACCAAAGGGACAAGTACAGGTTTTCAGGAATAAAACCGGTGCTTTCAATACAGCCTGCCCATATAGGTCTAAAAAATGTAACAACATAACTCCAGCAAGGCCTCTGAGAGTCCAGGCACTGGAAAGGGATTTGCAGGAGTGTTCAGAGCAGCAGCTTCCCATTGTGGGAACTGGGATTCTGCAGCAGCAGTTCCTTCCTCTGGGACAGAGGGAGTTATTCCTGCTTCCTTTAGCTTTTGCATCCACACTCTGAATATGGAGAATTGGTACCTGTAAAGCAGGATGCAGTAGAAGCTGATACCTTTGGTGCCACTGATACTACCAACAGCAATGAAAATGGCAATTTCAGTGTTTCCAGGGATGGGCTTTTCTACTCATGCTCATCTCGACAGGATTCAAAATGCTAAGCTGCAGAATTAAAGCGCCTGATTTAGAAGATGCTCTAGCATTTTAACAGCGATGCTCCATTACATTAGTACGATGGGCTGATTTTCCTACTTGGAAAATCTGGTAAAGCCAGTGGGAACTGTGTCTGTTTCAGAACTGAGTGGTCTACGTGCAAGGTCACGTTTTCTGTTTGACTGTTTGTTTGTTTTTCACAAAACACATAAACAGGTGAATTTAGACTCCTGCAAATGTGAAGAGCTGCCTGGTGGGTTCTGCAGCTCTTCCAGCAGGGTGGGTGCACAACCACCACCAGCAGAACTGCGGGTATGGTGCAGGGGGGGGAGAAATCCTCAAGCCTGAGAGCTCATCAGAGCACAGTGCTAAGGACATGGCGCAGAGGGTGCCCTGCCATAGAATTGTGCCATCTTGCTTGTTTCAAATGTGAACTATTCTGTGCAGCCCTGTCTTCTGGAGAATTTGAAGAGCAGGAAAATGGAACGGAGTTGCTTGACGTGGGAAAAATACCCTTCCCATGACCAGGGAAAGCCATCTAGCATTACTTCATTACTTTTCAGTGATGAAGTACTTTTCATTCTTGTCAGTCTCGTCTGCTTTTTTGCCTCCTTGCAATGTAACAAGGGAAATAATCCATTGCCTAAGAGGTGAATCATGCTCTGTGTATAGTTAGCTATTACAAATATGCATATATTCTCACAAGCATAAACAGATAAATAGCATTCAGCATTTGAATGCTGAAGTTCCATTGCTGCTAGTTGAACTACCTAGGACTCAGTTATAAATACTTCTATCTGAAAAATTACAACATTATTATTTATTATTATTTTACTTTTGCTGTAGTGACATGTGTAGCACAAGGGAAATAGTAAATCACATCTCCTTTATATCTTCCAGCAAACACTCTAGCAAGAAGTGAGTAAGGAAATCTTCCTTTGCCACAATCACATAGCCATGGTCAACAGTTCATTTCAGCATGGAACTTAAGGCAAGTTGTGCACATATCCATGCTCTAAGAAATGTACGGCAGTTTTTAAACAGGTTGAATATGTTCAACTGTAAAATATGCTTTAGGTAATCAATTTATTTATGTAGAATACACATCGTGGCTAAGACTTGAAAGTAGGAATTTATTTTTTCATACTTGGTTGGTAAATGTGGTTGCCTTGGTTTGTATTTGTATCCCCTTATAAAAGGGGTAATTGTCAAAGGTACAGAATCACTTCTAATTTGCACATCTGAAAGGAAGGGTACAAGTTCAGAAAAAGGAAAGAATCTTGCAGTTAATTGGGTGGGGGCTGGAAAAAAATTATTTGTGTATAGTTGACTTCTTATGTGGCCTTGGCATAGCTGAGCCATTTAATCACCTCTACTGTTTCCATCTGTGTAAAAGAAAAAAAAAAAAAAAGAAGAAAAGCCAACAAAACCAACCAACCAACCAAAAACCTTAATGTTTTTTCTGTCCTTGTTTGGTCTTGCTTATGTAGACTACCTAGCAGTTGAAAAGCTGACCATACAGAATTATGGGGAAGCACAGCACCTAGACACTGCCTCTGGGCATGGCTGTAATGCAAATAATCCCAACAAGAGTAGTTCAGGAATGGCTTGACTCTTTTGTTTGCACTCTGGGGCATCTAAATGCAAAATGCTTGCCAGTGAAGCATGCACTACCTTGGAGAATCCAACTCATGCAGAATAAAAGTTGTCAAGAAGGTGGTGCAGTTTTGCCATGGTTCCTGTTTCTTTGGCTTTCCTAACAAGTTTCAGATATACGTGGAACTTTTCATTACAATAAACTTGCGTGAACTGAAAAATCGGATCAGGTTGCTGCATCTGGCTTAGCTTCAGAAATAGAAATATAGTAAGGGGATAAATGAAAGGGCCACCCACTATAAAATGTGGGTGACCAGTATAAGGAAAAAACAAATCTTTAATGGATATTTATTCCAAAGACTGTTACAAAGAAACTGCTCGCAGTCTGATGTTGTGCCAAGCATAGGGGATTAAACTTTTTAATGACTTTATGTTGATTAACATCCAAGACATCTAGGAACAAAGAAGAGATTCCGTAACTCCACATAAAGAATATTATTTTCAGACTAGAAGAGAGTGCTTGAAAACATAAGTTCAGAAAATATGGCAAAATGTAGCAGGGAAGAGGACAAATAGCAGTCTTAGCTGCAGAATCAGCTGATTCTGAGGATGGGGGCTAGACTTATAGTTAATTCAATGCTACATGCCAGAATCCTAGGTAATTGTGTGCTGATCACTACTAGAATAGCACAGTGTCCTTTTTGACTTGATCTATAAACTGCATAGGATTAATCCTGTTTCTCTGGACTTTTTTTGGTACCTTTATCAAGAAATGACTGCCACTATTCTGCACCCCCATACCCTGCAGATACAGAACCTGAGTCTACATTTTTTTTCCTTTTTTTATTGCATGCCTATGACCCTAAGGGATTTCCACATTTTTGCCCCACCCCCTCTGTGTTATGGTCCCTAGCGTTGAGAGAAATCTTGCCTGAAAATGGAAAGGGGCCCGTAAGAGCGAGAAGAGGGCGTAGTCAAGAGTGCAATGTCTGGAATGAAAGATAGTCCCTCGGTGGCTATTGCAGACTGAAACCAAGAGCAGCCCTTACTAACTCAGGGGCTGCAGACATAAATGTAGTCTGAAGCCACCCTGTTCTTGCCTCCTGGACTGCATGTGCTGAGCTCTCTCTTCTGAGAATTGGGGCCTGGGTTTGTTTGAATTAATAGTGAAGTCATTACACTATGTAAATATGTTAGTGTTCATCTGGTTTTACTCACAAGTTATTCTTGCCTTGCTGTGTTGTTCATGCTTTCTTGTTTGTGCAAAATTAACTAGGAGCATTTTAAAAGAAAAGGAGAAAAAAAAAAAAAGGGTAAATAGTGTTGAAACCTTGATTGCTACGATTTTTACCACAGGCTGAAGTCAAGTAGGCCCCTCTAACTTAATCATATAATGAGAGCATGATGACTTTTTAATGACACTATAAGGGTCCTTTCCTTTTCTGCCATCTTTGGCCTCCTTTGTGTCAAGTGTGATAATTTGCCTTAATAGCCTAGCATTACATTTTTTCCTTTTCACTGTTGCTGAGGAGCCAGCCGAACAGGAAGCAACCTAAGACTCACCACTCGACAGGGGGTGCCTGTGCCCTCAGGGGCTGTGCCCCATCCCTTCCCCAGGATGGCTGTTCTTCAGGTTGTCCCAGCGGATGAGCACTGCTGGCCCTGGTACAAGCACAACTGATGCTGGAATGAGTCAGGATGAGGAGCTGCGGCTCCTGTATTGTAATTTTTCCTGTTATTGTGATGGGGAAAGCCAGGTTGCATTATAGGTTCCTCCTGTTTCTCAGTCTTATGCAGACCAAATGTAAGATCTGAAGAAACATCATCCTTCTTCTTCTTCTTCTTCTTTTTTTTTTTTCCCCTGCTTAAAACCTGTGAACTTTTGTGGCCAACTCTTTGAATTCTGCCATGCTCAATACTGGTGAGAGGGAGCCGGTGAAGATGCCCAGCGTTGTTTTTTTGTTCTGATATTAAAGCTGGGCTGGCTGACTTCCCATGTCCAACTTCTATTTGCTGTAGGTACTTTGGAGTTTGAGATTCAGGGCTTGGTCCCTCTCAGTTCCCCTGGCAATGGAGCGGTCATGGCTATCACATTGGAGAGTAGGAAGAGGCAGTGAAGGTGTTTTGAATCTCAGATGACTGTGGTGGTTTCTGATTTGTAGAGAAAGAACCAGGGACTGAACGAGAGGCCATGTGTTCCCACATAAATGACCATCACAGAGCGAACAATGATGCTGACATTCAGTAACAATGTTAGATTGCAGTCAGCGGTCTGCTGAGGTGGAGACTGCGGTTCATCCTTCTCAGACATACTGCTTCTGGCTGTCTCTCCAGCTGACATGAACTCTTGTTTTCTTCAGGGCTGTCCTTTTAAACAGGAGGGCCAGAGAAACTGCATTTTGAAAACTAGTGTCTTAAATGCTGTGTATTCTGCAGTGCAAAGTGTATTCTGCAAGGAATACCTTGGAGTCATTTCCAGGATGAGGACTGCAGACACTGCACAAATGGTTATAACTTGGAAGCGTTCTCTCTCCAGGCTCTGGAGCAGACAAATGGAATTTCTGCACTGACTTCGATATGACAGGGTTTCCCCCTTGCTTTTCCTAGATTTTGTGAATGTTTAAGAGCAAAGGAAGTTTATTTCCTCAGTAGCTGTACTTCGGAAAGTAAAGCTGTCGTTTCATCTTTCTTGCTGAATGCACGTTTGCAGGGATGGTTCCCAATAAAAGCTCCACCTTAAAAGTGTATCACAATTTGGGGACATTCAGATGCAGGTGTTTGAACAGTGACTTGCTGCCAGTTCCCAGCAATGTTATTCTACTCCCAGTCATAATATCTGAGTATCTACCTGCAGTTTAGTGCCTGGTGCTTTCAGTGCTACAGGATCTGCTAGCTGCTTCCATCTGGGCAATATTCTTAGATGAATAAAATAACCCATACTTCTAGAGTTAATAGATCCCGAGGGAAAACTGTTTTTGGCAACCTACTGTTCATCCATAGCAGTAAACATGCTGATCAAAAAGCCAGAAGAATCCTACTCTGGAACAGATGATAAATAGCCAATTAGAGACAAAACTAAAAAGCAAAACCATTAGAAAAGGGGTGGGGAAAACGCAGAGATAAAAGGACAAGAACAGTCTGCTGAGAAGGCTGGACATAGAACAAAGTGCGTGTTAACAAACCTTTATTCTTTGAGCGGTCTTTGGTGATGCAGTCGAAAATGACATAAAATCAAGACCTAGAGGCTTCCTGTCACATTGATTTAGCACTACATTGTTGGCTTCAAAGATTACCTAATGTTGTTTTGATGCTGTCTGTTGTAGTGCTGTTGCTGGTAGTTTACCAGGCAATATGAACCACATACACTGAGACAAAACCTCTAAAATGTAGGGCCAAACTGACTCTTCCCCAAGCTTTTGAACCTTTTAGTCATCTTTTGTAAGGTACCAATTTTATGGAACAGGTCTCCTTCAAACTCAAGATTTCTGTTTGCAGTACAGGAGGTTCCTGGTCTCTCCAGATGTTGAGATGGAAGCATTGCTGTGTAGTCCTATGGTTGTGATGCAAGGGAGGGAGGAGAAACTTGAGCACCTGCATGCATAGTGCAGGAAACATGGTATGTTTCCTTTGAAATGGGAGGATTCAGCAAAGCGACACCAATATGAGTCTGAGGCTGGTAACTTACCTTAAAGGTGTGATAGAACAGAAAGACTCATAGCTGTGCTGCCTTGGGAACTATGATATATATGCTGCATCCTGGCAGTAGTTTTATGCTGTTTTGTGGTATAAATAATATATATCTGAATATATTTTGGGCATAGTGTGCTGGCCTTTAAGTCATTTGAAAATAGAGCTCATTCCAGGTTTTATCTAGATGGGGAATCGAAGAAGCATCAAAATGAATAAACTTTAAGGTGTATTAGTTTAAGTGTCTTAAACCTATGAGTTTATACTTTCACAGCTCATGTAGAACACACTAAATTAAGGCCAATACAATTCAAATAGCAGTATTTACCCAGGCATTCAAATGAGCCACTTTAACTTTGCACCTCTGTGACTCTAGAGTAATTCAGTTCAGCACTACAGTCTTCTAGTTTAGCTTCTCTGTATGTCCTTCTGAAGGCAAGGCCAGCTTTAAAGAGACACCCCAATTACCTCTTCCCAGCAGGACACAAAACAGAGGTAGAAGACCTGTAGAACACCCGTAAGAACAGGTGTTGAATTGTGAGCTGTTGAATAAGAGGTTGTGCTGTAGACCAAAAATGCTAGTTGACCACCATGTGGCTGGGAGATTGCATCAGATCACAGTACGATTGAGACTTCATTAGATAAAAGGTCTTTGGAGGTCTTCTGGCCACACTGGAAGAGGTACCGTTTGTGCTGGAGAGCTGTGTGCACAATAGGGCAACACAGCTCCCATATTTATTTTAAGGTGTTTGACTCTTCTTTCCCCAGGTACTGCAGCTACACCCTTCCTCCCTAAGCACATCTCCCCGTGCAAGTCCCTGTTGCTTGCCGAGCAGGAGGTTGTTTTCCATGACATTTTGTTGGGATGAGGAAAGCCTGAGTCAGGACCTGCATGAGTCCTGCAGCCTTGCCGGTTCAGAGAGCCCTCAGTGAAGTTTGTTTTTTGGTTGTTAAGATCTCAGTTTTCTTTGGCTCTAGCAAATTATGAGAGCTGGACTACTGCATGTTTTAGAACTGTTCTTCCCCTGGTGGTCTAGCAGTGGATTGAGTATTACTTTCAAACACGAATATTTATTGTCTTAATAATGCAGGCTTCTGGGGCCATTAGCCACACAGTTTGAAGGAATGATCTTCGGAGGCTGCAATGTACACATCCGTGATGTAGCACTATGTCAAACTGAATCAGACCTCATAAACAGCACTATTGTTTTAAGTTGAAGAGTTAAAAATAAGTTATTGCTAGAAGAAAGTGTCTGTGCTTAATCTAGAGGCAGAAGATGGTGCTTTTCTCTCTGGGTCTGGCAGAGAAGTGGGTCAGAGATGTTTGAACAAGAAAGAGGCTTGGGGAAAAAAAAATGAATCATTAAGCTTGTCATGGCAACTGAATGGAGTAAATCTGTTTCACTGCAACTACTGTGAGTTTTGCTTTCAGGAATGGTCTGTGCCACAGCAGTCACTGAGAGTTGAGAGTTTCTGATGAGATCAGTCTGAGACAGGATCCATGTCTGGAGCTGTCTGAGAGCACAGCGTGATTTCCTCCATGGGATAAATTAACCGTGGCTTTCTGCTTGTGCACAGTGAGGTCCCTCGCTATCATCTATGCTTGTGTTGAGCTAAGAATAGAAAACAGCAACATCAGCAGTGCTGTGGGAAAACTGCACTGCTCCAGATGGCTGCTGATAAGCTTTTTTCTCATTTGGGATTAAAAACAAAATAGTAGTAAATGACGGTCGTTTCCCATCCACATCTTAATTTACATGCTTGCTTCACAGCTAGGAGAAAGCGAGGCGAAGTATATCTTAGACATGGATTTGTCTGAATACATTTGAGAAGCTATCAGAAAGCAGTTCAGTCGCCTTGCAGGAAAAAAGCTATAGGAGGAGGGTTTTTTTGTTTTGTGCTTTTTTTTCTTTTCAATTTTGTTTTATCCAATTTATGTGGTTCTGAGCGAAGATCTATTTCCATTGTTACAAAGGTTTGTGTCCTGTGAGATCCCATTAGGTCTTTTCATTGCCTTGCACAGAGAGGATCTTCGTTCCCTCTCCAAAGAGGTGACTGGGACAAATCCATTGTGCAATGTATTCATCTAGCTGTACAGGCCACGTGTTGCATGCAACTGTCCCATCAATTCTGATCTGCTAAAAAACAAAACAATTTTGAGATCTCTGCTCAGGATCAAGCCTAACCCAAGGAGTCAAACAGTGACTTGTATTCTTTGTAATTATTCTTGACATCGGGCTATTTGGTGAAAGCATATGTTTGCATTTCCTAATTTGTTGGTATGCTTTTACTTTGGATTAATTCTCAGAGAGAGAGAGAGAGAGAGAGAGAGAGAGAGAGAGAGAGAGAGAGAGAGAGAGAGAGAGAGAGAAGCAAAAGCAGACCTGGCACCCCTGTGGCTATTTCATGCATTTGCTCTATGAGAACAAAGTCCTTGCTCAGAAAGAGAGTTCTGCCCTGTCCAGAGCAGGACGAGAGGGGAGGCGCTCACCATGATTGAGCCAGTTGGTTGCTTCATCGTGCCTGATGGCTGTGGAATATTGAGCAATATGCATAGTCCTGAGAGTAAAGACCAATGCGATCTATTGTTCGGCTCTTATATGGAGGGTGGAAACCCTGTTCTCTCACCTACAGTTCAGTTCATGATCAATAAATTATGTGATCATCCAGTTAACACACTGGCTGTAGAGAGGTCAGCTTCCACCTCTTTAACAGCCATTGTTTTAAATTTTATAAATGTATAATTAATTGAAATAAGGAAAATAACCTTTTCTTCTTAAGGAACAAGTGAGGAATAGACTGAGTTGCAGTACCAATTCATTTGTGGTAAGCTGTCTCATAGACACGGTGTGAATACAGGTGATATGGGAAAAAAAAAAGGTCTTGTGACAGCAGAAAAATATTTCTGCTGGATGTGATAGCATAACCTAACGTACGGGTGTTTGTGTAGGGTATTAATAACTAGGGGTTACAGCGGATGTACAAGCCTGTGAATAGTTGCCTAAATGTGATTGCTACTACGCTGGTACCTAGGAACCAGGGTTATTCCTAGGATAACGTATGTATCCATTTCCTGGTGCCCTTTGTCTCACCTTTACAACAGCTACTGCCTCTTTGCTGGTTGAGTGCAATGAAGGCTTGACCCGGTAGCTCCGCAGCACTCTTACTTTCCAGCTGTACTGCTGACAGAGGCTTTTCTCCAGTTCTTCAGGTCAGTTCCCAGTAACCAATGTGGGATGTTTGTTAGAGAGAATCTGGCCAAGTGTCTGGTGTGGTAACCAGAGTGATCTTGTCATTTATGTGGTACATGAGACTAAGGTTCTCTTCTTGAGTACTGCTCAGGATCCACGGTAAAAGGGTAATGAATAACCTTCTTGCTGTTTCTTCTGCTGGGAGTGGTAGTAGCCATGATCATCTGTCAGGACTGACTCTGCACTAGGACTTTATGATGTGTTTAAAAAAAAGAAAAAGCTTTAACTGCTTTTGGGGGAGTCTGTACTGGTATCTGTTACACTAAACCACTTATTTAGGTACAGCTCCTCTCAGTGTTGGAGGTGGGTCTGAAGCCAGCGGTGTCTAGGACTACTTGTGCTGGGTAAGTGATGACACAGCTTAGGTAAAAATGCCAGTTGCTCTTCTCACTTTTCTCTGACATAGTGTGCTAGTACAGCGTGGAGTAGCTTCAGCATAAAAACAAATGAGACATCATAATATGAGCAAATGAGAGCTTGGTGACTAAGACACTGGCCGGGAATACTGTCTTCAAATATTTGCTGGAGGCCAAGCTGAAACTCAAGCCCTTATCTCCCACAGCTCTATAATGTGTGCCTGCCATCAGACTATTCACTCACCCTTCAGCACATTACAGCATCTGTCTTATTCTTCCGCTGGAGTGCTTCTGCGTTACGTTTTATAGTGCCAGACAGAGAGACTTGGGCTGACTGACTCCACAGCACAACGGCCCCACCACTCAGTGTTATTCCAGCTTGTGGTGAAACTCTGTGGTTCAGGGTGACCACATAAAATGTGCGGGATAGTAAATGACTCCAGCAAAAATATCAAGAAAGCCTCATTGCAAGTTAGCTGAGAAAAGGTGCTAAGTTAGATCTCCTCTGGCAAAAGGGGAAGATGAAAGTAGAAATAAACCTCACTCCTGTACGCTCCTCAGATTGAAGGCAAGGCATTAGCCACTTAGTCATGGAAGCTAGATAGTCACTTGCTTCCTCAGCCTCACTGTGAATTTAATACAAAAGGAAGAGCCTCAGTAGTAGTTCTGGAAGGACCTTTTTCAACTCTGGAGGAAAGAAAAAAACAAACAAAAAAAAAACCTTCCCCCTTTATAAACTGCATCATTTTCCTTGAATATTTCTGTCATGTGGTCTTGGCATTTTGAATACAAACTCAGGAAGGACAGGAATGGAGATTCCCTCTGTCTCAAAAATAGAAAAGGTTAATGTTTATGTGTCGCTATAACTAACTTAGTTGGTAAAGGTTTGTCTTGGTGGACTGATGTAAGGGACATCCTGGCTCAGAAAGAGCGGCATCCGTTTAAATACCTAGCCTGAAACCCCCAACATAAAGAAAAAAAAATGCAGTACATCTTTGCTGTGCATTTTGGACAGATATTCAACAGTATATTTTATAGGAGGGTACAAAACTAATTGGAATGTCTGAGGAGAAAACAGCAAACAATGCCCTTCATCAGAAAACAATCTGAAAATGTGATGCTATCACAGGCAAATCTAGGTTATGCCATGCTATGAGTGACCTGCTTGCATGTAATCTGGGCTAAAAAAAAATTAAGTAAGATTGTTTAAATGCAGCTTCAGGGAGTGCTACATATTTTATCTCAGTTTCATCTGGTTTCCCATAATATCAAAGCCGTGTTTAGTGGATAGAGATTTACGACCAGAAAATGATATGTATAGCCGAAGAATGTGAAGGGATGAAGTGCCTTGTAGAATTAGTTATCATTGCTGGGGAAGTAGAGCTGGTTTACAGCTTGCTTTTTCCCTCTCCATCTGGGACTGATTTGTGTCTTCGCATTGTATATAGGAAATGTTCTCTGCTATTCGCTAAACGTAAAGACTGTGTTTTAGGCACTGTGGTGTAAGAGTTTCTGAAAACTTTGACTCATGCATGGACTATTGTTAGTATGTATGTTTTTACAAATATATTTTCTTTATCCTGTATCTTAAAATATATATACATATTTATACTTAGATGCTCAGCTACTGCTGGCAATGGGACAATTATGAACACATTTTCTTTCCCTCGTGTTAGCCAAGGCTATGTACTTACTATATTATTTTGTTTTATTTTTGTGTTTTAATACTGAGCACTGTGAAGACAGAGAAATAACTTTGCGGGAGGAAGGAGTTATTCCAATGAATGTCTAGTGACTAGGAGACAAGGCTATGTAGACATTTTTGTTTCGAGCTCCCAGTGATTGATAGCTAAGATATCAAATGGATGGTGGTTTTGGAAGAAAGATCAAGGCAACTGATGGCATCAGGCATTTGCAAGGAGGTTTTTCACAGAGATGGCTGGCAGCTGGTCTTTTGGGGTTTTGAATGGACTTGCCAGTTGTTGTCCGAGCTTCATGTAACACAAAATGATTTGTGGACGTGTTGCAGTCATTGGCCTTTGGTAGGTGAACGCTTTGGCTTATTTTTAATTTCAAAAATGTCGTCTCGGTTTAGGACAGGGCTTTAGAGTGGGACTAAAGGCTGAGTTATGTCACTTCTCTTGGAAATTTTTAATGTCAAAATTGCCTTTTGTTACTTTTACCATTCTTAAAGGTCAAGTTGAGATTGTCAATCAGGCGCGTATCTTAAATATCTTTTAAATGTCACTCAGCCTAAAAGCCAAAAGTAAAACAGACACTAGATATGGTACGCAAGAGCATTCATTAGCACCATTCAGAATCGGGGAACTCTTTTTTTAAAAGCTATTTGAGGAACCAAAAGAAAACTGCAAGTAGGCTTCTTGCTGACAAGTTGCAGGTGTATACCACATGCCCATATTGGAAAAAAGATGCGGTTATGAAGGTCTTGATGACAGACAAGGGTCTAAAATGCCTTCATCTCCAGGTTTTAGTTAGTTCATCTGTTTTTTATTTGCATTTCACCCTGCTAGCAGTTTTAGTATTTTCCAAACTCAGTAAAACCATGCACAGATCTATGCAAAATTACTTTTCTGCATTTTCAGTTACTTAGTTTAGTAAGGTCTTACTTTAGCTATATCATAATTTTTAGTTAATTATTTCTTGCTGGAAAACTGAGAGGAAGGACTGATAAGATTGAGGGGAGAGCATTTTATCTAGGTCTGCTTTGCTAGAATAGGTAGAACCCACTTACGCCTTGAGCGTATCATGCAGGTGAGCATTTGCATTTGTCTCTTATCACTACTCCTAGCTAAAAGATCTGACCTTCTTTGATGAATGAGGGTGAACTTGAGAGGAAATGCTTATTCTTAAGGGAGAAAGCCTTATTATGCATACATCTAGTTACTCCAAACAGCTGCACTCTAGATTCGCTCTTCAAAGATGCATATATTCAGAGTAACAGAGCAGCAGCACTCTGGAAATATCCAGCCAGCTCTTTTGTTACTGTAAAATAAATTTTGAAAAAGAAAACAACTAATGAAATCACATGGAAAATGGCATGGGTCCGCCCAGCTAGAAAATCTTGCATGTTTTTATTATCAGACCTCTTTCTTCTCCAATTCTCAAGAGAATGGCACAAAGACAGAGAAAAAGGTAGTTCTCCATGTAAAAGAATAGTTTTCACAGCAAATTCTCAACAGCCCCCATGTTTGTCTTTCCTGAGAACAATATAATCAAGTCTTGATTAAAAATATTTAAAAAGTAATCATTCTGCATTGAAAATTAGTCAATTGAGCTTTTTGTTTGTGTTGAACAAATAATTGCAGGAGTCATTTTTAAAACAATAAAAGCAACACTTTGATTCGTTTAAAACACTGGAGAAAATTAGTTGAGGAAGTGTAAACATCATTTTCCAGAAAGTGCCCAAAATTTATTCTCATCTTTTTATCTAAACAAATTCCTCAAGTATAATTTTGAGGAATGGAAAAAATCTATGATTAATTTAATAGGCAGTAAAATTAGATGCAGACAGTGAGCATAGTTTGTAGCTGTGTGGGAGTCAGCAGAAGGGATCCTGGAATGTGATGGTGTCATTATGTGTCCTTAAAGCATCGTGTCTTTTCCTTTTGTAGGAATAAACGTGCCCTTCTCTCTTTTTGTAGGAGAGTATAGTACCTTCTCACCCTCTGTTTAGGAGGCAGTTTTCCTGTAAGATAATGTTGTTTTTGATGAAAATGGGAAAAATTTATATGTCTCTCTGCTTTCATGGAATTACATGTGCAGGAGATTTTGTGCTGTATAATATATGCTGTGCTGTATACCATTGGGATGTTGTCTAACGCTTGGCAGGTTTAAGGAGTATACTAAGCACATACATGAAGTAAAGGTTATCGAAGTGAAATGCTGAATAGAGATATTTGTTTTCTTCCAAATGGTGTGGGTCAGTGCGGAGTGGTGCAACTGCAAAGGAGTTTGTACCAATGTGGTGTGGACATTGACTGTAAGAACAGTGAACTTACTATCCTACCTGACACCTGTCAAAGCAAAATTCCATCATGGAATTAAGACTCAAATTCAAATGTTACCTGTTGCAGAGTGTGTATCAGGACTTCCAGTGACTGAGACAAGTTTTCTGGCTCTGTTTTTTTCTTCACTGTAGAGTTTTAAGTTCTTGTCTATGAATCAGAGGCCTGAGAACTTGGAACCCACAGAACTACAAGTTCTCTTTTGCCAACATATGTCTGAGGCAAGAAAAGATGAAACCACCAAGGGATCTGGTTGTATTTTTGTAATTCTTGAGGTTGTTATACAGTTCTACCAGCAGCTTGAGCTTAAGGATTGCTGTAAAGTGTCCCTACCTGCATATCCTAGTCGAAGCGAATGGTATCTCACTTGCAGGTTTCTCCATTTTTATTTATTTTATTTGGAAATGGACTATATACATACCTTGTACACTGCTTCACTTTTCTTTTTACCCACCAGGCCTATCCTTGCACCAACGATAAGGAATGTGAAGTTGGGCGGTACTGTCACAGTCCTCATCAAGCAACATCTGCATGCGTGATATGCCGGAGGAAGAAGAAGCGTTGCCACAGAGATGGAATGTGCTGCCCTGGGAATCGCTGCAACAATGGTACTTCTTTGGTCATTTCTTCTTTTCCCTCTGTAAAATCAGCATTTTGATAGTATCTACTGAGAATAGATTTCCAAATGTTCTCAGCAGAAGTATTTTATTCTGGGTAACTCCAGTTTCTTTCCTAAATCAAAATAAAATCCCTTTTACTGAAGGGATTTTATTCAGTATTTTTACTGAAGCTGAAAATAACATTAACTATAAGCTTTACTTGTCTTTTTCTTTTGGCTTAGAAAAGATGCTGAATGATCTTCTTTCTCTTCTAATTCTAGAGAAGTGCAAGATCTAATTTTCAAAACTTCATAGGAAACCAGTCTAATCTGTGACTCAATTTTATAACTGCATATCCATTGTGTGGTTGGACAGGGGAAGTTTTATGCTGAACTAGCCAAGAGAAATATAGACCATTAAAGAGTAAAATTAGACCAACTGGATTCATGGTTGTCATATCAATGCAGAACCAGATGGTGCCTAGCTTGGAAGGGGAAGGGAAGAGAGGCAAGAAGGGAAAAGAGGGACAGCTGTGACAGTACAGCATGAGTTGAAATTCAAAAGCTGTGCCAGGCTAGAGGCTGGCTGTTCAATCTCCCCTGCCTCTTTCCCCTTTCTCCCCCTCCCTGAAGCATGCCCATGCATGAAGTCACAGTTACCATTTCCACTACTCTAATATCCTCCACTGCAAGGAACATAGGAATGTATTTTTAATGTATCTTTAAACCTTTTCTCCACTTCATTATCTATAATGGTATTTTTACGTTTAAGGCTTGTGTACAAGCAGACTTTTTCCTCCTTTGGGCTGGGGAAACCCCCAGATGATGAAGCCACTGACAAAAATCACAGCATCTTTTCAAGTGCTACATTCAATGTGGCTTGATTTGCAGGAAAACTGCAAAGAACCCATATTTTTAAGGAAGCAGAAGAGACCCAAGGAATCCTAGAAATACTTTCCCTGGGGGGGTTCTAACCATACTGTTTACATTCCCATACTCTCCTCTTGAGATCAGAGAGAGATGTCTCCAAGGCAGTCTCCAGATGCTCAGCCCATAAAGACAGTGTGACAGCAAGACTGTGACAGTGAGTGAAGCGCTGCTGTGATGAAATTAGGGGCCAGGGATCAGTGACAGAGCTGTAATTAGAGCTGAGAGTTGCTGAAGCTGAGCCCAGCACCCCCTTGCTTTCATGGTTCCAGTCCCAATCCTGGTCCAGGTATGTTCCTCAGCTGCTTTTCCTCCTGTTGAAATCTATGACTGACTGACTTTTCCTCACAGGTATTTGCGTACCTGTAACTGAAAGCATCCTTACGCCTCACATCCCTGCTCTAGATGGGTCCCGCAACAAGAAGAATGGTCATTATGCTAGCAAGGATTTGGGATGGCAAAACTTAGGGAGGCCACAGTCCAAGCTGTCACACATAAAAGGTAAGAGCACATTTGCACTACGCTGTTTCGTTAGGAATCCTGTTATTGCTGTTTAAGTACAGCAGTGCAAAGCAGCAACACACAGTAATTTCCCAGGTCGTGAATCTCTATCGTGAGAATTCAGAGCACAACTCAAGAAGTGATGTAACATCAACCAACAATTCCTGTGATTGAAATAGCATCTGCCATCTTCTCTGTATCAGAGGGGACTGAAAATTCATTTTTCAGTTGTGCAAGACTGTACACATCCTCCTCTTGTAACAGTCATGTAATTAAGCACTTGTCATTGTGCTTACAAACCTGTAGTCTCCTTCCTAAGTCTTGGGACAGTTTGCACCAAATACCCTCCTGAACCTTCCTAATTCATCTCTTCCCTTGTGTTTATGTCCTTCAAATAGCCACAGATGGAAATATCATCTCTCCTTTTTCTGAGCTTCATTTGCATCAGTCTGCACTGAACCTGTATTTTCACATTTTCCCCTGAGGTAAAATAGTTTGCTTACTCTTTTTAGGACATGAAGGCGATCCCTGCCTACGGTCATCAGACTGTATTGAGGGACACTGCTGTGCTCGCCATTTCTGGACCAAAATTTGCAAGCCTGTGTTGCATCAGGGGGAGGTGTGCACCAAACAGCGCAAGAAAGGCTCCCATGGACTGGAGATTTTCCAACGATGTGACTGTGCCAAGGGGCTGTCTTGCAAAGTATGGAAAGACGCGACCTCCTCTTCTAAATCACGACTTCACGTATGTCAGAAAATCTGAGTGAGGACTGGGAAGATAGCATTAAGTGACTGTGGTTTTATGTATTTAATGCGTTACAGCATGGTGGGAAACAAGGACTGCACGTGAAAGAGGAGTGGCTTAAGCAACAGTTAGGATAGGAGTAGAAAGAAGTCACAAATGCATTTCTTTTGAGCTGGTGGTAAACACAAGAGCAGCTGGAGATTTCCCAGTGTGCAGTTCTTCTGTAAATAACTCCTACAGGTTGTGGGAAATGCTAGTATGCAAACAAGTACGGTGGAAATTAATGCCACTTACCTTGCTGTGTTGTCCCATGATGTTCTGGGGTTCAGTATATGGACTACAGTGGTTTTCCAGCATCACAGTGCCTGCTAAATAGATTGTATACATTGTACATATAGGAAGCAGTGCATTCCAGGAAGGCTTGTCTGTCAACACATTATTGGTCACTAAAATACACATTGCAGGTGTGAGAGAGGGAAATACAGTTACTTGAATGTCCATACACTCTCGTCATTCAGGGCTGACACTTCAGCAAAGCGCTCCTGCAGGACAAGAGTGCTACAAGAGTGCTAAATTTTGCAGGCCCTTGCGAAAGAGGTGAAAACTTGCCATCTTGCGATTCCAAGACAGCAGCAATTTCTCTAATCAGAGGCCTTTAAACAGGGTTTTATTTCGTATATTTAGGTAAACTGAAATGCTTTATGTAGTTCAATGTCATAGTATGGTACTTAATCGCTTGTATTTGTCTCGGTTTACTGCTAGTATACATTGGACTGAACAGATGAAGCAAATACGTGCATGCTGAATCCAGAATTATATACAGGCAGTTGCTCGTTAGTCCTAAATATACTTTCTTTGCCTAAACATACTTGCATTATAGACATTTCCAAAGAGACAGCAGAGTGTTGAAGTACATAACATTAAGAGCTATAAAATTGTGCCGCTGTTGTAACAGACAATATAGGCACTTGTTGGGGGATTTAGCCCATAGTGCTATAAACTCAAAGTTTTACATTTTAATAGTAGCAGTGGGCTACAGTTTGCTATTAGTGCTCAATCTGGTTGCACTCTGCAGAAGCATAAATGGATTTGTTTCTTAGAGGTAGAAAATTAAAAAGAGTTGGCTCTTGTGAGCACCTTCTCTCCGGCAGAAAAGGCTGTAAGAAGATGGTATGACCACAATGACTTGTTAAGCATCATGGGATGTTGCAGCACACCAGTCTCATGTGTATCCAACCTGAACTTGATCTTTTCTCAGTCTGGACTGTTCTGCCAGGAGTGATGGAAGTACATGGACTGTGGAAACAGCTAACAACTCTACATTGTTGGTGTACTGGTTAAAAAAGGACAGTCTACATCGTTTGATTTCTATCACAGGTCTTTTCAAACATTTTTTTTATTTTTAATTTTACTTATTTGCAAGTATTCCTTTGTATAGACATTGGTAAAGAGACTAATTTTTTTAAAAAGTCCAGTTCTATAACTGACCTAATGCTAAACTGTAATTAGCTGTTTAAAATTACCCACTGTCATGTTTTATAACACAAGAGATCTTTCTGTTTAATCAGTTCTGAAAGCAAGGACACCAGTATGTAGTTTTAAGACCATGTCACCCATACTTTAGACACCTTTTTCCACTGACATGTCTCTATCAGTGGTTGTTTTAAAGCTATAGCTTTTATACACCCCGACTCAGATTTCCTAATTAGAACACAGACCTCAGCTATGTTACCTTTATCTTTCATAAGAGTATAAATAAGAGTAGTTCACAAGCCTCTTTCCCTACTGGAGTTAGTTTTTATTGGCCTAGAGGGACTGCTCTGAGACAGTTTCTTCTGTTTTTAATAGTCTCAGTCAGACTTTAATCTCACAGTCCTACCCATTTAACTCTGTTTATTTCAGAGGAGTTTTTCTCGTAGGAATAAGGCTTAGAAATAGCATCATTTCAAATATTCAAAAAATACAGGAACCAATTCTGCAAGTGTTGTTTACACTGACAGCACATCCTCAGCAGAGGAGCTCTACTGCCTTCATTGTGATGACATGTAAAAGAAAATGTAACCAGCTTGAGCAGGGGGGGGTTGCAGAAATGGGCTCTCAGCAATTTTCCTCTCTTCTCATCATTGGCCTAGCCCCCTCCCTTTTCCTCTTACATACCGTAGTTATTTCGGATAATTTATTTACAGGAAATGTTTAATGAGATGTATTTTCTTATAGAGATATTTCTTACAAAAAGCTTTGTAGCAGAATATATTTGCAGCCTGTTGACTTTAATGTAGAAAAATGTATAATAAGATTAAATATATTAAATGTCCTTTCCTGTTCCTCCCCAAATCTTTTACCCACATTCTTTTCCTTACCTGCTGCTTAAGAAGAGTAGTTCTTTCTGGAAGGCTATGCAAACCTGTTGGAAAAAAGCATATATACTTTACCTGTACAAGAAAAAGCATCTGATCATACTCGTGTCTCAAAACACTATGTAGGCTAGGTTTCGGTAAAACACATGAAGGTCATCTTAAAATCTCCATGTGTCATTTCCACAAAACTGGCTTAAGTGGCAACTGTCTATATGAAAAAAATATATCTCTTGAGAGAGAATTTCCAGCTAAACATTCAAGAATAAGTTTTGAAAATAATGCATCTGGATGCATAATGTTCAATCAATCAGGCTAAATAACAAAGGTGCTCAGATACATTCCCTGGATAGTGATACAAACCCGAGAGACTCACAGAGGGTACAGCTAACATTCAAATTACACAGCATTTTGCTATAGGTTTTTGCTATTTGTACAGCATACAAATACATTGCTCCAAGATATATAGCTAGCAATTCCAAAATGGCAGATAACAGCATTCAGCTCTAATAAAATGAAACAATTCATATGACACAACTGAAAATATTGCTACTAAAAACAGCCAAGTTTTGAGCCCAGGAAAACCCCCGGAAGATCTCAATAACTATTGCAAAATAAAAACCGTGGTTAGTGAGCAATGGTCTCAATATTCTTGTTACTTGTTTCTGGGAACCCTTTGCGCAAACATATATACATTTGGAGAATGGAATGGTCTCCCAGAAGCACTGGTGTTTGTACAAAATGAAAAGGTTTTGCTACTGTTACTTACAGTATTTGGTGGGTAGTCCTTTGAAAATTATTATTATGGTGTTGTTTGTTAAAAGGGTTGTAAAGTTGTGAGCATCTTCAGATCCCAATGACTTCAACAGAGTTTGAAACAGCCAAAGCCTTCAGAGATTTAATCTGGGAACAAAAACAATAGGCACAGACAGTTCTTTGCACACCACAAATACTGAGCAACATAGCTGAACTGAATAGCATGCAAGCAGTTTCGCAAGGCTGAAGTTTGAAGTGTTTAGAAGCTATTCAGTTAATATTTTGGGGAACTATACATCAGTTTAAGAATAAAAGAACAGCTAAATTTGGGGATAATTCCTCTCACTCACTGGTTCACTCATCAAAGGAATTAAGAGTGACTTTGGCTCAGTAACATTTCAGAAATCTGCTGTCATGACACAAATACTGAAGAGATTATTGCTGAACAATTAAAATACTCTTCCTATTAGCCTAGAATAGCCTCAGCAATGCAACATCTCTTTGGAAAAACTTACTAACTTTCAAAAAATAATGGATTTCTACTGTCTAGCAGCATATATTTGATTTACAGTATATATGTGGGCGTGTATCTATTACTGTACTATTTGCTTTGTCTTGTGTTGTTTGCAACCTATAGTATTTATGATTTTAAACTTTTTTTTTTTTTAATGCAAGTAATTAAATTAGATTTATGCACTTACTTTCAACAGCATACACCGATCTTACACCAAAATACAATTCACTGGAATTCCATATATCTTCTATATATCGTCTTTGTTTTCTGACTTTTTTTTTTTAAGTTGGCACAAAAAGCAGAAAAGACAAGAACAAGACACATGACATATGACCCTTCTTGGACAGAGACCTGGAGGGTAAGAAGAGACATTCGTAAACTTTTCCTTGTCAACAACCTGCCAGCCCTTTCTGTTTTCGCTTCAGAGATCTGCATCCTCACCCCCAATCAGAAAGTTAAATTTTATCAAATAAATTTTTTTTCATCCCTTCCAATTGTCTTTCCTTCTAGGAACAACACTTTTAAAAAGTATCTTGAAAGTCAAGGCCAACAGAAACTCATCATATAGCAGGTACACCAAGCCAAGGCTTTTAGGAGCCTTGAGATCCATCCTCTAACTTTCAAAAATTTCCTTTCTAAAAGAGCTATGTAGACAGTATCACCTATTTAGATTATAACATTTCACTCTCTGTTGAGCAGAAACTTTATGCTCAGGTGCTCCATTATCTAATACATTTTTAACATGTCCATGTTAACATGTCCATGGCTACCAAAGAGTGCCTATGGTTCAACGCAGACCCTACATGCAGTCTTACATGACATTTAACTTTTAACTTTAGCATAATTATTGTCATTTGCTGAAAAATTGCAAAGGTCTTTTGTGGCCCCTCTCATGGTTCTGCCAGCTTTTCAGAGACCTGTTGAAGGCAGAAGTGCACGAGGTAAGGAGAAAGCACAGAAAATGGTGGTGGGGAGGGTGGACTGGAGAGAGCCAACCAAAAGCCTGAAATGTGGGCAGAAGGGGACTCTGCCTCAAAAATTAATTAAATGCTATTGTAAAAGCCATGTTTTCACCATATCCCCATGCAATCACCAAGAATGGAGGAAGGACAAACACGTCCTGCACTGCTCCTGAGCCTTGTCCCCACAGCACTGCCCCAGAGGCTCCAGTGAGTGATTCTGTTCCCTCAAAATCCCAAGCCTTGAGCCACTGTGCCCCAGGCAGCAGCACACGTCTCACCTTGGTTCTCTGCGTATCCAAATCCCAGTGATTCCAGAGGTTTCGAATTTGTCACCAACCCTCTGAACCACTGTTCAGACAGCATTGCTATAGCTAGGAGCCTGCCCATGCCTAGGAATCCTACTAGAAAACTGCAGAGAGGGAAGAAACAGACAAAAACAGGAGAGGGCTGCTGCGTTGCAGAACTCCAGCTGGTTCCAGAGCTATTATTTTGACCACCACTGATGGGACTGACCCTGATGGATATACAGCATTGGATGGAGCTCAGTGCAAACTTGTTTATTCTGGCAGCTCCCTGTTTTCTTTGGAATTGCTTATTGTTATAGCATGAGTGTCAATTACTTATTTACAAATGTCTGGTACCAATAAACTCTTTGTTTTTTTACAGTACCGGCTTGCAGCTTGATTTAGAAGTGGTTTGCTGCATGCCAACTTCCTGAAGCAGAGGAAATAATCTTTTAGAGGAAATTAACATTTTAAGAAGCATGCTTTTTTTTGGCTTTTTTTTTTTTCCCAGGAAAATTCTATTTAGAAAAGCAGTAGGAAGGAACACACAATTAACACAAAAAGACTCCCTGGCACAAATCTTAGTCTTAGAGTCCTTGGCAAACCTCATAATGTAATTCTCCACTGGTGTTATCAAATTTGGCTGAACAGTGGTCAACAAATCAGAAATGCATACCTATGCAACTGCTATGACATGTGCATACCTGATTTCTATTTCTTACAAGCTATTCTTTATTTCTGAGAGTATGTTATTCATCAACATTCACTCAATAGGTTTGCAAACTTTTTTTAAAAATCAACTACAAATCAAACATTCCATAATTCAGTAACATTGTAAGCTTAGATCTCACAGATTTTTTTTTTCCTTAGTGACAGTAATTTTTAATGGAGTTGTAAAAAATAAATAAATAAATATATACACACAGAGAAAATAATGAATAATATGGCTCTGGAAGAAATTTGCAAGGAATTTTGGAATATCCCATATTAATGAATCCAATGACTGCCCAAAGCTTTGGAAAACTTTAGAAAAATCTACTCCCAAATGATTTGGGTAGTGTCTTCTTTCTTTATCTGAGCAGTTACGGATATTGTAAGCGGTGGTTCTTTAGAACAATGGATGATGATAAAAGAAAATATCTATGTGTATGCTCTCAAAAAAGCATTGACTCTTCTGTTTCAAAAGATATTTAACTCTTCTATAGAGATAAGTTCAGAAGGGGCAACATCGTCTTTTCCTAAAGCAACACGCTGTTAACTGGCAATATTGCGTTAAATTTCCAAAACTATTGAATTAACCTATTCAAGTTTTGAATTACTTGAAAGCTACTGTTGTTTATGTCCTGGAGCTTCCTTCTAACCTGTGTGGAGATCAATGTCTATAGGAGGCGCAGTCTACAAGTCAAAAATGGTCCCCATTAGAAATTCATCAGGATGACTGTAAATAACTACTGGTTGAGAGGCCTTCCCTCTACTACTACAGTGTCCAGTGAGATCTCAAAGTATATCATAAACTGTGAATTCGTCAGATTATTTTTCATCTCTCTGCACCTCTGGATTTTTAGTTCTGGCATAGTCTGATGGGGAAACACCAAAATACAGTTCTCATATTATCACTGGTTTGACAACTAGAATCTTACAAAAGTAATTCCCATTGCAGAGCCTGTTTTCATGAATTTTACAGCTCAAAATCTATACTCAAAAGGTTTAAATACTTCAGAGCAGTATCCAGAAATCTTCATGTTTATTCAAGTATCAACTTCCAAACATTTTGAGAATCACTTACTAAAACCTCTTGTAGAAATGCATGGTTCTACAACTGCAACTACATACCATATCGTGCAATGCACAGAATAAGTACATCTTCAAAAAGCAGAAGAAATCGAAAGAAGAAAATTTCCACCTAAAGATAATGCTGAAGACTAAAAGTGAACCGTGACAGATTGCAACTGTTTAGTATTTGCCTTGTATTGTACAGAGTCTATCCTAATGACTCAAACTAAAAGTACATAAACACTTTAGTACAACTCAACTGAACGCCTGAGTGACACCAAGGCTACTAAATCACCATCAAGGTATGCATTCCACTGCTGTAATACCTTTCAGCATTTACAGCAACACAGGTTCACTCTGGGTGTGCCGTGATAATTACTTCTTGAAAATAAGTGGTTATATAAAAAGGCAGTTTCCATCACAAGGCCATAAATCTCTAAGTTCTTAGCAATATAATTCATGTTTTGATGGTCGTTATCACCACTGGTGAAACACTTTTTCAAAATAAGCATATAGGAAGATGCTCATATGAAGAAACCTTGCTTTGCATAAAAACATTTTAACAAAAGACAGAATTACTTAAATTGTGTCTTACCTTTAATAAGGGTCATCTTCCCTGTCATTGTCTTCCCCACCCAAGCAAAGAGGTTCATTTATACCAGTCATGTATTTAATGGGCTCCTCTGCTGGCAAACACAAGTGTCAGAGTAATTTTATGTGTCCTAGAAACAACACAGGAAGGTAATTTTTAATCCAAGAGTCTAAATTTATTTTTGGATACTGATTTGCACTTCTGCCTTTAAAAAATCTTGCTAGAATTTGCAGAATCTTTCAGGAATGTTCCACCTCCAACTGCTTAATTGCAGAATTTAAATCAGCATAATTGCATGAAATATAGAAGAAAGAGCAGATCTGTTGTTTCTATTTTCTACTGAGCACTAACAAATTGAGTAGACAAACAGCAAA
Organism: Cygnus atratus; assembly: GCF_013377495.2. Classification (NCBI taxonomy): domain Eukaryota; kingdom Metazoa; phylum Chordata; class Aves; order Anseriformes; family Anatidae; genus Cygnus; species Cygnus atratus. The sequence continues at coordinate 5,247,265 of NC_066365.1, forward strand.
GAAAATGTGAGGTGAACTTGGAACAGGTCATTTTGAACTAAACATTAGAATTCTTGTTTCTTTCAGTACAGCCTGACTATTTTTCCTACAACACCTCTCTGAAACATAAACACTTACAGTGTATAGAGCCTGACTTACCGATGATCCAATAGATGTCAGTGGGAGCAGCTGAGGTGTAGCACTTGTGTAATATTATCCAATGTCCTCGTGTCACCATGTGGCGCAGGTCACCTTTCCTGAAAAATATAAAACCAGAAAACACCCACTGAAGAGCTGAAAAGACTTCAGAGATCAGCAGTAAGAACATTGCAAGGATAGAAAACATTTGCAGGAAAAGAGATTCACAAGAAATAAGGAGATCTGGGCTTGGGTGTTAAGGGTTAACTGGCTATTTTGGGAAGAAAACTACTGTGAAGATGATGATGAAGTGCTATAATATAACAAAACAGAAAAGGTAACCATCATACAAGAATTTAAAATTCAGAGTGTCGGAAGGAAATGTTAGGTTATCACATTATTCCCATGCATAGTAAGCTAACATATTTCACCCGCTTAGCCCTTCTAAGTACAGACATGAACATATTCCTAAAGCACAATTTGTGCATGAGCTCAAATAGTATTTCCTTCGAAGTCCTCTCAGTTGCAAGTCACCAAGAGAGGGGGTGGCTTGCTCCTTACTTAAACACATCTGGCTTGTCTCCAGTTGTTTTTATTTGGACTTTTTCTGCCAGATGAAGGGAACATCTAGTACCTCCTAGCTTCTCCTCATCAAGGTACTTCTGCACTGAAAGCTACTCGCTTCTCAATCTTCTTAACAGTCTTTGTAATGCGGTCCTTTTTGCTGAAAGGACATATTAGCATGAAAGAATAGCTAAAGAGAGGTAGCAGGAGGTTTTGACATCTGTACAGAGGATACTGGAGGCTTTTACATCTAGGAAAATCAGTGAGACTTTAGCATTTGGGATAAGCATGGTAACTGCTAAAATGATCAGCAGTTAAATACTTGTATCAGCATTGGTGACATTTAAACCTGTGCCTGTGGAGACACTTAGATACGTGCTGCACTTTAAAGCTCATCAGAGCTAGAGCTGGTAGGAAAACCTGTGCAGATTAATTATTTTCTTTCATTACTTCCATTTGAAGGTAGAAGAAAGTTTTGATTGTGGACTTTTATGTTTCCTCAGCTCTAGATAAACATACATTTTATACTAATAAAGTGTTCATTACCTATGCTGCATCTGTTTTGCAAAAAATAATACTGCAACCTTGATACTTAGAAAATTTCTTCAGGTCATAGCAAGAACTGTAAACTTTGGTTCTCCCTGTCTAAGCTTCCACCTCAGAAATAATGTTATAGTTCTGAGGGTAACATCAACAATGAGAAATGGAGTATAATTTTCCTTCTTCTGTTTAGTATGAGGGTCAGAAATTATATTATCTCTAGAAACAGTAGTTTTGGCTATCCCTGGGAATTTGAAGTTTCACTACATTTTTATAGTTGTTATTTCTTATGTTTCAAAAATGTAGATACTAAATAAGGGATTTAGTCAAAGAGGAGACCTGGCACAAGATTCCTTTCAGTTAATTTTAACCATCTGAAAGTTAGATGTCTCAGCAAAATTAGCCATACAGACAAGCCTGCCTCATGCTAGAGGCGGCTCCTGTAGATGTCTGTCTGCTGCTTGCCTCTCTTTCTCCACTGAGTAAAGGTAGAGCTTCAATGCTTATTTTACATCAGACCTATAGCTTTCAGAGGGGTAAAGGTATGGGTAAAGTAGACGAATTGTACACCTGGTGCACAAAAGGGAGGGGGGTTTAAGCAGCATATGGAGGAGAGCAGGAAAGAAGAGAGGGTCAAATACTAAGAAAAATATTTGGAGATCTAGAGCCAAGGACCGAGCAGGATCATTATGTTCCTTATTCCTAAAACAAAATGAAAACACAGCACTGCCCTGCCTCACATGACAGTAGGTTTCAACTTGTGGTCCACGAAACACCCATGTTAAGGGAGCTTAAGCCAGAAAGCATGCCTGTTGCCAGCAGTAGAAAAAAAAATATTAGTTTACAAATTAAAAAGAGGATAGAAATACACTGAGCTAAAACAAGAGTGAAAAATCTCATACTCTTTGTAAATATGAGCCTGTTACAGGCTCTGGGAAGTTATTCCACGTTTTCAGTGGGAACAAGAACCAAACTGCAGGTATCAGAAAATACACACCCTGCAGATTCTAGCAAGCTGATGCAAGCAAGTCCTTCAGTGTGTCCTCCCAGAAAGGCAGGATGGCTGGTTCTGCAGCTGTATGCTTCCACCTCCAACAATAATGCTTTAAAGCATATCTTGCCATTACACTCGACATCATTTCTGCTAACTGCAGAAACTCTGATTATCTGCTGTTCCCATCCCTTGAAAAACCAAGGACTTTGGTATACTGGGATTACAAACTGCTCCTAAAGCAACGTGGTAATTTAAATTCCATTTCTCAGATAGGCAAGGCAAACAAGCAGGAGATGGACCTTCCAGTTAGTTGTTTTTTCTTTAAATAAATGATGCATGACAGTCATATGCTAAACTCATTTTTCAATCTCATTTTCTAATCTATTGCCTGGAAAATGCAGCAACCTAACCCTGGACAATGGAAGGGCGACTCCGGGGCTGTGAATTAAAAACAGGCTGCTAGGGGGAGCGAGGACAGGTGCAGGCTTTGGCCAGCTACAGCGGTGGAGCTGATTGTGAGAAGGGTCTAGACAGGACCATTAATTAGGACAGGGTAAGAACAGGGTGCTTTGTCAAGCCAATTTTAAACCCTGTGACCTTACACCTGAAGCACCCTGGTGCAAGTCCAGCCGCCACCAGGGGAATCCAGCTTGTCCTGATGATGTGATGGTAAAACGCTCTACACGCACGGTGGTTGGTGGTCTTGGACCCCTTCCCGGAGAAGGAGAGTTCCCAGCTCCGCTCAGCTTTGGTCCAACTGGCAATCCTCGTTTTGTTCTAACGAGGCCCACGGTGGATATAAGTTAGAGAGATGCATTCATTCTTTCTTTCCTTCTGACAGGTGCCTCTCCAAGGAGCTGCTTTGCATGCCAGAGTTAGGCCGCAGGCGCTGCTGAGTGAGGTGGCACGGCCCAGCAGTGGCACGGCCCACGAGGAGGGGTCTCCTCAGGAAAGGAAGGGGCTGTGTGCTCCCACACTCCTATCAAAACCCCCCAAAAATCTCCTAGGAACAGAGCGTGTCCATGCTCGGCAAGGCAACGTGATCTTGTTCACAGCCATCACACACAGCCCTCAGGTAGATGTGGTGGGCCTGCAGGCCCGTTGACACCTCCTGGGGGCAGAAGAGCTCAGGCCCGCCACATTTACATGAGGTTGTGCATCTGCAGGTGTCTCCCTGCTCAGACAAAGGGATGACCCTGAGGGTGCCGAACCCATACAGGTGTCACCCTGCACGAGTTCAGGGATGCTGGGCAGGCTGGGGCATGTTAGCTGATGCCACAACACCTATTTGGTGCCATGCGTGCCAGGCTGGTTTGTATGGTCACTAAGAGACATTCATCTACCAGCTCAGGGAAAGAATGTAAGCCAAAATAAGCTTTGTAAAACAGGAACTCATTGAATTATATGGAATATAACGAGGTCTAAAGGAAGCCAGTACTTGCTACCCATAAATTCAGTGAATGCTATACAGCTTTTGACCATAAAGTGATGCCAGTCTTTAAAAACTCAAGTTGGACACTGAGTACACTGACACTGAAGACACTGACATCTCTTGTATATGACTGTCATTTTTTTCCCCCTTCTAAGTAGAATAAAAACTTCACTCCTTCCTCCCTCACTTCTTCTTAATGTTATCAGCCTTTTCTGTACTGGCAAAAACCATTAGAAACTGAGAAGTCTCACCAAAACAATCACTTCACTCTTTCCTCTAAAGGGGCAAGATTTCTCCCCAGGGTAAGCTTTTCTGGATATTTTTCTTTGGAATTGCTATATTTTAGTTTTTGGAAAGCTGCTTTGCCTCAGGACAGTTTTCTTCCCAGTGTTTGGTTATTTTGTGGTTGAAAGAGAAAGGGGCCCAGACTTGTGAACCAGGAAGGTTGTAGCCAGGATGGAAGGGCCTTCAGGTGTTTCCTAGAAAATCACACTGCATCCGCCTACCTACCGGCTTTCGTTTGCTGGTATTTATTGACTGAGCCTGGAGCTCTGGAACAAAGCTGGACCCAAGTCTGCATGGACAGTAATGGGATACTGAGCTTTTAGGTAGGGAAAGACAGTCACTTTAACATGATATACAAAAATAAAATAAAATAATATATATAGAGAGAGAGAGAATTCTATTACTTAGCAGTTCTCAGGCAATGCCTGTACTTAGCCATAATCTAAAAATTCATATCCAACAAATAAATATCTGTATTTAGCACTTAAAAAATCTTAAACTTCTAAATGAATTAAACTTTATATACCAAATGTCAAGGGCTAGATTTCTACTCTAGTTTTCCCTATACATGCAGTAAGTTGAACGAATCTTCACATATCTGAATGAGATCATATTAAAATGACTATAATGATCTAATTGAATTTACAATTCTAGGAAAATAAACAGTATTTTTAAACAGATCCTTTACGCTCAAAAGGCTCAGGCTTTCTCACTCAAGCTGTGAGAACAGCTTCTCGAGGGCTTAAAGAAGGAAAGCCCAATTCCCTGCCTTGCAGTGTGAAAACCAGGCACTAGGACAACACAATGTCAAAGGAAACCTGTGTCCTGCAGAGACGGTCTCCTCTAATCCAAGCTTGTATCACTCTCACCTCACAGTCCCTTCACCTCTGCTTTACTCCACAGCTGCCCTTCTTATTTTCCTCTCCTCCCCTTTTCTGTTTTCCACAACTCTCCCCTTTTTCCCTGCCAAAAATGGAGTATTAGCATATCGTTTATCATCACAACATTGATAGTTATGTTCTACCCCTCTCCCTTTCCTTTTCATTTTGTGTATTTACATAAAATCTCCTCAAGGCAGGGAGATTGTCTCTTACTGTATGTACCATTTGTATACTGTCCAGCAAAATCAGGCCTGGCATTGGTGGGTTTCTCATAAATAATACAAACAGTGAAACCTCTGCAAGAAGAAAGGCACAGAAACTTCCTCTCCACAGGCTTCTGGCAGAAATGAGATATTTTCTCAAGCTCAACTCCTATAGAAAGTACCCTGGTCTCACCACGTAGAAACTTTATACCGTTAGCCATTTGACTTAAATGGGATAGATGTCTATACACCTGGCACAGGCTGTAAATCTTCACTCATGGCCTAATAAGATGCTTTCATTTCTAATGTTTCCTACTTTTTATTTTTTTATTTTTTTTAAGCTTTGAATTTCTCCCTATTATTCAGACAGTACATCTACAATAGTTACTTACAAACCTAGAAAATGGAACATAACCCAGACATCCATTTTTCCCAAACTCACACATTTTGTTGCTCAACAGTGCATTTAAACTGAATGACACCAAGATCTAGATAACCTTTGCAAAATAATTACAGCGATACCTCAGATGATTTCAGCTGTGTCAAGGATATGCTTATCCACATACACAACAGAAACTTTAAAAACACCTTTTTTTTAAATATATGTGGGGAAAAATCAAAGATTACCGGAATGCTACCGAGTTTTTGCCCCCAAAAGCATCAGAGTCTGCCAGAGAGTTGGAGAAATCTCTGGGTTTATGTTCAGTTGTTTGTAAGTCAAAGAAAGAAAGTTGCACAATGAAAAATCAGACAGCATGAGAAGAGTACAGCATTCTGGAAACCTGGAAAACTTCCTTCAGTAAAGCTATTAAACAAACTCCCAGCAGTGTTTGTCAGGTTTTGTAATGTTCTTACCCACTGGACTTCTGAACAGGTACTTATGGCTTTCCAGGGCTTCCCCTAGCACTGACCATCGTTCTTCCACACGTTCTGGTGCAGCAAAGACCGAGGTGCCTGGACCGGCAAGTCTCGGCGCAGATCCATCACTTGGTGACCGTGTCTTCCCTAAGTCATGGCCAAAACGTGCAAGAACCGTCTCCCACCAGACCCCTCAATCTGCCTGTTCAAGTCTTCTGGTTTCGTGGTTTACCCTGCTCTGGATGGTCTCTTTTACCCTCCTATGGACACAGTCCCTTTGTTATTACCTGCAAGAGCCACAAGACCTGTGGGTTTTATTCTCTTGGCCTGGTTTCAAGTTTCAGTGCTTCCCTTGCTTTTCGCCCTCCATGCGCTAATCAGGAGTTCCCCAGTGGGGTCCAGGATCTAGATGCCTGTTTAACTTCTGTCCTCAGCATTTCAAAGTCATTAGTCAGGGCCTGGATTGTGGCCATCAGAATACAGCTATTGTAAGGCAAACAGTTACTCCCATATTTTCTTCACCCCCTGCATCTGGAAGACAAATAATAAGTCCCCCGGTGTATTGCTTATTCTCATCCCACATTAATTTTAGTTATAGTGATAAGCTAATAGCTGCTTCCTGGCTATTAGGTAGAGTACAGAGAGGTACCACAACGCATGAAGGATATACCCTGAGACGGGAGGATGGTAGGACCTGTGCCTTTGCACACTTCACCATATTCTGAATTTTCTCTCCAAATAAGAAGCCTGCTCCTTGTCACTCTAATGAGTTACCCATTACAGTTTGTATTACCTGTAAAACAAATTCTTGATCGAGGCCAAATCATTGTCAGTGCAAACTTCTGTGAGTAAAAACTCATTAAATCCCCAGGTGATCGTGCCTTTAGCTGCATTGCTATAAATACACGTCTACGCTGCTAAGTAGCCCAACTGTTAAACTCATCTGCAAGTACCATGCCTTCAGCTCATCACTGCTAATTCATTCAGACTCTTCTTCATTTTAGATAATCTCAGGTTTCTTCTCCCATGGGTGAGGAAATACTCAGTTTACTAACTCCCAGTTTGTGGGAAGGACAGAAGACAACACAAGCCTGTAGAAGACAGCCAGCCAGAGAAAGCTTGAAGACAACCTGCAGCTCTCCTGTCAGTCTCAGGCTTGAGATACTGGGGTCTACTGATTTGCTTATATTTGTTTTCAGCAGCAGCTCTTTCCTACAGGGTCTGTCATATTGTCTGATAATTATCACACCACTTTGCTTTTATATATGTAAATTGTAATGTTTTCCTTAATTTTAACTTGTCCCTTTGCTTACCACCATTACATTTTATTGCAGATCTGCTTTTTGCTCTGAATTGTGTTCACCTTCAGACTATATAAACTATACTATAGTTTAGTAAACTATAGACTATTCAAACTGCAAAAATTTTAATAAATATCCAACAAAGCTTTAGGCTGTCTTGTATTCATATTTGTTTACCTAGCTCACCCACCCACCTTAGAGGCACGTCAATTCCTTGCATTTTGTCAGTGTAATAGCCAAGTTCTGGTGCACATTAATGGTCATTGTCATTCCAAAAAACAGTGAACATGTGAAAATGGAGACAGATGCTTTTCTAATAACACTAATAGAGACGACAAATTTACAGACTAGAACTATTTGTTTCCATTATTGACTATGATGTAGCAGATCATGTATCTTCTGCCATATGGTACAAAGAAATGCCTCCTTCCTTGCTCTATGGTAAAGCATATGGCACTAACCCAAGTGGTCAAGGAAAGACCAGTGAAGGAATTATGCAGGAAAGAGAAGATATCACAGCACGAAGATAAAATTATTAGAATAAGATGAGAGTAATTTCATTAGGAAAGAAAGACAAGACTGACGTAAAGAAAACCACTAAGAAAAGAAAACTTCTCTAAGGCAAAAAGGGGTGTGTCTGCAGCCTTCACACGCACATACATTATGTAGTCTGGATCAGGAGCAAGCTTTGGTGCACTTACCATGCTTCAGTTCACATCCAAGAACAACCTCAGAGAAGTGTATAAGCTAGACTCCTTTTGGATGGAACTGAAGCAGCAGATGTGCCCCAACTGCTAATAGGAGCAAATTAAAGCTTACCTCTAAAATGGGGCCATCAGATCCTCAGCACCATTCTGTTCTACAGGTCAACTCCTACTGGATGCACTACTTGGCAGTGCAGAAAGAAACAGAGATGAGAGAAACCTTGCAAGGGACTAAGATCAAATTCAGTTCAGTTCATATCAGTTACCCAAGGGGCACTCTTCATTTTCACTGCTTCAAGGATGAATACATGTCAACAAAGGAAGCACACCTTTTCATGAAGCCAAAGAAAATACCAGTGTGCACTTAAGTATGATGTAGATGTTCAGTTATTTCATTGAACAAAATATGAGTACTAAACTTTTCTGAACTAAACCTCCTAAGCAGCAATTCAGAACTGTGTATTGCACTTTGGTTACCCATTAAAAACAGATCTTTTTTTGGCTTTATGCTTACATTGTTTTCAATGTTTAAGTTTTGTCATCTACTTGAAAAGAAAAACAAAAGCAAAATGCAATAGAGAGTGAAATCCTACCTCTATTGTAGTAAGTGGGAGTTTTGCCACTGACTTTAATGGGGTCAGGACTTCACCCAGAGCGTTTGTACTGAATGACTTTGAAATAAATGGTCAGAAATTTCATGCACTACATTTAACAGTGTTTTGTTGAAATTATTATGGCAGCAGTATTGACCACTGAAAGGAACACACATTGTTCTGCTAAGAGAGCTATGTTATTTCAAGAAGTACTGAGGCACTGCATCCTTTCATCATCACTGAGTTCTTACGTATTTTCATCGTACCTCATTATTAGGGACTAAATTTCTTCTTTCATCTTGTACATTTTGGGTCTTTGTTCTTGAGCTTGTTTAGATTAGCCGATATTTTTTTCCCAATCAAGTGCCCCAAAAAGAATACATCGAAGAAAGAGAACTGTCATACATAGGATCAGGCCTTATGACATCAAATGGTATTTTTGATTATATCTGTCTCTATTATAAAGGTTATAAATCATAAAAATCTTTGGATCTTGTTTCATGCCAATATACCATGCTAAAGATTTCCTTTGATTGTAATGGGCGTACATTCTATTTTAGAATAATATTTCCTTATGGACAACATGTTCATTTTCATTATGATTTGACACTGTGAGTTGCTTTTGTAGAAAATCAAAGAAAAAAAAATATAATAGGAGCAGAGAAACATAACTGTATCTAGCATTACACCAAGATGCAAGATAAAGATTTATGCCTCGAAACACTGAAATTGAAAAAATACTGTCACATCTCATTCACCAGACAAGCGTGCAAGAAAACCAAAGAAATAGGAGCATCACACTACAGATGAAAACATTTTTACTGGGAAAGTTTTGCACAGAAGAAAGTTGCTTCAAGGAGATTTGAATGACACAAAGACAGCTCCTTGGTCTTTGAGAAAATGAAAGTGCTGGAAATCTCATGTGATGGCACAGTATAGTTTTTAATCTGCTAAAGAGAGAAAACAAATCAGAAAAATTACTGAGGAAGGCCAGCAAGGAAGAGTTAGTAAGTACTCTCTAGAGATGTGAGACCTCCAGCCCCTTGATGTCGACAGGAGATGAAATTAATCTCTGTGCAACTGAAGCATAGACTAAAGCCCAGTAATTTATACACCATGGCATTAGGTCAACAGAAATATTGCCCATAGCTTCAGTGCCACCAGGATTTCCGCTTGTGTCTATGCATTTACAAGCCCAACAATAAATTTAGCCTTAGTGGTAAACTGATCCGTCCACGCTAGCAAACATCATCCCCAATTAAACCTGATACTGAGCTCTGCTGATTTACTACGCGTGTATGGATCCACCAGTTTCAGACTCAAACCTTTGGCTCAGAAATATCAGAGGAATCCACGCTTCCTACAAGCTTCTACAGCAAGCGCTTACACATTAGGAAGCTGGGCTCCTGACAGACCTGGGAGCAAGCTCAGCCCTTAATTCAGGTGGTCTGAGTCATCCCCTGGCAGGTCCCCCGGCTCTGCAGGAAGCACCGGCACCAAGGCTCAACAGCCCCTCTGCTGCATCCTCCAGACAGCCACAGAGGCAGGAGAGCACCATGCGGGTCCTCAGGTTTTGCTGAATGCCTTCGCTTTTCCTCTGAAGATTACTTTCTCACACTCACACCATAAAATTAAAACACTTTGTTGAAGAAACCTACATAAATTAATTTAATATGGAAGAGAACTGAAGTCAGCGCTCAACTGTAAGCTTTGAGCGTTATGTAGTTTATGCACTGAGCACAGAACAACTCTGGCACAAGTGTTTCATTGGATTTCCTCCCCTAAGGAGCAGATTCACTCTCTCTCTACTCGTCCCCCAACGGATGTAGCAATGAAACAAACTATCCCTGGCCAGAAAATGCAGATGTGCTGCTCTGCGTGCTATTGACACCCAACGCCGCGTCCACTGAGAACAGAGCCAGAAGCGTCCACCACACCCAAGCTATCTCTGAAGAATTAGACAGCTATGCCCTTCCTCCAGCAAACAGAGCATGTAAGAATACTAGGTTTTATTTACTGCTTTCTCTGTTTTCTCCTTTCTTCCCTAACAGCGTCTTTACCTGAATGAAGCCTCCACTGAATATTGTTTCTAGTGAAAAATACTCTCAGAGACACTTAACATCTTTTCCAGGTATTATACTTTGGCTACTGCATAGTCCATCTTCTGTTTCACACACTGCTTATCCTAGAGTAAGCAAAAACCAACAGCAGTTGTGGGGAAAGGAATGCTAAATAGTAATAATAACAATAATAAAGGAAGGAGTGACTTCCAGAAAGAAAAAAAAAAAAAAGATCTATTTCATGAAGTACAAGTCCAGCTCCCTCTTCCTACCCGCCTGCCTCTATCTCACAGGCATACATTGTTTTTTGGGTAAATTGCAAGGCTTTACGCAGAATAAAGAACAGTTATTCTTACTGACAGTACTATCTGGAGCCAGTAACTGGGAGTACCTGGGGTCAGGGCCTTTGGGAAAAGGCCAGCAGGATTCCAAGGTACTTTTTCTTTCAGCACTAAGCAATCCACAGGGAGTCAGAATTTATCATTATACTGGGCTCATGCTTGAACCTCTCAACTTTTTCTTCCAAGAACTTTGGTCCATGTATAAATACAGACTAAACATACTCTTACATGCTGAAAAGCTTGGCTTTTGCTTTTGCCACAGGCATTCAAATACAGTCATAAGAGAATGAACATGAGTAAATATGTACGGACATATGAGCAAGAGTATATAAGACACAAATTATGCTCTAAGAAAATGAAATTTTCTCTATGTGTAATAGAGCATGAACCTGATTTTACTGAAAAGTTTTATTTGCACATTTGATATATGCATGCAGCATTATAAATTTAATCCAAGTTTATTTATAAAATAATTATTCAGCCATAGGACTCTGTGAAAATAGGTGTTACGGAGAGACAGGGAAAAATCAAAGCTCCGTCCACAACTGTGCGCATGGTCAAAAAGCTAGAATTTACACACAAGCCTTCATTACTAATCAAATAACATAATAATGATGTTAACCTTTTGCTTTCCTTTTCACAGAAGAGCCACAGAACAGACAAAAGCTGAACATTTGCTAAAATAACCCAGAAAACAATTGCAACAACCCCATGACACACACGTTCCCTTGGTGTAAGGCATTCAGTTCTCCTTCAGCTGCCCCTCAACTTTACCCTGCAACTTTTTTCCCCCCAAACAATAAAACTTTCTTCACTACTGAGTTGCTGGAAACATGGAAACACAAACAGCCAGTACATCCTTTCCCATTTTCAAAACAAAATTGATAGCCACCACCTCTCTCAACTTCTCCAGCACTCATTCTGAACCAAAGGCTGGCCGTTTACTTCTCCTTCGGCATGGGGCCAGCAAAACACTTATGCATGCAGTTAACTAAGCACGTGAGCAGTCCCATCGATTTCCATGGGACTTCTCACAGGTTTGACGTTAAGCAAGGGCAAAAGTGACTTGCTGGACCAGTGCCACTGACTGACAAGCCCTTACCACAGAGACGGAGTATTTTCAAGTATGAAGTGCCTGTCCCACTTTGTGTGAATGGATGCTTAAAGATAATCATCATCACAAGAAGCTATTTCAGGTATGGTAGAGGATGGAAGATTTTTGTTGGACAGAAGAGAAAACAATCATCTATCCATCCAAACTGGTATGACAGCCGCTATCAGATGTTGTTTCTGTGTTTCCTAGGACAACCGAAATAACATTATTGTGTTCCCACAGCAACACAATGCATTATGTCATGATGTGAAATACATTCACAGTACGCAAAGAGAAAAAGGTCTTATATATAGTCACATAACAGATGAAAGATTCCTATCCAGCTCAAGAACAGTTTTTTCTCCCAGTAACCTGCATATTACATCAGTCCAGAATTTATACTGGTCTGTCCGTGCACAGTGCACTCTCACAGATCTACTTCATGTCAATGAAGCAACCCACGATTTGGTGGGTTTTGAGCACAGGTCCTTTGCATTGTATGATTAATCACAGGTATGAGCCAGAAACTGCCTTCTTCCTCTGCTTGCACATGTTGCTTGGAAATGTTTTTCTGACCTGCTCACTACTTGTTATTTGATAAATATGTAGTATTACAAAACGGACAAGAAAATGGGCCTGAAATTGAAGGTCCATTGGTGTTCCCCTTCTAGGAACGAGGAACCTTGAAGAAATTTATCTGGAGAAAGCACTATTGATTTCATTTCAGAAAAAAAAAAATCAAAGGAAAACAGTTTAAGTTAGACTTTCTAATCAATTGTTTTTTCCTAATGACTCCTTCATTGAAACTACTTCCTACTAATCTTTCATGGAAAATTTAATAAAACATGAAACAATTGATTCTTCCTGCATAACATCTTTCCAGCATATAGCTGCCAATCAGATGTTCTCTCCCGTTTGGGATAACACATTTCTGATCCTGTCTTACCGCCCCACTAACTTCCACCAGTGTGTTTCAGCCAAATCCTGACAGCACCAACCAGACAGCACTGCACCATGGTCCTTCATGATCTGCAACTTGGCAGACCAGGTACCTGAGAAGTGCCACCAGCTCAAATGTGACCTCCACTACAAACAGCTTTTTGGGAACACAAAGCACTAATGCAGAACAACAATATTCCTTCTCCTGAGCTATGATTTTAACTAGCTCTTGTTTTCAAAGTCTGCTCTGTTCTCTGGTTTTGGTGCAAGTCTAAAGAACCTTCCACATCATTCAAGGAGAAATTAGGGTTTTGTTTTAAATAAATTACATCGACAAAAAGGAAACAACAATTCTGCAACTCCAGCTGTGGACAAGTGTGTCAACATAGCAGCAAACGGTTGCAGAAGAAAGACATTTCCATGTTCATGCCACCAGAAATGATTCTGCCCTTAACCATGCTGAAAAGTGCATTTGTTCCAAAAGCTGTCATACGCATTGCTCTCTGCAGTCTGGTACTCTGCACAGTCTCAGCTAGCAGTGAGACAGGCAGCAAGCATGTAGAAAACACATGGATGTTCTCTGCCTGCTTCTTAGTGGATAGGCGTGTGGGACAGAGCTACCTTATGTCCCGGCTTTCCAGCATATAGCCTCTCACCACCCAGAAGACATCAGATGTTTGCTCAGGGTTTGCAGGTGTCTGGCAAGCTTGTCTGAAGTCCTGGCTCTTGGCTGTCAGATTCAGTCCTAAAGAAATCACCACTGCTTACGTATGGACCAACACTGCAGCTCAGGTACAGGTAACCTACACCAGGTGTGCTAAAGTTGATGCACCAAAATCAACCCCACACAGTGTGCACAGATTCAGTCCCAGGCTGGATTTGGTGGGCTCACCAGAGCCACCTTCTAGGACCGATTTACACTGCAAAGGCTGCGCCATGCACATGCAGTAAGTTTGATGTACGTCAGAGACACAAAGTTGGCTGTTCGTGTCCCACATACTGCAGGCGTACACTTTTCTGTTCGTGAAGTCTGACAGAGATACAAAATCATCATACATCACAATCACAATCAAAACTGCCACTCACTCAGCAAACCTCACAAAGTAACTGAAAGGGCTGGAGATGGAGAGAATGGCTTTCCCTACAAAATTGTGGAGGTGGGTGTTGGCTCCTGGAATTGGGCCAGCCACTCTCCCTCCAAAATCTAAGACCAGAAGAAACTGTGTTCAGTACTACCAGTCCACCTATGGGTCAATGTATGCTTCAACAGGACTTGATCAAGAGAGAGAGGCATGAAACCAAATTAACCTTCGCTTTCATGAATTCATAGCCAGCATCTTGCTGGAAGGAGTGAATTCTTCATAGCTGTGTTCTTCATTTTACTGTAAAAAGTCAGCTTCAGTTTACAGCAAAACCAAAATAGAACTGGTGGGACAGTGTAGCAAAGGTTGCCTGGCTGACCTGTTTGTGAAATATAATTATTTCATTTTTGATGAGAAAAGAGAGATCAGGGTCACAGATACAAGTATTTACAAGTGCAAGCTATTATCTTAAGAACTCTAGGATTTAGCTAGGGAAAAATACATTTACTGGAATGAACACTGACAAGTAAAATATTTAATCCCCAAAGTTTTATTTCCCCCAAACATAAAATAATATTACTTTGAATGGTCCATAAATAACATTAATGGGGAGATTTTGAATGGGAAATCTCTAATGATATATGAGAGAAGACTTAAATAGGTTTAACTGGGCTCTTTCTCAAACTTGGCAACTCTGTTATAAATGGTTTTGGTTATTTTTAAGCAACATTATAATTTGTTATCTGTTTGGATCAAGTCCTAAAGAAGCTTTTTGTTCCAAATTTGCAAGCGCCTCCAACGCAGAAGCAACTGCAGGAAAAAATTTGTTACTGCACTTACAAGTTTAAATAAAAAGGTGTTTTTAGTGTTCTGTGCTGTGATGTGTGCTGTCTATATATGCCAATGGATGATTATGCTAAGCCTCATTTGTGCTTTAACATAACGTACGTAAAGGAAGGCTTTATAACAAAGTCATGTCTACAGAGCTTTTATCTGAATCTACTTCCAGAAGCCAAATGGATTAAATACTGTGGTTTTTTTTTTTAATTAATTTTCTAATGCAGTGCTACTCAAAAAAAGTTTGAGATGGGTAAGTACTATTAATTCCTTTTTTTTTGCAAGTTAAAGGAGAAGCAGAAAGATGGACAAGTTATCTGTCCAAATTTGCATAGAAATGTTTTTTCCCCAGTTGTGGCCTTTCTAGTCCTCAACTTTATGCCTCAAGCAAAAGTAGCAATACTGGGACATAAACCACAGGTCAAAATTTAAGCTCATGTAAACTGACCATATTCCCCAACATGCTAAATTTAAGCAAAAGAAAAATTCCACTAATGATGAGTCATCGATACAGATTCAGTTTGGGATTGGAAACAGGAATAAAATTATTGGTGGGGTGACAAAAGAGAGAGAACCCCTCTTTTAAAAAACATGCATGGAATTTAAGAGATAAAGACTTTAGCCACTCATTTTCACAGCAACGTTGTGCATTCCTCTGCATGCTGAACAATTTTGAACTCAATAAAACGACTGTTAACTTTACTGACCTGTGATATATGTATGCTGCAGCTTCCCCGTTCAAGATATAAAATTGTATCCAACGTAATTTAGACAATTCAGGAAAAGCATGTACACCATAAGTAACAAATCCAAATCCATCTAACTCTCAAACATTTAAGCATATACCAGAAAAGAATTGTTCAAGAGTGTAATTATGGGGGGAAATATTGGTTACATATAACTAAAAATAACAAATTACCGAAATTGCTTATATTTGTACTTAGCATGAATTATTTAAAATGTCAAATGCCAGATTTTACTTTAAGTCAACCATTATGATGCCTTAGGTCAGCATTAGTAAAAAACACTGTTAAATAAAATTCATTGAGATTACTGGTCCGCTATGAAAGTTTTCAGTTACCTAGATTTTAGAAGAAATATTTTATAAATATTTCAACACCGTGAATACAAATTAAGAAATAATCCCCAAGCAGCAATTCCTTTGCTTCCCCTTCCTATAACTTACATTTCCAGAGCTGATTTTCTTTATATTTGTAGCAAATTTCGTACCCAAATGTCTTTTCTCCAAAAAGGACTTACATTTTCTGAACGGCTTCTACAGCGTGACTCTCCAAATTGAGCACTCTGTTCACTTTATGAGTGTGTGTGTTTGTGTGTGTTAATAGCAGTTTTTACATATGAAACCCAGAAGGATACGAGCAGTTGTAATATATCCATGGCAAATGTGCAGTTAAGGAAGATGTTGATTTAAGAATGCCTGAGAATACAAGTCTATCCATAGTGACTTTTAAAAAGAAAGTGGTAAAAATCTGTACAGAAATAACCCTTACGTTTTGGGGTTTTATTCAATACACTTTGTAGCCTAAGATTTTTTTTAAATGCCGAGATTTTGCTTAACATTTGCAGGTCTGAAGGTCTTACATTTGACTTGACATTGTTCTGAAATTAATACAAAATGGTAATTGTGGGAAGTTAAATACAGAAAATCTTACATCCAGGAAAATAAACATCTTTAAAGAGCAGACTGCTTGTTCTCTATTATTTTTATCAAGTTTCTCATAATAGGAAGATTTTCGGGGAGTAAATAACAGTCATGATGTAATAAACTTATAGAACGCATATATGTAAACTAGTTAAAATCTCTTCCCATGGATCATATTTCCCGTGAGATATAGGAATAAAGGATTTTGGAGCAATATTTCTGACTGCTCAAAATTATACTAAACTGAAGTACATGCATTTAGTGCAACTAAGCATGGACATTATATTAAGGACATAATTACTCCTTTCAAAATACTAGGAATAAGGTATATATCTATAATTTGACTGTTTGCACAATCAAAAATACAGTATTTCTATACAAATCAAACTCCCACATAACATATTCTGTAACAAGAATCAGTCTAACCAGCTCAAACCAGATCTACTTGTACTTTTATTGTAAAGACCTTTTCTCTCTCTCAGTCAATAACATTTATTCTTTTTCTATTTTAGAGTAATTCATCATCTACAGAATATTTACAAGACAGATAAGCTACATTCTGTCACTGACTGGGAGATCCAGAACTTTATTTGGCGGATCTGTTTCTCCAGATGCCGGCACTCATAAAAACTAAGAATTTTTCCTCTGAACAGTTACCTTGGTATACGATCAGCATGAAAAAAGAATCCAAAGCCACTGTCTGAACAAAATCTTACAGGCTATTACTGCTGCTGCTTTTTCTCATATCATGAACTAAACTTTGCAAGGTTTGTTGTTTTCTAACAGCCACTATAAAACGAAGTACCTTCAGTGTAACTTTTTTTTTTCTGTGCAGAATGGAAGAAAGTGAAAAAAATATATTGGACCTTAATTACAACTGTTAGGTGTCATATACAATTTCATATTCATATATTATCTTCACTACACAAGATTTCCTATAATTGGAACAGTAATGACTAAAACAGTCTTAACAGCCCTCCCCAAAACCAAAAACACTTCTCAGAAGCTAAGTTTAAGGTATTGGAAATGTGTAATATAAATCTAATAAAAAGAAACTCTTTCTATGCAAGTTTTAAATATTCTTGTAACTTTTCAATCTACTTTTCACTTTATTTTCACAAAGTTTGTGTATTTTCTGTGATTTCATCAGAGCTCTTCCATTGACCTTGGTGTATGCAATGGCTGCTTTGCTTTCAGTTAAGAAAAAGAATTAAGCATTCACTGAAAATTTACATCTCTACATCAAAAATGCAGGCCTCCCCTACAAAAAAGGTATCTGCAAAGCTACTCAGATAAACTGATGTAGAGGAGGAATTATATATGGCAATGCTGAGCAGAATATTTGAAAGGAAATTAGTGAGCATGAGGTTGTACGTTTTTGGACAGGGAAAGAAGAGCGCAGAAAGAACGTGTGTGCATGGAGAAAGAGAGCAATTGGGCACACGACGGTGAATGAAAAAGCCATAAAGATGAGGAAGAAAGCCACCTGTTTTATTTCTACTTCAATCAAGGAGACTATGCATCCTATGGTCATTTTAAATCATCACTGTTGCTTCAAAAATCAACCTACTACATTAATATTCTCTCCTACTTAAGGCAACTTGTAACTTTTTTTTCCCCTTAACTGAAAAAAAAATAAATTTTCTAAAATTAAAGTGTTATGCTCGTGTTCTGGTATTTACATCTTCAGATCCTTCTATGGAAAATACTGAAGCAGCTATTCCAGTGACCTTCCAACTAGCACAGTACGCTCACTTTTATTTCCATTTCAATGAAAATAGTTAAACAAAAGCAAACTATGAAGAATTAGCTGGACACAACTTATACCATTCAGACCTTCTTGAACCACACAGTCATTCCCTCACAAGCCCTATGAATGGTGTTTGTGAGACTACCCCACAATAAGCAGTGATACGATTAAAGCAGCTCCACATCCTTTCATAGAACAATGTCTTGCTTATAACTCTGTAAAAAGAAATACCACCAACCTTTGTATTAATTTATGGGACTTTGTTACAATCCTGACGTTAATACCTTGTTTTATGGAAAGTCCCATTAAAGTCACTTTTTGTCAAGTAAAGAAAATTGCTCTGCCTGAGGAAAGATAGCAGCAAATCACTCTTAATCCTTCTCCCATTTCCAAGCCACTACAAAATGCTTGCCGAAGGCTCAGTTTTGCAATACCTTGAGTCTGACTCGGTCAGAGCTAAAGTCCACACAAGTGTACCCCTTACTTCAGTTAAGCTTTGGATCGCATCCTGTCACAAGATAAATTATTCACTAGGATCAGTACTTGGGAAACAGCTTTGTAGATGCTACAAAAAAAAAAAAAGTGCAAAGGATTGAAATACTTTCAAGATGTCAGAAGTAAAATAAATGCAGCTTCAAACACTAGGAAGATAGCGTTGATCAAATATATTGTACAGACATAACCTTATTTTTGTGTGTTTGTTTTGATTAAATCAGAAATACCAATCTGGTATCCCAGAAGATTAAAGTTTCCTTACGTCTAACAATGGCAATAAATCATCCATATTTTTAGCACAGAAATGGTTTTAAGAAGTGTTGAGTTCCCTCTGCCTCGGTCACAGAAGTTCAGAATTCTCCTGCATTCAAATTAAGATCTTCGTCATTTCCAGCTTCCTTCAAGAATCTTTTCTCACAGGTCAGATTAAGATGTTTCTAGTGTGCCAGAATCATCATCTTTTTTTATTTGTTTAAATGAGCATTCCTGTAGGAATTCTGTAAAATGTCAGAGTATAAAAAAATTTATTTCTGTCCTTTGACTTAAGCAGGGCAGCTTGAAAATTCCTAGATTCAACTGCAACCAGCAATTCTCTTCCTGCAGGATTCCTGCTGCTCCTCTATTCCTTGATTTCACTTCAATTTTAAGCTGTTACAGACACAATTTTATAAACTGATATATCTTTAGAAATATTCTACATGCATTTTATGCTTCAGAATATTTTATAGATTGAATCCTCCCCTTTTTCACTCTATCTCAGAAGTTTCTCACGTCTTCTTGCATATTAATTTTGTCTAGCTTTCCAAATGTATTTTCAAACTTTTTAATAAAAATATAAATAAAAAATCACAGTGAACTAGAGTTTGACCTAACTCACACCATGCAGATTATGTGTAATGGCACCAGCATTACTGCAATGAGACCAATATGAGTTCAGCTGAATCAAAGCTGAACTCTTTGTATGCTTGGTTTAGTTACTCTGCTTGTTTTTGAAGATTTGCATGTTGGCTGATGGTTCAATACTTCACTGCTGACTTGTCTTTCAAGAGAAGCAGGGCTGACAATGCAGACCAACAAAGCCTTAGTGACACAGGTCTGCTCAACCTGCTGATTTTTGCTACCAGTCACAGAGGTACAACATCATTATTCCAAACCTGGACTATTTGCCCCCCACTTAGAACCAAAGACTTCATTGTCTGCTCTGAAATGGTCAGCCCTTCAAGAGGTATTAGTCATAAAATGAAAAAGTGGAGAGGGGCTCACAGCACCCAGGTTTATACCCCAGTTTGGACTCGGGACCACGGATGCTCCTGTGGAGCTTCTCTCTCTGCCAAATCACCTTGCCTCTGATAAGCAACGACGTCCTGGGTGAGTCTCCCTCTGCCAAGCAATAAAAATCTTTCCAAGGACACTGACAAGCACTGGATCAGCCCATTCACAAGGAAAACTACTAAAATTGCTACAAATGTCCAAACTTCTACTTCTAAATGAAAGCACTCTAATTGAAGGTACATTTTCTGCCTTGCAAAGACTTGCTCAAACTTGTCTAAATCAGCACAGTCCTTGGCTCACACCATTTTAATAAGACCCATGTGTATTAAACCAGATTATATGACACATGTTAAGGTTCATGTTTGATATCAAATTAAGTATCCGGATGATTTATGGAAAAGAGTTCACCTCCCTTTCCCCCACGTGAGGTTTAAGACTAATCTTCAACCAGATCTTCCAACACTTTCTGCATTCAGGCCTTCCCCGCTTGAAACCTACAATGTTGTTTTTATTATCACAAGAGACCGATACCCAGCCTAGCATCTGTTATTATTCCCTTGCCTTCTCTCCCTGGGAGAATGCATGAACCTAGCATATATCACTGTGATTACTGGATGCTGCTAAATTCCTAGAAGAAAGCAGCATTGCCTTCCTCTGCCTCGTAGAAGGATTTGATTGCACTATTACTCTGTGCACTAATGTGCTGCTTGGCTATAAAGGGAATTGTCGAGTAGTTCCTTTAAAAAAAACACATAGCAATAAAACCCCCACAAGTTCCATAAAGTAAACGAACACCCACCATTAGCTCTTACCCATAAGGATCAGCATGACAGCTGTATTGATAATGACAGACATTTGGCTGGAATCACTTTGGGAAGCAAAAGTGTGAGCTGTGCCTCCCCCTATCCACCAGGACACTGTGCATTAGCATCTGTCACTGAAAGCAACGGCAGGTGATGCTATAGGTCACTCACCCCCTCTTGTCATTTCCACTGACAGAGAAGCTTCACAGATCACCAGGGACATTATCAGAACCAATCTGCTCAGGCTGGAACAGAAACTCACTGCTTCACCATAACCCTCGCTGATAACCCTCAGACTGCCTGGTTTACTCTTTCCACGTAATCGGTGCCGTGCTTTGAAATGCACTTATCCATTGTGGCCCTAAAAACTCATTTCCATTTGTTCTTCCCTTGGACGTTGCAGTAATCTACTTTCTAGTGCTTTTATTAAGGGCTTCCCACTGTCAATTACACCCCATCCCTGCTCCCACTCCCTTACTTCTTTTTGCAACAAAAAAAATTGCAGTTCTTTATCTAAAAAAATAGAAATAAAATTATAACCTAAAAAAATCTGATCTTGTTTTAGCAGCATATGCATCACTTCTGTGTACATGTTTGGTTTCCCACTGTTTAGCATTTTCTTTCAACATGGAAACCAGTCTGGCAAAAACCCTGAAATGCAACTCTCCTCCTTCCCTGGAGCACGGTATAAATGGGCACAGAGAGGTACATCATAAGCTCCCATAGGCAATAATCCTATCCAGAGCAAATATTTCAAGACAATGAATACATCTGAATATAAATACACTTTTGGGCTTTTGTGATGAATTTGAATTAACGGTAGACATGCACAGACCTGACGTTAATTAGCCATGTGCCAGTAGTACAACAGACCTTGTCCTCAGCAGCTTTCAGCAAACCCAAGTTCTACTCATCTGAGCTGTTACAAGAGGTGTTCCAGTAAGATTTATTGTCCGAATAGCCATGCTGCACGAAAATCTTGGTATTTACACAGGATTTCAGTACGTGTGTATCACAAGGCTCATATCCCTCTTTTACAGATGGCTTTCCCAAAATAATTTCACAAGGGTCAAGTTGCTTGCATGCTGAGACCACTTGCTGTCCTGTAGACAAATATTCTTTTATTACTCTCCTCCACTCTATGCATATGTTTTTCCTTGTCTAAAGCAAAGATGATAAATTCTTAGGGTCACAGACAGTCGTTTTGTTCTGCATTTTGCTGTACATCAACTGATTGTAACATACTGAGTAATTAGGGCTTAGAGGCCAAACAAATTATGAATAAATAGGAAATACATATGACTTGACTAAAAGCACATAGAGAACACCCAGCAAAAAGGCTGTGACAGCAAAGCACCTTTCTCTGTGTTGTATATGCCCATGAACTGCCACTGCTGTATCCATCCAATCCAGAGATCTGTCTTTTCTAGGCAGCATCTTGGACTGTAGTCTACTTCATGAGCTATCAGTAGCCTTTCAACCTATGGAACCACTTTAAAGTGGAATCCTGAGCCCTTAGTTTTATCTGCTCTACAATTTCTTTAGATATGTTAGCTTAAAAGAAGTTAGAAACACAGTCCAAGAAAATTTTAGGAACATTTATTACGTGAGTTTTGCTTGCATATCTCCATTAAAAGCAGCTGCCCCATTAAATACTATTTATTCCTGCCTTTCATTTGACAAAGTCATTTTAGAACAATGTTCTGTTACTGATAACAATATTATTCTATATGCTTTACTGATAAGACTTTAAACAGAGGACGACAGTGTATATTACAGGCAATATATCCAAAGAATTACAGATGACATTTTATCTGTTCACAGAATGCTGTGCACATTTCTTTAAACTATCTTAGAGAATCTAGTCATCATCTAAGTATTTTTCAAAATCTTATTTTAATGAAACACATTTAGAAGCTCATTTTAATGAAACACATTTTACTTTTGCATGCACTGAAATAAAGAAGAAGCATGCTGTACCGCATGCTCTCCTTAAAGGAACAAAGGCAGAAGACAGTTTCATCACAAAAGCAGTAAAACCACCTGCACTTCCAGTTGTCTATCTCATTCCTCTTTCATTTCCTCTGCCTGACAGCAGGCTGCTTTATATGCCCCCCAGATGAAAAATAAAGGTAAACTCTTCTCATCCTTTGAAATCAGGACTTAATTTCACATTCACTTTAAGGCACTGGACTTTCAAAGCACAGCCTGCTTGGCTAACAGAAGGTCGCCTTTTGCACTGATGCCCTCCTAGCCAACTGGGCGGCAATTACATTACAGGAATTCAATATTTTTAAGCATAGTCACGTGATGAAGCCGCCTTTCTGCTTTGAAACCCAGGGAACTTTCAGCCACAGAAGAGCTGCTGCCCTTGTCTTCTCCACAGGAGAGGAGCAGCAGTAAGGACAAGAGCTGCCCTCCTCGTCTGGCAGCCTCCTAGATGCACCCACAAAGGCAAGAAAGATGAGCCCTAACTCTGCAAATGTTTTAGGACACATTTAACTAGCCAAAAGCAAGTAACTGCTGAGGAGCTGATCGAGTTTTCATAGGAGTCCAGCCTTTTTATGGTCCAAAACACGATCACAACCTACGCACTGCATTGAGCATAGGACCAAGCTTACTGCCATCGGAACCCTGCCCTTTGATTTCTCTCAACTCCTTCCTCAAGTACAGATACAACACACAGTTTCTCTCTTTATAAAGAGCTTGATTAATCTGTAATGAAGGTCAGGGTTTTTATTTCAACAACACATTTGAAACTTCTTGTGCCATTAGAACTCCTTCCTGTTCCATTTGCAATTTATTACAGCTGCAGACAGAAAAATTCTAAATAAAAGTAGTAAAAAGATTTAAAATACAAAAGCAATGAAAATATTTCCAATCAAGCCCAGTGTCAGCCAGAAACATTTTGTAAGTGCTCTTGTAAAAATCTTTTTATGGACACTTTGCAAAACCAGAGCATTGCCTTCACTTCCATTACTTCTATATTGAAATGCCTGCAGCAAATGGACCTCTGCTTCTTAAAAAGCTAATTGCAAGTTACAATGATCTACAAAAAACACCACCAACAAAGCTTAATCAAAAAAGAAAAAATGAGAAGAGATATATCGCTGACAAACAGGAACTTTACAGGATGCAATAAACTAGAGACGCTGTTGCATTGCTCTGACAGGACTTCCACAAAGTGCACAACGTTATCATTGATTTAAGAGGGAATAAGATTAGACCAGCATTCAGAATTTTTACTGATCCCACCCCTCGGCAGAAATTTCAAGGAAAATTACTTCCTTCCTAGGTAGGCAAGTGATCTCTGGTGAACTGTATATAGCACGTCTCAATCTGGGACAGTTCTCTAGTATGATCTTTGCTTCCAGTCACCAAATCTAAAAGATGGATAGATCTTATTTGTGAAGGTTACTACATTTGTTACGCCCAGACTTTAGAATATGCAGCCATTATTTTTATAGCAAGGATATTATGATTACAGCTCCACCCAACCTTCATTACAAACAGCCTTCGGGTTCTCTTATTGTGGATCCAGAGGATCTAATCAAACTCCAAGAAAGTTATCAAATGATTTTTTGTAAAGAATTTGAAAAAACAAAACAAAACAAAAAACAAACAAACAAACAAACAAAAAAACATCCAAAAGCTCACTGCTGAACACACCAAATGACCTAAATAATGGGAAACACATTTACAACGTCCTTTAATGGTAAGCCTATCCAATTTGTGATTTAAGAGGTCAAACTATTGGTTATTTTTGCATTCCTGGTAATTTAAGGAGAAGCAGACTGGGAAATGTGCACTCACAGGCCTTATAAAACTGCCTCCCTTATTTTGAATAATAGACATCTATTGTAAAAAGCTCGCTAGTGGAAAAGCCCCCCTCCATGTTTACACACTTTGGCTGGAGATCCCGCTGCCCATGAGGCTCACAATGAAGAATGAGCGTTTAAGGAGACAAAAGAAATCAGCCACAGAAAATCCCACCACCCAAGTCTCTGGAAAAAAATGAATTGCTCCAAGAGTTGGGACGACAAGAATTGCTGACACCAGATGGTAACGTTCCCTGCGAGAGCACCGCGCCATGATCTTGCCCTGAGAACGAGGGCTTTTCTCAAGGGCCCGAGGCTAAGCCTAACAGGCAAGCAAGGGGAAGGAATGGATGAGAAGGGAACACAGCTATGGCCCTCGGCCGGGGCAGCCCCAAAGACTTCTGTCCCCATTGCACCAGCGCAGGCTCCAGCCAGCCCACCCACAGACACCACCAGCCTGGTTTCACCCAGGCAGAAGCCGGTATTACAAGACCAGAGGACTGTTGCATTGACTTCTTCTACATAAAAGAAAGTAAATGGAGACAAATCACAACACATTTATAAAATAAATGATAAAAGCGTGTGGTTTCTGCTTGGTTTCTTTCCCTGCTCAAGGAGGACAACAAAAATAACAATAAAGAAGCAGACCTGCTACTTCTAAAGGGGCAGTCACAGGCCTAAGGAAAAGGTCAACCCCCCCCTGCACAAATCATTCAGCTGTTTTTAGGGAATGCAAACTGGCTGGGGAGGTCAAAGAGAAATTTACAGATTTTAATCACCTTTCCACTATCAGTTTAGGGACACAGTCTGAGTTGAATCATTTCACAAGTTGGTGGGCATTATCGTTCAGTGAATGGTACTAGCTGGAACATTTCTAGTCACATTTCATTTGGTCACAGCCAAATTGGACATTGCCTGTTTGAGGTTTTCCACTCCGGCATGGGCTTTTAATATATGTGTAGGCTAGTGGTTAAGGTGCTAAGTTGAGGTGTGGAACAGTGAATTTCAGCTCCATGTGCTGCCTACTTTGGGTCAATCCAGCTTCAGAAGAAACAATCTGCTCAAAATTAGCCAGAAGAGGCATTCTGAGATCAAAGCCTGCACTGCAACCATCCGGCTGCAAAGAATCCATTCCCCTAAACCCAAGAAACTCAGGTAGCAAAACAGAAAATGAGACACAGACACACTGGTCATTTGGCAAGGAATGGCTCACTTTGACAAGTTGGAGACTGAAGCTGATGCCCCAGGAGTGCCTCTCGCTGAATTGCCGGGCTGCTCAGCCAGCAGTTGTTCTTTTGTTAACATGGAAGCCACAGCTGTGTATGACTTACGTGTTTTTTTGGAGCATTGTTGTATAAGCAAGTAGAAACAGCAGGAAATTGAACTAAGTTCACCCTGCATATACACAGTTACAGATTTAAAGTCAATTTTATTCTTCAAAAATAAAGCCAATAGATTCTCCATTTGTCTCTGATTTTAAGTAATTTCCAGGACAAGCCACAAGATTATTTTAATGTAATGGCTGACAAAGCTGATATTTGAGCATAAGGTAATTTTAACAATTTCAGAATCACTCAGACTCTGAAATCTTGTTAGCGATTCTGTCCACAAGAACGTAAGCCAAAACAGAGCCCACATTTCTTCCTTCTTGGGGAAGAAGAAGAGACAAATAGCCATACATCCTTCACTCAAGCAAATGCCATGGTTGGTATTGATGTGTTTTAAACCAGGATCAAACAAACAAACAAACAACACAACATTTTTCAGTCAATTTTTACTTTTCTTTACTTTTCATTTCCTTAAACTTTACTTTTCTTTAACCTTGTCCTTTCACATCAGCCACGGCCTCTGTGAACTGTGCACCCAGACCTGTTTGTTTTTTCTAACCTTATTTGCTCATTTACTGTTACCTTTCCCTACAAAGTCAAACTTGCTAAAAAGCAGAAACAAAAAGCAAAACAAACCCGAGTGCTCTCCTGGCTGTCTGTGGGGATCCGTATCTGTGAATGGCAAAGAACACCCGCTTAGGTTGTGCTTCCTTTAATTTTGGTAGATTACACTTGGGCTGAGCCTGCCAGCAGAGAAGAAAACTGTGATGATGCACCCATTGCTTTTGCAGGGGATGAATCAGGAACAAGTCTTTCCTTGGCTATTCCTTTAAGCCTAACCAGAAAGCCAAGCAAGAAAAGTTTCAAATTGCCATGCTTATCAGACAAATGTTAAGAAGCCCCTAAAGACATTTCACAGCTAAACAAAATACATAAATTGTTTAGGCTTTTAACATAATGCCATTGTGTGTATGTGTGTGTGGAGACAGGTACACTGGTCTCAGATCTAGGCAATCAAAACATATCCCAGAGAGGTTAGACAATCTGTCAAGACAAAGAGATGCTATAGTAATTTGATAGGTAACAACCTAAATGTATTACGAGACTATAAACACTTCAACTACTCATATCTGAGGTAGATTTCTGTGTTATACAAGAAAGCGTGAATAGAAACTGTGTGAATAATGGGAAAACTGTATCAAGGCAAGGAAAAAACGTTCACCTGTATTTGCCCAAATCGTGTGTGAGCTGCTCTTGCAGTAAAAGCCCACAACAGGGAAATAAGAATGTCACCTGCCATTAGCCTGCTCTATACTAAACTGCACGCACCGACTCCTTTGTGTGCATCTGGAGGAAAAGGAGACTTTATCCTTGCTCCTCCCATGCAGTACTGGCCAGCCCGTGTCAGGCCATCAGTGAGCAATGAGCAGAGGTTTTACCCATTATTTCCAGTTGCAAGGAAAACAGTCAAGAAGTGAAGAGACCTATGCTTTGCATCCCCTACTGATTTCTCTAGTAAAACAGAGCACAAAGGCAATGTATCAGCTGTTCAACCATAGGCAGAACAAAGTATAGTCCATGCCTGCTCAGTGGAGAGCTGGCTCTCAGTACACCTGATCTGGTCCAGTTTCCCTGATCCTAGATAAATGTACAGCCTAGCCCAGCACAACTTCAGTCAAGAAAACTTTCTGCAAGCTGCATCTGCAGAAATGAAATTAGCAGCAATACACACTTTGCCTCAAAGGACTGCATTGCATCTTTGTTAGTGGAGTTTGTACGGGGTTAGAGATCACTGGATAGGAGACCTGCACAAATGCAAGGCATTATGACATTACATACTGCTAAACTCTGTTGAGCTACAATTTCTGTGACAGCCTGGGGATTGTCATGGTCAGAATCAGTTATGTCACTCTGTACTTTCGGTTACGAAGTAAAATAAACAGATCAAACTACTTGATTTTAGCAAGGAGTGCAAATTTTACCAGTCATTTTGTTCACCCCTTCCTTGCTGCCCCTCTCTCCTCTCCTGTCCTCATCTGGGATCAGAGAGACATTCAGGATGGAAAGACGTATGGGAGGTCATTTTCCCACACAAAGCAGATCCGAGTCTGAATACACACCATGTTGTCCAAGGTTTTCTCCAGCCTTTCTCTTCCAAGGATGGAGACTGTACAGCCTCTCCAGTCAACCTGGTCCAATGCTTGACTGTCCTCATTTAAAAATACCTTCTGTGTCAAATGGGAACGTGCCCCACTTTAATTTATGCCCCTTGTCCTCCTGGCATGGAGAGGAGGCTTAAGGAGCCTGGTGGCATCTCCCCAGTAGCTTCTTTCTAGGCATTGGGGCTGCCGTGGGGTCCGCCAAGAGATGCCTTTCTTTCTGGGTGAACAAGCCCAGGTCCCCCAGCTGCTCCTCCTGGGGCACTTGCCCCAGTGCCCTGACCATCCTGGTGGCTCTCTACTGAGCTCGCTCTAGTCTGTTTACATCTTTCTTGTCCCAGAGCCCCAAAGCACGACAAAGTACCCTGGATGTGGTCTAATGAGTGCTGAGTAAAGTTTTTCATTCTTCTCCTCAAAACCAACCTGACATTTCCAACATTGATGGTCACTAGCTTCAAAGTGAGAATCACCGAGAACAAAAAAACATTTCCACTAACAGAGTTTAAAAACATTTCAACCCTTTCATGAACTTATCCCTGGAGAATGGTTTCAAAGTCAAGAGGCTGAACTGCAGCAAGAGATCATTTGAAGTTAATACATTATAAAAAACCTAAAACACATTCATTTCATTGTACACAAATGCATGTACGCACAATGACAGCTATTCGACAGGTGCTGGAACCAGATGATGAACAACACTTTCATACACTTCCTGACCAAGGCACATGCACTTTGCCAAGTTGTCCTTGCCAGCTAGGAGTCCCTCTGCCTGTCCTGATTCTTGAGCAGCTTTAGGCAGTCACCATTTCTAATATCCTGTCTGATTTATGGTTTTCCTCCAGGGCAAAGACTTCAACAATTGACTTTGGGTTTGGGCCTACAGTCTGACATATGTTAAACATTACCTAATTTTCAGGTGTTGTGGACTATAGGAACTGTGCAAATAATTACTTTGTTGGATCTGTTACTGAAGTTATTTTTAATAAGACTTTGTTTGATTTCTCAGCATTTTGGACTATTTGTTTTCATTATGCTTGTAATACATTTCTGGCAACTGCACACACCTTCCTGCATATGACAGGAAAATTATGAATGGCTTGATCATACGGAATGATTTATAAATCTGCTAATTAGTATCATGGATCACTTATTTTAATCCTAAGGCTTAGGTGAGCTATATATTGGCACAGTGAACAAAGGGAACAAACGTGTCTGTAAATAGGAGTTACGTTATTTATTTAGTTTTAATAGAAGCTGAAGTTAAATTCCTGTCTGCTCCCTGGACGTCATTTCAGGACTAATCAGGGTGGGACACAACTGCGACCTGCAAAAAAAAATGTACATATCTAACTCCCATTGATTTCAAAAGGTATTAGGCATTCTTTATGGTTCAGCCCTCGACTTCTTGCCCAATATCTGAGAATAACTTTTTAATTACATTGGATCCATTTATGAAAGTCATTTATAATTGCAAGGGTAGCAAAGGTCTGCAGTAATATGTTGTCACACTGATACGTCTACACAGCAGCCCCTTTCCCTTGCTGAATTACAAATGCACATTAAAATTTCCTGCCATTTAAAAATAATCATTAGTAGGAACAGAGAGAATATTCGTATTGTCCAGAGACTCTGTCTCTGTCTGCCCCCCTGACTTGTCTGGGCTCCAGTACAGCAGTTTCCACCTTGGCTGCCAGACTGCCTGGGTGTCAGCAGAGAAAGCGTTTGATAGTTCTGCTTTTGTTTCCTACGTCCAGTGGTTTCTTGAAAGATCACCCTCCTCAGCAGCTCGGTCAGCAGCTGAATCAGTCATTTGAACAAAAAGCAAACAATGAGTTTTACTTTAATTCAATCTTGAAATGATTCAATCTTGATCCAATCTTGAAATTCTTGAATGAAATTTTGGAACAAACGGATTCATTCGCCTGAAATTTTACTCATGATTAAGGAGGGTGGAAGGCAAGAAATAAGGAAAAGGCTGGGAACTCAGAAGTCTTAAGTTCAACAAAGAATCTCTACTAAAAGCACCTTCTGATAGGAAGTGTTAGGCAACATTAAGCAGAAGGGTTATTTCATCTTTACAAAACAAAATAGAGGAGCAGGGAATTGGCTGTATAGGCTACTTGCGTTTTTGGTTGCTTTTTTGTTCTGTTTTGTTCTGTTTTTCAGTTTCTGCTTTTTTTCCTTGCCCTAATTCTCCTGCAGTCCTGCAGGAGCCATACAAATGAAAGTTTCTTTGACGCATTAAATTTCATATACAGTTAATACTAAAATATAGCATTAAAAACGATTTTCTCATGTGGTTATTGTCAACAGAAACTGGCTACAAACAGCCTACCTGAAAAGCAGACACATCTCCCTACTACCATTAATATTACACTGGGAACATCTTTTGTACCATTTGAAACTGCCTAATTTATTTCCGAAGTACGAGGAGCCAGTGATGAATTCTGATCATCAAAAAGCCATTTAGCATGCCAGGTAGTGTGGTCTCTTGCTTTACTAGGGGAACACCTGGAAAGCACATTTTGTCTTAAGTTTAACTTAAAAAAAAAAAAAAGTAATACATGGGTTAATGCTTCATCTAATGCTTGTTTCATAGCCTGTACAATGTGTAAAATTCTAATTAAATTTTCTAGCATCACACAAAGGAACAATATATTGGGAACACTCAGCGTTATATTCCAAACAAGACAACACTAACCAATAGCATCGAAAGCTTTTCTTGAAGCTGTGAGAGCTAGCAAAGGGCTACAGGCATCCAAAAATGAGGCATCTAATCTGGCATTTGTACAAAAAGAGATTACACAGTCACGCCAAAGAGTGTATCTATCATAACAATGGAAATTTCACAAGTTTACTCCTTAATTCACTGCACATGAAGCCTCTTTATAGTGTGTTTCTTATCACTGCTTCTCATCCCAATTATCAAAAATCCTTTTTTTTCCTTATTCAATATAAGCATGAACACTATACCCAGAACTGCAGGTGTTTGCCAAAGAAGTTACTTCATTGTGGATATCAGTTCATAGTTTCAGGATTAATATTTACTTTGGCTCGCCTTAGGCTTTTGTTTTTATTTTTTTTCCCTGACCATTTAAGACAGACTTGTACAGCGTCACCTCAAGACAGCATGCAATGCTGGTCTGAAACTACAACAGAAAAAGAAAACCCCATCAATGGTAATTAATTTCACCTTGTAAAGAGCTTTCAAGTTTTTCTTATTTTTTTTTCTCCCCCCCACCCCCCCCATTTGTCCCAAATCAGTTCTTGGGGAGCTCTTACAGTACAGCTCATTGATATCTTCATCTATATATTAAGAACTAAAAGCTGAAAAACCTTCTTGACTGACATTAAAGGGTGGTTTAAAGGTGAGTAGATTTTGTTTTTTTGCTTAAATCTATGCTGTGAGAAATGATTAGGAGTACAAAAACACAAAATCATACAACATTTTTTTCTCTAATTAAGTTTTTTTTTTACTTTTTTCTTTTTTTCTTTTTAATTCCACAGCCCATTTGACAGCCATAGCATCCAAAAATTATTAGCGACATCAACGCAATGTTTCATGGTTTCTCTGTGTGATTTTCTTATTTTTCAAACACTTTCCTCTCCAATTTATCAATTTTAAAGGCATCAGCCACCTGCTAAACCACCAACATACCATTAAAACTAACAAATTGCTTTTCACCCATGTTTCACCTTAAATAGGTCAATTAATTTGATATTATTACTGCATATAAATCTCTTCAGTGAAGATGAAACACCAGGTGAAACCACAGAGCAAGAAAGAAGCTGATATAGCTACATACAGCGTATGTCAGATGGTTGAACAACTGGATAAGGCCTTTTGGTCGTATTGTTGCTGTGTGATCACGCAAAGGAAGCATCCCTTCCTGCACCATCATCAGAAATATTCTGTTTGGTCATTAACCTTTTGCCTATTAGGTGGTATTTCCTGATGAAGGAGTGTTAATGGCTCTCACATTAGCACATGCAGCGAGCACCCATGAGTGACGGGCGAGGAGAGGGTTAAAGCGAGGTTCTCTGTGCATATGGTTCCTGTCTCAGCTGTGAGATCAGTTATAGGTCCCCGGCCAAAGATAACAGCTAAAATATAACAGATGCTGGTGCTTCCACAGCTGAGGTGAAGTATTTCCTTTCATCCTCACTAGTCACTGATAATGTCCCAATTCTCTATTCACTGGAAACGTCAAGGGCACGAGCAGGTTATTACAACGTGAAATGAATGAACTGTTTAAACTGAGCCCATGCCTGCACTCGGTGTGATGTTTCTCCATGCCTGAAAGACTAAAACTCGGAGTGGAGAAGTCAATGCTGCACTCACAAAGGCTTTTGGATGCTGAAAGCCAGGGTCCCACCTAACAGGGTACCAGCAGAGAAGAGGGGTCAGCTGTCTTCATCCAGGCCTTCAAGGCAATGCCATCAGCACAGGGCTGCTGTACAAAGCCGTCCTACCTGTGGCTATTGCTACTCCCTGCCACCATGCCACTCCTTCAGCCCAGCCAAAACACAAGTACTTGTGTAAGTAGCCACCCAGCGTGTCCATAAATACTGTAAGAGGAACTAAACCAGCTTCACAGAGTTTATACTTTACAAAATATTTTCAACATGTTTTATAACATGAACAGGCACCTAATCATATTTTGCGTTTTTAAAGCCATTTGAATACATCTTAGCCTGTAAGATTGTGTGTTTTTTTTCTGTGGTTGAAACACAACCATGAAATTTTTACACGTCTGGAAGCTGTTTTACATAAATTTTTTCCCAACAAAGTTAACAAGCTTAGGGATGTATTATACCAGCAGTTAATTATATTGGCAATCAGGTTGCTCTTCATCAGTATAGTTTAAAAAAAATTTATAAGACACAGTGCTGGCAATAGGAGCAAATGCTTGCTCCCGTCCAAAGAAAGCTGAATGGTTTCATGTATAAACATATTCGTACATCAGGGGATCTAGGACATACATAGCTACACAAATTTGGAGATTGATTTTTTTACTGCTTTCCTGCATAGATGTTTGTGTAAGACCATCTTGTCCTTCTTCCCTTCCCCTCCCGTAAGATGAACCAAATCAGAACCGGCAACATTGCTACATAATTTAAATAAAATTAATTAAAAAAAAAAAAGTAAAGTGAGAAATGCTCCACAGTGAATGAGCACAGAATGGACACGCACATTTCTGTAGTAACAATATGCTGTGAAAATGTGGTTTTCAGTTACGTTCATGCATGGAGCTCATACAGAGCTGCTACACCAGGAATCAGGATGATATGAGAACACCAAGGTAAAAAATGGTTCAGTAAAACTAATTTAAAGAGAACAAAGAGTATAAAGAAACCAGCAGAATTAACAGATTGTGATGTCTATTTTTCACGTATCAAAGAAAGTGTATTTTTAGGAGGAATACACACATTATAAAGCCTGGACTTCAGCCTAAGGGGTATTCCACCCTGAAATCGTTTTGCCAAAAAGCCACAGTGATGCAACCACGATGTGTACAACTCTGGATTTCTCAAACCATCTGGCCCCAGGTTTTTGTATGCATCCCATGCTCTACTTTTGTTAAAAGATGCGTCTTGATTTCAAACCCGAAGTAACAGACAAAAACTGCATATCCAAATAAACCAAACAAACTGACCATCAAAAGTCACATAAAAAATAACAATCAAGGAAAACTACCATTCACTAACACTAAGAAAGTCATACAATATTCCAAATGTAGCATTCTGTTTGTTGGAGCAAGATGTTTGAGCTATATATCAAGATGATGCTGTCTGGATATTCCTTGTCCTTACCCTTTAATTTGGGATTACCTTTGTAGACAAGCTTCAGCCAGCATAAAATGTAGCTATCTATTTTGGTGGCTGACTCCCCCAAAGACCAACATTTCCAATGGAAAAACATTCATTCAGCCTTAAAACTCTCTCTGACAGAAATTTGTTTTCCCAACTAATGGATATATTTCTGCAAAAACTATCAGCTTTCCATGGGAAAATACCAATAGGTCACTAGAAAACATAATAAATGACAACCTAGAAGCAAATCTATTTTGGTAAAATATTAGTTTTTGTTCATCTGTATGCAATCGTGCCTTATGGAAGTCACCAACCAGTGCTCTCCTCTATAGGCTGGGCTACATGTCACGATACATCTGTTCTCCTCACCACCAAGAGGGTCCCTGGCTTATTTTGAACATTGTCCTATGACCAAGAAACACAACCCACAGAGGAGAGGGAGAGCATGAGCCAAAATACTTTTTTCCATTTGTCAGTTGGGCACTATTTCAGAAAAATATGTTAGTCAAAACATGAAATATTCTCAGGTTTGCTACTTAGTTTTATTTTTTGGCAACAAAATGATAAACCTCATTTTTTGGACTTTGGATTACTTTTTATAGTTTTAGATTGACTGCACTGGAGGACACGATATGTGATCTGAAGGAAATTTTAATTCAGAAGAGTAAAACTTCACTACTCTTCAAGGAAAAAATTATCTTTTAAGTTACTCATTAGAATTTAATCTGTGGGACAGGAGTTCTGCTTCAAAACTTAGCCTTTCTTAAAAACATATTAAAGTAGAAGGAGGAGGAGAGGAAAGAAATACAAGTGGATATTAATGACAAAGGCTGAATATAATATCAAAAGCAAATAAGGTCAGAAGGAGCATTTCTTTGCCTGCAGCATTTAAACCACCATCTAGAAAGGAACAAGTTGTGAGCCATTCTATTTATAAAAAAGGTACTTTAAAGGAAAGTATCTATTTGAACAGCTGCACTGAAGTCTACCTAAATCTGCAGGAGAAACAAAGCTCTAATAATAATAATTAAAAAAACTTTAGCTACTTATTTCAACATATTTTAGCTACAATGGCCAGTAACATAAAAAAAAGTCAACATTTTTATTCAGTTCTTCACTGGAGCAAGGCAAAACAACACCCTTGCAGCTGTAGCAATGCTGTGATACATGAGGCCATGCAAGCTGTTATATGTCATATACAGTTACTGTGTCACTACAGGATATTTGGTTGATACTATCCAGCTATCAGAATGGGAACACTATCCAGAAATTGCTCAGAGGAGGTGATGATGACATGGCATTTTGCTTTCTAATGGACTGAGCAAAGCTGAGGAGGTGAAACACCTGCAAGCCCAGAGCTGGCAGAGGAAGCTATAGGTATTTCAGATTCACGGCAACACAGTTCAGCCACTCTGTTCAGGAGTATTTTCTATCAATCGCATACATGCCCAATAAAAGTACCAGAAGATGGAATTACATTACATCCTGGCAAACACAATTACATCCATTG
Source organism: Cygnus atratus (assembly GCF_013377495.2). Taxonomy (NCBI): domain Eukaryota; kingdom Metazoa; phylum Chordata; class Aves; order Anseriformes; family Anatidae; genus Cygnus; species Cygnus atratus. The sequence continues at coordinate 5,282,701 of NC_066365.1, forward strand.
CTTCATCAGGGGCAATCCCTGACGGGCAAAACACAAAGCATCCTTTCTGTCTTCCCAGGGTCACCTTCTCTTTCCCCCGTGAGTGTCAGTTTGTGAGATGCTTCTACTCAGAGTGAGTCTATTCAGAAGGGCTCCTTGGTACCTTACAGAAAGCTCAGGCAAAATCATCTCTTTCCAAAACCGGGAGAACAACTGGAGGTCTTCTAAATTTATTGTTGGTAGAAGACTGTTGTGGCAGACAGAGGTGAACAGTCTCCCCCTGCCCCACTTTTTCTCAAGCAACATGTGTTAAAGGAATCATTTCATAAAATATATGTTTATTATGCAGTTATCTCAGCCTGAAGGCTTATGGCTTTCCAGCATGTATAAAACAGTACATAACTATAATCCATAGAGACTCTGGGTTTATTTAAGTCCCCTGACTCTCAGCAAAAATACCAAAATAGCATAAAGTAAATAGAAGGCTGCCTGAATGTAATAATCTTAAAAATAAACAAACACGCCTCGTAAGTATGCAGAGCACCACACTGCACTGCTGTCTAATTTAAGTTCCAAAGCTTCCTATCTGTATCCAGATACTGGTAAGAGCTATTCACATAGCTTTAAACTCACTAGTTCCAACCATGCTTTCTGAATAAATCATGTAACCATAGAAAGATATTTTAATAGCCAGATGTACTTTGGTTCCTCAATCATCCAATGTAGCAAGAAACATCTGGTAAGGAACCTGTCCAGAGGAGTACAATTTGCCTCCCCATAACAAACAAGCATACACGTACATACAGAAAGATACCTTCCAGCCTCAAATATGCAAGTCTACCTCTAAGTATTACATCTTCTCAAGTTTAATGATTCTCTATGGTTCGATATTTTAGCTTTCAGCCACACGGACAAGTGCATGTTCTTTTGTATTCAACAGCCTACCACTAGGAATAAATGATAAAGAATGAGAGTCTTCACCAATTGCATCTCAACCAAGCTCACAGTCAAGGAACCAGAACAGATGTCAGCTTCTGAATCTCAGGAGGTGTACGGAGGGGGAAACTTCTGCAAAAGCCAAGTAGGTTTTCACACTTAACACTTGTACAAGGAGCTTTCAATGCTCCCATTGTTGAAGCTGATGCACATGGAGTTTTAAGGACTGTGTTTGTGAGGATAATTCTATTGCATTCAATTTTCATCCCCTGCACAAACCATTAGCGCTTTCCCATGAAAATGGGAATGTTACTCAAAAAACTTGGAAAGATTTTGGAAAATCTGATAGTCTTTTGAAAAGGAATCCAGCAGCTTGGACCACACTATACCACTTTGTCATGGATTAAAAACAAGAGAGAATCACTGACATCTAAATTATCCAGACTAATATCCACCAATGTAACAACTGGCCCCATTCTTCAGAAAAACCATCCCTGAGTTTTGAATATTAGCCGTATCACAATAGTGTTAACGAGCAAAGGCATAATTATATTTGCCTCAGAAAAACGTAAGGTTTATAGTGACAGAGGTGACTTTTAGCTTGTGGTTTTATTGCCATAAGACATAATCTACCTGGTAGCCATTTATTTACCAGAACTCTTATTTTGTTCCCTTGAAGTGTGACAGGCTGTTTTCTGTTCTGTGTTTTTATATATCCCTAGAAGAAAGGATCAATGAACTAGCCGTATTTTCTTTATTTGCTTGCATTACACTGATGCAACACTGTTCAGACCTACATGAATAAACACTCATTTTTCCAAGAATACGCAGTATGGTATTCCTTCTAGAGGGAGGTGTCTCTGCCCATCACAGGGGGTTGGAGCTAGATGATCTTTAAGATCCCCTCCAACCCAAGCTGTTCCATGATTCTATGATATTTGGTTACCATCAAGCTGGTAACTGCAAGCAGCTACTAAAGATTCACAAATACACAATGGAAATATTTTCTCTTAAATTTTCAATATAAGTTTGTCTCTTTTACTGAGTCTTAACAGACTGACATTCCCTGTTAAAAGACTGAGCAGCAAAGACTGTGCAGCTTCAGGACAAGTAACTGCCCTGCTCCTTAATAAACACTTCAGTAGTAAATTGTAGGGTATGATGACTAGACCAGATGATGCAGAAGTTTTCACAGACCTCATTTTTATAAAGAGTATCAGAGAAATTAAACCAGAAGATTGGAGCCAAGTGGGTTTTAGTAGTTATTTTATAGTCCAAGTAATAATAATAGGGAACTTTTCCTGCTGTACAGTAAACTGAAGGAAATTCATCTAAACATTTAGCATATTCTTCCTCCACTCACACAGTAGATACTATCACATTGCCAGCAGTTATCCAAGTTTAATACGGAGTAGACAAAACTCCATGAAAATGAACTTCAAGAGTTTAAAAACAATGTTAGTAAGGATAAAAATTTAACAAGAAAATAAAAGCAAGCTACAGGTAACATTTAGGCAATAGCAACAAAAAAGGCAAAGCATTCTATTTGAGGTGCTTATTAGCACAGCTCTTATCCAAGAATCAGTACGAATTCTCCAACGACAGTAAGTCATAATCCCACAGATGGTAGCACCGTCCCTTTGGATCCTTAGCCAAGCTCATAAAATGCTTCAGACAGCTAGCGCTCTTTATCTTATCTGATAAGGTAATTCATTTTCTAGACAAAAGAACCACTGAAAATCTAATCCAATGGACTTCACTGAAGCACTTGATGTGGTGCCATACGGGAAGTTATTAATTCAACTGGTAAAAATGGAGATTAGCACCAGGATTGAAAAGCAGATAGGGGACATGACTACTAATGGGGTGGAAGTATGAAAAGTATTAGGCTACCAGAAGGTTACTAGAGCAACTCCTCAAGAGTTCAGCCTTGAAGCCAATGGGTTTTCATTTAGTGATATTTTCACAAACAGGAAGAATTTGCTAGTGAGTTTGCCAGGAGCATAAATATAGTGTAGGGCTGAAGTATACAATGGGAAAAAAAATCAGTAATCTTAAGGAAAGACATGATACAAAAAGTTGATGTAATAGACCAGAAAATCAGGAACAGAATTAGTGCAGATTCCTACTACGACAGCTCCTCAGATGGAAATGACAGAGGCCAGAAAAATCTGGCTACATTTCCCAGACAGAGGGCAACCCTCAGCCATTTATGCCATCTGAGACTGGACACGTTTTGAGGAATTTCCAGCAGGAACAAACATTAGTGTCTGAGTACGAGACACTACCAAGGCCTCTTCTGGAAGAATGCATGCACTTACAGTCAGCCAAGCTTATAAAACATTTATTTAAACCAGAACAGAGCTACCAGAACAAATAAGAGAACAGAGGGTTAGGACGTTAAAACAGGGTGGCTTATTTCAGCCTAGTTGAAGGGGAAATAAAAAAAATAATAATAAAAAAAGGGAAAGAAAAGAAAGGTTTAAAGGAATTCCAATTTTTCTCTGCAAGTAGACTGATTAACACTAGCACGGGAGAAAAGCTGTTCGTGACTCTGTTGGTATGGGCACAAATGGGTCCTAACAGCCCTCTGCCAGTTTTTATTCCTCCCACTCCCACATGAACAGCTCTCCTTCAGTTCCTGCAGGTCTGTTTGATCTTGCATGCTTTATCACACAATACTCTGCTCAGTTAGTATTAGATTCAGGTGTCCAAAGGATGCAAAACCAGTTCAATAGTATGTACCAGCTTTCTATAATGGCATCTGACCAAACTGGGACTTTCTCTTATTTTCAAAATGGATCAAGAACAACAAAAATGATTTTTGGAGCCTTTACTCGAATAAAGTAAACAGCTTCAATATAAACAACAGTTTAAGCATGCATAAGAATGTAGATCTAGTGAGCCAAAGGGGACCCCAACATAACAGTTTCTCAAGGAAGTCACTGAGGGATGCCAGTGCAAAATGATGGATAGACACAGTTATCTAATGCACATTTTCAAGTCACTAACATCCATACTTGTCTGAAAGAAAGTTGAGTTAACCAAGCTGGACTTTAAACTTTAAAATGGAATCCCTCCAGATAGCGGTGCCACAGGGATTAAGACATTTTTAAATACTAGGAGTAAATTTGAATAGATTTAGATTTCTGGCTAATCAACTATTCAAGATTAATTGCTTAAAAATGTAAATACATCCCAGCAGACAATGAATAAAGACTGAGAGGTGGCACACATCAAACTGAAAGCCCACATAATCAAAATCAGTTCATATTTTGTTCCATCTACTCAGAACTGAGTTCAGTTTTTTTTATTTAACTGCCTAAGAACACTAAGCTTAGGAGCTAATTATGATATAACCTGTCAGATGAGAATAAACGTTGATATGGTTATCTTTTACACACACACACACAAACAACATAAAATGTTTTTTGTGGTCATTTTGGTTTAGACTCACTGCTACATGAATTCATTCTCCATAATTTCCAGGCCTTTGGGCACACAAAGCAGCCATAAACCTCTCTTAGCTAGATTGGCTACGACAACGCCAAGGTTGCCGTTTGCAGGTTTTGCAACACTGAGCACGGCAAATCAAACAGAGCACAGTAAAGACCCAGTCAGGCAGCCTCTCCCATCATGCAGTCATGCCATGGTTCCTATACCAAGGGAAAAAGTTTTTGCAGCTCCAGGAATTTGTAGAGTAGGGAAGATCACCAGGAAATCTATTTGGTCACAGGAGCGTTAAGATGGAAGGAGTGATTGCACAAACACAGTTACATCATCCAGTGATTTTGTGGTGCATCTGGGTGCCATTAGATTGGCTGCTTTGGGTCTGATTATATCGTCAGCCACGCGGTTTCCACATAACCTGCATTAATGAAGCTCTTTTGCCTGATAATTGCCACAAACCAGACTCAAAGTATCAAAACATGGCAATCGGTCTACTTTTTTGCCCATTACACTGACACAATTACCAACAATGACATAAAAGCAAATGATGATGAAGTATCATGCCCTTATTATTTTCATTACCACTGAGCCCTGGAGCCCCACCACTAGAGTGGACCCCACTGTGCAAGGCATTCAGAGTAAAAACTGAGTAAAACAAAGTAAAAACAGCTCTGGACAGAAAACAGCGCTCTGTAGAAAACCAGAGAGGGCAGTTAAACAATAATAATTACATTGGGTTGAAGCAGACCCAAAGTGAGAGGCAGACTAAAGACAGGAACAAGCAAGGAAGAGGCTGTAGAAAGAAAAAAGATGTACTATATGGAGAGGTGGAGAAGGCGACCAAGGGAAGCCCAGAATTATCCCATAGTAGGTCTTCCAAACATTCTGATTTTGTCCATTAGTCCTATATACTCTGCTCTTACTAGTTTGGTTCCATTATTGTCCCTCTTAGGACAGAGAAAGTGCCTTAAGTTTTTGGGTGAGCAGCCCTGCTCCGTGTGGGTGTAATTCCCTGTAATGGCCTCTTCAGAGCAATGTACCTTCCAGTAGGACATAGTTATCCGTGTGACTAATGCTAGTCATGTGCAATTCCCTCCCTCTCTCATACTGCTGCTAGGGGAACAAGCAAGTGTGCAGGGTATGTTTTGTGTCAGCAGGGTTTGGGTTTTCCCACCCTTGCGTACAATGTAAAATGTATTTCTTCAACTGGCTCTGTTTTCTAACATTTGCCGCACAACATGCAGAAGCTTATGAAAGTTTTATGCTCCTGTATATCTAAAGGTCATGTCCTCACATAAATACAGATCACTAAAAATTCTGGTTTTGAAAGTGGTTTCACTGCTTCATTGGGAGTAAGTAAATTATCTCACCTTCTCTATCTCCGAGAGACCTAGACCGACACGAGCTAAACCATGGCAGATAGGAACCGAGTAAAACAAAGAGAAGACAACATTTTCTGGGTGTGCATGTACTCAAGTGATCCAACAAGAGGAAACATACCTGAATTCTATTTCTCACGTAGCCAGTAAGGGAAAGGTGTCTTACAAATGAAACCAGGGCTATAGACAGGCCCTCAAAACCAGCAGAACCACCGCTGGTTGCTTTCAGCAGACAAATAACCCCGTGCTGCATCAATATGCCAACGCCTGCACTCTCAGCAACCTCTGCAGCAGGACAGAGCACGCAGTGATGGCCCACAGGCCCCTCAACTTTGCCTACAGTAAGTTCCCCCACACCCTCTGAGCACAATACTAATAATGAACATAAGTTAAAGCGACACCTGGGCTTAAAGGCAATGGTAAGCAACCACAGGCATGTGATGCTTCTGACTGGTACAGTAAGTTGAGATGCTTGCTCAGGTAACATTTCTTTCACTGTGCAACAATCTCCCCCAAATCCACCTCCCCACGGGCTTTCCATTCACCACATTCTTCTCACTGTGATGAGCTACAGATATAAGCAAGGCAAAGCATCTATGGAGAGAGGTACCAGCAACATTTTCATTAAACCAGCTGATGTAGCTGAATACCTTATCTCAGCCATTCTTTCATTTCCTGTTGTTCCCCTCTCACAGCCTGTTTTGATTTAACACTATTCATTCAGGCAGAAGTACTCCACATAGGTAATGTGAGGCTTATAAGACATAAAATGTGTGTGCACGCACGTGTATGTGAACACACATGCACACTTGCCCATTATTCCCACACCATCCATATCTGTAGTCTAGACAAAGCTACAAGAGCCAGAAGTGGGGAACAGGAAAGGAAAAAAAAGGTGAGGATTGCATCAGTGTCACCAGAGCCTAAACTGGGGTGGGGTGGGGGGGAGGAAGTAAAAACCTGCATGTTTCTCACTGAGCTGGGATATGACCTTCCATCAACCCTGGTCCACATAGACTCAGAAGGTATTAAATCACCTCTGTGGCAGGAGCCCAGTAATCAAGAGCCACAATCCCATAAGAATTAAGTTGATGGACTAATTTGCCTTTGGGCTGCAGAAGGGCATGCTTTCAACTGCAGGGGCTGAGCAGTGGCTGAAGCTGTGCCACAAACAGCTGCGATGAATCTACCCAGGAATGAGGGGGTGCTAGCAGTAGTGAGAAAGCTTCCTGAGAAGGCTAAAAGTCCGCAAAATGGACTGGCACCCATTTTTCTGCCTCTTGGAAACGGGACAGCAGCAAACTGCATGGGGGGTGGAGGGACTTTATTAAGACATGCTCATAAATTACTCCAAGTATGACCTTGGTAATGGAAAATTATTTTTTTTAATCACTTATTTGCTATTTAATTCTTTGATTTACCCTGCTGGAAAAATAAAATATGCAGTACAATTTCCTAAACCACAAGACTTCACCACAGACCATCTCATCTTTGTGCTGGTATCCAAACACAACAGGCATGGGATATACTCCTTCATCTCTTTGGGTGGTAAATTGTTACTCAGTCCATGGAAAATAAAAGGAACAGATGCAAAGAAACAAAATCACGGTCCTCCGTCTCGCAGGTTGGATGAGGCAGTCCCATCTCCACAGCACCACTGCGAAGCCTAGGGAGTGGGTCCTTGCCATGAGGGTGTTGGTGTGAGTGATTGACAACTGCACTGCGGTAAATCCACATTAACACTTACGGGTTGAAAGCAGCCAGGTTGACAAGAGCCTCACAGCAACAGATGAGTCAGATTTGAACGGATCTTAATTGAAGACAGCAGCGTGGCTGGACATTTTGCACCAATGTGCTAGCCACCTGCTTGCAGGGTAGGAGAAATGCTAGGCATGGCTCCATTCATCTTGAAAGGAGAATATTTCCCAGACGCCAAGCAAGTCTGTGAACTGACTGGCTTCGACCAAAGGCAGCCGTAAGATCTCAGGCACATTTTAGCAGAACATCACCAGGGTATAAACACCAGCGTTATTACAGAATACGTAATCTATTACGTATGGGCTTACGCACAGGGGATAAAACTCTCTTGAAACCAATTTAAAGTCAAGCCAACTTGTAGCTAGAAACAAGCCATTACTCCAAATTTGATTGCTTTTATTTGAATAGGACTTAAGAAACAGTAACGACTTCAGTTTTTTGGTGGTTCTTCATTTAATGGCAGAAAGAATTGGACTAAGTTTGACACAGTGCCTTACTGTCTTGTTCAGCCATTTGTAGTGGGATGTTATTGGTGATAACTGAGACATCTTCCAGATGTGAGAGAAATGTTCTCTCATTTCTAGGATTCCTGTTTTACACCAAATACACGCAAAAAGAAGTTCATACTGGAGGGGGCATTATTTATCCTCTTTCCAGTCAAATAGGTAAGAAAAATGACAGACATTCAGCACAGACAACATGACATACATGGCCAAGAGAAAACACATAGAGTTAGTCATTTATGAGTGTGTTTTTCCCCACCCCATACAAGGTCAATTTTAACATTGGTGATTGCATCTACTGTAGGATTTTTTTTTCCATGAACTTAATTATTGTATGCAGTATAAGCATTCTGTTAAGGCTTTGTCTTTTAAATTGCATTTCTGTTTGACTTCATTATTAATTTGAATTCTGAGGTCATTTGTGTGCACAAATGAAGTTTCATGTCAGCCTGTTATTGCATACAGGAAGAGTAACATTATGAGAAAAAAATATACAACAGCAAATATTTTTCCTCAATTACAATCACATTTAACTAAAAGTCCAATAAATATATTCAGCAAAACAGGAGCAAAAAGGGTTCCTGCTTTTACCAGCTGAAAATCTTACAAAAATTTCATTTTCATTTCATTTTCCACCTCAACCCCCAAGGCTGATTGAAATACAGTGCTTGAAACTGGCATCTCAGAGATATTTTTTTAGAGCTTTGCAAATTTCTACCTATATAAGTGATGGGGTGTCTACAGACGCAATTGACATATAGATTGTTCTCCCTAATCGCTACCTCTGTATCTCACCTGAATGCTTCTACATTTGTCACTGTCACCCACAGACAAAAAGCTTCAATTCTGGCATCTGTTTGAGGTGACAGTAATTTAAAATATCTATGAAGTATGAACCCAAAGATAATTCATTTCAGAGCTGTACGCTTTCTGTGCATAGATTTTCTGAAGTTTATTTGAAAAAGAAAAGGCAGGCTGGGTATGGGGAAGAAGACAAGGAGAAGGCCACAGATTTTTACCTACGGGCAGTGATTTAGCTTTTGTTTTTCTTAATTACAGCTGGCAACTTTAACTAACCAAGGATGGTTTGAATCCATTGATAATTCATAAAGCTAAAGCCATAATAGCATAACAGATGGCCATTTTATGTGCTGACACACAAGACTTTCAATGGTACTGAGCTTAAGTCCACGCAAAATTCAATTTTCTTCTAAGATTTCCAGGTACCATCCCCAACCCACCCTCCCACTTCTGCCCGTGCCCTAGCAATTACTGGAAGGAAAAAGATGTTGCCCAATGAAAGTATTTTTGGGTTTCTGAAATGCACCAGAAATCCTTGAAAAGATCATTATAATGATAATCATTATACTGATCCACCCAAGGTAAATTCCACTACCAAACATATCTGGAAAATACCAGGCCTTTTATAATGAAAATGTAACCAAATCTGTTGATCCCAGATCTTTGTCCATATCCCTGCTGCCACAAACTGTCACCTGCAAATATAAGGTGAGGAGTGTGCAGTTCTGTCACTAAACAGTTCTCTGTCACTAAACTGTTCAGATGGACACAGCAGCTGCTGTGGGAAGGTATCTGCTGCTCTGAATAGCTCAGGTATCGATTTTCAAAATGTACTACAAAAAAAAAATCAGAGATGAAATTAAGGTTTATGACCAATTTCCATGAGGTCATTCAATTTTGTTTAAATTGAGAAATTGTCAACATTTTATGATGTAAAATGTCATTCTGAAATACCTCCAGAACTTATTAACCTGGACTTCAAGTATCATTGGATAACTGTTTTAATCATGTGTGATTCAGAGCAGAAGCACTAAATCTGTTGTCAAGAAGTTTATCTCACAGACCAAGATGTTTATGGTAACACGGAGCAAAAATCACATTAAATGACCCTGATTAAACAAATAACTTCAGCATTTGCCTGTTCTTCCTGTACCACTGAAGAGAGGGGTCAGGTATGGCTATCAGAGAAGGCAAGGAGAAATGAACATGGGAGGCATGTTTATCTGTACAGACCAGGTATCACCTAAACTATAACTAAGCTTGGGGGTTTTCTTCAGACCTCCATCTACTGACCCCCAAAAAGATGAAGTTGCCCTTCCCAACAAGGTAACAGTTGGCAGCTCAGCACCTCACTGGGGACATCCACCTCCCCGATATTTTGATGCTGCTCTAAGGTACTTCACCCATGGGAAAAATTTTTTTTCTCTTTCCTTACTCCATAGAGCATTTGTAGGAGGGAATCTGGGGTAATACGCCCTGTTTCTTTCCACCTGATCGCAGCAGATATAAGGCTATTTCTGTTTCGTATCTGCCCTTACCTTTCCCAGATTCCAAAACATTTTTTCTACAACTTTTCAAACCTAGTCCATACCTTCCAACTTACCTCCTCCTAAAAGCTTTATTAAATGTGAATCTGACAGAGAAATGTGAAAATATGTGCTTTTAAATTCAAGATCTTCTCTTAAAACTGCTTACAGCTTCGCTAAAATTTAAACATTCAAGTCAAAATAATGTATAATTTTTTTAAAACACTAAAGCCCTAATATGCACTAGCAAGGGACTGATGTAATCCCAAAGCAGCAGTACTTGCACCAGCACAAAACCAACGCACGCACTATCAGAATCCACTTTCACAAACAGTATTCTTTGAAGTGTTCGTTCTCCTCACACTAGACACACTGAACTTAATGTTTTAATAATTAGCATTAAAAGGTCTGGACCTTAAAAAAATACAATAAGCAACAAATAACATAATCCACATAAAAGACAAAAAGCATTTTTTTCATTAGATTGATTTTCCTTAAATGCATGTAAAATATCACATCATAAAATGTATGTGAGGAGACCTTTTACTGCATGAACAATTAAGGAGTTTTCTTTTTCTCCCTTTATTTATATAGGCAACTGGCTACCACCCCACAAACCACTTGGCCAAACAACCTGTTGGACTCTTTCCAGGAAGTCATTGAGACATTCACCAAAAAAATCAAAGGCTGTAATTACACTTTCATCGTATGTTCCAACTCATCCAAGAATAGTCAAGACACATTAAAGACAACAATCTCATCTGAAGCTAATTACTGACAACTAGCTCAATACTGCTTATAGAACTCATCATCTTTGATTTTCTTCATTAAAGAGCAGTCTAATCAGTTCCCATGTTGCTCAAAGTATTTATTGAAAGGGGTATATAATTTCGTGGCAATGAATTCCAGTTCCTGGATTTCTTGAAATTTTTGAACCCCACCATCCCACGAGGTTGTCCATCGTGAGTCAAATTTCGGTCATAATTCTACCAATACAAAGACTGATCAAGTGAGAGAAAATAAAACAAAACAAAATGCAAACACAAAAAGAAGCACTGCTACGTTCATTAAAAGATTTTTTTTCCCCACAGATAAAAAGATTTTGTAATCAAATGTTTTACAGATTCTTTCCTCAGTCAAATGCTCAGAACATTTAATAATTTTATTTTTCCTCACAAAACCCTGGTTGTAAAAAAGCACTGTTGCTCTTAGGCAACTGAGGCACTTAGGAAGTCTGGGGCCAAACAGAGAGTTTCAGCCAGGTCTCCAGAATACAAAGATGGTCTTCAAACTACTGACAATCCTTTCCTATTGCTATTCTCAAACAGCAGCTGCAATAACTTCAGGCTAACCACATTCTGGCTGAAGCACTGTTGGAAACCAGACTGATTAAACCAGCACTGCTGAAGAGATTTCCTTAACCAACATGGTCAGCTAGTTTTCAGGAGATTTTTTTTTTTCCCTGGGGGAGGTGCTGGGCAAGCTATGGAAAACAAATAAATGTACAAGATACACAGTTTATTTCTAGCACAGTTTTTGAGTGTGGCCAGCAGAAAAAGAGGATTTAAAATCCCATGCAATATGCAGTTTGATGAGCTCTTTCTGTGCACTCATTTGTCCATACTAGCTCAGGAATGTGCTTGCAGTGTTCAGAAGAGATTTCTGAGCGGGCTTCTTTCTCTAACGCCAATCCCAAAGCTTTAAATATGCGTAGTACCTTTTGTATTTGTAACAATACTGCCTCATATTCTGCTTAGTGTTTTACACGAGGCAGAGGAGATCCTGGCACACAAAGAAATTCTTTAGACTGAAAGGTTTTCCTACCAGAGCTACCTGAGCCATCCTCAGTTTGACCAAGTAGATATACATTCAAACCCTCTCCCAAATGGCATTTTCAGGAGAAGCTGTCAAACCCCACTCAGTTTGACAGTTCTCTATAGCTGTGCTCTGAAAACAGCTTCTAAAACAACCACTTCCAGTTATTTCATCTTTATGCCATCACCAGTAGGAAACAGCAATCAGTATTTCCTTTTAATGAACTGCATCTTAGTGCTATCACACAGCATTACTGACTGCTAAATGAAATGAGATATCATCCTCTGGCAGAAGGGCTACTCATTTCATATCCTCTGTGCACATGGGTGTGCATGTGTTTCAAGGGGACTTATACACGTGTATTCATCACATTTTTGATGGAAATCAGTATTCTGTTCAAAACAAAATAAATAAAGAAAAATAAATAAAGAGCCATAACACCCAGAGGTCACACAGGTGTGAAGTGCTTTGTAAGTCTCACTTGTTGCCTTGGTTAAAGTATTTCACTTCAGCAAAGTGTGCTTTTTTGGCATCACTGGTGAGCAGAACTTGTGGGGATTGCTCTCCCTGTCCAACTGGGAGGAAGCCTCAGCAAACCCCAGGCCTGCTATTGCCTCCCACAGAAAACACAGGAGGAGGCACTCCAGGAAGATCTGGGTGGCAGCAAGGCATGCTGAAGACAGATTTTAAATCTTCGGGAACCAGCTGTTGCTTAGTAATTGGTATAAACCACTTATCCACATGTAGGCCTACATCCTGCTAACCCAGAGTCCTGTAATGGAGATATATCAAACATCCTGTTTGCTAAAACTAAGGTCATACCAGAAAAGCTCCTACTCTAAGGTAATTCTCGATCATATCTGTACCTTTCCACATCTGAAGACATCCAAAAACAAATGTTTTATTTCTTTCCTCATGTCAAGCTCACCCCTCATGTGTTGAAGTGGCTGCATGCTTCTTCCTCCTCACCTGCCCCAGCTTTCCCTCAGTGATCCCAGACACCAGTTACTGGCACTTGCCAGCTCTGTTCTGTGGGTCCATTGCTCAGTAAATATGCTGTTGTCATTGCTTGTAACAGGTCACAGGTTTTGTGTTGTGCCAACAGTCAGCCTGGGCCTGGTGTTGTCTCGGCCTGCCTGGAGCTGCACCCGAGCTTGCTCTGTTGTAAGAGCAATTATCTAATGACTGGTTGGTGACCATTACCTACTTGGCTTCACCTTTATCTTAAGTCTGTAAAATCCTAAGGTGTAGGGCTTACATTTAGACAGAAGATGGCAATAACAAGTACTACCCAGGAATCAAAACTACAACACAGCATGGCAGGCACAGGATAGCAGCATGGGCACAGGGTGATCCCAGGGCCATAAGCTGCTGGTAACCAGTGGCCTTGGAAGATGGGCAAAAAGAGATGTAGTGGTAACCAAGAGATAAAAAGAACATGTCTCTGACATAAGTCAAAAACATTGTATACAGTAAATTCTGATGTCAAATGGAATTACAGACCAATGAAGAAGGAGCAAGGTGTAGACCATGTTAGCAAACAAAAACACCTGCAAGTTGATCCTAAAGTGAGGAGAGAGAAACCCTCACTATCATGCCAAACTCTTCTGAAGGAGGGACTCAGGATACTGAGGATGCAGACAACTCACCAGAAACCTCCCAGGGCACCAAGATTGAAACCAATGACCTTAGGACCCAGAGGGTAAATGTAACATTAGAGAAAGGGGCAGATACTAGAAAATAGGTGCACACATCATAGTAACTGGATTTAATTTGAAGTTCAAGAGTCAGCATTACTGTAACTGGAATAATAACAATCCTCTGATTAAACAATTACGACTTCAATTATACTAACAGTAAGTTCTTGGCTTTGCACATCAGGAGTGTGTTTTTTGCCTGGAACAAGATCTTGAGTGCAACAAACTGGTGGGAATTCAAGGAATCTATTAACTGGGATGCAACAATTTAGTAACAGTAACATGCTCAATGGGTCATCAAACTCAAACTAGTTCCTCTTTCAAAAAGGGGCCAGGGTGCCTTTGAAGAGTCAGAGTACTTAATAGGGAACAGCAGAAAGAACATGATACTTAGAGGAGTAAAACTGTTGACACCAACATTTTTGCTGCTTCACAGCCTCAGAAACGGTGATATTTCAAAAGGGAAAAATTGCAAATCAATACAAAGCACCAATTCAAACAGCACCCAAACCCCAGGCAGATGACACATATCACAGAGCACCATTAACATATGTTGCTCATAAACTACACCACTACCAGCTCATTACTTGGAGATGTTTATGGTATGTTCTACATGGAGTTATCTTGTCTTAAGGTATCATATGCATAGATCACAGTAACAAGATCCACACCTAAGAGAAACTATCCATCTCAGGGCCAGCTTCAGCTGTGAGCAGCGGTAAAGAAAGAGTGCTATTTCCAACTCATTCAAGCTCCAGAAGAAAGGGCTCCACAAATTCCTCAAGGTTGTGCCTCTGAACAAGTGTCACGCTCTTGCAGGGAGAGATCAGCCATTCCCATGGCTTTTTTTGCATCACCTTTGCATGTTTGGGGCTGAACATTATTATTAGCTTTTCCATCCCCACTCTCCTCCAAACAGGGCAGGCAGTCAACCTGCACAGCACCAGAGAAGTTATAGCAGCAACAGAATCTGGCCAGACCTAGCACCTCTAAGGTGAAACTCTGGCCAGTAAGTCAAAGGGGATTTGCCATTTTGCCTAGATTTTACACCACACATCAGATGCTGCCAATTAAAAAGTCAAAACAGTGGAATTCTTGCAGTTATATGGTTGGCAGAAAGAATAAAGAAGCTGAATCCATAAATAAGGAAGTTTGTTGAAAAAAAAAAAAAAAAGAAAAAGGAAAATATGGCTCTGTAATCCCTAGAAATAATAAAACCTAACATTAGTGGAAGCTAAATTGATATCTAACATGAGTTTTAGTTCTGATTTTAGAGCAGGAGCCCTAAATCTTGTGGTTTTCTTAGAATAAGACTTTATTAATTGCAGAATCAAATTCTCTAGAAATCACTCATTTTGCTTTTACCCTGTGTTTTATTGTTGGACTAAGGCACATCAAATTTTGCCAAGAAAGGGTAAGATCCTGTATAATATAGCTGCTCTAGGGATGGTAAGAGACTGTATAAATCCTCCCAAAGGAAGGGATTTTTAGTTTTGTAGAACTATAAATATAAAGCAAATGGAATTGCTTAAGATTCCCTATTTGCCCTATTGGTTCTTGTTCATCTTATAAACTAAATGCAATAAAAGAACAAAGACTATTTTCCATTTGTAAGGATTGTTTCTCCATCAGAGCTGCTCAGACAGAGTTCATTTTCCAGTTGGTGAATTCAGATTGAAGACGTTTCTTTTTCTCATTGCTGTATTTGGCACAACTTCTCTAGTTTTCAAAAATATAGTATCATGTCAATGCTTTACGCTATAACTTTAATGCTAAGTAAAGCCCTGAGCTTTGTCTGCTCAAGAAAATAAACATGTTCTTAGAAAACTGAAAAAAAAAATGAAGTCATTTATATGCTCCTTTGTGGGAGCTCTTGATGAAATATCTAAAATAGCAAATATGGTGAAGAAGTTTAGTAAATATTCAACAGTTCATTCCTAATTTACCCAAGCCTGCAAATATTTTTAAAGGAAAACAGCAAACTACATGACAAATAATCTGTAGGAGTTGCTGAGTGCTTTCTACCTGGAATAGAAAAGGAAGTTATTTATTTATGTACTGATTTATGGATCTGCTAAAATCAGGATGGGTTCCTATTTTTCAGACTTTTACTAGGGTCTTTTGCAATCAGACCATGATTACTTCAGGCCATTGTATTTAAAAATACGCGTACAAAGTTAATAGATCCTGTTTTCTTTTTATATGTGTAGGGACAGAGTGAAACCGAGTTAGTGAGAACAATTTTACATTACTTCAGTAGTAACCCATGTCAGCTCTGAAAAAAATGGTGAATGTTAATCATGCAGTTCACTCTCCTGGGTCCTCTTGGTTTATTTTTACTGAGTACACATATTGATGGCAATGGAGAGGCTGTAGAGAAAGGAGGTACAAACTATGCAAGAGCAATCCATCATGCAGAACAGGAGGAAAAGAAAATTTTGCTACTCATGAGAATTTAACAGAAAATACATAGAAAATCTTTCATACAGGTTGGAACACACACAATCCCTGTTCTTGAGAAATACTTGAGTATTTGAGTATGAGTAGAGGAAAAAATACATTTGAGTATGAGTGGAGGAAAATAACTCAAATTCATCCTCACTGGCATATACCATTGGTCCTTCATCTATTTTTCAAAAATACAGGTGATGAAACTTAGTAAATATAGGACTGTTGAATGTGGTTCTACACAAAACCACTCAGGAAGACTTCTAGCTGTTACAAGTTCCACTATATCCCTTCGTGAACTCATGCAACCGTCTACATAACATCACATATGTATTTAAGCCATCTGAATCATGTATGCTAAGTCAGAAGTTGGAAGATTTTCACAACCCACACTACTAGCCACAGTATATTTACATACTACTTAGAAATGAAATGCAGTGGCACACCTTTCCCACACATACGTTGATAAAGGAAAAGAATTTTGGATTTGAGTAGCTGCAGAAACATCTTGCAACCTCTTTGCAACAATTTGTTATGACCTCTCATAAATCAAAACAGTGTTGTTTAGCAGCCAATGAAAACATCTGTACAGAGGACAAAGAAATTAGTCCACACTCACATGCAAAGATGATTAAAATCAAATTCAGGCATCAATAATTGATCCCGGGTGTCCTTCTATTCTTTGACCCATAGCTGTCAGTTGTCACTGATGTAGTTAGACAGTTAGAAAACTTTGTTGTTATTTTTTTGTTGTTGTTTTTTTTGTTTTCCGAGGTGATTTGGCAGGTTTCTAAAAGCTTTTAAGAGTCAAATCTAGGAATTCATGCAATAAATATCATTTTTGTAGAAGCTGTAACAATTAGACTTGTTTTCCAAGAATCTTAAATCATTTGATATGGAGCATTATAGACCAGGAAAATAGCAATCGTGTGGGGATAAAAGTTGCTTGCACTTTTTCTTTGGATGCTAGCCATAAGAGCAAAAATTTTTGTGACAGTTTTGAAAGAGAGTTGGAGGTACATTGTAAAGTGAGCAATATACTTTGATCATTCACATATTATGCAGAGGTGCAAATAGTTCAAGATGACAAGCCTTTTTCCTTCCATAAAGCACAGGCAGTTGCAGTCAAAGGCCAGCAAAGACTGAGTTCTTCAACTGAGAAGCACAACAGATCCACAGCAGGCTTTCTTATTTCTTGGGCTTATTTGCTTGTTTATTTATTTCTGCCATTTCTCTTTATTTTAAGAAATTAGATCAATTTGTTTTACACAGGGGTTACTAATATCTACAATTGAAATTTCAAGCGGCAACCCCCAAACATCATGTGGGGAAGGGAGAAGAGAGGAAAAATCTGTAAGGGGTCTCCGCTTTTGTGTCGGTAAAGACCCAGGAATGATTAAGCATTGCTCTAGTTTTGGCAGTTCATGTCCATAAAGAATTACAAACTGATGATTAAAACAGAGACAAAAATGTTACTGGACATTACAGAAAGATGTACAGATTACCAGTCAATTAAGAGTTGTCAGAGTATTCTCATCTTGCTTTTATTATTCACACTTAGATGAACATTGTTGACACCCAGTTAGCAACTCAGGACTGCATTTATTCTGTTAAGCACACAGAACGTTTTCATGTAAGTTTTTCATTTATTTGCACTCCATTTGTTAGACGGGAATAAAACAGAGAAATACTGTCTTAAATACTTACTTGCTAAGCCAAAACAAGGATGCTACAAAGACAGAAAGACAACTGGTTACTCTGAAAGGTCATATTATTTTAAGCAAACTTAAGCAGTGATGGCCTGTGATTATGAAGATCTATAGCCTTGCTGTAATCACAAGCCTAAAATTAATTTACAAATCAAACATGTGCAAGTGGCTGATTTCTCATTTGCTTCAAAGTGGAGGTAGAGGTAACATTTCTCATTATCTATTTAATGGCAAAGGGCCTTTTAAAGCAGGTCTCAACTAAAGAATAAAAGGATCAGAATTAAGCATTTAGCCTCTCCCAAATTCCCATCTCTTCTTTTCCACCCTAACCCTCAATCTAACACAAAATGTACAAAAACTGGAAAACTAAAAAAAGAACAGTTGTGGAGCTCCCTTGGCTGTCAACATCCTATCAATCTGCTCCTGACCTGTATCCCTCCCTTTGTCTGTTTCTTTCTTGTACTTAGGCCATAAAACTCCTCAGAGAAGAGAATGAATACCTTCCTCCTAATTTTAGGAAACGCTTGGCAAGATTCACAACCAGGATGGTACCACACTGATTAAGAATCAAAATTAAGACTTGTTAGAAAAGAGAAAAAACTATAGGGCTCAGTACCTTTGCAGCCAACCCAGTAGAGAACCATGTGGTGGACCCTTACAGCGATGCAGGTCCTGGTTTTGTTTTGCAGCACGTCATCTATTCAGGGTGTGTTATCAGTCCATAATTTAAAAGCAGAGTTTGTAGAAATGAGACTGAAAAGCTCACTCCTTTGTGAGGAAGTCTTGCAGTCCTTCCTGATACAAGAAAAGCACGCAAGTGGAAGACATTGGTTGAGACAAAAATGGTGGTCCTTAACGCACAGTAGTGCTGCAGTAAGACTTAAAGTCATGTAATTCTTTCCATTGTCACATTACCGGCTAAAACAATTTCTATTTTCCCATTTTTCCTAGAATGCTTCATAGGAAACCTGCAACCTACTATGCCTGGGAACAGCAGGCTGAACCCAGCCAAAATAGAGAACCAATAATGCTCCAAATTAACAGCCAAAGGCAAGGGAACCAAAGCTTCTACACAGCAAAAAAAGGAGGAGTCACACTTGTGTCAAATGTATTCAAAATGTTTAGTTTATGTTGATAGGACAAGAGAAGTTCTGCTGATGGGTGAACATTAATATTTCTGATGTTTCCTTTTGCCCCAAAGGCCACATAACAGAACCTCATACAAGTGCTCCAGAAAACAGTAGCAGAAAAGCCTTGCTGTAGGAAGCACTCTGTCACACCAGAAGCCACTGTGGCTCATACAGGAGAGAGAGATACATTTCTTGGTGAAAATACTCAGTTGCTCTTGGTATAAAGGAGTAAGTGCAGGGTTACATATGAGTTTAAACTCACAGCCTCCTAACCTTGCAGTCGTGACTGTGCTGGGAGATTTCAGACTTTTCTGCTTTTCAATATCCAGTTGGAACTTCATACAAAGAGGCAGATTTTCATGAGGTAATTAAAATCTTGCTGGAAATGAGATTTTTCACAGACTTCATCAATTTAAAAGCAGAGGCATTCAAACATACTGCATGTTTTTGACTCCTGGACAACATACAGTCTTTTCTTCTACCAGCTCTCATCATTACCCATGCAGAAGTCCCCTACAATTTTCATTAAATTAGATTAAGCCCACAATCTTTATGCTATGATCAAAGTGCATGCAGATGTTGAGATTGCAGGAGGCGTGGACTGCAAAAAATGGTATGGGGGGAAAGGGAGAAATAGTAACTGCATTACCAAGTAAACCAGGTTGTTTGCTACCTGGTAGTAAACCAAACCTAACGCAATGAGGTTATATGCTCTCAAGACACTATCATTTCTATCTGATTTAATTTCCTTTGTGATTAACCTCACGAAAGAGAATACCTTAGGTGTCCTAAAAACATTTCTCACCATTTTATGCCTTTGGAAAGAATGACCCAAACAAATATTGCTCTTTTAAGGTCATATTCTTCTGAACAATATCATCGAAAACACATTACTCCTTGACCTGTACAGCCTACAGACCTTTACATGTTACTATCTAGGAGAGTCTCATTATACTTTTCAGTACCTGGGGACAAGAGGACAAGATTTTTCCAGACACACCACTACAATTCATTAACCTTTATTTCTTATATTATGTGTTTAAGTCCAAAAGATGCCTGTGACACAGCATGGAAGTATTTACCATGCACAGAAGAATTAGGTAAGACTATTTTACCCTTTTTCCTTTTTAGTGCCTAATTGTTTTCAAACTCCTGACAGAGTTAATTAGACAGAAAGAAAATTAAGGAAAAAAAATTGTACTGGCATTTGGCATTCTGAAGGCCCTGTTCTTAATTTCCTCCATTCTTTCATGTAATAATAGTTTTGGTTAAGCCTCCGGATACATGGTAAATTGGACCGAGTTTGAGCCCTTCCTCTTAATAGCTTTTCTTGTAAAAATGTCCAATTTGAATAAATACAATAGGTCCCTTTAGCACATAAGGTATTTGGAGGGGAAATCACAGAGTAGAAATTGATTAAAACTTTGACAAAAGATTCCTAGCTTTAGAAAAAAGAAAAGGTTCATTCAGAGCTCTGCTCAACTCCCCTGTGATGCACTGTTATGATTCAAACCCACCAAGGTGTGCACAGGGAGTAAAACAGAGCTGGATCCCCTTCCTTTTGGCTCGTTATACTCGAGAGGTAATTAACTCTTGAGCAGCTGTGATTAGATAGGCAACTGATGGCATTACATGCCTTTCTGGAGCAGGGGGTGGCTTTGCAGGACAGGGTAAGAATGAGAAACAGCTTTCCAAGGCTAGCAAAGGGAGCAGGTAGAAAGCAACGTAATGCCTAAGCATGGTCAAATGCTTAGAAGTTGGTCTGAAATTTGAGTTTTCAGAGGACAGGAGCTAAATTTTATTGCATTTCCAAATAAGTCTGTAATTGTTTCCAATTGCTGTGCTAATGCAGTCACCTTTAACATACCATGTTTAAAAAAAAAAAGAAAAAAGAAAAGAAAAGACCCACGCATGTCTACAAAGCCTCAAGAACATTCTAATTCCCTCACACCCAGGAGCTCTCTTTGCAGAACTGATGAAGCATGGATTATATTCCCTACTTTTAACCTCTGTTTTCCTCCCCTAATTATTCTTTTCTTACCCTACCCCATAATTTTATTTATTTATTTATTTGTTACCTCTCCTGCCTGCCCTAGTAAACCCGTACTCATCTCCTTTGTTTTGTTTATAAACATCCATAGCAGCTGTTGATCCATTTAGGATTTCTTTCTTTTTTTTTTTTTTTTAAGTACCGCTGCACCTGAAGAGGTTACTGTCTCCCACAGTTTGCTGCTGCTAGAAGCTATCCTCCCACTGATTGGCCTGTTGGACTCTTCTCTGGCTACTTTCAATCAAAATGAGACAGGTTACCAAAGGCATACAATTTGAACTAATTAACCTAGCCTAGATCCTTTTTTGCTTAACCAGGTGTGGGGTCATCCACACGACCAACTCAGCTGGCAGCTGCGAGGGGATGAAAACCTCTGGGAGGAAGGATGTGATGAGCAGCCAGTAACCATCGCACTTCCTCTTCCAGCTGCATCCACAGCTCTCTCCCTCTTAAAAAACAGCCCCGATCCCACTTGCAGAGGGTCATGCTTTCCTCTGCAGACTAACCGAACACGCAGTCAATTACTAGCAGGCTGAAATCCGAGAAGAGAAACTCCAGTACAGCTCTTCCTTATGCTGTCCCAAAAGCACTTACTACTCTCTGAGGACCTCCTCTGGCTACAACTTGGCATTTGTAGGCCATCCGTTTTCTTCCCTATGCATGTACCCTCAACACCATTTGCTTGTTCCTCTTCCTGATGCTGGGTCCGCCCCAGGTTTCTATAACCTTGCTCTCATCCTCTTCCTCCCTAGGTGCTCCAGCTAAACCATGTCGAGTAAATGAGCTCATCTGGGGGTCTTCACACAGCAGTGCTTGGGCACTCCCAGCGACCACCCCCCTCACTAGTTCAATTAGACCAAGAATAATTTGAAATGAGACTTGTGTTGCAGATGCTTATAAAATGCTGGCTGTTCCAAGGTTCGTAATTGTTAGGCATCCCTGAACCATTACCGTACCTACATTGGCTGAAATAGCCTTTGCAAATAGTCTCCCTGAAGTTTTCTTGTGTACCTTTGCGACATCATATTTTTATCCGTGTCTTAGTACATATATTCATCATGCTCCAAAAATTACCATGCTAAATTTTTATTAAAAGATCCCTTTTTTCTACTTCCAACTAGGTAGAAGTGCAAAAGTGTCATTTTTCCATTTACAGAAACCCCTACTTTTGCCTCGATTTCTAAAAAAAAACCAAAACAATAAAAAAAAAAAGCAACACCAGAAACGTCACAAAGTGTGCACTAGAAGTGTCATCATCCAATAAAGCTCCACATGTGCAAAAAACAGCCTTAAAATAGAGGTTCTATACTGACAAAATTATAGCCAGCAAGAGGAAACAAAAGGTAGTTATGTACAACTTATGAATATTGTTACTAGCCACCAAAGGAGAGCCCAGGGTATATTTCAGAAGTTCGAGAATGAAATCTCCTGGCCAATATTATAATAGCATTCCCAAACACGTCCAAATGAGTTTTTATTTCATCTTGAGGAAGCACTGTGACTGTGCCTCTTCAGGTCCCACCACAGGACTTTCAAAAACACAAGGTATGTGAAAACCTTTTGTTCTGCAAACCAGGGGAGGAAAGACCTGGAGTGTATCTATGTGACACGGGAGCTGGGAGGAAACCCAAGCAGGGTGAGCTGTGCAGGAAAAGAAAACACTCTTTGGTGTGTTTTGAACTAGCACAGGTGTAGTGGCATCAATTCCTCATGGGATTTATGCATGTGTAGCTCAGAAGGTCTTAAGGAACCAAATTTAATTATCAAATAGTGTAGAGGAAGACGCCATTCAGCAAAACATGTAATTACATAGACCGATATGGTTTACAGATGGTGAAGAACTGCAGCACATTGTCACAGACTTTGCTAAGCCAAAGCCAAAATCCCGCTTGTCCTTCCTAACACGTCAGAAGTGAGGACTAACACCTCTACAGGAAAATAGTCTTAAGGCTTTAAGACCCTACCATCAGACTGGTCATCTTGCCAGTTGAGAAAAAAATCAAGTATCCTCAAATCAGCCTTGCTGACAGAAAAAAACAGGTAAGGCATACAAAACAAGCATACTCTGGAGCCAAAGACCACGGTGCTTTAAAGCTAAGTGCTGTAGGTACCAACATGAATGATTTCAGCTAGAGGAGCAAGGGGGAGCCAAATCTTTCTCCAGGTTTGCTCCTCTGTTCAAAGCAACATTGAAACATCTTCAATAAGTAGGAACTAGTAGGAAATCATTGGTGTAAGTATTTCTCAGGAATAAGCATATGGAGTAAGCATACATTAGCAAGTAGCATAGCATAATAGAAGCGGATCTACAGAGTGAAGCTACTGGTGATGGAGACAAAATATCCCCACTGTTGGTCCTTCAGGGGCTTTTACTTCAAGAGTAGCCATAGCCTGGTCCCATGGGTTGAATACCCACTAGCAGGTTGAATGTACTTTTGATTTACTTGCAACTGAAGGAAATCAGTTCACATACTGCTAAGACTGCTCCACAAAGTGCACCAGTGCATGGGGAGTGCAGATGAGCCGCTGATGCATGCCAAAGCTCACTAACACGCACTAATGTAACTGTTAAACACATAAGAGCATCTACCTAAGCCTTCTTCAGGACTCAAAACCTCCTGGCCAAAAGATATTCGGCTTTCTTCCTAACCAGTTAGTGACCACTAAAATTAAGCCGCTTTTAAGCTTTAGAACCCTGTATCTGATAATTTTTATCTACATGTTTTGAGAAATGGTAAAGTGTAGCTGAGGTGAAGACACGTGGCAAGACTGTTCCAGATGGCCAGAGCTGCAGAGGAAAGAAACTGGATAACACTGGTGTGTTTCAGACCTCATGGGGAAGAAATTAAAATGAGTAAGTTAATGATAAATTATGAAAGAAGTATGTGCCGTGAATATTAACCACACACACTGTACTTTGTGAAACTGTCTATCTCTGAAGGAATAGTGTTGTAGCCACAAGAGAGCATCAGTTTATTTAGGGGAGATGGGAACACTGTAGGGAATAGGGATCCTACAGAGCTAAAGAAATTGTCCAGTGTTGTGAAAAACAGAAAATTATTCCTGACTTTCTCAGCACACCAAATAACAAAGACACTAAAATTTTATGGCACTCCTAGGGATGGATGGAAGCCCATTTCAATAGCAGATTTAATTCTCCCCAGTTATAAAACAACAAGATTTACACAAACTTAGGGAGGAGAGAAAGCCAGTGAGATACACAAGCAGCATCACATCCCAGTACAGCATTAATTAATAAATAATGGAAGTGTCCTGAGACTCTAAAAAAATGTGGGTAGAAGTATTAATGTCAGTGAGAGATATTTTTGGAAAGGACACCTATGTGACTTCAGAATGATGTGTGTTAAGCTTTGGAATGAAACTTCCACATGTCAACAGTAAAAATGAAAAATAAGTTGTCACTTTAAATTTGCCTTGCTAGGCAAGGGCCTTAGTTCAGACCCTGTTAGAGGAGGAAGAAACTTCTTTTGGAAGTTTTTGGGGATGCACAACAGTGAGCACAGGCAGTTCTTTAGGCTGTAGTTCTCTATCCCTCGATAAAGGTTATAGAGAAGCATCAGATAGGAAGACTGTGCTGGCACGAGTCTTGAACTGGGAGTCTGAAAGCACAACACTCTGGACAGCCCTTCTGAAGACTCAAGTGTTTGTGGTCAAACACTTCCTTACGCAAACACGCAACTTCCCAGCTTCCCACCATTCTGGCACATGTACACAGTAAGCAGGATGACACAGCCTTGGAGGTCCCCGCTGGCCAAGGGAGAGCAAAGAAATCACCCAGAAACATCTGCTGGTGCCTTGGCTCAGGAACGGGGTTGTTAGCTGGCTTTCCTTTTTGTTTGTTTTTACAGTAACACAGAGATCGAACCAATGGTGGTCAGAGGACAAGGTGCCCAGATTAACAGTTGTGAGCAAGTATAACAAGCCAGACAAGCAAGGACACAACCAATACCACATGTTTTCTATTAGGAGTACGGCTGGGCTGCTGATGGGGTGGAATTGAAAGAGGTAAGAAGTAGCTGAGATGTAAGACAGGGTGCAGACCTGACAGTACTGGCAGACAGATTCCATCAGTGAGAGAAATGAAGGCCTTGTTAAAATAGCGAGGGTTCATTGAAGCAAGAATAATGTTTAGTATGTACTTTTTGGCTTTTATTTTTCATTTTATTTTTAAAAGGACTAACTTGCCTTACTTTGCATTAAATCCTTCTTCAAGGCATCCAGAAGACTCTCCAGTACAATGCCTGAAAGCATCACGCATACAAGCCCGCTATCAACTTTATTCTGCTACAAGTCTTAGTGTGAGCAATATCACTTTTGAGGCAGAAACTGAAGCAGAATCACAGAATATCCTGAGTTGGAAGGGACCCACAAGGATCACTGAGTCCAGCTCCTAGCACCACACAGGACCACCCCAAAATCAGACCACGTGTCTGAGAGCATTGTCCAAACGATGCTTGAACTCCAGCAGGCTCGATGTCGTGACCACATCCCTGGGGAGCCTGTCCCAGTGCCCGACCACCCTCTGGGTGCAGAACCTTTCCCTACCACCCAGCCTGACCCTCCCCTGTCCCAGCTCCATGCCGTTCCCTCGGGTCCTGTCTCTGACCCCAGAGAGCAGAGCTCAGCGCCTGCCCCTCCGCTCCCCTCGTGAAGGAGCTGCAGGCCGCCGTGAGGCCTCCCCTCAGCCTGCTCTGCTCTGGGCTAAACAAACGAAGGGACCTCAGCCGCTCCTCATGTGTCTCCCCCTCTAGACCTTTCACCATCTTCATGGCCCTCTTTGACACTTTGTACAGGGCTGCCCTCAAGCCTCTGGCCCCCCAGTCTGTACCTGTTTACAAATACATAGAACGTTATGCAAGTTATAATCACTGGCATAAAGGGATATGAATATAAAATATTAATGTTTACTTAAAGAATGAAAAGACTGATTAAGTGAGGGTATGTACAGCTTATACAAGGTTGTCAGTCGTGCAAGAAAAGCCTATATAATGTAGTATAGTGGCAATAAAATCATACGCAGTATTAAAGAGGACCAGTTTCCTCCCTACCTTTCTTTAAAAAGAAAATTTTATCTCGTTACACAGGGAAAAAAAAAGTTATTTGGACATAAGATGTGAATTTTATTCTACTTTGCAAACACTCGATTTTTTTTTTCCTTGTAACTTACATTTGGAAATGGCTAGGCTATTCTGGCATCAATTCATTCAAAAGGTCTGCTTAAACATGGGAAGATAATCTTTTTGGCTGCTTTTTGTTATTGTTTATGCTAAAAAACTTTTGCAGATATTTTATGGATTTGCAGAGACTATTGCAACTCTTTGAAGAAGGATCTCAATTCTGAAAATGTAATTGCACTAGTACGAAGAAAGCAACGTCATAACCACTTGGTAGCACACTGTGTCTTTCTTGAATACTATTTTCCACTCTGTATGCAAACAGAAGGATGGTCATAGAATTTGCTGGTGTGATAATTTAATTTAGCTAGCAACGGCACTGACTCAGCAGCATGGACTTCAGCACATGGCTGTAGTGCCTTAGAAACTAGTGGTGCTGCACATGTGCTCAAATGGTCAGCAAGACCTGCAGCCTCCGTCACAGCATCCTGAAGCCTGGTCATATATCTTCAGGTTGCTGTAGAGACATAGGAGCCCTGGAAGAGACCCACCAAGATGTTGCCACGATACACTTCCTAAGCATCTGTTGTGTGGAGCTATTGTTATATCAGAGAGAGAGAGAGAGGGGAAAAAAAAAAAAAAAAAAGACAAAGCGAGGAAGAAGAAACAGGCTGGCAGGGTTTTAATACCACTCAGTCCTACCAGCCTGAAGCTGTGAAAGTAAAAGCAAGCACAAGTTCAGGCAGCAGAGCCAGGGTGAGAAGCAGGGGAGGTTTGGCTGTGTGGCAGCCTGACCTTGCTGCACCCTGCATCTGCCCAGGGAGCCCGTGTCTGCAGCCTGCGGGGATGCAAGTAGCTCAGAAGGCCACGCACAGCTCTTACTGGATAAGATTTATGGTTAGCTGTGCTCTCTACTCTGTTTTCTGGGGACATCAGTGCCTGTTAACTATTTAACTTTTCACCTGTCCACTTGTTGTCACCTTTCAAAGAAGTCCTACTGCTATCTCATGCGTATCAGGTAGCAGCTATAGAGTACGTATATCCTGGCAAGGGTAAGTTAAGTGAATTGAAACAAATGAGGTGTTGCAGTCTATGACACAGGAAAGCAAGCAAGTGATTAATAGTCCAGTGAAAGATTATCCTCATCTGATATTTCCACACTTGTGAGAAATCCATCCCAGCTGCAATTTGACACAACTGTTGTTGTAGACAACAGTTGAATGAATAGACATTCAGAGTCCTTACCAACTTGAGTACTTTTTTTAACTGTTCGCATCTATGTTCCACTAGTCTTTAAAAAGTTATACACAGATACCTCAGAGACCTTAAAATATTAAGCTGAAGTGTTTAAAGGACTTAGAAAACAAAATCTAGATGCTACAGAACAGGATGGGAAAACCCTCTAGACCACATGACTACAAAGCAACCTGCCAAATGACAGCAAAGAGAAAGGTGGCTGCTCAAACAGCACAAAGTTCTACTTCAAGGCTTGTCCCTTTCCTGTAGTTTAACACAGAGCCCCTGTTTATGATAGCTGCCAATGGCAACAGAAAATGAGCATCAGTCAGACTGGGGAAGGGAGGAAAATCCCTTTCTTATGCTCTGTGCACTGCCTCCACAAGGGAGAAAAAAAAAAAAAAAAGTGGATTCATTCCATTAGGTTTCCTACAGTAGAGGGATCTCCTGTTGTTTTTTTTTTTAACTGCACAGTCATGTTCTACAGGATACACCGATACACAGCACCCAGGAAACCAGTGCATCACATCCACAGAATTTTTCTTAAAAATAAACAAATACATACCATGCAGAATAAGTTGCTGCCTATGAAATCACACAGGCGGCTTCCAACATATTGCACATTATGTCTCATGCTTTCTGAATGAAGCTTTCCCAAATCCTTCTCTGCAAGGGATTGCTACTTCCATGTTTGTGGACAAATTTAGGGCTGTAATTAGCATGGTATTGAGGACCACATTCAAAGGAAGTTCAATCATGACACAATATACAAAACCACACCAGCATATTTTCCTTTCAAAATAAAGGCTAACAAGTAACATTTTAAAAATGAGTCAGAAGTTTGATAAAACTGGAGGATAGATTAAGCATGCAAGTGGACAGCAAAACCATTTAAATTCTAGAGAGAAATAAAAAACAGATGAAAGATATGAAGTCTCTCGCTTGAAGGCAGCGGTTAATGGTTGATTTGGAGGAATTAGGGATAAACTCCCCATGACAGACTTCCCAGTGATATAATCTCATTCCCAAACATCAGAACTTCTGTAAAGATGGACACTTTCCAATGTGTAACCGGTGATTTACTAGATTAATCATTAAACCTTTTTCTCTTCTCATATCTACAGCAACCAGAAAGTCTTCTGTCCTAACTTACGTTCCTCCATTCATTTCTTATGCTGTTTCAGGTAAACCTCTGCAAACAGACTGGGAATTCATACTAAAACAAGTTTTTCTGTAGTTTTACATTATTATTTTTTTACAGAAAAATAAAAATGCATGAAGAATCACTGTAAAAAAATTCATTTACAAAGAGGGTACCATTGTAGTATAGAAGGAGTAACCAAAAAAAAGTGTCATTAGTATATCCTCATAAGAATTCTGGATTCTTGTAAGATATATGACTACTTCAATAAGATTTTCCATGTTCATCTCCTTTCCCAGAGTTAGAATAATTCTGCTACTTTCTAGTACTAAAAGGGGAGGAAAAAAAAAAAAAAGGGAAAGAAAAGAAAAGAAAAAAAGAGTTCCACACAAGGAGAGTGCCAAGATCTGGTGAAGTTCATCTAGTACAGGAAGTTTAGAAGGTCAGAGTTTAAAGGGACAAATGGTCCCTCTCCTATAGAAAGCCCCATTTCTAGAGAGGGGAATCAACTGACTGCTCCATCAGTTATGCGGGATGACAGATCAAATCTTCTCTCATTTCCTTCCTCTTTCCATTGCACTTTGTGTACCTTCTGATATATTGCTATTGTACGTAATAACAGGTGTCCTACCTTACAGTAAACTTGTTAAGGAAGAGCCCAAGGAAAACATCTGACAAACCTGAAGACAAAACATTTCTGGTACCTTTGGGGAAGAATCTTAGGGGAAAACACTTTCAATCTGTGCCTCCCACCTCTCACTTGAGTGGAAAGACTCAAGGAGAAAAGACTTCAAGACAGGCTTCTCCAGGGAGCAGGAGTACTGCACCTGCAGTGAGTGCAGAGAGAATGCTTTATGTCAGCGCAGTTATTAAGACCTTTGTGAACATTCCTGTAACCACAGTTCTGGTACGATTTTCATTATTTTTTTCACTATCCCTTTACCCTTTATCCTTTGGATTGAGTGGGCCACGGGTGCAGTAAAACAATTACCTTGGTGTTGACTGGATTTAAAGGTAGGCTATTAACAGATAACAGGGAGAAGACTTGGACTTAATACCAAGAGAAAGTACTGAAGAGTCACATGTCCTTACGAAGGATGGGAGGGGGGCTCCTTTGACAAGCATTCCATACTAATCATTTCTCTCAGAGCTAAGGAAATGCAAGTTAACCTTTGAACCTAAATAGCAATCACTTATTCCTCCGATTTCTTTGCCTGATCTTTCAAAAACCCAGCCGTATCATAAGAAGAGTAGTGATGCACACTGTCATGGCTGGGAGTAACAGGGATAATCCCCAGGGTCACTACCATGCTATTCACAGACTATTTAGTAAATTGGTCTCCTGGAGGAAAAAAAAAATAATAGTAATCTTACAATATCAAAGCATTTTCTTGGAAATTTTGTAACATTTTGTTTTCTGAGGTTTTGCATTAACTACCAACAAAGTCAAATGCAAAGTTAGCAAATAAACATAACCAGTAAATCTGACCATTATTCGTAGGTTCTGTCTTATGACTGGGTCAGTCTTTAGTTGTTATTGTTGCACTACATTCTTTTGCACTACATTCTACTACATTATAAAATGTCTCCTTCTGTTAATGTTCCCGGCTTCCTTTCAGTAATCCAACTTTGCTTTTTACTGTGGAAAATTAAGTTTTCTTAAGCAAGTCAACACAATCCTCCATTTTCCTCGAGTCTTTAAAACTTTCTCCACTCAAAGTCAGATAGAACTACCAGGTCTCCAGATCTGATTTCAGCAAATTGTAGGTTGGATATTTTCTGAACAGGGACTTTAACAGGTTGAACACAGCTGAAGAAAGGAAGTTCTATAGACTAATATTTCAGCTAATGCCTTCTTCATAAGGCATTCAGCCAAAACATTCATCTGCTGAATTTCCTTCCTAGTTATAGTGAGAATTACCCTTGAGTGTTTGTACTGATAGATATAGCTTTCAAGAGACCAGCTCTCACTAACAGTCTCATATGTAGACAACAAGAAGTACAAACAATATATAGCCTGCACCATGAACATCTGTACCCAATGTCTCTGCAAGTTTTCATCATTTTGTCTGACTGCTCATCTTTTTGAATCACTTTCAGGAAGCAGCCACCTTCTGCTGGAGAATTCCCTCTCTTCTGTTCCTTGCGAAGACCTCAGCTGCAGATGGAAATGACAGTATTTCAACTCATCAGGGATTTTGACAGTGGGTGTTCACAGTTTTATCAAGCTTGAGGAAAACTTGTTTAGAGTTCTATTTCATCATTTTTGGTGTTTATTTTGGGGAGTAAAAAAAAAAAAAAAAGTATTCCATCTCAGCTGATATTTATGACACAGAGTAGTTTTCACTTCAAAAAAAGAAGGCATTCAAACCTTACCTCACCACACGACTTCAATAAATGACTTCTAAAAAGTGTTTTCTGGTTTAGGTTGAAATGCATGAATTTTGACAGTTAAAGTCCAGTTTGAATCCTGCACCA
This sequence comes from Cygnus atratus, assembly GCF_013377495.2. NCBI lineage: Eukaryota > Metazoa > Chordata > Aves > Anseriformes > Anatidae > Cygnus > Cygnus atratus. Next base: position 5,313,872 of record NC_066365.1, read on the forward strand.
AGTTTATACTGAAGCAGTTCTATTGATTTTGGTGAATAGTTCCATTATTCAGAAAATACGATATCAGTCAAAACATGGAGGAAAACTCCTTTTCTTCAGGAATACTGACAAACATCTAGATTTTTTTTTCTTTTGTATAATTAAAGTCCATATTAATAAGCTAATTTCCTATTTTAAAATTTACCCCACCTAGATTAGGTCACAGATGGTGACTGTTTTAAACAGAACATGCATTTTTTTAAGCAAACATCTAATACTGCGGGTAAGGCAGGATTAGGTCGGAGACACTGTTAATTTAAGTGTCGAATACTTTTAAGAGTTGAAAGTGTTCACTCGCAACTGTTATGAATTCAGCATATGTTATAAATTATACGCACATAATGTCAAAAAACAGATGAATTCTGTGTAATGCCTTTTTTTGATTAAGATATTAATTGGCCAAAAAAAAGTCAAGATGAGGATAGGTGAGGCTGCTCTCCAGTTAAAAACAAACAAACAAAAAATGAGTTAAAGGAATCAACCAAAGAATTCTCTTGCAAAATCACTAACTGTATTTGGAGGGGTGGGGGGTGTCTGTTGCTTGATGCTTCAAAGTCGTCTATAAATTACACTTGCACTGTTTGTTCCCCCCCCCCCCCAAAAAAAAAAAAAAAGTGTTGACATTCTTGATAGTCTACAGTAGCTGAAAATCTCACGTTCAGATGGAAAGTCACAACCTCTCCTTCATGGAAGGGCTGGACAGCAACTGGGTATGTTATCTCAATACATTTTACTATCCTGCTATCTTAACACTTTTTACAATCCCATGTAGACTGTAAAACATTCAAAGCACATAAAAAAAGGGCAATGAACTTATAAGGTCTCCATTCTGCACCCATTTCTTACTGGTAAAAGAAAAAACACACACACACAACACTAGTTAAGAATATAAACTGCATCAATTTTGAGTGTTTTTTACTTTCCAAGCAAAACAAACACAACAAAACATGCACACAACAACAACAAAAAAATCATGCAAGATTACACCAGGGAACCCTTCAACTGATCCAAGCGGCTTCTCTGTGGCTACCAGGGTTTGGCAAAGTCCATTTGGCAATGACATTTCCTGACAAAAGAAAAACTGGTCAAGAAGAACAGCATGGTTGGGAGTAGTACTCTGATTCAGACTCAGATAAATTGAATTACAAGTCTGGAACACCAAATAACAATGATCTGTAAATAAAGGTCATAAATGTTTCCCATCAAGATGCACACAAAGGAGCTATAAAGCACTGCCATGAACGCACTCTATTCAAGCGTACGTTGACTGAGCACTAAGTCTTGTCACAGTGCTTTCCAAGGTGTTTAAATATATGAATAATAAGTAAAAACAGATCTTTCAGCCCAAACGAGCAAGTAGGGTAAAGACTCATCTAGTGACCACGCAAAATCCAAGATACCTCCCTCTTCGTTCTCCCACCCCCCAAAACATCAAAGGAGCTTGTTTATCTTTTCCAGCTGTTTTCAAGTGTTTGTGAGTTACTTTTCCCTCCCCAGAAGCTGAAGCAGAGATAAACCACAAGGGGCAATCCTTCTTGTGATACTGTTGACTTTATGGAAACTAGGAAATGCTGAAATATTCACATGACGGCTCAGTCTCTTATGATCGCCACACCAAGGAACTCTGCAAAGCACTCAAAACTATTGCTGCCTTCTGTGGTCTGAATCATCCCACTAATGCATACTTCGACAGCCACTAGCAATGAAGCATCTTCTGGGAGATGAGATTAGGCCTTCATGTCTTGCTAAATGCTTTATATAATTATGGATTAGAACTTGAAAAGAGCCAAGTGCTCTCTTCTGCCGAGGAGATCACAATGAAAATAAGTGATCAGGAAGAAAAGAAATGCCACCAAAACAACACTTGATGCAAAAAGATTAACAGTCACCTTACTATGGTTACATGAGAGAAAACTGAAACTAACTTCTCTATAGGTCTAAAACAAGCAAAACCTAAAAGCAGCAAAACCTGAAAAACAAAGCCCAGGCCTTCTGACTCTCATTCCCCTATCCACACCAGTAGGTCTCAGTTATCTTAATCAGATGCCTCAAGGAAAGGTCAAACCATGGACTGCTTTTCATTCTGAGATACACTAGAAAAATTTGAAGCAAGTGTCAACCTGAGCACAAACAGCTTAACCGGTTGATGAATGAACTGTTTTTTTGGACCTAAATTTATTTGAACAGACCAAAAATCTCTTTCAATGGGCTTTGAATGAAACCCCAAGGGAGAAATCCTAGTTCTGCTGGCCTGAGTAGGAGCTTTGAGTTCCTTAAGCAATGAAGTCAACAGTAAAGCAATGTAGCAAACAGTCCAGAGTTTACTGCAGAAAATACTCAGGGCTTCTCACCTCCCAGTTCAGCTTTCGCATTTAAATTCTACTGGGGATAACTGCTGTAGCCTGCCAATTTCAATCTGCAAAAAGGCAAGCGGAGTCAGCCAGACTCCTTCTGTGCAATCTACTGGAGACAGCATCAGAAACCTTCTGCGCCTTGCTTCACATCTTCTGAAGTGGCAGACCACCACATCTGAGTCACAGGCACAGCACAGGAATCCCTCCAGTCACATCGATGGAGGTGCTCAGACTGCTATGGTAAGGACCACAAAAAAAAAAAAAAAAAAAAAAAAAAAAAAAAGAACCAACCAAAAAAAAACTTAGAAATAGTAAGGAGAAAAAAAAAAAAAAGGGTGTGGGAAGCAAACTTCACATAAACAGAAGACACTGCCCTGCTCCCAGAGAAGCCAATGATAAAACGCCTGCTGACGTCAATGGGAGCACATTCAAACCTCAAGCTAGGTTAAATTGGAGAAGTGTTCAAGCAGTAGTTTGTGTCTTCCCCTTTACCCTCTATAAAAGTGAACTCCATCCTCACTAAATCATTCTTGTGTTTGTCAGCTTCCTGCCTCTCCCTGCATGGTGGGATCCAAGCAGCCAAGCTACTTATAGATACACACAGGCGTGTATGATTTTAATTTTATTCAACTCCAGAGGAGAAGAGCAAGACTTGCCAGGGGTGGTTTCTGACACTATAGGATTCACTCATTTTCTTCATTCCCCTCATATTTGCAAAGCAGTGGTAACACATTCAAACCATAGGCCTCCTGTGGGTGTGGCAGGAGATACAGTCCATAAATATTTGTGAGAGCTCCTACAGGCACTCTTTCCATTTTTAAGAATTTGAGTCAAAGACTTTCAAAGACACTAAAATACCTACAGATACTGGAAGGGATCTCATCAAACCCTTAGAAGTATTAAAGCAGGTAGATATGTATAAACCCCACTGATTTCAATAATATTTAGGTATGTAACCTCTTCAGGCAGAATTGCTAACCTCTTGCTAGCATAGTATCTGCATCAATACCTATTAACTGCACTGAAAACGTAGTTCAAGGATCTTTGCTCCCACTGACTTTTGCTGAAGCATAGGTGGGCTCTTAAAAGTTTATATCAGTGGCAGACTAAAAGCATTGATCTGGAATGGATTGATGCTACTGAGATACTGAATGCAGAGGTCAAAGTCAAGAGGTGAGTGCTCACCTTCAAAGTTTGATTTCAGTTCAACAGTCACAGCTTCACAAATTTGTTCCCCAAATGCATCAGTCCCATGTATATTGACCTAGAGATTTCCAGCCCCTCAGCAGGTTTCCACCAATTGTCTTATTTCCTTTGACTTATGAGTCTCTCTGCGAGGCAGGAGTTGAGGCAAAGCCTGAACACCTGAGAAAGTCAGAAGGGATATGATAAATATGCTTAAATCCATTCCAGAACATGGCATTTGCTGCTCATTGAGTGTGTGAAAGTCTCAAGGACTACGGTAACTGGAAAATGAACAAAGGAAGCACACAGGGAACAAGGCAGCTACAAGCACATTGACCAAATATCCCTCTTCTTTCTCACACATACACACATTTGAGAATAATCCAAGTAAAAGATAGGGTTTACGCATAAAGTGAATTGAGTCTCTCCACCTTTGTTGTTTAGCCTTCTTTCTGCTCAGGGTGACACAACTCTGAGAAGTTGCTTACTGAAAATGTTGGTATTTGAGCCTAACATCGCGACCAAGTTATCTAATATATATTACTTCCTGAATAAGCTGCACATAGTTCTTTGAACGCATTTTTGCCTCACAGAGAAGTTACAGGGGTGGGCTCTTCTCCCCACCCCCCCAAATATTTCCTTTATTGTGATCTGAACTTCAGAGAAAGATGCAGGAGAGTAGCTGTGCATCAGCCAGGCCCCACGCTGGCTCTCCTCAGCGGTGGGGAGCAGGCACTCCAAAGCTATCCTGCATGGCAAGTGGGGTCTGTCCTAATTACTAACAGGCTGACTTAGCAGTCACCAAGCTATGTGGGGATCTGAAGATGATTAAGTCTCCCCTGACATCACTCCAAAAGACAGTAACTCAGCCTCCAGCTTTCCCTTCTTTTGTAGGTGAAGAAGGGCCACAGCTAACATCACTGCCTCTATAGTAAGGCCAAAAGCTAGAGGAGAAAGTGATGGGTAACCACACAAGCCTCATGGTATAAACTTCGTTCATGAACATAAAGCATTCCTGAAGTACAATTAACATCCGCTGCTCCCAAAACTGCCAACATCTGATGATTTATCATTTAGTTTACTCACCACCATTTCAAAGCCTTATCTTCAAGAAAACAGGGCAGATGAGCACAGTGTCTGTTGTCTCAGTTCAGTACTTGGCTCTAGGTGCCTTTGGCCTATTTTCTATTAAAATCAAATGTGTCATTTATCATAGCACTGACTTCAGTCTACACTTGGGGAGAGCTGGCTTCGTTTGCCAGGACTCCCCGTACCGACAATATTGCTGGAAGAGAGCAAGCCGGAAGCCCCAAACATAGCAATCTTCTCAGGCATATTAGTACAGCCTTGTTCACAGGTAAATGAAATGGACCTGTCTGATACGGGCAGACCATCACTTAGATATCTGGGAGGGACACCTGTTCAGCAGAGAAAACAGGCAAAAGCCGAGAATGGAGAAGACTTTGGCACACTGGATAAATTCTGTACAGTCACATCAAAGAATGTTTCACAGGCAACCCAAAGGAAGTCAGCAGAAACTCCAGTAACTTAAAGAGTGGGAAACCACAATATAAGCTGTTGGCATTTACGGAAATTGCAAACATAAATCAAATACAGAAAATTGCACTTTTAAAAAGAATTTATTTATTTTTTAAATAAGCTTCCATAATCTAGACCATATACATGGCATAGGCAGAAAGATATTAATTTTCACCTTCTCATTCAGGGCATACAATTTATGATGTCATATTAAAAGGACATGAAATGAAGATAAGTGTCTAGCGCATGGCGCATTCTCTTTAAAGAAATAAATAACCATAGATAAGTCTCAATAAAAATAGCTAAGCAGAAGGCAGAGAAGAGAGGTTTGTCAAAGGTCCATAACGTTGCCAGTGAACTGCTGGTTCTCAAACTTTACTGAACATTTTCCAGCAATGTACTTAGCATGTGACCTTTCTGTGGCTCCACAGTTTCCCCAACTGTTTTCATAGCTCATAAAATGTTTAGGAAGTGTTTATAAAAACTGCTTGAGGAAACCGTGCCACAAAGAACTTGAGCTTCACGTCTCAGCAGTCCAGCTTTGATTTAGTTCTCTTCGATGGGATTTAATTCTGCAAATGCCCCACTAACATCTGCATGCAGGTCCTCTTGGGACAGCACTGAGACATAGTCCAGTTTTATGTATATTACTTGGCCAAGTTTCTCCAGCATGTGATGGTTGACTTGCCTCCCTCATGAAATCACACATGTGAGCGTTCCCCCCACATACAGTAACTGATAGTCATTTTCAGAGATCTGACTGTGTTGGGAAGAGATATTATGTCATAAACACCATCACAACATCTGCAACGGATCCTTTTGGAGCCTGACACATGAACCACCAAACCCAGAGAGCGCTCTCGCATCAGAAGCCCGCAACTGACGGTGCTTGACCTACCGCCTCGTGAGTTTGCCCTGGCTCCTTCATGCATGCTCAAGCAGCCTGTTTGGATACACACAGCCAGAGAAGTGTCACAGACGAGCTCTCAGTATACAGCTCTCTGGAGAACGTGGGGAAAGAGCAACAGTGAAACACAATCACGCAAGAACAATGAGGTTTAAAACCAATATTTGACTACACTTAATTGACTGAAACCAACATTCACGGTGTTCTGGAGGAACTCTAGTCTTCAGCCACAGCCTTATGACTTCCTGAGTCTCAGATATTAATAAGTGATTATTAGTAATTAATGAATATTTTTTGGATAGGGAACCTGTCCACAGGAAGACCCTCCATGGATTTCCTACGCTTTAGCTTTCAAGTAAAACGTGACCAAAACATTCTACCAAACAAGAAATTGTTCATAATATATTTTACTTAGAAATTAGGAAGGCATCTCTGCTGACAAACCATTAATGCTCCAGTTCACTAGTTTTAAATATAGTCATCTTTACCCGCTTGTCAGTATGAATAACAAACAGAACATCACCTTGCAGGCTGATGGCCTCATCCACTACCTAAGCAGTCTTCTTACAAGACTCAGTTAAATAAAAGGCGTTTAAGACTTATTCACGTACCTCCATCCATGACCCTGAAGTAGTAACTAGGATAATTTGCAAAAAACCATGAACGCTATGCAAAAAAAGTGCCACCAAATACAGCAAAGATTTTGTTGTATTTTACTGGTAGAGATTCAATATCCTCCTTAAAAGAATAAGGGAAGCACTATTTGTAATAATAATAAATTATTGCATACACATAAAACTTTTAGCACATACTTTTGACAATAGAGCTTTTCCAGTTCAAGGCTGTTTTATGACACTAAAAAAAAAAAAAAATATCATTCAATTCCAGGAATCACCTATGCGATTTCTGAGTGTCTAGTCAAGCGTGCACATTCTCACCCCTGTTAATTAATTATCCACTCCTAAGCAGTAAATAAGATGCAGTTGTTACCCTGGAGGAAAAAGCATGACATACATATCAGGTGTTAGACATAAAAAACAGCTTCAACTGGTTATTTGGTTCCCAGGCTTAGCTCGGGAAATAAAATGAAACAGTCAGTGGAAAACAGCTACCCTGTTCTAGCTCTGAGGACTGCAGGGCTCTTTCGGAGTTGCCAGGCAACAAAATGGTGTATCTTTCCTTAGACTTCAAGGTCTCACACGGCTCCAGCCATTTGAGTTTTGACTACATTTAGACAGCTAAAAAAGGAACAAGGAAAAGTGAATGCCCTTTCTATGTAGTTTTGGCTACATTTCAGAGTAATGAACAATCTCTGCTTGTGACATTCAGAATAAATCGTAACATGCCCTGTAAATCCTTTTTTTTTTTCCTCCAGAAACCTGTTATTGGCTACCTTTTATCGACAAAGACCTCTCTGTACTGCACACAATGCTATTTTTTTTGGCACTCTTATTTGCCAAGCATCACCTACGTTATTTCATTATTTCTTCCCCATTAAAGAAAGAAACCCTACAATAATGCTCTAACTCCTCTCCACCTTAACTAGATGACCCAATCCAAATATTTATTATCTTGATGGCTAAACAGAGACAGAAGCCCTGAAGATCTGAGAAACAGGAGCAAATGAGAGAGGTCTGAACTGCAGCAAAGCATGACTTTTATTACTTATATGACTTGTAACTTCTTTCTCCAAGCAATTAGCCACATACTGTGCTACAGGTGGTTATACGTTATTACAGTCTATATATTTGAGTACATCCTACAAATAACTTGTTTCACTTCACAGCTCTGGCTTTTGTAGTTGAAAGGGTGGCCAGCACACCCTTTAACAGCTGCAACACAAGTTATAGGTTCGGAAAATGAGTTTTTGTGTTCTTTGCAGTTGATAAGGGTAACCACAAAGGCATAACATAGAACGTCTATTTTGCAAGTACAGAGGAAAACAGAAAATAGGATGAAAGAAGGCTTCAGGATACTATTAAGTCCCTACTTACAGAAACCACAGAGAGAATATAACAGCTGATACATTAGTATGTACAAATATTCATAAGCTGACGGTCTCTATGCTTAACACCCTTGCTAAACAGCAACCCAGTCTCAAGAGCCTTATTTCCTAATGGACAAAAAACAGGCAAAAATCACATCTGCCTTCTTTGGTGCGATAGAATGGAAAGTCACACTATTTTCCAATAATTGAAAGCCTTAGACACAATTCCTTGGGGGGGGGGGGGGGGGGGGGGAAGGGGGGAAGAATCAACATAGAACCTTTAAGAAGAACAAAACCCAAACCAACCGACCAAACACACAAAGAAAAACAACAACAACAAAACACCACCACGCAAACTGCTCCATGACTTTAAACAGGTATGGACAAAACCATCCAGCAGACTCCTGTCTTTAGAGTAACAGTACAAACCAGCACAAGCAATGATTCCCATTAAAAAGGACCTCATTTGAGGTGGTAACCCACTCTGTCCAGGATCTATTGCAGAGGTGTTTGCTTTGCTGCCCTCCTGTTTCTAGGAGATAGCATTGTCCAGATGTGTACATAACCGCGCTCTGGAAGTCTGTACTCACCACATCTTGTGAGTTAGTGCAGTTTTGCTTTTTAAGTCATGTAATTACATCATAGGTGAAAACACTGTAATACTAGCATCACAGATGATGCTTACCAAAGCAATACAGCCTAATTCCTGATTTCTTAATTAAGAAAACATCTATTGGCAATGCTACCTTCCTCCCCCTATTACCCAACTCCAGTGCTGGCAGTCACCAAAGTAAATTGAATGTCAGCAATTCCACATCACCATCACATCACTGTTTGTTCACTTTACTGAGGATTAAAAATCTTTACTAATATAAAATTAAATATCACCTTCCATTTAAACATATGTTTGCTTGCAGTAGTTTAGATATCTGAATTTTATCTTTATGCTTCCTCAAAATACAGATGGCTTCAACAAAATATAAGCCAACCTAAAACTGCTGGAAAGCAGAAGATACATAAAGCATGCAATTTACTATGCTCAAGAGGGATAATTCCCTCTTTGTGGAGTTAAGCTACAGTCCTTCAATCATTGTCAAGCAGGAACAAAAGAGGCCATCAGCAAGAAACATTGCTAGACCTGGACAGCAATTCAGAAGAGCAAATGCTCTAGGAAGGCTCTTTGATAAAAGACGTGACTTTACAGTCATAGTGAGATCTTCACACTGCTCAGTAAGTTGCTCACTACACTAGGGCAGATCAGTGATATTTAATTTAATTTAATCCCCCTTTATTTAGCTTCACAACACATTTGCTTTATTACTTGTGCTGTTAATGGTGTAGGCACACACACCCCTACAAAATTAATTCTCTGTCATGCTGTAGCTACACTAATAAGCTGTAGCTGAAGAGTTTTTTTTAGAGGTAAAACAGTTGGAAGAAGATTTGCTTAAAGCAAATCAAGTATGCGAATAATAAGTGAAAGCTTCTAAACAAGTCTTTTTCCAGGAGGTTAAAAACAGTATGGCTGAACAAAGATGGGAGAACGAGTAGTCTGGCAGAGCCAAAGCTGCCTGGGGTGCCACTCAGCAAGCAGCATTTCTGCAGAGCCAGCAGGACGAGCATGAACTCGGTTCCCCAGTGCACACTCAGCCCCATGTTCCTTTCACTCCACCCTACCGGGGACCTGCACTGCCCCTTAACAACTCCTGCAGAGCATGTATCATTCCTGCACCTAATTGAACTGGCCGGCAGAGCAGTCCGAGTTATTGGCTTGTAGTCTGCCCAGTCGAGGAGCCTGTGACTGTGCTTGTAAGAAAGGTCTTTGGTGTCTTAATGAGACCAAACCACCTTCCTACCACCTGAGCTGACAACAGGACTGATGTTATGTGCTTGAGCAGAACTCAGAGCATTTTTTTTTATTTTTCAAAACATGCCATTTCTCAGCTGTGATGCATTTCTGTCATTAGCTTAGGGATCATCTTACAATTTTCTATCCCATAAAAGTATGACATCGTCATTGATGTAGAACAGGGTTACGTCTTTAACTGGATGGCAGCCCACTACTTAAAAGGCATCTTCCCTGGTTGACGCAGTTATGTTTCTGCCAGCCTTGGAGCACAGACAACCCGGTCTCATGTGGTTTCACTTGTGCGTTTGTTTCCCCCTTTATTGCAGATTCCACACCTGAATATGTAATCTTCAATGGTGTTGTGCGTGCTTGGCCAGAACTAAAAAATTTTATGCTTCAGCCTCGCATTTCCCAATACATAGATGAATATGAAGGATTTACACACACACAGTACTTCTGACCTCCTGCTGTGAGTGGTATTTCAGCAAGATGTCCTTTTTTTGGCAGGAGTGGGGGAGAGGGGAAAGAGAGAATTCCCACCTTGTTGCAGTGGGTCCAGAACCTCAATAATTTAAGGTGAGATGACCAAATGACCAACAGAAGTGTCCCATGTGTAATATTTTTGCCAGGCTAGATCATTTTATCTAAAACTCTTCTTGCTGTGACTTCCACATATTTTATTATATAGTAAATCACAAAAGGATATCCAATTAAAAATATATATATGTTTTCCAGGACTAGAGAGTACTTATATTTTTAGGAAAAACAACACAAAATGTCAGTGAAACTAAAAGGGCTCTGCACACTATTAAATCTAATACGATACCTGGAGAACATCTCTCTCTCTCTTTTCACCAGAACAGAGTTCTGTCCAAGTACTTATGAATATAAAGCTGTCAGGCCAATAAACAAATTTAAATATAAAACAAGTCCAGTTCCTGTTCACGATTACAGTGGTATCAGAACAGATCAAACCTAACTTCAGTAAGTACTTAGTAACAAAAACAAAATGTCACCCATATACCCTCTTTCTACATTCCTGCGAGCTACTAAAACATCTGATCTTTTGACTATACCCCTGTGTAATCAAAGAAACATCATGCCACTGATTTCAGTATTGTCAGCCCTAATTAATTTATTAATCAGTTATTCTGGGGGGGACTACAGGCCAAGAAAACATTCTCCTTACACTTACTTGTATCCCTATCAAACTGCATGGCAACTCCAAAAGCAAAACTTCATGGGATTTTATGACTTGACTGTATGTTATACAAAGAAAACTTAAGTCACCTTTTACGAGTCCTCTGCCTGTAGAGGGGAAATGCCGTGTGATACTGGCTTACCTTTGCTGGAGTCATTAAATGAAAAGCTAAAAGAATCCAGTATAAGTTACTAGAGCTTTGAGAGAAGCTTCTCCCCAGAACAAAGAAGAGTTTTCTGATAAACCCCTCTGTCCTGAAAACAGAACAACACTACGCCCACAGTGATTTACAGCACAAGCTTCAGTGTGAATATGTATAAGAAGTCCCAGTTCCGCAGTTACTTGTAAGGCTTCAAAAACAGGATCCCACAGAGCAAGCTTGTTCAGGTACAGCCAGAAATTGGAGTGGTGTACAACAGCCGAGGCTTTGAACACCTGATCTCAGCATATTTGTGCATTCCAAACGTAGCAAGTTATTGCTTCCTGGCTGATCGCTAATACATCTGCATCTTTGCAGTGTGCCTGGGGGCACAGTTATAGGTCTCCAGCAGCATTTTAATAAGCTATTCTATACACATCTTTTCTGAATTCCGTTAAGAAATTTACCACAAAAGACACTCCCAGGAAATTACAGAGGGAGTGGGAAAGCAAAACAAAACAAAACAAAAAAAAAAACCAACTCCCACAGATGCTCCGCTGAGTCCCCTACTGTCAACATAGCATTAAGGCTACATAGGATTAGCTCACGCTCAGGAAGGCTGAGACCCACACCCAGAACAAAGCTGTGCACTGATGATGATTTGGTCACCTTACACAATTTCTGCAAAAATAAAAGCCTCTTTAGGTAGAAGCCATGGAAAGCTGAGACAGTGAAGCAGCCACATTTATGCCCACTGCTGGAGCTTGGCTGTTGTTCCAAGTGGCCCAGTTCAGCATTTTCAGACACACAATACAACATCAATACGCTCACTAGTGCTCCACTGCTCCTGAGCATTAGAGTCCCACTGGCACAAAGGTACTTGCAGATTACATCCAGGGGACCCTCACTGGATAAGGAGGATTGTTCTCATGTATTCACCTGCTCACAATGCTGACACTTCACTGACTTGAATGCCAAATGTGCCTCCTGAAAGGAAGAGCTGGAATAACCACCAGGGGTTGGTGTACTAGTCTTTTACTCATATAGCTGTAAAAGAGGACCCTATTGCAAGACATAAACATGTTTCTGAAGAAGTGGCCGTTCATCAAATAGTTAAGACAAAAAGCTGTGCCAAACTGAGCTGTCACATCTGTCAGTGTTGATATTCAGGCTCTTATTACCTTGTGACAATTACCTTTAATTCAAAAGCTGCCCATACTTCTTGCAAGCCAACAGGAAGTCTTAAGTTGGAAGAAAACACAAAGCAGACATTTCAGAGCAATTCTGGAAGATCATGAGCATATCTTCATTTCCACATCCACCCCAAGCTCACCTGCAACATGCCGAACACATGGCCATGTCTGATGTTATAGGATGTCAAACCTGTCTCCCCCACCAGAGCCTCACCTGCAAGGCAGCAGGTGAGCACACGGCTTCTTCACCTAAACACAGGCTAAGTCACGCATGGGTGCCAGGCTTGCCAGGGCAGCAGGGAGGCAATAAAGAATGGATGTTTGGGGTTTCTGGTCTGGGTTCCTCCTCCTCCTTTCCCCAGCGAACTCCATAGCTGGAGTAAGGAATTAATTTGGCGGTTAGCACAAGGGTAACTGTCTTGTTTATTGACCGAAGAGCAGGATGTTTTCTTCATGTATTCAGAACAGTTTGCTTGTAGTGACATGTATGGAAGCACACAGTAGTCAAGTAAACGTGAGCTGCCTGATGAGGAACAGCTCTCTCGCTGAGGACAGAAAGCAGTGTTTCTGGATATAAGACTGATTTGCATGTTTCGGGGGTAGGAAAATCTGCAAGTCCTGCCCTCCCTGCATTTTCAAATGCCCTGTTACAGCACAGGCCAAAGCAACTGAGAGTTAGCACATACGCTTAGGACTAAGACACTGAAACATGGGGGAAAGCTTTCCCTAAAACCTGTTACATTAGAGAAGTTAAAGGATTTTACCAGCCGAGTGCACAGAGATACCCGTACTTGTACTCAGGTGCTGTACAACTTGATCCCCACATCACCCTAACTGAACAAGACATTGCTTCCTTGCTGTCCTGTAAGGGGTGAATTTCTGCACATCAGACAGGTGCAGTCCTTTAATGCTAAACTCGAGACCCAAGCTTCCTACGATGGAAGTGGATTCTTTTATTTTCTTGAACATAATTAGATTTCAAGTTCCCTCCCTCAAAACCTAGAGGAAAAGAAAATACAGATCAGAGAATCAGACTTAAAATACATAATGTGAGTGGGGATTTACTTTTTCCTCACAAAATATAACTAACAAAGATAACTAACAAATCAGAAATGAATTTTTGTCAGCCAAAATAAGCTTTCTAATGTTATAATCAACTGAAAGTAGCAAACTACTGTATACTGCCTTTGCAGGTAAGGAGAAGTAAAACAATCCTCAAGGTCCTGCTGGTGCTCAGGGTTTTGTACACTTTTCTGCTGTTGCTGCCTTTTGACATAGGTATTTTCTGCATTAGTCTCCTAGAAGGCCCAGTCACAAGCACAAAACAGCCCTTACTCTGGGGACCTTCGTTGCACATGGTGGCAATTAAGTAACTTGCAGTTCTTTGCTTTATTACTTTCTCTCAATCCACCGGCTTATTTTCTGCCTCCTGAACTGTAGCTTTGCAGCTGCTGGTATCACTAAACCATACTTGGCAAAGCTGGGGGAAAACTACTGATCACCAAGAAAATAATCCATAGTTCCTCACCTAATACCACTTCTGAAATCCATCAGAATTTTGGTTTTCATGTTTCATTTCCAGGACCCTTAAGGCTTCTCTGTAGCAGTAGGTAGAGAACTTCTAGTTCAGCTTGTACCCTTCCAGATGATGGAAGTCTCTTCAATTTACCAATGAAAGTCTAATGAAGTGCTGGCTTCTGTTGGACTCTGGAAGTAAGGAGTTCTGGAGTTTGTGGATCTAGGTGGGAGGCAAGAAATTATCCCACCTGCCTCTACCTTTGGGAGGCACCTAGGTTTACTTGGCAGTGCCCTTACCTTGGATCCCAAGGTAAGGACAAGGGGGAAGTACCTGAAACTACAGACTACGTCGCAAATGACAACATTTAATATTAGTAAGGGATCTGACTCATGGAGAAAAACAGAAAAAAAAATAAAATGAAGCTATGAGAGAATAAAAGGAAACAAGTATATTTACTCCACAGCAGTTACCACTAAAAGCATGGAAGTATTACTTTTTGATGTACATGCAAGTTCCTTCTCAGTCTTAATCAAATCAAGTAAAGCTCCACTCCAGCTGAAAAATGCTGAACGATACCTGCAAAAGGAATGTTGGGACTACCCTAAAAAGGGATTTACTTGCAGAGATGCCATTAGAAAAACTATTATGCCCACATTACAAAAAAAAAAAAAAAAAAAAAAAAAAAAAACCACGGAAAACTACATCTCCGTTGCTGGGGAGGGGCTTCAAGTCAAGCTCAATTCAGAGTTCCTCCTATTTAGGAAAAAATTGTTAAGTGAAGGAAGACCCAACAGAACAGATTCAAGTCATTGAAGAGGAAGCTATGAACATTAAAAAGAGAGTGAAATCCATTCTAGGAATCTAACAATTCAGATGAGAATACTGCATTATTTTGAATATAGTAATGTTTGCCAATTCCAGGAACTAATGTGTTTTTTTTTTTAACTTTAAATGGTAATGAAATTATCATTGCCCTAAGGATTTTCAGCTAATTTGTTCCTTTCACGATCATGTCAAGTATGTAACACTTCTGAATAGCTTCCAGTTACTGAACACCAGCCTTTAAGATATGCAATTTTAGCCCTTTCCTTTGCGCATGGGACTATAAAATTGAAAAGCCAACCTGTGACTCTCATTCCTTTTCTATCCTGCTTGCTTTTCCTATAGTCCTCATCCTTCCTGTGGTCTTTTGTTATACCATTTTATTCACGAAAGAATCAAAGTAAAAACTGTAACAAAATTAAAAAAAAAAAAGGTGGGTACACAGTTTACTGGGTACAATATTTTCTTTTTAGTTACATAGCCTGGTTTCATGCTCACCCAAGGTTCTGAAGGAAAAGGAAACCTGGTGGTCTACCATCAGTCCCCATGGCAGAGAGATGTTACATCACCAAAGCAAAACACCTGATTCCACAGAATCTGAAATGTATCTACTGCCTCTCTGCATAGAAATGAAAGTTGACATGAATGGAAATTAAATTATCTCCTTCCCCAAGAGGTGGTCATCTTCCCAGGTCAGAGTTAGGCAAAGACAAAATGGAAGAGTTCACGTTTCATTGCTTGCACCACAGCTTTGACTAGACAGACAATATCTGTTTTGCTTTTTCTTTTTTTCTCCTTCCCTTTCTGACTTAAATTTTCCAAATATTCTTCAGAATAGAACTATTAAAATACAGAGGGGAAAAAATGCAGATTTGAGCAAAGCATTAGTTGTGGAAATGTGCTGAAATTGAAAATTGTGCGGTTTTGTATGAAGGAAGAGAATACTGTCACATAACCTCACTGAAACATATGGTTTGCGTTGATTCTCAAAAACCATAAATAAACATTAGGAAAATCATTATGAAATTTTTAAGAAATTGTTGGTGGGAATTGGAAAAGAAGAGACATGACAAAAGAAAGCAGACTGCCAGACTTGCAATTGCAAGCTAGCTGAGAATAGATACTTCTAAAAACAAGCTTATGTTTCACAAATATTTACAGTAGATGAAAAGCCTAAAGGCATTTCAGAAAAAAGCAGGAAGACAGCACGGTTACATCATTAAGGCCACCATGAAAATTTCTGGACCTTAATGAATTAGCAAACCCTGCTAAGGCCCCTTTCAGCGACTCAGTCAGAATTCAAGTTTGGTATTAACGTAGATGAGTTCTATTATATTTAAATGTACATATAAAACAACAAATGTAACATACAAACATTTTAATGCTTGGAATGTTAAAAGAATCTGATTTTTTTTCCTCAACACTGTGAACAAACGATCTTCCAAATGACAAGTAGTATGTCTTTAAAATTTATGCCATTTCATAAGTATTCAGAGGCAGGAAAAGCTCCACGATTTACGATGTTCCTGCTTATAAATTGCCCTTTTTAGTTCAATGAAGCTGCAGAATTAAATATGGTGGCCTAAGATACTATGAATATGAATCCATTAATATTGTTTTATTTTTGCACTAGCCTAAGAGTACATCCACAGTCCAAAAATCTGCTGAGTAGCAGTAATTCACAAAGAAACAGAAATACAATCACTTCTGACTTTCTGTATATGTTCTTCAATCATACTGAAATAGTTTTATCCTTAAGGATGTGAACAGGTTCATTAAATATGTTCATTTTGCTGACTTGACTAAGGCAGGTCACATAAAACAAGACACGAATGATAAGGTAGCGTAAGGTAACTGAATTCTTCATCCTTCACAACATCTAAGAAACAGGCCCTATATTCAAACCATTTTGATTGGACAGACAGTACTGAGATCTATTCCCTTTCCCTTTTGTTGCTTTAAACCTTGCCACTGATCTTTTAAAAGTACAAGTCTTAGAAGTACTCAATGATCTTGCTAGGACCACCACTGAACGGGGCTGGCAATCCTAGTCCTGTTCTGCACGTTTGGATTTCAGTCTTACTATTCAGGAGAGAAGTTTTGCCTACTCTCGTCGAAGATAGTTTCAACTCCGTGTGCTGAGACTCTGTTACTGGCTAGCCTAACACTTGACTGCAGGGTTAGGAATATGCAAGCACATCTTTACAGGAGCTGAGTTTGGTAGACTTCTAACTCAATGAAAAAACAAATGTAACTATGGCAAAAGAAATTCTTTCCTGGTAAAAGGTACTTAGTTTTAAAAGCTTGTTTCCCTGGAACCTTCATAAAAGAAAGGTTTTTGATAAAAGTGGTCAAAAAGGAATTTGATTTTATTTTTCCTTTTCCTACAGAGTGCTAGGGTGAGAAGAGAGGATGTGCAGCCCGTAACACTGAGCTCAGCTGCATGATTAGCTACAGTAGGCTTGTGATCATGTATGCAAACAGAGCCTGTCTAGCCATACATGTGTCGTCTTTGGGCCTTCCATGGAGAGAAGCTTGTGACAGCTCAGACAAATACATATCATTTAACGAGGGATGCATTTTGCCATTCTAAAACTATCAGTAGCAATAATACCCAAGCCAACAGGAACACTGCAAGGGAAAATGAGCAATAGGCTTATCCCACCCTGAACTTTCCCCATGCAATGCCAAAACATGTCCAAGAACCACCTAGAGCCTCCACTTCTATGGCAGTATAGCTGTTGGCTGTCACGATAGGTGGATCTTATCCTTCTTATCCTGAATTTACTCTCTGGCACGAGATTGTTGATCCCGTGAGACTGGTTTTATGTTCAAAGCATTCTCAAAGCTTTGTTTCTTTTGTGGCACATTCTGTATCCATCAACATCAAGCCACAAACTCAATTTTTTCCTTGTTAATTATGCCTATGCTGCTCTGCTCTGGCTTTGTTCATCACAGAGCTTTGATAAATGAGCTTTCTGCCCTCATCATTCTGAGGACACAGAGAGAAGTCCCATCCACTTCCAACTTAGATGATGAAAATAAGGAAATGGGTTGGTTTTCATATTAGAAATTGATTAAGTGTGTGGGGAGGTGGGGAGAGAGAAAAGAAATTCCGGAATTAACCAGACCAGACCAGCAGCTCTGCCTTCCTGGAGCTGCTGGGTCAGCCAGCTCTGGCTATGCTTCCAACTATAAAACAACTTCTCAACTTGATTTTGGACCAGCACAGCTTTCCAGTCTGAAAGATGGTAAAGCTCCTCTTACTTGGAGAGCTTACTTCTTATGAGCACAGCTCATTTACAGTTTAGTAATTGCACATTGCTGCATTAGGGCCACAAAACCACTAGGAGATGTCCTAACTTTGTGACAAGTTAATAGCAAACTGTTTAGACCTAGAATTAACTTTCTGTTCAGTACTGTACTTCAGATAGCACAGCTAGTCTATCTCAGCTCAGCCTACTTCTATTGAGCTCAACAGAAAAAAAGGCAGCCTGTAGCTTAGTTTTGCTAAGAACAGCATTGTGTCCCTCCCTCCAAGTCCCAAAGGAAAAATACAGAAGAGAAAGGAGGGGAAAGGAAAAAGGAGAAAAGGAGAGGAAAGGAAAAAGAACAGTCCTAGAAACACAAGCTCATGGTTACTCAGTTACAAACTAACAGCAAAGTTGTCATAAGGGTGCCAGCACCTGCTTCTCATAGAGGAAGAAAACTCTGTGCTGCACTGGTACTAACTACTAAAATTACCATGGCTTGCACAGACTGATTGTAGGACAGCAAAGCAAAGAAAAAAAAAAGTGATTTCAAATTGCTTTATTTAAACAGCTAAGATTTCTGGTTTATGCAGGTGTAATAGTGCAGGTGACAAAACATGTTTAAATAGCAGTAGTCACCTGACCACTTCTTCATACCGATTCCTCTGTTAGGGAGGCAGCACTTCTCATGAAAACACCAGGCTCAGAGGTCAGCTGTAGCCCAGCTCTCTTCAAGCAAGTACAAAATAGTGGATTCCAGCTCTCTGCTCATCAGAAGTGGCATTTGCATGGCAGGCCTTTTCTGCGCTCTTTGCCCAGGGCATGCTCAGAACCAGGCGGCAGGGAACATCATATGCTGCAACACAGTCACGTCCAGAGCACAGTAGCCCAATACCATGGGCTAAGAGGGAGCACATTTCTTTCACTTCTGATGTTAATTCCCTCTTTTTGCCTGTTTTCTATCAAACAAAACATCCTTCACTTTTCAGTAATGAATTACAGTGAAATGTAACCAATGGTACCTAGAGGGATAACCAGCTGTATTTAAGTTCACTTAATTTCTTTGTTCTCATGAAAACTTGTGAGTTTCAGGCATGGTCTGAATAAGGAAAAAAACAACTTGATTCAGAACCAGGACCTCAGTGTTCCCATGATTTGGCTCCATTGTCCTTCTCCCATTTCTTTGTTTGCATCTGGTTTTTCAGCAGCGGGATGGCACGTCTTTCTCTTCTTTGTTAACAAAATCATCTTTACACGGGTTGAAAAAAAATGCAGTTTTCCTCTACTCAAAGTTGCAAAGCACTTCTAGCTGCTGGCTTCAGAGTTGGATGTCCATTGCAACCAAGGCAAGAAAAATATCTTAAAGGTCAAATCCAAACTGCGTATTTTGGAGATAAACCTTGTGGAATAAATTCTGCACTGAAATACACGTTGTATAATTTCTCAAGCCTAAACAGGCTCACCTGTACATGCACAGAGCTTGAGACGTGATGCAAACTGTTTTGAAATAACTAACAGAAAGATGTCGATTTGTAGGGAGACCAGAACTACTATGAAAACAAATATCATTCCTGCCTGACCAACCCTTCTGAGAGTGCACACTTTGGTCAGTAGAGCCCCAAATATGTCTTGCCTTTCTCCTACCATTCCTCCTATACAATCACCAGCGGGGCAACCCTGCTGGCAGGGGTTAAGTGCTTTCTCTGCCCCTTCAGCATATGCATCAGTGCTTTCTGCACACGTGGACTTCTCTAACCTTATGCTTCACACTCCTGACGTACGTTTCTTCTACTCTCATAAGCAGCTCTTGCACTCTAGATTTTAGTCATCTGCATTACCCGTTGTTTTGGGACATTCTTGTTTCACTTTCCCTGCTTAGTTTTACGAAGCCAATATTAGCCCTGCTTATTTTCATGTTGGTGATGCTTGGCTGCTCTCAACCTCTCCTCACCTATGGTGTCCCCGCCATGAATGGGGCACCTGAATATCCACATTTGGTGAGAATTAGCTAAATTGATTAAATACGCATACGAAAAAATTAACAGGCAGCAACAGATTAAGCTGATAAACATGGTGTCAGCTCAGCAATTCAATTCATCTTGTCCCATTGCTTTTCTTCACTAGTGTATTAGACACACCTATTAGATGCCTATTCCAGGAGCAAGTGGAGAAGCAAAGCTGGAAGCTAGAAAATTATTACCTGTGCTAACATGAAGCTTTTCAAATTTTCTAAAAGTGTGGATAGTTTCAGGATGTCTTATACTTACTTTTGAAGGCAAATAAATATACTGTTATTTTTTTCCCCAAATATTTATTTGGAGGTTTGGCATTTCCTTATTTCACTTGAGCTCTGTCTTTTACACGTGAGAGAACTCCAGCAGTTGAACAGCCCTTTACAGATATCACTCATACATCCACAGAGCATAAGATCAGCTAACCCGTCAGTACAGCTAATCACAGGACCATTGGAAACTGCATAAAAAGTGAGAGTATTCATGTGCCTAAGCACCTATTTAAGCATCTTTCCTGGTGCTTATGTCTTCTTTTTATATAGATACCTCAGAGGAAAGCCCTGGATTCACCCTACGCCTAAGAGAAGTGAGTGGAAAAAGTTGAAGGGAGGGTTCTTTCAAAATAAAAATAGTTTGCAGAGTGCGGTGACTTGTGTAACATGCCTTCTGTTTCACTGACATGCAAGCCAGACACATCTGATATTCAGCTGTTTTCTTCCACACAAGATAGTAGGATTATATCAAGCACTGTGTGGCTTGCCGCACCAAAAAGGGAGGTGTGCCACATGACTTTCATTTGACCAACATGAATAAACATGTCACTAGAAGCTTTCTTAGGAAACTTAGACTTCGTGAAATAAAAAACATATTTTGAAAGATAGCCCACAACAGAAGTCATAGAATCAGTGGCCTTTGCATAACATGGAACATTTTCTGGAATAACCATCACGGTACAGCCGTCTTCAGGACTGCCTAGTCATTGGCCTTCAAGCTACAACATACATGGGTTTCAGATGCTCTGCCTTTGGCAGCCGGAGTAAGGTACCTTGAAAGCTCAACAAAACTGAAGTTCAGATACAGCGACTAGCTATTACATTTCATGCTGGCAGTGGGCCAAATCGCGTTCATTTTACTCACAGGAGCCATCCAGCTGAGGTCAATGTGATGACTCACGAGCAGAGTGCACAGGACTTGGCACAATGCGTTGCAGAAATGCAGATGTGGAAACTACAGCCAGAGACAAACAACGAGACTCACAAGGCAAGAAAGGATTTGAGCTTGTTTCTGCTGACCTGCTTGTGCACTGAGACCCAACCAGACTATCACAACTCCCTAACGGTAGACTTTATTGCTAGCGTGTTATTTATGGTTTCAATAACCTCTATCTCAAGAACTCACCAGTTCAACAGGACCCACTGACATTTTCTGAGCACCTCCTGCAGTGTAGATCCAATTGTTAGGCCTTGAATAGCAAATGTCATTAAAGATTCATGCTTCTCACAAACACACCTTGATATTAGTATTTCCTTACACCTGAATACAGGAAACTCATTTTCCTAAAATATAACGCAGAATCCCAGACAGTTTTGAATAAAGGGTAGCCTTCCCATACAATTCCAGTTCTATTTCCTCCTATACTATAAATTAGGTATCAGATTATTTTTATTTATATATATATATATATAAGCAGCAAAATTGTGGAAATACTGAGCAGATGTATAAGTTTCTAATATTTTTGTCAAATTCATGAATCTCCCCTCTTTGAGCAGATATTCTCAGATGGCTCAGCTTCATGTGTACTATGAAGGACCTGGAAGAACTGTATGCAAAAAAAAATCTGAACAACTGCAATCTTAAATGAGTTTGCATTCCATTTGGAATAACTCATGGACAGCAGGTTGGAAACTCCACCAGTTTTGACTTGTGGAGTGTTCCTGTGATTTCTCTCTCTGAGGGCATATTTGGCTCTCCCCAAAGAGACCAGGGGTCCCACCCTACTTCAGATGGAACACTAGATGCAAAGGTCACCTGCACTATAGCTAGCTATGTCTGCTATTCCCATGAGCATACACTGCTTAAGTGCTCCTTCCAGGTTCTTCCTTGACTGTGGTTTTTCCAGAACAACCCTTAGATGGAAGCTTCCAAACCACAGTAAAGGAAAACGTTACAAGCTAGTGCTGACTGTAGATTGCACTATCAGTCTGGGATGGAGAGAGAAAGAGAGACAAAGAGGATAAAAAGAAAAAGAAGAGAACTTGGTACAGGGACCTTCCCAGTTTCTACACAATCTAAACTCCAGATATAAAATACAGAAAAAGAGCATGAGAGTAGATCTGGGAAGAATGAACACAGCATTTATGGTATGAGGAGGAAAAGCCTTTTACCTAAACCAGAAGACTCAGTTGTAAATTAGATCAACCACATTCTCATCAACATATTCTGACTCACCACAAAACTGGTATTCTATTCCATTTGAGGTTGCTGTTAAGTTTCTTCCATATAGAAACAATATTGTCCTAGTTTTAGCAAGGGTGTGATTATTAGCATCAAAATTAACAAGACAATAAGATTTTTGTGTTTATATTTCCTCACCACTAGACCAACTCATTATAAGTTCTGGGCTTTCTTTACATGACTACTTTAAGAAAGTAGTTGCGTTGCTGACTTCACTCACATATCGTATCCTTGAGTGAATTTGGCCATTAGTTCTTTGTCATCATAGCAGCAACCTTAGCTGACTTATACCATTTTGCATACCGCAGTGATGTGTTTAATGTCTGAGGGACTGACACTTAAACGTTTCACTGTAAGCTAACAAATGCTGGTTCAAGCAAGCAGAAGCAATAATGTTTTCAGCAATTGAAGGTACACATACAAACATCTGCTTCTGAGTATGTCTCCATTCTTGTGTCCTCTTACTCCCTGCTTCCCCTTTCAAACCTCTCTAAATGACTACTTTCTCCTGGCTCCAGAAAGAACAAACCGGGGTTCCCAACCTTCCTGTCTTACTCTGAATGAGCCAGCTCTCCATCTGACCCTATACACGGAGCCTCCATGATCAGCTTATATACAATTCACTCATACATTTGTGCACCTGCATCATCATATCTCACCCTTTTTGCCTCAGAAATCAGGAATGCTACAGGTGGAGTTGTACATTTCTCTGGAGACCACCGCTGGGATGTGAAACCTAGCCGACCCTGCCCAGGTTCTCAGCATGTCATTTCATTTGTTCCTGTCTGAAGGCTGTTCGGCACCTCAGGTGAGATGCTCTGGAGGCTGCCATTAACACCAAAAAGTACTGGAAATTCTTTTCAAATGCTGTCCCACAGTGGCACAGCCTTTCTGTCCCTAGCCCAATGGGGCTGCACTCACAGGTGGCAGAGGCCACCTGCTTTACCATACAGCGAGGGGCTGCTTCGTGTGTTAGCCACAGATTAAAACGAAACAAGTGTTCATGCATTAAACAGGGCTGAAAGCCTTTCTAATCCACTATTTTGAATGTGGATCAGAGGTTTCCTACCTTATCTCAGCTTAACGACAAGTTCAGTATATTAAATTAGAGGGGAAAACGGTTATGGCATTTCCCTGAAAAGTTGGCTATATGAATTATTCCCTGTCCACCAAAAGTATCTCTATGCAGACACACACAGAGATATTAATTTAAATTGATTTTAAATACCTATTTTAAATTCCTGGAGCACAGATTCCCTCCCAAACCATACACACACTTGGAGAAACTCAGCACCTCAATCAAGAAATGGCTGGTAGAAACTGCTTGGATTTGACCATATTACAAGTACCTGAGAAACTTATTCGTGTCTGTGAAGCGTCATCAAGATCATCTTTTCCCATTAATTTCTAGTATTTGGTATGGAAGCTGACTCTGCAAAAAGTTTGCAGCAGTCCGTTTGCATTACCTGAGCAAGTCTGGGCAAACCTAATAAACTGAATTTAAGTGGACTTCTGAGATGCACGCTGAGTGAGGTGCAGTTCTGCAGATGCTGAGTTACTCGGAGCTTTGTATCAGCGAGTGCAGGCTGATTACAGGGTAATACAGTACAACACTAGCATCACACATCTTGCTTGTTTGATGGTTCAGCTCTTCTTTTGCAGCTGTAAAATAACCAAAGCTCATCCTACCAGATTTGTTACAGGCCTCCTGCTTGCCATGTGAGGTCCAAGGAAGAGCCTTGAGCTAGTCCGAAAGAGCACTCCCGTAACCTAGCCCTAAGCAAAACTTATGCTGATTCTTCACACTGCAATCAATCCTTGTTTAGTTTTGTAGTCAAAGTACAACAGCGTCTGCCTTCTGTCAGCAACAGAAAGCCATATGTGACATTGGACACTGGAAAGCAGACAAGTTTTGTGTTTTCATAAGAAGTTACACCAAGTACTTCAGGACATCACAAAAAGACAGGTTTGCTTAATGTTAATCAGGGACAGGGTTACATTCAGTTACACCAGAATTTTAAAGACTTGATTTAAGCCAGTCACTACAACACTGCTTCTTAACATTTGACTCAAGTCCTGCAGTGACAGCACTTCTATTCAAGTGCTAAAGACTAGAAAGCGTGTTTTGAACGTACAGAAGAATTTACCAAAAGTGACTTAAATTTTTGCTATTCTGTTTAAGGTTTCTCTGGAAACCATGACTTTCCTAAATCTTTCCCTTTGCACATCTGTGAAAGAAGACAGCAAATATTTCTGTTAAAATGGCAACGTTAATAGCCATTTGATCACATCTGCAGAGCTGGCAAACAGTTCAAATAGAAATAAAGCATCTTGGAAGGTCTGCAGGACCAGAGTCCTGCCAGTGACCATGCTAATATTTAACAGCATGACTGCTCTTGTGTCAGCACTTGGGTGATCCATGTTAGCATTGTTGTTGCCACCTCTGTTTCTCCAGAGCAGTGCAATTTTGGCAAAGACAACTTTGCCAGCTTTTGTGAGCTAGTTCACAAGTAATTTAGGGAGAGCATTTCCAGCAAAATCCAGCGTGATCAATTCAGCTCCACTTCTTGGCATAATTAGCTCACAGAGCTAACCTTCCCATCCCAGGCAGCTTCAGCTACATCAGCTCCAATACCTGTGCAACTCCATACCAGCGCATTACCACCTTATATTAAGCCATCCTTTCTAGGGCAACCATACTCGTAACACTTCTTTTTCTGGTCCAGAGATGTAGCTACGCTTGCCGTTTTTTATTGCATGTAAAAAAGAAGTGTCATTTCTTCTTCCACTAACTGTTCTAAGAAGTTCAGAAAGTTCTTTTTTTCCTCCACAGACATCTCCACCTTCTAAGACAAAGTACGAGAACAAACCCTTGTAAATGTTGCCTTTCATATTTATTGTGCTGTTCTAATTATCACAAACATTCTTCCCAGTCTTTCAAACACCCTCTATATACCTTGCCTAAGAGCCACATGCTGTTGCTGACATCAGCATAAATTACATCTTTCTTGGTGGGAAATTATGCTATTTAGAAATAGAAGGCAACAATAATAAATTCAAGGAGAAAAATGCAAAAATTCTCCATGACCTTCCTGACAAACTGCTGTAATGGTCCGAAAACTGCAGATGTTTTTCCACTAAGTTTTTACAATGTTTATTTTGAAACGATTTTTTTTTTTAAATCATGTTGTTTTGCTGTTGCAATTTCTGTAAAGCAGATGTGACATCTTATGCTTAAGGGCTTTAAGCTGATTTTGATGGCTTAGTCTTGACACTGTTCATACAGCACAGAAAGGCCTCTTGCACTGGAAAAAGGTCCGCTGTGTAAAGTGCACGATTACCTGGGAGGAAAGGGGTTGTCCTCACCGTGTCGAGCACGGGACTTGGACCTTGAATTTAGTAAAGGGGTCCATCTACGGCTCAGTCCCACGTGGCTAATCCTCTGCAATTGGAAGAACATAGTCAGCCATATCAACTGGCCTTACACATTTCCATTTTGAACAGCCTAAGGCCACTTATACACACGCACCAGCGTTACAGCAAAGTTGGGTTTGAGAACTGCAGGAACATGGATTCCACCTTTGAAAGGTTGAAGAGCTATATCTTTCTCCTAAAAATCATAAATCTGCAGAAGAGTTACAAACTGGAGCAGACAGGTTAGCCTCTTGGATAGCCAAGTTACAGTCAGGACAGAACTACAGCTTTTTCCCCATCGTAAGTCCTCAGAACAGGATGAGAAAAGCCATTGTCTGAATGTCCAGCTGGTGAGAATGATCAATGATCTTAAACGCCTTGTCTGCCTGCCAGTTAAGTTGCAAATGGTTTCAGTGAGGTGCTGAACAACCTCTTGTGTTTTTTCCATTCTGCATTCCCACGTTTCACCGATGTCTACACAACAGGCATGTTGCACAAAACCAGGTGGATCTTACCCAGTACTATGAGAATAATAACAACAATAAAGAAGCCGATTCTTTCTTCCTTTAAGGTCCTCCCCTCTTCTTCAAGGCCCTTTCACAGACTCCTACCCTTCAGAGCAGCTTCCCCCATATAGGGGATTCTACTCATGGCTGCTGTCCAAAACCTTCTGTGATGAGGACAGGTGTGATTTCAGAATTAGCCACAGAGGTTTTAGCCAGTACCTAAAATTAACATTTACCTGCACCTTCCATCTCACTCACCTCATCTGTGGCCCTTCAGATTACACAAAAGCAACATGAAAGCCCACCCTCAATGAGACACTCATGTCAAGAGCATTCAACAGCTACATACTGTTGACTTGCTTAGGTGCTGGGAAATTCCCCATTTACCTGCAATCAAGCCAGGAAACCTCTCCATTTTCCCAGGAACTTAGATCTCTGGACAAAACATGCTCAGCTATTTTTCTCCTGATTCCTAATCAACTTTTGGAAAGTCACCTTCCGTACTTAATGATATCTTGCAAGCCTACACATCCACAGAAAGTCTGTGTTCAGAAGTCCCAAGGGGAAAAACAAAGCTGCATGCTATGCATTTATGTTTTCAGATTACTATGCTGCTAGAAGGTAGACAGGAAAACAAATACTTCAGAGCTCATGAGTAAACGCTGCGAGATGTTTTAAGTGAAAGGAGACTGTCATTTAGTGCCAGTCACATGCTGCTCATAAAGCGAAATACATTTAAAAACACTCATTAATCATTCCCAGCATTCTGGGAACCTCCAAACAGATGTTCATTGCAGGACAGATCATGTGGTTCAGATGTCCCTCAAACAGTCATCTGCTTTGGCCTCTTCACGGAAAAACGTGTTGTTTTATAGCGCTGCCTCAGAGAACTTGGGAAAGGGGAGTGAACATTACTACATATTAAATACAGTTCCAGAAACAGACTTACATACCTTATGTAGGCAAAATAAAACAAATAATGACAGATATCTGCCTTGGGCCCTCAGGCACTCATCACTATGGCATCTTTTCTCAACTAAGATAATGAATAGTACAGAAACATTAAGAATGAGAATTTCAGAGCTGCCTGGATGATTTAGATACCAGTTAATTTCTGAACTGCTGGGCAGCTCAAATGTTGCCCAGAAATTCCTACTGATGGCTCAAAGGCCATACAGAAAGCTAAGACCTACAGCAAACTATTGCCATAAGAAGGCTCTGGGAACTCAAATGGCAAGCTAACCAAGGAAGGTGAGCAATACACCCTGAATGAAAGCTTATTTGATTTTTCCAGTATAAATCTAGCTTTTAGTCTATCACTCCTCTTACAAATGTCCACAAGGAAGCTGTGCAGTGTGGGATGGTGAGACCATGCCTTCTGCTCTTTACTTGACTAAATGCTACCCATCAAATCTTTTGCTCAAAAAAACACTCTTATTGATGTTTGGCTACCCTAACTCAAATCTTTTTGACAGTATTTTATTCCTTTTGTACCTTGAGTCAAACAGAGAGGAGCCAGCAAACAATGTAGCCCTACAAGGCACAAATAAGGCAATTCTATAATCAAGCCAAGCCCTCCATCTCCCTGAAGGCTGTTCTCTCCGAGCTGTTCAAATATTGAATAACCCCAGAATATAATTACCCCTTGTATCCGATCATGTGCCAAACTTAAACTAACCCAAGCATTGTAATATAATATAGTTCCTTGAACCAGCTAAACTTTCCAATTGTTTATATCTCTGCCATATGGAGAAAGACCACCCAAACACAGTAGCAGGTAAAGGTTAACATCACTGCTCAGCAAAAAGGAAGGTCCTAGAGAAGATGCTAGGTATAACATAGCAGGTAAGGTGGTTTAGTGCCACACAGGTGTCAGGAGATTTGTGCTTTATCCTGTTCTGAGCCTCTGGCAGCTGTATGAAAAGCTGTCACATAACCTGTTTGACCATGACTCAGTACTTCATGAACTGGAGGTGACTTCACTAAAATGTATGTGTTGCCTGAAGATTTTCTGTGGTTGGAAGAGAAACGCAATCCTTTACTATAATAAAACTGGATTTTACTTTCAGAGACTGGAATTTTCTGTATTGAACGTGACAAAAGGAGAACACCCAAACAGTCACAGATATTTCACTTGTGCAAAATGTAACCTTACGGCTTAAGTTTAAAGTTCGAAAGATTAAATAAGGGAAAACTTTCCATTCACTAAATCTAATGCCAGTAAATATCCTTATATTTTACAAGCACTGAATAACGTTTCAAATCAAGAGATGCTATTTGAACCTGGGAATACCACCTGCTATTAAAGACTTTGCTTTCCAGATAAACATCCAACTTTGAAACATGTAGAAGTAAGAAAACACTAAATAGTCTGTTCAAACAAAAAAAAAGTTACTTTCATAGATACCTTTTCAGAAAGTGTTTTAAGACCATGTGGGGAACAGCTGATGAATTTAACAGGCTATTTTTTTAATATGGGTCATATTAAGGACTAAGGGTCTCTTAAAAAAAATGTCAGCGCCCACTAAGCTTAGAATATGGTATTTCCTGGCTGTTTCAGTTCAGATCGGTATCAGAGTCCAATTTTCACTGCGTTTTCCACTCTACAGCCTTTCCCCAGCCATTGTCTGGAATACAAGGTAAGACAAAGCGTGAAATTGGTTTTCCATATGGACTGAAAAACACACCAACAACCATTCGGTTTAAGTGAGGGAAGTGATGTTATCATTTACCGTTGATAGACAAGAGAGAACCAGATTCTCCCAACTTCTGATCCCGGTGGTCTAGAAACATATTTTCAGACAAGTCAGTCTCATCTTGGTCCCCCAAAAGTAGTTAATTACCAAACTTTCAGAGTAGTTATGGGTTCACACTGTGACCCAAAAAGCACATCATTATGTGGCTTGCTGGTCCAGGATTTTAACTTTCCTGCTTTATTTCCAGACTATGAAATCTGGACAGAAACATGTAACAAGAGGGCAAAACAAACTCCTGTAAGATCAGGCATAGGATTTCCCAAAATACCTTTTAGGTGTCTAAAGCGAGGTTACTAAATACCTTCTGTGCAACTCTGACCTTAGTTTCTTTTTAAGCTGATAGGGACTGAACTTCAAGTTTGGCTCTACCAGCTTTTTTTTTTTTTTTTTTTTTTTGGCAATTCACTGTGAAGCACTGAGACTTTCCAGGGATCCTTGAACTGTTAGGAGGAGGACAGAGAGAACCAAACGGTAAACCAAAACAACATCTGAGCCAGCAGCAAAAATAATCTGGTACAAGATGGGGCTGGGGGAGCCTCTGCCTCTTGTCTCAAAGAAGTACTTGACCAGTACTGCACTTGGTACTTCTGTGTAGTACTGGTCAGCAGATCATGCTTCTGAAAAAACTGTAAACTGGTAGAAAAAAAAATCAAGAGGTTTGAGGGGAATTCACATACAAAAGCATATGCTCAAGTTTATCACACTGATACTACCAGGTAAGCCTCAGAAGGATCCTACAAATTCTTATTATTTCAGCCTTCTAGAGGGAAGAGAAATGACAAATAAGATACATTCAGCAGAATAAGTCTCAACCTATCTACAAGCCTGACCGCATCCACTGTAGAGAAGACATTATTACAATAAAGAGCCATCCCACTTGGACAGCTGATGAAGGGATACTGGACTGAGTTAAATAGAGGGAGGGATTATCCTACACTTTGCAGACTTTTAAGTCGCTAAAAGCACTTTATAAATTCCTTTGGCACCAGGAGCTACATAAGGAAAACATAAGATGCTCTGTACGAACATAAGGTTTTTTAAAGCTTTCAAGGAAAGCTCAAAATCAGTGCTTATAATACGTTTTCAATAAAAGAAGAGATAAAAAGAGTAGAAGAGATTTTTGTATGCAACAGCCCATACAACAATCCTCTCTAACAGCTCATTTTAAACCAGCTGTACCCTCTGAAAGGATTTGCTAGGCTTACATAGGCTATTTTTCAAAGGCCACGTAACCAAGTTGCAGGTGATGGGATTGGCAGTTGGTGTAATTTCACATCAGGGCATTATAAAACAAAAATCCCAACAAAGCAAAAACCCAAAAGATCCGCACTTATCTTTGCAACAAAGAACCTCAGTTTTTTGGTTCTACCTTCTGTACAGCCCTCGGTTGACTGCACTACCTCGAACATCACATGCCATCAGAGAGCTGACAAATGCATTTCTGAAGTTTGTAAAAATAACTGAAAAAAATAAAATAAACAAGTTATTTGGATTTCTGCAGGACAGTTCTAATCTGACATTTTGTTTGCCTGCTTTTTGTCATACAAAATAAGCCTCAGCTGCCACCACTGACTGCATGTAACAAAGAGGCTGTATTTTGCTTTGTTCAAACACAAAGTTACACCAAACTGCTTTAAGCCACTCTACAATTTAGTGGCATTTATTCTCTCTGTGCCTGTTGGAAACACATTAACGCCACAATTAGGGCTGTCAAATGACTTGCTACTCATTAGCTAAGAGAAACAGAAGCAAATTTGAACTGTATTTAAATTGACTGCTTGTTGTGTATTGAAGGTAAGCCAGCTATTCTCACCAGTGGGAGACCATCAGTGTCTACAGACATAAATAAATATGCATAGAGATGTTTATTTAGGAGCAAATGCATCAACCTTGACACAAAGATATCTCTGTGAAGGTTGCTGACAGATACTAACTATCCTTCTCACCCTGAAAGAAGCAAACCCTGTGGCCACAGTGCTATTTTTAATTCTCCATCTTCAACACTGCCCCTAGTTATGTGTTTGTACAGATGTGATTAGGTTTAAAATTTAAGAAGGAAGATAGGTATCCCTCAGAGCCAAAGCCCAAAAGATTCTTAAGTGGCAACTGAGGGTGAACTGAGCTAATATGGCTCTTCAAAATAATGCATCCACAAACAGCAGTAACTTAGTAGTAGTGCTGGAAATGTCAGTCACTTGTTTTGATGTAAACACTCTACTTAAAGAGGCACTGGATTTCTACTCAGAAGAGAGCTACGTGTGGAATAAAGAGCATTCAGACAATGTGTGATCAAATAAAAATCAATGAATAAACTAGAACATCACTATTAATGAAAAAAAATAAACCCTGAGATGCAAGTAGGTCATCTTTCACTCATCTTACAAATTTCTCAAGCTGTCATCCAAACAGCACATAATCAGGAGCGCTCTGTTTTGGAAACGTAGACTCAGAGAGAGGACATTCTAATATTTCGAAAACCGGCCAAGATTTGCAAATATGGGTTTGACTTCTTACTTTCACAAGGGTTTCCAGTGTATCTTGGATTATATTACCAAAGGGATTCCAAAAAAATCAAAAAAAAAAATCAAACTTGGTAACAAATTTAGCATCAAATTTTCAAAGAGCGGTTGCTTAACTTGGAAGCATCTAAGCCCATCAGCATCTGTGTTTTCTACCTTCCAATTAATGAAACGAGCAGCTCTCTGTTCTGGAGTACAACCGCAGCATCTCAGCCTTACTAGTGATGAACAGCGCTCTTGCAGCAAGCTTCGATGGTGAATCCCAGAGGGACTCCCTGGCTGGAGGCTGGGCAGCAGACTCCAGCTGCAGTCCCCGTTACCCACTGTGAACAGCGCTCCAGTTGCATACTCTGGGGACAGGACACACACATACAGAACTGACTTGCTACTGACATGCAACAAAAGCAAACTGTATGCATGCTTGGACTGCAATTGCCACATCAGCTCTCCTGCGTGTCCCTTGCTTTCACACTGCTCTCTTTGAGAAAGCAAGAGCAGTCCAGGTGAGATGCTTAGTAGCCCCTTTGGTAAGAGGGCCACGCTACACAGATCAAAAATAACCCCCATTTGGTACTGTCTAGAGGTACTAAAAGGTCTTGTACAGCAAGCATTTAAGAGCTTTTCTAGGTCACGGACCATGGGGAGAACAAGCCCCAGGGACTGCAGCTTTTTCTAGCAAAGGAAAACCTATCCATTACATGAAAACGTCCTGACAGTTTGGCACACCTGTACTTAAGGTCTTTAGTGAATAACACCACCACACAGTGAAATGTGTTTTCTATTGTGTTACATAGGGCCAATATTTAGATTAATTTTACTTGACATTTTCCACTTCATATCATTACTTTTTTTCATCACAATGGAAAAAAAAAGTAATAAGAGATTCCCCTGAGAAACATTTTTCTAGTGTGAAGAATTCGTATCAGGGATCCCGGCCAACGTACAAATTTAGTATAAAACAATCAAATGCAATTTCACCTGTAGCTTTCTTCCCATCCCATCCTCAGTCTGCTGAACAGTCCTGGTTTTCCATTTTCTCCTCTTCCGTGCTGTCGGGGGTGTCCTGTGACCCACTGTGTTAGGGGAATGAACGAGCTCCTGGTTTGATTCGGTTTGCTTTTCTGCCCTTCAGATCTTGTGAGGCTTTAACTGCAGTTCACAGAGAACATAAACCTCTATTGCTACCCTGTTCCAGTTTTACAGTTAAAGTAAAAATGCAAATAAACAAGAAGATGAAGAACTATAATGAAAATAAGATTTATCTTCAATTTCTATCGTTATCTCAGGACTCCCTTCATTACTGCCAGTGTTGAAGCCTCCGTAGGAAAACTGGTAACCAGCTGCTTTTTCTTTACATGGAATGACCCTTTCCAATCTCCCCTGCTATCTGACAACCACAAAAGGAAGAACCAATCTTGCTAGGCTAATTTTGAAGGCCTGAATGTGGATGTGCAGTAGTAGTGGAGGACTCTGAGGAGCTAGTAACAGAAATGCCAATTAAAGACTGGCATTTATTTCTGAGTCACTGAAACTCCAATGCAACTGACTCTTTTTTTTTTAGGTTAGTTATTGATAACACTAATACCATTTGCATGGAAAGGACAGAAAGGATACTGATTTTGGTTTTGCTCACTTAGAGTAAATCCAGACATACTTTGCACACCTAAAGTCTGGTCCATGTGCCTGGACTCCTTTGGATGGAAAGGAGTAAGCAGCGATGGCACCACATCTCATTCTACCCTGAATTGACATGAAACCAGTCAAAAACATGCTACTGTATGGTAATTTGAAGGCACTCCAAAGACCTGCCTGCAGTTTAGATATAGATTTAGCACTGTAGAGGAATAATTCCATCAAGGAAGAACCTGTGCAACCATAACCAGTCACGCTCAAAAGGGCTACAGATGATATATGTAAAGTTCATCCTCGCTGTTCATCCACAGGTGAAAAAAATATAGTTATGAGCTGATAAAGTGATTGACTGGATGCTTTGACATTTCAATTGAAGTGCTGCCAGCAGTTCATCTTTAACATTCAGTTCCCACTGTTTTCATCTATGCAGTTTTATGTCTTAAGACAAGTTAATTTGTCTTTATATAATAGTGACACATCCTAGTGCAAAATACATCTCAGAATAATGTTATATACTTAGAATAGATTTTGAGAAAGGCACTTACAGCTATTACAGGAATAGGCAACTCCTCCGTAAACTCAGATTGAAGAAAGGTTGAAAGTTTATGTTGAAAGGGAAGAGAAAGAAGAAATACAATAAAGTTTTCAAAATAGCACCTAAACTAAAAAAGAGACTTAAAATTAGTTAGTTGTACCCTGCTTCAGAGCACAACGGAGATGAAGGCCATGGTAAGATGAAGGCATTCATGCCCTACTTTAACATGCAATAGAATTTTTTTTTCCATTTTACTCTTAGTCTGGTATTATTCATGAATGCAGACAAAATATCAGACTACGGAGATCCCAGGTCTATTTCTAAGTCAGGTGGCCATTTCAAAGTGCTTCTGTGTGACAGTTTTCTACAGCAGAAAAAAGCATTTGGTCATACATTTGTACATACACAAATCATTAAGATTTTTACTTACACTTTATACATACTAATTAGCCACAAACAGTCCCACACAAGCCATGATCAAGAACAGAATACTCTCTCTTAAAAAAAAAAAATCTTCTTTGAGCTATCAGCAACTCAAGGACATGCCAGGAAGTGGTTATTTAAACAGTTTTCTGATCTTCACCAAGAAGCTTGCTGCTAAGTGAAAAAGAATGTACGAGCACAAAGGCAGCAGTGCTTTGTGTTACAGTTGTGAGAAGGAATGGACCTTCCCATTCCTTCCTTTTCAGTGAAGCATTGTCTACGCTACGTGCAGTCCAGAAGGGAACATCTCTGGCATTGGTGTGTTAAGGATCCTTTTCCACAAATTATTCCCTTACCTGATTCATCTTATTTTTGAAATGCTGCTTATGCTAGTCTAATTTCACTTTGAAGTTTGGGGAGTTTTTCTGCCTGCCAACTGGACTCGTTGCTTTGCAGCACTACTTGAAACTCAGCCCCAACAATACAAAGAGGGTTCCTAAAATAATCCACGAGCTCTTGCAAGTCAATGACAGAACGAGATGAGATCTCTCTGTCCTCTTCCAACTACTCGATCAGCTCTCTGCTGAGAGGGACCCCCAAAGCTCTATTTATTACACTTCATGTAACACCTGGGACCCCAAAAACTCTATTTGTTTACTACGCTTTCTATAATAGCTGGCTGTACAGAGATAGGCTTGGTGCATGCATCTGTGCTGAGAATTCAGAGGTAAGAGGGGAGGACCAGATTATGAGGGTTCATTCATTTGAACACTATCTTTATGCATCGCCAGTCAACAGACTAGGTCACGGGAAAGAGTGCTTCATAACATGAGAAAGTAAATACACTCTGCAATGAAGATGAATGAAATAAAAACTAATGGTTTAAAGCACATTATCCACAGTTGCAGAGAAAAAAAATATAGAAAGACCAAATCTTAGAGAAAAGACACTATTCATACCGGATCAGACCCTACTGTTCTGATGGTGGGTCAACAGGACAATCCTTTCAGCTGGGCACCCCCATAGGAAACAAAAAGTTATGCCCTTTTAGCTGAATTGTAACAGAAGCTTGGTTTTGCTTTACATGCATTTTAAACTATGAAGATGTTCTGAAGCAAGGGGTTATGAATAACTAGTTCTGGTTGACTTCCTTAATTCACGTTACTCAAACAGCTAATCTAGTGGCTGTGTTTCAGAGAAGTTTGTGTGAACACGGCTTTATCAAGGGTACATTTCCATAGTGTCACTAACATTTGACTATGCTGCAGGATAAAGAAATAAAATATAAGCAAATAAAAGTCTCGAGAGCAAACTCCAAGTTAAAATCAGTAGGTATTATGCTAATAACGATGTTCTAAACAACTCATGCAGCCACAAAAGGGATACAGAAAAAGTGAATTTTTGAAAGATGCAACATCTGGTATAATTTTTGGAATCCACACCCCTCCTCCCCCCAACCACTAGTACAATGTGTAGAACAAATACAACAAAAATATAAAGTTGGGGCAAATATTTGTTGAAGAAGAAAGTAACACCACACAAAGAGATGAGTTCAGCTATTCAAAACTTTTACTATTAAATGTTACCTTCAGATGACTTGGATTTCTTCAAATCAGAACTTTAGGAGTTCTTGTAATTTTACCAAAGTATCTTTAACAATACTCTCTTACATCATTACATAACTAAATGAAAATAAGCTGCATAATGTCAAATTTCAGTTAACTGCTGTATCAAGAGTTTGCAAGGCTACCTTTTAAAAGCAATCAGGAATTCCTTTTAAGGTTTTCACTTGAAGCTTTGCTGCCTTTTTGTTTCTCAAAAGATTTAAGAAAAGTGAGTGAGGGTCAAAGTGGGGAGGTAAAGCTAAATAGTGATGCAGTAATTCATTTTCTCTCAGCTAGGAAAGTTGCCTGGTGAATCTTTCAGCAATACGGGAACATTGGCACAAGTCTTTCTTATCCCCTGAGAGAGTCATCTGGATTATATCCTCTCTAGCAGTGGGATTAAACCACTTGTAAAGAAAGAGATCCCTTTTTATTAGTTTTCTTTATTTATTTAAAGAAAACAACTTTAAAACTAGCCCCATAAAAAAGTGGAACTTTTGTGTGGGTTTCTCAGGGCTCAGAATGAACTTTACAAGTTCTTCAGAAGAAAAAAAAATGGTTTGCTTTATATTTTCAATATGTTGAAAGAGTCCTACTTTTCCACAGGCCCGATCATGACACTCCTCTGGTGTGAAATTACTACAGGGTGACTCCACTAATAATTTTTCAAGTACAAGGACAAGAACAGGGGGCCCTATATCTGAGGTCTCCCAAAAAGTTCTTTAAAGGAATGCACTGAAAAAGGGTCTTAGCCCTAATCAGTATTACTCCAGCACAAGAACAACACTAAAACCAAATAAATCACCACACTGGAGATTTCTTCAAAAGTGATCTATCATCAATATCAAGAGAATTTTTTTTTCCACCTCTACAACTTCAAGTGAAAAGCAATGATTTTGGGTACAGTTTAAGCTCACCTTTGAGTAGGCTTTAGGATGTCTATAACCGTGGAAGACAGAAGTTTATTGCTCCTACTCTGGTCTTAATGTCGTTTTTCACAGTGCCCGTAGGAGATCCTTTGACAGCAAGCAGGTTGGAAAGCAACTCTGATCAGAGTCACTTTGAGACTGCCACATACTGCACGTGGGGTGAGACAACGTCCTGTTCAAATTTTTGGTGTTTTCTGCCACCAGAGGTTTTATGTTTTGATAAATAAAAAGCACAGGATTAAGACATAAACAGCATGGTGCTTGGAAAAAAAAACAACCCAACGTTGCTCCTTCAGTAGCACAGTGGAACTGAGGGCACATATACTGCTTAGCCATGCGAAGAAACTATACAAGAAGTTTTGGATACACAAGATGCTCTAGTTACAGTGATGGTTAGGAACCTAGCAGTGGTACAGAAACCCAGGTGTGCAGAGTACTTTAACTCAGAGCATTACAGCAAACTTCTCAGAGAAGTTCAAACACCCATTCTTTACAGACTGACTTTTCACATCTCTGCCTCCTCCGGTAGATGTCCCTGCACACCCTCTTGGCCAGCAGGCCACCAACAGCCACAACTGCTCTGAAAGCAGCGCAGCAGCTCACACCGATGCCATGCACCCAGCAGCCTCTCCTGATCTAACACACACTGCTTACAACGCAGCCAGCAAGGCGCTCGGAAGTCAGCTCAGCCCTTTGCTCTCCATACAGACCAAGTGATTGAGACGTTTCTGAGCTACATTTGGTACCATTTTCTGAGTACATGCAAACCATCCTCCCCACTGCTCCAGACTGTATTCTGACATTCGATTAATTCCTGACACAGCCATCTGCTTCATTAATCTCTCCTCCTGTCATTATTTTACAGCCATCACATATCTGCATGTCAGACAA
Source organism: Cygnus atratus (assembly GCF_013377495.2). Taxonomy (NCBI): domain Eukaryota; kingdom Metazoa; phylum Chordata; class Aves; order Anseriformes; family Anatidae; genus Cygnus; species Cygnus atratus. The sequence continues at coordinate 5,351,532 of NC_066365.1, forward strand.
TTCAACACTTTCTTATGAGTTACTTGTGGACTCTTCTCCAAAATTATTTCTTCTCATTTGAGCACGTTCTGTTTGCTCGCATTGAACGGGTCAGTGAAGGGTTTCACGTCAGTGTCAATGAGTTAACAGATGTGCAAATGGAGGGCTAGTTGTTTTCATTTGCTTCTCACTGTGTTTGTCAAAGGATACCGAGTCAGTTTGGAAATGCTGTAATCATATTTCACGTGCAAAATGTTAGAACAAGTTAGCCCCCTGTTGCTTTGTATCATTTTATTTTACCTTAATATTTTAGGATGAGATTTATGGTAATTTATGACAAGATTATTTGTAAGAATGAAAGTTATAAAGATAAGGAATTAATCCAGACATTCTATATTGAAAATTAGGTTGCTGGACCCAGTTTTAGATATATTTTAATTCCATGTAAAACCCACTAACTCCTTTACTTTCTCCTCAGATGTTAGCTGCCAAGCAGTCGCTATTATCAAAATAATTGTATTTTAAGTCCTAAAGAAGTACGCTCTTGGGCAAAAATGGAAAGGAAGACAACATGTCTCTGTTCCACCAAACTTTGCTTTGGATGACAAGTTGTCATGTTACTTGCAAACACAAACTTTTATCACTGTAATTTTTTTCACTGAAGTTAAAATACACTACAACAGAATTCTGTATTGCTCATGGATGTTAAGATTGCCTGCTTGACAAAGTAACTGGGGAAAGGACACACAAAATATGCTTACTTACTGCATTTGCCACAGTGCACAAAGCTGAATTTAAGTGGCAAGTCAGTATTCTTAAACTACAGAATTAATGCCTGCCTTATGATTTTCATTAGAGTAGAACAAGTCTTTGAGGCAAAAGGCTTCCTCCATCTGTGAAAAAGAAATTCTTCTTTAGAGAGACAGCCTCTGTTTGTGCTCACGCGCTGGGCTTCAGCTTTGATACAGCTCCCTATCTTTTTACCCTAATTAGAATAGCAATGCTATTCTAATTAATCTTTGATATAAGTTTAGAAGCATGCATAAAATGGATAACACTACTTATTTGGTGAGCAATGTTTCTGCATCTCTCAGTACCTCTCCAAATATCGTTATAATATTCTGGTTACTCATGAATTAAAGTATCTTGAAGTAAGGGGAAGGGAGGCTAGATCCAAGATGTTATACACACCTGTCTCAAATTATCATACACCATTTCTTAAGCAATGAACACAGACTGACCTGCTAATCAAACTAGCATTAAAAACACCAATACAATGTAGGTTAAAAAAAATAAAAGTCAGGAAATACCAAAGCTAAGTTCAACCATGCTACCTTAACACATCTTTAATATACTCCTCATCTGGAACAACAATGAATGTTGATTTTATTTTATTTTATTTTTTACTATTTGTTTGGCAACATCTTTCATTCTTTTACCTCTCTCAGTGGTGAACGCTTTTGACAACAGACACTTGGCTGAGAAGCTAGAAATCAAACTCTGAGTACTGCTTTAAGAGGTGACAGACGGCATCTTAATCTTTCAACAAAAAAATATTCTATCTTTACAGCACAGTAGAGGATCTGCCTCTCAGAGCACATCTCATCCTTTGTGCCGGTTAGTATTTTGTACTGTTTCAGGACCCAGCATTCCCACCTAAAGCCAAGTTGTCTACAGATGAAACCAAATTACAGCCTGTAAAGTAAAATCAGCAGGGAAGTTGGTCCTTTGTCTTTCAGGATAATAGAAGCAACTCTGTAAGTCATCAGAAAAGACCTTACTTTTCCTCTGCAATGGAAAGGCTACACGCTACTTGGCAGTTAGGTTGCAAACACCCATTTGAGCCCACGCACTTAGAAAAGTGAATAAGTTGTTAGAGGAATCCCAGATCAGTTTTGTTAGGTGGCCAGATTAAGTCCTGTTTTCCACCAGACAAGTCAAAGTGAGCTCAGAAACAAAAACAAAACAAAACAAAAAAGTCAGCCTGGCTTACATGCCAAAAAAGCATTCTGCTAGTCAAATTATCGCCTTTGTTGTGATTCCATCTCCATGGTTGTTCTAAGAGTTTATCCTGCTGCACAGAAGTGAGTGGGCAGACGTTGTAGCAGTTACCACTCATAAACAGGCTAGAAGTTGCTTCTCACCTGTCTTTGCAATCTCAGTTCTCTAATGTCTGAAAACATCTTTTAGAAGTCATAAAAGCACCATCATTTTTGTCATTGCAGCAGTCAGATCTGAGTACAGATGGACAGCAAAACCTCCATGACGTACCAGGATTGCTATTAAAACACTTGAGTTTTAGAATATCTCAAAGATCTACTAAACTTGAGGTGGGACAGGAACAGTAACACATTTGTCTTTGCTTCCCCCTTCAGGCAAGCTGTGAAGAAATCTTACTAAGCATTTTTCCTGGCTACCTCATATTTGCCGGAGACAGCAAGCTGTCTCCTATGCACAAGTGTCCACAGTCATCCTGAGATCAGGTGGCTCTGTAATCAACTCAAAGTTTATTACTACAGGCCAACGATGTTATCCTTGTTAGCAAAACACTGCTGAGGCACCAATCACAGCAAAAGAGGTCTCAACAAAGCCCTTAAAACAGTAGTGAAGTATTTGTTTAGCATTTGTGTCCTGTCAATCTTCACATTTTTGTACAGCAAGATATATTACAGCTGGTTCCTCTTCTCTGAATATGCAGGGTGTCCAACATTCTCTTCATAGCATGTTTTCCTAATGAGATATCCAATTAGTCTTGCACCTCATTACAAGTTGCGTACAGGGGTTTACTCATGAGAGCAATAGGTTTCCAGAGACTGACAATAAGTAAAATGTTTTATTTCAGGAAGTGCCAGACCATCCCTGGAGGTAAGCATGCCATGCAGAACAGTAACATAACCTTTATTTATTATTTGCTCTAATATGGGGGTAAAGACACCTTAATTCTTTCTAGAGATGATCAGGACTTAATACACTCTTCAGAAATAAAATACAGGTCAATTCATGACTACGAGGCCACAATGGGTACCTTCTTAACAACTTTGCTTGAACTCTGCTGTTACATCTGATAACTTCAGCTCACTTTTCTCCTGATATATAACACATACTGCTTTTTCTGGTCGTCATGCTGTGTTGGCTCTCCGAGTCCTGTATATATTGTATACTGCTAGTTATGAAGTCATGCTAAGATTGTGAAATACATCAAAGCAAGGACATTCAAAGTTTCTTCAGGCATTCTCATCTCATTTCCTCCTTTTCTGCCTTAGCTACAGTTTGTGCTGCACTAAGTTCAGGCATGAGCCTTAGATTCTGGTAATCCATCAAAAGAATAAGATGCAGACTTTATGCTTTTTCAGAAGTACTGTTAGTGGGTGAACCTCAAAGGCATTGCTGAAAACACCTAGTATATTCACTAAACCTCACGTCTTTGTGACAGTCTTTTAGGAATCAGATGGTATCTTGCCTTTCCTTCTCCCGAGGAATAGAATATGAAGTATTTTTTTGTTTCGGAAATTAAAATGCAGGGTTAGTGGGTTTTTTTTTGGTTTTGTTTTGTTTTTTCTTTTTACAAGGCAGATGTAACTCCAAGTGGCTACATCTACCTTGCCCAACACTACTCGGGGTATACATTTCTCATGAAACTCACATGTATGTAGATAATGCCAAGACAGTTAAGAGTAAGCTTCAGAATTTTTCTCACATAGGTTTTTCAGTTACTATTTCAATCTTTCTGACTTACAGCTCATATGCTGCTAAAGAAGATCTTTAGATCATGCCACTGACCAGCTCACACAAAAGCCATGGTTAAAACTGTTCTGCTAAGATTTGTATTATTTTTCCCAAATCTGTCTTGTTACCAGCATAAAGAAAAACATTATTCCCAATAACAATCATCATTTTTCTTCAGTAGTTAACATTTAATTTGATGTCAAGTTCCTAACTAATCCCCTTCTCTTAGCATCAGAGGAGAATGAGAGGTCTCTGAGATCTAGGTGTTTAGAGTTTTTCTACATACTCCTATCAATTTGCTGAAATAGCATTGTTCACGGTCTCTATTTCTACAGTAACTCCAAATACCTCATGGGCTGCTATCCTTTCCTTCTAGAGGCAGCTTGGGTAATGCAAAATCTGTGGCATTTCTTTTTTTTCCCCCCCTTTCTAATGGAGTGGGTCAATTCCCATGCATACATAAACTTATCAAAAGAAATATTTTTGTTGAGTGCATCAACAACAGAACCTCATCAAAAACAATGCCAAGAACGCAGGCTTGTGGCGAGGACACAGTATGCAGATTAACAGGACTGATCAGTACTGGAGTTCTGAATACTCCAGTTTTGATCTCACTCATTACAAGCAAGATTTTCTCCAGCTCACATTCTGTAATGGACATGAAGAATTTGCTAGCGACAACAACCACAAATTTAGTGGAACTACAGGAATGACTACTGCCATATAGCAGTGCAGCTCTCCTCAGGCTTTTAGATGGATCCAGCAGTAACTCAATATTCCACTGTACCTCATAACGCTGCCACACAAGGCAATGATACTGGGAGTCTTTATCCATTTGCTTTTTCAAGGTTTTCAGATGAAAGAGACATTACAATACTAAGCTGTATCTGTAGTTATGCTGTGGGCTGGCAAGCAGATTCATATTTCAGTGGAAAAAAAAATACTTTAAAAAAAACAACTTTAAAACCAGAATACAAAAAACGCTACTGCAAAATCCACAGCAACACAGGAAGATTCTTTGCAGAATTGGGACAAATGTTTAACTCCAGTTTTTCTGCATACTAAAGTGATGTTAACTTTGTACATTATTATTCCTCTCTAAATACTAACCTGTTTATAACCAAGTAAGCACAAATGAGCAATTGCATGAACCAAGTATTAGCAGAGAGCTCACAGGCACCTGCCTCCCATTTCCGAGCTCCTCTTTTCCTGCACACCCACCCTAGTAACAGTGGCAACCATTTCCTGCAAGTACCCTGTCACGCAAAGCAGTTAGCACTCAACAGGTGCAAGAAGACATCTGTTCTCTACCATTTTCAAAAGGCCATAAGTGACCCTAAATCCCAATTTATAAGCAATGACCGAAAACAATAACTGCTACGGTTCAATGTGTTTCAACGTGCACAAAACTTTACTTTGTAAGGGAAAGGACAAACGCAGCCAAAGCAATGATCTCACAGCATTTTCATCACGGAGATAGAGAAGGCATTTGTTCTCTACTGATAAAGGTATGCTTGGGACCTAGTCATGCAGTACAGTGTAGCTGTCTCTTTCAGAAAAAGATCAGAATACACTTTTGGTTTTACTAAAGAAGGCTCCAAGAACAGCAAAATTACCACCTTGCCTTTTTATTGGTAAGTGTTTAACTGCTGAGCTAAGCTGTCCCCTCTTCCCCAAGTGCCAGTTGCAGGATTGTTTGATGTGCCTGGCTAAGTCAAAAGCCTCTAGAGCACAATTTGGGGTTGGAGTGGAGAAAAAGGATAAAGAAGAGTTTTCAGAAGTTAGTACTAGATCCATATACAGAGAGGACCCTCAGTCAAGAATCACCTTTGATAAATACTCTTGTAATTTCACGATTCTCTAGTATTTATTAAAAGCCTATGATTTTAACCACACCTGTGGATTCTCTGAGCATTGAAAGGAGCCAATTTCATGATGTTTTTTACTTTTCAAAAGTCCTTGAAGGTGTCAATTTTGCAGATGCATCAAGTCTGTTATTGGAGACATTTTCTACAGCAGATGAAATTACCCTGAAACAAGTTCAAGACCTGGAAGAGGCACTGTTTCAGAGGGACAAGGCTTGTAAGAGGTTTCTAATGCTACAAAAAAAAGGAAATGCCCAATAGAAACAAACGTGTCTTTGTAACTTTGATTCTCATTTCAGATAAATTGAATACACACACCAATTCACAGGCAGCAGATTCCTGTACGCAAACATGAACTCCCCTACCACCTCAAGTCCTAAGGCTACTTGCTTGCAATCTCTCAGTCCACAACTGAAATGAAGAGTGCAAGGAAAAAAAATCCGTAACAAAACAAGTCTGAAAGTGACATAAAAAGTCTGTAATCTCATGGAAAAGCTTGCATAAAAAACAAACGGTACTACAGTGAACTTGAAATTCAGAAACACTTAAGCTTCCATTAATAAGACAGTTAACATTAAGAATTGTTTTGGTTAGAGGCCCTTGCCAAAATGACTCAGTAGCTCTGCTTTTAATTCCTCTTCTGCCATGAAGTGTCTTAGGATGCCTAGTTTTCTGGAAGTTATTTCTACAGAAATAGAGCATCACAAGTGGCTCCTACTTAGAACAAAACCCCACAACAGTTTTTAAACATGCTTTTGTATGGAACAAACTACAGATTAAAGTCCCAAGAATATGGCGAAATATAAATACTTTAAGACGACTGTTTGGGGAAAAGAATGCCTAAATCGCTCACTGCTGCAGGCTTAAGAAATGGCAACCCCACTTACAGGCTGACACCTCAAAACTTGTACCATGAGTAAGGCCAGTCCCAGGCATGTGGAAATCATGAACTCAATCCAAAAAGAGAATGGAAAAAGTAGAGCACTTAAATTTTTTTTAAATTGCTTGTGAGAAGGGTTGAGCTACCCATGAGGTGTGGGGATGGGGCAGAAGGAAGCAGAGCACCCTGTGTATCAAGCACAGGTGGGACCCAGCAAGCTTTTTAGTTCTGAATTCAGAGGGCACCTGGTAAACAAGGAAACACAGGGCAGAGATCCAACAGTCACATCGATACTGATCGTAACAGGTAGGTGAAACAACGGAAGAACTATCCTTAAAAAATGACTACTGCTTAAACCAATCTTCCAAACACTTCCAAAAGAGCCTTATGGTGTTCCATGTGGATGGACAAGGGCTCCAGGAAAAATACAAACAAAAACTGCCCAAGGAGCCTGGGACCAACCAGCAAGTTTGTTCTCAGTTACTTCTTGGATTTCTTTCTCTGCAGTCATGCAAAAAAAAAAAAAAAATATTAAAAGCCAGGAGGTCTCCTGGTTCTTGAGGCTGCATTTCCTACAACATGTACATTAATGTTCATAGGGATCTTAATGGATAAACAATGCTAGGCCAGGAATAAAAATACGTATTAAAGAAGTTTGATTCAATTCTGATCTGTAGAAATCAAATATTTAGTGACTTCTTTATTAGGGAGGTCTGTAGTTTCTCATTCTTCACATTTTTTTCCAAGACCAGTACTGGCTTGTTTATTATTGCTGTTCATTTGTTGTTTGAAAGAACAGATGAAGATGAAATTAAATATTTTTCTGATGTGTTTCCAGAAATTAATTCCCACATTTCATTAAATTAATAACACTGGACAATTAGCTTACACCTCTCCCCTCAGCATCAGGAGCTAATTGAGCAATGAATGCATGTTAGAACTTACACTAAAAATATCCCTGAAAGGCACAGAAACAGAAAAAAGCAGAGTTTTTGTATGATTTAAATTAAAAATGAAGTGGAAAAAATCAAAACAAAAACGATTCCCACAATTACAACATCACTGGAGGCACAAAGTAAATGAAGAAATTATTATCTGGGTTCTAAGGGCATTGGGTGGGGATCAGGTGCTGCACACTGTAGCAATACAAAGTTCATTATAATGAGTATTTAACTATTAACCTGTATTCAGAGTCCATGTTTGTGTTCAGATTAATCAATCATTTATTTATTACTACTACGAGCACATCTCCTTTAATGACCAATTTTAATGAGTGATGCTGAGTTCAGATGAAAATTTGAGCTGTATTATTTAAGACACATCAGTATGGGATTCTCTGTATCTTAGGAAAATAATAGTAAAACAGAAGCATAAAACCAAGCAGTAGGGTAAAAAGCTCCTAAATAAGTTCAAACACCTTGCTGTGTGATATTACTTAAATGGGGCTTCTCCTGATCGTGAGTTGTACAAGAAAAAACTTGTCACTATTGAAAATGGCACTGGACACTTGCAAATTGGCTCATGCACCTACGCATCGCTTTTCTGAAGTGGCCTTCATTTAGAAAGTCTCAAAGCATTCCCCAAGATTATCTGTATTTTCTTAACACTTCCTCAGGTCTAGGCTATATAACCATCCCTTCTGACACAAAAAGCAAACCTTTTGGTGGTGGAACAGGGCCACTTTAAATCAGTAAGTAGCAGCAAGCCCATATAACTAATTAGAATAGGAAAAGATGACAGACTATTAACACAAATCACAGATTTTGCAATCTCTCGAGGAATGAGAGCAGGACTTCTGTCTCTCATGCAGTCTAGCCCTGTTCTTTCAAGGAAAGAGCTGTGCAGGATCTAAAATGTTATAGGGTGGAAATTGACTGAGCAGCTAGTAGCTCCACTGCAAATAGATTATGCTCCCTTAACTGAAAAACATTAGACTGGCTCTGAATTCAGCTCCTTCCAATCCCACTGATTTTTTTTAGTGCCATCAGGCTGTCAGGATCACAGTGGAAACTTTTTATTTTTCATTTTTCACAGAAACCACTTCTGCCATTGCAGCATCTCCTGAAATAAAAAGCAACTAGTTCTACACACTGTTATGCCCCAGAAGGTTTGCATGTTCAAGATCTAGCCCTACCTAGCTTTGAGATCAGATCTCTATATTATCATTAAGCTCCATTCTTTAGAAACATACCTACCATGCTAGCCAAGTCAGTCAGTCTTAACAAAATCCATGCCAGCATATTTGAAAGATGACATGTATGATTCACTTATTTAATACAATTACTATGATGCTTTTATTGGAAAACTCTTGCATTCCTCAGATTCTCAGGGCTATTCATTATAAAGAGACCTAGGAACACAGAACGTTGTTTCTTTTGTGCTTAGGTTGGTAATGTGAGACAACCACCTCAGTGAGATCTTTAGGACATTTATTGAGAGTCGAGGCAGGGCCAAACAAGTTGTCTGGTAAAAAGCAACAGTCACTATGTTTATCATGTATTGCATGGAAGAAGGAAAAAAAAAAAAAAAAAGGTCCCCCCCAGTAGAACAGCTCTCTGAAAACTACCAGCTGAACCAAGGAGAAAGCTACACAGTGCATTAACCGTGGGACTATTAATTTATGTTGTCCAAACATACAGATGTGCTTAAAGCAATCTATGCACCCAACATCCCTCAAGAACGTGGCTGTACGTGATATAACTGTGTCCGTGCCAGGGTTGCTGCAGAAACAGCAATATCTCCAGCCCTGTACTGGTTGGAGTGGGGAGAACAACACTCAAGTATTTAATAGCAGTTCAAAAATTTGTTGAGTGTGATTAGTACATTCCAGGTAATAGATTAAAATGACTTCATGCTCCAGGCATCTCGGAGTGTTTAAGGGATTACAATAGGTAAGTATTACTTTAAGGAAGCCCCACATGGTATCACTTATTATGAACTCAGACCTCAAATTAAACACATGGAAAAGAGAAATGCTTTGGTAATTTACTCTACGCCTATCTCTAAAGCTCCCTGTTTCATCTTCTGCGCTGCCTGCACAGCTCTGTGTCAAGTTGTCTTCTAATGTGCTCCTAAGTCCTGCCTGTCTCTTGTTATGGCACAGGCGTGTGCCAGGCAGCAAGCCAGCTGGAGGCACACATCCCCATGCTAACTGAGACCAGCTGATGCTCTGCCTCCTGCAGTTAGGATGATCCACTGATGCAACGGAGCCACGCTTCACTTTCAGACTCTAATCGCCACCACACCTGCCTTATGCCAGTATCCAGCACTGGGCTTCCAGTTAGTGCAATTTTACCCTGAGTAAGGGCTGTTTCAATGGTTAGACTAGTTCACTTCGACTTAAAATTACCCATACCAACTTTTTTTTGAGTTGGTGAAATTCTTTCTTCCTCATGAGAATGAGGGAAAAAAAAAAAAACAAACACTTGTGGGGCTGGCATATTTGCATAAACTCAAAGCGAACAGAATATAGGAATGAAAAAACACAGCACTTCAACCAGTTCCCATTGTATATGGCATTTTAAGATCAACATGAACAAAGAAGAGGAACCTCTGGAAAAGCTCTAACCTCCACATGCACCAGTGCGATTTTCTTCTTGGTTTTGACCTCTTCTCCAGCACCTCCATCTCCCCTGATGGCCAAGATGGACTGTGACCAAAGAGGACTACAGTGGCAAACACTAACTACTTTCATTTAAACGATTTGGACACAGCATCTCCAACCTTCTCTTCCCTACACACCAGCAGATACAAAACACTACAGAGGTGCGTATACCTGTGACCACAAAGCCCAACCCAAGACAAACCTCTATAGACTGAAGGTATCTGGTAGGAAAGAGTGGCTGAATTTCTTAAGCATGCGCAGAAACAGCGGTAGTTTTCTGGAAATGCTTCATTAATATGCTCCCAAACCTTAATAAGAACTAGCTTTGCTAATCAGATTTAGACTGTCCTGAAAACAGCAGCAAGCTCTATAAATTTCAACACATCCATCAGAGCAGCAAAAGGACATAGACATTGACATAAGCAGGTACAAATGCCTCTTCCACAGGTAAGTGGTAGCAAGAAATACTGAGACTGTTACAGAGCTGCCCAAACCCTTCTGCATACCTGTAAATAAGGAACAGCGTTTCATCCGCTTAGCCTACCAAGCACTACCCTTTTTCCGCTATCCTAATCTACCTCCTCTTTTCCCCATCGCCCATTTGGAAATCACCTTGCTGTAACTTAATTAATTAACACCCCTCGCTTCCCTTTGGCAGCCAGTCACTCACCTCCATTACGCAGCACAGGAAACCACACGCTGCTGCTCATCAGAGGTCAGCTTCTCTCTTAGCTTTGCAGTGTTGGAAAACTAAAATAACTGTAAAACCAAGAACTAGTATGCTGCTTTGAAGAAAACTCACACAGAGCAGACCTATACTTACCCCCACACATTCTCAAATGAGGGAGCAAAACCTTCCTATGGCATGCAAGCAGCTCACAGGTGTTCCCCCTGTTTGGATGCCATCACCTGTATAGCACGGGTGCTACAAATCAAAGCCTAAATCACCACTCACCACCAGGTTTTTCCCAGTTCAGAAAGATAAAAGCATCATATCAACAACGCTTTACAGCTGTTACGTCTCCATGCACCTCAAAACTTTTTCTTTCTACTGTTTCATTTGCAGGAGTACTAAAAATGCTGTTTCGTTCAAAAGTGAAGAGAGGGGCTTTTTCTCTCAGAGATCTAGAACTGTTCAACCTTTACTTGAATTGTCTTGATGCGTGACCTAAAGAAAAAATAAAATAAGGCTATAGTTTTCCATGTGAGAACTAAGTTCCCTTCTCTGTCAAATCCTTTCTTCTACCATCTCTCCACTATTTGACCTTAAGGATTATCTCAAAAGAACAAAGCTAACTGCCCCTCTCCTTCCTGCATTCAAATTCCTCTCCAGCTTATTTGGCCTGCGCCCCATTGCTTGCAGGTTTCTATGCTTTCTGATGTGGAAAATTATGGTGAAGTAAGAAATTCAGATTCTCTTAAAGTGCATGTTTCGTTGGCATTGATGCTTTTAAACAACAAGGTGAAGATGACATATTAACATTTGTTGGAGTGGGAAATGCTGCAAAAGCAGCACTAAAGGGGATGCTGAGTGCCATAGAGCAGCATTTCCCCTTTTCTCTGCAGTTCTAGTCACATTACAGAGAGTGGATGTTTCTCCTTGCTTAAATGTCATAAGTAAGCATACACTGTGCTGGGCTTGATTTTTTTTTTCTGGAAATTCTCTCCTGGAGTGAGTGAGAAAGGAAATTTTTAAGATGATTGCAAACAGTCAGTGTTTTACAGCTCCAAAAGAAATGAATAGTCTATCAAGAGTCAGTAGAGTTATTTCCATCAGAGATCAGGAATGACATTAATAGCATTTTGAAAAGTACGAGTAGAATCCCGTCTTCATTACCTCAGTAATCCTGGAAGGAGGAGAAGCCAAGAAACTTGTATGTTTAAAATTTCAGTTACATAATTTCCTTCATGTTTCACAAGAGACAATTCTGCTTGCCCTTTTCCATGTATTGTGAGAGCCAAAATGTTCCCATGCATTTCATTCCAAGTTCATTCTGTATTTTATACCTTCATTAGTATATAACCTTTGTGGTTTTTTGTGGTTGTACAGTACAGTCCATTATAGCCAACTGTGTATTCTCACATTTAAGACCATCCCATGAAAAAAAGGTTACGGATCAGTTTTAAAATTGTACGCTGAGCTGTGGACACAGACACATGATACACAGTTCAAATAAGAGGCATCCTATGCTTTGTTAGCAAAACTTATCTTTGCTAAAGGTTCTCCTTTAAACAGCAACAAAATATTTCTGAATTTAGCTCTTCACATCTACCTTTTTTCTGTCTATATGCTAATCTCATTAACATATAAGTTATATGGTTGAGCATATACTCTACTTTTTCGTTTTTAAATTAAGTTTTTGATACATGGTCTAGTAGGAAAGAGGATGGAAGTACCTGTGTGTAAGGCTGAGAAACAATGGGGTTTGGGCTGGCTTCAGCTTTTTCATTCAGAGCACTTTGCTTCAGGAGCTGAAGACCTGCAAGGCCCCTTTTCTTCTCCACAGACTGAGCTCCTCTTGTAGTGTTACTCCTTATATATATATAAAAAAACGCAGGTCTATTCCTGAAAGGTAGCCACCTTCAGAAGGAACAAGGGTGCAGCTAGAATACAGCAATTCATGATAGGAAAAAAATGTTGGAGCAGACCCTTCTCTATTAATGGTTCATACATGTGAAAGTTCAGCAAAATGGTAGATTTCATGCAAACATCTTTCAACTGTACTTCATAATCAGCTATACAGACCTTGACTGGAATTCTGAATTATTCTGTCCTTCAAATTCTTTGATATATTGACTGTTGCACCTTTGCCTTACCTTGTTTTCTTTACTGTTTCTACTATCACTGTGTCTTGCTTGAGCTCTGGATCTGCTTGCTTCCCTGGTGCATCCTTCTGTCCCACACATTCAGCGTCCTTTAACAAGTAATCAGTTGCTCATCATCTTGTCATTTAAAATTCTGAAGTCTCCTATTTTCTTTCAGCAGAATTGAAGTGTGAGATGTGACTCGTCATCCCTGTGCGGCGACTTTTCAGAACTTGCCTCACTCTTGAAGAATTCCTTTTATTTTCAGAGCAGAAACAGGAACTCATTCCATTATGAGAAAATTCTCTAATATCAATTTAAATGTGAGCCTTTTACCACCATGAATATAAATATTTACATTCTTTTATAAACCACTGTTTCATGATGGTGTATGCCCATCCATTAGGTGCTTCCAGGTCTCTCCAAACTACGCTTCAACCTAATTTACTTGACTTTTTTTTTTTTTTTTTTAAGCACTGCACCAGAACAGGATGTCCTACAAGAACTGGCAGTGAAACCTTAGATCATTAAAAGTCCAGTACTATATTTTGCAACATTTTTGATGAATCACAGGATAAATATTTGGCCTGAGCATGATTTCTGCAAGCTTGAATTGACTTTTCTCACCCTATTTTCTTGTCCCTTGATGCTTTGATCTAGTGTAAAAGGAAGAATGGACCATAAAAACACTTAAGACAGATATTCTGGCTTCACAGAACATGTTTTTTCCATTTTGTCAATTTTTAATAAGGTTTCTGATTTCTTGAACAACTGTAAAAAGAGAAACTGTGATTTAAAAAAAAAAAGAAAAGAAAAAAGAAAAGAAAAGAAAAGAAAAGAAAAGAGTAAAGAATTGAAGTAAATTGAAAAAAAAAAAAGAGAGAGAGAGAGATCCAAAAGAGTTATAAAAGAGATTTGAGGATATTCCAGTTAAAGTCCACCAAAACAAGTATCATAAGACGTATAAGATGGACACAGGCTCTCCAAAGAGCAGTTATAATTGAACACTGAAAATGATTTTTTTCTATACTACCATAGCATTACACTTGGCTAACGAGATCTACTATGAATCCTGAAAGTTTTTTTCTGCAGGTGAGGGAAAATGTAGAATATATTAAATAGAATACAGCCAGGAATTAATTTTGAATTTAGGAAAATGGAAAGACAGGTGAAACTAAGAGGAAAAGCACCGTGTTGCTTACAAGTCATAGAACTGTTAGTTTTCTACTAATACCGCTGTTGTCCTTATTTTTCTATGTAGAGTGCCAAAATTTTATTTTTTTAATTGATGACTAAACTATCCAAAGACTATATTGCTGTATCACAACTAACTTATCCACTGTGCACTAAGTTTTCTAACTGTGAAGGTAACAGCCTCAGTAAGGACTAGCAAGGCAGCAAACAAAATATAGCTTAAGTTTTCCTCAGTTATTTCTTTTCCTACTGAGACACACTAAAAGGCACGTTGCCAAACCAACATCTTAGAAACTTCTCCCACATTTGTATGCTCTTCCATAATGACATTTAATGTGGCCAAATGATCATCAGCGTCTCAGAAAAAGTGCATAACCAACGCTTTCATGCACAGTTTGTTTTAAGTTTCACAGTTTACCTTTGTCAAGAACCTTCAGTTTCTTTCCGAAGTAGTTTGGCCTTCAAGTTATGTCTGAGGATCCTGCTTTTAATACACACCTTTCCAAAAGGATTTTCAGTGAGAAGAATCAGACACACACACTGACCCGCAGTTCTAAAAAAGAAGCAACTTTTCCCTTGATATCTATGCATAACCGGAACATCGTGTATCTTACAAGTTGTACAATCCCCAAATGAAAAACATCAGGATGAGCGTTCAGATCTAGCAACTACTGGCTCCCTGTTCTGGCAGGTAGGAATCTCGGGATTTCACAGCTGCAGCTGTCTGTCAAGCAACCCAGAAAGGCCACTGCCTTTCCCCCATCGCATATCCGAAATGAAACTTCTGCGATGCAAACCTTTGGGCCTCAAGGTGAAACATCTGAAGTTGTTCCAACACAGTGAATGACCATTTTTAGCACGGATTCAATGTCATCAATTGCATTAGTCTTAACGAGATACAAGGTAGGCAACAGAGAAGTCTGTAGAAGACAAAGGCAACTTAAATTTGCTAAGAAAACCAGTACCCATTGACACACAGAAACCTCAGGACACAAACAGCACCACTTGATTTTGTGTAACCTCAACTGCAACTCTCGAATAAAGCAGTGGCATGGAAGAATGCCTTTCCTTGGCACCACCAACCAAAATTAAATCCCTGACTGGAAGGGACAGAACAAGAACTTAATGAAAGAGGAGAAAAATGTTCTTTCTTGAAAAAGCTGTGAAATTGCTATATCTTACCTGCTATGCTCCATTACAGAACATCGTCACTCCTTGTTCTTTTGTACACAAAACGCATGACCTGGGAGAAATGAGTACTGGGGGCAAAAAGGCACCTAACAATTGCGTCTTTCTACAAGTGAGAAAATGCTCGTCTCCCCTTTCTTGAAGAGGGCCATTTAGAGAAGTGTTGCTTTTTATCCTTTCAATAAATATTTTTCTCTCTCTCAATTCAGACTATTAAAAATAATAAGAGAAATATAATACAACTTTAAATGAGAGTTTATATATCACATGCTTTATGACAGCTGCTTTTATTTCACTTTAGATTAACAAAGCCTTTATGTTGAGCCTTTGGAGCTGACCTTACAAAGCAGCAATACCATTAACCCTGAAGCACATGTTTCCCATTTAATGTTTCTGAGGTAACATTCTTTGTGAAAGTGAGAGAAAGGAGAATGCAAACTTGCAGAAAAAATAAAAGTCTGAGTGTCCTTCTTTTGAACAGAATTAAAGTCAGTCTGGACACTGGAAAATATGAAGTGAGAGGCTATGGCCTTACAAAGAGCTTCTCAATGGGATCCCAAGAGTTACAATGCTCAGCTTTCCTTTAGTATGCCATACCTCATTGTCATTTCCTCTCAAGAGGCTGAACATATTTTGCCATCTCAATTTGAAGTGAAAGGTCCCGCTTACATCAATGTTATTTCAGTTTTAACCAGCGTAACTCAAATGATTTATAAGCACACCCAACCAAAAGAGCACTGTTGTAGTTTGAATGAACGAAGCCAACAGAGTTGTCCTGGGGTACAGCAGAGAGAAATCTGATCTGCTGCATTTGCATGAGTCATGAGTTACTGTTATTCATGTAAATCTAACTAGTCCTAATGGCATTTTACCATTGTCATGTTCTAGTGGCTCAATGCGTGAGCAATATATTCGCTTTTTTCTAGGTTAAGCTTAACAGTGCCTACACACAAGTCCTCCATCCTGTTTTTGTTCTCATTAATACCTCCACATATTAAAGCCTGCTCAGTATTCTTAAGCTGCTTTCACAATTATGGTTTTGTGCTTGAAACTCTTTCTACACTCTTTTCAGTCAGTGAATCTGAAAAGCTGCAAACTACAGAGTCTACAAGGTTCAAGATAAACTCAAAAGAGACAGACAGATCCGGGAAAGAGGTGGAAAGAGACAGTTTGGTCGCCATTATATGCTTATATCTGGGACCTTGCCAAAGAAAAGCAAAAATGAATGCACAAGAAAAGGATAAAAACTGCACGATTTGGATGAGAAACCAACAAATTCGGTGCTAAAATTCCCATCGATGCCAGTGGAAGCTGGATCAGAGTTCCTGTAAACATGCAGACTTTCACTCTTAGATCAAGCCTCCTCTTTGAAACACTGCTGCAAAGCCTTCCAAAAGTGACGATGCAGGACTTGCTGGAGCTGCAGCCGTTATCCAAAGCCCAGAGACTGTGCTGTTATCTGTGACCAGTATAAAATTGGTATAAAATTGACAATTTTTTTTAAGGACTTGGAAAGCTTGTTACATCCATGTTTAAGCACTTATATTTATAATCCTAACTCAAAACTGCAACACTTGCCCTTTCCTACTGACTCAAATGAGAATTCTTGGATGCTGAACGCTTCTGGAAATTAGAGCTGTCATCTAGGGGGCAAGGCAACAAAGGAGCAGCCTGCTTGAAGTATCCCTCTGTGATACTCTTGTCCTAAGCCTCAGAAGATCCAGCTGCTTTTTGTCCCAAGACCAATGTTCGTTTTCAGAGAGACCCATCAGCAGCTGCACAATCCCCTTTCCCAATCTTGCATATAGTCTGGATTTACATTCCTGATGCATCAGATGCATATAGACACAAGGGTTTTATAAGGTTTCCAAAAACACCCCAAATGTGTTAATTTTAACTTGCACAGGAACCTTGGCAAAGCTGTATGATCTTACTATTTGTTTCACTAAGTCTATTTCATCACTATGATATGTTCTTTAGACTCAGATTAGACTCCTCCAAACAATAAACCAACCAACCATTCTCCTGCATCACCCAGTCCAACCTCAACTTTTAGTTCACAGCTTCTGCCCTACTTTGTGGTGCCTTTTCTGCACTAGTGCAACGCTTTGTCCTTTTCTCCTGGGCCTGTACAAGTGTCAGTAGTCTTCCCTTTCAGATTGGGCATGTTCCCCCCCACCAACTTTTTTTTTTCTCCCCATACTGGTTAAACCCAGTATTTGTCAAGAGGGCACAACAAAAGCAGGCTGAAACAACATTTTAGCTAACAGACAGCTGGTATGCCCCATTCCCATCCCACGTAAGACATTACCCTCTGCCTTTACAGTCTCTCAGAGTTTCCTGTGATATATTTAACTTCCTACTCTAAAATGCTGGTTTGCTGTGCTTCACTGGAGGCACCGCTGCAGCTAAGTGACTCCCATGTCTAAATTTGTGTTTCAGTAAGGTTACGGAGAGAGATCTGAGAGGTGAAACACTACGGAAGTCACTCTGTGCAAGAACAGACTGAAGTACCCAACGTCTTATCCAAACTATTGTCTAAATTACCACATCATCCTTGTACTGAGATCCAAAAATGCTAATTTCACCACTTTGTAGTCCCGATTACAATTTTTCAGCCAACTTGTTGTCCTTTATAAATACAAACTGTGGGCAAGGCCCCTCTCCCCTTTTTCCTGTTTTCAGTAATAGCTGGCCTTGTTATCATTAAAGGTATAAAACAGGCCAATATTCAGATTTCTGTTGTTTGCTGGTCATTTTGACTTCATTATCTTTGATGTCTAGAAAACCATCTTTCTTCATGCTGTTTGCATTCAAAAGAAAAAAAAAACTGCAATTCTTTTGGTGTGCTATGAATAAGCATGGGCATGCTGGGACAGGAAATAAAATACATGCCACTACAATTAAAAAGGACTAATTTGTTAGCAATTCTGTAATATTCCCCAAATGCAGAAATTCTAAACAGTGTGAAGTCATCTGCATAACTCCTCTCTTCAGCTGCCACGGTCCATAAGCTAAGTCTTCCATAACAGTGATTATCATGTGTAATAAGATAGCATGCCAAATGTTGTGGACTGAGTAAAAAAACATACAGTACTGCTCCATGATATAGAGTTCATATTTCATGCAGCTACTGAACCTCCCATCTACTAAACAGACACCCCCCCATTCCCCTCCTTTCTTTTTTTTAATAAAAACTTCTTCTCTATTATTTTCCATGCTTTCTCAGCATGCAGGGGTGGATGTCTGCCCTTCTTGGTACATCCACTTACAAAGCCTGTCAACCCCACATGCTGCCAGCTGAACTCTGGTGCTTATGGCAAGTTAAGAGCTGCAGTGTTAAGAAGCTATTTCTTACCATTTTGGAAGAAAAAAAGTGCCTATTTTATCTATTCCTACCATAAAATACTAAAATATTGCTGTGCTTAGAGCCCTTACTGAATGACTGAAGCATGCATTTAGCATGCATTTCACAGGACATGACTACAGGCTTTCAGTGACCCCTCAGGAAGGGAGGGATACCTTTCTAAGGGAACTGATAATTTAGCCACTGAATCCATATTGTATATATGCTAAAGAGAGTACTTCCTTGAATCAGGATGGATTTATCCTTTTGCTAGAGTAAGAACTGTCAAAACCAGTTTAAAGTCCCACACTTGTCACAAAATAACACCCAAAAGAAGATAAGAGGAAGGAACTGGAGATGCGGATCATGTTAAAACATGTTAAAGGCAGCACACCTCCCGCCCAAGTGCAGTGTATATACAAGCATCCAGTTATTCAAATTTGAAACAGAAAAACAAAAATGTGTTTCTCCGTACAGCAAGATTATAAATTAAGACAAATTGGGTCTTGTGAGGTTACGTAAATGCTGAGAGCTGTAAGTTCTCATTCCCACATTAGTTTTTAGTGTTGTTTTTAAGTAAAGCTGTTCTCTCATTTGAGACAAATATGATTTCTAAAAAAGAGCTGTGGGTGTAGACTAGGAGTTAGTGCTCGTTTGCTCTTCAGAGCCCATAAATGATATTGTGCTGACTGAAAAAGGTTTTATAAAATATTAACTGATGATAATGGGCAAGCAGAATTTGAACTATGAGCAATCTGATGTGAAAACATCAGCTCACTGCATTAGTTTTTAATTGGAAAAAATAAACTGCACTTGAAACTCCAATTTCTTGTTGTTGGTTCACTTAACTGCCAGACAGAAACCTTTGTTGCCGTACTGGGAGTCAGCATTTAGTCTCTGCTACATGGCTGTTGTTTATGTACTGCTGGGTCCTGCACGCCTCTGTTCTGATAAAAGGCATATTAAACATTGCATGACAACAAATTTTAGCTAGACTTCCACTGGCCATGTTTCATTTGCGCTGGGCTAGAAATGGAAAAGTCTCATCTCTCCCACAGAACTTAGCCACAGCACGACACAACGTTTTAAACTCGTCACAGTGCATCGTATAATAAAATACACCGGGGACTTAGAACTTGGATAAAAACCAAGAGAAAATGTTTTTATTCTAAATTACATTATCAGTCCATGAGCCTGACAGAGTGTGAGTAAGGCCACAATCATCAGCCTGCTCTTCAGCCCCCAGTTACCCTCATTTTTAGAGGGGGGCCAGGCTTGCATCAGAACTGGAAGTGCTGGCAAGAAACAGCTTTTTCCAGGATGCCAGATATGGGATACAGGAGGAAAAACAAGCAATCTTTGGGGCACAGAGGCTGCTGTCAACTAAGGAACTGAATGGATGGAAGCTGTACCCAGCTGCTCCTGGCTGGAAAGACACGGAGAAGAAAACAGCTGAAGTATAGAGGCAGAGTAGAGGAGAGAGGACAAGGTCTCAAAGCCTTGCAGACCTTAAGGAGCAGAGTGTGTTCCCTGAATTTGCAGAGGCTATTTCCAAACCTCAAAGTCAGCAACAACAAACAATGTAAACTGACTTCTGAAAACTTTATTCTAGTTCCTATTTGTTTCTTCACATGTCATTAACACCCTTTATGATTGCCAGTCATTAAATTTTGGTGTCTTAACGAGGTAAGACACAACAAGGAACCAGGTTCACATTTTCCATGTGCCAGTGTTGACTCTTTACATCTGTAGATGCTCTGCAGAAGGCTTCAGTGCTTACTGAGTCTGAGTTTCAGGTTGGTAATGTTTCCATACGGTTTTATTTTTCTTCTCTATATCTACAAAGCCACCTTCAGGAGAGCAAGCACTGATGCATTTCTGTATTTTATATCAAACAGGCAGATTTCCAGCCACCAAATAAGATCTATCTTAATCTATAAATCTATATCTACAAGTCTATCACACTTCAAGTCCTAAAAATGAGTTAAAAAGTCTGGGGCTCACAGTCCTAATCCACACACCAGCTTTATAACCACATACCTTGCACCCCCCTACAAACTATTCAGAGCTTTCATAAACCAGAAACAGCAATTACACTTTCCTAAACAACTGCATTGCTAGAGCAAGCCCCAATGGCTTGTAGAACAACTTTTACAGCATAATACTGACATTACGCATTCAGTGCTTTGACATCATGAAATATATCGGAAGATACCCTCAGACTCGGCTTGTTTCAAATTTTTTAGAATATAAAAAGCATCTGTTCAGGCTTGATGTTCAAAAGCCATCATGATTATCAGAAATAAGAAAGGGTAGTAGTACTTTCAGTTGGTATTCCAGTTTCTTAAACTTGTACTTTTAAGAAACAACCCTTGCAACTGAGCAGTTTGCCCCTAAAGCACATGTATATAGACAGAAGACAAGAAAGAACCATAATCAGAGTATAAAAAAATATCATGTTGTTTGGTATTAGGTATTTTAAGAGAAGTCCTCAACATGTGTTGTATCTTTATACCCTAAAAAGCCTGGAAAATAAGAAATGAAGTAACTAAAGCTGTCCTGAATACACACGGATATGTTATTGAGTAGAAAAGTATCATTTTTACATTCTTAAGTAGTAACTTTATATGCTCTGTATGCCTTACATCCTATGAAAAACCACTTAAGGATTAGAGTGCATATGAGTAGCAGTGGGACCAAGCCATCTCTGTGTATAGGTGCAGCTTCTGTGGTTATTGGGGTTACAACGGTTATAACCTTTCCAGCATTGTGGGAATATTTTTGGCAAGTAAGTCTCAAGTTATCTGTGTCCCTAGTGAAGACTTTGCAATAACGATAATACTTTTTTATTATTATTATTGTGATCAATGCTGTTATTGCCCTACAGAAATCTGTTGCCTACAGGTAAATCAATCCCACTATGTACTGTCAAAAGAAGTGAATACTCCCTCTGCTATTTAGATGAGGAAACTGAGAAATTGTGCAGCTTCTCCGAATAATGGAGTGAGAGCTACAAAACCAGTAGCCAGATCCAGGTTTCCTGAGCTTCCATGAATTTTCTCCATTCACAGGACATACAACAGAGGGGCAAAATGCTTTTATTTATGAGGATGAATTTGAGACTAATCACAAGAAAGTGAATGAGTATGGTGCTCTGACTTGGGTTGTCAATACAGAAGATGATGTATGCAGCCAGTCACAGACTTCATCCAGATAAGTGCGTGTCAGGGAAACAGGATTCTTAAGTCTGTATTTTCATGCTTTCTGGATATTGCTTCTTTCTCAAGTATCTGCCTTTAAAATCAACAGCTTATGATTTAATCAGATTTCATTTACTGTTATTTATACACGTATAGTCTTAATTGTAGCATCACCTCTTATTTGCTTTGGCCATTTTGTCTATTTCATGTGGAGCAGTGAACAGAGACAAACATGTCAGCCTTCCTGCATAGTCCTATGGCCAATCCTGTGCACTAGCAACTTACATCCAACCTTTATACTATAGAAAATGTATCCTGGAAACGTGGGTGAAAACAAGACAGCTTAAATATCTCTAAGTAATCTGCTTAAAAGACAATATAACACAGTAAGGTATATTAAAAGCATTCTTTCTATATTAAAAAAAATATATATGGTGCCATGGAGGAAGCTGTTAGTTAAACCAGAGAAGGCGGGAATAAGTAAGAGCATTTGAAATTGGAGGCCTGTTGCAGTGTGACTTGCCCCATTGTACAACACATCCCCCTGCCTTTTGAAAAGCCATGTCATACCAAACCATACTAAGAGGAAACAAGAAGAGAACGTGCTCCTGTGCCTTGTTACAGAGCAGCACTCTGAAGCCAAGTGCTTCGAAGAACATCATTCCTGCCAACTAAGCAGAGACAATACTTCCGCAGCAGAGACACCAGATCAGCATGTCAAAAACACCGGCTTCTAGTACGAAGGTTTTTGCAGGGGATGAATGAAAGGGTTATCCTGTGGATCCTGGTGATCCAGTGGGAAAGCAGAAAAACAACTTCTGGCAGATGCTTTCACTGTGCTGACAGTTCCGCTCAATCTCCTCCTAAATGCAAGGCAGGCCTTGCATCTGCCTTTCTGCCGACTTTGCATCTGCCTTTCTGCCGACTGTATTTGCCATGACCCTATATTCCACTGTAAGGAGTACAGTGGGAACCTGAGGAGCTAGTTCTGCAATTGTACAGGTGTAGTTAGTCTGCAGCTATAGCCCATCTCATTTCTTCCTGGAAAGATCAATCCACTTGCACATAAACTACACATCGCCTATACTGCAAAGAGAAACATGATCTTGTAGGTTGCTGATGATTGCTTACTGCAAAATACCGAGAATAAGGATAGGATTAAGCAAAGGAAAAAAAAAAGACTGTTTTAAGGTAACAGTGTATATTCCAAGTGCATTCATTTAGGATCAGTACAGATGTCATTGTGAATGCAGTCCAAAAGGAATACAGAACCATTAGTCTGTCCTATCTTTGTCTCAGCAGTGACTTGTGTGGCTTTCCTTTGAAATTACGTGTCTACCGGAACCGAAATCCCCAACTACATGGACTGCATACCTTCCTGGATTTCTGATGTTGTTTGGGAAGGCTAAAAGCCTGCCTCTGTGTGTGGCAATCCATCAAATGGCCTCACTGGGTTTTCTCTAAGAGAACTTCATCAAAGCACATCTTAAATTACTTATTATGGCATCATCTTGGGCCCAAATAAGAGCCCACATAGGAAAAGAAGCTGTAAGGGATGGGAAGGCGTGGGAACTGAAGGGAGACACATGGTGAGGGATGTCATGTGCCTAAAGAGAACCTATAGCATTTCAGTTTAGAAGATGGAGCCTGCTTGGAACACACTAAAAGGCAGGGTGGAAGCTTGCTCGGGGTGCTTGCAGACCAACTGGGTGATCACAGGAATACAACAGCAGCTGACAGGGTAATATGATTTGCAACTCCTTGCAACTCTAGTTAACTCTGTAAATATATATAAATCCAATAGCCACTTGCAAATTATCATTGTTTTTTCAAAAACTGGAGAAGTTGCACACCCAAACTCCAGTTATTTTCAATTGGATTAGGGTCCTTAATTCCTTTAATTCTTGGCAATCCCTTATTAGACTTGCTTGGCATTTCTATGGGAGCAGTACAAGACTCATTTATCAATTACAGGAAGCCTTCTTGCCTGCCAATCCATAATAGGCTCAGTTTTATTTTTAAAATGGCAAAGAGAAAAACTAAGTCTTAAAAACACAAAGGAAACCAAACAATAGCTTACCCACAGGCAGTGAGTAGTGCTAAAAAGCATCAAGTGCAATTATGTTACACTCCATACTCGCTCTTTGCAAATTCATATTCTGACAGGAGACTCTAAGATCTCATATTCAAAGCCCCATGACAAATGTCACCAACTAAACTCAAAAGCTAGGGAAAACAAAGTTCTGTATTAGAAAAAGAATCATGTAAGGGACAGCAAATAAAACTTCTAATTTCTTAACTGCTACCTTGTGTTACTGCTGTTCAAACTCATTAAGATCTTGTGCTGTATTTTTTTCTATATACACGTATATAGAAAAATATAAATATTCTTATTATACGAATATAAAGGGTTGTTTTTTTTTTTGTGACAAAGGAGAGAAAAATGCTTCTTACATCTTTGTTATTTTAGCAGATGTTTGAAGGCCCCTGCAATTATTCTGTATCTTCTAATGATTTAGCCCATTTCTGACCTGGTATTTCATTTCAGCATTGGACTTCAGAGCAAGGGGACCCCAGCTGAGTTTTACAGTACCTGTGGAGCAGGCTGATACTGCCACCTTGGGGAGGATTCCTTCCATGTACTTCAAGGAGCCTAAGCAAGTGTCATATAAATCAGTTTGATTTTTTCCATCCTATCCTCCCCTGAAGATGACTTCTTAAAATCCCCTGCCCATGCTGACATAAGACCTTCCAGATGTGTCCCAACTCAGACTATGCTACACTCATAACAATATTAACAATATTGGAAGAAATGTGTTTGTTGTTGTTGTTGTTGGGAAGAGTGCTTAGCTAAGTTTTAAATAGCATTTAAACATTGCCTTTTTTACAGTGCTCTAAATTTTATAGCCATTTTGCCAGTGCAAGAGCCCCGTTCTGCCTACAGCTGGGCAAGCTGTATTTTGCACACACCACTTCACTGCTTCTGTGATTCTAGCTTTCTTGATATTTTGAATCCCTGTCCATGCACAGCTGGCAGGCTACATGCCCTTTCCCTGGCAGGCTACAGGTTCAGCTGGATGTAACTGCTAGGACACATACTGCCTCAGATCTAACGAGAGGCATTACTATGCATAGGAACAGTCCAACAAAAGGTGCAGAGCTGGACTGTGATGATTTAACCAAAGGCAAGACTTCAAGGCAAATTAAAGTGAAGCATCTGGATTTTATCTTCACGATATCCAGTCTTACTGACCTACTGTTTTGCTTTTCAAGTGTCACCCCTATCCACTAGCTGATAAAGAAACCTTGCTGTACACCTTATATATATAAACATATGAAGAGATAAGGCCTGCGCAGGACTCGAGTTGTACACAATCTGCATGGTGTTGACCTTCAAGGCTTTTCATGGTAGAAACTAACAGTACGTGCCTCAGCTACGTATACAACACAAGAAAAGATTGAATGTCTCACCTCCCACCAGAACAGGCAGGCCCAAGAGCAGGGAGCTATCTAAAGGTAACTGACATGCTACGTGCTCTTAAAAAAATACAGCAACAAAATTGCTGCACAGCTGTTGAGAGCCAAGCAACACAAATGATGAACTCGTGAATGACGAATAATGTGAATTTACACAAGGAGGCTGTGAAGGCACCATTAGCTCCTACCTTCTGCCAAAGCACTGGCTGTGTTTGTGGCACCACACTGGGACACAAGAGGCTTCCAGAGGAACTGAAGTCTTCACCCCAGTGCTGCAGGCAGGAGCAGCCTGGTATTGGGGTAAACCAACACATCTGAGCTCCCAAATAGAGCTACATTTTGGATGACGATGTCCCTAGCAGGACGGGGCTCTAGAAAGCACCCTCCTCTTTTCCTCCCACCACAGGCAGCCTACGTACCAGACTCTTGTTCTCAGATTTCCAGATTATTGGAGTAAACATATGCCTCCACCCACCTGGGATTTATGGTCACAGGGGAGGTATAGCTAAACCTTTCCTTGTGAACGGACAAGCAGACTTACTTCACCTTTTTGTTCTGTTACCAGAATCCAGACATTAAAGCACGCATGTAGATTTACTTCCTACTATGGCACACAAGTTCAAATTAGTCGCTTACCCACTTGTGGCAAAAATAAGCAAGTGATAGGTCTTTTCTGTAAGATGATTTTACCTTTGGTTTTAATACTATTACAGTATGGCAAAGAATGATGCTTGCAAGACAAACTTATCAAGCATAGCACACGATCAAAGCTATCTAGCTAACAGTGAATGCACATTACTGGCACTGGTGCAAGCATTCTGATTTCTTCCTGATTCATACATGATTTCTGTAGTTTTATCCATTTTGGGATTATCTTAATCCATCTTTGTTAGGCAAACTGCCTTATATCTGCATAAGGTTTACACGGTGCTTTGAAAATATTGTGGTTATCAATTAATTGTAAGAATAAAAGAAATTGCATATACTCATGACATGCATATATGAACACACATTCAAGAACACGCAACACTGAAAGTAATCCAGTACCTCCATTGCCACTCACATTATACTGCTGGTAGAACTTAAGTAACTTGAAAAAATACCAACTTCATATAATCAATAAAGTGATTGCAAAATCCACATTTGCATCTAACTTGCAAAAATTCAATAGACACTATCAAGTGCAGACCAAATATATCCAATTGAATGAGGATCTATCAGTAATAGATTAACCAGATTAATGTGTACGTAACAGTTTCAGCATGGTACGTTGCTGCTGTTAGTTTCAAAGTTCAAGTATGAACGTCTTTTTTACACAGCACACATGGATTATAAGACAATGAAAGAAGAATTTCAGGGAATATAAGGTAAGCTACATACCATGAATTTAAACGAAGCATTTGAGTATAGACTGCATATAGGAAAAATAAAAAGAACAAAAATCTTTGGTTATGACTGGGGGAAAAAAAGAAATGCATGAATTCATGTCCTCCATATCATCTTATTATGTTACAAAAAATGAATACAATACCCATCTAGATTGATGAATAACTGATGACGACCATTTCATAAGGTGTCTTTTTTAAAGGGAATAGGTAGGTATTCTTAAGAAAAAAAAAGGAAATGGATCGTGGAAAAATTCACAAAAAGCTCACTGTGAATTCTGTAAGGAAGATCATGTACAGAACTCAGTGTTGTCTGTAACAAAAGTAATGTTAACATAATAGATCTTGCATGTTTGGCTTTGTACTGAATTTATTTCAAAAGACTGATTTGGGCATGGATTTGATATAAAGGAGAAAGCCTGAACGGCATATGCAAAAATCTAAAATTAAATGCAGACAATTCCACTGTGAAGTTACCCACAATCTGAGTACATAAACACAGTACATTAAAAAATAAAAATAAAGAAATACAAAAACTTTAAATTCAGGTGTCACTGATAGCTTGAAATCAGCTGCTTACTTACTAATTGCTTTTCCATCTGAAACATCTCTGAACTTAATCAACCAATATTCCTCTGAGACAATTAATGTGCATCAAACCCCTTTGGACACTGGATTACAGAAAAGAAGAAAATGAGATGGCTTATTTATGAACAGTTATATTAACTGGAAACAATACTTACTCATCTCTCCTCTCTATCCACTAGCTTACATTTTTCTTTCCCACTGTGCTGTAAAGACTGTATAGATTTCCTAAGTTTCAATTTGACCTGGAGTTAGAATCTGCAACATTAGCTATTTCAGCCCTTCTTTCTTCACTAAGACATACTTCCTATATTTATTTACCTGTAACATAAAGCTCTTTTGAATTATTGTCTCTTACAGCTTTAGTATCAGCTGATGAAAGACATATTCTAAGCTGCTCTCTAGTGTGGAAAAAGTGCTCCTTTAAAAGCTACTTTTTCCATACCACCCTTTTTTTCCCCTCTTAAAAGCGTGTAAAGATTTACTTCTTGAAACAGTCACCTACTATCAGCAGCCCACATTTGTCACTTCTTCCTCCCCTAATTTTCCTCCTTTTCATAAAATATTCTCCCACAACACTGTTTTCCACGGTTGTTTCTCAGCTCCTGCTCTCCCTCCCTTGTTTGTTTCCTCTCCTTAAATTTATCTGCTTTATTTGTTCCTAAATCTCCACAGATGTGACTCTTTCCCAGTTCCTCAGTCTCCACCAGCATAGGAGGACAGCCCATCAGGCTGTGCTGCTAGCTGTGGGAGCTACCAGGGAGTCTCATTTTTTCCGAGCAGCAAACTGGAAAAGTACAAAGACGTGTCCTTGGATCAGAGGTATGCGTGTGGTGTATTGAATGTCTATCAACAGTACTCATTTAGATATTTCAGGCAGTGAAGGACACTCAAAAGACACCAAATTTTGCCATTTTTGCTGGACTGTTTTTAAAGTTGTCTGAAACAGCTCCTGTTATTCGTTCTTCACTTAATGACAGGTTTGTGGCTAAAAGCATAGACAATGGCAGACACCAACGAGATGACAATCAACCTTGTTGTCCTTGGAAGAACTCAGACTGGCAAAAGTGCTGCTGGGAACAGACTGCTAGGCAGTGATGACTTTGAAAGCCAGCTCTCCCCCAGCTCTGTGACTACATGCTGCAGCCTGCGCCGCAGCTGCCGCATTTCGGGGATTACACGACGGAATGGCTGCGAGCTTGCTCTCCGTGTTCGAGTACTTGACACTCCAGGCTACCCCCACAGCAGCCTGAGCAAGGAGCGGGTGAGAGAGACGGTGCGATCAGCCCTGGCTCACCACTTCAGGGAGGAAGGCCTGCATCTAGCTCTTCTGGTCCTGAGGGCTGACCTGCCTCTGTGTCCGGATGAAAACGATCACACAATTCAGTTCATCCAGGTAACAAATAAGTAAATAGGTAGAAGCCTCTGCCCACAATGCAGACTCTGTCTGTGGCTGAAAATAGCTATGGAAGAGTTCACTGCAGAAGTAAGTTAGAGAAGTGCAGCTGAGAACAGGAACATTTTCCAATCCCCTATTTGAAATATACACCATTCCCAACTCAACACTGTAAACCATAGCTACACTTAACACACTAAACCCGAGAAGAGAGGTAAGAACTGCTGTCTGCTGTACTTGGACTCAGCACAACAGGATTTAGAAATTAAATTTACCTATCAAAGCAAGCTTCTCTCTCAGAAATGAGTTAAAGGTTTACTATGACAGATCTAGCTTCTTAAAGAGAAATATTATATGAAGCAAAGGTCTGGTTACCTTACTCTTCTGCACTCTGTATAGGACAGAACACAGCCCAAAGCAGAAAATGACAGGTCCAAAATCACGCAGGAAATCTGACTGACCTAGGACAAGGATGCTCAGCTCTGTCCTGCACTGTTATTACTGCTGTGTCTGTTCAAGAGAAAATAACTAGGCAGTTACCCTAAATTTACTCTAGGTAAGGAAAATTTCTAGCATAACTGGCTTGAAGCAAGTATTTTGAATTTCTCCTCTGGGGGAGAAAATTTTTGGAAGTAGGTAAGATAAGTGGGAGGAAAATACACTGAAATGGAATGGCTTTCTTTTCTGTGGAAACGTTTTAATTACCATGCATATACTTCATTGAAAAGGAGACCAAAGGGATATTGCTCAGTTTATCTATCTGATCAGATCAAGGAGGTTTGTTTATACGAGTTACAAAAAAACAAGGCTTTCAATCATTGTCAAAGTCTGTGTATTACACTTCCCATCTATCTTATACAAATTAACTTTCTAAAAATCTTTAAGACTGAAAGGGAATTCCTGGTGCATCAAGCGTTATCACCTGCAGTAACGACATTGCCTAAAAATATATATACACACACAAGTTCAAGTTGTTCTCGCTTTCCTCCTGATTACTCTGTACTGCTAGACTACTACTCACTTTCCTAGTAGTTTGAGAGTTAGTTGTTAAATTTTCACAGCACTTTTACTCATCGCCAGATTACATATATATTTGTTCTCAGCATTACCCTTTTTCTTTATTCAGTTCTCCCATTCCTCTGTACTTCAAAATACTTAAGAGGACTCAGAATTTTTCTCTAATATTTTTACTCTAAGCTAATGAAAAATCACCTTGAGATTGTTTTGGATCAAGTCCATGTGGGCATTAAAAGTTTAAGAGATGCCAGGATACCCTTCTCCTTTAATGAAGCTACAAAACCCCCCACTGGAAATGAAATAAAGCATGTTATAAAACAGTGAGAAAGCGACACTTACTTCTGTTTTGTGATTGTAAGTGACTGTCAGACTATTTTAGTTATTAACTCCTTAAAACACCAGGTGCTATGATTTCATCAGCCACTAACAAATAGGGCTGGGCAGCTGTCTGAGTGCTGGGAATACAAACAATAATTGTTGTATTTCAGTATGTCACTGCAAGAATAAATTACCATAAGGACTACCTTTAGCATTCAGTTCTCACAATAATCCTTCACATATTAAGGATGGTATATCAGTAATTCATGTAGAAGACTATTAGAATTTAAATCTCTTCAGATTTCTATTTTGATAGTCTAATGAATTAGGAAAGTGGTAGATTTTGATTTCAGAATTAATGTTAGCACCAGTTCATCTGAATACACAGAAAATCAAGGCACTATCCTCTCTGCCTAAAACCTATACCTTCAACCCTTCCTAAGAAAACTTACACCAAAATACAGTAAGCATCTATTTTGCAAGAGTTTAATTTTTTTCATTCCTAATATCTAAAATAGATTAATGACTACCAATATACCTTGTGTTGTTCCTCCTCCACCCCAATTCCCTGTTTATCTTAGGAATGCAATGGTGTCCTTTAAAGTACCTGTATACACTTGGACACCTAGGCTACAGAGTTGTTGAGATCAATGCAAAGTGACCTCTGTTACTGAAGTAAGCTTCTTTTCACACACACAGGAGTTAGCATGAGTGCTCTAAAATTGTAATTTTATTTAATTTGTAAAGTAAAGCCCAATCTCTTATTCATATTACTTTATTTCACATTAACAAAAAAACGTGTTCTCCATTCCCCTCCATCAGATGAACCACCATAGTTAAAGACAAACTCTCCAGCTGTCATTCAAGTTGATGCATTTGATTTGTGTTTTTTTTCTGAATTGTTGAGAACAGCTCAGTTTTAGGGGATAAAGCTGTTACTGAAATTAGTGTTATATAAAAAAGAGTCATTTATTTCTTCAATGCAAGGTGATTTATAAAAATTTTTCCAAAGAGCTTCTACAAATAGAATTAGAAATATAGATATGTAGAAATTGCTATAAACTACTTGAATTTTACGTGTTATTTATGCTGATGTGTGCTGTAGCTAAACCACCATTTTCCTTATTTACATACATGCACCTTTTAACTCTATTAACACCTGTAGCAGGAGAACAAAGAACTGCTAGCACTGCATGACCACGTATTTCCACTAGAAGGGGACATCATGTTCTTCAATGGTCAAATCCCCATGAAATTTCAACAACTCAAATAGCATGAACTGGATTATTGCCAGGAAAAGAATATATTCTGGTCTGTTAATACATAAGTATATGAGGTGGGATTGGGTAAAGTGAACAGGAAAATATATCTATTTGAGATTCGTTTTTCATTACAGGAACTTCTGGGTCCCACATGGAAGGATTTCACTGCGGTTTTACTCACTCATGCAGACAAGGCAAAAGAAGCTGGATTCAGTGAGGAAGCATATCTGCGCAGTGCCTCAAGTACCCTGTTGTCCCTATTGAGCTCAGTGCAGCACAAATATGTTTTTCTAGACAGCCAAAAGAGCATAATTAAAGAGGAAAGAACTATTGTCTTTAGAAAGCTCTTGAATTTTATAAGACAGAATAATTATCAAGTGCTTCTATTTAAACACAGCAAAGAATAAAATTAGCTTTCGGGTACTTGTGTCTATTCTCTATAGTTTATAACATTTAATGGAAATAAAACAGTAGAAAAGCCAGCAATTGGAACATTTCACATGCAATACCATTCCACACCAAATATCTTTGAACATACGGTTGGAAATACCTCTTTAGATTCCCAAACTACATGCCTTTCATAGAGTACCTCACACTACTGCATCCAGAATCCTAGCTTCAATCACACGATCAGACCAAACTAGTGCTAACATGTTATGTATGTAAATGTAGCTAATATACTAATAGTGCTAATACCTAATATGCACACAGTGAGGAGTAAGATTTTATGCTACATCTGATTGTATATTGCAGTCCATACAAAACAGATCTGGAGAAAAAGAGAAAGCAAAAATGCATGAGTTCAGGCTGTAAGGAATAAAGGAACTTCTCTGCTCAATTTTTGGAGCTTTCAGAAGCTCCTCTGAAATCCGGTGTTTGTAAAAAGTTTTCCAATATTAAAAATTAAGATTTATCTACTGCAAAGTTATTTCCTTACCTTGATCCAAGAATAATTAGAACTGAGATTTTCAACTTCAATAATATTGTTTAATAGGATATTATCAGATATGTAGTTTACAAAGCAGTTAAAATAGTTCCTGTATGCCTAATGCTATTCAGCACATTTAAAATGTGCTAATTACTACCGCTTATTCCCAGATGCATAGAAAATTAGCACAGTTAAGTGTATAGGCACATACAAAACGCATCCAAAAAAGAAACCTGTTCATCTTTTCTTTTGTGCCTGCTCCTTTCAATTTTGTATCATCATCATTTTGTTTTCATCTCCCAGCTTACGGGATGAAGTTCAAAGCCTGTGAAATTCAGGTTCGGTAAGTTTTTTTGTTTTTGTTTTTATTTCAGTGGTTAGAAGAGTGCTCTTTGAGTAGTTAGGCTGTAGACAGTTAATTAAATAGTATATGCTCAAACATGTAATTACCTCTAAATAGTTGCTTAAAAGGTTTAATTGTGAATTGATCTAAAATGGTTACTTCAGAGTATTGAAAGGCAAGAATTAAAAGGAGTAATTTGAGGATTTTCCCATAGCAGTTCTGACTGCTCATTATGTATTATGGAGTAACTCAAATGGTAAAACCTGAAGAAGCCATTTCTATTAAAACCAAAGCATATTCTGTATAAAATATTACTCAAAGATACATTAAAACAAGAAATAAATTCATTTTATATGTGTTTCAGGCTTTGGAAACTTTTTTTTGGGGGGGGTATTTGTCTAACATGGTTTGGCCATTCTTTTGTAGTATTATCTGTCATTTGGAACTATCCAGTTAGAAAAGATGAAATGAGCTAATATAGTAAAACAACATATTTGATGTATGTCAATGTGTTTGTATTAGGGCATAAAGGGACAGAGTTTTATATTCCCATTACAACTGCCCACAGACAGCTCAGATGACACATCCAAAACCAAAATTTGCAGAAGTTTATAACATATCTGAAAAATTCTTGAGAGGAGGGAAACCTCTGAAAGACAAGAAGAATGAAACTAATTATGGTCTTCACTGACCAACTGCTCATGCTGTACCTCTTGAATTGAGGTTACCACACAAGGAACATGGCAGAAAGTTTTCTTTATTGAGATGCTCGTGCTTCATGGATCCTCTAAAACTTTCAGCTGTCTAGAGAAGATGCTTGCCAGCCTTCAGTTCTAACATGAACAAGCTTTGGCAATTAAGTCTTGAACATTGTGTGGTTACTGACTGCTGAGAACACAACCTCAAGGACAGTAAATATGGAGAATGAGTGAATTGTTAAAGTATTACAGGCAGAACATTCTGTATCTCTGGAAGAGGAATCAAACAAAAAAACATATTAGCCATGCATTTCAGAGGGGTTATATATTGATGTTTTTATTGTGCTCTCGTTACTTTCCATTTCAACATCTGAACAGGCTAATAACCACTTATTTAATTCCGCTGTTTGCCATGGTCGCTGCCCTGCAGACTCCTTTGCCTTTCACTTCAAATGGAACTCCTTTGTACGTAGCAACACACTGGTCATTGGTATGAAGATCAGGTTGGATTTGCTCCCACATCTTCTTCTTGGGATTAAGTTCCTTCTCAGGATCTCCTGTTTCAAAACAACGAATAAAACTAATAGCACACAATACAGAAGACAGAGCAAGTGTTCTATTTATGCACATGTGCATAAATATGCATTTGTGAAAGCTCACATAGTATCTTTGTACAAACTTTTAAGGGAAAAAAAAATTACCTGCGAGTCCCAAAATGGAAACTTTAATCTTAATTAGGGACTGTCTAGGAAATGTCTCCAGATCCTCTCTGAAAATGATGGGCTTTCAGGGAAAAAAGCATAAGTAACAGACTACTACTATTGTCAAAAACAAAGAAATAAAACTATTGCTGGTTGTTAGTTTACAAACACTACCTAAAAGCAAAAGGATTTCTAAGAATTAAATAGATGTGGACCATAGGATACCATAGAGCAATATATTACTCACAAAGACGCAGCTTAAGTATCTTAAGTTTAAGAATTACTGAATTTTTAGAATTTTATTTTGCCTTTATAGGTGAGAAATATGGAACATAGACAAGAATAGTCCAAAACTAGGACACTGACATATAATTTTAGCCCCAAGTTTCAACGTTTTTCTGTTACTTTTTGTACCATTTAGGGATCAGCTCTGGTGCATAAAATAACAGTAACATTAAGGGCCAACTTGTATCTCAGCAATTTTGGCCTCAGTCTCTGTAAATCACCTCTGTTTCCACGTGTATACCATGGTAAACTATTGATCTCCTACAGGGGGACAGCCTAACTACATTAGGAAATCTATTTAAAAATTTCTAATGACTACAGAAAAAGGTTCTTTTAGTAATATTTTAAAATACAAACTCATTACTCAGAAAAGTGAAGTATTCCAGAGTCAAATATTTCTTCCCATTTTTTAATAAATGGGCATAAAATCCAAAATATAGGAACGAAACAACTACAGTAAATAAGATCCCCTGTGGTAAATATTTATACTGAAAAAACTGCTGCCTGCCAATATAATCTAGATTAAGCAAGACAACCAATTCACTGTACCATTTATTTTCCAATCAAAGGTCAAGCAAATTTCATTTCTGAATTTTAATACAATACAGATCCTTTTACACAAAAACATGATTTCATTTTAAAAAGTTAATTTACTCATAATGCTGTTGGGTACTCTTAACCTCTTGTGTGTAACACACAAGCAGTACAAAGGAAGACCCCAAGACTTGTTTCAAATATAATCAGAACACATTTAAATGCTGAAGGGGGTGGCATACTATCTATAACCTGTTGATACTGTGCATGTATTTTTACTTGCTAAAAGATAGGTGTGCAATGCTGGTATCATTCGGCCCACATAATTGAAACCTCTAAAGAAAACAAGACTCAAACAACAAATCCTGGCAAACAGATCTTCCCTGAGATCCTCTCAGGGGAGCAAGAAGTTCCTAAACGCAAAATGAAAAGTTCTCTATGTGAGCAGAATGTAAAGTACTCGCATCTTCCACTACTCAATGTCCCCAAAAGCTCAGGAAGAAAAAAACCCTGTAGGTTTATAGCACAAGTTATGTTTCTAGTAGTTGGATGAGTTATTACTGCTTGGTGTATTCTTGACTGACTGACCAGCATGAGTAAGTAAACTACTCTCATTCCAACCTGCCTTATTTTCTTCTTTAAATGTTTTCAGTAATTCAGTCTACTCACATTCTCAGTTCTTGCAATATTAAGTTATTTCAGCCTGTAGACAGGTCTAACTTCTGTAGCTTCTACATCTGCAACTGTGCAAGAGAAGCGTACCAGGCCGGACTTCTGTGTTAAGCAGGCTAGGGTTGCCAGAGCAGGATTCAGTAACGCAGTCAAGTTATTTCACAACTGCAGTGTACTTAATATTTAAAAGAAAAACAGCAATACCATTAATAACCTAATCACTTGGAGCCAATTGTGCATTTTCAAAGAAACTGAAATCCTACTCAATACTTAAGTTCACAGAGACAGACTTGGATTTAGACCAAGTGAATGCATACAAATTAATAAAATCATTAAACAGAATGTTAAATGATCCATTGTGCATTTCTTCCCCCCTCCTCAAACATAAAAAACAAGTGATTATTTTTTTTCCCAGTAAGAACAAAACCTGACTTTTATTATAAAAAACACATTTTGGATGCTAATAAGTTTCTTTTCAATCCCATTTCAACTCTCTTGGGATCTGTGGTGAACTCAGATTAGCATAGGCACCAATTTAAAATACTACCAGAGTTTTAAGCTGTGTATTTTCCTAAGCTTTCCCCTCATTACATTTTCCCCTCAGAAAATATTCTTTAGAAGGACTTTTAAAAATGAATTCAAACTTGTAGTGGTTTAACAAGCTTCCCACTCTACATAAAAAGAAACAAATAAAAGGTCCCAATTTTTGTTAAATATGTAATTAGGTCTAACAGTTTAAGTATTACAGAAGAAATTCTCATAATAAGCAAGAAACCTCTCCATTCTGTAACAGCTCAGTAACTATGAAAAGACTTTATGAAAAGTTAATACTACAATGCCCACCATGGAATATAACTACGCAACTGAAGGAAAGCACCCATACACCAAAGCTTTGATTAAAGAAATCTGTTAAATACAAACCAACCATTGAAGTGCAGTCTTAGCACTTTTTTTCTTTGAAGAGCTAGGTATTGACCAAAATGTCAAAAATTCTTAAATCAGAACTAGTATTAAATCAAATAATTTACATACTAGACTTGTGGTTCCTGTGGCGTTTTCGCATTTAAGAATTTTGTCATGGCATCAGTTAGACTGCTACTAGAAAGAAGATTTCTCAGTTAGCTGTGAAAACTCCAGTTAATTGCTGTCTCACAGCAATTACTGTGTGGGAGGGTATATTTACAGACACGAAGGAATAATTTTTCTATGGCTTATGAATCAGATCTTTCTCATGGAAGTTGGATATAAATTTGATAAAGTTCTTACTACAAAAAAAAGCCCAATATATCTTGAAGATTCATATATTAGAGTATGAAATGGTGTTAAAGTTCCCTTAAAATGCAACGACGTTAAGTGAACAGGTGGTCCTCCAGACAAACGCATTCTTTAGCAAATCTTTCTTCACCTAAAATACTGAAAATTATTCTAAGAAAACTCTCAAGTTTCTTCAGAAAAATGATCAACTAGTTTTAATGAGTTTGAAGCAAGATACTGTTTGCTTAGCTAAAAATCAACATGGAAAATCAGCTTGTATTTGATGAATATTTTGACAGAAAAAAACTGTCAAAATCCTAAAATTGCATCACTGTTTTAATTTGTACCCTGTTAAGCTCTTGCATGTAAATTCATTCTTAAAGTTTGCCCTGCTCTATTGCTGTTAGATTATAAATGCACACAAGATCCCATCCATGTTGCATGCCACTATGTGCCAGTTACCTCATTATAAGTCATGTCTGCTAAAGACCAACAGTTGAGGACGAAAGCATTTTCTTTAAAAGACAGTGCTTTACATTTTTTCTCAGTGAGTTACTCTAGCTTTTCTTCCTGTTTGCTATAGGAATTCTAGGAGATATATCGTTTTACTCTGTACTGTTAAGCATAAGGTATGGTTTCAAAGTCCATGACTCCCTTCCAGCTCATACGTGCTAATGTTTGTGAGCAACTATTTATTAATTAGGAAACAGCTGCCATATTTCAGACTACAATCCGTAGCCTTGGATACATATGCTTTTCATATAGATTGTAAAAGCCTTCATTTGGCACTTACCAAAGCTCCAAGTCTTTGGCTCCCTGTCAGAAGGAAATGGCTGTGAAGCGTACAAAACCTTATAACCACAGGCTACAGGTTATAACTTTAGAACTAAAGTACAACTTTTACACCACCTTTAGCATACTCTACATCTTTTTAAGAATCAAAATGTCAACAGACTTTCAGTGTATCTTATACATCTGGCAATGATTGTAAAACAAATGTTCCTATAATTGTATTTTTCTCGGAAAAGCTTTTTGCAACTTGAACAACAGAGTCAGTTTTATTATTTTGATAAAATCTACCTCATTAGTCCTGATGTGCAAGAATAAATATGCTGGATAACAGAATAGCACCACTAGCAGGTCTTACATGATTTTCAAATGCCAGCTATGTGAAGTTACTTGAGACATAAATTTAGAGTAAGGATATGTCTTAGACAAAAAAAAAAAAAAAGTCACCCTCCATCCCTCAAAACACACACACCCAGGCTGCCTTTTCCATTATTTTGCAGGTCTAAGCTACTAACAGGGTTTACTCTGCAGCTTGATGATGTCTCTTGCATGCCCATTTCTACAACAACAGAGTAGTATGAGTGGATCCTTGCATGTAATAGAGGACACACACTTACCATTTGATCTAACTTTACTCACAGATATGTGATGAAAAATTAGAGGTCACAAATATTCCTTCAGCTTAGCCATTGCAATTGCTGAAGCCTTTCAGATTTTAGTATGCATTGCATACATCCATCTTACCAATACCCCATCTCAGCTAGCAAGTTTGGTGCATTTTTAAAACAGAAAACTGAAAATGAGAAATGCTGCAAGACTGATAGCCTTTTAAAAGCAGTATTCTTATCAAGTATTTTCAATCACAGCATTAAATCACAGAAATCTGAGCTTTCTTCCCCATTTCCAAAACACCTGAATAGACCATTGCTTCCTTAATCACATGCCAACCAAAAATATGTATGTATATACAAGCAACATTTTCAATCCTGAGAAGTGTGTAAATATATGCACACATACACATATACGTATGCACACATGTATTTATGAAAGGTATTTATGCAGATGTGTTTAAGAAGCATAGAGCTTGCCAAGAGGCTTATAAATAAAAATACTGCTCTGCATCTAGAAATTGTCAGACACACAATAGTTTAAAAAGTTTGATAGGATCTGTACAAAACTGAAAGGTATATGTTTTTCTTACATGTGAAAGAAAACTCAGTAACAAACTCATTCTAAAAAGGATATAAACACTTCATTGATAAATGCATACACACACAAAATTCCCCCAAGATAGGAAATCCTGGGAGTTACAGACCACTTTTTCTTAGAATAATGTCACATAGTGATCCTGAGCAGGCCTTGACCTATGCTGTGCTGCATAAATTCCTTGGCCACGGTATAAACTTGGCCAGATAATTTTAACAGAGGGGCCGGCAGGCAGCTCCTACTTGCTACCAGCAATTACATCTCCTGGATATCCCTGCCTTTATCAAAAAAAAAGCACAGCACCAAGTTGGCATGTGAACTTCCTTTGATAGTTGAAAAACTGAACAGAGCTGTTTCTCATTGTATGAAAATCCTACAATAGCTCGAATGACCAAAAGGGGGAATCTACCACACAGAGGGTTTTCTTGTGAATTAGAAACCTATTTCGATGATGTACTAACTTGGAGTTCCCACCATTTAAACAATGCAAAATTATTTCTACTATTTTTGTGTGCTAAATATTGATTATTTATTTGAAGTGGAAAGGAATCTGCTGTCTTTCTTTGGAGACCCAACGAATCATTTCTCCCCCTCTTCAAACAAACAAAAAACCCCAACCAAACAAAAAATTCCCCCCCTTCCCCTCCCGTTTTGAATATTATAGGTTTCTCTCATACATAGGCATCACCCTTCCTCCCGCACAAAAGCCTAGCTCAAGTTCTGAATTTTACTAGGGAAAGGACCTGGAACCATCAACTTACTGCTTCATCACTTACACTGAGACACCGGGCAAGATACTTGATATTTCTATGCTTTATGTTTGCTAATTGCAACTTGCAAAGTGCATTTATCTTTACTCAAACATCTGCAGTGCTGAAACACTTGGAAAAACTAATATAAAATTGCTCGGTTTCTTAAAAGTACCATAAAACCTGTAGGAATTACAGTTATTTCTCTGTATTTTCCAACTTTTGGCAGGTGGCTAAATATTTTCAATTCTAGCACTGTAATAAAGGGTTTTAACATAACTAATTCAGAAAATTTCAACCAGAAATGTCATGGGCTTTAAAATACTGTTTTATCTGCTTCAACACCTATGTCACCTTTGCAAAGGTCAGCTGTTTCCTAGTTCCTTCAAGTTCCCCATTTCCCAAATACCCAGTGCTTACCAGGAAAACCTTCAAAAGTGATTCTGTCCCCAGGTACTGCCCCAGGTGGGGGAGCCAGAATTTCCACTTTTTCTGGGGAGCTGGCACACATCACCATTGCTTGAGATACGACTCCTCTCATCTTCGCAGGCTTCAAGTTACAGAGTAGTATTGCCATCCGATTCTGCATCTTGAGGGAGGAAAACAGAAGGATTTGAATACTTAATTGCCTAATGACTTAAATTATTTCATTCTAACAAAAGAATTACAATGAAGGCACCTTAACTAATACAAGAGAAGCACAAAACAATAGATGCATGATTAAAATGGCTGCACACTAGTACCAAATAACATCTAAACCACTTAAGAATTAGTCTGAGAATACCCAAGATGTAATAAAGGGTGAATTGTGATACACTTATCATGGATACATAAAACGTGAAAAACAGAAGTCCCAAAACCATATGATGCATTTCACCCACATTCCATCTTTACTCAATCTAAATCATCACTTCAGTCCACTTTCAGTATAGTATGATAAAAGAATCTCCATTTAAAAAACACTCTACAGATTAGGCTAGCTCATAGATAAGAAATTCTTAGTGCCCTGGAAACATACAGGTGTTTTACACAGTTAGCTAGCTCACTTCAGTCTTAAATTCTACCTTATTTAACCCAAATGTTTTGAATTTTTTGAACTGCTGAAAACAGCTGTACATACCGTACACTGCAATTTGTTAGAGCAAACAACTAACAAACCAGATTTCTTCTCTGTCCTTGAATGTTAGTAAAAATTATAACAGTAAATGAGAGAGAAAAAAACTGATAGAGGGAATAGTCACACTTTAGTCTAGAAAACAAAGCACACTTTCAAACTGAAAAGAAATTAAACCCAGAACATCCTTGAGACAGAAAAATGTATGCCTTTAATCCTGTACTCCTAATGCACGCAGTATATAACCATAAGTAATTCTAGATTTGACTTTGTGCATTTTATCCCAACATCCTGGTAGAATGAAGGAGAAAGCATGGGGGAAAAAGAAGCAAACTAAAATAGGGAAAAGTTTCCTGATGCTTACTACACAGAAAACACAAGAGTTCATTCTGGAAGTACAAGTGTTAAATTGCTCTTTAAGTAATCCTTGAAGTTACCTGTATAATTGATTGCTAAATAACTATCCCTCTATATTTCAAAATGAGATACTGTGACAGACAGGCTAATGAATAGGAATTAAAACTACTACACTGATTGCTATAAAGACAGAGTAAGTTGCAATGAAAATAGCAACCAAAAGCCCTCGTCAATTTCTTCCTCTCTTTTTGTTAAGTTTAAGATACTTGCCCTGCATCCTTAGTCCTTCACTTCTGATCATTGATGTGAGGCTCTTAGATCAAATGGGATTTAAGGAGGTGAAAATAAATAGGGAAAAAAAGAAACAGATACTTGAGAATTGTCTGAATTTCAAGAATGATTGCCTGAAACAGGCCTTGTTGCTAGGAGCACATGGAGATCCACTTCAAAAAGTCAAAACCAGTGGCAGAAATACTGCCAACTTCTGCAAATGTTTCAAAATCTTCTCCAATTCTCACCAGCTACTGCTGAAAGAGCTCAGCATTAGCACAGTCCACTTCATGTTTCTGTACCGTATCCCTATTACTGATGGCATGTTCTAAATGTGATATCAGAAGGTGCAGCTTCCAACTTGCCTTGACCATCAGCAGTGCACAAAAACACACTGTACTGCACATAAATGCGAGAAATGTTCACGCCTACAAGTGACTTACACTGCGTACTGAAACGTGAATGAAGATACACGTTTTGCTTCCCAACCTGAAGTAAAATCAGATAATACAGCCTCAAATAATGCTGCATTACAGTATAAAACAACAATAATAAATAGCTTAATCTTTGGTAAATTATGTTTCTAGTACTTGCTATGATGTATACGTTTTTAATTAAATATATGGCAATAGTCACACGCCAGGACTCCACAATGTTGTACACTGCAAAAACACAAAGATGGAAGCTCGTCCCAAAGAATTTACAGAGACTTGCTAACAGACACTTGCCAAAACAAAAACCAGACAGAAACTGTCCCTGATGAATGTGCAAGAATGACACCTAATTTTCTGTTAACGAGTATTCTGGATTATTTATTTCATACAGAAAGCAGGGTAAAGAGAAAGGACTGCTACTGTTGCTACATTCTCTACACTTTGTGTCCCTAACTTTATTTAGAAAAATTTTTAAGAGTTTTTTTTTTCCCCAAATGCTTTCCCAAGAGCAGGCTGCTAAAAACAAGCAATTTGAGCAATTTGAATTTGTGCCTACTGCAAATCCAGTAATTGGATACTATTAGGTGACCAGTGCAGAATAGTTATCATATTCAGTCATTTTTTCCCCATCAGTAAATTTCTGTATCCTAAAAACCACAAATATAACTTTAACTGCCTCCTGCATTTGCAGCCTCACCATGGGGAGGGGGCATGAATAGGGAATGAAAAGGCATTCGAGAAAGCGTAGCTTTTCCACACTAACATCAATTCCTTCACAGCCAGTTTGCAGTCGCTCAGTACAACACTCCTTTAATTGCCAAGCTTGCACTTGAATGTAGAAGAAGCCTTCAGTCAACTCCTCCCTCCTACTAACCCTCTAGAAGAGGTGTGAAAGGAAAAAGAGATCTTAAGTCTCAGGTTGTCAAACACAGAAGTGGACCAACTGAAAAAGAGAAAGAGGCAGACCCTATTCCTGCCAAGGGAGTAAAAAACATGGTTTGTATTCCACAGTTGTTTAAGCCACTTGCTGACAGGTATTTTTAAGTTAAATTTACCTTCCCTTCGCTTTCCTCTCTGCCAAAAATTTCAATGAGCTATAATGAGAGATGGAAAGCAAAGGTTTCAACAGTCTGGATGGTGGCAAAACCTTCATTACAGATTCTCCACTACATACTAGAAAACCTAAAGGGAGTCATATCTGCTTAATTTATAAGTATAGTGTGTAGCAAAGGCAATACAGAGGAATCAGAATAAGATCCCAGGACAGAAGCACTGAAAGGAGAAAAGAACTAACTTGAGGGAGGAGTACTTTTCCTTTTTTTGACTACTGTTAAGCCCTACTCTCACAATTTAATCTTTTTTTATTACTTTAAAAACCTTATAGCAGAATGAAAACATACCCTATAAAGAGGCAACGATCACAATTCCTTTAGGAAGGGATAGGTTCTCAGTAAATAATGTTGTTAATACCTGATCCAGAGGAACATGCTTCACTAAACCACTGACGACAGTCCTTGGACTTGCTTCTCCAACATCCACCTTTTCAACGTACAGAGAGTCTGCATCCGGGTGCTTTTCAGCAGTGATGATGCAGCCAACACGAAGATCCAGACGAGAAACATCTACAGGCTTTGAATCGCTACTTCCAGCAGCAGGCTGCTGTTTCTTTTCCTTCTTTTCACCTGTTGAAGGAAGTTCAGTTCAAGAAACAAAAATTAGTATAAAACCATGTATGCGACTATTTGCAAGGGAAAAGTGAGCTACCGTCTCAGAATCAAGTATAAATCCAGTGCAAAATGCAAATGACAAGTAAAGAGTTAGCACCTCTATTGCTAGTTTCCAGAAAGGAACTATCTTACACCTTCCAATTTAGATTGTTACTACATGTAATTTTCACTGTAGGACAGAGGTGTTTTCTTGCTTGTAAAATGAAGTCATCCTGACCTTAAATGTAGCTAAGATGTAAGTGACAAACATGCTCTGCCAAAGGCCATGTTGATAAGCCTAATAGTACTGCTTTCATAATTAGCAATTAACAAAAAGTCTTGCCTTGGTGTTTCACCAACAAATGAAACCAGACAATCATAAGCTATCGGGTTACAAGCGCTTCACAAAAGCTCCTGACTTCTTGCACTGCCAAATAACTGCAACTGAGGCGTTACAGTTGCAAAGCAAACCAGCAACCCTTCAAGATGACCTCAGCTAACACTATTTACTCCCCAGATAAACCAGTGTGTGAGTATGCTCATAGCTTATGAAATTCCACTGATGAGTAATAACTCCTTATCCAATTGTAACACAAGGGTTTGTTATCACCTATATATATATACTGTATACCGTAAAACAGGAGTTAAGCAATATCCCCCATACATAGCTTCCTATTTAGACATTCCTTGAGATAATCAAGCTACTTCCAGTTTGTATGTAAGGCTGTCCTGCTTGAAAGACATTCATGATTTGCTTAACGAACAATAATCTGTAGGGGATAAAGAAACATATAAAAAGTGCTTACTTAAAATAAGCATATTCTTTCATCCAGCGAAATGTATGTA
Source organism: Cygnus atratus (assembly GCF_013377495.2). Lineage (NCBI taxonomy): Eukaryota > Metazoa > Chordata > Aves > Anseriformes > Anatidae > Cygnus > Cygnus atratus. The sequence goes on from NC_066365.1 coordinate 5,395,645, forward strand.
TTACCATAAACCGAATTCCCTTCATCAGCGTGAACTAAACTCCCTTTTCTAGGGAACAAAAAGCAAAAGTGGACGCAGCAACCAATGTGGTTCATGATCATTGCTCTGGTATAAGTATAAAATTCATTCATGTGCTCAAAGATAGAAAAGCAGCTTTTTTTTTTTAAACTTAATAGCTCTTCAAAAATATTTCAGTTCATATATGATGAATTAAAAGTACTAATGACTGAGATTTATTAATTTAAGTGTAATTATTGTGTATCCCTATGTTAAAGAGAAGCTGAAAAAAATGTCATCAATATAGTTGACATTTAATGCATGAGATCATTTTAAAGACCCATTATCTTTATCCTTTACGTCATTTCTAATTGTTCTCCACTTAATAGCATTCCTCTGCAATAGTCAGGAGCCAAACAATTACCCTCTAGCACCCTATTTCTCTTTAGGGAAAATGGAACCTGTCACCAAATAAAAAAAGAGATCACAGGGAAACATGTCTGTACCCAGCACACACACAGATGCACACAACAAACCCATTCCAATGCTGTGGCTAAGGAGAGAGCTGTTCTCTGGCCAGTGACAGAGTCAGCCCAGAATCAATCCAGAGAAGCATCACAGATGAAGGTTGTAAGAAGTGCAAGGAAGAACATGGAAATTACCAGAGAGGAAACAAGTGAGGCAGGTGACAGAAAGCAAAAGGGGTTGAGATATTCTGTAATTTTGTCATTTTCCAAGACTAAAAACCAAATTTTACATGTTAGCTACTTTGCTAGTTAATTACCATGTCTACAATAAGATGTTGAATTCCACAGAATTATCCTGTTCAGGGCTTCTAATTAATATTTATGCTATACTTCAACTTTTTCCGAATTCAGTATTGGAAAGAGAGAAGTCAAATAGATTACTTTCTAAATTTAAGCTGTTTACACAGGATAAGGGGAAATTCAATACAGGAAAGATTTCTTTTTCCTTACCAAGCCAATACTTGTTCTGTAGACAGTGATTAGTAGCAAAGAACAGTTAATTGCCTGATTAACATGTGATCTCTGCTCAGCTTTCATTTTACAGCTACATAAAATATTGACGTGTCATATGCTGAAGTACACCAAAAAATATGAAGTAGTTTATAAGCCTGCATACAACTCATCAGGAAAAACAGGTAACTAAAGCAAACACATACAGTGCCCTACCACCATAATATACAAGCTCTGAAAGGATATACAAATAAGTTCACAGCAAATTAATAATAATTTGCATAAAATAATGACTTTTAGACAAGTTTAATAAGATACATACCTACACTTCTGTGCAAATGTAACAGATTCTTATGCCTTTTTCTCTCTTAATAGAGTTTGTTAAAGAGAAGTCAATACAGACAGCTGAAAAAGTAAAAGCCTCGTATAAGGAAGCTATCCAGTCTGCCAAAAAGTGCTCTGAACTTCGTGTCCTTGTTCTCCCTTTGGTTTTTGGGGTTGTGTTTTTTTTCTTGGTGGTAATGGTGGTATGTGTTTATAGTTTTTTTTTTAAATAAAGGAGTTCAGTAACATTAAAAGAAATTTGGCATGTAACCCACCTAAGATTTTGCAGCTTGATGGCCTTAGATTCAAGTACTTCCAAGATTTTAAGGGTTAGCACATGACTCTTCCTACCATGGCTATATGAACTGTTTTTTTCAGTCCCCAGAATGATTTAAAAGTACTTGCATAAATTAAATGGCTTGTGTCTATCACAGTTAAGAAAAATTAAAATACCTTTTTTTTCTACTTTTTCCTTCTTTTTCTTTTCTTCATCTTCACCTTTAACATGATCTTTTGGGCCAGGAGATGATGTAACTGCTGTGGGTTGTGGATCACCATCTGCAAACGAAGCTGTAGAAACAGCTGTACCAGGAGGAACTGCGATCTGTTTTACTAAAAATTGAAATACCGAAGTTAGAAAGGGTACTAAAACTTGGAACAATGCAACATGTTAAGTTCCCAATGTAAATGAAAAAGTAGAGACTGAAAATTTTGCTTAAAATGCCTAAACAATCACAACTGCTGAGTAGTAAAGTACAACGTTACAGAGCAGACATCAGAACTCAATTTATATATGACTACTCTGATCACTTGCTATGATGTTAAGAACAATGTCTTCAGCTACATACTTTTTAAATTGTGAAAAAATGCTAAATACAAGAAAATATATAAACAAAGTCTTTTTGTAGCTTACTTCAACATCTAGTTATCTTCACTACTAACTCCTTATTCTTCATTTGGGTTTCATAGAATCATAGCATATCCTGAGTTGGAACGGACCCACAAGGATCATCAGGTCCAACTCCTGGCTCCACACAGGACCACCCAAAAACCAGATTGTGTGTCTGAGAGTATTGTCCAAACACTTCTTGAACTCAGTCAGGCTCGGTGCCATGACCACTTCCCTGGGGAGCCTGTCCCAGTGTCCAACCACGCTCTCAGTGAAGAACCTTTTCCTAACACCCAGCCCGACCTTCCCCTGTCCCAGCTTCCTGCTGTTCCCTTGGGTCAGTTTTGTTTTTGTGTTTGCCTCATTTACCTTTTAGCTATTAGCTCATTATATGTAAGACTACACGATAATTTTCTCCCAATAAAATTAAATTTAATAGGGTAGTCAGATCACTCCAACTCTTTCTTCTGATTAACTAAAGAAAATGAGCCTGAAAAAAAAATCATTCTAAGAAAGTATCTGCAGCCTCACAATGATCTGTTGATACCACACCTTCCTAAATTCTCCATGTTTCGTTTATATTTCTTTTTAAATTGCTGATAGTAAGATGATTTCCAGATTGATATATCTCACCAGATGACAACTTAAGAATCACCTTCCTTCTACTTTCTACTCTTCAAAGGATATGATTCTATTAACCATATGCCTTCTATTAACACCATTTAACAAATCATTGTACTGAGTAACCATTATTATTGACAAGTTGATTAATCTTTCTGGTATCACTATTATACTGTTCCACATTCTGCACACATGCTTTTCTTTTTTTACACCTTAGACGTTAAGTTCTCTGAAGAATTGCACCGAGTTTATTGATACCTGCTCTCCAACACAAAAAAACTTGCACAAGTTACTTTTTTCAATCACTTGAATCAGATTTATACAAAAAATGCTTGCTGTTTTGCTTATTAGTTATAGAAAGACATTATTAAAAAAAACCTGAAATAAATCACTTGACTATGTTCATCAGATTTCTGTGCTCAATCGCTTAATATTGTCACACCCAAAACACACTAATTTACTGCAAAATAAAAGATCTGAATTTCTACTATCTTTTAGATAAAAAAGATAAAAAAGGAAAGATACGTATCATGCAAAATATTAATTTCCTTACTCTTGTTATGTTCTATAAACCCATCTTGGAAAAATCTATGTACCTTAAGACTTTGCTCTCAGACATAATAGAAATTTTGCAAAATATCTTGTCTCTGTCAAGAATTACTGTGGACTAACATATGATGGAGAAATATAAACTAATGGTTTGGTTTAGTACATGAAAGGGCTTTATTCATACCAAAAGGAGGAAAAAAAAAATCTGTATTTATAAAATGTTAGTCTTTTTGAAGACTGAACGCATTGTTTTACCAGTAAACAGTCAGTATGGTTGAATGCTAGCATCTAGATACACTGGGTACTATCTTACCATACTGACAGCTTGTGTAAACATAGTAATAATTGTTGAAGGTAGAAGAGGTTTTCTTTGGAAATAATTTTAAAGAAAGCATGCCACATCTGAAACACTTCAGTTTCAATTTTCCTTCTTTTTTACTACGGAATTATATAATGATGGTGTGAGCTGAGTAGAGCTACACAGAAGAGTGCAAAGAAGGAAAAATAATGCAATGAAAGGCTGGTCTTACCAAAGCATGAAATCAAAATTCAAGACATTGTTTCTAGTTTTATACTGCCACAGATTTTCTAATAAATCACTATCTGTACATTGAACAATGGCTCAATTTTCCATAGGGATTTCAGTCAAACTGGATAAAATTACACAACACTATCAAAAAGTGTCAAAGTTTCAGCCATTTTCAAGGTATTGTGAGTGCTCATAGACATCATTCAAGTTTGGGGCTCATTATAAAAGACACCACTACAAAAACATACAAAGAACCAGTTCCATGTCTGATAAAGATTTGGCACATATACCTGTTACACTTGCAGCTTACTAGAATGTTGGAAGTAGGCAACTTCTCATAGGCATGGAATCTAGGAAAATCCAGAGTTTATGAGAGATGCCACAGTCACAAAAAGATAAAAAGGTAGTAAGATAGCACAAAACATGACCAAAAACTAGATCTAATTTGTGTCAAGATAGGACTTCTTTCCCCACCTCCATTTCGAATTTCTGCCTGAATCAGCTCTTGTTTCAGCCCTTCAATTTCTTTCTTCAGTTTAGCATTTTCCACACGAAGCTTCTTCTCTTCTCGGAGCGATGCCTGCAAGACTAAAGTTGACACTATATTAAAAACAATAGGCTTCAATAATTAGCATTCATTACTTGGCAAAAGGTTTTGTTTTTAAGAGAGAAATGAAATGTAGCGAGCCAAATACCAAAAAACTGGCAACTTTCAAGAAATTTATTACTACAGATATTTTTAGAATTTTTGTTGTTGCTGTTAAAATTGGCATTTTCCCCTCTTTTTTTTTGGAACATAATATTTATTTACTCAAGTTGCCTCTTAATATAGTAGTTTTTCAGTCTCCTTAGTTGACTCACAAGAGAAAATTCCAAGAAACCTACTAAAAAAGCAGCTTAAACATGTTTGTAATATGGAGCACCTTCATTCACTGATACTGATCTGTGTAAAATATCAAAGTTGAAGGTATGATATTCTTTAGAGAATCCCATAGTGGTGAAAAAGCAGTAACACATTCATGCAAACTGATAGTCTTATATGCTTCCCAAGTGCCTTTCTCCCCCTCTAAAGGAGGGGTGTCATATATTGCATTTTCATAATCTCTTTGTGTCATTGGTCTTCCCTTCGTTCATGCTTTTTTATTTCAGAATAAGCAGCTTCAACAAACCCGCAAACCACGAGACAGTGAAAAGGTGCTACTATTACAAGCTTGGTCTTTGAGAACCCGAAACACACTTGAAATGCTGACAGCACGAATGAAGTTGTCCATGTTCTCATTTTTTCTGATGAGCATTTAACGTTAACCACATTGGCTAACAAGCTTATCATAAGACAGAGAATTCCTTACTAGCTTTCTCCTTGAGCAGAGCAACTTGCTGCTTGAGGTATTCAATAACTTGATCGGCCTCTGCACCCTTCTGCTCCAGTCTGTTCAGCACCGCATTGTTGGCTGCCATCTTTATCAAGAAACGGGATAAAAACCTAGACAAATAACAGATGGTCTAAAATTAATTACTTCTTCATGTAATTAATGTTACCAACCCTTACCACATGAAGCAGTTCTAAAAGCAGTTGCTGAGTAAGAAAATTTGCTAAGCGAACAAGCTGGGCTCCCACCTCCTAATGCAAAGCCTAAACAAAAAGCTATGTTAAACAGAATCTGATGTTTGACAGCTGCTTTCAAGTATTTTGGAAGAAAAGCAACTTTCTTCCCAGCTGCAGAAAACATGTTCTTGCTTCATGAAACAGAAAAAATTCCACCTTCTGAAAAAGAAAGGTTTAGAGAATACCGCGAATATGTGGAGGTTGGGGGGAACAAAATAAAAGGAAAAAGGTTAGACCGAAGAACAACGTATCCTGGTTTTATCTGACAAAATTATGAAGTGTACCCAGAATTTTATTGAAGGTAAGGAAATAGAAACATCCCACAAAAGTTTCCAAACTTTTCTAATGAATTGATTCAGAAGGTATGAATCCTTTACACAGTGTGGTTGTGCATACTTTCACTGTTATTTCACTTTTCAAGCAGCAGAATTCACCAGCATTTTTAATCCTCTCTGACTAATGTGACTTTTACTGCAGGTTTCTAGCTTCAGATTTATTTTAGCTCTGATTTTGATCATCTCATTTTGTTTCCACTGCAATGGAGGGTCAAGCACCCAGGTAACAAATTCAAGAATCAGGAAATATAAAGAAAAGTAAGTGTAAGAAAACAAATAAATGCTGTCCAGTTTTCTTTCTGGATGTTCAGTTTCTTTTACTGGGTTCTCTAATATTCCAGAAACTAGCTATGCCTTGTGTACAGCCCTTATTTGTTCAATCCTTCCAAACATGATCCACTTTCTTCCCTGCAACATTTGCATCTAAACCTAAAGACTCAAGTATTAGCAACAGAATGACGAAATACAGTCACTCATATCTGCAACATGGTGCTTCTACCCTCTGCCCAGGACCTAAAAGATAAAAGAATCCGTACTAACAGCTGCCTTATGTAAATCAACAAAGAAAACAGATTATAGGTGGGAAGAAAAGATGCCCTGCAGATCTTCACAAGTAGCAGTGAGGTAATTCCTGTGAATTTGCCCATGAACTGCAACAAAGGGAAGAACTGGTAAGAAACTAGTGATCCAGATCCACACACTGGCTCCCAAACCTTATCAGAGCCCCCAAATGCCTCTTCTCATACCGAATTGGCAAGAAAATTTTTCATTTTATTGCAAGATTATTCTGACACTCTGACTTAAGTCTGCTTTAACATGCGAATGAATATACTCTGTTGGGATTTGCAACAAAAGTCACGAATTGGGTATAGTGTAATTAAAAGTTCTTGAAGGAAAACTTGTAAAGCCAAAGAGATACAGTAGTCCAACAGACGATATATGGGCTATATTCTTCCTGCAAGTGATGAATGAACAACTATCTTGCCTTCTTTGCAATCTAAGACAGTGGAAGCCTGTTCGACACACATCAGTTTCCTAAAAGATGGAGGAAGTATCACTGTCATCACACCCTCCCCCCATCCACAACACGTTTTTCTTTTTAAAAGCAAGAAAATCTCATGGATAGAAAAGCAGCAGGAATCACCTTCATGAGACAACTAAAGTAATTTTAATACTCAAATTCATCTCTGCAATGAAATTTATTTTTTTCCATGTGCAGCATGCAGGATCTGTTATTTATGAAGTCTGAAAAATCCTGAGGGTTTTAGAAAGGAAAAAAGTGATTCAAGTAAGTTACTGATTTAGATATCAAATGGAAATAAACAAAAATATTATGGCACAACACAGCATAATATAAAGCCTGGGGTATTACTGTCTGCATACCAGTAAGATTTCTTGCAAGCTCGATAATCTCTCAGGGGAGCACAATACTAACAGTGGAAACTTTGCCAACAACAACAGAAAATGCTACTAAAACTTCAAAGTGAACAGAATTGGTACATTTGATAGGTTTTAGCCAAGTTGGCTAATGAACTGAAGATCTGGAAATAAAGTTACATGATTACAATGGGTAGACATTTTCCCACTTGTCAAATAAATTTCTGGAGACCTAGTATTGTAACAATAACACAAAGGAATAGGTATTTCCGATGCTAATATAAAGAGCCAACAGGCTGAAATCACTGCTGCACAGGCACATGAACCCATAAAGCAATGTGATAAAAATGCATCCAAAAAGGGCACAATCTTTTTTTTGTTTGTTTCTAAGATCCATCCTTACTATAAAACACAAAACACATAAAAACCCATCAGTATTGCAACAATCAAAGGTTAGTCATTTTTTCCCTTTCCCCTCTGTTATCCTGCCCATCCCACAAGAAAAACTAGTGGCGATACAAAAATTAAAAGAATTTAAAAATGGCAATAATATAGCACAATGATTTATTTATTTATTTATTTTTAAGCAAAAACAACTGAAACTGAAGTCACTTCATACAATTGTGTCCCTTCTTCATATACAAAAGTTGTGGAAAAAACAAGTATGGAGTTGCTACAGCAGTGGAACAGACCTTCTGAAAAGGGGGACCAACTGGTTTACAGCCAGAAAATGTGCTTAACCTCAGACCTCCGATTCCTGCTTTGTTATCTGCACTGCCCCAGACCTACTGGGCAGCAGTAATAGAGCTCCATCTTCAAACATTTGTGAAGTTAGGTATCAGTATGTAGAAGTGGTTTCATTTCTCATCATTCTATTTGCTAACTTCAAAGAGCTGCCCACCTTTTCCAACAGAAAGCACAGCTTGCTGGGATCTTCTAAGTAGCTACAGTCCCCCAACATAAGAAAACAGGCATTTTTCTATGTTGTTTCCCAAGATCACCCAATGTAGAAGGGTCCCAAAAGTAGCAAGCCTCAATATTAGCCATATAGTACAAACTATCCCAAAACACCAATGTTTTACAAATACTGGTTTAGCGAAACTGGCCCAGATGTTAGACTTTGTCCAGATCAAATAATGAACAGACCAAGACAGTAAAAACCTAAACCTTGGTGTATCTTACTCTTCAATATTAATATTATCTGCTTCTAAAAGCAACAAAAAGCCAAAACCCCAATAAAACTAATGACAAGATTTAAAACTTAAACTCTAAAAATTGTTTTTGGAATCTATCCCTAGTCCGAAGATGGAACCAATTACTTTTCACTTATTGGAAAAGCAATCACTTAACCAAAACCCAGAAATTGGAAGCCAACTGACTCCCCAAAACTAAAATAACTAGCTCTACACATTCCATCTTCCAGCTGCAGGTTTAAAAACAAGTCAGTACTTTCAAGTACTCAGCTTTTTCTTGCAATGCTTTGTTAACACCAACACACAAAGTAAGATTACTAACCGTATTCTAACCGTATAAGTCAACACGTTCCCTGTGTATGCTTTGAGTACATCTATGATAGTGATGCAGCTTTTGTTTTAGCATTTTTAAGTCAGTAAGGTTTTACGTTCTTTTCTTACAGCCATCTCATTTCTTGTTCTCATTCTTTCCTACAGGCCTTAGTGGAACACAACCAAACGCCATGTGATCACCCTGGGCATGCGCTGAGACAAAGAATTCATCAAGTAACATACAATGAAATAAAATCACCACAACTGCCTGCTTCTCTTCTCTTCCTCTCCCATTCCCATCAGGAAAAGTAGCCCATTAAATGGAAAGCCAAGCCAAGACCAACGATGAGGCAAGGAGCCGCTATAGAAGAAAGTAAACATTTATAAGAGCACATTCACTTTTCAATTGAAATGCTCTGTTCATACTGAGGTTTGTCATTATGAAGCAGTAGCTGCAGGATTAACCTTATTCTTAAAGTTACCAACGCTCCAAAGATTATTCAGCATTTGAGAAATGTTATTAAGTTCACTAACAAACTATACGAAACTATTCATGGCAACTTCTCTCCCTAAGCTTTTGATCTTAAGCCTGAAGTAGCTCTCAAATGAAACCCCTTTTCTTCTTCCATGAGATATCTCAAGACGCACCATGGTTTTCAACTTGTATAGCAGCATGCTCTACTTTCTGTAAAAGACAGAAAGCATCAACCACCACTTGGTTTCTGCAAAGAGTGTGTTCAAAGACTTCTTTCTGAGCATCTTTTTCTGGGATGGTCATTTCTGGCAGACAATCTTACAAAAACCCATAAATATAACAGAATGTGCCAGCTGTTTGCCAGATTCTGCTTCCCTGTGCTCTACACTTCTATGAACTGTCAGGACACAAGGTGAAGCAGATTTAAAAATCTCACATCACACCATTTTATTCCGTAGAGTAAGGAACAGTAGTGATCAGATCAAAACAGAAGAAAAACAGAGTGAAGATGACTCGAAAGATCAGTGCAATGAGGAGATTGTTTTACTTGCCCCACATTCTCCTGCCTCCAGAGAGTCAGGATTCATGCTTGAAAATGAATTTTCTCTTCAAAGTTTCTCCTAATTCCTGATAAACTATGCCAGACCTGATGCTGTAAACATTTTTGGATAAGATTTGATTCACGTTTTCGGTATGAAAAATTGGAGCTTAATTTTCAAAACTGCACGACTTTAAAATAAAAAACTGAGGTAGGCTACAATTGATTAGTTCTGAGATCATGTCTTAGTTTTCACTTGGCCATCTCCCTACTTCAGTCAAAGCACAGAAGATCAGCAGCAGCTTCAATCTGTCATTCGGGAGGCAATGCTCCATGTCATTTAGCTGCACACTTGCAGTAATGCACTTTTATTGCTCGCCCGTTTTGGAAACCAGCTGTATTTAGTAAGTGCCAAGCATGTGCCTATTCCTATTGCTCCATTCTCTTCTCAAAAGGTTTGGGTCTTTCACTCAATTTTTGTTACACACTGAAAAATGTGGTCGTGGCGTTTACACCCAAATATTCCATCTAAGGAAACACGATTGTAAAAGACTGATTCTCCATCTTTTGAGGCCTAAAAATATTTAGAGGTATTTATCTGAAACTGCCATGATCACAAATTTTCATCTGTGGAAAAATATAACTTCTTGATTGCAAAATAAAGTAAACCAAGAAGCTGTTCACAGAGCTTTCAATCACAGAGAAACTTCAGAAAACGTGCCTTTCAAGCCCATTTATGGATAAGCTGAAGTATCAGTAAATACCAATGCAGTGTGATACTGAGAAAGAAAGCAAGTATCTCAGATACTAGACCCATTTTTTGCATTGCTCGCAACTCCTTCATGATGATCAAAGCCCTAGTTTGCTAGTTCTAATACAGCAAGAAGGCATAACCCACCCCATTACACTTAAAGATCATCTCACCCACATTGAAAAGACAAACATGTATTAAGACTTAACTACCAGCTCATCTCTTTCAGAGCATACATAGCTAGCTCTGCAAGGAAAGAACACAGGTTTCCCGAGTCTCACCTTGTCAAAGTAAATTTGTATAATTAAAAATATGCCTCGGAACCCTAAACATGGAAATGACAGAAAAGTAGATGTTCACCTGGACTCTTCTCCACATACAGGAAAGGAGACGTGCAAATGATATTTTTGGCATAATGATAGCAAACACTGGAATAGCAGCAACTAGCAATGATAGCAGATTTAAAATAAAGCTGTACTTTCTTATGATGCCAGAATTTCGAGCATTATTCATAATTTCAGTGTAAAAACTCCAAGTCTACAAATGATTATTAAATCAACCATTACAGAATCTCATTTTTGACTCACAGTACCAGATCAGTGATCACCTGCCAGGTACTAGAAGTGTGGCACTGTAAAACATGAAATGAAATTTTAACCGTTATCTTGTATTTTGCTAAAAGAAAGAACACAGCTTTTGAGAAAAACAGAATTACAGCCTAAGATGTAAGAGAATATTGTGAAGTAAAGAAATAGAGTCTTGTAAATTTATCAGTGCAATTTTCCTTGTTCTCCCCAGACAAGTGATTGTTTTGACTAGGGCTTTAAACAGCCGAGCAGCCCGAGTATTGTTGTTGTTATTACCGTTATTTCTGGAGCACTTAACTACACTTTTTAAAGTATTCATAAACTATAAACTCCTGTGTAGTCAGTATTGAAAGCAATTCGCCAAGCAGCAAATTATTAATCAAAGTTGTACATTTCTGCCATATGTTATTTCAACTCACATCTTTTGTACCGAGACTCAGAATAATTGCTTTGCAGATTTCCAAACAACTAACATGTCTAACACCGGCCATCCAAGAAGCGATGCCAGCCCTAGGAAATGATTTGCTGGCCCTGGAGACTACAGTTCAACCCTTCTGGCTGCCAGATAAATCAGGCTCAATCCCAGCTGCAGACAGGTCCTTTAGTAGTCCTAAGAGCCTACCCCTCCCTATTTTAAAGGGCTGTAAAGAGTAAAAACACACACAAGCAAACCTTTTCGTATTGAAAAAATAGCACAGCATGAAAGAGTTTTTTTCTTTTTTTAATGTGATGGATGGAACATTGCACAAAAAGCCCATCCACTGGCAGCAATTTGGAGGCAAGAGAAATTACTCAAGTAAAGACTATTTTTAAATATGAAGACAAGTCTTTCTTGAAAAGGAAGGATGTACCAAGGCCATGGGCTAGTCACATCAATAATGGGACAAGCAAAATCCAATCTATAACAAGGACTACCTGAAGAAATGTGTCAGTTATTTATTATAACAAATGAAAGTAGAAGCATGAGATTCTTTAAGAGTATGACGACAGACGTCATTTGAATTCAAATGCATCATTTAGAACTGTATGGCAGAGATCATTAGAAACAGAAAAAAAAGTATTTTAGTATTTTGTTCAAGTTTGCATTTCAGGATTTAGTGGATGCTACAACATTAATTAAGTGCACCACGTCTAAATACTAAACAGCTACGGCATTCAAAGGCTTAAGGAAAGTGACAAGTACTTGCAACTTCATTTAGACTTGGTCTGTAAGCCTGTGCTAAATTTGTACTCGGGTTGATGTTTCTATTACCACTACTTGTCTCAGCCCTATTCCAAATGAACTTTGTGCTCCTTCCAACCTCTGAGAGGACACCAAAGCACTAAAAGCAGAGACGTGACCATTAGGAGTTCTGTCCAGGTTAAGGTAAAAGTCATGAGATTTGGATCAGGCTTGCAACAAAATTCTTTGTGGCTACCAAAAAATTGTCAGTAACAAAGACAGGATACAAAGCTACATGAAGCTTAATTTACTAATGGGAGAAGAGTGCCCAGTAATGCTTGGGTGGCTCAGAGTACAGCTGAAGAAAAGCCACTTCTTTGTACTGCTCAACTTCAGCCTCGACAAGCTGTGCGCCCGCTACAGCTGCCAGGTCTGCTGGAAGTTCACCAGGTTCATCTGGTTGTGCTTTACAGCGCACTCTGAAATTTAAGCAGCAGCTCCTATGCCAAAACAGTTGGCCAACCTCATGTATTTTTTCAGCAGAGTATCTTTTGGATCCCACTGCATTAATATTTTAATAGCACTGTAAGAATCATACAGTAAACCATCACCACGTGCAGAAGGAATTCTAACATAACTCCTGCGATGGAAAAGATACACCACCTCCAACATGGAGCCTTGTTTCCTTGACCTTAAGCAAAGATTTCCAAACCCCAAATGCATCCAGCTCTATGGAACAAAAAGCTTACGTCAAGTTCTTTTACAGTTTCTTCATTTATTTACAAAAACTTAGCTTTCCAAAGAACCGCGTATCCAGTGGATACCGCTGAATTAAAAAAAAAAAAAAGTAGCTGACACGCATGCCTCAAAGTATCCCTATAAAACTTCCTTGACAGGTGACAGACTTCACAATTACAGACGCACACACTTGGCTTATAAGTTCAGAAACATAAGTGGACTCAGCTGCATCTGGACAAGTCTGCAGGGTCAGCATTTGCCACAGAAGAACTCGAAAAATCTGTACTGGTGTTCATCCTCTGGGGCTTTACTGGGGAGTGAAAGCTTTAGGTTACTGTCATAGCTACACAGTGAACGACCCGTAAATCAGATGGATTTCACTGCAGTTCTGGTTCTTCTTCTGCCACCTGTTCATATCAAGTAGAACACCATTTCTTGGATATATTTATTGTTTTCTGTAACTTTATCCTAAAAAAGCAAGTGTTCACACTACCTGCTTAATTAAGAACATGAACAGCAGTCATAAAAAGGTAAAGAAAAAATGTTTATCCCCCCTCAAGATTAGTCTCACTTGCAAACATATACATTTTTAAAATAACTCTCAAAATCCAACCTTTTCCTTATTGCGCAGGCAGCCCCAAAAGGATACCAACCCTTGTCAGAAACCCCAGCCACTAAAATGTCAACTTAAGACAGCCTTTCCTCAGAAGTCTGAAGAGTTTGGAATAAAGATATCATTCATCAATGTATTTCATGTCAGCAATAGGGTACAAAATAATTGTATTGGTTGGGTAGTGCACAGGAAGACTGACCCCCTTTAAATTTACACGAGTCACGTTTTAATTCAAAATACTCCCAATGTCTGAAAGCTGCCTGTTAGTAATCTTACACAGTTCAACCGTGATAAAAGGGAATCTTGAAAATCTTGACTTTTAATTAGTGTCAGTTTTTCTATATGTAGAAGTAATATCTCGGAGCTCTGCTAAGACAAAGCAGGATTTAACTGTCCAGTGAACGCAAGCACAAAGGTTAAAAATAATCATTATTCATTCACAAAAGCATTCAGCAGACATCATGCAGATGGTACAGCAGGAGGATCAGTGTTCTCAAACTACAACTGCACTAACAATTGCTAGTATTTACTGAGGCAGAAACTTTAGCTCTTCTTTCTGTGAGCCAAATAAAAGCTGAAGAAAATTAAACTTGAAGATGTGTGTGTGTGTGTGTGTGTGTGCACGTCTGTGTGTAATCAGTGCAGGAGGAATGGCAAACATCACTTAATGGGGAGCAAGAAAGCTGCCTTTAAAGAGAAAAGCAGTCCTTGCAGACCTTTGAACCTGCAGTCACAGGATCACAGTTACCTAAGCTAAACCCTCCCACACACATTCAACTTCCCTGGTTCATTCATCACACAGACAATTGCACTTTCCAGAGCTGAATTTAATCACTTAATACAGCAGGACAGTATTTTAATGATGATCTTTCATAAAGATACTAACTTAACCCATGCAGAGAAAATTAATTATTCAGCTGTAGAGTGAAAAGTCAGAATTAACTTTTAAATTTGAAACAGGCTGACAGCAACTAATCCCCAGCAGCAGCTACGTGTCTCTTGAAAAGCATGTTCCCACAGCATATACCACTTCACATTTTGGGCATCAGGGCCGAAGTACAGATGTCTCCTTTAACCACATATAGAGAGAAGAGACTTAAAATTCCTACCAAGTATCTAAGAAATCTCCAAATATAGCTACTATGTATTGTAGCTAACTAACTATTCTCCCTTTTGAATCAATGATTTTAACTTATATGCAGTTGAAATCTACAGAGCATTCTTCCCTGTAGCAATGAAAGAACTCTGAAGAAGAGTTTTCAGTAGATTTCTATTTCTGCAAATGAAGACTTTGCTAGTTTGTGAAAGGCCTCAGTTATTTTCTGTATTCTAAACTGGAGAGGAACATCAAGAGCTTCTTGGAGTACCTTCTAGCTTCTCTTGTGCAACTCGGCTCTCACGGGACAGTGCCCCCATCTACTTTCCTCTGTCAATTTAATGTTGCTAGAGTTACTAAAGATCTGGTTTTATGAGCACTTGATAATCCTTTTTCAAAGTAACTACACTCAGCAGTAACTACACTTGTCTTGACACAGTTCAGACCAACATGGTTTCTGAGTGAATAGTCCGTCAGTCTCAGTAAACTTCTGGACCATATCACCTATAAATATTTGAGCACCCTTTAAGAGAAAACACAGCAATATTGTATCTTTTAATGGTACCAAAAAAGTAAACAGTCTTGTACCAAAACAATAAGCAGTCTTTTAATTATTGCCTCTCGAGAGGTTCAGAGTTTTTAAGACTTTTAGGATGTGAATGACTTCTCCCTCTTAAATCCTAGATTTGCACAGAGCAAAACAAACAGAAAACCTTTTGCATTCATCATGGACATGGAAGGCACTTAAGCCAGCTACTAGGTAAAATCCTCCAAACAGCCTTCAGGGAATAGCTGTATTTCACCTATGGAATCAAAGCTGCTTTTGTTTCCAGAATTTACAACACATTGAGCCAAATGATGATTTCATTGTATTCCAGATTATTCTATTGAAAAAACAGCAGCTTAAAAACAATTATTTTCATGTAGAGTAACTTGTTTCAACATTTTCAAAGATGCAAACCTGCAGGTAAGTTCTCAGTAAAATTTCGTTATGGAGAAGAAGGTAAAGGTTATATGTGCAAAGGAAAACACCACATCTGAGTTCTTATCGTTAGTGTTATTTTATAGATGGTCATATGGATGTGAAATCACTTACCCACTGCGATGGAGCAGGGTAATTCAACCCCTAAGACCAGATTAATTTCCCTGATGTACAATTCAGTGTCATATCCTAGTTGGCAATGGAGACTTCCTCAGTGTGCAACTGTTACCAATTACCAGACCACTTCACACAGAAGGTTTCAAAGCTTCCAGGAGGACAAGCGAGTGCGTGAACTTAGGGCCGTCGCTCCAGAGCAGCTGCTACTAAGCCCAGCCCGGAGCCTCCTCCATGCCATGTGCAAACATGTACGCTCCTGCGGGACCAGCAGCCCTGAGCTGCCGTGGCCAACTGAGCTGCTGAAGCAATTTGCTCACTTATCTTCAGTCTGAAATAAGATGCCGCTACAAAGCTGTATATTAAACTGTAATTGAGAAACACTCTGGGATGGAAACTAGATCCAATAGCCATGGATCGTTTCCGAGAGTGTCCCGAAGTAAGAGGCTAATCTTTAAACTATCGATTCGGACACAGTGGAGGTTACGTTGGGAAAGCTCCTGATGAGAAAGAAATGGAAATAAAAGTCTCGTGTAATGGGAAGTTTTATGCCAAAACATTGTACCAAATGATCTCAAGAAAAGATTTGCTAACTCAAGGCAGTTTTTAAAGACGTTTTATGCATTGCCAACTGCTTTCAAATGTAAAAAGCATCTCAGAATCTGTCTGCTTTCAGATAATTAGGATGTGAGACAACACACCAGGGAGGCAGTTATGAGAGGAATTCAATTTTCCTCTAATCCAGCACAGAATCTGTCAGGTTTTTGTCCCCAGGATTTTGCAAAAAGAAGAATGGGTTTTTATACGTGAATTGGGTTTAACCGACGGTGATTAAATACAGTTTATGTTACTTTCCAATAACAGTGCTAGTTTAAGCTTCCCCTTATAGGTTTTTTTTGTGTGTGGTTTTTGGTTTTTTGTTTTTTTTTTTTTTTTTTTGGAGTGAAAGAGGAGTTTCTAGGCTGTTAAGTTACATAAAGTTAGGATAAGAGCTTGAGAATTTTATACAAAGCTGTGGAGTGTGACATAAAATGTAAGAGCTAGGTTAGCAGAAGATGGATTTTCTCTGGAATTTCTCTCTAAAAAGTGAAAGAGCATAGAGGGGTTCTATGAAATTTTCATTTCATTAAGGTATCTAACTCATTTTCTTTAGAAATGGCAAACGTCAACAAGTGATTATAGCTGCTGTGAAGGACCTCCACTGATGTGTTAATCATCAAAATAGGACAATTTCAGACTATAACAACTCTCTAGGTTGTAAACATCACTTAAGAAAAACGTTATCCTTCATGTCCACAGGCAGAGATGACTGCCTCACTAATCCATTTATTCACACCGTTATTGAGAATGGTTGCATTAAGTGCATTAAGGCTTGCTGGATAAGCACCCCCTGCTCAGTTTCTCTGTACTGAATGGGTGACCCAGCCTTAAGAGGAGACAGCTGAGGACACCTTGACAAAACTGAATGAAACAAGACAAACCGCAAGCACACAAGCAAAACACTGGGAGAGAAACACTTGCTTTGGTGCAAGACTTCAAAGGAAAGATTATTCACGAAGATGACCTATTATATCCCAGCTAATTTTGATGACCTATTATCTCAGCTAATTTTATCTCCCTGCTCCTGCCCTGATCCCATCTTAGGGAGCAAGATCTGCTGAGTTACAGAGGGGGACGGGAGCCAAGGACATTCAAAAAGAATACACAAAGTGATGCAGAAACAAATTCCTTGGTGGTCACACTCTGCTGCTAATGCAGCTCAATATTAGCCTGTGAGCAGCAGCATTAGAATTGGTGGAGATTAATTGTCATAGCAAAATAAATAGTTCAGGAAGGAACAAACAAGTGATTGAATTGCTCTTCTTCGGTCCCCATCTGTATCACTTGAGCTGGCCAAGTAATCTAAAAGTTCTGAAAACTGAATTTGCAAACTAATCTATGAACTAGTGATACAAAAGTAAGAGGACAATAAAATCCGAAACAGCCACCACCTGTTGGTCCTGATGGTTTCTTTAGAAAAGCATGTCAAAAAAAAAGCATTTAGAAAAAAAATGTAAATTAAACTTTTTTGTGTGTATGTCTGTGTTGTCCCATTACGTGATATTACAGAATATCATCCAGGAGAAGGTCACGACCGGCATTATAAACAGCTGTCCCCTTGAAAACCGAGCAGAATTCTGCACGCTGAATTCTCTCAGCAGGAGTGGCAGTAATTGCCGTTCCTAAAACCACAGTGATAAACTATCGCAAATACTGAACCGTGCTTTATTTATAAGCATCTGGGAGAAGTACAGAGCATGCTGAGACAAGGAACTTGGTCTCCCTAGCAGTACTCAGACCAACACGGTGACGACCTCAAAGTACTCAGAGCAGAGTCATGCTATCCAAGAAAACCAGCAGCATGTTTTTATTATGTTGAAAAAGTGCTTTCTCCTGTTCTATTAGATGTATTTCATTCATTGGAACCACACAGATTACATTTTCAAGAGGGAAACACCTGCTTGAAAAGCGTTCCATGCCTGTTACTGACTTCACCATTAAATGTATTTAGGGCTCAAAACATAGAACATCAACTAATGAGTACATTTACTTAAGACCACACCACAAATACGCTAGGGAACAAGTTCTTACCTGGGAATCTATTCTCCTGCTGTGTTCCTCAGTTTAAAAACAAAAATCTCTTCGAGGCTGTAACTTCCCTAGAAAAGAAGGTTCAAGGAGACAGGAAAGGAGAAAGGAAAGACAAGCCAGGAAAACTTTCTAACCACACTTTATCACAGACAAAATGTTTCAGCTACTTAAGAGGCTTCCCAAGCAATATTCCCACGGCCCTCACGCATACTGAAGACCTCTCACAATTGCCACAGATTTGCTTTTGGTCAGGTTCTCCTTTCCTGTCCCTCAACTTTTTAAAGACACTTCAAAGGAGATCAAAAGGCTTGGAAGAAGTTGAGTTGTTTAGTCTGTAGAAGAGAGATGGGAGACTGGGTCTCATTCTTCAAACACAAATAGTCAGTATGACAACAGGACTAAACTGTTCAACAGGTCTACTGCAGACAGGAAAAAGCAAGGAAGATTTAAGTTGGACATTTGGAAAGCTTTCAAGCAAGAGTAAATGACTGAACAGATTGCCTATGGAGGTTGTGGAACATCCATCATTGGAAGGTTTTAAAAACAGGTTAGGCAAATGTATCAGAAGCAATTTAGGTAGAGTAGATGAGAATGAGCTTGAGATCTTTTGCTCCCCTTCTGTTAAAGTCTTTTCTTTATACCCAGCATTTAAAAAAAAACATTCCTCTTCTATATCCCTGTGTTTTAACTTTTAAAAATAAGCAGCAAATCTGCCTTTATAATTATTTTTCCACATATTCAAGTGCGATAACCTGGAAGAACAAAACACAAAGATTTGCTAACTGTGAAAAGCAGGAAAAATAAACCACCTGTGAACTAAAACATCAATATATTCATTTTACACTCATTCTGAAGAAACTGACATATAAATCAATTTGCAAAACTGACCAAGTAAATAACTATTTGGAGAGATCATAGGAACTTTAGGGAGAAGTTGCACAGTCCCTGCACCAAGCATCTTCTCCAGACCTTAGTCTGATGAAGAAATTGCTTGGCCTGGACCACCGACAGCAGTGCTAGAGGCCCACCCAGCAGCCCCCACTTTGGGGCACACCGCAACGTATCTTTGACATCTGATGACAGACCCACTGAAAACAGACTAAACCGAAGAGACATCCTTATTGGAAAGATATTCCACACCTAAAAGTCCTTTTCTTAAGTTCCTCTTAATCTATATCTTGATTGACGTCTTTACTATACAGCATATTTTTTAACCCAAAGAAAGAGAAACAGATTGTAAAGTTCATGTTAGAGCTGTAGCAACTTTATCCATACAAGTGTAGTCAGGGAGAGGAATGCTAACTCACTCTTGGTTTGGATAAGACAACTATTTTTCATAGATTGTACTGGCTAGTAAAGAAATAGAAGATAGAGAGAAGATACACGAGCAAGAACCGAGGACAATCTAGGCCACCAGTTATCATTTGTATCACAGAGCAGACCCCGTTAGGGACAGTTTTAGTGCCTTTATTTTCTTCTGGAATTTCACCTGGATTTTCTTCAAACAGGAACCTCTCAAAGAGAAGGGTGCAAGTAAGATTACAGCAATATTGTGTCATCTTTCTTGCTACCTCTTTTAAGCATCACCACAATTTTCTTGCCAGCTTCTAGACCAACAGAAGACAGCCTTACAATACTAACGTAGTGACTCTACACAGTACCTACTACGTAGCAGAGAAACATATGATGATGGATGACAAATCAAATTCCTAATTTATTTTAAGTTACAAATTAGGAATACATTCTTACAGTCTGAATAACTAAAATATGGGAACTGACTGAGATCCCATAGTCTCCACAGACCATCACCAAAACTGCAAAGAACTATTAAAATAAGCATCTGCCAGGAACAGCAGAGGGAGATTTTGGGACATGTGAAAAGAACTAATAACATCAAGGTCCTCTTAAACCATGTTTTATAAGTCTAAGGCAGCAGCAGGTAGGTTACGGTACTCACACTAATTCTAACCAGATGAATCATTGGCAACGTACCTCGAAATTCCTAACGCAGCGGTACTCTGTTTTCTTACTCTCCAGGAGAAAAGAAATTGGGAAAACTCACTGATGACTTACTGATCTGTGGTCACCAAGTCTGGTCAGTAAATCAATTTTCAGTTTTTGCTCAAAAAAAAATTTATTTATTTATTTGAAGAAAAGCATTTTTCCCAAGCATTAAAAAAAAAAAAAACAGTTATGTTCATCAGGCTGCTTTGAGACTTAAGACTGTATTCAATAATAGGTAGAGATGGCTTTGGCTACACTGAAGAGAAAAAACAGCTATCAGAGGAACATTCTTGCTACTATTTCATACTAAAGTAACCATGGAAATGAAAACTAAACTTTGATCTCCCCCCTCCCAAACTCCCACAGGCAAGTACAATAGAAAATCTAACAAGGGTATGTTGGTGACGTTAACAAGAACCATACAGGTAGAAGGAAAGGTTTAGAAGGAAAACTAAATGGGTTACCAAGTTTCTCTGTTGGACTCCAGTCACAGAACTCATATCAGCAAAAGAAACAGGAGAAGCTGTTTGCTTTGCTCACATCTGATGTTCCTAGCAGCTGCCTTCCACACTGGCCACTCCTTTTATCTGTGTTGCCTAGCATTTGAAATTCTTTACGTTTTAGAAAACACTCCCATAGAAGAGACAAATGTCAATGAAATCTCTACATGGCAGCTGTGACATGCAGCCACGAGAAAGCTCAAAAACTTTGATAGAAATCAGATTCCTCTTCCTGCACACTTGATCGTTTCCCCTTATGACAACTGCTTTACACTCACTTTTATTATACAGACATTTCTCATCCTGGTTTTAGACATTTATTGGGCTCTTTCCATCTTCCGAATTCAGTCACGTACTCCAATTGATCTAGAATTTACTCATTTGTCTTCTACTCATGTCACTGAGTATCTACCCCTCCCAAAATCAGGATTTCTACAGTGTACTGAGAACAAAACCTAATACATCTTCCAACTAGCTAATCCAACGCAGCACTCGACCCAAAAAAGCTAGCAGTGTTGGCCAATTATTCACACCACATCACTATTTTCCAAACAAATGGGATGACATGGAGGCCAGAACAGAAGTGAGATGGTTTTTCCTTGCATGAATTCATGTCACAGTCAGGATTATTCATTGCTAAGAAATATTTATAGGTCAAAGGAATTCAAAGCAAATCCACACGAAGCCCCATACTCAAGCCCAGTACCCTGAAGAAGACTACTTGTTAAGTAGGAGGGATTTAGGCTAGACAGGTCTTGATAAAACTTCTGTTTTGCATCAGAATTCATTCTCGCTCTTGCCAAGTTAAGATCCACTCTTCACCTTGATACCATTACTTTTGAGTTCTTGTCCTCCAAAACACACAAGCTACTTCTGCTGCTTTCTTAGGCCTTTTTCAGATAGAAACAGAGTAACATAATCTGAAAGTTTTTTAATCCACTGAATTGGGGGTCAGAGCTGAGAAAGCAAAGCTTGTCCAATTTGATTCTCCTGCTAATCAGCAAAGTTACAAAGAACAGTGATTTTAGAAGTGGCCTGTTGCTTCAGAAAGAATACACAAGTCACTTCAGCTGATTATTTCCTTACATTTTTTATATTATTACCTTACAATACAAACTAGCACAGTGCTATAGGATAAACCGTGCTGTATCATGAACGTATACACATTTTGAAGTATCTTTATAATATTTCTATCAACTGTTTTGAAAGCTACAGTACAATTGTTTCAGTTGTCCTGAATTTCAATATACTGCAGAATAACGAAAACTTTTTTTTACTTTCTACTTTAGTCCTAACTTTAAAAAAAAAACACATTTCTACTTGAGTTTATGGAAGAAAAACATCAGGTTAAGTGACAATCTGGAAATCTTAATCAAATTATTGTGATGACATGTCATTTTAGTTACCAATTCTGATTATTAATCACGTAGCATGAAATTTTGGTGAAAAATATTGCACTTAAACGTAGCTATTTCAACATTCTCTAAATTAGAAATCTGTTCTTCAAAAATGCAATTCTACCAAATACAGTATGCAGACAAATTCTCGACCAGGAAGAGAGGAACACTACCGATATACCTCACATCACATAGCATTATTTGTTCGTTAACATTTTGTTGTTCACTAGGAAAAGAACATCCAAGTCAGTATAAAGTCAAAAACTACTACACTAGAATCCCTTGACTGAGCTTCAGAAAATAAAGAAAATGCCATGAATTAAAGGATATTAAGTATTTTTTTATAAGTAGTTTTAGGACTTTGGTGCTGTTTTTACAAATTTGTGGTTTCATTTTCAATAGGTCTTCAAATAATGTATAATTATTTAAACATAACTGGGGAATAACATAGTAAGTGAATGAACAGGGTCTACAAAAATGGGATGCTGTATTTGATCAGTATTGCTTTGAATTAATATAGAATTCATGTCAAGCCTACCCTGAAACACAAATACTTGTGAGAGGAAAGAAGTACATTGAAAAAAAAATAAAATAAAAATCAGAGTTTAAGGAATAGAAAGAGCAGGAAACACTAGGACAACTTCATACTTATTCTGCAGTCATTTTTTCCTCGTTTTGCAAAGTGTTAAACTCAGCACAAAGATGCAACAACTGGCTGGGGCTGCTAACGTAACCTAAGGAGCAATAAACCACCAGCCCATTCCTCTCATCCCATCCACGTTTCCCCACAGAGAGATACGAGCTGTACATCAAGCCTGTGAAGAGACCAAAAGCACGGCGATGCTAGCTCTCACTCAGTGAAGTCTATACACCAAAATAACGACCATATATTCATAGTATATCATTATGAATACCATGGTTCCCCTCCAAACCCCAACCCCTCGCTCAAATGAAGCCATGGCGAGCCCAACACCACTTCCACGACCCCCTGCCCCAGCAGGGCGACTTCACCCCTCCCCAAAACCCCCCAAACCGCAACCTCTCAGCCCCCCGGCTGCCCCACAACGCCACCCCCGGGCCCGGCGCCATGACGCGGCGCCATGACGCGGCCCCACGGCGGCGGCGAGGGGCGGCCCCGGGGGCGGCTGGGACCACTCTAAGGACACGACGCCACCCTTAGCAGGGAAACTTGGCCGTGCTCTGAGCCAGCCCAGCTCGGCAGCACTCACATGAACCGCACCGAGCCGAGCCGAGCCGTGCCCCCACCGGTGCCGCCGCCGCCGCGCACCTCACGGCGCTGAGGGAAGAAGGCCCCCGCCGCCGGGCTGCACGAGCTGACGCCTGAAGCCGCCCCTCACACCCCTTCACGTCCCGTCCTCCCCCCCCCCCCCCCCCCCCGCAGCCCAGTGTCGTGACGTTCTTAGCGCAGCGAGAATTGACGAAACGGGGAAAAATACAGCGCTTTATTTATTATTTAAGGTTAGAATGAGAGGAAAAGTCAGGCAGCGTACAAACAGCCTCGAAGTGTGGTCCTTCGGGGCTGGCGGGGCGGAGTGTCGCAGGCGGGCGCAGAGGTGCCGGCACCTGCCCCCGGTCGGGCTGGGGCAGAGGCGGGGACCCGTCCTGAGGGGTAGGGGGGCAGATTTAGGGGATCCGCCCCTGGGTTGAGGGGGGTCCCCGCTAGTAACGGGGGGGCTAAGGGGACTGCTCGCAGGCCTGGGGTTCGTTTTGGGGCCCCGTGGGGGTCTTGGTGCTTGTCAGTGGGGCGGGGTAGTTATAGGGTTGTTTTCGGGTCATTTGTAGGCTTTTGGGGTCGCTTGTAGCCGATTCCAATTAATTTTTCTTCTCGCCAGAGGTCATTCCCCAGCTTACATGTGTAAGTGACACGGCAACACGGCCGGCTTTATGTGCACAGTGGCAGGGACCCAAATCGCAGGGGTAATCGGGTAAATGTAACAGAATTAAAAGAAATAGCGGGTTTACACCTGCTAAAATCTCTCCTGGGCTGTCAGAATTAGGCTGTGTGCCTCCTTGATGTCCTCCAGGTGTTGGATTTAGGGGGTTTGTTGGTTTGTTTTCCTGTTTTCCTAAATGTTCTACCTGCAGATATGAAATTCGGGATGCAGCTAAGCCTCGCTGTTACACCTGCCCTTCACAGCAGCAACGGCTTAATCTCCCTGCTTTATGTAGTTGCACTATAAATGCCTTGAACAATGGTATTAACCCTTATTACACAACTCCCACATACAAGACAGAGGCTATGACAAAATTTTTCAACTACCGCTGAGAAAGAACGCTTTTTCATGTTTGTTCACGGCTGTATTCCACTTGACTGAAGTGATGCTTGAATATCCCTGCCAGAGTAGGGAAAGGAATTACGATTTCACATCGTCAGAAAACAATTCCTCGAATATTCATCAATCGCTTGTGCCAAAGTCACCGTGACATTTCTCTTTCTTTTCCCCCAAAAATTTTGTAGTCGTAAGAGACAAAATAACGACATTGGAGCCTTCACAAAACACGTTTTGTATTTTCCATTAATCTCAAATTGAGTAACTGTTAAAATGAAAATTTTGACACATTTATTTATTATATAAATAGATGTGCTGAATTGCTGTAGTTGGAATCTAAATCAAAGTGTTTAGGCAAAGTGTGCCTACGCTTATGATTTTGATACAGGAAATAATGCTGCTTGTTGTGTTCTGTTCTTGTGTTTTTGTTTTTTGTTTTAGTTTAGACAATTTTAGGAGAAAAAAATATTTAAATATGCTAAACATTCTGTCACTATTTCCTCTTGATTCTATTGTTATTCTTTATTTGTAGATGGAACACTTCTTACTTAAATGAATGTCAGAATAGTTGGGACATTTTAAAAAAAGGGACATACTGGTGTTATTCCCAAGGGCAAGGTGTTTAATAAAAAACGATGCTGTTTACATTTAGAATCTTAGGCAGTCTTATAGAATGTCTGTAGTACAACAGTGTTGTTTGCAGTTGGTATTTGTACTGCAAACAAAAACAGATTTATGAGGTGAACTAAACGTTATCTGCAGTCCCTCTACCCTGCAAGAATAGAGCTGATAGGTTAATATTTTTGTTGATTATTTTTAATTACTTCTGTGAAGCAAACTACGTCCCTGGTCATTGTTGTGATTGTCCTAACAAACTCTTATCTAGGTATAAAGAATTAGCACAAAACATATTTTGTGAAATATTTTCTTTTTACGAAACGGTCTACTGTGCTGAAAATGCTGGAATTTCATGAAAAGTGATGTAAGCATAGGATGTTCAGCTGCTCATCTGAAATTGTTCCTGATTATTTTAAAAAATAATTCCTTAACAGGATTCATTTTAATTATATTTTGTTCTGAAAAGCTACCTTGATAAGCCAAGGAATATGAACATCCAGGTACTCAGGAGGCATTTAAATAACTAGCCACTTCACAACACATTGCAAAGTGTTGTTAACTGTATTTATTCGTGCACATGGACTCTCTAGAAACCACAGATACATATCACAGGATGGATTAATTCTGTCCGGTCTGGCTGTACATGCAATACCTGCTTCTGAGAGCCAAATGTTTGGTGGTGGTGGTGGTGTGTTTTTTTTTAAGGACAAGGTTCTTAGTGTTCGTTGACTCAATTGTCTTACCATCGCTTCACGGGCAAAATGATGACTAGACAATGCTAAAACTTGAGTAAAAAAGTTTGTTCTCTGAGAGCAGTAAGTATTCAGAGTAGCAAATAAGGAGCTCAGTAGATGGGGGGCTACCTTTTTTTGTATTTTATTTGTTAATGTTTGGCATGGCAACGCTATCGAATACAAGATTAGCAAAATAGTGCTAATTTGCATGTGAAATAGGTACTTGTAGACATCTGTTGGTGGTGGTTTTGCTGGGAACGTTGGTTTCTGTTTCTGTGTACTGTAAAGGTTTCTAAGGGAGATTTGGATGGGGGTAGTGAGGCAGGGAAGGTCGTTCAGAGGTGTGATGCAAACCAGGCCACTTCTGGACTTCTAATCTCTATGCCAGACATCTTCTGCAGATGTGGTAGGCTGTCTCTCAAATACTCAATAAGCAGAGCTTTGGAGAGGACTCAGTAATTTTAGATGACACTAATAAGACAAGTCATCGCTTCTTCCTCCATTCTCACTGTTTTGGATTATCAGAATTGAGTTTCCAGAATTCAGTCCTGGAATTGAATTTGCCTTAGCTGTTCCTGGTGTCAATTTAAAATAACAAACTCTTCTTTTTCTTCTTCTCTTTTTATTTCACAGTAATTAGGAAGTTCTGCAGAATATAATTCATTCCTCCAAATTATAAAATTAACACAATACATGCCTTTTCTATGTAGAAGAGATGAATTTCATGTGTTGAAATTAACATGAGGAGAATGCCCTGAACATGAGGAGAATGTGTAGTACTCTATATTTTTATAGTTGTACCTGACTTTGTTGTGGATTTGGAGAAAGTTTAAAATACAGTTACATGAGATCTTTTTTTCAGGTGAATCTTTAAAATGTATATAACACTTATGTTTGAATTTAGAAATGTTTGTTACTGGAGAAATAATAAGACTGCAAAAAATTTAGTTTAAAAGAACCTTTCACTTAGGCTGTAACTTGTGGCCCTTTTTAAAGATGGAAGAAGGATTAAGCTTTTAGTTTCAGGGTTACTTGGTTTATTTTTCTATTCAGTCCCTGGGATTTATGGAAGTTGAGAGTTAAGGATGGAGATCAGAACTTAGTTGTAAAATTACCTATTGACAGAACTAGCTCTTTTCCAGTATCAGAGAGAACTTATTAATGTTTGTTTTTGTGGATTCAACGGAATTAACTTTGTAATTAGAACTCTTTTAATGCATACCTTCTAAAATTCTTTCTTGATTCCTTTTAGTGGCCGGCAGGAAAGACTGTTTGCTGTGTGCTTCCCAACCAGATGATACGTCTGCAGTTGTTTCGTTGAAAACATTGCAAGTGGTCTAACTCATCCTTGTAGGCAAAGTGCATCTAGAATGGAAGAAAAGTTTAATCTCTTTAAATGGTTATTAAACTTTTAATATTTAACATTTTTTTAAATTAAAATTTCCTTCTAAGTGTCAGCTGAAAGCAGATATGATATATTAAGGACTGTCTAGCAGATTATTTTTTCCACATTAAAGAAGACCTTTCTTACCTGAGTAAATATGTTTTAGACAACATATTGAAGTATTTATATACATATATTAAAAACAAAATACATCACATTGTTTGGTATAAATTTACTCCTTCCGCACACCTCTGCCCCCAGGCTCTGGTTATATTAACATTTCTTTACTCTAAAGTAGTTATTGGAGGACTGATGTGCCAAATAAGGTTATAACTCACTTTCTAAATCAGAATTCTTTCTTCATGGTTCTTCATTTCTTTCTGAAGCCAGGTAGTTCCCTTTGGCACAATGTTTTTTACAGGAATCTGGATCTTAACTTATGGTAAATACACAGTTAAAGCTTTCCTATTGGAACTTGCTGTCTGACAATAAATCTTTTTGCTTCCACTTAATCCCATTTATGTTTTTCAGTGGTACATTCTAACTGTTAGTTGCTTTATTGGCATCCTAAAAAATGACTTTCCCAAAATATTAAATATCCATGAATATGAAAACATTGTATCTTTACAAAGAGGACTTTTGATACAAAAATACAAATATAAAAACAACAGTGCCATATTGTATTTTTCTTCTGTATTTAATACAATGATCTATGCTAGAAATTAAAGGACCATATCTCACATTTTTGTTTCTTTGGGCGAAATCCCACATGCACACAAATATACAGCAGTCTTATATTTACTTTGTATCTTACCTCAGGCTGTACTAGTGAAAACAGAAGGTATGCTCTGTAATTTCCATTTGTATAGACTCGGTAAATGTGTCTGGTGTAGGAGGATCTCTGTGCAGCCTGTTAAGGAGAACCCTATCTCAGTTAAGATTCACAAAAACTATTTTTAATGGGATTTTTGTGCAGGTTACAAGGTTGTGATGTTGGCCAAGAGGCCAATAAAATGGTAGCATTTAGCTTCGTTAATGGTCTGTGTATTTTTTGTACCCATTTTTTATTTCTTGAAGCCCCTAAGATGATAAAGAATTATCACATCTGGTTTGAAAGAATTACGCTGGTTTTGTACTTTAAGCTTTTCCTGTTACTTCTCTTATGGGCTTCAAATCCTGTGGGTTCTTCTGCCTCTCCAATTATCCTGGTGCAGCTACATACCTGTTTCTACTCTTTAGAGCTTAGAATTACTGTTCTTTATCTGATGAGAGAGTTGGATGTGCTTTCCACATCAGATGGTGGACTGTTTCTGTTGATTACATACACAGGGGCCTCTGGACTCTGGAGTTGAAGTTAGCTGGATGGTACTCTTCTGCGTAGGCTTGTTGATGAAGCTTTTTTTTGTTCTGAGGCCTCTTGTCCACTGTGACATGGAAATGCACTTCACTGTTGCAGCTTGCAGGCCAGAGCTCACTGAAGAGCACTTAAGCTTGGCCTTTTTCTCTCTCTTTATGTGCCCTTATACACAAATTTGTCTGTGTTATGGAAGCTGACATACAGAGGAGCCATACTATCTCATGACAGCTTGCAGCATCTTGATTCACGATCTGGGCAATCCAGAAATGGGTTGAGCAGAGGCTTGATTCCGTTTTTGGATTCTGGTACCTCGTATATCAAATCTTAGCCTGCTGGTAGAAAGAGGCCAGGAGGTTTTATCTGAGGTCTAGCTGATTGTGGAGGTGTCTGCTACTTGTGCATGTTCTAGGTTTTTATATTCTTGAACTGCATAATAGTTGGTTATGGAAAACTGCAGAGAAAATATTTAGCTCACATTAAATGGAAATGCGTAGTTCAGAGTAGTGAAGGTTCAACAAGGTTGTTCCTGCTGGGGAGAAAAGTGGTCATGAAGCTAAATGCTCCTGGAACTGAACTGAAAGCTAACTTCTTTCTCGTGTCTGTCCCACAGAAATATTTAACATCACTTCCCTGATTTGTTATTGAGTTAGTGTGGGAGCTAACGATTTACCTATTGGTATGGAAGGAAATATTGGCAGGACAGAAGACTTGTTACTTTCTAGCTTTAAATACCTGGAACGCTATGGTATATAGATGCTGGATTATTACTAAAGGTGTGGCCTGCTGGTACAAGGTGATATTTTAGAAGAGTGTTTTTCTCTTCAGAGCCTTTACTGTTTTTTGAATAATAACCTGCTGTATTGCAGTAGTCATGTGAAGATTGCTTGTGTTAAAGCATTTGTCTATTCCTAAAGAGAGTTTTTATTCTTACTTCTGTGTTTAGAACTAACACTGTATTTTCATCTTTAAATGTAGTGCTTATGATGCAGCTGCACTGTATTATTAATATTATTGTGTTCGTTATTCAGAAGTGCCTCCCCAATGGAGAAAAGAAGTCTTAATTTCATTATTAAACAACTCATAAGCTGAGTCAGAAGAATTTGTATCTTTTGTGTATAAATTTTTAATCTGTGTTTTCTTTCTAAGGAACAGAAGTCACTTGGAAGGGCATAAGGTCGTGCAAAAGAGATGTTTCCTTTAAAAGACACGGAGATGGGTGCCTCCACCTTCTTTGCCTCAGCTCTTCCTCATGATGTTTGTGGAAGCAATGGCCTTCCTCTGACTCCCAACTCCATCAAAATTTTGGGGAGATTTCAAATCCTTAAAACAATGACCCATCCCAGGCTTTGTCAGTATGTCGATATTACCAGGGGTAAACATGGTGAGTATCTGTTTAATGAGGATATTTTATGTTTGGTTATGGTTATATTTTTGTGAAAAAAAATATCTGAAGGTGCCCGAGCAGAATATTGCCTTTATGGCACCAGTTAAAGAAGGTGGCTGGTTTTCAGGCCCAAAATGACTGCACGCCTTTGCTGTAACAGGCAGTATTAGTGCTTTTGTTTCTTTTCTGCAGAGTTAAGGCAGAGGTTATTGTCTGTGTTCTCTTTTGTTACACGTTATGCTAACTGAAAAAAGCTAAAAACTTTTTTTTTCTTTTTTTTATTCCTTACTGTAAAATTCTGGTACTCGATTGCTGCACCATGTCTATGTAGGACACTGAAATGCATGCATTTGTGATGCTGAGCCCCTACACTGTGTTTTTGTGATCAACTTCAATGTGATGCTCAGGTCTCTTGTACCTCATTTGCAGCTGTTCTTGGTGTCTCAGTTACCTTGTATCTTGGCTGCAAGCTTCTCACATTTTTATTTTTTCTGAATTCTGGCTGCTTAAGATCTTTCCCACTAACAATTACTTTATTTTAGTGCAGAGGGTTTTATAAAAACTGTTTTCACATGTATTGTTAGCTCAAATATTGCTTCAGTTGTTTTTTATGCTCCAGATGATCTCACTCTGTTGCAAGCTCAGCAGGAGTACAGCACTTAATTTCCACAAAAAGTCTGCAACACCTGTGACAGAATGTATGTGGTTACCAGCTTTAACTGTTAAACCAACGATGTTCCAATATAAAAGTGCATTCTATGTATTTGAGTAGTTACACTGTCTCATAAAGTAGAGCAGGTAATATATTTCCCCTGTAATTCAGGATGATAGGATGTTTCAGATTTTTAGAAAATTGTGATATCGCCAACTGAAAATGTTCTGAAGTATTCCGGGGTAGGGGAAGGTTCTTTTTATGTTTTCTTTTGCTCTCAAACTTGTAAATTTTTAGTTTTCTGCAGCCAGGAGATCTAGAAATATTACTTGTTTTCATCGTAGGTTGGCTCGTACCCCTTGAAACAGAAAATGGGGTTTTCTAATAATACTGCTTGAGGTGAGAGGTTAAGAAAATTTAGCTATCATAACAAATACGAGAGGTGGTTAAATAGGCAAGCTTGGCCTTTTTGACAGTGAAGAGTCCATGATGTGAAGGTTTCAGTGCATATAAATATGAAGGAGAAAACATCTTAAGATCATTAAAGTAGCTTGCAGAATAGCAAATGAAACGTCTAACTTGAAGTCAAAAGACTGTCCATTTATAGTGGTTAGAATACCAATTAATCGCTTTCAAATAATATGTTTTTTCTTACTAACACACTGATAACATTGATGGGAAAGTTTATCATTCTGATACTGACAGAATTCTTCACTTGTCAATCCGGACATAGTGATTTAATGTTGTTTTTCATGCAAATGTTAGTTTCTCTCCTCATGGAGAAATACAATAGCAGTCTAGGAAAACGACGCAAGAAAATTACATGTATGCATTCCCCACAGAAAACCCTCAGAAGAGTAGTGTATAAATAATAGAAAAACATTCAAATGGAAGTCTTTTTTTCTTTGTGAAATTAATTTATTTGTAAACCTTGGATAGCATTATAGAAGGCGATCCCAGAATTGTTTATTCCAAAGAAAGTGTAAGTGGTCCTTTGATTTCAGGAAGGATAAGGAAAGAGTTAAGTAAGCATTCCAGCTTTAATGTGTTACCACTTGTGTGCCTTACAGTGTTTTCCATCTTTGTTATTGTAACAGTCTTGTAAGAATATTTTGGAATAGCTTAGTTTGATTTGGTTTTGAATCTGAACATTCAGTACTTGCTGTTCTGTGAGTATCAGAAGTAGCAAAGCTGCCTCGTTCTGTAGGAGTTCTCTCTCTGCCCTGCACACTGTCTTGCACTATCACCTTCCCTTTATAGTTACCATCTTCGGTGCAACAGTCGTTTTGTCGCTCTCTCTTTATTCAGAGCCATACCTAGAACATGTGGGACTCATGCAAATCCTCTGCTATTTTGGGGCAAAAAGTACTACAGTTAGTAATGTGTTAGCTGGTCAATCAGGGCTGAAACTCCTTTGCTCACTCTGAATCCTTTTCCTCAATGTTGATGTTGCTTTGATTCTCTCTCTCTCGACTCAACCACAGATTTCTGTAAATTTGTGAATACTAGCCTTCTTTGAAACCTCTATTCTTGAGTCAAATTTGACTGTCATCATCTGAGGGGCTCAGAATTTAGTAGGTTACTGGATGGATGGAATAGCAGTATTTTTGCTTAAGGAAACAGAAACAAGAAAGATCTGCTTCAGTCATGTAATCTACTCGATTTCATAAAAGAAACTGATCGTGATATATACAAGTTGTACATAATTATTTGTATACAGTCTCCCATACAATGTATGTCAAAATACATTAACATCTGCCAAATAGCTACTGAGAAGTCTGAATTCCCATTGTCTCACTTGCATTCTAATCCTCATATCCTTTTTTTTTCAATTAGAGAGGCTGGTTGTGGCTGCTGAACACTGTGAAAGGAGTCTGGAAGATTTGCTACGAGAAAGAAAACCAGTCAGGTAAGGTGTCAAGTTAACCTCAAATCCACTTGACAAAGTTTCACATATCATCTGTGGCTAATTCCTAGCCTCTTTTTTTTTTTTTTTTCTCTTTAGACTTTTATTGGTTTATATAAATTTTACTCTGTTAAAGCAGAACATAAAAACATTGTTTATCAGACAAACATATGCCTGGAGTACTTACTTCTGTACAATTCAAGAAGCTGGAAAATACATGGGGAGCTTACAACTGAAATACTTCATAGCTCATAAAATCCTGTCTTGTAATAGCAGTTTTGGGGTGTTTCTTGTTTTGTTTTGTTTTTTTAAATATTATCAAACCTGTTACAGAATCATTATCTTCCTAGAATTAATTTGAAAATTTTATGTCTACCACATGATGAAATGCAGCTTTTGCTACAAGGGATAGGATTTGGTGCATGCTTTTTATATGCAGAAATATATGAACTTCTTAACTAGACAGGTGGACAGGATGTCAGATACATATGCCAGGCTGCTAATAAGTGGTTTGAATTTGGGTTAATACAGTCACTTCAGCAAGGCTTGGTCAAACCAAGTCCAAAGGCTAGATGCTAAGAATACTGGCTTTCATGCTAAGATGTATAGAATAGTTGAGCTATATCTTTAAAGAAGCAAACAAACAAAAATACTCCCCATCAGACTTGTTGATGTTAACTGTAATTTTAAATGAAAAGCAACTATCACTATTAGCTTTGGGGCAAAGTCCCTTCCCCTGAAGAATATATAACACAGGAAGCATGAAGAGTTGAGAAAGAGAAAAAATATTTGTATTTGGGATAGCGGGGCATTGTGGACTGGTTATTTCTAGAACACAAAAATATACAAATTTGCAGCATGCTCGGAGAAATTCAGTCTCTTCATTCTAGTTTCTGGCATTATGTTATCTAAATTTATAACAAGCATTAGATCTCATACTGTTTTGACATTCATGGAAGTGTAGAAAATATGCTTACTCAGAAAAATGTTTGGCACGTTTTTGTGTCTTCCCAGTTAACTGCGGTTATTATGTTAGGCATCTCGGGTGGGCTATGTTTGATAAAGTACTATCCGGGTAGAATTCCTGTTACTTATCCCAAATTAGACTTGTGTAGAGAAGTGATACTGGAACTGAAGCTTTTTGAGCCTTGCAGCCCTTAAATAGGATGCTAACAGTGTTATCAGGCAGAGATAAATCTAAATGCAGAATGCCCTGTGCCTGTACGTTAGGTTTTTGTGGACTCCAGCTTATATGACGTTATATGTGTTGCAGAGGACAATGTCTTGAGGAATGTAAGGCAAATATGGCTTCCATTTTCTCTTCAGATAGAGAGGTACTTAAAGGGGATGTGTAAAGGGCTTTTCATGTGTGATATAAATTACAGCCCTTCACACAGTTTTGCATCAGGTTCCTATTGCGCCAAGTTCCAGAAATTGTGAAAGCATCAGAAGCTCTTTTCTTCCCTTTTTCATTCAGTTCTCACACTGGTTTTTGAACATGTGTGTCTTGGTGTCAGATGAGAAGCAGCCCAGACTGTCTACTGCCTCTTGACTGTTTTTGCAAAAGCATGCATGTAGCTATTTTAATTTGCTTTGAATTGATTGATACGTTTCTGATGTGTATTCTGTTGCTATGAGAAAGAAGAAAATTCTCAAAATTGTATAAATGAAACTTTCTCAGATAACAGTTGTGGCCTGTATGCACATCCATCATGCCCCTCTATATCAGCATGGTTTTGTGGCATCAAAAAAGATTTTTTTTTAGACATTTTTAGATGGTTTGCTAAGGTACACAGCTTTGGTTTGTTGACATGCTAAGAGAAGGTACTTCGCCAAGATAACTGTCTCAAACTATTTTGGCTGTTGGTCTATTAAGAGTAGATGCATAAAGCCAGGCTTTACTTTTTCCTCTTGGCTTGAGATAGTAGAATAACTTATTTCAGTAAAAACTATCTGATCTTTGTTTTAATGAGCCAGTTGGGATTTTTTCAGGAAGTTGTAACACCTGAGGCATAGGCTAAAATGTAGCCTGTCAGTATGTTCCCAGCTTTAAGAGATGTTAGTGTACACATACTTACTGTAAATTACAGCTTTTGCAGTAGTGGCTAAGAGATGAATTATGTTCACTTCAAAGGAAGTGTCTTGCAAGACTGACTTTTTCCCTCTACTTCTTTCTTTTTTTTGTTTTGTTTTAAAATTAAAACAGACGTTTTTGTTTCTTTTGTGAGACCCATAAATTTCCAGAAATAACTTGGATGGACCAATTCCCAGTTATTGGCTATCTGATCTGTATATATTAATTACCTCTGGAGGAAAGTATTTGGCTTTTTCCATATATTCTGATTGCATGTGTCAGTGATAGTAAAACTGATTACATATCTGGAGTTGATGTGTGTGCTATTGCAATTAATTTTATAAACTGTTTATGGAATGCAAAAAGCTGCTCTTCTGGTTTCTAGATTAATTCTCCTTATGCTTGCCAGTAACCTAAGTCCTTTGCACCTGTACCACAAGCTGACGTAAAATCAGCAGGAAATCTTCTATTATGCTAGTTCTGAAATTCAAGACGTAACATTATGAACTGTCTATCTTTCCACACATACTGGAAAACAGGCCATACAGCTGTCTGGTAGTTATTTGCAGTTAATCTTGTCTGAAGTCATGCGTCAAGAGTAGCATGCATTCCTTAATATGTGAATTATTCAAAAAAAAAATGCAGCTGAGTAATTAACCTCAGACTTTCATTGGCTTTTATAATTCTAATGAATCACTTATACATAGGGTCCAAATACTGGATATTAGTTCTGACCATTTACCTAACTCGCTCTGTCACAGCGCAGTAAGTCGTTTCAGTGAGCATACGACCAAACGATTTCTAGAACCTGGATCTGTGAATTCACCTGTTACTTACCAGAACTGTGACAGAGCTCTCCAGGAATTGCAAAGATGGTTTGCCATTTTTCTCAAAATTAACATGCTCAACTTCAATTTCAATGCAAGTCAGTGTTCGGTAACTCGTGGCCAGATTATTTTCTGAGTGATGCATGTTTGGGATCCTAGAAGGAGCATGTGCCATGGTTGGAACTCTATCAGGTTAAATTCAAGAACTCTCAAATGGATGAAATAGGTAGGCTTTTTGCAATTCTTATCATATGTAACCAGAAAAGGAATTTAATAGCTCTTCATTGTCTTTCATGCCTTATTCGGGTGGTAGCCATGTGGATGTTGTAACTACAATTAATGCTTCTAAAAAAGACATTAATTCAATTGTCTTTACTATACTTCCATGGAACATCACAATAAAAGCAGGGGAGCTCTTTTGGAGTTGTGTGCGGCAGGGAACTCAGGCTGTAACCATAAGTAAGAGTTTTAGGATAGAATATGGTAAGTTTTAGGTAGTCATGCCCCATTATTTTCCAGAGCAGTCTCCACTGTCTTCAGTTTGAGAGTCTGGGTCATTGCTTGGTTTTTGTTTATTCCTGCTTTATTCTCCTGTTTGTTGTTATTCAGAGTCAGAGCAAGTATGCACTTAGCTTTAGATAATAATTTTTGCTATTGCAAAATCAGCTCTCAGATATATGTTCAGGATTCAGTTATTTTCTTAAAGGGCTACGAATTTATGTGCACAGTGAAGCACAATAGTAAATACCTGATTTAAGCACGTAATAGTTTGAGACACATTTTCAAATCTCTAAACAGCATTAAAGTCTGGCTGACTTCCTCTGTGTCATCTTGTGCATGCAAGGATTTTGTGAATGAACAGAATGTAAGTCACAAAAATTACGAAGGATAAAACTATTGTACTTCAGAATTCTCACTAAGGGCAGTTTTCATGTTTGCGGCAGTCACAATTTTACAAGACTTGCAAAGTTACTAGTTCTTTTAGCACTGTTGATATTGCAGACCGGAAAGTAGGATGTGAACTTATTTTTAAGGTTTTCCATCTTTTAAACATATTTAGTGCCATTCCTTTGGGATACCTTTTCCAGACAGTGTTAAAGGAGTTATTTTCTCTGCTCCTGTGCTGTTATAAGAGGACTTGTGAGCTTTTCCTTTTCTGTCACGCTTGAAGTGTGTTCCTTCTTTCAAGAAGCAGGTCTGCACTTGTATTCATAATAATAAAAATGCCAGCAAATACTGACATTCAGCAGACTTTTGGCACCTACAGTAGAGTTTCTGGATTGGTCTTCAATTTGTGGCTTGGGCAGTCCAAGCCTATTCCTTTCTTCAATAAAATATAGTTGTCATATGTTTTGAAAGTTATGGTTTTGAAAAATTACTAGTGAACCATCAGAGATACAAGGTATGGTTTGTTATACATGGAACATTTGATGGGAAGCAGGCTGTGTCTGCAGCTGTTTACTAGTTTGGAGAAAACATGATCTGACTGATTCGGTTGAGTACATTTTATTTGGCTGTATTAAACAGTTGTCTGCGCATTGATTAGATTAGATTTCTTTATGCCATCTTTGCTGTTAACGTACTTTTGGCAAACTTGAAGTAAAGCTACATAATAGAAGGTATTATTGGATGTTGGGGGGGAAGCAATTTCTGGGTAGCCAGGGATTCTTCAGGAATATTGTAAGACAGGTGCAAGTCATCAAAAGGCTGAAGGTTTTACATGATTTGACTTGAAGAGCTGCATGTGAGCAGAACTTCAAGGGCAGAGTGTACTCTGCTTTGAATCAAGTTTGTGTTGGAATTTCACATGAGAAATCCATATGTCATAACGAGGTTCCATTTAGCAAGGATAAATGATGAAGTAGTAAAATGAAGTAGCATTAATAAATAAACTTCTTAAAATTAGTTTTTTCCTAAGCATGTGTGAGAATCTGTACTTTGTCTGTTTAGTGGCTGTAGAGTTTTCCTTTACTTTCTTGCCAACGGTTTGTTTCTGAAGCTATGATGAAAGACCAGCTATTAGTCCTGACTTGCTTATGTGTTATCCAATGCTGCTTTTCTTAATATTAGGAGTATTTTGATTTCTGTAAGTTTTAGTCTCACTGCAAATCTTACTGTAGCATTCCTTTTAGCATAGGGTATCTCATGTAATTCACAAGGGAAAAAAAGACTTTTTGGAATGTCAAAGGGGCATAGTTTTCATGAGGTAGTTGAGGAGAGCATTATTCCTCTTCATGTCAGAGTGAACTTTTTAGGTATGGAACCAAATTCTATGCTTGTACAGTTGGCTGCAGTGTTTGGCAGCACAAAGGTATCTCAGGGCACATATGCCCACATCTCTGTTGCGTGTGAAACATTACAGTGTACACACTTGTTTTCTTCTTCTCTTTCAGAAAAAAAAAAGAAAACGGAAGAATCCCAGTCTTTGAGACTGATATTTGCTATTAAAAACTAGTTCTAATGGCTGTATACAACATTAAGTCTGTACATGTGGAGAAAGTGCATAATTGTATTTCTACCCTTTGTCCTGCTGTGCTGCTCCTATAGCTGTTTGTATGTGCTTTGTACGAATTTCCATTCTTAAAGCAGTAGCAAAGATCTTGAGCTGAAGATGAGTTGTGCTGTGCTATCAAGAACAAATGTAGTGGAGAGCTTTGAGCCTTCAGTGGAAGAGAATGCTGAGTTTCCCTCTAACAGATCAAGCCCCATCCTCGACAGGAGCATGGCTTTATCCTGCAGGGGGATTTCTGTGCTAACTAACTAATGGCTGAGCAACCAAATGTCAAGTTTTTGTTGTGCAAATATTACTAGATTTAAACCATGTTACTAATTTTAATGTTGATTTATGATAGTTGTGTTTGTAATAAGCATTGTCTATATACTTGGAAGAGTAAGATGTGGTTAATATATGATTATTCTTACTTAATGCAGTGTTTGACACTTCATCCTACTTACAGCGGGGGGGAAAGGAAGAACTAACACTCTTTAAACTTGCTATACAGTGCATACTTCTAGAAAGGGATTACATTTTTAAAATGTAAACTCATACATCTGGAACTACTGAGCAGTGTCTTGAGGGAAGCGTTTGTCACTAATTAGGGATCAGACAGCTGGTTTATTTAGATGCATTGATATGCTTGCAAACATCTCTAACGTCATTGTGGTTTGAGATCATTCCTTCCGTATGTATGGATGTTTTCTCCTTGACTTCAAACTCCTCTGTTTCACAGAGCAAAAGACCCAGACGTGGGCCTTCGCTCCAGGCTAGCTGCTTTCCTGCTTCAAAGCTGCATTAGTCCCGTATTGCATACCTGCATCAGTGCAGTGCCAGGCTCAAAGTGGTAGATCTACCACATATGATCATAAAATCAGAGAATCATTACGATTGAAAGAGACCTTCAAGATCATTTGGTCCAACCATCGCCCTACTATGAATGTCACCCACTAAACCATGTCCCTAAGCACCACGTCCAACCTTTCCTTGAACACCCCCAGGGACAGTGACCCCACCACTTCCCTGGGCAACCCGTCCCAGTGCCTGACTGCTCTTTCTGAGAAGAAATGTCTCCTCATTTCCAACCTAAACCTCCCCTGGCGCAACTCAAGGCCATTCCCTCTAGTTCTATCGCTAGTTATCTGCAAGAAGAGGCCAACCCCCAGCTCCCCACACCTTCCTTTCAGGTACAGCTTCCTTCTTCCTGCCCTGCAGTTCTGTGGGAACCACAGCATGAGCACAGCACTAAGTTAACATCATTGCTTGGCTGCTGTTCCAACGGGACTTTC
The DNA here is from genome assembly GCF_013377495.2 of Cygnus atratus. Lineage (NCBI taxonomy): Eukaryota > Metazoa > Chordata > Aves > Anseriformes > Anatidae > Cygnus > Cygnus atratus. The sequence continues at coordinate 5,434,952 of NC_066365.1, forward strand.
CGATGGACAAATACTGGCATAGGCAGACAGCGCTTGGATTTCAGCTCAGCTTCTATGCGTGCATGTGTGTATATGGCTAGGCAGATACCAGGGAATTAGAGATTGCCGTCATTCGACTGTTTAAAACTGGCCTGATCTGCCAGACTTCTAGGGTTTAAAGACATTAAGTATATTCCTATAGCACATATGTTGCAAAACGTTAACCCGTGCATGTTATTAATCATCACCGTGTACACAAAACCATTAGTCTTTAACACATACCCTAAATTAACTGTGAGTATACAGTAACATGCAGCTGATGCTGCACAATTATCTGTGGTAGCTGTGGCCCTTGGTGGTTCTTGAAAATAAAGGTGATTAGGCTCGAGAGCTCTTTGAGAGAATTAAGAATCGAGGTGGACTCATCTCTCTTCTACTCTTACCCTCACTAATGTCTAATATTGTCTGTCTCCACCCACAAGGAGTGGTCTCCTCTATTCCCGGTACTGTTTATTTTGTTTTATGTTTTGCCAGTCATCCTTTAATGGGTTTGGGACTGTCCTACACATTTACATGCATTCTTTTTTTTGGCACAGTCAGCTGTTCTTTTCGTGTTCACCTGTCTGGCAACTTTTGTTACGTGGATCTCTTCTACATGCAACTACATCCATCTCTGTTTGTCCCTTTGATGATGATTCTCGTGTCAGTTTGAAAGCAATTTGTTATTAATTATATGCTGATTAGTACTTTTCTTTCTAATTTTTATTCAGAGGCATCTGCTTTGGCTACTTAAAAGTTTATTGTTACCTCTAGATAGGTGTTTCCTGCCTGTTGTGGTGACACAGTGGAATATAGATCAAAGTGATGCCCTTATAATGCCTTTAGGAATATTAGTTGTTAGCTAAGAAATTCCTAGCAGCACCATTGCTTATTGGCCTAGTTGCAAAGTCCCTTTGATCACCCTGCATTTGCAGACTGTTCTGTGCTTGGAGCTTTCCGTTCTGTTTCACTTTTTAGTAGCATCTGTACCATTGATATAAGGATCCAGATTTTTTTGAGCTAACTACCAAACTGGATCTCAGCATGGTTTTTAACCTTTAGATACTTAGTTGGAAAAAAAAAAAAAAAGAAAAAACACGGTATGGCTAAACTGTTAAAAGGACACTGTTGTAAAGTCTCCTGATTCACAGGAAATACCTGGCTTTGAGAGGAGCTGTGTGCTGCTACAATTTTTGTTCATAGCTTTAAAAATTGTGTTGCACCTTGATAAAACATGTAGTTGTGTGTTTGTTTTTAATTAGGAATGTGACTTGTTACTAGTGCTTGATCCCGTCATGCAGAGATAGAAAAGTGTCATTTTTCTCTCAAAGGCTGAAAATTTTGTAAAGGGATTGCTTTAGTGCAGTTTTACAAAGTTCTGTGTGTTTTTCCTGCTCTCCAGTAACTCTCACAAAAGAAAACATGCTCAGTTGTCATTCTTGCTAATCGTGGTACTTAGGTAGTGGTTGTATGTGCTACTTTGATATTACCAGTGCTGCTTGCGCTAGATTATGCGTGCAAGAGGACTGTTCTGCTCAGAGAAGCTAAATCCTTTAAGGGAACTCAGTCTTTTAGCTTTTAGGTTTTCAGAGAGGAGTGCTCTGTTTTTTCATGGCTTGAGTGTTTTCAGATTGTTCTCTTGGCTTTCTGTGCATGAAGCAGTGATTTTTGGACTCGTTTTTTTTTTAGTCCTGAAACAAAGGGAAAGAGTCTTAGGTTTGTCAGGAGCAGAAAGGAAGATACTAAGAATCCCACTGTTACTAACGTTTTCTCTTCTTACTGTGTGATGTGGTCAAAGCTGCTTTAATTCATAATACACAATCTCTGAATTCAGACAACATTGCAGCGGTTGGAAGCTCGCTGCTTGGAGTGCCTGAGAATGAAAGTTGGATTTCCAGGAGCTCGTCTGTTCTTCTCTCTTCCCACATAGTGAAGAACAGCACATCTGTCCAAGCTGGGAGAGGTTCAAAAATAAGGCAAACAGTATTGTGCACTACCTGCTTGCTCTGTTGTTAATTTATGTTTGGCTGCCAGACACAACTGAAATTTGTGCAAGTTTATGATGAAAATATAAAGGCAGACGTGAATTCTTTCCTGTCTGCTATCAGTAATATTTGGTAGTCTCCAAAAGAAGTCATTCAGTTTTAAAACTTGCTAAGGGAAGTTTAGGCTAAAGGAAATCGTCAGAGACCTGCAGATGTAATATGATGACAATGAAAAATGAGACAAGGTTTGGAGTTTCTTTACTGTTTACAAGTTTCTTTATTTAAGCTATGGTTAGCCATTTGGAGCCTTTTGTGTAAAATTTCCCTCAAATCCCAAGCAAGTAACCTTATCTTTTTTTTTCTTTTTTTTTTTTTTGAGACAACTCTATCCCACTATTTTCTGGTGAGACTTTCGATCTTCCGCCCTTAAAATTTGAGCAAACATGATAAACAATTGGTGTGAGTCAAGTAACCATTTTGTTAGTGGGATATTTAAAGTCATAAAATGTTGGTTTTACTTTTCTTCATGGGGGAAAAAAATGTGCATCAGTCTTGTATAAAACACTATTAAAACACCAAAACTTCCTGATTTTTAGCTCTGAACTTCTACTATATTCCGTGTTTTTTTGTGACCTGGCAAAAGTTACCAGATTTTTCTTCAAGCATCTTAAAAACTTCCTTAAATATCACTGTTTAGTATTTGATGTGTTACTAAAACTGGAAAAAAAATGTTTAGCACTGTAAAACCAGTGTTACAGCCAAAGAATCACAGAATCATTAAGGTTGGAAAAGGTCTCCAAGATCATCTGGTCCAACCATCCCCCTACCACCAATATCACCCACTAAACCATGTCCCTAAGCACCACGTCCAACCTTTCCTTGAACACCCCCAGGGATGGTGACCCCACCACTTCCCTGGGCAACCAATCCCAATGCCTGACTGCTCTTTCTGAGACGAAATGTCTCCTCATTTCCAACCTGAACCTCCCCTGGTGCAACTTGAGACCATTCCCTCTAGTCCTATAGCTAGTTATCTGTGAGAAGAGGCTGACCCCCAGCTCCCCACACCTTCCTTCCAGGCAGTTGCAGAGAGCAATGAGGTCTCCCCTGAGCCTCCTCTTCTCCAGACTGAACAACCCCAGTTCCCTCAGCCGCTCCTCACAGGACTTGTGTCCCAGGCCCTTCACCAGCTTCGTAGCCCTTCTCTGGACATGCTCCAGTGCCTCGAAGTCCTTCTTGTAGTGAGGGGCCCAAAGTTGAACACAGTACTTGAGGTGAGGCCTCACCAGAGCAGAGCACAGGGGGACGATCGCTTCCCTGGTCCTGCTGGCTGCACTATTCCTGATACAAGCCAGGACGCCGTTGGCCTTCTTGGCCACCTGGGCACACAGCCGGCTCATGTTCAGGCATGATCTTGTAAGCAGAGAAGCTAATAAGCAAACAAATTAGCTTAATGGGATGATGTTTTTCCTTTAAATGTGAAAGGCTTCAAGTAGACTTGGAATTGTGTTGCTGTTCCCCCAGTTAACTTATTTCTATTCATACATTTGCTGTAAACCAAGGGCTAACTAGTATAGGAATGAAAGCTCCTGTTGAAAGACTCAATCAAAAGCATTGTTTCCAAGTAAAATCTTTAAAACTTATTTTTTGAAGAATGCCACTGTAAGCAACAGATTATTAGAAAGCACCCTCTTAGTTACTGTATCTCAAAACAATTCATCTGCTCAGTTGAGAGTCTGACAAGACCTATAGTCTCTTAAGAATGTGGTTGCAGAGTTGCAGCAAATGTAGATTATGACCCAACTCCCTCCCAGAGTGAAAACTTATGCAGAAATCTTGCTGTGATACAGATCTTTGTGGAAGAGAGTCCTCAGCCCTAGTAAAACCACAGTAAGGTGGCTATAGGGTGGATATAGGTTTACACATTCTGGTTATGGGGCTCGGGTTCTGTCTGCATTGAGCTAGGCCTGAAAGGTGGCGTGGGTCAGAGCGAAAAGAGGCTTAGGATCTGAAAGTAACTTGGCTTAAGCATATGAACTTCTGTTTTATTAAGACAGTGTTTCAAAGGTACCATCTAAAGTGACTTGCTGATACTGTTCTTTCACATATACCTGCCTGTGCCTTTTGATTAAGAAAATGTTTCCTCTCTGGCCCTGATCTATAGAAGGAAGCTGCGCTAAGTTAACTGTAGCACAGTATGACAGCTCTGGTTACATCCTCCCATCTACCCTGCTTCCCTTTCTTCCTGGCAAAGATGATACTCGCTAACTCTGCGCAATACTATCTGTTCTGTTAATTGGAGGAGAGAGAGAAACGGTGATTAATTTAATCAGACGTATCCTGTCAGCAAACCTTTGGAAAGCAGTCATTTTGAGTGACCAATGCAAACAGTACTGAGACTTGCTGATTTTACAGAATTGCCACTGAACAAGCAGCGTGGTAGTGTCTATTTTAAGTGTAACACTGGAATCTCTGAGAACCTTTTGGATATTCGTTGAGTGGACTAACAGCACAGGACGGGAAGTTCTTGTTAATTACTATCATTTCCAATAGCTCTGTTGATTCAATTAGAAACTAATGCCTGGAAATTGAACAGTCTTTATTTTGGTTTCTTGGTGCCAATTCAGCAACCATTAAGAATATCATTTCACTGGAGACAGGGAGAGTGGAAATAATATATTTATTTTTTTTAAGTGCGTGATTGTGGTGACTATAAGAATAATTTTACTATATTCTTCCCTTTGAAAGAACACTTTAAACATACAACATATTGTTGCCATAATTGTCGTTATGTAATTACATACATGACATAGTGTGAGCAATCTTTTAGGTATATTTTTTTCTTAAATCATGCATATATTTGGGGGGAAAAAGTGTGGAAGAATGTTGCTTCATAAATTTCACCTAATTGAACGCATGGTTTTCTATTAATAAGTCTTGAAACTTCTGTAGCAATAGGAAAGAAGACGAGGCCAAATTATGCTTGTGCAGGTGAATGCACTGCTAACGTGAGTAGAGATCAGCAGCTCAAAATAGGATTTTTGCCCAGAGAGTGCATTGACTGATGCCTGTATTTGATAGGCTAACACGCTAGTTTCAGCCATCAAAAACAATGTCTTTACAGACATAGGAGAACTTCACCTTTCATTGATTTGAAAAGGGGCTGCAAGGATTTGACCCTCAAAATGACTGTGCTCTCAGGTATGAAGGATTCAAGATCCCTGCAGCCTTCCAGCTATGTGGAAGCTGCTAAAGTGATGGTAAAAGAAGAATACTTCATGGTCTTTATCTTTGCTTTTTACATTCCTGTGTTTCTCAAACTTTTTCTCATAGTAAAGTTTCCTTGACTTTTTTAGTGTTTTTAACATTACAGAAATCCTCAAGCTGTCAAGCTGTGGATCAGCAAAATTTCTCATCAGCACAGTGCTGCAGTGACCTAGGTGAACAGTAGTTGGCTGAGGGGTAACGAAAATGTTTTGTGGTGCTTGATACCCACTTTCCCAAGCCCATAACCACCTTGTAGGCTGACATTTATGCTGAAACAATGTGTTATCACTAGTGACAGTTCACATGCACATTGAAATGTATAGTGTTCCTTTTCTGTTACTTTTAACTACAAAGTCAGTATCGCCAGTTCTTGCCACTGTATTGCAACATTTTGTGTTGTTTTTTTAAAGGCTAAGTTAATACAGTATGGTCACTTAAGTATGATTGCTTGAGAGTATTTTCTATATCTTTGATAGAAAAATCTAACCTATGTAGCTGTAACCTGAATTTTTATAACCCTTTCTAGCTCACCCCTTGTAAATTGAAGAACTGTTCTTTTTTTGAAGTCAGTCTTGTGAGTGTGTGGACCTGGTGAGTTTGTTTGTTAGTCATTTTGAATCAGGCACTTACCTTTTCTGATACTTCCCATGGTATGACTTTTGGGGAAGGTGATAGTGTGTTTGTATGTGTGTTTGTGTGTGTCTTGAATAAAAGCTATAGTGAAAAATCCCAAACAATGATTTCGTTTCACACTCAACTCTCCGAACTGAGATAATTTGTGTATGATCTTTGCTAGATCTTTTACTCTTTGTCATCCATTTTCTATTTAAGCATGTAATATTAGGTGTTTAAATCTAAAAAGATTGTCAGGTAATGTAACGGGGTGATTGTGACAGATTTGTGAAGCAGGTGGTTTAATCTACAGCTGTTGCTTTCAGACTTCTGAACCGAGCTGGATCCAGAAGCATGGGGTCTGAGCTAGATACTGACATTTGGCATTTCCGGATGCATTTAGCAATTGTTTTTCAGCTATGTCTTTTTATTTTAGCATAGAGAAAGGTAAGGAAATAGGAGGTGCCTGCTGTGCGACCATTTATCCTGCATCTTTGGAAGTCACTTTTGCTTCAGCAATTGTGTGGTTTAAGGCTCTGGTGTTATTGCTGGTTTTACCTTCTACTGCATAGTAGATGTTTAATAGAGAACTATCAAGATCTCTATACTTTGGAGAGCTGAAATTTAATATATCCTATGCCTTAAAGTTTAGATGCTGGTGCTTTCAGATGCAAAAAAAAAGTACTCCTTGCCTAGAGCATGGGGTTTAATGTCAGGTTTGAAACAGGCTTGACAAGACGTTTCTGAACAGCCGAAGATCTGATTGGTGCCTTTTATGTTATTAAAGGAAGTGTACCTGACTACAGTTAATTCCTTTATTTCCTTTTTCTGTGTTGTCCATTTGGTTTCTTGTGTCTTTTGAATTGTGATAGGTCTTGCTGGGACTGTTGATCACAAAATGTGATCAACAACTTTCAGAAGTACTTGTATTTTTTCAGAGGAAGTCCAAAAGCAAACAAAGATTTTGTGTGATCTGTGCCAGTTATTGTTGGCTGCATATCTTGTTCTGTCGTGTTATTTATCTGAGAATGTGTAGGCTGTGATCAGGTTGTAAATGAGGGACTGCTCTACCAAATCTTACCATGTGGTGGGTGAAACTTTTTCTCTGTACTATTTTGTCCAATTGAAAGCATCATTATTATACTTTTTACATCTGAGGCAAAGATGAAAAAAAATTACTTCTCACATGTTAGTTAATTAGTGGCAAGATCAAAATCTGGGTATTTGTGTGTCTTTCCCCTTCTGAGCATTAAAGCAGAAGGCGCTACAGGTTGTGCTTTATAAGATGTGCTTATTGTTTTCTAAAGGACTTTGTTCATTTACTCCCCCCACTTATAGGATGAGTGCTGGATATTGTAAAGGAATTCAAGGTGCTATGTTTTAAAATTTTTGCTTTCTGAGGAGGAGATGCATTTAAAACATTCAAAGTGAAAATGATCTGAAAAATCACATCCGTTAAAATTTTTTGTGTGCGATATGTTTTATATATGAGGTTGTTCTTTTTTTTATCTATGCCTTCATCCACTGTTTTATGAATTTTTTATCAGACACTATGAGTTGAGACCTTCATAAAAATGTAACATCATTTGTGTTGCTTTTAAAGTCATGCTTCCAGCTTAAAACTTTGAAAGTGGAATGGAAGGACTTACTGAGTTTCCTCAGACGAGCAATACAAACTTGTTGAAGATATCCTGTGTGAAATACCTCTGTGCACGAGTTAGAGACTTCCAGAGAACTTTGTCCATAAAATTCATGCTTTTCTGACTTGTACTCTCTGCTTGTTGCATTCCCTTTCCAGTTCATTTCATTCTGATAATGTGAGTGCATTTCCAAGTAAATTGGCAGTGTTTACAGTCTCAGTCCCTAGTGCCATTTTTTAATCAAACACGTAATAAAGTGCTAAATAAACCATTCCCACCTGCATCAAACTCTTTACGGCCTGTATAGGGTATTTTGTAATTTATTTACCCAGGAAGACCCAGTTCATCTGCACATCTGGTTTTCAACCCAGTCCTGCTTTTTATCCAGTTTTCCAGCTGGTTGATTGAGGCATAAGGAGGTCAGATGGCTTTCTTGAGGTCAGTGTAGTGGTTGTCTCAGCTGGGATTATACCCAAACTTTATCCCTTGCTGTAACCACTTGGCCACACCACTCCTAACCAGTCTATCTGCATTGTTGGCTGTAATAGAGCTAACTGCAAATGTCATTTTCTTTGGTTTATAGTTTTGCTTGTATTAAAATGCTGTCACTTTTATGAGTTCGGAAATATTACATCTGTTCACAACCTGTTCCGTTCTACTTTGAATAGACGCAGTTTGTTGTGATGAATCTTCTTCCTGAATTCCCAGTGCTTGTTTGTCTCGCTAGGTCTGGGGTAGTGATTGATGACATTGCTGGTTTGTGTCACTCTGGTGTGCTTCCTCAGGGCTGACCCTGGCTGACACTCCTCTTTGGAAGAGGAACCCGTGTTTTTGCTCCTGTGTACCACTGCCATAAGCTTCTTAAGATTCCTGGTTGCTGAGATGTTCTTCCTCCAGTTTTTACTTCTTTTCATCAATAATATGAGGTTAAAACAAGATACACAGATTGGATGAAGGACTTCTTAAGCATGCATTGCTATGTATGTGCCCATGAGTTTCAAGTGTAAGGAAAGAGAAACTCTGGAGTATGGTATCATGAGCATAACCGTATTCTACTTGGTCTTCTTGTGCCTTCCTGAGGGAAGTCAAAATGGTTCTAGTTCCAGGTTTTGTTATAAGCTTCCTTGTGTTTTGAGTTACCACTGCATTGAAGAAGCATTGCTTCTAACACACATTCATGTATATGTCTCAGGTAGGTACAAAAATTACAGGGCTCTCTACAGTTAAGTAGATTATGAGGAGGGATCTCACCAAAAGGGAGATCCCTTTGTTTAGGAGAAAGTAGAACTGGGAACAGTAAGCAGACAGGAAGGTCTCATGTGATACTTGATTGCTCTTCCATGTTAAACTATTTTCTTGCAGCACCAAAAAAGTATGGAGAAGACATCCTAACAGGTGATACCACGAATGCTTGTCTGTTACAGATGATGAATACAGTGAATTCATGTGTAGATTGGCATTAATTTTCCATTCAACCCATGGAAAGGAAACCTGTGTGAATCTGACTTCTGTGATACTGTCATGAATGCTGACCTCTACCTCTTTTCATTATTCCCTTCCTCTTTTTGGAACGCTCTTATTCCAACAGTTTAATAGGTCACGTCTCCTGTGTCCACCCACCTCTGATTTCCAGCTGTGTGATCTACAGTCCTCTTGTTCCTAAGTATTCAAGATGTCATTCATAAAGTAATTTTTATTTTCCCCTCAGTAATCTGTGGTATGCACAGGGACTACTGCTGCTGGCTGTCAGATGCATTTTTCCAAAACCTCCTTTCCTACTCTGGAGTTTGGCAGTCATTTTCTTTGCTTTGAGCTGAAATTTAAAATTAGTCTTCTGGAAGTTGGAGCAACAGAGCAACATGAAGAGAACCCTGTGATAAAATAGACAGCAAGGAATTCTTACCAGCAGAATACTTGGTGGCTGTGAATTTCCACAGTAACTGACAGGTCATTTCCTCTGAACATGGATGAGAGACTTGGAATAATGGGCATCCTGGTAAGGGAGCTGCTGAGGCTTGCAGGGGTTACCTTACGTTCCAACATTGTCAGATGTGATTCTCAGGAGGCAAACTGTGTGTGTGTGTATACGACTGTGTGTGTGTTTTGTTGGTGGTGCTTTTGTTGTTTTGTGTGTTTTTTTGTGTGTCTGTGTGTTCAGTTTGGAAACCAGGCAAGTATCAGGGTCCATGCATTTCACATATGCTTGTCCTGTGTTTCCCCCTCTCCTAGGCATCTGCCTATCATCTTTTTAGGAAACAGGATATTGGTCTCAACTTTAGTTTTGGGTCTGCACTAGTAAGCCAATTTTTAAGGTTTGGAAGGCCATTCATTTTACCTAAAATGGAAATAATCAATTGCAGAAAGCTGTTTGTTATCACAGCATCATATCTTGGAGTTTCTGATCCTGCTTCTTACATTCACAAGCAGTTTCATTATCACTCCCATTAATAATCAGAAATAAATTAATAACTGTTCAAGCTGAATCGTATGTAGTTAATATTTGTATGTGGGTTTTTTTGTTGTTGTTCTTTTGTTTTTTTGGCAAGAATTCATAATCCTGCCCTTAAGTCATAAAGTTTCCAATTTCTGATCTAAATGTTTGCAACCTTTTTTGTTTGCTCTCGTGCTTATGCTGACTTACAGGTTGGGCAATTCTTCATGTATGTTTGTTCCCAGGCACTGCTCTGTCACTACTGGCTGGTTACAGTCACTCAGCTCTTCATTCCACTAATTATTTTAGGGTTTATTGTCTTTAATTAGTTCCTGATAAATCTTCTCTTCTCTTCTCTTCTCTTCTCTTCTCTTCTCTTCTCTTCTCTTCTCTTCTCTTCTCTTCTCTTCTCTTCTCTTCTCTTCTCTCTCTGTTTCTTAATAAATGATCCTCTGAAGAAGGCAAGGATCTCAGTATGCTACTTTCTATTAGTACAAATTTTCCCTTTCATCTTGGCCCAGATGCCATTTTCAGTCATACGGAAGATTGCAGTGGGCACACAAAGAGTAACATTTCTTTTTCTTCTCTGTCTGAGTCCAAAAAGTGACAAGTGACAAGAAATCAGATCATCTTGTCAGTGACTTTGCAGCACGATAAGAGATCAAAACTTTGCTGGCACATCTGTTTCCTGTGACAGATTGGGTTGGTTGCTCCTGAAGGAAACTTCCAGAAAGCAGCTACACGTCCTTAGCACTAAGAATTCAGCAGGCTGGAGATCAGGCTGACTGCTAAGTGGAAAAGTTAATTATTTTTTTTGGTGAGGGCTCAGTGCAGCCACCTGTGTACTATTAGCGTGTGGAAATTAGTCATTTGTCTGGTATAGCTTTTGGTCTGACAAATTCTGGAGGTAATAAAACAATCCTCATTTTTGTGGGTTTTTAAGTCTTCCCTTCTCTCTTCCCCCACAAATGCCATGCACATGCCTCTTTAACCATGCTGGCTTTCTACTGATGACTGAACTTGCTCGTATCAGCTTGTAGAGATATTTTTTTTTCTGTCTACAAAATTAATTTCTGAGGGAGCAATTCAGTTACTCCTTGTACTTCCTTTACTACAGTTTTATACATTCAAGTTTCAAATGTAAACCCAGTATTGGATTAATCCATATATTATTTTAATTCTTTGTTTCTAGAGTGAAGGAATATCAAAATAAATACCTCCTTTCACAGCTACTTTTCTTCTCAAAACCAAGGAATTAACAGAGAATGATTAAATCAAACAGTTTGATTTTATACCAGTGTTCAGTCCTCTCACTCAAAGATAATCCTTTCTTAAAAGTCTATTTGAGTAGATTATAACTGAGTAGATTTTTTGGTATCCAGACTGAGGATAAAGGAACTGGAAAAAGTGCTGATAGTTGTAGAGAGATGGTATCTGTGTTGTTTTTTTTCCTGTCTGCAAAGTGTTTCTTTCGCAGATAAATTCCTGCTTCTTTACAGTTGCTCCTGTTGATAAAGAGAAGAGCCTTAAAACTTTTGCGTTTAGGAAAAGTAGGAAGCTGGAGATGATTGGTGCCCCTTCAGATCTTCAGGTCACTTCTTGAAGTGGATCTCACTTTATTCTTAATGCCTCCACCATATCTGCTTTGAGCAGTGGAATAATTTCCTTCACAACAGTTTAAAGGCATAATCATGACCACAGCTGATGAGATGCACGGGGTATTTCGCATCACACAACTGGTTTTGCAGCCCTTACTAGGTCAGTGGTATAGCAGTGGTTGGCGTCAAACCTGCTATGCCTCTGTTTTGTCACCTTTTTCTCCTGGTGTAGATTATAGTGCTTTTGCTTTTTTTTTTTTTCCCTTTCATTTCCTTTTTCTTTTCTTTTTTTTTTTTTTCTCTTTCTACCTCCTATTAAAGGAGGATGCTGAAGCTCCTCCTGTTTAAGAGCTCCAGTGGCTAAACATTCCTCTAGATCTCTCATAGTTATGACGCGAGGTAGCCTGTTGAAAAACAGGCTTTGATATTCAGGAAAAAGTTTCTGAATCAGCTCAGACCTTGTCCCTGACATTTGGTGCCCTAAATGTCCTCCTTGGATTTTGTGGTTTTATTTTTAATTATGATTGTGGTTTTATTTTTAATTATGATTTATTTATTCTTTAAAGGTCACCATGCCTGAAGCCTGGAGGCAGCTTCAAGAGTGCACCCTCTGCACTTCCTGAAGCCTGTTTCAATGCTTACAGTGTTGACAGGGGCCATAGAAACTGAGAGAGATGGGCCACCTGAAGCTAGGTGATAACTTGGTAGCGATCTCCAGTGAGGCAAGCGACTGCTGTTGAACTTGCAGTTAAATGCAAAGCTCATTAGTAATAGCCACAAACCATGTGTTGTACATGATAAATGAAATAAGGACTAGTTAATGGGCAACAATGCTATGGAGAGCTTGTTACACAGAATTCCTTTTCGGCTGGGGAAGCGTGCTTGCTTTCCTTGGAGAGTGAGATATTTGGCTGAACACTTCTGCCTATTAGGATGGCACTGAGAGCTTGAGAAATACGCGTAATTTAAAAATACTGTATTCATGTGTTTCTGGTCATTGCAGTGCCAGAGAGGATTTATCTTAAATGGCAAAGAATCCAAAACCAGTATTCTCGTGCATTTGCCTGAATTTTTTTTTCAGGATTGTAAGGGAACATGGAAAATAAATGGGTAGCTGAGGCCCCCTTGTGTCTTCAGATGATACTGCACCTCAGGCACAACGGCGTCAAGTGCACTTTATTCACGTTTTAAAAATATATACAAAGAAACACTGTTTACGCCAGAATAAGGTGCTAACTTTTCACATGCAATGGTTCCTTACTGCAAACTTGAATTCTCCATCAGTTACTTTTTGCAGTAACAGGTTTTACAAGGCTGTGCAAAAAAAAAGAGGGTATTTGGTTTGCAACAGTTATCAGGAATATATGCGATGCAAACAAAAACTGCAGAAAATCTGAAGGCCTGCAACATAAATTTTTACTGTGTTTGCATCTCTGCTTAAGAATGACTGTGGAAAAACTACATAGCCAACAGCTTTTAGTGCTGGGATGTATCATGTAACTTGAGGATAGGAGGGATGGGGAAGGGAAAAAGTGCCAGCAAGGGAGGTGTGAGATGGTTGTGGGGGGTTGTTTTGTTTTTGTGGTCATTAGCCATGTGGTTTTGGTTCAATTGCTAAGACCTTGAGAATCACTTCCAAATGCTGTGATCCAAGTTACAGCAATGTGGACATATGTTAGAGTAGATTTCCTTTGTGCTTAGCATTTAACTTAGAAATGTATGTTCACAACTAGTGCGAAGTAGTGCAGAGGCTTTCTTCAAGGAAAAGGTTAAAGACCGGAGAATAACCCCATGTAAAATAATTTAATGATCTTAATAGGCTACTATTAATAGAACTCTTTTCAGTATTTCCATGTTGCACTACTCCATGAGCATTTGTTGGACTTGTGGATTTTGTTGAAATGTAGCTATTTGCTCTCATGACAAAGTTTTGGCTTTCGAACAGTAGTGAATAGTAGCTAATAAAACCTTGATGAAGAAATTCATTTGGGTCTTAGGTCAGCTAACCTGGCTTGTCACTCATGCCAGTCTGTAATGCAACCCTTCATTCTGCTGTTGCACAGATTTTTAAAAAACAAGAGAAGGAGGTGATAAAAAAATAAAATAGGATAAAAAGGATTTTAAAAAAATTTAAAGGAATCTCTCTGGGTGACATTGCATCTGTGGTTTATTTTCTTCTTTTGGGTGCACATTGGAAGCCTAAGACTGATGTTCTCTGCACAAATTCCTGTTCACTTCTTGAGCTTTGTCATGGTTATGTCAAAATGGGTTAGATGGTAAATATTTCTTTCCAAAGAAGATAAAGATGATGCTTCCAAAGTTTTAAAACAAATTTTGCAGAAAGTGAGGTTTTCTGCCCTTTTTTGTTTCTTGTTTTAGATGTCGAGGTGACAGAAGACGATAGGTGTGATATAGCAGTGTGTCTACACTGTCCTCCAGATAAGCTCCCATTAGCATCTGAGTTTCAAAGCTTCAATTCAGTTAAACTCTTCCATTAACATCAGTAGCAGGTTTAGGAAGAGCAAATAAAAACCAAGTAAGGATTTTTTTTTTCCCAAATGGCATATATCTCATTGTCTGTGTCACAGAGAGTATGTCATACTTGGTCTCCAAGATAAGTTTTCTGCTGTTTTTAAGGACCAGTTCAGGGTGAAGAAACCTACTTGTGGGATTTTGAAGAGCTGTATATGCTACTGAACATATCCTACCTTTTTCAGTGTTGATCCGTTAAACAATTCCGGAATTGTGAAAATCTCGCTTTGTGGAGTTCCAAACCTATTCCAAACACTTTTTTTTAATTAGAGGGGAAATATTTGGTATAACATGTTCTTCTCTTTTGTTTTCAGCTCCTTAAGGATTTTATGCATAGCCTACGAGGTTTTACAAGGTTTGCAATATATGAACAAACATGGAATGGTCCACCGAGCACTCTCCCCTTGCAATATTCTTCTGGATCGAAAGGTATGGCTGCAGGAATTAATCTGTTTTTTTTCATTTTTTTCTCTTGCTGCTAGGTATGCTGTGTCATATTTGGAGACTGGACAGGAGCAGACCTTTTGGGGGGAGGGAGAGAGAGGGAATTGCATATACAGAAAGTGTGGGTTATTTGTTGTTTTTTTTACTATACTTTTACCCCATTTCCTGAATTTCAACTATGTTGCAGAATTTTTTGTTCCCACTTTCTTCTATCCCAAATCACTGTTTTCATCTTTCTTAAAGAAGTGGTCTAAGTCTACTTGACTGTCATCATTGTAAATAGTTACAAAGCCTTTCTGTTTAGTAAGGATATATTTTTTTTAGCTAGTACGTAGTTAATAACATTTCCTGTGTTTCGTGGTGGTCTGATACTTGACTTTTAAGATATCAACATATTTCTTTGTTCGTATTAGATTATTAAAATTCCAGTCTGTTAATTCTGTTGTCAGACTACTGAGTTGGCAGTGTGGAATAAAGGTTTCCCTCAAAAAAGATGAGAGAAATTAATAAATAGCTACTGCTACATTCAGAGCCATCACTTTATCTGAACTAACAGCCAAAGAGCTCAGTTTCTGTGGACAACCCCACTCTCCTTCCCCTTCTTACTTGATTTAAATAGAATAGCTAGATCTTCCCCTTGAAAGGTAGAAAGAGAAGAGGAGGAAGGAAGAAAGGAACACTTACTAATATGTTCTTGGGTAACTTACTTGTAAACAAATGAACATCATAATGCTCTAACAAGCAAAAGTACTTAGGATTTTAAGATAGCCCTACAATCAGTAAAAGAGCAAAGGGGGCCATGAGACTATAAATTTCAAGACTTTTTCCCTGCCCTCTGAATTGTTTGCTGATGTAGCACTGTTGTAACACTGTTGCACCACCTGCAGAGTAGCTGAGTATAATTCAAAATCCAGCAGAAGCTATTTATCAGTTTAACTTCTATGCCTATTTTTTGTTGTTGTTGTTGTTATTTTGGTTTTGGTGTCACCTTTCTACCTCCACAGAATAAAACCAAGCACCTGGAAAACTTATTTGATTGAAATGTATGTGGATACAGTTAAAGAGAGCAAGATAGTAATGAGTTGGTGAGAAAGACTGGAGGAGCAAGGCTGGGTAAATGGCAGAGGTGAGAGAATAGTGGGGCTGCTTAGGGAGCTTTAGGATTCAAACAGGATTGCAAACAGTTTTTGAAACAGGAAAAATGTTCGAGAGAGTATTTAAGCCTTTTAATTTACTGAAAACATATTGTAACTGTACAAAGTTCTGACTTGCTGACGTACCCCAAAGTGATTACACAGTGCTCTTGGAGAGTAAAAGCATTAGAAATAAGCACCTTACTAGCTTTTAGTGGAATTGTACTTAATAGCTGAAACAGAAATGTAAGAGGCTGGCTTCTTATGAGTATCTGCCTTCTGACAGCTAATACAATTAGCATAAATATATATATATACATACATATTTGTAAACTCAAAGATTCTTGTAATGTCAGGTTCTGCTGCTCTTGATTTTTATTTTTATTTTTTTCAGGGACATGTCAAATTGGCTAAATTTGGACTCTACCATATGACTGCTCAAGGCATTGATGTTGATTTTCCTATAGGGTAAGGATGGAGCTGCACAATACAAATATATTAAAGATATTTGCTTGGATGCACAAAAGTAGTAGTGATATTTCCCTTTGAAAGTTTTCAGATTTTTTTTAATGTATTATCATGAATGGTTGAAGGAACAAGTGATATTGTTGCTTTAAAAATGATTTAACAGGTAAACCTTTTGCTGGTTTTTTTTTGGGGGGGGGTATTTATTTATTTATTTATTTATTTTGCTAATTCAAAAGTTATTTGATGGGAATCCTGACAATGAACGAGACCAACCCCCTCCACCCCTGGGGTAGATCTAGGTTACATTTATTTAATATACTACTGCTGAAATTCAACATACATTTACTTTGAATAAATATATTGCGTCTTTACATATATATATATATTTATATATATATACACACACATACATACACATAATATTGAATCCTTAAATAGATAAACTATTTTGAAAGGTGCTGTTATTTACTTTCACAAAAAGACAGAGCTAATAATTAAGATTTGACCTTTCCTGTACTAGACACTACTTTGTCATTGGAGTGAAACTGCTGCAGTGTGTAAGTTTTGGCTAACAACCTGCATTGGTATGAATTCAAGTTTCTCAGAACACAAAATTAATTTCATTACTGTAACTGAAAAATAGGTTTTTGGACAGACAGATTATTACTTAATGTTGCTGCATCTTTCTAGGTACCCGTCGTATCTGGCACCTGAAGTAATTGCACAGGGAATAGTCAAACCAAGCGACCATACACAGTGTGAGAAGCCTCTGCCTTCTGGCCCTAAATCAGATCTGTGGTCTCTTGGCATAATACTATTTGAGCTTTGCATGGTATGTAAGAGGGTTTGATTGTGACTCTTGGGGAATAGTTACATCAAGTTGATTGCTCTTGCTAATGGGGTTAATGACACTTGTCCAGCACTTGACTCCAAATATCAGACTACATTTTGCATTCCCACCTGACCACTACTGGTGGTGGTGTTCAAGTTACTGGATGCATGTTGGCTTGGGCTGAGTACAGGTGTTACCATGAAGGGCAGCTGCCTTTTATAAGCCACAATGATGCAATTGCGTGATCTAATTCTTAGTAATAGCTTCTAAACCAATAAGTCTCTCTAGGTAACTTTTTGTTTTAATTATCCTTATAAGCATGAAGTAACTATTGCTGTCATGCCCTCATTCTTTTCAAAAAGGATGAGAAACTAATAAAGTTTCTTTACTATGAAAGCAGTACATCTGCCTTATTTTAAAGAGTGTCAGTAGGGAATTAAAGGTTTATTTGAAAAATACTTATTTGGCTTTGGATGTTAGAATAAATTAAGACAACATAATCTTTACCACTTGTACATGTTAAACTTGACTTTCAATCAAAGACAGCAACATTCTGTACAGAAACACGATCTGGCAAATATACCAATACTAATAGTTAGTTTCATTATACAATTAAATGGTCTGACAGTTACATGGTCAAGAACATGTTTTAGTTAGCAAATACATCAGGGCACTGGAAATTCTTTTATGTATTCTGTGAATTCTCATAGTGTTCATAGATCATTATTCCTCTTTTGAATAAGTACATTTTCATAAAAATATTGTTGAAACATTTTAGAATTGATATTTGGATGACTTTTCAAAAATAGTGTCCCATACAAGCTATGGCTGTCACCAGGTCAGGACCATGAACATCACCTCTGTTCGTGCTCGCATTGGAAAAAATACAGGTTTTTGAAAGCTTTTTACTGAACTAATAATAAACCTGCAGCTTTGCTGAGGCAACCTGGGGATTCGTTTTGCATGTTTTTTGTTTGTTTTTATTTGTTCAAGTTAAGAGACATTATAAATGATACATTTTTTTCTTTATGATCTTATGAAACTGCTTCTGGTATATTTGGGGGTAAATAATGTTTCTAAATGTTTCTAAAATTATTCTGAAGAAGCTTATTTCACTGTTTTTGTGTATAGGTGGATGCGTGTGCTATCTAAATATTTTTATGTAGAAGCATTCAGATGTTGATTTAATCTTGTTATTCATTTAGGGGAGAAAATTATTCCAGAGTTTGGAGATAGCAGAAAGATTAAAATTTATAATTATGTTGGGTAAGTAGCACAAAATCATTTTTTTTAAGTTTCCTAGTAGTGTTATCATTAGAGCTTCACAAACAAGACAGCTTGTTATGCTCAGACGTAAGGTACTTTATCTTTTGTCTGCTTTCATCTCCAGAACTTAAAATGCATTTGAAGCATGGTTGCTTGCTTAGGGAAGCTGCAGAGATGGCTGCCAGGTAAAATAATGTTGCAGAAGAGCCATGAGTGTGTTAGAGTAAGGGCAAGCTATGGAAAAACATGTCCAGGAAAGGTGGTCTTTGTATTGGTTATTTGTTGTTCTGTGTTCCAGGAAGTCTCTGAAATGAGATAGAAACTGTATGACACTAAAGAAAACTGTCCCTGCAGTAGCAGTGTGATACCAAGCAGGGAGAAGCAGAACTCAAACAGGAAGACAGAAAATAGAAAGCTGAGGAGCTTATTACTAGCTCTAGGCTTTTGTTCTGACTTCATCTACGAACTCTACAATCATTAAGCAAAAACTCCGTGTCTACAGTAATGTAAATGAGTGTGAAAGTAGGACTATTTTGTGACTTTTAAAATTTAGTTTATTGTGGGGGTTGTGTGTGAGCCATGAAGAAGGGCAGAGCATGAGTTTGCGATTTGAAGGTTTATGAGTAAGTTACTGAATTTATCCAGAGCAAATAGCGATACCTTTAAAGATACTGTCAGTACAAACATCTTTTTATTGAGTAGTTAGTACTCTGGTGATAAAATTCTGTCCGTTTTGGCATGTGGTTTATTAGCAAAGCTTCCTGAAGGGTTTGAGTCCCCTTCAAGTTAAGTGCAAGTTGTTATAAACCTTTATCCACTGAAAAATGCCCATATTCTGACTTGGGAGTTATTTTCTCAATAATGCATTGAAAACAAATTATAAAACATTTCCAGTATAATCTGCAAGTAGCAAATAAAAAGTCCTTTGAGCTTCTATATGCAGGTATTTTTTAAGTTCTTTCAATTTCCTTTTAATAAATAGAAAGGCTGTTGGAATTTATTTGGCAGAGACTGACGCTCTGGATTTACTAAGCCTGCAAAAAAGACTTCCACTGTTAAATTAGATGCACTACTTAAATTTTCTAGGCTTTAATTTTCTGTCTGCATTGGGGATATTACTTTCATTTCTAATTTTGAGAATTCACCTTCAGTTGATGTGGCAACGTCAATAAAAAAAAAGTATTCTATGCTGTGGTGGGATTTCATCTGATATCCTGTTTAATTACTATCACTTTTTTCATGGACTTTAACTTTTTTACTGTTCTGTTTGTTTTTCAAAGGCTGTGTAGATGATATTGTAACAGTATTAGCTGAAGAACACGGTTGCCTTGATATTATTAAGGTTTGTGGAACTAGTTTACTCTTCTATGCTATCTTTTCCAAAACATTTTATTATTGTTGTTCTGCATAGGATTTCATATATACATATGAAATATAAGTTTGTATTTGTTTATACATAAAAACTCATACATATAAAATATATTTGTATAAAAGTAAACTTATTTATTCACTTGAATTTATTGCACTATACTGCAAATACATATGTAAGATCCTTTCAAGTACCCAGTGCAGGTAATGTTCATTCTTTCTTAAAATTGTTGTCAATTAATTTAATACTTGCTGGATACTTGTCAATTAATTTAATACTTGCTGGATAGTTCAGTCAGTTGTTAATTTTCTTTACAATGTTGGAGGTTAAGGATTTTTATTCTAGAAATGTAGCCTTCTACCTAGTTTGCTTTACACATTCTGACAATGTTGTTATACAGTTCAACTCCTCCCCGCACACAGAATTAATCAGTGAATTTTAGTG
Organism: Cygnus atratus; assembly: GCF_013377495.2. NCBI lineage: Eukaryota > Metazoa > Chordata > Aves > Anseriformes > Anatidae > Cygnus > Cygnus atratus. The sequence continues at coordinate 5,454,991 of NC_066365.1, forward strand.
TTTATGTTTTGAAACACTGTGTAAAACGAATTCTGACTGTTATCAGGAGTTCCCAGGTATTGTATTGTTTCAAGCTGTGTACAGAATATCTAGACTAGAAAAGTAAAAATAAATAACTGCATACACTGAATTTTCTAGTCTTCTTTTCTCCATAGTAAATGTGGGTGATGAAATTACTTCCACACAGCATTTTGATCTCATGCAGCTAACCTCATACATGTGGATGTCAAATTTTGTTGCTTTCAGAGGATTAGCCTGTATATTAAAAGCTAAGTATGAGCTAAGTGGCTTGCTCAATTAGGAGAGTAATGACCAGAACCCCTCCATATTTCTCTTATATTCCAGGACCTTCCTGAAAATACCATAGATCTACTGAAAAAATGCCTTACATTCCAGCCTTCTAAGAGGCAAGTATTCACTCCAAATGCATAATAAACTCTGTTAGGATTCTGTGAAATTAGAAGTCCAGTCGCTGAACGTTTTTTGGAATACTGATTGTTTTTGCTACCTACAATAACTTCTTGGTTTTATTACTTTGCAATATTTGAAAGTAAAGAGTTCAGAAAAAAATAATGAAGTGTGCAAAACCTTGAGATTGATGCAGAATATTTTTGTGGGAAAACTATTTGCTTATTTTCATTTTAATTTCACAGCTTTAGTGATTCCATAACTGGATGTCCATGGTGGTTACTGCAGTTGTGCTGTAGTCAGAATTAGGACCGTTTTCTTCAAATCTCTTCTTTCAAAAGACATTTTTGTTATGGCAGTCCATCACAACTTTCTTCTGAAAATGGAAATAGGCTTCTGTTCTTTAATTGAAGTTTTGCATTTGCATTTTTTTCCCATTTGCTTAGAGGAATCAAAAGGGAGTTAAGAAAATAGTTGCTTTATATACTAAATGAAGGTGAGATCTGAACTTGGGCTATAAACAGGCTGCACGGTGTTATAAATTATGAATTGAACAAAATTGATAGGTTTTTTGGTAATAAAATTTCTGAAATTTGACATCACTTGTTAATATTTATTACTGGGGACATTTCTTACTGAAGTGTAATATTTATGGAAGCACTTTATTCATAGTGTTGTATTCTCTTTTCTTAACTCAAGGCCAACTCCAGAAGAATTGCTGCATGACAGTTTGTTCAGTGAAGTATCCTTGGCATACCCTCCCTTTCACAAACCTGCTGGTCTGTTCTCATCTTCTCCAAGGTGTGCTAACTTAACACTTCCTGAAGACATAAGTCAATTATGCAAAGGTAAAAGCAGGTAGTGGGATGAATGTCATTGAAAGGGGAAGGAAAATAAAATGGTTTTGAGAGAAACTATTAAATGGTATAAAACTACAATTTTTGTAGTAAGTTTTTTAATGGGCATAGATGGAGGCAGACATGATTTTGAGGGATGTGTTCAAATCAAAGGATGGCATCTGGATTTTTGTACTTTGACTTCAGGGAATAAACAGTTATCATTACTATTCAACTGTACCTTGGGATATCAGTATCATTTTTGCCTTTTTAATTTGAACACTTACATGTACAAGAGGGTTTTTGGTGGTGGTGGTTTTTTCCCCACTACGTTGTGTTGTGAATTGGTAACTGGATTCTTTTGAATCATAGCATGACATTATTTTTGGAAGTACTGACAAACTAAATCCTTGTGAGAGAGGTCATATTATCCAGAATAAAAGAAGGTTAGAAGTTTCTGAGTTTAAAACTAAGTATGATGAAAGTTTCAAGTCCTCACTGACATTTTTTGATGAACTCTAAGATTCCTACATATATAGAAAAGTCTCACTATACAATTCCTGGTGACTAAGATTTTATACCTAGTTAATGTATACAATATGTGAAAGGAAGATGAGACAGCATGAGTCACTAGTTTCTTTTTTGTTCTCTTAGCATTGTTGGGGACAAAATAAGGTTTTTGTTTTATTTAATTTTTTGAAAAAAAAAAAGATGCCCAGAAAGCAAAACTCCACCCTTTGATTTATCTATCTGATTGGTTCTATTTTCTATCATCAAGGCAAACTGCAAAAATATTTGCTTTTTTTCTGATCTCTGCCCATCTGCTCTTTCTGTAAATTTTCCTAAAGAGCAGTGCAAAGGGTACATCACTGTCTCTTCTAACCTCATATTATGGTCTAGGACTTTTCAAGTGTAGTAACTTTTCTTCCACAGAACGTGTTTAGAGTGATAGGAAGAAATACAAGCTGCCTAAAAAGCTGTAACTCACTTTTTATGTGGTTTCTCCTAGTAGATGAAGATAGTGATTACCTAGCAGAAAGATCAATTGAAGAGGTTTATTATCTCTGGTGTTTGGCTGGAGGAGACTTGGAGAAAGAACTTGTCAACAAGGAAATCATTCGATCAAAGCCACCTGTCTGCACGCTTCCCAAGTAAGGAAAGAGAAGCGCTTTAAGGGAAGGACAATGTATGGAGAAGTGATGCTGAGAGAATGTTTTGGTTTGGTTTTTAGTTTCAACACCTGTGTATATGTGAAAAACAGTGAAAATAGCATTCTTGAACAGCAGAAAATCATTTCACATCCCATCTTACCAAATTTGAGGTGTTATTTGAACAGTTGTATCTGTTATCTAGCTGCGTTTCAGATTGCTTTCTGAAATTTGAGAAGAAATTTAGGTGAAGTGCAACATAATGAACTGGAAGTCACTAAATTTGGCATGCATTCAAATAGCATTAAGTTTCAATTAAAAAAAAAAAGTTTCACTATGCTTGAATACCGTATTTTTAACTGGAATTTAATTCATTCTGTAGCAAATTCTCACAATCTGAATTCTCTTTCACAGAGCAGCAGTGCTGAATGGTCAGCTCATTTCTGCAGCAGATCAGCTGATTTATTTATTTATTTTTAAATGCTTGGTTTTACTTGTAATTCTATAACGCTGTTACTGCCTTTATCTTATTGCTGCACACATTGCAATTTTATGTAATATATTGATGTCTTAATCCTGCAATCTGATCTTAATAAACAGAATTTTGTGTTCATATAAGTCAGTTTGCTGGGTCTGTGATTTAAAAACGTATGAAATCAGCATGTACAGCAAAAGTGCAGTATCTTGAAAAAAGAAAAAATCTAGATTTTAAGTGATGGTGTGATAGCAACAGTAGTGTGACATTTTGAGGGATTGCCTATTTCTGTACCCGTAGGTGAATATTTCTGCTTTCAAGTTATGTGGGGAAAACATTTTCAGTCGTGATAACTATGATGGAGATGAGGTGTTCATTCAAAAATGCAATTTGACTCTATTTCCGAAGTCATACTGAGGATGTTAGCTTAATTTCTAGTGATCAGTTTGATGCTGTCTACTTTAAAATATCACCAAACAGGCAATTCTTATATACTCTTTCTTGGATGCATTTGTTAATCCCTTAGACTGCAACAGAACAGGTCTGCATCAGATTTTTGCTCGTTTTTTTTTTGTCATGGTTGGAAATGGCTTTCAAATGACAGTGCTGTTTCATTTTTGCTTCTCCCATTAAATAGCAGTCTTGGTCTGTGCCAGCTCAAGGAATAAAAGGGAATATTAATCTCGTATCTCATTAGTCTTCCTTTGTGGGCAAACCGAAGTCGTGGAAAGCCTGAAATGTGCCTTTTTACACAAAAAGCTGTTTGAATAATTTAAGGTGATTGTACATTCCCTTGATAGCAGGTTTCATGCTTTGCAGAGTCAATGCAGTATACTTCTAAGAGCTACTGTTTTGTTTTAAAGAAGAAACTAATTGATGTAAGATATTTTTTTCTAAATCAAATCTTATGTTATAAAATGACCTGAATTATATATTTTCTCTCCCTTTTGAAGCTTTTTATTAGAAGACGGTGAAAGCTTTGGGCAAGGACGAGATAGAAGTTCCCTCCTAGATGACACAACTGTGACTTTGTCTCTGTGCCAGCTCCGAAATGTAAGAAAAATTCTGTGCACAGGTGCTTATGTCTTTGCTGCAGAAACATTTGTTTAAAGGGAATATGGAATAGCAGCTCCTACTGCTGTTTCTACAAAAGGGCAGTGTTAATGATTCCAAGAGAAGACTTCTTGGTATCTAAGTTAGATTCTGATTTATGCTATTAAGTTGCTTTTTCTGTAAAAGCTTTCTAAATTTGGTTTATCTTCCCCCTCCTCTGTTCTAATTTTTTTATCACCTGTGCTTTGTTCTGGTGCAGTCCCAGTAATTTTCTAGCACTGATATTCTGCAATATTGCTAAACTAATTGGGACAGTGAGTGTCTTTTTGCATTCTTTAATTCCTGTCTGTAGGTGGCTCACAATATTCAAAAGAAAGATCAGCTCAATTCAGTTGCAGCTCCTTCATATATTTATCCTTTAAAGTTGGATGTCAAATTTCTAGTAGTTTAATACTAACCTTTGGAATACATAGCTATTAAACAACTACTTTGAAAGAGCACTTCAAAGTATTTGCCAAAATGCAGTTACGCAGTTTTCTCTCAGTGGAATAATAAACTTATGCGAACTTATTTTACCTGCTGTAGCAATGGGTTACAAGATTTACTGCATACATCACTGAAGTGTTTTAATTGTTCACGTATCTTCACAGATGTAGAGCTTTATTGCTATAGAATTAGAAATTTACGATGCAGTGTTTACAACTTGCTTTTTATAGTAGCAATTGCAATTCTGTAGCAGTCTTTATAAAAATCGTTTCCATATGACTATGGAGGTTAATAAGGAAAATGACTCCTGAGGTCTTGATGTCTGCCACCAAACAAACAAACAAACAAAAAAAAACCAAACAAACCTTAATCTGTAATTTTGATTATTAGTGCCTACTTGTATAAATGCAGCAGCATTCAGGCTTGTATCATCCCCAAATAAAACTGTAGTACACGTTTACTGCAGTTTTATTTGGGGAAGATACAAGCCTGAACCTTGCAATGTTAGTTGAAATAATTTTTTGAACTTACACAATTCTTCAAACACTTCTCATGGAGCAGAGCATGATGCTTGAAATCAAAAGAGGATCAGGTCTGAACGAACTGAGAGTGAACTGTTCTGTCAATCCCAGGAGGAACAGGCTGTGTGCTGTATGCCTTTAAGTTGAGGATTGAACTGCAAAACAGAGCACTGCAGGGAGGATGGTATTAAACATTAATCATGATGCACCAAAGATGTCTGAAAACTTCAGGCAAGAGTCCAGGCACGCTTGTCTGTCACCTTCCCAGCGAGTGTCTGTATTGCTGTGCAGCTTTAAGATGCTGCTCCTAAAAGGAATTCAAATTTACATAACTTTTGAACTGATTAAAAAAAATAAAACCAAGCTCTGCAGTTGCTTTGCAGCTACTTAGATAGGAAGTCCATGTCGAAAAGCAAGGAAAAGAAAAGAAAATAGTAAATAATATTGATCAATTAATCCATGGTCCATAGAAGCTTTTTCTGTGTGTGCTTGTGTAAATAGGTTTATGTACACAATAACAGAGTTCTTTTCAGGCAGAAGGATTTCCATTATCTCTTAAAAATAATAATAAAATAGTTTGTATTAGTAAAACTTTCTAGTGTTAAAGACTGTATGTTACTTTGCTGATTGAGAGCTGAGCTAATGCTTAAGACAGGTTTCAGAGCAAGCTACTAAACTTGGTAAATGAATTGTAAAGTAATAGTTTTCAGAGCCCACTAAGTATTTGTTTGTGAGTTCTGAACAGCTTTCTGATTATGAATTGTCTTTATTCTTCATTTCAGAGACTGAAAGATGTTGGTGGGGAAGCATTTTATCCATTACTCGAAGATGAGTAAGTGTGTGTGTAAAGGTGTATATATGTAAGGGACTGAATTTTGAGTTACTAGTTTTGAGTAGCACGTTGTACAGCTAGACAGCCGTCTTCCAAGAGCAAACCTAGCGTGTCATGCTTTAGCTCTTAAAGTTGGTAAGAACTGAAAGGCACTCTGCACCGGTGGCTTTAGGGCCCTGAATCCAAACTGAGAATTCTAACTTGTTTTCCTGTTCAGTAAATCAACTGTTTGTGCTGAATATTTAAAATTATCCATTTATACTTGTTTCTGACTCAAAAATGCATCACTGGGTATTCATTTTTTTCACAGTGAATTGTGGTTTTTGCTCTTTACTACTACTATCGTAATTCTTTTTCCAGCCAGTCAACTTTACCTCATTCAAATAGTAGTAATGAGCTGTCTGCAGCTGCCAGTCTTCCTCTGATCATCCGGGAGAGGGACACAGAGTATCAGCTAAACAGAATTGTCCTGTTTGACAGGCTCTTAAAGGTATGGAATCTTTCTGATGCTGGATAATTGGATTTGGTCTGTTAATTAGAGGATTTTTGAAGGACAAAGTAATTGAAAAAGGAAGCAGAGATGCAAGAGACCACAAAGGAGAGGAGCGAGAATGCCTTACAAAAATATAACAAGATTGAAAATAAAAATATGAGAAATAGGTCTCTTTATTAGTGCTGAATATAAAAGTAGACTTTAAAGTATGCACATAAAAATAGAGCTGCTGCTAATACCTGCTATTTACTGAAGAAACTAATCCTGCATCCTTGATTTCCTGACTTACTATTCCAGTTATTCCTGACTGATTCCCTGATTTATAGCTTTTATACGGTATGTAGACCTAATATAGGTATAAATACACCTGTGCATATTTCTGCATTTCCAAGCAGTACTGTAGTGGAAAACAATAGCAGTCTTAACCTCGTTAACAGGTACAGTGCTTAGGAAGGCGTAAACTAGAAATGTTAAATGAAACAAAATTGGATATATGAGTATAAACATATAATTAAGAAAAAAAATAATAATTAGTATCACTAAATTTATATATCAAATATATACCAAAGCACATGAATACGTTTATGAGAAAGAACAGGTTTTTTAATATCTAACCATACTTTACCATCCAGGGTTTCCTTTTAGGAATGAAACTTGCTTGTTGTAAAACTTGCATTGACTGTTCAGACTGACACAGTTTGTCATCTGTAGAAAAAACTTCCCAGGATTGGGATTAGATTCATTTCAGTTATGTGTTAATGTTTTTGCTATTACTCTCTTCTCTTTGAAGGCCTACCCATATAAGAAAAACCAAATTTGGAAAGAAGCCAGGGTTGACATCCCTCCTCTCCTGAGAGGCATAACCTGGGCTGCCCTGTTGGGTGTTGAGGTAAGAGTAATGGGAAGCCGTTTGTGGAAATTCCAGTGTTGACCAGGGAAGGAAAGGGATAGGAATAGGTTGGACAGGATTTGAAGATTTGGCAGGTAAATTAGTGCAATTTTAAAGAAAATGATGCATGAAATTGTATGAGCAAAGACAATGTTCAAGCACATTTCTTGCCTCTGACATTATTTGATTTCAAAGAATATTGACTTGAAAGCCTTTATATTTCGTTTTGATTATAGGTTGGAAAAATAGTACCCGTACAATAAATCTTGTGAGATTATTTAAATACAACTGGTAGTTAACTTTTTTTTTTTTTTCACTATTTTTGGCAAATGCAGTTTTCCCCAGTCAGCGATAGGTGGGCAAATCGGGGTGAAAAATATCAAATATATCTTTTTTTTTCACCTGCTAACCAATACACGTCCTCCAAAGACTGGAGAATAAACAAATGAAGTGTCCTTTGCCCAAAAGGATTACTAGAAAGGAACGTCCCAGAAATGAGGACCCCTCAGAGAGATTGCTCAACAGCTCAGCTTTTGCATCTATTCTGCTTGCAATCTTCAGTAGTGCAGCAAAGAGATTCTTATAGATTACATATCTCAAGGTGTGTTTTTTTTAGGAAATCTAGCTTAGGGTGTGATCAGCTGAGTGCCTTATAATATGATGAAAAAAAAAAAAAGCTGTAAAGGAAACGAATAAGTGCTGGTCAGGGGCCTGTCCTGGCCCCTGCTTGGTGAGTTCATACGCTTCATCAGCTTACCATGTGTACAATGAAGGTAGTATTTCCCTGTCCCATAACATTAAAATGCACTTGTTAGCGTACCTGTTCCAGGATTTAGGCATGTACTGGCTACTTAAAAGTTGTATATATTGGTAATATCAATAGTAATTAATAGGAAGCCTTTATGCAGATGATGCTGAAAGCCACTTGGCAGTGTCGAAGGTAAATTACTTAATTTAAATTGAAATCTTCAGTTACCTTGAAAATGGATCAAGTATATTGCTTCCTATGTAAACAACAGAAAATCACTAAGGGTATTGGGAATGTCATAGAAAGGTCTATATATCCTGAATTATAGCAGGATAAAGATGCTTTTGTTAAAATTCAGCAGTGAGAATTTTCTGTACTTTGGGAAAGTATATATTTTCAGAAAAAAGTTGCCAACTAAAGTATTTGACAAAAACAGTCAGCTTTTGTATATCTGTGTGTACGTTATAATATGCCTTTACATTAGTAAGGGCTTTCTAACTTCATATATTCTTCCACATTTAGGGTGCCATACAAGCTAAATACGATGCCATTGATAAAGACACACCAATTCCTACAGACAGACAGGTAAGAAGACTTCTGTTGTGACCAAATATTGTAAGTCAGAGTAATGCAAAGATCTTTTCCACCAGTGGCTGTCATTTGCTTGTGATGGCAGATGTGGTTGATCATACTACGAGGTTTCCCTTGTCCTCTAACCTTATTCATGCTGTAGCAAGAATCTTGCAGAACTGATAGGAACAACTAGTTTAGCTCAATTTGACTTATAACACCTGGTAAGTGAAATCTTCTTTTACTTCAGAACCTCTGTTTCTGTAGCAACAGCAAAGTGTAGTGAACAATTTTACTGATGTGTTGTTGAAAATTCTGTTTTTATTGAATATTTGTTGTGCCTTTTGGACCTGATGCCGGACTTCACCAAGTACCCTGAGATCCTGTGAAGTAAAATCTGCTTCACAGAAATGGGTTTCTTGACTAATTAAGTTTTCTAAGAAGTATTACCAAATGTGAATAGACACCATGAGCAAAACTATTCCATCAGCTGTCTGAATACATAGTTTCCATCAAATTGGGTCCAGCTTTCTGAGAACTCTGATTCAATTACCCTGTAGAACAAAGTGGTGGTAGCACCTGAAATGGGCCAAAGGTTGGGTCAGAAAAAAAAAATATAGATGTAATCTGTTGTTTTTTGCTTTCAATGGTTAGAACCCTTCTTAAAACATGAATCTGATTTTTATTTTTATTAAAGAAGAAACCAACAAACCCTCTCTGTTTTTAATCTTTAAGTGCGGCTGTTAGTGCCCTGTCCCCTTTCAGTTACATTTCTGAGAGTGATGGGGGAAGCAGACTGTGGTTTTGGTGGCGGTCTGACCTATATTGTCTGGCTGACTTCCAGCTCTAGTGTTGCATGATTGCTGTAGTACTTCCCCACTTATCTTGATTCCTTATATGTATTTCTTTATATTGTATGCTTGGCTGTGGTACAGATTGAAGTTGATATTCCTCGTTGCCATCAGTATGATGAACTGCTGTCATCGCCAGAGGGTCATGCAAAGTTTAGGCGTGTATTGAAGGCCTGGGTTGTTTCCCATCCTGATTTGGTATACTGGCAAGGTGAGTTTGACTAGTTAGCAAGTTCAGATAATTACCTGGAAAGCTATGGTTAACTTAAGAAAAAAAACCACCTTATTTGGATTTTTTCCTTTTGTTTCTTTTGAAGAATGAATCTGTGGGTTATTGCAAATTTAGATCCTATATTGCAAACTTAGTTCCTAATAATTTATATTTAATTTTTAATGCAAAATTGCCCGCCTCATTCTTATGCTCTCCTTAAATTTCAATCAATTCATTTTAAAAAAAATCTGTTGCTTATTCCAGTTCAAACACTGAAGAACTTACTGGGCAAGTTCTTTGGAATGTAAATTGCATTTCTTGAAAGCCAAGGCCGAATAATCAATTCAGTGCTATAGTTTTAACAATTTTAAATCCTCTTTGTTTTCATGCACTGGTTTCACGCTTGTTCTCAGCATTATGCGTGAAGCCTGATGTTGAAGGTATTATAATCACTATCAAGTATGCAAATTTTCATTGTAAGTTAATGAATTCATCTTACGCAATACAATAAATGAGATGGATCTTCATGCTGTTCTTTTGTGCCTCTTCCCTCTTTAGGTCTTGATTCTCTTTGTGCACCATTCCTGTACTTGAATTTTAACAATGAAGGTGAGTACCTTTTCTACTGGGGATGAAGGGAAGCACAGTCTGTTATCTGTATCTAGCTGTATACAGATGTGTGTGCACCTACTAACAGACAACAGTTTTCTGTAACTATGAAGGAAGTTTAAAGCTCTTGTTGCCATGGGTCAAAAGAAATGGTCAGTTTTTAGAAAGAGTGTGTGTTGTGCTACTGTTCAAGCAAAGGGTTCAAACACTGTATTTATTAATAAACGCAATAAAGAAAACGTAATACAAAGTACAAATAACTATAGAAAAACAATAAATGCTTCTCTAGTACTTGTGTTTTTCAATGAACGTGTTATTTGTTAACTATTAACCTGTCAGACTAGCATCATTCAGAAAAGCTGATAATGGATTTAAATTCCTAAAATCAGCCCACCTTTAGATACGCAGCCTTTATCATCTTAGAATGTGATTTGTTCAGAATAGGCCTAGTCCAACTTTCTATTATCTTGCATCCAGCTTTTTAATAAGATGGGGGAGAGGGGAAGCTAGTTTCTCAGGACAGTAACTCTTAATATGCCTACTGTGTACCTTTACATATTTCTGTCAACAGGTTTTTCTTGCTCTTGGACATGTTCCTGTAGTTAGATTGTAGAACCTGGTTTTCTTTCCATTGCAGCAAAATATAATAGTGAAAAATGCACACTTGCGTGTTCTAGTTTACTAATTTAATTGAATACATCTGGCTCAGATACTTAAATGGTGGTTTCCGTGCCAGAAAATTAATAAACCAGAATTCATTTCTAATGTGATCCTATGTCACTTCGGTATAAACTTCATGTTTCGTTTATCTATACTATATAAATATATCTATAATAATATATAAAATACTATATATAAATATATAAATTTATATTTTTATATGTATATTTATATATATTTATATATATATAAATATATAAAATACTATATAAATATATATATAATAATATATAAACTATATGTATTTTCTTTGGATAATTTATGTCAAAACCATATTTCTAACTAAGGCTCCTTTTAAAATCTCTGATCTACCACCATTGCCAAGAATTGTATTAAAATAGGTAGACTGTCTCTCAGCCAAATTCCCAAGAATTAATCAAGGGGTAAACGTTGGGAGCTTTTAAAATTCTTAACAAGGAATGTGCCCTTTTTATGTATCTGTACAATCATTTTTGTTTATTGATTGATTTAAAAAACTTATGCTTTTTATCTGCTTGATAATAAACATTTTTAGATATACATACCTTTTTAGATATACTACCTCTGTATTTGCATCCTTTTTTTTTTTTTTTTTTTTTTTTTTTTTTAGCTCTGGCATATGCCTGCATGTCTGCTTTCATACCCAAGTATTTGTATAACTTCTTTCTGAAGGATAATTCTCATGTTATTCAAGGTAAGTAAATCTCTTTAATTTTTGTATTTCTTCTAAGAGGCAGAATTAAGTCTGCGTTTATACATACACTTTTTCAAGTGGTTATAAAATAAGTCTTTCAAAAAGTTTATTTAAAATAAAACAAGAAAGTGTGCAAGAATAATGGGAACACGATAAAGTAGGTAAAGATTCGTGCGAGGTAAAAAAACTATAAGCTGCACAGAAAAAAAAAAACAAAACAACAAGTACAGCTCCATGTACTATCCAGGGTAAGAGTCAATTGATTACGCAAAGTTGTAAAATGAGGAAATAAGCTTTCCAGTGTTAGATGGTAAAGACTTACCCTTCAGGTGGTCAAAATCATATCGTTATCTTGACAATGAGGCAAGATGAAGAGGAGGAACAGTACAAAGTACATACTACTCAGAAAATGGGTTTTACAGTATTCAGAGAGCTTGAGACATGAGGAGATTTTCTTACTGAACTAATAATGTTTATCCACACAGGACATGACTTAGAGAGCCATGGGGAAAAATGTTCTGTAGTTCAGTGTTCAGCTACATAGGTGTCTCAAATTAAAACAACAGCTGGAGGTTAAATGTCTTACTTTAAAATTAATTGTAAATTTCAAGGAGACACAAAGAAGGAATTGTGCAGACTTAAAAAGCTACCTTGGCACTGTCCATGATGACAAAGATAATTTCTCTTGTAAACAGTTTTTTTAAAACAGAAGCTGTTTGAAAAGCCTTTGATAGTTAAAAAAAAAAAAAAAAAAAAAAAAAAAAGCAGGTGGTAATGAATGTTTTTAGATGCAACCAGTTATAAGTGTTTGTGGAATAGTGGGTTTCAGCATGGCTTGCTGTCCTTGTGTTTCTTCGTAAGAAATTCTCTTTTCTATGTAACTTGTGAAGCTTCTCGAGAAACAATGTCTGTCATTTCTTTGTCTTCAAAAAAGAAAGGAAATTAAGAACTGGTCAACAAAAAAAGGTTAGCCATAAAAGCAGTTAAATATTGGATAGTAGAGGGAGAGCTAACGTGAGGATTGAACATGGTTAGGAGAGTCAACATATGAAGGACAGTGGATGAGAGACACTATGAACTGACTGTGTAAAATAGTGAATAGTTTGGAAAAGTGATTCAAGACAACTTTTTTGCATACATTTTTCTGTAAAGAAAGAGTGCATGCTGGAAAAAAAAAGTCTGTAAAGGTCTAAAGATGAAAAGAGTATATTATATCAGTTGTTCCTGACTTTAATAGCTTGGTAAAGATTTTCTCAAGGGGGTATACTCTTACATAAAATAATAATTTCTCTCTCTAGAGGTTCCCTATTGTGATACCTACAGGAATCAAAATTTTACGAAAATATCAGCTGAAGTTATAAGTACGGGTCAGTAGGATTCCATAAAATAAAGAAGTGCTTGCATTTCCAAGTTGTTTTGCAACATCATTTGTCATCAAATACTCAGACAGACTGGACCTCTTAGGATTCTTTCAAGTATTCTGATACAATCCTTTCCAGGGACTTAAGTCAAACACCAGAGTTTCACACAATTTCAAGGGAAAATTCTTTATAATTTTCCTGCTTTACTGGGTAGGAAGAAAGCATCAAGAAGTGTCATTTGACTGCCTACTGCAATTTTAGCTTTTAGCTGCCTTGTATCTTCCATATAGGGGCTGAGAGAAGAAATTGTTTAAACTGCAAAGTTCAGCATTCCTCATGTCTGACCAGTTCTAAACAGTGAAGATAGATGTTTTTTCCTAAGCTTATCAGATGGATTTCCTTACATTAAATAGGAAGCAAGAGCAGTTAAAGGTGTTTGGATATGGAACACTTAATTATGCAAAACAAACCAAAAAAATCATTTAATGAAATTCCAACCAGCAGCAATTGGCTGGACCCAGTTGGTGAGTTTTTTGTGAAGGCTCATGTGTTTTACTAGACCCTTAATTAACCATGTAATCCCACACAGTAATTATATTTCGTGAGAGAAGCTGGTCAAATAAAGATGGTATTTATCAACTTGTAGTATATCTGCAGAGAATGACCATGGGCATGAATTTTCATTTTAAAATAAATGTTCTTCAGGGAAACTAATTGTGAAATTGTTTTCATCAGCGCACAACTGAATGTGTAGGATTGTGTAGACTTACTGGTTTGCTATTACCTGTCTGGTGACTGGTTGTTTAATGGTGCAAAACTGGTAAAAGATGCACCTTACAGATGAAATTTTTAATTATTTTCATTTAAGGTCAGCACATGTAGTGGTATGAACTTCAGGCATAGTTTCCGTTATCACCCCAATTTGTGTGGATGTGAATAAGAATTTCTTTGTCTTGAGACTGAGATAACATGGTGGAGAAGATGCAAAAACCTCTGAAGCAGCCTGGCTTTGGTGGCACAAAACTCAGCATCGGTCTGTTTACCCACTTAACTTACCAGTGGTTATGCTGACAGGTCATCTGCGCCCTAACAGATGTAGCATCAGGCGGGAGAGGCTGGCACTCCTGAGATGCCCAATTCTTGAGGCAGTAATACCACAGTGGTTTAGTGTACAGCAGTTTCTGTACACTAAACACTACACTTTCTGGATTACAAAATCTACCTTTGTTGAAAATAAACTACATAGAACACAATTAAAGGAGTATAAACTTTATATTTCACTCAGATTGGGTCTTAAAAATTCTGGAAACAGTCTTGTTCTACTGTGTTTCCATCAATATCCTGTGGCTCATATTCATACTGAAAAGTCTTTAACTTTGCATTCCAAGTATACATCACAATTTGAGTATGAGCCAAGTAAAGCTTTGTTGAAAATCCAAATTAATATTAAGGAAGACAAATGTTTCTCCATCTGTGTTGAATATAATGGTGATAAGGAGGACAGTAGTGGTATTCACTTGCAGTTTTATTTTTTGTTTTCTTTTTGTTTGTTTGTTTTTTGTTTTTATTAAAAAAAAAAAGAACTTTTTTTTAGCTCCATTAAAATAACAAGATATGCTGGCATGTATTTTTTTAGTGATCTTGAATTTGCTTGTCATTTCAGAATACCTGACGGTGTTTTCCCAGATGATTGCATTCCATGATCCAGAGCTGAGTAACCATCTTAATGACATTGGTTTTATTCCAGATGTAAGTGCTGAGCATTCTTAAAAATATTGTTCAAAGGAAGTAAAAAATGGAAAATGAGGGCAATTAGGCTGAGATGCCTTTCAAAATTTTTGATAGTAGTTTGTTAGGAGACTTGTGTATTAATGGACCTTGTTGGGATGTGGATAAAATGGTGAAGTTTTGATTATTGTTTTATATACCTCAGTCCTTCCCCTTGTGTTTGCATGGTAAATACAATAAAATTACTACTAATCACTTGTTTTAACTTACTGATTAATCTTAAAATGTATATGTAATTTTATCTTTAAAATGTGGATTAGCATGCAAAACAAACCTGGCCATAAATGACTAATAGAAAACTTTCTACAAACTAATTAAATGCTTTTGGTTAACACAAAAGACAAATCAATTTGCAAACAACAAAGAATATATATATACAAGTGATGGTTAATCTGTAGATATGTCAGATCTTGGAAAAATGCTTAGCAATCAAGAGCGTAACACGTATGTAAGGTGGGTCCTTTCACTGGAAGAAGCCTGTAAGATAGAGAAAAATGAAAAACAAGTCTGTATCATGAGCAATATAACAGAAATTTTGTTAATTATAAATTAATCCTAAGACTAGACAATGGAAACAATTTTTGCTGTCAATAAGAATTCCTCTCCAAGAGTAGAGAAGTGAAAATTGAAGAAGGAAACTGAAGTCAGAGGTTGATATAGAAATTATTTCATAAAAAAGAAATATATATGTGTTTTGTTTGTTTTCCTGTCAATCTAAAGGTTCTTTTATCAGTAAAGCATTATGCTTATTAGGAAATGCTTTAACTTAAAGCAGCAAGGCCAAGCCTATCAAAATCATGGTATACATAATTCCTGGGTGAATTTGCTTGTCTTTGGGACTGGCAGATACTCATTAGCACTGTTTACAAAGATTGTAGTGAGGAAAAAAGTGCTTTCACATCTAAAGGTGTTATTAACCTAATAATGTTATTTGTGATACAAATTTAAAAGACAATGTGGCATTAAAATAAGCAAAAGATAAAGCTAGGCTACTGCACTATAAACAGATGCTCTAGAAGGCCACGTGTACTGCTAATAAACCACATCTGAAGAAGGAAGGGATGAAGATGAGGGAAAGTGGGAAGAAGGGAGGATATTCATCTGTAGAAAGGCTGCGTGCTTGGGGGGAGATAAAGGACATGGGTAACATCAACATTTAATTTCCTGTGGGAGAATCAAGTTAGCGGCATCACTGTGTAAATGCACCCAATATTTATTTGCTGTAGCCTGTGGGGACCAGAGCAATTTCTCTGTATTTCTTGTTGTCCAGGGCACTCATTTCCACTGAGGATGTGTAGTTGTAAATTCCCTGACCATCCTACAGGTCTGCATTTCTGCTACTAACCAACCTGTCATGGTTGTTTGCTGCTCTTTCAGCAGCTGCTGCTTTATGCAGTTAAAGTTCTCCACACTGAAAACTTTCAAAAATGCAAGTCAAACGGAATAGTTAAAAATCACCTATTTTTTATATTTTAGTTTTTGTGTTGTGCTAGTCATGAGACAGCACGTAGCCGAATGTGAGCCTTGTCTCTAAGTGTTACAGTCTAGAATAGGAGATGAGTAGGTAGTGCAGCAAATAATTACAAAATCGGGGTGTAATTTAAAAAAAAAAAATCCAATTCTAAAATTAACAGTAACCTCTGAAGAGAGGTTGTCCTTTCTAAATCATGCCATTTGGGAAAAACAAAACAAAACAAAAAAAAACATTCTGATTTCCAGATTAGTGAGAGAGGCGTTTTTTTTTTTTTTTTACCTGTAACAAGACAGCACAAGATCCATCAAGGTGAAGAATATGCACTTTAGTAATGAGATCTGAACCAGAGTTTCGTGCTTGAGTACTAATCCTATCAAAGTAAACCCTGATTAATCTTTCATCATTGAAACGCGGGCTCCCGCTGCAGGAAAGATTGTGTTTCCTGGCACCTTTCCTATTTGCTTCAGGTTATGTAGCTCTCCGAATATTGAACACTGCTGAAGGTTCAATAGTTGTGAATATAGTTACCTGATGTGGTGTCTGGATTAAGTACATTGCTGTGGCTATGTGATTTACATGTAAATAGAGAGGTATGTACGGTGAATCTTCCAGTTCTTCTTTGCTTGTTCTCCTGAAGTTTATAATCTCCACCACTCTCTGTAATGTTTTATAGCATCTGTTCTCTCTTTTACTGAATAATTCTGACATCAACAACAGACCATTTTGAGCTGAAGAAAAACAAGGAGGTGTGCTATGTTACTAACGGGGCATAAATTATTCTAAATAGCTTTCAGCTGCAAATTATGGAAGCTAGATGCAGTTGTCAGCTGGCCAGTAAAAGAGATGACAAAGTCTAGCTGCAGTTACTTAATACCATCTTACTGGAGCTGCTGTCACAGGTAGATAGATACCTTAGCTTGGTTTTGGTGATAATTTGGGAGGTGTTCATAATAGGGCTTTATCTAACTAAGAATTAAAAATCCTGTGATTGAAGTACTTTATCTCCATTTGTCTCTTCTGTTGCATGATTACCTAGTGGTGAATTTGGGGGAGAGGTTTCTTGCTGATATTTTTATCTTGTGAGGAATGTGATCATTCTTCTAATTTTGTGTAGGTGTATGTAGGTGGGTAGAATCTGACGTTTGAAATTGGTCTCCATTTCCATTCTTTTTGAATCCCCAGTCCTTTAAACATTCTTGCACCTTTATGTAGCAGTTACGCATAGAATTGTCTAGGCACCTTGTAGACTTGAGGTATGTGTGAATGCATTTTGAAGACAGAGCAGTGAAATATGAAGGTGCAAGATCAGGGTTTTATTCCTTTTAGCTGAGGATCATTGTTTTTACCACCTTTCTGTATTGCTATGTCAAATGGTCTTTTAGTTTGGGAAGCATGGGAAAAAAAAGATTGGTTTACTTAACAGATTTTTAGTATCTGGGATTGCTACTGGGCAATTCAATAAAAAAAAAAAAAAAAGCATGATACATTTTGTGAGTGCTTTCTGTTGGCATTTAAGGCAGTGCCTGCATAAAATATGTAGAAAGCAGCTTAGAATGGCAGACAAACTATTTTGCAACTGTCCCTTGCAGCATTTTTAGCATGTTCTCCTGAAGCAAACAAGCAACCTAACTGTTGGAGGTAGAATACTTGCCCCATGTTGCCATTAATTGTGGTAGTTCCTTTGTAAGTGATGAGCATGGAGGAGGAAAGGTATAAACTTATCAAAGTCTGAGCACTGAAAATAGCATGAAATACATACCATAAAATAGTTCTTTATCCATCTATAATTTTTTCTTATTATGTGTGGAGATATGACAGGTGCCTTATCAGTTTAAAATAACACATTGTATTGAATGACAGATGGTCAGATGAGAATTCTTCTATAAAAGATTACGAGGATGATGATTATCCCTATCGTGTGTGTGTGTTGACTTTAAAATGGTAGATATTTAACCTTGATCTCAGCTCTGTAGTTCTGAGGCATAGAGAGTGAACTTCCTTAGAGGTTTACGGTAAACTTGTTTGTTATGCATATACATAATGTTTAAGAACTTTTGGAGAGTGTTGGCATTTTTGATGCTTTGAAAATTCAGATCTTCAATAATAAATAATTCATTTTCATTATCTTGTAGCCAGGTGCATAGCTTCACTTTAGTTGCCTTGTGATGTTCATGAGGTGCACCTGGTTCATACAGGTCAACCACTTTATTGTTGCAGACTTTCAACAGAGCAAGATGCTTGTGTATGCTTCTTAGTGCTCCGTACCATCCCCATCAACAAAAATTAACACTCATTTTCAACTTGCTATCCCCTCTAAAAGAATCAAAAGCCTCTGAATCAAAAGCCTTTTGAATCAAAAGCCTCTGAACATAAGTGTTTTTAAAACTATTGTCTTTACAACAGAAATCTCAAACTTCTATGCAAGTCTTCTGTATCTCAATCTCAGCTTCTAGAGAAGCCAAAAAACAAAATAATGCATGCAGTAATAACAGGCAACAATAAATTTCTCATGGAAGAGGTTCTCATCAAGATTTCAGTCGGTGTCTCTGAGGGGTTTGAATTTCTAATGGGAAAAAGACTGTTCTCAAATATGTGTTAACTAATTAGGGGCAAATGAAGGTCTTCACCCTGTTGAAAAACACTGAACTGGGTCTTCAGTCTCAGGTATTGAGCAGAATTTGTCATAGCACAGCACTGTTGGAGAAGTTTCAGCTAGGAAATAAAATATAGAATAGTGGAAGGACTGACAATGAAACAAAGTGGAAGGACAGGAGATTTCAATTTTAACTAAAAAAAAAATATGGTGGTTTTCTTCAGCTTGTTGGTAGTGATGTTAGGTCACTGCTGTGTTCTTTATATCTAAGAGATGTCCAACTTCTTACTTAAAAGCACGGAATTGCTCCTACATTACTAGCAAAGCAAAATGATAATTATGGCATTGCTGATCTCAAGCTCAGTCTAAAATCGAAGTATTGGTTTTAAAGGCTTTTATTTTAATGTGACTTATCCCCAGGCTGTTCCAGCGGTTCAAACGCTACTTTGAATAAAATCAACATAGTTATGAAGCATACCTAATGTTAAGTGTGAATAAAAGACATAACCCCATCACATTCCTTGGTTCAGTAGTAAAGGGTTGAAAACCTAAACAGCAAGCAAGCAGCTTGTTAGTGCAGAATGGCAAAATGCTGTTCTGGCCAGTGATTGCTAGAGGGCAGTATTTACTAATAATATATTAAAAGTGAAGACGTAACTAAAAGGATTTGGTAGCCTGTTTATTTGAGGACTTCAAGTCAGTGCAGTTCTTTTTCTCATCTTTGTCTTTCAGTTTCACTTGTATGGTGGAATAATAATACCAGTGTTGTCTCTTTGCTTCCTTATTAATAGTAATCATAACCACTTAAGGTTTACCTGGACCTCCTTGTCTTAGAACATTACATATATGAAAAGTTGAGAGCAAAATCTCTTCAATAAAAATTTGACTGATACCATCTACTTAAATAGTTTAACTTACTTTTCATGTTACTATTGGTAGGCTTGGTGAGGATGGTTTAGAGCAAAGTGATGCTTTGCCTTGTTACCTTCCAAAAATTTGTTTAATATTTCAAATTTTGTCTTTCTTGTATGCTTTTATGTATATGCATACAAGATACAGGTGTCTGTGTATGAAATTAGGAGTAAGTGGATATGCTCTGGTAAAACATTTTAATCAAATGTATGAGAAGGAGGAAGTAATTGCTTTTAAATACTGAGGAAGTAATGTAGTTCAAAAAAATGATGTCTACATAATGTGTACCTCAAAGCAAAGAGGAGCCTCAGGCTATTAGGAATGCTTATTTTCCTACTGCATAGAAAGCAATATATCACGTACAAGTAAGCAGGTAAACAGGTATTAGCTGATCACAATCACTGCAGGGGATATTTCAGGGAACAGGGTGTTATTATTCAGTAGGGAGCCATCTACTGAAGGCATTGAAGAGAGATACTCAGGGAAACAGTATGAATGTACAATGAGGCTGAAATGGTGACAGGAGATGATTTGTTTTTGTTTTTGAACACTTAAAATCAATTGAAGGGTTGGAGGCCAAGCTTTATTTAAATTAAAAAAAAAAAAACCTCAAAACACAACCTTGTGAATATTGAAAATGCTAAGCAGTCATCATCAAAACCTTTAGTTTTATAGACAGTATATGGTTCAGATGCGATTGAATACTCAGATGAAGGTGTGGGAATAAAATCTAGAGAGAGCCTTGATAGACATATTTGCCTTTCAGCAAATGCGTGCATTGTTTTGTCAGTGCCATAACCCAGTTTAAGAGTTTATGGAATAAGTAGTCATTTATTAACATAATATTGATTATGCTTTCTCTTTTCATTTGCTTACTTCCAGGGAAAGCATAATAGGAGGATTAATTTGCACTTTTTATGAGCTAAAAAGTAATATATTAAGCTTTATGTCTAACTGTAAATCTTCAGAAATGGAAAACAGAGCCCATGAGCTATGCAGCTGAATAAAATTTAACAATGGTAGTCTTGCCTTTGCATTCCTAATTTGTAGGGACCTTCTGTAGAATTTGATGTTTCATGAAAATAGATTCTATTGCCTTCAACACACAAAGTACTTCATTAAAGATTAAGAATCTCTCAAGGTGTCATAAATGGGTAGCTATTCTAAATACATACTGAATCATATATATATATATATATATATATATATATATATATATATATGATGTAATGAGTACACTGACCAAAATGTTTTCTGTATCTGTTACAGTTCTTAGTCCCAGAGTAATTGAAGCACTGAAGCAGCCTCAAATTCTTGTGATGACACCTGTCTTTAGGGGTCACATTAGAACAATGTAAATGCTCAAGGTGTTAGTAACTGGGAGTATTTGCTTAAGTGACTTACAAGAATGAAACTGTTCTTGCTGCCTTTCACTGAGAAGTATACGTTATAATGAATATCAACAAAGGCAAAAGATGTAGATACCATAAATCTATAAATTCTTCTGTTGGAAATTGTGATTTGCACTTTTAATTATTTATATAAAAATATTTTTTTCTATAGTCAAAAAGTTGTTTATGCTTGTTCAAGCACCCTTAGTCATATTTCATGTAGCACTATATGATGTAAGGGGAGAAATGAGGCAGTTTACTATAGCAAGTTCCTGAGTGACTTGACTTGAGGTTCTTGACTTTGGTGGTGGGTGGGTGGGTTTGGTGGTGGTGCTGGTGTTCTCTCCAAACGTAAGCCTGCTAACAGTGATGGTCGTTGTTGTTTCCAGTACAACATCACAAAACAATAATTTGGAAGAGATGAGAATGGGGGCTCTGGGCAGGGGAACACCTTTTGGCGGCTGAAAGTTGTATCATAGCAGTTTGGGCCCCACAGTTATTTCCCATTTAAATGTGTTCCTGCCAAGCTGTGCAATTTTTAATATAGTTAAAAATTGATCCAAGCAAGAACTTTAGCTTTTAATAAAACATGGTTTTTGTTGTCTTTTCTCCTCCCCCCACCTTTTGCAGCTCTACGCGATTCCTTGGTTTCTTACAATGTTTACACGTGAGTATGGTTTCTTTTTTTTTCTGATTAATTGTTCTTGTATTTCTTAAGGATAACTTTTCTCACTTTTTCAGCTAGAGCTTTCCTAATTGATTATGTGTGTATGTCATTTAGCAGGTCACTTGTAATTTGCAGGGATGTGTGTTGTGACTTGAGTCTCAACAGTGTCTGTCACATTATACTTTCTGCTTATTTGACAGTAATTAGTGTTTTCGTATTTCTGAAAAAAAGAACTGTATTAAACTTGATCTGGATTATTCTGTGCATGCAGTACTGAAGGAATGCGAAAGGAATGCAAAAAGGAAGCTGTTATACTGGAAAACGTAATAGTAATAATAATAAACACCTTCCCCCCCCACCCAGTTAAGGTAACAAAGAGTAACTTCATTTTTGAAGGCCAACAAAACATGCTTTATCTTATTGCGCTTTAACATATTGTTATTCTGCTTTACTGCAATATTTGTGCTTGTATACTTGGAACAAAAAGAGCTTTCTGATTTGGTCAGCTTTTAATGAAAGACAGGAAAGTTAGTAAAGCAAGTCTAGAAAGCAGTTTGTAATTTTCTTTCCTCAAAGATCTTTGATTTTTTAATTTTTTTTTCATTTCATGGCAACATTGGCACACTTTGAATCCAAAAAAAAAAAAATTGGCGAGATGAAAAGAGCTGATGGGTTATTTCTCTAAAATGACAAAGAATTTCACGTGGGATTCTTGATTGCAGTTCCTAAAGATCTTGATTGTAAAGCATTGGCTGTTGCAGTTGTCCAGTCTTCTAAACCTTTTATGAGAATTTGGAATATTCACCTTTGGAAAACTGAGAAGATAGTTTTCTTGGTAATGAATTAAACTGTTAGAACTATTTAGTTGAAGGATAATGTATTTTAGGAGATCCACCTTCAGCTTTATATGTAAAATGGTGCTATTTTTAATAGGCCTTTATTCCTCTCTGCCAATTTTTGCTCTATTCTGCTCATTTTCTTGTTTAGTTTAAGGTAGTTGAGCTTATTGATTCACTCATTAATGTCTTCATGCTATTGAAAATTACTGATATGCATTTCTTCATGCATAATTATTCTGTACCAAAAGAAGAATAACTTGCCTAATTTTGTGTTTGAAATCTGAAAACCTTCATATTTCAAAGTATTTAATAAGGAAAGAAGGTACTGATTACTTCTAGAATAGTCTATATACATACAAAAAGAAACATGTTTAAACAGGTTGAATCCTGCTTGCTCCCAGATAAAAAAAAAAAAAAAAAAAAGAAATAACCCTAAGACAGGAGAGAAGAAAGTGTCTCCTTTAAGTGTGTGTATGTGCATTTATATTAACTTACAACTTTTATTTATTTATTTATTTATTTATTGTGGTGCCTGTTTGTCATGCAGATGTCTTCCCTTTGCATAAAATTTTTCACTTGTGGGATACGTTACTGCTTGGAAATTCCTCCTTCCCATTCTGTATAGGAGTGGCTATACTTCAACAACTGAGGGATCGTCTTCTGGCTAATGGGTTCAATGAATGCATTCTCCTTTTTTCAGACTTACCAGGTATAGAAAAAACTTTCTTCCCTTTTTCTGTTTTCCCAGGTGCATTGCTGAAGAAACCATGTGCTTTCATGTGAATATGTACTATAAATCTTATGTGTGTTTCAAAATAATGTTAGATTTAGGCCCTGCACAAACTGGCAAGGAGTTTATGTAACTATAGCTTGGTGAAGCTAATAGAAGTCCTTTTGTTGTCTTAGCAAGAATTGGGTGAGTTCATTTTTATTTCCGTGTGAAGGTTGGAGTACTTCCTTGTGAAATTTAGAATAATGTTAATTCATGAGTGACCATTCACAGACATGCCACTTCTAGAAACAATGCAGATGGCAGGGGCTTTTTAGCAGGAAATAAGTGTTGTTCTATATAGTGCTGTCTCACGTTGCTGCTGGTGCTAGTCTGTTTTCCTTCCATAAAATTAAACTGTTGCTATGAAAACAACTAAGGTAAAGTTAATATACTATGAAAAGCGATACAGATACCATTAGAATTGCTTGGTGTTAAATCAGTTCATTTGAAACTTACAGCTTTCAAAAGAACCCTCAAAATCAGATTGGAGGCCACATAATCATTCAGAAATTCTGCCCTCCTGTTCAGTGGGAAGTTTTTGACCTAGCCATGTAAATAAGTCTTACATATTTTGAAAAAAAAAAAAAAAAAAGAAAAGAAAAAAAAAGAGGCAGTTAGCAATGAAGCTTGGCTCTTATTTCTGAGTGTGTTTCTAGAGAAGCAGTAGCATGCATTTGAGCTGAGTAAACAGTGTAAACTGGAAGATGTTTCCATTTGTAATGGACTAATATTTACATAATACACGAATTGGAAGTCTAGTGCACGCAGAATGTGCTCATGATCTTGTATTTCTTCCCTCTCCTCAACCCAGGATCTCACTAACATGATATATGTTTTGGTTAAGAGGTGATACGATTTTAGTCATGTGGCCTTTTCCTAGGAGAATTTTAACATTTGCTTATTTCCTGGGCCATTTATAAATTTAGTGGGATGTATTCTAACACCATGTGTGTAATTCAAATATTAATTCCTTTAAACAGAAGTCATTCTTTTCCTGAAGAATTGAATGAGAGAATCAAGTTTGGAAGAGCATTGAATCTTAAAAATCTCTTAAGTGTGGCAGTCTCCACAACTGCAGAGTTCAGGGGCTAGCAGTAGCCTACAGTGTGGTAGCAAACAAGCTGCATCTAAGTTCATAGCTGTGTAAGTCAGTCTCTCAGAGGTTCAGCAAGTTCTCACTGGTGAAGCTCTGTGGCTTCTCTATTGTCACAAATTCTGTCTCTCACTGTATACCATTAAACAAATGTCCAGATTTCAAAATTTTGCTTCTCTGCTACCTTTCAGCTTAGTTTCTACTACACAATTGCTATTTTATTTTTTCAATTTATAAGAAAATTAAATAGATTGCTATTTTATTTTTTCAATTTATAAGAAAATTAAATAGGCCATTCCATATAGTGTGGGTTCTTTCCAGTTTTGGTCTACATACTCAGTCATTTCAAATTCTATTATAAAATTTAACGGGGTATCTTCAGGTGCTTTGAAAGGTGAGTGCTAAACTAAAAGATTGTCTCTGTCCTCCCCCATGTATTATCTTTATCTTAGTTAAATATAGGTTCATTAATATTTTACCTATTTTCTTGCCTAAGGTCATATATTCCTATTTTTTTCCCTTAAGTGGTTCTAAATTATATATTACAATTTATCTTGAACCAGCTGATTTTCTGACAGTTGATGTACTTTATGCTGAGGTCAAGTGTAAGAACACATTAGTTCTAATAATACATATCTATTTATATAGTAAAACTAAATAACTAAAACCTGTAGTATTACAATGTGTATGCTTTCTGCTGATTATTGTTTGTCAACTTTGATGTTCTAGTAGGAAATGTTTCGGCAGGATGGTGTTAATTTCTGAAAACAAATATTTAAAGTGTTTGTGATGTCTGCAATGTTTTGGATGTCAACAGTGACACAGTTGAATGTTGGGAGATTAATCCAAAGCACATCATAAATTGACTGCTAAGGGAAAAAAGAATAGGCATGGATGATGATACTAGCATGACTTAAAAATGAAATGTTATTGGTCTAGTTGAGACTTCTGTAATCAGTAACCTCTCTGAACATAAAATTACCATGGTCTTGTGCTTCTCTTTCTTACCCAAGTCTTATTTCCTATTATGTTTTGACTGCTTTTGCATTTTGTCACCTGTATATTCCAAACAGGGTTTCCGTTATTTTGGTTAAAATAAATTCTGCACCATGCGTGTGAATTTTCTAAAAGTAATTTACAAACAACCTTTATGTGGAATTGGGTCACCCCAAGGAAGAGATTATGTTGTTCTAAACATCTGCAATAATTTAAATCTAAAATCAATTGTTGCTCAACAGCCTGAAACTCCTGTGGTTTTTAAGCTTTCCATGCACCAGAATGGCTTATCTCAGGCTGCCAGTGAAAGTGACTTGCTTTCCAGACTGATAAAGCTACTTTACCTCTATCTTGCAAATTTGTGAAATGTTTTTTTTTAACATTTCTTGTTTTTACAGTACCTGTCACTAAAAAGATACATTTTAATTTAAAAAATAACCCACAAATTTATTTTCAGTTCACTTGGTTGCAGTTCACAGTTGAGTTCAGTGCACATAACACAGTTCCGATTATTGTTTAGAGAAGTTAATGATGTGGGGAAAAAGAAGGGGCACAGTGCTGGTATTGATTACTTGATTCTGAAAGCCCTTTGCAATGCTTATCTCAAAGCCTTGACTATATTTTATCTGTGTAAATGGATATCACTTCCTATTTTTGGAATCTGTAGTGGAAATCTCAATTTGTTAATATTGAAAACAGATATTCCTTCATGACTGCCATACTTTGCTTGTGGCTTCATGTAAAAATTGAACTCCGGCCAGGAAGGGAAAATTAAAAGTTAATTAAAACATTACACTTCAAAACTCCATGTATCTGAATTTCTCTGAATAGAGACGGTGACGCAGGGAACCTTACAGTTTTATTTACTTGTTGGAGGGACAGTTGCACTGTATTTGAAACTGGATAAGGATTTTAACTCTTGACTAAGTTTAGGTACAAAACTTGGGAATTTCCCTAAAAATCTTCAAAAACAAACAGTTCTAAAGAGGTTTTGAAGTGGCTAGGGGTATGATTTAATTTTATGAATAAAATTAGACTTTGATTCCAGAATTGATCATTGCTGCTGCTCTCCATAATCTTGTAGTTGCTAGAGTTGACAGTTATTCCTGGCTCTGTGTATAAGGAATTCAGTCAGAAAAATAACCATACCATAGCACTGAAGGTGTTTCTGTAGTGAAAAGCCATGTTAATAATTAGGTTTGGCAGTGCTGTCTTCTGCTAGTGGAGCCTGTAACATTACAGTTTTTACATCAAGGAAAACACTGCAAACTGTTCCTCAAAATGCTTGGTCTTACTCTCTATACAGACGGAAATAAAAAATGGTCCCGATTCTGCTTTTTTGTTTATTTCTTTTTCCATCAGTAGTATTCTCTCATCAAGTGTTTTCACTGGACTTTCTGTTCTTTTCAGAATTTCTTGGCTTACAGCTTCTGAATGGCAAAGCCTTCAGTGTTCACATGTGCCACTTTCCTCTGCTTGTAAGTTGCTTGGTATAGTCATACCTCAACATATTTCAGGCATACATTTCCATGTTTGAGAACCATAGTTTTAACCAAGTTCTCCTGTAAACTGTTGTCTGTACCTATACTTATAAGGGAACAGAAACTATACATGTCACTGTGCAAAGGAGATTTGGTTTTCTTCATTAATCTTGTGGTTAACATTATTATTCCAAATTATAGGAATATGCCATTCAGAATTCTCACATGCTTTAGTAGTATTTAGTTCTAACAATATTCTCGTATACTAGGAAACCTATTTGAAGGATTTGACAAAATAATTGGTCAACTAAAACACCGGAAAATCCCTTTGTTGTAATACCAAATGTCCTAGCCCTTGATGGGGCTGCACAAAGAGGACATTTCAGCAACTGCTAAAACTTGCTTAAATTAGATTGTTTAGGAAATTATTGCCCAAAGGCATGTGTTTTGTTTGTTTGTTTTGTTCTTTATTCTTCTTTCTCCTTGTGTTTGACGAGCTACTTTGAGTATAAACTGTATTCGAACAATGTGATTACCAGGGAAGATTTAGGGGTACTGTTTGACACAAACAAATAAAACCAACTCCAGAGTCATTGCTAATTCTTTGTGTAGTTCTGAGATTTAGAAAATCTTAAGCCATTTAGGTGATGTGGAGAGAGCAAACACATTGTGCATTACCTTTGTTTTTCTTTTATCTAAGCCTGACATACGACAGGAGGATGTGGCAGGGGGAATGAGAATGGTAAGGGTGGCACTACTGATTTGGTACCAACAGAAGCAGGACTTTGCTTTCAGACCAGTGCTGACCTACACTAAACCTGTTTGGTTGTCTGCATCTTTCGTATCAAGAAATCTACGACCCAGATGGCCATGCCATGCATTGGGGGCTGACTGTACAAGTAACTTTACCTTAAAATGTGCAGTCTTTCTTATAGCATAGTTGTTAACATCTTGACTTCAGTATGTATGATAGTTTTTGAGTTGCATAATATACATGGTGATTGCTGTAGCTTAAATTGATTACTAAATTCATTACCCACTGTACAAGTAGTGCAAAGTCACTGGCACCTTTTGTTAGAAAGACAGACTGAGGAATGAAGCATCCAGATACAGACAACTCTTTGCAAGCAGTTGAAGACCTATTCAGTTCTACCCTGAATCAGTGCAGTGTTGTAGGGCCTGACAAGCAGATATTCTTGCAGAGATCCATGCTGATATCATCACTGAAATACAGCTATTCATTTTGGACTTGAGAAGAGATACACCAACTTATAAGGTGGGGAACAGATGCTATTAGAGAATAAGGAAACACCAAGCCTAGACATGGGATAAAACATGTTCTTATACAGGTATATGTAGGTTAGTTTCTGCAGTAACCTCATCTTCTGAAACTTTAGGGGGTGAGGAGCGTTCATATGTTATTTCTGTGCAGCTTAGAAAGGTGTCTTTCTGCTGTCTTCAGGCTAGTCAGCATCTCCAAAGAAAGAACATCAGATACAAAGTCCAGAGCACTGGTGGTGAAGAAGCAGTCCAGTGCAATGAGGAGCTATAGTAAAATTGTTGAAGCGGAAATGCGGAGGACTCTGCTTTGTGAGATACAGGCATGTGGATTTAAGATGCAATGTGTAGTTGAAGATGTAGCTATTAGAAAACCACAAAAGTAAATGATTCTCCAAGAAACAGGGTTTCTCTAGTGTAAGAGAAACAATTATATCTGTTTCTATTGTAGCAGTGTGCCAAAATGATTAATTCTGTGATGATGAAAGTTGTATAAATGCTTAAAAATATTACATCCAGCTCACAAATGGACTAAACATTAACAAATAACAGAAATTCTACACTGAGATTTCATGGTGCAATTTTAACTGATGTTTCTGCTGACAGCAGCAAAATTAAATGCACATCAGAGAACTCGACTTTAGGTACGTATTCAACCCCTAGATAGCTACTGTTCTACTTTCCGCTGTTTTTTTCATTCTGAAAATACTTTGCCTACACATCTGCAATTCATACTCTTTTATCTTGACCGAATTTCTGGTGATTCAGTGTTTAGTTAATTAAGACTTGGCAGGTGAAATAAATGGCACTTGGCCACCAAGCCCACACTGAGTTTGTGGGTGTATGGTGCCGGTTTCCATTTGTTTCACCACTTCTTGGCTAAAAATGTGAACTTGGAGGTCAAAACACCAACTGTGGATAGACTGAAAGGGATGCGATGGGGTCTTCCATCTGTGAGTGAGCAGTAGAAAAACCACGATCGTACACCGTTTTGAATAAGGTTTGACTTTTTTTCATACAGTTTTGAAAATGTTGTATTGCTCAGATTAATACTCTGGGGAAGAGAAATCATAATAGCTCTTTTAAAAGGAAGCTTTTTTCATAAATTCAACTAGGAAATTTTGACATGTAGCTTTGTAGTTTGCCTAAGTTCAAAACTGTTGTCCCCTGTGGAAGGTGACACTGCAAGGTGATTTATCATGGCATTAGTGAAGCTGGGCTGCTTTTTCAAATTACCGTATGTCTGAAGAAAAACAATTTGGTCTTTGTCATATGATGTACATAATAATAGTGTTGTAACTATAACCAGAAAAAAAAAAAAAAGATTGGAAACATCAAGAGGCATCAGAGTTTAAAAAGGAAATCACTTTTTTAGTTTTCTTTTCTTGAAGGATGTAGGTCAGACTAATATATATGGAAACCTCTTTTCAACGTATTCTTCATCCTCATGTTAAATGGCTTTTTTAGATGCAGGTGGCAGGTGTATTTTATAATGCAGTTCGTGAAGATGTATTGTCACTAGATGATGGCATCTATGAAGCAGAAACTGCATAGTTGGTGGTAACTGTTGGGTTTCTGTGTTGTTGTTTTGTTTTGTTTCTTAATGGCTTACAGCCAAGTGTTGGCTGGGAGCTGGCTTTGGTACAGAAGCAGAGTGATTTGTTTGGGCACACCTGCTCACCAAGGCTGTTCTGTTGTGTCATACTGTAAGATTGATACCATTTTACCTGAAGCCATGAATTCTTTAATTATTCATGTTTGCCACTTGTAGCTACATGAACAGCATGCGCTTCTATTTGTAGATTCCACCTTCTTGAGACTAAAGAGTAATGCTGGGATGGGTGAAACACTAAAGGAAGAAAATTCCTTCATTTCATTCATATTAGTGTTTTTGCTACTCTGTAGTTGTCAGTGGCAGAAAAAAATAGAATATATATCCTTTAGTAAAGGACTATCTAAAGCTGTATTATTTCAAAGAAGGAGGGAAACTGAGTTCATCAGTAAAACTTTCCTAGTGTCTTAAAATCAACGTGATGCACAGTTGATGCCTCCTGTTTCTTGATAGAAGCTGTAGGTACCCTTCATAGCAAAAGGGGTCTTCAGAGAATAGAGTAATACTTTTATTAGTCTTATAGGATTTTGTACACCCTTACCCTGGAATAAAATCAAAGTAGAAACAGTCAAACTGTCAAATATACCAGCATTTCTAGGCATGGAAAGACAAGTTAAACTCCTTTTATTGGAGGTTTGCATCTAAATGAGGTGAATATATTTATATATTTTTTTTCTTTTTACAAAGATGTCTTTGGAAAATCTTCCCCTCTTTTTTGGTTTCACTAAGATTGTGAGCATAACAACTGCTTCGGGATCAGACTACTGTTTAGAAAGCCAGAGCGTGCAGTAGATTTTTTTTTTCTTCCACAGTTATGGGAAATGTTGCTGACAGCAAGGTGCCTGATAGGGTATCTGTTCATATCTTCATTATGCTGAATGTGTTGTTTGTATGTCTATACAGGTATAAATGATCTTCCTTATGACCTTTAGTTGTCTACTTGTTAATTGAGGAGACTTTTAAAATGGGCTGTACAAATAACATTAACCAGCAGTGGAAAGGGGACTTGCCAGGAAAAATGAAAGTACCAGAACTATTGGTACCATTTTTCACTGTGGAAATGGTAGGATTTACGCACACAGGTTTGTTGAGTTGGAGCTGAGTGGGATAAACTCTAGGAGGTACAGTGTTGTTAAGACTCCTTGATTAAAATGTACATTAGCAGCACATCTCCACGTGATCATAGACACACTTGCTTTGTGTGTTTAGATCCAGTGCTGTTAGTAGATACACACATAACTACTTAAATACAGAGTGTAGTCTGAGAGCCAGAAAAATCTTTCTGCTGAAGTAAGGGGTGAGGAACAAGGCGTCTTTAAAGGAATTCTCAGCTCTCTCACAGTTTGGGATAGCTGTTAGGTCCTTTTGGTTTACTTCCCAATATTGAAAGAATTTAAACTCTTGCCTTTAAATCTGCATCAGGCTTTTTATTCTGTCTATCCAATCTTCGTTCTTAATGTATTAAGAGCTAGATTCTAGTAGAAGTCAACAGAAAGAACAAAACTAATCATGGAGAACTAGAGCAAGGTTTGCACATAAAGCCAAGACTTTGTTCATGTTGCAAGCTCGGAATAAATTTTGGGACTGGATTGCTAGCATTGAAGGACTAAACGTGTTTAGGAAGGACAGGTATCCCAACTGGGCTCCCATTGTATGTGAAGAATGTAGCTTCTATTTTGAAAATGGTGATAAATGGGCTAAGTACACATCGGGGGTGTGTCATGTGAAACCTCTGTTGCTGCAAAAATCTGAAAAGTCTAACAAGTGTCTGTAGGGCATGGGGTAGTCTTATTATTTGGCCTCAGAGCAAGGCAAGGAGCTAGATGATCTCTTGCTGTTTCTTCCACACTTACACTTAAGCAGAAAAAAAAAAAAGCATTTTTTTTTTTCTCACCAGCGTCACGTCATCTGGTTTGTATTTTTTCCAGCAGTGATGCGCATGCCAGCAGTATCACCTGCAAGAAACTTTTTCAGTTCATATTTCAGCTTGGGGCAGAGCTGTTTGAAAGTTCCCAGCCGTCTCACTCAAGCTGTTGAAGTACACGAGTTAACAGTTACAGGGCAACTGGATTCAGTCAAAACAGACAGTGGGTGGGTTTTCAGGGGCTGGCCACAAAGATTTAAAAGAAAATAAAAATAATAATAATTGCTAACATCATGGCAAAATTGTAAAATAGTTGTGGTGTTTTTTTGGTAGTTTGTATTGCATGGTTCAGGACGTTCTTCAGGCAGATGTAGATACCTGTATTAATTTTTACCTGAAGTTTTTCAGTTATTGGTCTAGGAAACAACAGGTTAAATTAGAGACTTTGATCCTATTCCCATGGCAACAAGTAACCCTTCTTAAGGTTACTTGAATATTTATCTTACTTCAAAAGCAGAAATGCTAAATTACTTCTTATTAGTACCTTGAAATTCTCCTGAAAGCTAACAAGAGGAAAACTATGCTAATACAAAGCTCTTCTGCTTGTGACTCTTTAGACATTGATGCATTCTATAAGCATTGATCTGGTCAGAGTTTCTGACTGCAGGGTTTTTCACTTTACACGTCACGTCTGGGAAGCAGACCTGTTGATGAAGTTTTAATGAGTGGTATTTATTTTACCTTTGAATTTTTTTTTCCTGAGATGCATTGAAAGGGATGCTGATGTAAGAGCAAATGACTATCCACAAAACAGTAAAATAGCACAACTGTCCTGTAATGTATGAAATATATAAAAAGAATAATTTTCCATTGACCTTTTCATTTATTAGTAACCTTTTAGCAGTAATAGATACAGAGCTGTTGGATGGAAATGTTACCTCTCTTACTCAATTTGTCTGTCTGATTATCTAGGCTTAGTGAATCTTTTTGCATGTTGCGAGAAAATCAAAGGTTTATGGCCTTTCCACCCCTATTTCTTCGGAGAGCAGGAATGGTGAGATGAAACTGACTGACCTATTCAGCTTCCCTGCCTTTATTAGGCAGAGGTCTGCTTCACTATGTGGCTGTGTGGTGAAAACAGAGGGTGCCAGGACGGGTAGCCATAAAGTATTTGTGATGGAGAGGTCAAACCGAGCCCATAATTCTGGGTTGCATCCAAAACACAGAAGTTTATTTTGGCCAAGCTTCTTAACTTGTGCCTTGTTACCCAAGGAAAGGCCTCTGGAATTGATTAACTCTGCACAAAGACTTGGTCTGTGTACGTTTTCATTAAGGAGGAGCCCTTCGTGTTATGTTTTTCCCCATTCATTGCTTTCCCTTGGTGTGAACAATATTTTTACATCCAGTTTTACTGTAAAAATAAAGTTTTTGCGCTTTTCTTACAGGTGCATCGCCTTTAAACTGATGTTTTCTAATATTTATTTCAAGGACAGTCTACTTCTCTGCTGTATTTATAATAAAAATACTAAAACAGAACTTAAAAAGCAGATCTATCAGGTGAGCCAGTGTTTTCAGATGAGACTGTTGACAAACGAAGGCAGCATCTCAGTACAGAGTGATGTTTTAGCATGAGCAGAGAGAAATGAGCGATATCTTAGAGCAACAAGAAAGTTTATTTCAGAAAATGGACAAAGTATTTCAGCAGGCTTAATAGTGGGATGGGGCCATGACAAAACCACTAATATCCATTACATGGATACATTACATTAATATCAATTACATGGATATTAGTGTTAGATTACTCTGTTTACTACCCCCACACGCTCCTGCCTTTTTCAGTTCATATATTTCACATATTTTAAAAAATCATGGAAAAAAGGCTTTTGATGCCACACGGCAAAGATGTTACGTAGTGCCATAGGATTATTTCCTCTAAGGCTTAATTGCTGCTGGACTGTGAAATCCTCGAGCTCAGTTGATCTAGAACTCCTAAGACCAGTGTTATATAGTGAAACTGGCCATTTTTAGTTTTTAGGTACTTGGGTGCCAACTCTGACTTTTTGAAATGCACGTGCTTTACACTGTGTGAAAACCAGGCTGCTTTAAGACATACTCAATTTTGAAATAACTATTTTTTTAGTATTTTGTTATGTTTAAAGCTGTGCTTAACTTTTTTTTTCAGTGCATGCTTCAAAATTAATGGCTCAATGTTATGTTAACACATTTTGATTACAGATTTTCCAGCAAAGTAACTTGTATGAATAAAAAGGGGAGGCGCATGATTTTCTGACCACAAAACAGAGCAGTGCTGGGACTTTAGAGAGCACAGAGATGTTGTGTGTACATCCCACAAGCAGGCCCTCCCCATCCTTTCTAGGTGTTTCTGTGTACTTCATGCTGCCACCCTGAGATTTATTCAGAGCCTTCTCTCAGAAGGATGTTCTTCTAAACTGTTTGTGTATGACAAGTAGTCTGATATCCTCATGAAGTATTCTGTTCATTTATTCATTGTCCTGCTCAAGGATCTCGGCACTGACTTCATATATTTACACTTCTGATGTCCCAACAGTATGTGTTTAATAATGTGTAAGCTTTAGCATTGACTCACTTGTAACACAAAATACTACTTGAGAGCAGGAAGAGTACAAGTAGGATTAATATTGTGTGGGTACAAAGTCGTGGTGTGATTTAAATTTTTTTTAAAAGGGCATTTAATGCAGACTGAATCATTTTTCAGTTATTTGAAAGGGCATGGGAAGAAATCAAAATTGAAGTACTGCAGTAGACCCTAATTTATTAGTCAAGTGGAAGGGAAAAGATCTTATCTAGTGAGGCCGCAAAAGATTACACTGCATCTTGTTCACTGACGGGAAGTGATCTTTCTTAAACAGAAATTCCAAAGAAAGGTTGAAGACAGGCCAGAAGGCTACTCAAGTCTGAAGCTCCTTCACCCACAGTGACTAATTACATATTCTGTAAATGATTTACCCACTTTAATGTCTTCTTAAGTTCCACTATCGTGAAGCTAATCACTTTTAAAAAAGGAAAAGTGAATAAATGCTTTTGCTACCAACAGTCTTTTCTCCCTTGTGGGTGATAAATGTTGATCTTCCCAAATATGTGCGTGCATGTACCTATATGTGTGCACACGCATATTTGGTTATCTGTTTGTGGAAAACACCATCTTATTTTTATATTTTGCATTACTTGGAAGCCTATTAATCAATTAGCAGCTTGTAAATTGCTGCTAAGTTTTTGATGGCCTCACAAGCTGTTTAAAATTCCCTCTTGTTCCATGGAGGTTCCTTTCCAGGCATGGCCACCGCCTTCCAGAAATGCTGCTTGGACAAAGGGAGAAGCCACACAGCTGGGAATCACAGAACAACAGCCTCCTGAATTTTTGACTCGCACTCTGAAGGGGGAGAGATGGTTATCTTTTTCAGGGAAATCCATTACTGAATTTTGCATTTATCAACATGGACTCCTTTTGGAACTACGGGGCTTGTTTCTAGGAAAAATATTTTGATAGTCTGTCTCAAGGTTTAACTCTCAATGTTTAACTCTGTCAATCTCAATTCCCGCCTTCATCTTTTTCATAACTTCCTACAGCATAGAAAATTCCTATTCTATTTCCCAGATCTCTGTTTTCAATTTCAGATATTTGTAGGCTATTATGCCCTCTCACAACTGAAAGCTCCTCATGCTATTCATCAGTGTTGGTCTTTTTTTTTCTGCCGAAATTCTGCTTTCAACTCAGTACAAAAGTACTGAGAAAGGGCTGTAAGTCGCTCTAGAATAAAGTAGAAGAGCAAAAAACATGTATGTATTACAGTCTTAAGCTAAAATTGTCATGTTTTTATGATTAGCCTTCAGAAATGTAGAAAAATGTGACTAATTAATGTTTTGGTGTGTATCCTGGACTTTAGGAATAATAACCAGTGAAAAGGGATCTGCCGTCTTTCCTGAATTTCAAAGTTGTGTGAAATTTGCCAGTTGGTCTGGATTTTCCTTGGGAATGATACTAAATATGGAAGTTATATTATAGCATTTTCAAAATGAAAAATGTAGTATGTTTTCATGACAGAATGAAAAGTTGTTAATTACTGTGGAAGCACACATTGTCCATTTATTTCTGGCAAGTATTATCTGAGTAGCTCAGGAGCCTCATATGGTTAAGGAAAATTGTGATTTAATCTTACACATAAGCATGTTGTCTTCAGTGGAATTAAAACACTGAAGGCTGTATCCTGCCTGAATAGGGACAGCCTTTTGAATGGGAAATTAATAGATGGCATCATGAATTCGGTTTTAAACAAAGTAAATAACCTCATGCAACTGGAATATTCTGCCCCAGGCTTCGATTTCGTCCTCTTTTGCTCACCGTGCTAAGTTTCTGGTGTGACTTCTTCATTGATGGTAATGCATCAAATCTATTCATGGCAATGTATCAGGTCTGTTTGAGTTGTACAGATAAAGTTTGACTGCATTGTCTCTATTTTTTCCAAAGAAACTCATGCCCCGATCATCTAAATTGTGACTCATGCAATAAGTTATCCGAGATGCTTGGGGCAGACATGAGAAGTGCAAATATACTTGTTGTTTGTGTGCTCTACGCTGGGTTCATCATAAATTGCAAGTTGGGATAATTTTTCTCTTTGCCAAACTGCAGACAGGAGATGTAAAACTAACCAGTCATTTTGCAGTGATAAAAAAGGAAATGTTTTTTATGTTATACCTTGTTAGAAGATAGATATATGAAGGATGCTCAGTGTTGCAAAAATGATGTTTATAGTAGGTTTTCTTTTTTTTCTTTTTCTTTTATGTATGTTTTTCATTATGCTTTGGTCATTTTTCTTTGACCATAGCTTATTTTAGGATGCTTCACCTTTAACGGGTGTCCACCTTCCTCCTAATTGAGTAATATTGTCACATTTGGCACTTTGTTTCTTTGACCAGAGTATTCTATTGTAAGTTGTGGTTGGGTTTTGGACTCCTCAGCTCTAAGAGAAATCCATTTTGTGCACCAGCGTGCCATCAAACACAAAGTGACATTGAGATTCCCTGTTTTCCACCAAACAGACAGCGTATAGCTTTGTCAAAACAGCAGGCCATGCAAGGTTTGACAGCACTGAATGCCTTCAGCAAAATCATTTGGCTTGTAGCAGATACATAACTGATAAATAGGATGATGAGTTGATCCAAAAATCCCAATTTGCATACACTGCATGAAATACACTTTTGATGTACTGCATACATCTATATTTGTGTCAAGGCTGATTTGCAAAGGCATTTTATGAAGATGCTTTAGAGTGATGAGGCTTTGTTTATATTCCTCTCATTGCATTGATTGAATTTCTGTTGTATTTCTCTTTAATAAAAGTTTGCTGTGTTTTCATGCATACCTGGGGATAAAGCTAATGCTTAAAACGCTTTGCTAGTTTTTTTTATAGAAGTTGCTAAGTGCTTTTTGAATGGCCAAGTATTTTTGAAAACTACTTTTTAAAGGAGAGAGACAGAGGTGTATAGATGGATATGTGTGTATTTATTTAGAAACGTCATAGCTAGTTTAATCGGCTTTACTGACTTTTCACACTTGCATTTGTTGTTTTTTCTTTAAATCCTTGATCAGAGATTGACATTGAGCGTTGTGTTCGTGAGTCAATCAACCTGTTTCGCTGGACCCCAAAGAGTGCTACGTACAGGCAATATGCACAGCCTCCTCGACAAGCTGGCGAGAGCAACGGCACGAGAAGTTCAATGTCCTGCTTTTCAGCAGATTATCAGGAAGCACCTAGAAGCGACCTGGTAAGTGCCCTGGCACATGGAGGGGGAAGACAAATGATACACAGGCATGCACTATTGTCCATTCTTGCATTGTTTTAATGCAAAGCTTTATTTATTGCGTACATTTGTTTCTTTGGTGTAGCTCAGAGAACTCTAAATCCTCAAGGCCTCAGAGAACTCTAAATCCTATTGTCAAAGTAGTCGTGAGTGATAATAATTGTACCTAGCTTATGGTGATATTTTAAAATTTTAAAGTTTAAAATAGTGGGATATGTCCCTGCCTAAGTAGGTAAGAGGAGGTAGAAAGATAAATGGATCTTTTTAGTTATATAGCTGCAATGTTGGTTGTTGAAATACCAGCTGATGAGTTTATTGTTGATCTTGTTTTAAAATCTAAAACGATGCTATTAGTCTCTTTCTTGCATCTATAGGATTCACATGAGAATTGCAATGGGTAGGCAGATTTCAAACTGCTGTAGAGGAGAATTGCTATTGCCATTCGGTTAGGGTACTCCAACTCAGTGCAAGTTTGAGGAGTCATATTAATGCCAATATTGTGTGTGTGTGTGTGTTTTGAGGGAGATTTTTTTGGTGAATTTTTGTTTGGTTTTTGTTCTTTTTTTAATCAATGTCACAATTTTACTTTTGTCTTACAGTTTCGTAGCAAAGGCCCTTGCATCCGCTAATATGTTGTTGATCTGGACAGTAGAGCCATCCTGTAGCTGGCTTTTTACCTTCCTTGCACTGCGAAGTGGTTACTTTCAGCCACGTTCAAGTTAGTTGCTCTAGGACCTTCTTAGTTATGTACAAATTTTCCAGCTCTTTTGATAGTCTGTGCCACCCCATCACAGTTTAATGAGGTGGGGCAGGGCGAAGAGGCTTTTCTTTTTTTGTTGTTGTTGTTTTGTTCTGTTTAGTGCAGTAAGAAAATACCCACCAAACTTCAGTCCCTGGTAGTTATGTTGTCACTGCAAAGCACAGGAGTTTGACACATTCATCACACACACTTGCTTCTTAACTACTGCACGGTGTTAGAGCCTGTGCCATGGTATTAATTCTGAGGAAGAATCAAACGCAGTTAATGAGGTTTAACTGCTCTGAAATGTAGTTCTTTATTCCCTGTATTTTTTTCCTGAGCAGGAAGTAGAAAGTTTTTTTTTGGTCATGTGGGATTTTTTGTTGTTTTTTTGTTAAACTACACTGCTTTGAACTTAAGTTTCTTTGATGTACATGCCAATAAAATTATTTCTTTTTGTGCTGGATCTCTGCCTCTCTCCGCTCCTGCTCTTCCAGCTCTGTGGTGTTCTTCGTTGCCACAACAGACCACTATCCAGGTCATACCTGCAGAACTACAAACAGGCTTTGTCTCAGGAGAGAAACAATAAAAGAACAGTTTTCCAGTGAGAACTGGAATTTTTAGGAAAAACTTCTCAGAAAGAGCAGTCAGGCATTGGAGCAGGTTGCCCAGGGAAGTGGTGGAGTCACCGTCCCTGGAGGTGTTTAAAGACAGGGTAGATGTGGTGCTTAGGGACATGGTTTAGTGAGCAATATTCATGGCAGGGGGACAGTTGGACCAGATGATCTTGGAAGTCATTTCCAACCTTAATGGTTCTGTGATTGATTGAAAGAACTGGGTAACAGGAAGGTGATTCAGGTAGCTCTGGCTGTTTTTTCCGTCTTGGCATGCCAGGTTAAAGGGTATGGCTCAAGCAGTTTTGAGAGGCAGTATGTTAGTTACATCTGCATTTGCCTTAGCAAAGAAAAGCTGGTGAACAAGAATATATCTGCATAGCTATTCAGTTCAGGAAAAAATATCCCTTTGTCTTCCTATTAAAATCTGATGATTGTTTTTTGTCAGCTATACCGTCTGAAGGGTGCTGGTGATTTGAAGTGATTCTGTTCCATCCTCTCAGCAGTATAAATCTAGTCAGTCTTTATATAAATAAAATTAAATGGTATTTTTTTCTTCCATGTTCTCCTACAATCAAAATTCATTCATTACTACATTACAGTAGTAGGGGAAGAATATATATATATACCTGTCCTATCTATTTGGCCGTCTGCATTAGATTTTAGGCTTCAGATCTGTTTTTCTCAACTACTAAGAAACTAAGCTCTGTATTGTCACTTCAGTGTATCTGAATACTTAAGTAGTCCTTAAACCTGAGTATGATATTCAGTCATCATCTTTTTTTTTTTTTTTAACTGTATTTTTTTAATATTACCGTATTTTCTGTAAGCCTTGGGCACAAATCCAGGACTCCAAGAGCTAGACCTGCAAATGCAGAACTAAAGGAAACTAAAGAGTTTATAGGATTTAAGAAATAATAGGTAGGAGTACAAAGGCAACTGGGAAGAAAAATGAAATGACACAAGAATACTGGTGGTTGTCATACAGGAATTTCAGCAAATACGACTGCTGTGCTGGTCTACAGATGCATAGAGAAGCTTTCTGAAGGAGCCAAGGACTGCAAATTCATAGAATAATTCTGATAGGAGGTCATCTGGTACAAATTCTTTCAGAAAACAGACAAAACCCTGAATTCAGATGAGCTTGCCAGGGGCTTTGTCCTGTCAGATCATGAAAACTTCCAAGGAAAGTGATTATGCAGTCTCTTTTTGCAGCCTACTCCAATGCTTGACAGTGAAAATGTTTTCATGTATGTGCTAGCTTTTCTTAATGGTATGACAAGAGTAAACAGCCAAGTTTCCTCAGTCCTGAGGATGTGCTCATGCTTTTCTGTGTCCAGGCAAGAGTAAAGAGGCTTGGAAGCAGCAAGGAGGGATAAGGGAGAGAGCAACAACGATGTGCTGAATTAGTAAATAGAACAAAGATTTGTAATTGTAGCAGAGAAAAAAAATCTATTGTTTTGGGTCAAGCAAAGTTTCTTCCATTTCCTGAGAAATGTGTTGGGTCTTTTTTTTCGGTAGTAATTTTATTTTCATACCAAAAATATGTTTGTTTATAATGCCAGTAACTAGGCTCATCCATCCCATGGTTTCCGAGAAATTAAGCTAATGTTTTTTCTATTTCATGGAGGAAAAAAAAATAAATACCACAACTTCTATTGCCTTCTCTTTATTTTCTGTTTCTTTCTGCTTAACAGTAAAACACTTCTGATTCACTGCCACGTAACTGATGGTTTAACTTCTTTTGAAGCTCAGGGGTGTTGGATCTACTGTAGTTGTGTGGGTTTTTTAGCTCTTTTTATGGAGGAGGACCCTGTGATTTATACAGAAAATTGTGAATATACTCAGTTGTTTTTTTCTGTAGGAAAGAGAAAAGTCATCTCATGGAGACTGGCAAGGAAGCAGATTCATATGTGAAGTTCTAGTGTACAAATGTGTTTCCTCTCATGTGCTGGACTTGTGTGTCAGATTTTGAAACATATATGTTAGGGTATTGTTGGGGGCCACAGTCCAAGCTTCTAAAATCCCATGTAGGGTGAGCCACTAATGAGGCACCTGTCACTTGTAACCACTTCTGCACTTTTAGATATTTGTCTTAGCAAGATGACACTTCATCATAGAATCACGGAATGATTTGGGTTGGAAGGGACCTTAAAGATGATCCAGTTCCAACCCCCTGCCATGGGCAGGGACATCTCCCACTTCTCATGGATTTGAGCAACATTGCGAAGAAAAATTTGAAATTGTTGTTAAAATACTGTTTATGCACAAAGGTGGTTTTTTTTTGTCTTTGTTTTTTAACCTTAATCCCAGAATTGTCTGTTTCTTCAGTCGTGTTCTCTGCTAGTGTTTGCTGCCATTGGAAAACTTTTTTCCACTTGAAAGCAGTGGGAACTGAGTTCAGTCTTCAGTACATACTGCAGTTTTTCTAAAACTCCATTGTGTCCTTGCTGGTCAGTTTAGCTCTTGAAAACATACTTTTTTGTTTCCCTACCTATTTACCTGGTTCACGTGGAATAAGCACTACATGCTACACTTGTATCTCCAGTTTTATCTTTGTGGATCACATCTGTATTTAAGGCTGGGAAGAGTAGGAAACAATTCCTTTGAAAACAGAGTTGTGGGTTTGCTTCTCAAGGTAATTTATGACTTCTTAAAACATCAAGTGTTTAGTGTATTTAATTCTAAACACCATCTGTCTCCTACTCCCATATTTGTATTTTCTTTCTAAGCTGTTTCAGTTTGTTCCTTAAGTGCTTTTTATTGGCTACTCAAATATTTGTGTATATCTGCATGTTACAGTGCTTTGGTTAATAATAACAGGAGAAGTATTTGCCCCTGGGTGAGCACTTTTCATCCTAAATCAGCAGCCAGTAGAACAAACTGTTTTGACTTTTTATTATTAGCATTGATTAGTTTTCATTTTAGTGACATCTATTTGCAACTTCATAAATAGGCTCGGGTGCTCTCCTCCCTCCCAGCCTTGTGTGTTGCTTAATCTTTTACTCTTTCAGCCAGTAAGCATATTTCTGCTGAGATAAAATCTCAAGGAGGAAATAGTTTCAGAGAGAACGAATGTACATCTTAAGTGAATTAGCATGTGTATTTTAAGACAGATAGAAAGTCCAAAATAAGAATTAAAAAACCCTTTGCATTCACCGCTGAATTTTAATAGTAGGTTACTCAAATTTGTTTCTGACTTTTTCTTGACCAGTACACTGAATTTTTTTCTTATTTATCCTGGTGCATGAAATTTACCTTCATGCCCTAGAAGCACACAGAGTAGTGTTCTTGAAAGTCCAGGAGTCAGACACTAATACTATTTATCATGTAACAATTTTCTGTGATTCCTCCATCTCCCTTCTTACAGATATGGTAGATGTGCACACCCTCTCCAGCTATCTGTGTGCATAAAGAGGGAGCGCGTGGTGCAGTTCCTTTACCTCTGCATATACCTGCTCAGTGTGACAGATGGACTCCAGACATCCCCAGGCTGGTACAACTAGGCCTTAGTCTTTTTCTTCTACCACCCATCCTCTTTTCAAGGGTGGGAGATCCTGGTAAAATGT
Organism: Cygnus atratus; assembly: GCF_013377495.2. NCBI lineage: Eukaryota > Metazoa > Chordata > Aves > Anseriformes > Anatidae > Cygnus > Cygnus atratus. The sequence goes on from NC_066365.1 coordinate 5,497,398, forward strand.
TGGGGAATTGAAGCATTCAGATGGAGAAAAGCTACCACAGGGTTATTGATTCTTGGGCTGATTTAAATGCCCTCAGTTCAGATTTTCCTTTTTTGATGAAGCAGAAGGAGAAAAACCTTCATGGAAAGGTGACTTAATATCTTGATGAAACACTACAAACAGAAAAGCTGCTTTCTTATCAAAAGCAGTTTGAGAAGAGTTTCCTGAGGGTAATTTCTCTATGCATGTAATCAAGGACAGCTTGCATGACAGACTTCTTACAGATGGGTATTCAAGCCTATTTGCTATTGACTAAATTTGCCAAAGCTCAGTTGCTTATAATTTCCTCCAGTATGCACCTAAGATATAACTGTCCATATAAAATGGATTGGCTAGGTTTATGTTAAGTCCTTGAAGAACTGGTGTGTACAGTCCCTCTATTCCCCTAAGAGGAGCACAGTGAGTAGTGCACACCATCTCTTAGCTTCTTTGTGCAGGCTAGGAAATGTTCAAGTGCCAGGTCTGTGCTGTTCATAACAGCCATTATATATATGCTGCCTGAAGAGTCTTCTGCCATTTCCAGGTTTATTTTGTGTTCTGTTTCTATAAGAAACTTTTTTTCCTTCTTTTGTAGATCAAGACAACAGCATGTTGTTCTTCAAATTTATTTCAGGTTGTACAAAATGTTAACCAATCAAGATATGAGTTAGCTTCTAATGATATAAATTGTATATACGCGTATAAATTATAAATTTGATTATGCCTTTGATGCTTCTGTTTTTCTGACTGTATCTACCTCTGACTGTATCTACTAGCTTGAGTGAGAAACTGGGTTTATTTTTCATTTTCAACATGCTTTTGTTAAAATACACTTTTTATGTCACTCTACTTCAAGAATTATTTAATTAGGAGAGCCGTAATTAACTCATCACATTCTGGCAACTATTTTTTTGGTGGTGTTAAAAGCATCAAAACCTTCTCCGTGTATTTAGCTTTTCAAAAAAATTTTGGAATGCATAAGCCAGACAGGCTGCAACCAAAATAGGGAGCGTCAGTGTAAGGAGTCTTCTGCTTCCAGTGCTTTGGTTTTGCAGATTAGCTTAACTGAAGGAAGCCTTGTAGCACTTTTTTTTTTCTCTGTTTGGTTTTAGAAACATGAATGTATTTTATTGTGCTTTAGGACTTTTTCCAATAGCAGATAAGGCATTACATCAATTAGCAAAGTAAATAAATAAGAAATATATTGACTTAAGAAATAAGTGATGGTAAATGTTAATTTTAGAGTCTCTAATGAATGTTTTAGTTGTTTATTCAAGTTATAAATAGCAATCATTTTAATTGAATATAAGCTGATTGTAGCAAATGTGCTGTGTTTGTAGCTGAGGCAGAATCAGTGTGTTTATGATAATCTAAATATTATTTAGATGACTTTAATAGTTTCTTAGATGCTTATTTAGGTCACATTCAATTATTGCAAACATATTTTGTACAGACTTTGGGTTTTGAGTCTCATTGGGTTGTGTTTGTCTGCTGTGAATATAAATGGGGCAGTAAGGGCAGGCAGAGCACGCTCTGCAGCCTTAGCATCAGGTTCTGGGTTCACTGGTTGCCCATCCCCTTCTTCCTCACAATCCTTCACCATTACACACACTTTGAAGTTGAAAGCTGGGTGCATTTGACCTTTTTAACCTCTCATAATTGGGATTCCGTGATTGATTAACAAACTTTTTTCTTTAGCAATTATACCTGTAAAAAACAAATAATGGTAAACAGCCAGATCTCTCCCTTTGCATCTTGTGGGCAAGTTCTTTATACTTAACATCATTATTGTGTCATGTTTTTCAAATCATTGTTTTAAAATCAGATTTTGGATATGATAACTGTTAATGAAATATTAGGTGTGTTTTGTGGTTTTCTTTAGCGTTGTCATGTTACTACTTAAATTTGTAAGCAGATGCCGCTGTATGGCAGAATTAAGAGTACGGCAACTATTGTCAGCATCCTTTAGAGTGTGGAAGTTACTGAATTGAGAGAGTTGTTAAAGGATTGGACCCATAATAAAGCAGTGAACAGAACAGTGCAAAAGAGTCAGGTTTGCTACTGATGGTAAAGAGTTTGGATTTGAGCCAACTCCGTGTCCTCTTCTGTGCTCAATTGCAGCCCCTGTGGAGCGTATCCTGTGAAAAGACATTGCCTGAGACACATGTGGTAGCACTGGCAATGTAGTCTGTGGTCAGTCCTTGCCAAAATAAATTATTGGAATATCAAAAAAAGAGGAATGGAGGAAGACCAGAATTTCCAGAGTCTCTCTGGCCAATGTTACCTCTGCCCATCTATGCTCAACACTCAGCTGTAGCTGGCACTTCCCAAAGTGGCACTGTGATTTTTACCTGTGCTTTGTCCGCCAGCCAATTTTCTTCACTGATTATTGGTGGGTGATCTCTGTGCTGTGTCGACTGGCATGGCTCCGTTCTTGAAAATTTGGCCTTGTGCAAACGTTTCTTTCTACAAGTACAGCTGGAGCAAAACCTTGGATTATGACTAGTTTTCAGCAAGGAGGAATTCTTTGTTTTGTCTCACTGAAGAGTAGTAATAGTAAACTGTTTTAAACACTTCCTCTTTTTTTTTTATTTAAATACACATCCCTTGCTTGAAGAATATTAGGAAGCAGTTACACAAATCGCTGTTTTAATAACTTCACTGCTAATTATTTGTCAGGTTTCTAACAATATGAGGTAAGCTGACATTTTCTGAAGGATACTTTAGAATTTTCCCCTGAGAAATGCGTAAGGAGTCAGCTTGCAAGTTCCGAAGGAGAAAATGATTTCAGGCTGTAATTGTCCTGAATTGCAAGCTGCCTGTCTGAAGACATAGTTGTAACTTCTTTTTCTTTTTACAAAGTTTAGCATTCACCCTGGTTACCTTGGAGAGGAAGGATTCTAGTGGAAGTAAGTCCATTTGGCAACCAGTATAAATACTTGGTGCAGTTTCCTGGGTAGCAGTTTTACTTCATACTTTGTTAAATAATCCATATTTTATAAATAGCAGCCTGTGCTTTTTGCAGTGCAGCATGCAAGTGAATTAATTTTAGGAGAAAAGTAGCTTTTAGAGTAAAGCCACTGAGTGTGCTAAAAACATGCTTTAGGACCAACATTGTTCTTAAAAGCTTGGTGCTTTATTTGGCTTCTGATAAGCTGATAATGCGAAGAGAAATAGTCCACTTGATACAACTTCGTTGCGTTTGTGTGCTTGCAGCATTAGAAGGCAATGGAGTTTGGGAGAAGCTTTTGAAGCCAGGTTTTGGAGGAGAAGTAAAGTGAAGGATTTTTTTTTATTTTTTTTTCCCACACAAACACACTGAAATGCACAGGCATAGCTACCTCCTGCTGGTCACAGCAGCACTAATTCCATCTTGCACTAAATTCTGCGTATGCCGTATATCAGTGCTGTGAAAAGTGATGTCTTAGACCAAGCTGCTGTGTAACAGTGCTATTGAGAAAGTGTAGTAAAAAGGAATCTTCTGGATATGGGGACCAAGTGCATTATGTGGGAGATATATGCATTTACAGCTATCAAAGGCCTAAGATTTGATTTTATTATTTTTTTTTCCTCTACTCCCCAGGTCTCTCCTACCCTATTTTTTTTTTCTTCTCTAAATGTCCCAGAGCTGTGCTGCCTTTGTTAATACTCATTCAGAAAGTCTTGGATAAAAAGCAACTACAGCTAAATCCCAAAAAAGATGCATTTTCTAAATTGAAAGTCCCTGACCCCGAGTGACATATGTAGTCATGTTGTAAAGAAGAAGGAATTTCTCTTCCAGTTACAGTTTGCATTAAGGTGTTACATTAAATTCCCGCTGCTTTTGTTTTAAAAGAGGGCAAGGTTGTATCTGGCAGTTGGTATTCTTTAGATTCTGCAATTTTATTTATTTTTTCCTCAGAGTATTACAATTTCTTGTCAAGGAGGCAGTAGTTATCGAGCAAACTGGATGCACTGATGGAAAGCGGGGAAGGCAGGCAAGATTGTTCTTGCTGCTTCTAGTTTTATTTCGTATTGAAGATTCTTGTGGGTGTTCTCAGGCACAACTGGATTACAGCTCAGCTCTGTAATTTAAAGGGGTTTCCTGCAGTGGTGAGAAGAGTTTACCTGTTTTATCATATCAGAGGCTATCATAAATGAGACCTTGCTGCACGTCTGCCTAGCTGCATGCAGGGAATAACTTGTCTTTTTGCTCTGCTGACTCAGCTGAGTCACTCAATTGCGTTATTCCAGGGAGACAGGGAGAGGTTTCCATAATAATCAGGCAATTAGGCTACTTAGGCAAGCAGAACCCACTTGCATGATATTTTTGTAGACTGCCTGCGACTGTGTATAGAGACATCTGGAGTAAGCTTACAAGTAAAAATTGGTCAACCACAGCAGTTTGCGCCCTCCTTCATCTTCTTTGGCCTCTCTTCTCCTCTCCTTTCTGCAGCATCACCTCAAGCAAAGGGGGAGAGGAGATGTGAGGTGTGATGTGTGGCTGGGCTGCAAGGTGGGTTGTGGCTTCCTAAAAATGCCCTTTGCAGTGCAGAATGCTGCAGATTGAACTGTCCACAGAACAGCACCGCTGGAAGCACGCACCTTGGTAATTTTTGGCTGCAGCTCTTTGTGGTACTGGCATGGGTGCCGGGAGTGTGGTGGGCCAGAGGTGTGTGGTCTGGACAGGGGAGCCCTGCAGGAAGGGGAGGACAAGTGCTGCTTCCAGACCCAGGAATGGGGGCAGACTTAGTGATTGGGAAGTAGAGGGAGATGGGGAGCATAGACAAGGGTAGGATGTTGGTATCTTGACTTGGAAATCTGAAGAGCTGAGTATGATGGCAAGGGAAGACTGAATTCAAGGCATAACAAGGAATTTGCAAGTGAGGTTGTGTAGAAAACAGTAACACTACAGTGTCTCCAAAATTTTAGAGAACAGTTCCTAATATCTGGAAGTTTGGCTGCTCCTCCTTTTATAAGTAGTCCTGACTGAAAATCAAAATCTGTGTTACTCCTTGCTAATAATGATCATAAAAATGGCGTTGGTTGTGGGGCTGAGGGAGTGGAAAATCAAACCTTTTTGGTTTTTATTATTATTGTTGTTGTTATAATATTTCCATGACTGTATAGGCCTCTTTCTGCCAGTAACAGTGGCTCTATGCATTATTCTTTCTCACTGGGTGCAGGAGTAAAATAGTTTTTGCTATCGGGCCATCAGAATTCAAGGGAACAATGGGACTCAGTCTGTTTGTTTGAAAACAAACAAACAAAAATATCCACCAAAAATAAACGTGCAAAGGACAGAAATCCTAGGGGATTAAGTACTGCCTTCATCTACTCAATTACAAAGGATGTAAAGAAAAACATTTGCATGGAAAATGCTAAGTAGAAACTCACTAGCCATGATTGGTTTCATAAAACCTTTTAAATTATGTGACTAAAATCCATAGTGTTCTTCCCTGATCTTGTTTTCAGATGCTTCCTGAAAACTGTCTTTTCCTGTCATGAAAACTGTTTTTGATTTTAAATTGGAGTGACAACTTTGCCTGCCTGCCTGGCAAGGTGGCTATGGATATATCCTGAAGTGTCCAATTCTTGCTTATTCTCCATCTTCTTTCTACCTGTTTTCATCTGACTGCTATGTTCTGATTTATATAAAATAGTGTTACTCTATACGAATATATTTGCCCCCAAGCTTCTTTAGGACCATGACCTTGAATATTATGTTTACATGGAAATCACTTTAACATTACCTAAGCCTTCTTCCATTACTGATACTTAAAACCAAGCACAAAAGCAACACCTTTGCTGCAGACTGATGTGATGTTTGATTCAGAGTTGCATCTGTTTGTAGTTGCTGTGTGAATCTGCATTCGTCTGGTTTTGTTCCATCAATTCTTCAGATACCTTTTAAAACTTTTCTTCTAAGCTGGTTTGAAAACGTTATTTACTACTTATTCCCAGTTGTACATGCATACACTGATTTCAGAAGCAAAATGTTACGTTCCAGAAACATTCAATGACATTGTCCATGAAGAATGTTTCCTTATGAAGAACTTGGGAACTATGAAAAGAATATTTTGCTTGAACACCAGATTTTAATCATACTGACTTTCAGGCTGAAGTTCCTTCTGTATTAGATTTGTTGCAGCAAGCTATGCCAACTTCAAAGACAAAAGCACAGGAGCCCTGCTTCTATTTAGATAAAGCTATCCTTTCCATGGATAAAAAGTTGCTTTATAGCTCCTGTGTTTATCAGATGGGACTGTTAAGTTCAAGTTCAGCAGAAGTAAAGATACTTGCTTATTTTCTCCAAAGTGTGTATCTTCATTTAATAGCAAGGGTGAAATGTCTGTAAGAGATTACAGGCTAATGAAAAAATAGATAGGAGCTATGATTGCACCAGCCACATGTCCTGGAGTGCTTTAATCTTTTTGAAGCTTGACTTCTGATTTGAGAATGTGTAAGCAGCTTTAGTTATAATATTAAAAAAAAAAATTAATTCATAATGCCTATTTCTTCTTCTTAAGAGCAGTAAGTGCACATGGCTTAGCAATTCCCAGGCCTATTTAAAAACTAATGAGGTGAGTAGAGTAAATTCTTTACTTTGCAAGTACTTAGGGGTGTTGTCAGGGAAACTTCTGGGAGATAACGAGACCTCAAACTTTGGTTGAAGTGCTCTTTTCCCTGTATCATGCTGGTCTCCTCTGAGGAACAGCTTCGTATACCTGACTAGTCTAAAGTAAGATTCACCCCCAAAGGTAAGATATGCTGAAGTAAGTCTCTGTGTGTCAGCCACCTTCTCTTGCACCTCCTCTTAAATGTTTGGCTGGGCTAAAGCAAAGAGGGTAATCCCTGAGGTAAGGTAGGCCACAGCTTGAACACCGATGTGGAGAAGAGCAGGGAAGGTGTGAAAAGTTCAGAAGAACCCACAAAGTTTGGGTGGTTAGGGGCTGAGACAGCCTCAAGTCCAGTGCCAAACTGCAGGTGTACATAGCAGGATGGTGGTATGACGAGGAGGTGTGAGGAGGCCATGCAGCACTATGGGCTCAGGAGAGAGTGGCTCAAAAGTTGTGCAGAGGAAAAGGCTCTGGGGGTGCTGATCAATGCTTGCCTGAACGTGAGCTGGCAGCATGCCCAAGTGGCCAAGAAGGCCAACGGCATCCTGGCTTGTATCAGGAATAATGTAGCCAGCAGGAGCAGGGAGGTGATCGTCCCCTTGTACTCTTCTCTGGTGAGGCCACACCTTGAGTGCTGCGTTCAGCTTTGGGCCCTTCAGTACAAGAAGGACATTGAGGCCCTGGAGCGTGTCCAGAGAAGGCTACAAAACTGGTGAGGGGCCTGGAACACAAGTCCTGTGAGGAGCGGCTGAGGGAACTGGGGTTGTTTAGTCTGGAGAAGAGGAGGCTCAGGGGAGACCTCATTGCTCTCTACAACTGCCTGAAAGGAAGGTGTGGGGAGCTGGGGGTCGGCCTCTTCTCACAGATAACTAGTGATAGGATGAGAAGGAATGGCCAGGGGAGGTTTAGGTTAGAAATTAGGAGACATATCCTCTCAGAAAGAGTAGTCAGGCATTGGAAAGAGTTGCCCAGGGACGTTGTGGTGTCACGTGACACCTTGGTGTTAGCCTTGTTTAGCTTGAGCTGACTGACAGGAAGGTAGGAAAAATGTCTGATATGAAATAGAGTTGTTACAAGATACCTCAGATGAAGTCATATTTTTAAATATAATTAGGAAGTATGATCTTATAAGTGCATGCATGTATTTCACTTTGCAATTTCAAGGAAATAAATTAGTCTGATAAAACAGCTGTTACTGGAGAGAATTGATTCAGCAGTTCTCTTTCCCAGAAGTCTGTCAAGGAGCTTTAGGCTACAGCTTTGCTCAAAACTTATACAGAGATATTGTAACACAAAATAGACCGTATAGGCAGAACGGGACACCCTAGATGAGGAGGAAAAAAAAAGGCAACTAAAATTATGACAAAGACAGTTGTAAGGTTCACAGTTGAATGTTTCTCCTTATTTATGACCCAGTTAATGGGAGAAAAAAAAAAAAGCTTGTCCTAGTTATTAAAAACTTTTTCACAGTACAGATAGTGTCTGCCTGTAGAACCCTTCTTGTGACTTCACACTTTGTAAACAGGGGGAAAATGTTTTTGTGTTATCATAAGGGAGTTTTTTTTGACAATTTTGCTTTCTGTTGTAGACTTCATAGACTTCATGCTTTCTTCATAAACTTATTATTTCCTGAGGTATTCATCCCATATGTGGAATGAGAATTGAATAAATTAAAGTAGGAAGTGGTCGTGTAGTTAGAGTCCATGACAGTGTAAATGTTTCTCCAGAAGACCCAATTCAGGTCATAACAGCCAACTTCACTGGCATAATCTGCTTACATAACTCCTGACTTGGTTACCTGAGTGTTTGTTGTTACCAGCAACCATCAGTTCCCCCTTCAAGGCTTGAATTCTTTTTGCAGTGGACTTCCTTACTTTCCTTCCTTGGTATTGCTCCACAAATGTCCTCTTGAAGCAGGAACTGTTGCTTGAGGAGGGTGTAGTGATGCCGGCTAGCTTTAGTCATCAGACAAATGAAGTGTATTTATCTAATCACTACTTTTCTACATTGCTAACTTTCTTGGATGTTGAAAACTTGTCTGATGCGACTTTTCTAGACATGGACTGTTGAATTCATTTGACAAGTCTGAAGTTTGTCAGAAGACTTTGACTGTGTTCCTCTTCCTCCTCCCCTTTGATCCAACTCTTTTTAATGGACTCCTCCTGGGGAAATGCAGATGCTCAGGTGCAGATGCACCCTGGCAGGTGGGATTCTACAGCAACTGGGAGGTGGCTGTGTCCTCTGTCACGCTTGTATTTTTGTTGAAACAGGTCTCCCTTGGGTGTTGGTCTATTCTGTTGAAATACGTAATACGTTATCTAGAAACTCAAGCATCTTTCTGATTATAAAGCATTGTGACCTCAATTATCCTGAACTTGGGAGGACGTTAGGTGCTGAGACTAGCAATTTGGAAGTTCCTGTGTTTTAAATATGTTTGTATACAACAGAAAAGCCAGTTTGGTGGGCTGATACATTCCCTGAAGCATACCTAAAGATTCTGTCTGTAATTTTGAGTACATTTTGATAATCTGTGTTACAGTAAAGGTGTCTATAACTGCACAAGGAGCGTCTAGGAAGTCTTTTGCTGGGACATACCTCAGAAAAATGTGTACGCCTATGTTCTCCTTAGTATGTTCATGGCCTTCTTCTCTAGAGTTGGAATAGTCCTCAGATTAAATGTGAAATTAATATTGTTTAGAACTGGAAGAAAAAAAAAAGCCAGAGCTAATAAGTTAGTTAAGCTACTGCTAATTAGTAATGCCTGTTTCCCTCAGCACATTACTCTTTTTCTCTTGAAATTTTTTATGTATACATAGTTTCTTGAATCTGTGTGACTGCTGCAATCTAAAACTAGGTGACATGGAATTGTTTTTTCAAAGGAGAAAATTTGGTACTGTGGTACCAGGATATATTTTGAGTGTGCTGTATGTACTCATTCTCAAAAGTAACATTATATTTGTAATTTCTCACCGTAACATTATATTTGAGGCTGTCCTTTTTTATTTTTTTTTTGGCTTTCCATAGTCGATCTCTGTATGCCTGTGCTCATGTTCTGAACAACCATGGAGTGTATGAACAGATCTTTATGATGAAATGATTGGCTATTTCGTTTGTCGTCTTCCTCAAGAATAAGACGATACGGTCTGAAGGTCTTTCAGAAGGTGCTCCCTGTAACATATCCTAGCTATTCTGTTTGTTCCTGTCTGTTGACAAGCCAGAAAAACTCACTGGGAACAGCTGTAGACTTGGTTATAAACAACTTTTGCCTCTGTTTGACCTTCTGCACAATAGGAGCTTTTAACAGTTGCACAAGACAAACCAGTGGTGTTGTAAGATGACAAAGCTCTATAAGCCTATCTTTGATGTACCTAACTCTGGGAGTAAGTTGAGTTCCATAATGTTTTTTTGTATACATAGCCAACGTGTTAACTCTGTATCTGCTGGATTAAAGCATAATGAAAATAAGCTGCTTTAAAATTTACCTGTGATTTTTCAGATTGAGGCAATGGTGATAACAGAAAATAAAATCTTCCTGCAGAAGACTATAAATAAGTGCAATTTATTAACTCCTTAACACCATGGCGCATGCTGATGTATTTTTAATTGCATAGTGTATGAAAGTTTTCAAAACTTGCACTTCCAACAGTTAATGAAGGATCTTCTAGTTCTTTTGGATGCAAGTGTAGTTGTAATGGCACGTAGTTTCAGCATGTAAAACAACCTGAAGGAAGGACAAAAAGTTTCTTCAAACACTTTACAATGTGGTCATCACAAGATGTATTTTTTCTGTTGCGGTTCAGAGTTTTGTATGTGATGGCAGTTATTAAAGTACAGGATATCTACATTCTTTATTATTTACAAAAATAAGGGGGATAATATTTTTTTTGCTTTATTTAGAAGTGTGTGAGCTTTTAAGAACATGAATTGAGGAAAGCACTGCAGAAATGTTACTGCTTAGGAATATTTCTGAGATAATTCACAATGAAGGTTCTCTTATGAAAAACAATTTAAGTATTATTAAAGTAGTTGTTGGAATATTACCGGGTGTGATACCCTACTAAAGAAAAAGGAACAGATTTTTTGCTTTATGATATTTTGTTGTTTCTTCAAGTTTGGTTTTATTTAAAAGTAACTCTATATGTTTTAAACAGGGGAAATTCCATGGTATTTGAAAATATACAGTGAAAGATTTAGGGCATTTTGCATGTCTGTCAAGACATGGAGACAGAAGGATCAAGAAGGGTTATATAGGACTATTTCTAACATTTCTGGTGTCCTGATCTTGGTCTGGTCTTTGGGCTGAAGGTTGCACCTGATGTTTAGATAGTTCTGAAGCTTACAGTGACGTTCCTGCAGTTTCTGTGCCAAGTCTCCAGGTGCTACCCTTCCTCCATTCTCTAAGCCTTAGCCATTTCAGCTTGTCTTCTCAGAGGGTGCTTCATAGCCAGTTTGCTTCACTTCTTCCGATGCTGAGAAATGTTCTGTGAGTTTTCTGAGCCCCTCAGCCTTGGTGAATTTTGCATTAACAAATCAGAAAACAGTTTGCACTGATCATTGAAGAATTTTATTTTCAAACTACTTCAGAAGAAAATAGGGCTGTATTTCTTGGATAGGCATTTTGCACTGCTCTGGAGCTTTTCTGTATGGATAGTCCAACTCTGATTACTTCAGAGTTTCTGTCTAACTGGGTTGTTATACTCTGAGGTTGTCAAATAAGTAGAGGATTCAAAGAATGCCATGTCTTTAATTATATCACCTTTAATATTATTTTTCTCCTTTTAAAGTCTAGGGATTCTATCAAGCTGGATGACCTGAAAGCAGAGGTGTCACCGCGTATTTCAGCAGAAGATCTGATTGACCTGTGTGAATTGACGGGACCTAGTCATTCCAAAACACCTGTAAAGAAAACAAAGCCTAGCAAACCAAAGCTGCTGGTGGTGGACATTCGTAACAGTGAAGAGTATCCTTCAAATTCAAGTGCTGGTCTTGCCAAATCATGCTTGCATCAATTACCTTCTCTTTGTCTGCAGGCAGTGTAATATTGGAATGGTAAAAAAAAATTGGAAGGGATGTGTCCAGGTACAGTGGAAGGACTGAAGGCTGATTTTTTTTTTTGTCATGGGGAGTCCTGGTTTGTAGAGAAGAGTACGGATGTATTTTTACCTTCACACTTGAGGCTGTGGTTGTAATGAAGCCACTTTGTACCAATAGCACAAGTGCTTTGATACCACTTGTTTTTTTTGTGATAGGTGTTGTTAGCAGACCTTCCTCACTGAACATGACCGATATTTTGGAAGTGTGGGAGACTTTCCAAGTTAGTGGAAGGGAAGTGGAGAAGAGTTGATAGGGACTGGCAAAGCACATGAGCTCCGTGGAAAGTCAGTTCTCTATAGAGTGCCTTCTCACTACTGTCAGGTAGTGTAGCCCAATGACTGTCCTAACTTGTCATCTAGTTTGCTTATAACCAGCTTAAAGATATCTTGAAGCTATATGTATATCAGGATTGCTACCCTGTCTACACCGTACTCTTCTGTTCTTTTTCAAATACATAGTACTTCGCGTGTGGAGGGATTTTTTAATTGTTTTTCTGTATTGGCATAGTTAAGGGACTGGGTTCACTTGTTTTTTGGAAGGGGGATTCCTTCTTACCGGATGTGTTTTGCCAGGAACACACATGTTCATCAACATCCATCCAAAAGTGGGAACAATTACATGTTTTTATTTAAGGTAACTCTCAATGTTCTATGGGAGTATTGAGAATATACTTGTTATTGTTTATATTTTTTAGGTACTGCTCCTTTCATAGTAGTAAAGGTGATGTAGATTGTTGCTTTTGCCAGGAGGTGTACTCTTAGTTTGCTGTGTAACAAGCTGTAATTTGTAAGGATTGAACAGTTCTCAGTAGAAAAATAATAAAAGAATCAGGAGTCTTAGTCCAACTTCTGCTTCCAAAAAAAGGAGGACCATTCATATTACTTATGTCTGGCTTCTTAAAGATCTCCAGTGACAGATTCAGCCACTGGGGAAAAAACTTTCCTGTGTCTGATAACAGACTGCATGTGTATGAGAGAAGAATAAATACTAGACAATGAAGTGAATGTCCAAGAGTTATAAGCTTCCATACTTTCTAAAAGGAAAAGTATGGTTACTGTTGAAGTTCTTAGATGGATCATATTATTTCCCTCTAATGGTGAATCAATGCCAAATATTTGGGCTAAAATATATAGTAAAAACTTAAATACAATTTTTACTGTGTAAATAGGTGTAAATATATTATTTACATAATAAAGAGAATAGTATAACTTGATTATTCTAGATAAAAACTGTTATTTTCAGGGAGTTGTAACTTTATTATAAGCCATACTTGAACCTGTAATGTGGTCTGCTGCATAGATAAAAACAAAGTGGTCAAAGGAATACAAAAAAAAGTTTTGGTTTTTTTTTCTTTTGTTTGCATGTAATTATTTCATTCGTTAGTTAAGGTTTCTAATTAAGTAGAATGTCATTAATCTGACTCTATTTTCTAGACTTCTGTGGCCTATTTTTCTTCCGGAATTAGCCTGTTGAAAATGTGGTTCTCCTGTTTTTTTGTTCTTTTTGAGGCTGTGTTCCAAGAGATCATTTCTCTATCAAGAGAAAACAAGTTTAAAAGAGAAAGCCCTGGAATTAAAAGCTCTAAAAGGTTATTGCTACTGTATAAAAAGCTTTGATACTACTGAGTTAAATAATGTTTTTATTACAACATGCATCATTGTGGTGTTAATTATTTAAGCTGCTTACTAGAAATCATCGAGGAGAAAGCAGGTGGAAAGCAAGTAATATAAAATGCCTAGACTATAATCATTGCACTGAAAGACTATTATCTGTGTACAGTAATGGATTTATTTGTATTACAATCAAGATCAAAGACAAGGTGCTTGTTTAAGTGTTTCTGTAGCCTTCCTAATAGCTTGATAATAGGTTTTACTCTACTGTTGTACTAATCCTATTCTATTCATGTGTAGTAGATTCAAAATTTCAATTATTTGAAAATCATTTGACTGCTGTGAAGTGGTTTTGTGAGGTAATTTTTCGTATTACAAAACTTTAATCAGTCTTTCACTTTATATTTCGTGAATGAGGAGGCATGCTGGAGAGAGAAAATCTCTGTAGTTCAAACAGCACATTTTAATCACTGCCGCTGTTGTTTCAGCATGGTTGGAGTCTGTGGTGGTAGAGTAAGATGTGATTCAGTGCAGAAAGACCTACTTCCTTCTGCTTGTAACCTGCCTTTTAAGTATTGGGTGGACTTGAATCTTCCAGGTGTTAGGAGGTAGGGAATGTCATTTTAGAAACATCAGCCTGGTCGGTAATAAAATTACCCCACAAACGATTTATTTTTTATGTCAGTTGTAGAAGAAACTTACAGTGTATAGAATACTATTAAACTGGCATCAATTCTGAATATACATAGGAAACCATAGGAATAATGTGTTCACTGTCTTATTCTTGCAGTACAGAAACAGTCTTTTGTCTTCAGAAACTATCAACAAACTGTGCAACAGGATCAGACAGTGTATTTTGCTGTGGTAGTTGTTTTCAAACATGACAGACCACTTTGAGCCATTTCAAAAATATGATCACTTCTTATGTTTTGTTGTTTATCTTTTTCAATATCTATGCCTGTCATGCTAAACTTCCCTCTTCCACTTCGGTTTCAGTGGGATTTGAAAAAAGCATGAGAGAACTTTCAATAAGTATCAAACGTGATTCATATTTTGTATTAGGATGAACTTGAAAACTATGGCATTGTTTTATAATGAAGCTCATATTACAAGACCAACAGCTAGTGACCCTTTTTCCCCGTGGACAGCTTTGTAACAGAAGACTTTCTAATGAAAAGGTAATATGCTCAAAGCAGTGTTTCTGGCCAGCAGTTCTGTGTAAGCCTCATTTTATTAAGTATGTTAACAGAAATACTGTCAGCTTTTCGTTCCTGCTATGAAAGTTATAGTGACATACTTTATGGTCTCTAAGTCTGTAACACAAAATCTCGGTCTTTTTGTTAGTTAGTAGCAGAATGTTTAAGATGGTCACTTAAGATTAAGGAGAACATGAATGACAACTACAGTTTGGACCTACCAAGTTAGGTGATAATGTTGGTAAATGTATTTCTTTTCTTTTTTTTTCAAAAAAAGAAGTTAAGTTTCTCTGAGCATTTAGGCACACTCAGTGGCATGAGCATAAGCTGCTAAGTATATCCACAGTCACATTCTGTGTAAATAAATGTCATTTCAGACCTTTTACCCTGGTTAGTAGCTATCAGAATGATGCAGTTATAAATTAAGGGTGGGGAGGGATGTACATCTGCACCCCCGAAATGGTGAAGGAAGGGATGTCATAATTTTCCCTTACCAAACAGTAATAAACTGATAATATTAATGGATGGTATGTGGTCGTCTTTGTTGTTTCAGATGTTTTAATGGAGCCGTGTTTTTTCCCACATGATAGTAATGATGAACATAAAGCTGAGACTTACAGAAATCACAAGAAATGAATATTAGTATTAAGCTAAGTCAGCTAAATCTTACCTCCATTTAAGGCTGCTCCTTTAAAAACAGGAATTCTAGGATTTATAATCAAATCTAGTAGCTTTCTGTAAGTATGGTAATAAAGGGTGACTAATCTGGATATTTGACATTGTGTATATTTTCACAGAAGCTTGCAGTTTCCCAGCTCTTCAAAGCTTTTCTTATTTACTGTTGGGGTGGGAAGTATTCCATGAATGTGCATACAGTCTATAAAAGTAATTCAGAGGTTTGTTAAGGTCTTGACACTTTTTGGAAATTCAGTAAAAGCTAAGTAGTAGTGATCCAGCTGAATTTTTATTGAGGAGACTTTCACATTCATTACTTGTTCAGAAAATCTCACTGAACGATCACCCTCTGAGAGTAAAGCACAATTTAACTACATCTCAGCATTGCTGGCATTCATGTATTAACTGTTTTCTGTGTGAGACCCAGTACATACTCACTGGTATTGGGATTGCAGGTAAATATAAATGATTCTCTTTGGATCAGAATCATAGGGGGCTTGCGAGGAGTTGGCAGGAAGTTTAAGGAAATTTCCCAATAATCCCCATTTAGTAATGGTTCTCATTTTAAGTAAATTTGCATAAAACTCCTTTGGAAAGGATGCTCCAGCTGCTCACTGATATTTGGTTCCTGTGATAGGACTAGAGCAGCTGGTTTGAAGTAAAACCCCCAGAAATGTGCATACTGTAAATACTGGGTCCTTAGTACCGTTGCATTTAACAAATCAGTTCCTGTAGTGCCATGCTGTATCTTTTATGAAACAAACTCTTGATTCTCTCCATTTTTCTATGTAGTGTCAGAAATTGTTTTGTCTCTGTGTAAATAGTAACGGAGGTTTTTTAAAATATACCAAGACAAAAGATCAGCATTGTTGTATCACATCAGCCAGGATGAAGAGCAGGTTCATCCTACAGCTGTGCGCGTGCCACACATTTCTCTGCCTCTCAGATGTCCTTAACTGTTCTTCCTAAGCTTTAACCGTGGCCACATTTCTGGCAGCATCAATGTCCCATTTGCATCAGCATTTACTGCGGAAGGAGATCTCATCCAGTGCCCAGCAACTGCCACACTCCAGAGCTTTAAAGGAAGAGTTGTGGTGATCGTAGGAAATGCAGTGAAGAACACAGCTGCTGTAAGTCTGTTGCTATAATATATATGTTTATATGTAGAAATACATCACAGGAATTAATGCGTACAGTAATCATAAATACTATAGTCTGGATAATTTAGGCATTAGTAACTGGATATCACCACAGGATTTGGGGCGGGGGGGGGGTGATAGGTTCTGCTTCTAGACAGAAATATTTACAGTGGTCAACATCTGAGAAAGTTAACATTTTGAAGTGAATTATTTAGCATTTTTTCACCTTTAAAATCTTTATGTTGGAATGTTATGAAAGTGACATCACTTCTAACGTGCATCAGTAAGATCTGTTTTTCAAAAGTGACTTGGGTTTAACATTTACTTTTTGCAGTGTTATTAAGCATATACAAGGTAAGTAGGGAGCAACATGCATGTTGCATGTGAACTCCAAAGGAAATAAGATACAGTTCATATTCTCCAAGTAAGAAATAGCATATTGATTAATTTTATAGAATCATTTAGCTTAGGTAATTCTGCTCAATTAAGAGAAGAATGGTTCATACAGCTATCTTCCATACGATACTTTGACTAGATGGTGGAGGATATTGGGATTTGCCTGCTCATTTCTATACATTTTTAATGGTGTTGTGAACCAGCAGAATGATAAATAGAATTATTTCTGTTGCTATTCTTTGTCTCTGGTGAAGTGAACATATTTTTCTGCAAAGGCGTGCTTTTAGGTTCAGTATACCTTTAGCTCACCACAGTCTCTTAAGCTTATTTACTCAGAAGGCAAGAACTCATCTGCATAACAAAAGTTTTGTTGTGTTTTTTATGCATATAGGGAGTTGTAAGTAGCACGAGAAATTTCTTTCATTAACCTATGTTTCATCATTTAGAAAATGAACTAGTGATATTGAGAGAGGGAGTTAGGAGAATCTTATCAAGTAGAGATGGAGCACTGACGGCATTGAAGTAGGATGCTACTTAGTGTCTTTGCTAACTATGGTGCATTGTGCAAATTAACTAAAGCAAGAAGCCTTGGGCCCCTTACCAAGGTCAGTCTCCTAATAAGAGAGTGAGCCTATCTTAAGAGACTGGTAGAAACTGGTCCTGCAGATGGACAAGAGCCAAGGAGCAACTGAGTCTGTGCAAAGACAAGAGGTCAACTAGCGGTGACGAGGAAGAGTCATCAATCTTCATCCCCACGACCCCAGTGACCACCACCAGAATACACTGCGCAAGCGCAGATGGGAGGAGTTTATGGAAATGACTCCTTGAAACTAATTTTAATACGAAACAGGGACAGGTTATGAATATGTATAGGCGTATTTTGAAACTTCATGCATATGTAACTCTTTACTGCATATAACCAAGGCAAGTTGCCACGTCAGGCACGCGGGACTACCCCCCGTGCTGCCCAGCGCTGAATAAACATACCTACTTTACAATCTTACTGATTGTGGAGTCCGTTTTCCGCAAGTCAATATGTATCATATTTTTTAAACAGTAGCAGAGGTGGTATAAGACAGACTGTACAGCACATCAAATAGTTTCAGTCCATGAGTATCTAGGTTTCTGTATTAGACCTGGGTAAGTCCATGATAAATATTTCAACGTGAAATCAATCAATTTGAATAATCACAATGGCTCACTAAATGCTGAATGCATAAATTGCCCCTCAGCGGAATAAATACAAAATGCATAAAATGCTAAGTGCCAAATGGAGATGATTTAATGGACACTTGACACCTTTGATGGTGGGCTATGCAGCAGCTTTCAATAATTACATTTTAAATCACCGAACATCCTAATTTATCTCACTAAGAGTCTTACTGTTCACTAACCTCCAGAGGAATGGGAACAGAAAAAACAAAATGCTTTCATTTTCAGTAATGACTGTCTTTATGAAAGATAACCCACATACTAGCAAGTCATTTTCTGGGAGTTTTTTTGCAGGACCAGTCAGAAAAGTTGAATCTGAAACAGAGGAACACTGTAAGTGTTATGTCTTGAACAGAATGAAGAAACAATCCGAAACAAGTATCTGCAGGAAAGGAAGGACAGAGGCTTAACAGTATGGGTTGTGGGTTACACTGTAGCTAAGAAGAGCAGATTTTTTTCTTGTATAACATAGTGACACTTCTAATGCAATCTTGAATTTGTCTCAACTTTTAAATGTTTCATTAAATGGAAAATCGAACATTTCCTTTGCTATGCGCTTCTGCAAAACTTTGTGTTCTTAGTGAGTCCAAGCACTTCAGCCATGTAAGAGGAATCTGCCTTATCATTGAACAGTCTTGCCACAACTGAGACAATCGTTACCACATTTGCATGCAACTGTAAATATATATATATATTTACAGTTATGTGTGTGTGTGTATATATATATATAAAACAACCTCAATTGAACTGTGTTGCTAGAACTTAGAGCTCCTTACTTTTGTAGTTTGTTTTTTTTTTGGGCCAGTTTCAGTTTTACTCTGCACAGGTTGCATGGAACTGTCTGCTGCTATTCATGAGTGTAACCAATCCAAAAATACCTAGCTTGAGACTAGGCAAAAATAATAACTATTGTTGTCTTGAATTTTTGCAAAGTAATCTAATAGTATGAATGTGTGGAAACAAAAACAATATTATCCAAAGTAACACTAAAAGATGTTCAGCATAAAATATATCTTTTCTGAACAGAATTATGTATTTTCAGTCGAAAATGAATTAGCCACAAATTTTTTCCTTCACCATAAAGGAGAATTTTTCAGAAGTGTTGACCGATATTTACTCTACTAAAAATACTGAGATTGGCTCCTCCAAATGTGTTACTGAAATTTATGCAGGGCTGTGTGGGTGTCAAAAGTGTCCAAAAAATGTTGTTGATTTATAAGGCTATTTGTAATTAGGAGGTTGAATCTTTCAATTACATTTCATATTGGTAACCTGCTTGGCACCATTGAAGTAATAAAAGAAAAAAGGCAATGTTGAGTGTATTGAACAGACTTGTAGAAAACTCCTTTTTTCCATTTTCACACTTCTTTTCTGTTTTGTGTATTTGATTTGGTGCCAGATGATAAAGTTTTTAAATTGGAAAGAAAAAGCTGTCTAGAACTTGGTAGGCAAGAGGGGAAAAGAGAAAACTTCACAGTGGCCCTGCTCCAGAAGGAGACAAAGAAGCCAGCATGCCCCAGACTGGCTTTAGCAGAACACTTCCTTCGGACAGAATTAAAACAGGGTAATTCTACTTGTTAAGCAACTTTATTTGCTTGCCTTGGAAGCTAAATGAATAGGTTGTCTGGTGTGTGAGAACCTTATGAATGCACCGTTAGCAGCATAATGGTATTGCAGAGAGGCACTTGCACTGGGCATCGTGCAGGGGTGCTTGGCTGGCGTTTTTGCTCTGCAGCACGTCTCTTCCTTCAGGCTGGTTCTCCCGTTGTGCTGGCCTTTCTTCTCCTAGGGGATTCCAGGCACTTGTTAGCAGAGCAGAAACTTGTTCGTCTCTCAAGACCGTATAAAGGGTGTTATGCTCGAATTAACCAGCCAGATTCTATTTTGATTGTTAACTTAAATACATTAAGCAGCAGCATCTCTTAAGTGAATTAAATTCCCCTTTCCCACATCCACTGATATGAGTACCTTGAAAATTCCAATCCAGACAAAGAATCGCTACAGTTGGCAGTATAATGGTCAAGTGCTCAAGAGGAGCATTTTTTTTTTTTTCATGCACAGCAAATAACATTTTGGTGCTTATTAATCTGTCTCTCCCGACTTTTGTCATTTTTGAAATCTGAGATACAGTGTGTGAAAAGGTAGATCTTAGTTACAGACATGTAGGAAAGGCATTAGTTTGGGTTTTGGGGAAGGGTGACATTACTTCTTCATTTCCCATTCCTTAGCCAACTTTGAGGTGGTATTTTCTGCTTCCGTTTGCAACTTTTAGACTGTATTATTGTGATGAAAACTGAAACTAGGATGGGAGAAATAACTTATCTGATATTAAGTCATGCTGCAGCAGCTCAGTTTTGACCCTGACTTGTTGTTTCTTGTGTGCTACAGTTAAGATAAATTTGTTGTTCTTTTTTTTTAATTGAAATGCTTTAATAGAATAAAGTTTATAGGACTCTAATATGTGTAAAAACTAGAAACTCATTTATTTATTGCCAACAAAAAAAAATGCAGGCAAGCAGTATGCTGAAGCTTAAAGAAATCTGTATAGTAAGGTAATAAATTCTAAATGGGAATGTTTTAACTTGTGATTGTTACTTTTGTTTAAAATCTGGGTAAGTTATGTTGCTATAAATACATTGTCTAGACAATTTCTACAAGTAAATGGAGCAAAGTTGTCTGTCTCGTGTCACGGAGTAGCTAATAGTTAAAATATATGAACTATCTCCAAAGCAAAGGCAAGTGGTGCAGGATTTCCATGAGATCTTACTGACCTTTTTCAAGGCAAGAGGGAGAGGGTCAAGTTCAAGATTCTTTTTGTATAACACAGTCCTAGCCTGAAAAAAAATAACAGCAGCTCTTTCTATGTGGCAGTAACATTTTTCTCTAAATGTAGATGCTGATCTATTAACATAAAATCTTTTCTCTTGCTTAAAAATGTTGGGTAAAGAAAAAAAGATAATAGAAAACATTTATTTTATGGTACTTGGGAGACTGATACCAAAACAATTTTTTTTCTGCATATATAATTTAACAGTGAATATGAACTGAAAGTGTTTTTTTAAAAAAAAAAGTCTGGAGAATGTAAAACTAAAATGTCTTCTCCATCCACTCATACATTTTTTTTCAATGTTAAAAAGCTGAATGCAGTAGAATACATGTTCGGACCCATATTGATGTAAAGTAGTTCCTTGTGTTTGTGTTCTTGTTCCTGATTGTGTCGGCACACTGCAGAGATGTGTTTCTCGTTTCTTATTATATGAAGTCTGAGATGCATAGGTAAAAGTGTCTAGTTACTGCTGTTGTGGTTTTTTGTTGTTGGCTTTTTTTGTTAACTTTTGTGTTTTGTTTTGTTGTGTTTTTTTTTTTTTGTTAAGACCTTTTAAAGAAGCTTTTCCAGAGAAGCAAGTCCCTGCACATTCAAGCTTGTTTCTTCTTATAAACCTGTCTTAAAAAACAAATGGAAACCCATGAGATTTCATAGGGTTGTCTGAAAACTAGGTGTCACATAGAATACTAAAGGGCAGATGCGTTCATGCTTCTGAAGACAAATACAATTACTTAGAAGGGCCCACTGAAAATTTTGGAGTGAAAATAAATATAAATTAGACAATTAAATTCTTGCGATATTTTCACTGTCTATCTAATGTATTCTGCATTTCCTTGTAAATGTTGCTTAGCAGAAAAGCAATTGAGCAAATGGGATGAAAACTGAAGGTATTTTCTCTTTGCAAAGAAGGAAGGGCTCCTTATGATTCCCAGAATGGCTCTTTCATCTGGTTGAGGTGTTAAGGCAACACGCTGCACTCTGGGTTTAGATTCAGAGTCTAGTGGCATCATCAGGTGTCTTTTTGCCACCTTTAAAGAAGAGATAGGCTTCATTAATCAGCAGCAATCCTGCTGGTTGTGTCTCTACCTAAAACATTAGGTATCTTCATTATTTTATTCCATAAAGTCTATTTTGTTTAGTCTGGTTTTGTTTTTGTAACATGTATACATGTTTGTTTTTTCCTTAATCAGCAGAAAGTTAGCCCAGCTGCTGTTGCCAGAACATTGCTCTTCACACAGCCCAAGAAAAGCACTTGGGCTGCAAGCCAGCAGTTGTGCTATGCTGTTGTAATTCTGCCCCTATCAGTGGCTTTGGTTAGTTTGCACGGCGTGCCTGAAGTACAGCAGAGGTGACCTAAATATTCCCCTTTTCTCATTAGGTGTGAAAGAGGAAGAGGGGAAAATGAAAGATGGAGGCTCAGGAGCAGAATTTGAATGTACCTTTCCCAGTTCTGAAGTAGGTGCCATGGAAAGACTCTTTCTAAACTCCCAGTAGGTTCTGTTCTTTAATCCGTATTGAGACCAATGGTTACAGTTATGGGAAATTTTAGGTGGTTTGTTGATGTAGATGTTGTTCGGCTCACCTGTCTGCCTTACTACCCAGAGGTTTGGATGGTTCTGAGATGAGTGGTTGTGGGGTCATCAGCTTTTCCTATCAGAACATGTCTGACTTCTGGGAGATGCTGGCAAGCAGGATCTCAACTCTTCTCAACCGTTTAGAAGCTCTGTAAGGGTTGGAAAGGTGGGAGATGGTAAACCTAAATGCTGGAGTGGGGCTGCCAGGCTCCAAAGTTTCTTCCATGCATGTCAGTCTTGGCTGTGAGCATACTGTCTTTGTGGGTTGCGCCTCTGAAAGAGCACCCTAGTCCTTGCGTGAGCTTGTGTGAATTAGGTCATATCTGTAGTATTTAGGGCTACCGCATAATAACATAGATTAAGCACTTTGTGCAGCTGTTCTGTAGTCTGTTTTATATTTTCTGGTATTTTGGTTCAGAGAATCAGAAATAGTGATAACTGAAATAGAGACGGAAATGAACCAAGGGTGTGTTACAGCTCCAGGAGACTTGAATGAGAATATTGCTAGCTACAGTTGTATTGGTGAATTGGGCACTTCCAGTATCTATACTGCTTGTCTGGGACAGGTGTTTTGTTCTTCTCTAAACTTTTTCTGAACCAGCTTTTGAAGAGAACTGGCTGCCTGCTACAGGAAGGACATGCGCATTTGGAGGGAGGGTCAAGGACTTACATCTTGGAGTTTAAGAGGAAACAGGCCAAAACTGGCAGTGTAGGTATGCCATCAGTAATGTCTAAGAGTTGGTGGTTTTTATATGGATTTGCTGTAGGCTGCCTAATCAGCTGTCTCTCTGGTTAAAAAACGCAAGACTTCAATTTGGGTAGTGTTACTAAAAATTAAGCAAAGTGCAAAGAAAGGTTTTGTACTTCCAAGCATTTCTTTGAACATTTCTCCACATCTAGGATAGACTTTAGACAATTTTACAAAAAAGCCATCCTAAAAATAAAGTGAAGAATAAATTGAAGTGAACAGAATTTCTTTGGACATATAAGGGGGAAAGAGATAGACTCATGCTTTCTTTTTTATGTTCAGGCCACGTGTTATGCGTCTCTTCACTAACAGCTTTTCTATTGTCTGCTCAAAAAATAGGATCAGTATGCTTTTTGCAGTTTAATTCTACTGTCTATTCAGCTGTATTGGGTGCATTGCTTATATTTTGGTCAGTATAAGCTGTTAACAGCAGCTAAAACTCTACAGATGAGTTTTTATTTTCAGGTTCTCACTTTCAGCTTTTTTGTGTGTTTGTGTGTAATATTACATTTCTAAATGGAAGATTAAAAATGCAGGTGTTAAAAAGTTTCTACTTGGAGAAATGTGAGTCTTTGCTGTTACTTTCTCAGTAAAATTTATCCCAAAACCAGCTATTAAATATCTGTTTGTCTAGGCTTATTTTCAAATCTTTGCATGTAAGTGCTTTAAGTTTCTGCTGTATTTTTGTACTGATGGAACGGAAAGTGTTCCTTTTTGGCCAGGTCTCTGTGGGAAGATTTTTTTCTTGATCTTGTTAGAGTAAGTTCTCTTTTTTCTTTTTTTCATTTTTTTTTAATCATAGTATGTGTCTGCGTAAAGTTGTGCTCCTTGTGTTTTGTACTTCATACCATAACTGTTAGCCAGGCACTGTTTTGTTGGTTTGGGAGTCTTCAGGTGACTCTCTCTCACCTTGGTGTTAAAGTGCCTTTTCACTTATCTGAAACCTTTTAATAGAAGAAGAACCTGACTAAAATTAATCTTGTGCTGGGTCTGCTTTCTGACACGTGGAAAGGGTTGGTTTAAATAAATAATAATTATAAAAAGCTCTGATGACCATGATGTGCTTTCAGATTGGCTAACTCTTTACTGAAATCATACAGCAAAGCAGACTGCACTCTCTGACGGGTTTGTCCAATATGTGATTACAAATGAAAAAAAAAACAATCTTATGATAGTGGATGGCAATACTACAGAATTTGGTTAATGTCTCTTCCAGCTTCTCATGTACCTCCCTTTCTTCTGACTCCTTTGGTGTACGATGTTACATTTATACCCCGATAACATTGGTCACAGCAGTCCTTTATGATAGCCTGGTACAGTAAGTTACTCCTCCTTCCCTCCCAGCTTGCCCTTTAATTACTACCTGTCACAGGAATGTCTGTGAAAGTGAATAATGTGTACGTAACAACCCCTGTGGCTAGCCTGAAGGGAGCTGGGAACAATGCTGCTCGAGCTGTGTGGTGTTATTAAGGCTCTTTGCTGCAGACGGTCTGAAAGTGTGATGTGCCTAGTGTAATACGCCCAGCACACTTGAAAGCTGTGATTTTACTGCTTGGAACAGAGTAGTAGAAACATTTTGATAAATGCTCCTTTGGTGAATATCAGTTTCCCATTTTAAACCGTGCAGATTATTAAGGTTCTTGATATTTAATGGTACTTAACGGAGCGGTCCTGTCATGCTGTTTGTATCAAGAGCAACACCCATACAGGGTAAAATGTTTAATATTTACCCAGGTTTTGATACAAATTTGCTTTGATCTATCTGTGTTTTTGAAAGCCTGACTTTGTGAGTGAAAAAGTCTTAGCTTACTGCTTTCATATGTAAATTGTAATTTTCTGTCTCAGTTGTACTCACCAGGATGTTTTATGTGGAGGTGATTGATGTATTATGGAATAGGGGAATGGTGTTTCCAAAATCTTCATCAAAGCCGTGGCATAGGAGTTGTTAAACACATCGCTTACATATTCATCCTTCCATATATAATATTTTCTGTGAAAACAGCAAAAGGAAGTTCAATTTAAATTCTAGATGCAGCCAGTAAAAACACAGTAACCTAACTTTCTTGGAAACTGCGTTTTGAGGAAAGGCCACCCAGGACAGAAAGGAAAAAGCTTAAAGTCTTCTGGCATCTTTCTAATCCTCTCCCGCAGATAAGCAGTAACACCGTTTCCCCAAGAAAAGGGTCCAGTACTTCGTAGTGTTGTTGTCTAAATGGAAACAGAAGCGCTACAGAGGACTGTGATCCATTGGTGGTATAGAGAAACAGATCTCAGAAGTGATGTCAGTGTAAGCACTTTGTACAGCTGAGAAAGCATAATCACCTTCTAAGTGACTGAGGTTCGTTTCTTTTTAAAATCAGCCTGTATAATAGAAATCTAGCTGTGAACTACATTTATGTATTTCAATAAATCTCTCTTTAAAATGTAGGTGGTTTACAGGTTGCTAAAGTTGATGTAACTCAGTTCCTCATCTCCTCATGTTATCTTCTGTCATAATAGCACCTCTGTAAATCAAGTTAGTTAGTGGAATAAAACTGTATATTCAGGTGCCCATTCTTTAGTTTCTGGTTTGATGCTTTAAGATAGCATTCCTAAAGGAAATAGAGCCCAGGCGTTAAGTCCAAGGTGACAGTTTCTGCTTCAGAAATAGTCTGTGGTATAAATTCAGAAGAGCACCTTGGGCTTTCTTGATTCTTTCAACTCTTTGGGGAAATACCATTTTTTTTCCTTCTCTCTCTCTTAATTTCTTGGATGTAGGTTACTGATATTTCAGCATAAATGAAGAACGTGAAGGGAGGAAGTCTGTGTAGCTATTTCAGATAGTCCTTCCTCTCATACCTCTACATCAGTGCACGTGCCAGACATAACACTTTCGTGTGTCCTGAAAATACTGGCTTCGGTTCTGAAAATACTAGCTACAGTATTTTCAGAATTCAACAGGATATTTTGGCAGGGAAAGATAGCAGGTGGTACTGGAACATTTCGGAAACATGGTGAACAAGCTCCTCTTCTTGTCTGCGACAGACGGACTCCTCCCTCTGGGAGAAGGCACAAACATATACTAGAACAGAACTATAAAAAGTCAAAGCTTTAATTAGGGAGGAAGGCTATTATACTAGTTAGATTGCTTCTTCTAAATCTACTGTTTACCGAAAGTTATTTCTATTTTGTGTAACACAGTGTAGGAACATGGAAGTTGAAGTGTGAATGTCTTTAATTGGATCAAATCCTATTAACCTGTGAGTTAAATCCTGACTCTTCTCTTCTTTGCATTGCGGAGCCACAGTGCATTTTCAAAGGCAGATGTATTTGCAGAGTTCATGGAGGCTGATATTTGGAGTTCGATGGCAGCTCTCAGCTTATAGCAATTTATAAGCCACTGCGCCTTTGACTTGCAGCTAATTCTCACAGTAGTGAGGTACCAACAGTACTGTAATACTAATACATTTCCTGCTCGCTGAATTTTCCCCTTCTGGATGTTCAGATACAATATTTTGAGCTGTATTTGCTGTATTTCTCACAGAAACTGTGTGGACAACTGCAGACAGTTCTGTGACAACTTAAGGGGAAAAAAAAAGCCAGTTCATCTTGTGGTGTATCCTCTTATCATGTCTCTTGTGCTTTCTACATGCCATTTGCTAACAGCCACAGATTCTGCAGTGCTTGCTTCGTGGAGCCTGTTTGAGAAAGTGACAGACTCTTCACCATAAGACTGTAAAGAAATCTCGTCATGTGCAGTAAACAGAAGTTATTTCTAGCCATACCTTGGTTACTAAAGCAGTTCTAAAATATGGTGGGACACAGGCCTTAGTGTGTCTTTAGGCCTTAAACCCTAAATATAAAATAATTATTTGCATATTTTCAGATTACATGGAATGGTAATTATAACATGGCTAGAGCCTGGAACAATTTGGAGGAAAGTTTACAGTTTATTTTCAGAAATGGAATCTCTCTACTGACACAAGGGACGTTGTACTCTGCCAATAACATACTGCTTTCTGTCAGTCTGAACGCTTGTTGTCATTTTTCATTTCTGCCAATTGTGAGCAGCATTGGATGGAGTCCAAGGCAGAGCATTATCCATTAGTCACAGGTGGAGAGCACTGCGAAGTGACAGATATGAATGTATGAAGCAGAGATGTGCAGTATGAGTATTTCACTGTATATACTATTTTTGGAGCTCATGGCATGCACAGCTGAGCACTGTTCTTGACAAAGGGAAATATATTTGCCTCTTTTACTGTACACCACATTTATGGACTGTGATTATAGTGAGAGGTAATTGGACTTTCCTAGTGCAATGTCTGTGCAAATTATACTGCTTCTGCATCAGAGAGCCTCTGTGAAAGCATGGCATTTACTTTTCTCATGCAAAATTGCATCTGTATATGGATTAACTTTAATGTTAGCTGTTTTGATTGTTTGATGGTGTGGTGGGGATTTTGTGTTGTGTTTTTTTCCCCCCCATTTGATCCTTTGAATCCTGAGTTGACTGACCCAAACTAGTAAGGGAAGAGATGGTGAAACCTACTTTTGGTCTTCCTTAGGCAAGTACTTCAAACAGACATGACAGCCGAAATGTCCTGACTGATCCACTTCAGCCTCTTATTCTGCCTTGAGCTCTTACTCTGCCACAATGAGCCCTCAGTGGTCACAGATCATATACAGGTTGCTCACTGCCTGGTTAAATCTGTCCTGAAACATAAAGAAAGGAATCTTGTAGCTGTTTTGACATGTAGATGTACAGAAATTAATTCTCTATATTAAATACCTTCAATGTGAAGCAAAATTTCTCGCTATGGAAGGAGGTTAAAACTTTGCTACTGTGAACTCTTACCTTTTAACAAGATTATTTCAGTTGTTGTACTCAATCGGGTAGTCACGTAGTACATCTTGTTCTGCCTTAGTATCTGTTACGCTATCACAGCTAATTAGAGTGAATGTAAGAGGAAATCCCTTGTACCAAGTTTGGACAGGGTGCCTACTGCTGTTCTTTAGTTGGTAATGTTGTTTCTGGAGAGGTAGTTATTTTGAACATCATGCTTGCACTGGGTTCTGCAATAGTATCGTGAATCATTTTAAAGAGTCAAAAAGGGAAGTATGACTGTTTTACATGGCCCATTTAGAAGCACTTACTGTTTTTACAAGTGGTACTAATTTGTCAACCTGGTATAAAGCAACAATTTGCAAGACTGGAATGGCAGGCCAGTCTTTCTCGCAGCTATTGGAAATAAGGCAAAATTGCTGTGGATTCTCTCCAATTAATCCATTCTTAGTGACTTGCTTTTTAATGTACTGCAATCAGTATTTAGAAGGCAAGTTTGACATGTGATGAATGAAATAATGTTCTT
Organism: Cygnus atratus; assembly: GCF_013377495.2. NCBI lineage: Eukaryota > Metazoa > Chordata > Aves > Anseriformes > Anatidae > Cygnus > Cygnus atratus. The sequence continues at coordinate 5,525,837 of NC_066365.1, forward strand.
TCAGCGGTGTAGCAATTTTTCATCAAGATGCTACATGGAAACTGACAACTGCCGTGTTCGGTTTATAGAATGAATTAACTGGGGAGAGGGTTTCAAGGACTGCGGAAGGTGGGGGATTGCTCACCCCATGTAACTTCTCTAGGGAAAGAGCGTCAGTGTCTGACATCTGTGAAATCAAGTCATCCTGGACAACTTTGACAGGTAAACAAATGACTATACCATCAAACGGTGGTGCTTGTACATTTGGGAATATCCAGGAGTTAGATTGTCCCAGAGGAAAAGACCTGATATTTCACACTTTGAGAGGCGTGCCAGAGATTATTCCAAGATTAAACAATTCTGTAACAATGAAGTAAAATCCTGCCTGAGCAAAAATGAGTAAGGTTCAGGTATGACATTTTCACAACCACCAAATTATTTCCAGCTGTTGCAACAGACAGGCCTGGATTCCTATTTGGGACTGGTTGGTGCAAAAAAGAACCTCTAGAATCTTATAAGCTTTCTTTTGTTTAACTCGGTTTTTGTAACATAAAGCATTTCATTTTGGCTTATGGTCTATGATACACAGCATGTTAATGATATATCTGCTTCAGTTTGCAGCTCATCTAGTGAAGAATAAATACCCACGAGTCTGCATTCTAGATGGAGGAATCAACAAGATCAAGCCAACTGGTCTCCTCACTGTTCCTTCTCCACAAATATAAGTGACTGTAAATGTTTGGGACGATCTGTCTGAATAGGCAAGTCTTACAGTTCAGCATGCATATCCTGAACTCAAAGGGCATTATGTTATTTTCACTATACAACCTCTCTGGATGATAAGTTGTCTTAGCCTGCAGATCAAGAGCAGAGGTGTTTTACACTTATTCTTTGATAAAGAGCTTCAGCTGGCACAGATGGAAAATGTGAATCTTAAGGTTTTCTACAGAACTTCTTTCAGCAATGATGTATTACGCAACTGGCTGAGCTCATCTGCACACAGAAAGAGAAACTCAGCTGGCATTTGGTTTCTTAGAAATTTTTCTGCAGAATGAAGTAAGCTCGCAAGTGATGGCTTGAAGCTGCACTTAAATAGATTATTCTTCAAAAGTATTTTACTGTGAATATTGAAAGTAATGAGCTGAAGTTGTGTCCTGTGTATCAAAGAAGGAAAAAATGTGTTCTCTTTTATTTTGAAGAATAATTGCTGTATCTTGTGACCTACTTTTTTGTTGTTGTTGTTTTGAGAAAGCATTTTTCATCTGGATTGGAAATAAAGGTATGTCCTAGATTGGAGATCACTGTAAGAGCTGCTGCTAAGTCAGTCCAAAGTGTATCATATGCTGCAGAAGTGGAGAAGGCATACTCCTATGTGGAGAATTTAACATTCAATTTCCTGAAACATGGCAAATGCAACTGTTTCTGAAAAAATTATGTGTACTCCAAACATTTTTTTTCCAATGCTATCTTATGACAATAGATCCTTTATTCCACAAATGCTGGTGTTTATCCATGTTATTAGCTCATGCCTTAAAAAGAAACAATGTAGTTGTAATTTTCATATAAAAGTAGTCTAGAGAAATTACTGTTTTATGAATGCACTCTCTAATTGGAGGTGTGAAGTTCTGTTTGGTTTATTTGCAATTCTTTCAGCTAGTGGTGCAGACTTTTTGGAGGCCTGTAATTTTAAAACTGACAGATGAAGACAGCAATCCTGTTTCCAAAGTAAAATGGATCCAAGTGCTGTAGATGAGTGAAAGCAGGGTTCTGCAAAGGGCATAAGGCAACAGTCCACTAGAGGATGTGGAAATTACTTTGCAATAAGAAGCTAAAAGTATTGAAAGCACCAGTAGGGACAGGAATTAACATCTCTGTTGCCAGTAAGCTAAGAATAAATGTGATTCAGACAAATTTTCAGATGTTTTAAAACAAACAAAAAAACACCACTGTATTTCTCCCCCTCAAAATCCTAGATAAACTTTCCTAGCATGTCAGCTCTGTTACTCCAAAAATAATATGGGGGAGGTGCGGAGGGATTCTAAGAAAAAACAAACTAGTTCAAGAACGCTATTTGAAAATAGTATCTTTAATCCAGGAAAAGCAGTTCTTGTAATTTAAGGCTGACAGGATGGCTCTGACAATTAAATGGGAAGTTGGAAGGATTTACTTTAGACAGAAGGGAAGAAGCAGCTTTTACATTTCTGTTTCTACATTTTTCAAGTTTAGAAAACGTTGTGACACTTGGGGTATAAAATATATTTTGTAAAACAAACAATGACAAAGACCTGCTCACCTGGTTACAGTCACACATTAGTTTTTATTGTAAATTTGACACTATTTTTGCTCTTTGTTAGAGCATAGCCTGACACAGTGGTTTACACAATACGACCTCACTGTTAGGGTAACAAGGATCTGCTCTGGGAGATACAATTATCATATGCCTTACTGTAGGATTTTCTATCATGAACAATTTATAGTTTGGCAAATAAGATCATTGCAGCAACTAACTTCATTTTGTTTTTCTTTGTCACAAGAGATTTCCAAAGCTGAGGCAGTTGTGAGAGGAGAGAAGAGGTCTCTAGGAAGGCTGTGAACCCAGGTCATGAATATTCTCTGTAGATCACAGGCAAAATGATTTCTTGTTTGTTTTTTTATCTGTTATTGGTTTGTTGTTTGTTCTTTTTTTGAACTGATACTGCGGAAGATGAGACCTTGTGGAAGGTGTTGAAAGAAGAAGTCTTTGTTTTCATCTGTGTGATGGCCAGAATATTTCATTCTGAATTTTCAGAAGCTAGCCTCTCTGGAGCTGATGTTATCTCCAGCAAGTTTTAGTCTTACCTTACCACAACTGTTATTTTGAGAACATTAATGGGAAAGTATGATGAGTGAAAAGAACATGTGGAAGGAAAGGCACCACCATTCAACTCCCTTTATCTTAGTTGTGATTTGTCTTTTAAAAAAAAAAAAGCAAAAAGATGGAATTACAATTTACTGGTATATGTGGGCTTTCTTACATCTAATGCCAGCATACTGTACTGAAGTTTTCAAGAAGTTTTTGACACTAAAAATCTAAGAAGTTTGATAGGGTGATTGGGTAAAAGGATCAGAAAGAAAAACAGGTCTTTCTGCTAGCAGAGGATTTCTACGTAAATGTCTGGCACGGCCTATGATGCTCAGGTGACTTCAAAAGTGGTGCAGAAACAGAGAGGAGTGGTGAGCAAACACCAGCATGCTGATAATACAAAATCACCCACTGTGATCCACCTTTTGCTTGTCTGCTTGGCTGAAGAGAAAGACCTTGCGATACTCAAAGACAGAGAAATTCACTATGGAAGGGTGCATATGGGGACCCTGGAGAACCAGTTTTAACCATATTCAGTGGTGAATTCATTGACTGACAAGACATCGTTCCAAAAATTAAGAGCAGCCAGATAAGCCCCACAGAGTGTTGGTGATTGTAAGGGAGGAAATGAACAAAGGAAGTTCTACCATCACAGAAATAACCTGTATGATACATTTTGAATACAGTACAGGTGCTTTATAGTACCAAAAAAGATGCACAGAATACAAAACAGAATAAGATGTTGTGTTGACTGAAGATCTTCGGCATAGAAAAAGAGACAACCAAAACAGAACATACCCTATTTTCCCAAAAGTGCATCCTTAAATTGTGGAATTTGTTGCCAGAAGAGGCCAGAAGTGTAAAAATACTCAAAAAGAAGGATTTGTCTAATCCTTCTTTATGGAAGCTTTGTAGAAGAGTTGAGTTTCTGACTATTACCACAATGTATGATCAACGGTATTGAACGCATGGAATTCCTAATGTATTGATTAAGAGAGGCTGAGAGGATACACCAGAGATGGATTACACCATATTTCCTGTGCTCCTTTTTCAAGCATCTGTCTTTCATTAGTGGATATTGGGCCATACCCAGTACAGCAGTTTAGGTGATGTTATGTATTTAATCCCAGCTTAATGGTTCCTTCTCCTTTATGCAGGTACTCAGAAAAGGACTGTAAGCCCAAAGAATAGAATGCCTGTAAGAAAATAAGATTTAATGTGTCCCTCGCTCCTCGTTCCTCTGGTAGGAAAGGTAGGAAGTGTTCAGTATCTGCTGCAGCTAATATTTAGAATGAGAAGCCAGGTCATCTTTCAAATTAAAAATACCTAACCTTAACAGGTTCAACACTTCCTTTTCGAATAATATAGCCGTTTTTAGTATTTACATATTGCACATCTGTAGATTTCAGCTATAATGCAGTTCAGTCTTACCTTTGAATTTAAAAAGTCATATGTATTTGTGTATGGATATATTCTTACAGCAAACTTAAAAGCTGCCATTAAGTAAGAGTTTACATGGTAAAGAGATGTTTATATGTGTTTTCCATGAGAAGTCATGGGAGAGGATGTGTGTAAAAGCAGGAAATGTCAAGAATTGCTAAACAACTCTTGATTTTTTCCCATTTACATAGAACTACATGGAAAGTTGTGTAGCTAACAGCTGGATATGACTGCAAGTCACTTGTATACCTGTACTTACTACTTCAGTCAACGTTTTTGAAACTGTGCCTATAAATTGGCATACTTTGTGTAGATTCAAGCATGTGGGACAAGTGCTCTGTCACAAAATTAGCTCTTGATCTCCTCTTCCCTATGCTAGGGAAAATCTTGCATTTTGTGGTAATTTTTCATTAGAGAATTTATCTCATTTTTGTAGTGGTTGCCCAGTTTAAGAAATGAGTAACAAAACGTATTTGCTTTGTTGTTCTGCCAAGTTTGGCAGTGCTCTGGTGGAGCAAACAGTTGTCAGATTTCATAGAGTTCTTGAGAGATTTTTGGAGGCAAGGGTTTTTTGGCATATATATTTCTGTCATTTATCCAGCAGTGCCAGAGTCATTCTCTGTCTTAGACTGCAACTGGATATCATGAAGATCTACTAGGAGAAAACCAATTACTGTTCTTCAGAGCTGATGTTTTCTACTGCTAGAATAAAAACATTCCAACTAAATATTTCCCACTGTTTAGTCTGGAAAACATTGCCTTTCCCAGTCAGATTTTTTCCTACAGGTTTAAAAACATACTGAATTTGCCCCAACTACGTGTGCCTATAGCTTCCTGCTAGGACAGCCAGGTTCCCCATGTAGTACCCAGGTGGACACCCAGGGAGAAGCAAGCAAAGGAGATAAACCCTCTTAGTCTTCCATCTTTGATCATTGCAGGCTATCAAATAATTGCTGTTAAAATAGAATGTCTTTCTTTAGACCAGACATAGTGTTCTGAGAATTTTAAAGTAGATATTTGTTATTTTTACAATGTATCTTTTCCATTTAGATTCATGGTCTCCCCTCTGTCAATATAGGGTATTTGGTAGACAGCCTTTCTAATATTTCTGACGTAGAAACAGTAACCACAGCAGCTAGGCGGAGAAAGGTATGTCTTCTTTTACTTAAGTGATTTCTTTTTCTGATCTCCTAAATAATCTGTAGAAGTATGAAGAGCTAACTAATTTGTTGGAATGGGCAAGGGGTTAAATTTAAACAACATCCTTTCCTTGTGTCTTTTTCCAGGCTTTAATCTATCATTAGGCTAACTGATCCCTTTGTGTCTTTGTGTAGACAGAATTTGTGCAGGCATAATAAGATGATGCAATGTTTTTTCAATGACCTTCTGGATGTCATTAAGTATTTATCGAGTTATTAGATCTGCCATCCCTTTTTTTATGAGTATTACCTCTCATATGAGAAGGACTCAACTTCTCACACCTTCACTGTCATCCTGAGAAGAACCTGCTCTAAGAGTGCCCGTGGTCAGTTATGTAAAAGATAGTTGTACATTACAGTCAGTTAGCAAGACTTCCCATGCTGCTTTAGTGAGCTAAGGAGGATGGTTATCGGATTCAATCTTAGCTGGACTTCAGAGCTGCATTGCACACAGCTCAAAGGATAAGGTTATTATTCAGAGAGATACTGTGAGAGAGTCTGTTAGTTTTGTGGCCTGAGACATACTCGCTGTTCCTATTTGCAGGGCATGAGTGTCGTCCACAATATCCATTCTGGAGATTTAATTTACGTTTTCAGTTTGGGTAGTGAATTAGGCTTCTTTGGTGAAGATAAAAACTCTCTATTTCATTCTTTAGCTCTCACAGTGTTAATATTTTGCTATTTTGGTCTGGGAATTGTGTGGGAATAAGTGTGGCCTTTTAGTCTCCCATTTTCAGTTATCTTTTCTCTGCTCATGAGTCAGACTGACCTCTCTCACTGTTATGTTGGAAGCTTAATTACTGTCATCAGTCTTATCTTGCTATTTTTGATTCCTTCTCCTGGTCCAACTTGCAAAGATTGACTGAAAGAATTTTTATTCCTCCCAAAAGAGTGTTTCTTTCCAGGACAAGTAGTGAAACTTGATCAGTGCTGACTGAGCAAAGACTAGATTTGTATACTTGACTAGATAAACTGCAGATTTTCCTTTTTCTTTGAATCCCAAGCTGTAAAGCCAGTATTGTATTAAAGCATTCTTTTAAATTTCCAGCCTCAGTTGAGAGATGATGCTAGAAAGCGTGTTCTGTTTTGGAAGCAGTGTTCCATTTGCTATTGAAGTAACCATGAGGTTTAAAGTTTGCTGATGGTGGTGCTTTTTAAGCCTTGCCACTAAAATACCTGTTGGACAGCAGTCTGCATTCTATGAGAACAGTCTGTATTCTGTTAATGTAGGTTGACAAATTTATCTCATAGTACTATAATCATGTTGGACCTAATTCAATATTCCAGTGTGGCTGTCCCATTTTATCAGCAGTTACTAAACCAGTGTAATGCTGAGTTTAAAGAAACTGGTTGACCAAAAAAAAAAAAAAAAAGATCAGCAGAGCGTTATTACCAGTGAATCAATTTGTAAGTATTTCTTGTAAAGCTTTCTCCCAAATTGTGTTTAATCATAATGTAAATACATCTTCAAATTAACCTCTGGTAGTGGTCTTGCATGTGATGGTAAAGTGACATCAGCACATGCACTGTTGTAATTCACTTATTCTATTACTCTAGTGATAGATCCTAAGTGCCTTAGGAGCTGTATACCATAATATAGACACCAAGTGGGTTGCCAGACACAGTAATCTGTGTGAAAGAACAGATACAGTAGAGAAACTCAGAGGTCAATCTGGTAGTCATTGTATTCAGTGGGAATAACCCAGAGAAAAGTTGTTCTAATTAATACTTCTCAACTGAAGCAGCATTAAATTTATCTCTTTCTTGTCAGTCTAAGGTTATCTGGCATTATATCATTTTAAAGAGTCATAGCATCTGATGATATCAGCTCTCCCAGCTCAGCTGGCCAAAGAAGTCCTGTGAGTACAGAACAGGTACATGGAATCTTTTTTATTTTATTAAGAAATCAAATGATTATGGCAGTACCTTGAGTTATTGGGCTATTGTTGCCTGTCTTGCTACAAACTTTCAGTGTGTCTTGCACAATTGTGGTGACTCAGACCCCCTCACTAAAATGGGATTAATAGTGCTTTCTAATTTTACTTGATGTGGGAAAAAGAGCTGTAGTGAGTATTGTGACCAATTAAAATGCAAGGGTATGAGGACAATGCAGAAACTTAAAATAACTTCTTTTCCTAGTAGTTTCACTGGGAGGCCAAAGATAGTTGATAACGTGAATTCTGCATGACCAGATTTGTAAACTATCCTTTCCCTAGTAAGTACTACTAATGAATGGATGCCAGCATTCCCACAAACTATTCATTGCATCTATCAGCAACGTAGTATTCATGATCAAGAAGCCCTTGTATTACAAAGCTTGTTATAAATGTTGGTTAGTTACATCCACCAATCATGTTAATAGTGTATACTAAACATTCTTGTGCAGTTAGGAAATAATAAAATCTGATCTATTTTCACTGACTAAAATACTTAGATTTTTCTTTAATATTAATCAAGAGGTCAGAAGGGTAATAAAAATATTTTTATTTTATTTTATTTCTTCTCTTTTAGCATTTCAAGTGAGTTTGTGTTGCATGCAGGGAATTTATGTGTAGAAGAGAAGTATCATTTTACATAGTTCTTCCATGTCTTGCTATGGCTTGTTAAGGTATAAAACCTCTTCCTCAGCAGTAGTGAAATGCCAAATTCTTTTTGCTAACAGTTTTCTCACAGCTTCTCAGTGGGGAAATACTCTTTTTGGATCTCTGTTTTCCTGTCCTGTCCACATTTATCTACTTCAGATCTCTATTAAAAGGAATTTCTAAGGAACAAACCATTTGTGTTTACAGAGAGAAATCTAGACCAGAATTTTGGAACTACATGTCATGGAGTCGATCACGTGACATTTAGCCTTTGCTTAGATAAGTTAGCATGTGATATCCTACTATTATTGAGTCTTCCACAGTTCCAGGCTGTCAGTGTTCATATACAAATTGAATACATTCATTCTCTGGGTATTTCTGACATGTTCTAACAGCTGTTGAAAGACAGGTTTTTGCCTTAATCTTTTTTCACTTGGCATTATCACAGCAAGCTGACTCAAAACAAGTCAGAGCTATAGTTTTCAATCTTATCCATAGAGAGGACTTTATCTTGTTTGGGAGGTTAGCTCATAGTTCTGGCACCAGTGAGCTCAAGAATAGCACAGTATATCTTCTGCTATGCAGTTATAGTCACTACGTTAAAAGAATTGTTCAATCCTGGGGTTGCAGAAACATACTTTTATTGAGCACACAACATTCAGCTTCCTCAAAGGGGCTAACTTTCTGGCCATTATGTCAATTAATTTGATTTGCTTTGGTTCATTTCCTACCCTAAATACATTTTTTCTCAATCTCCTTGAAACTTGAATGAGCTCATATCTCTGATCTTAATTCTTTATTTCAAGTAGAGCTGTTCTTACAGACGACGTTTCTCCAGCCTCAAAGAAATAGGTGACATCAGTTTCAGGATGTTAGAGAGGAACTTGGTGAATATCTTCAGTATTTCATGCCCTCAGTGTAGGACTGGTTCAGAGCTCTGTGGCTGTGAATCTTCAGGAATGGAGACACTCCTGCCCCTGGAAAGACGCCCTATTTGCAGTAAGTACCTAAAGAATGAACATGGAGAGTTTGCTTTACCATAGTTTACAACAATATAGTTATCAAACAGCTTTCTGTATTCTGACAATGCTGTTAAAAACTTCCGGCTCTTTTTGCAAGCTCCTCTGAACCCAGCTAGAATAGCTAGGAGGAATTGGAATAATAACAATACCTCTGTGCAATATTCATATAGACAAGTAGTGCATGCAACATTTGAGATTTATTTTATACATGACTCTGAGTGTTTTACAAAGGTAGATAACTCTTACCATTTCATGCAGACAAAAATTGTACTATGAAATGTTGCAATTACTTTTGAAGGAAAAAACACCTAAACGCACAGTTATACTGTATCTGTAATAAATGAGTTGTTCAGACTGTGCTCACTGCTTTTGAAATGCCTTGTGCCTCTTGGTACTGTGTATGCATATATATATTTATCTTGCATTTCTTCTTAAAGTCCCATAGGTAGACAATATTTGTCCAGGCTTCCTTGTGCTCTTTCACCCTGCCTGATAGTGTTTTTACTGTGTGCTTTCCAGGCCCGCCCACTCACCCTTCCAGGATTTAACTTTTCACATGGCCTTACCTTTTGCTCACCTTCCTTACTGGAAGCATGTGAGGGGTTCTCTTTCTCAGAAGTTTTTTTAATGCACGCATCGTGTCTCCTGCTCCTGGAAATTGCTTGTTTCTTATTAGCAGATGCCTGAAGGCAGTGACATTAGCATCCTGGGCTTGTAATGAAATGAGATTGCTGCCATGCAAAAGGGGAGGGAGAGAGAAGTAGAAAATTCCTCTCAGTGCCTCCCTTGGAAAGGCAGCCCTCTCATAATGAATCACCGACAGAAGTCTTCATGATGATGGATGGGGACCAGTGGGCTGGCAGGAGAGAGTTGAAGGCAACAGGGAGTTATTCTCTAATTACTCTTTCCTGACAAGATAGAATAACAGACACCTAGGGCTGTGCTTCAAACTATGCCTCCTGCACATGCTCGTTACAGGAGCACCAACGTCCCTCATGGCCAGGGGCTGCTCTTGGATTATCAAATTACCCTGAGACAGCGGCATGAACTGTCACCTCCCCCTGTGGCAAAGACAAGGTGGCTGCCTTTTTCTTTTTTTTGTGAAGTAATGGGAAAGAAAAAAAAAGCAGTGAAAATAGTAAAGCAGTCCTACAGTGTATGCTAGACACAGAAGTTATGCAATAAGCAGTCACAGTAGCTAGTGATTTAAATGTGAGAGTTAGTCTTATATTATACTGAACTTGAAGATTTCCCTCGTTTCTGGTGCTCATTGGGTAAATGCCAAAAAAAAAAAATCCTGAAATCCTCAGTCTTCTACCTCTTTCACTTAATTCATGTTTCTTTTATTCTGTTTAATCTCTTCTGCATGGTACCCCTCCATGTGGATAAATCCTTTTAAGGGTGTAGCAGAACAGACTTCATGTGCTCAACAAACTTGCTGTGAATTCCAAGTACTTAAGGCTGAGTAAATATTGTACTCTGGTTATGACAGGTCACCATGATGCCATCTTATAAAAACGAATTTTACTATTTTGGCAAAAGGAAATGTTGTGTGTTATGGAGCCCTAAAACTTTTTTTTGCCTTTGGGCATTGTGCAAATATAAATATGTATATATAAATAGTTCCAACCCTTCAATATATTTATGTATACATATGTTTATATAAATAGTTCCAACCCTTCTTCTCCAATTTCTGTGATGAGTGACCCCAAACCAGACTTTTTGTCCTCCAGGGCAACAGGATTAAGTTTTCCAAGAGCGCTGAGAAACCTTTAACTGGTGCATGTAGTACAGTACATGTATCTCTCCCTTTTTTCTGTAAATAATAATTTATATGTGTACATAGGATATCCCAAAAAAATGAGGTGAGGTCAGTCTAGGAAGATTGGAATAGGCATTAGTCCTTTAGATTGCAGTCCTTTAACTGTTTGGTCTAGGTATTTACAGGGAACTGACAAGCGAAGGCAGAATAAATGCAAGAACTGGAACTTAAATCAGTTGTTAAACATGTAAGAGATAAAAGTTTCTGAGCTTTTCAGAACTATCCCTGACCCTTTGCTGTTGGCACATGGGACCCTAATTTCTTTTTCAACACTACTGTAGTTGCAACAATAAAAACATCTCATAGTTCTGAGTTACAAATTACAAAAGAACTTGCCTAACATTTTTTCTTAGATTTTGGCTTGATGTTTTCAGATTTTATTTTTAACTAATTGCACAGGCAAACATGTATTGTGAGGACAAAGTCATACAGGAGAAGCCCCTAAGCATTGTATTCCACAGTTTCTGAAGGCGGTTGCCCATCCATAGCAAGCAACTCAGGTGAAAGTGCAGCAGTGGATGGCTCACCAATTTGAATGGGAAATGGCAGGAGGAATTGTGAGTTTTGACTTGGTGTGAGGAATTTTGAGGTTCATTTTATTCTCTATGTAAATTCATATCTAAAACTTGTGTCAAGCAGACAGCCCCAAAGATCAGAAAGTCATAATTCTCAGGCTCATATGTTTAGCTAGGCGTAAGCCTTTTCTTGCTTGAAGTACACAGAGGACTTCACCTTGTAAATTTTCATACAGTTGGCCAAGTCTTTGCTGATGCAGGGAGTAGATGAAAAGGACTTAATGCTTGCCCCAGCCTGTTAGTGGACATCATTGCATGTTTAATCCACTGTTCTGCACTAAGGGTTAGTGCAATCTCTGCTGTACACCTATTAATTACTATAATGTTTTGTTGTCCTGTTGCAAAGCCTCATCTGTTTGATGTATAACATCTTGATAGATTATTACGGCACTGGACTGCTGCAGTTTTGTGCAAAAACATGCCAGTGTTCTGTGTACCCTGCTTGGTATGACCTAGGTTAAGTAAAGGTTTCTTCATGCAACAGCAACTCCTTCTTGAAATGTAGCCAATTTTCAGAAGTTTTCAGTTACTTACACAAAGGACTTGTAAAAATCTGAACCTTATGTTAAATGAGACTCAAGTTCCTGAAAATCTGGCCTTTGCATTGGGTGCTAAACACTTAAAAATTTGGACTTGAGCTTGGAAAATTTGTCCTCATAAAGTCAGGATTTACATACAGCCTGTTTGTAAATGGTTTTGGTGGGAAATGCTGGCAGCGCCATCCCTCTGGTATTAATTGTTAACCTGTTTTGCAGACCACCCACTCTGTGCAAACCTAAGTGGGTCACTCATTACCGAGATTTGTCTTTACTGATTTCTTTTAGTTGATTAAAAAAAAAATCTCTCCTGTCTCTGTTTTCCTTTTGAAATCTCAGGCTGACTACAAAATCCCTGTAAAGTCCCTGCTTCCCCTGTTTCAGATTTCGTTTACAAGGGAGTGCTTTTTAGGAAGAAAGTTTAACAAGTTCAAATATTAGCAGGCATGAAGATTGTTTTACTGATTCAGCAAGATACTTATGCAGGTGATCAGAAGCACAGTCAGGTTGAAGATAATGTCATGATTCTTAGCTCTAAGTTAGGTGTAGGCCTAAATACCTTAAATACTTTATTCTGATCTGGCTAGAAAAAGTTATCAGGCAAGATCAAAACATCAGGCTTTGCCTGAATCCACTCAGAGACCTGAGGGCTTTCTGCTGTGTTGCTATTTTGTTTTATTAAACCAAAATAAAAAATACCTCCTATTGCTGGAGAGCTTTAATCAGGCTAACGGCTAGCAGTCAGAATAATAAAAGTGATGGTGCTACTTTGACAGAAAGAGGAGGGGGTAGAAACAATAAAAAAGCAAAGTGGAGAAAGGCCACCCACCAAAGACGTGTTGAAGGGATGTAAACAGCCGTGAGAGTATGCAAACAGAGCCTGGAGCTGCTGACATTCAGATAACACATCCCACTTGTGAGCAGTTACTGTCAGAGAGAGGAGGAGCCTTTCTTGGCTGGAGCTGCTGAGTTGCAGTCTGCAGCTAGGTAATGTTTTGTTTCGGGGGCCTGCTCTGTGGGAGGTACTGCTTATGCGAAAGCTGCCTTTGCTCTTGGATTTAGCAGTGGCGTAGCCTCCAAGGAGAAAAATTATCTCATTAGCTCTTGGCGAGGAGGTGGTTTACAGCCAGAACAGTCCACATGTGCACAGCATGGTCTTTGTCACACAATACAATTTGTAATCGCTGATTGCTTTTTGGCTGATGCTGAAAGCCTGCCTGTCAATCCCCACCTAGAGTGCAAAGCAGTAAGTTATCATCCTCCCCCATCTCCAGGCTAGTTCAGCACGAGCTCCGCAGTAGAGACAGTAAAGTCTCACTGCAGGAGAGGTTCATAACCTTTGGTCATATACAGCTCTCCAAAACTATAAATCAGGTTGCTGAAGGATCATCCTTCTAGTTAGATTCTGTGTATGAGTACATACATACCTAATACATTTCAGAAATGTTTTTTCCCTCCTCTTTTTCTGTTTTTTTTTTTTTTGACGCTTTTTTGAGTGGCCTCCTTTTTTTCTTTTTTTTTTTTTTTAATGCTAACCGTGGAGATTGGACAACAGTGGAATTTCTCATACATAGGTACATCCAGTGTAGTGCCGTGCTTGCTTGCAGTAACAGTTATCCAAGCATACGTTGAAATATTTAAAAGAAAAGAGTATTTGGACAGAGTATTTGGACCAAAAGCTATTTTTTATTATTTTTTTTTATTTTTATTATGACTTTTAAAAGTGAAGTTGAAATTACATTGTTTTCATCAAGATGATTAAAAGCTTGGAAAGGTCATGTCAGTGAAAATGATTGAGCATGCAGAAGACAGGTAATAAATGTAGATGTTATACCCAGATTTATCAGTAGGTCAGTCACATTTGTGAGATTTGGAAAAGAATTATCATTCACTGATCATTTCACTCAGCTTCCAGCCCTCGTTCCTTCCCAAGCCAGTCCTGTAAGCTCCCAGGTTTTTTCTTCATATGCATACACAGCCTCTCTTTACCTGCCTCCCATGCCTGTCTTCCTAGGTGCACACGTGGTCCTGAAAGCAGAGGTGGTGCTTTTAGGAAGGCTGCACAGTACATTGTGTTAGCTGTTACTCCAAGTAGGCAACTTTTTTTTTTTTGACAAGTGCATACTTCCAGACATAATAACAATTAACCATAAATGGCAAATTCTTTGAAATCAAAGGACTATTTGAAACTCTCATGCAGGAGAAGGAGGAAGGGAGAATCCAAACTTCAGATCTCCTGCATTTCTTCAGATTGTCCCGTCAATGCTGGAACTCCATTTCCTGGCTGAACTGAAGAAAGTGAACCTTGCTGATCTCTGATAATGCCAGTGTCCTCGCCAAACCAGGTAATGGTAAAAAAGATTCTCTCTTTCTGTACATTTCCTAACACAATTCCTCCTGAGACGTAGTAGCACAGCCATGGATGGCAGTTTCCTCTAAAACAACTAGCCTTGCACACACAGTCCCACTCAAAAATGCTCTCACCTGCATGGATGGCGGCTAATAAGAGCGAATACTGAGCAGATCAGCAGTAATTCCTATGCTTTTTTGGAGCACACATTGCTGCAGGGAATATTTACATTATTATGCTGCTATGCCATGTGAAATAAACCAAAGACTTACTTTGTGGGAAAATGGTTTAGAACCATTCAGAACATCCAGAACTCATGACTCAAGAGGCAAGAACAAAAGCGTTTCAGCACAGACCAAAGTTAATTTCTATTTATCTGAAGAAGACATCTTTCTGGAGATGTCTGTCCATCTCTTGTCTCATAAAGATCAGCTACTGAGGAAACATTGTTTATGGGAACTGTGTAAGCCTCTGACTGTGCCCTGTGTGCACATGTCCAGCTTTGACTGCAGGGTAGAGACAACCTAAAAATGCACAAATGTTTGGTGCATGGCATGGGCTCAAGACCTGAGATGACTTTTTCTTTATTTTAGATTTATTTCTGAATTATCTTTCTCCTCTGGTGCAACTGTTATCAACACAGCAGCAAAACTGGGAGGGCAGGTGTTGCTTCATGAAGTAAATCCCCAAGTTGCTGCTATGGTTGAGGACTTCTCCTCTTCCCTCAAGGTAAATTAAGAAAGCTGGTGCTCAGATGAGCATCTCTGCACACACTCTGTTGCATGGCTCTAAGCGTGCCAGGCAAAATCCTGCACATACTTAATGAAAGGGGAAGACAGCCTTTATTTTATTAGATAAGAACAGAACTTAAGGAATGGTTTTCCAAACAGGGCAAGTCTAGGAAACAAGGCTGCCTAGTCACTGGGGTTGCGGTTGAGTTGGCTTGTACGGATGATTTCTGGATTGCTGACACACGCGAAACGCCAAAGCAGTGAATGGAGAAAGCCTCAGTGATGCTGACAGATTGGCTGTTCAGAGCGTCTTGTGTCAGGATTTGTTTTTGCTAAAGGCTGGGATTCGTGTGTATGCTGTGTATGGCAGCGTTTCTGTTTTGATTAGAAGGAGTGTGTGGGAAGCTCTTTGTACTCGCAGGCTGCATTATTAAGGTACGATGATTTATAACGATAGACGTTGGCATCATCAGAACTGTAAAGCTTTTCTCAGGGGAAATCTGAGATAGCAAGGAAAATTAATGCTTTCTGTATGGATTAATTATACAAAATTATGCTTAATTAAAGGGGGTAGTTTATTGTAGTTTAATCCTAAAGATGCAGAATTTTCAGGCTCCCCATGGGCCTCTCGAGATATCAGTAGGGCTGGAGAATATTGGCAGGGCTGGTGGGAGGTACAGTTGGGTATTCCTGGAAGAGTTTGACCTTCAGACCCATTCAAAGGGAAAGAAGGGCTAAGGGAAAACCCGAGAGCTGCAAAGTCCAGTAAAATGTTTGTGTAGGCATTCAGAGTATACAGTCAGTATGGAACGTTCTCTAACATAAAAAAAAAAAAATACCTGTAATAATAGACAGGTCCCCACAGTCTAACTGTTAACTGTGGAAAACATATGGGAGCAACTTAATTTATACCAAGAACAAAGGGATTAATGTCAAGTGTTGCTGAACAAATTTGTTATCCAGAAACTCTCAACTGAGTGCAAGTCTGGAATGCATCCGTTCTCCCAGTATTGCGCCAGTGTAATTATTTGTTTAAGAGGTATTCCTATGTTTACTGCCTTCGCTGAAGCTGATGTTTGCTTTGCAGAGACCCACAGGTAGGTATGGCCTCTCTGTGAAACCTCGGGCACAGTCGTGCGTGAATGAGGCACACTTTTCACTCAGTGAGCCGACAGCTTGGATTCTCAGAAACCATTCAGCAAACCCCGTGCAGAACATTTCATGCACAAGAAAAAATTATCAGATACATACTTATGCCTGTGTGGACAGTCGTTTAATGTGACGAGTGTACCATAGCGCACTCATTACATACGGATGTCCTGAGGAATAAGCAATTTATTTGATGTGATGTAGCGTAGTCTCTCTTCCAGTTTCTTTGCCTCCATTTTTGCAACCATCGACTATTTCATTATTATTCAGTTATTATTTTTATATGTATAAATTATTATTACCAGGTGTATCACAGATGGCAGCATTTTATTCTTGTGTCAGGCCTAGGGTTCTTGGTTTTATCCAGCTTTCATATCCTCCTGTTTCCCTTACCATCTCTGAGACTCATATCCAACTCCTGAGCAAGACTTCAGTATTTTCTGGTAGCAGTGGAGCTGAAAGCCAGGTGCTAACTAGGAATGTGGGAGGTGCAGGTCTCCAGTTTTCACCTGAGCCTCAGATTCTGGTTCCAAATATGCGAGTTATTTCCTCTCTTCTCTTCTTTTGCCACCTCTGAGGATATAAATGTGGTTCTCGGCCTACGATCAGGCTTGATAATTTGTTTACAGTTAAAATTGAGCACAGGAAATCTTCTGTCATTAGTGCAGCAAGCTTGATAGTGATTAGCTGCAAAAATGTTTACAGTATTTCTAAAAGAGTTCGTTCATTCTGCTACTGAAATATTGGAAAGAATCTGATGGTCTTCCTCAACGAAGATAATCACATGTTTTTAGCTGAGAACCAAATCGGTCACTGTCTCCTGTTGGTAAATGCTTATGCCAAGCACAGCAGCATAGATTTGGACCCAGAAGGAGAAAAGGGAAATGAAGCATTCCTGACTGGGATTTTTCTGGATGTGCCTCATTCCCTGTGTCTCTTATTAGCATTAATGGTAACTAAAAAATTGTCAGACAGAAAACTGTCTGAATCTGATCTGCCCCTGTATAAACACTAGGAGATGAGACTCTGAAGCTGGTAGAAAATAACTGGGTTTTGCCAGAAACTTCAGGACTGAACTGTAGGAGGAAACTTGACTACATGCTCCAGCATTTGATTTGTCTCTTTCCTGCTTTTTTAATACAATGATAGCAGTCATGTTTGTTCTGCATGACGTCTGTACTTTGTTAGGACTTGATTTTCTGTCATTGCTCTGATAAGCTGCTGCTCCTGCGGTGAATTCTGCTATTGTTATCTCCTTTGTTTTGTTTCCTGGGGTTATTATTTTTGTAGCTTTTGGGTACACACATTTATGACATTTCTTGAATACATTTCAGGGAGTGTATTACAGTGCAAGTCAGTGGGAAGATGTAATAGTTTGCCATTTGATACCATGATTTTGACAGAGCTATCTGAGCCTGAAATATAATAGATTGGGTATTAAAGAGCAATGTTGAAGTTTCCTTATGTGCTACAAACTGATGTTTGTGTGAGCTGTGAGAATCCTGTTTTTCAAGCTGTGCCAAGCTGGGGATGGTATGCTTCACCTCCATCCCTTGTAACTAGTGAGGCAACATGAACAAGTGTTTTGGGGAGACGGAAAGTTTGTTCTGGCCTCGGCCACTGAGTTGAGGCTGCTCAGTTGTCTTCATTAAAGTTTTGTTTCTCTTTCTTCCATGTGTTTGATTTGACTCTTCAGCATACCATTTGGGAGATGGATGTGTTTTACTGTGTGTTTAGGCGAGATCCAATTGTAATTGGTTTTGTAGGTGCTACTATAATTTGAATAACAAATACAGTACAGTTTCATGGTGTCTAATATTTGAAAAGCCTTCACTGAAAGGTGTTCTTCACAGTGTTCTGCTAAATGCAATGCATTATTTTTTTCTGGGATAAACCTGTAACCTGCTATCTTCAGCAAATGGAGAGTATAAGCACTGTCTACTCAGTACTCTGCAAGTATCATGGTTTGTAGGCAGAGAAATGGAGTACTGCTAATTATTAAATCATCCTGTGGTTTCTGTGGGGATCCAGAACTATGCATCTACCTGTGTGTTAAAATATCTAATGATATAAACCCAGTACCTACAACTGTAATGGTCACAGAGTTGCTGACTGGGAATCTCCTACATCAGAGGTTCTCCTGGAGCACTTTCCTTCGAGGAAGACTCAGTGGAAATCTGTATACAATGACAGACAGGCTTTATTCTTGCCATGTGTCTGTTTTAAGATATTTTAATTAAATTAAGAGCCTCTCTTGGAGAAGAAGTTAAGTATCAATTCACGCATTGGGAAAGATCAGTAGCCTCTCCCTGCAGAGAGAGCCTCTCACTGCAAGCAGTGGCGGTGTCAAATGATGTCTGGATGCTCAAGAGCTCGTGCTGACCACCTGGTTTCCCAAACAAGAAAATGACTAATTGATCCAGCTTTTGCTTTAATCAGGTGTCAGGGTGGAAGTGTGATGATAAGTACATTTTCTCTGTGGCTGTGCCAGTACTTCCTCGTCAAAAAATACACCCACTCTGGCTGTAATAAGGAGGCATCGTAAATCAGAGATACAGTTAAAGTGAAGCTGAGTTTAATTTGGCTGAGAGACAGGATGCAATGGTCTTGTACAAGCGGAGAGCCTTCCTGTGAGATTGAGTTACTTCACACTAGAAAACAACTTGTTGTTTTTTTATTTTATATTTTTAAGTGGATAGTCAAAAAGTGGAGCTCTAGCCAGCTGTACCACTGCTGTGTCAGATCCATGGATTTAGTTTCCTTGAGAATTGTCTTTTGCACCTTTAAAGTATGCTTGTTTTGCAGTTTCTCTTGAAAAGGGAATTATCAAAGGTGACAGCTTTTCAACATTTATGAAATGTTTTCTATGCAGGGTTTCACTTCCCTGTGAAATGTTCTTGGGGGTAAAAACACTTCATCAATTACAGCAGAACAAGGAAAACTGCAGCTCTCTTGAAATTGGAAGAAATGAGTTCATAAGACCATGAACTCAGGGAAGAGCTCTCTCAAGACTAGGAGAATATACCTGCTTTATATTTCAACAGAAACCTGCAGTCGGAAGAGTGCTGACTGCACACAGTGCAAAGCAGAAATGCTGTAACCCCCTTTGTGATACTAGATTAGCAACCTGATGCTCTGCCAGTGCATTGCCCTTGTCTGTTAGAGGTGTGGAATAACTTCATGAGCAGAAGAATGGAAATTAATAGGTGCTAAATTTATTTTGACATGGATGACGTGTGTGATTCACAGAGAAAAAACTGCAGGCATAATGTATTCAGGAAATACAGCAAAGCAGTCAGAACTCAGAGGCATAGGAAGCATATTTAGATGTCAGCATCTCTGTCAAGTTTCAATAATATGTACTGTAACTGAAAATGAAAATGGGCAAGTTCTTCCCTAACTAGAGGTTTGTTGGACACATTGAGGACAGGATTCGGAGTTTACTAGACACAATTAGTCTGTTCTAGCTATGCAGCGCAGGCAGCAGTAGCTGGACCAGAGGTAGTGATGGTGAAACTCTAGAGAGTGACAGAAACCTCGACAGACACAGTCCAACTGAGGTAAACTCACAGCATCTTTTCATGCCTGTGTCTTCATGTGTGTCTTCAGATACTAATTTTCTTCTCTGAGTCTAACAGATTATTTCTATGGGCTCTCTTTAATTATGAACTTACCTGAGTAACAAAGGCTTTTTCAGGAGTATGTAGATTACTGAATTATAAACAGTTTCTACTGGGAGATTCCACCTTTTTGCCAAGTAAAATGTGCAGTAGTTAAATTTCCACAAAATATGTTGTTGCACTTTATCAGGGCAGATACTCATTTCAGGCCAACCACAATGAAAATTTACAGATTCGTGTGGAGTGGCCCAGAGTTTCCCTGGGAAAGTGATAACAAAGATAAACACTGTTGTTGTTGTTATTAAATATATATCCATTTTTAAGTGAAAAATAATTCTTAGGGAACGTATTCTGAAGGATAACTTTATGAAAATTGATCTTAAAAAAAAAAAATTAGTGGTTAAGTTTTTCTGGGAGTGGAGGGTTTGGGGTTTTTTTCAGCTTTCTCTTCATCTTTCTCTCCTTCTCTCTCTCTGTCTCTCTCCCTTCCTTTTCATTTCCTGGCACTTAACCCTTCTTGGAGGAGGTTGGTGTGACATTACAGGTACATCTAAAACTCTGCTGACAACTCCTCTAATACTGATTTCTTTTTTCTAGTATCTCAAGTCAAAGTGTCTCAGGTTTACAGAGGATCACTTCTCTCCAGGATCAGAGGAGGGTAAGAACAGTGAGCAGCTGAAGTCAAATCCTGCTTTCATTCTGAAGACTGACATTTAGCATATGGTATGTCGGTTGTCACATTTTCCTAGGTATCACATAGCAAACATGAGGTGCTTAAGAGTTCCCACTAGGCCATGAGTGAGGAGAGTATTTATCCTGCGTATTAGCCTTGGCAGGTCCTGAAATAAAACTTCCAATCTGGAGACAAACAATTTTATAATGATGAATGAAGAGAGCGTTACTTTAAGCGTCATCAGTAGTCTATGCTAAATTTGTCAGAGAGAGAAGTTTCGTGTGGATATTTTGCTGTTATTTCGTGTGGATATTTTGCCACTGTTAGGAGGTTGTTGCAAGGTTCAAGTAGTTTCTAACACAGCTGTTTGAGGAGGAGCCTGTTCAGGTGAAACATCCTGAGAAGAGATGAAAACACAGTGTGGGGTTTTTTGTCTGTTTAAGCAACTGACATAACAAGCGGGATCCCTCTGAATAGAAATCTCTCCGTCTGTACAGCAGCTGGTATAAGGTAGCTCATGGATCGATATGACACAGTAAAAGAGTTTATTATAGCATCATCTATTTGGACGCTATCGACTTTTCAAAAGCAATTGGTATATTATAGTGGCACAGGATTTCCTCCATCATTTTTTTTTTTAGGTGTTTTCTAATTTGAGAGCCAGATGACATCTCTCCCTCTGCTGTGTGCCATCACTTGCAGAGGTACTGTGAAACACACCCTGATCCAAAACTCAGCGTGTGGCATTTAGAGTATGCTGGTGCTAACAATAGGACAGCGATGAATAGTGTGCAAGAAGAGCAGCCTAGAGGCACCACTCAAAGGCAGTAATCCAGGGCTACTGTCAGACTTTGGCACATTGTCAAAACACTGCTCAAGTGTCACGCAAGAAGTCATTGCCTGGCTAGTCGTTGTGCAGTCTGTGACGTTCTGTTAAATTATACAGTACCAGCCGTGATATGATTTACGTTACTTTTTTTAATACAAAATGTCACTGTGCAACTGTATAATAATAGGGGAAATTGGGAAATTTCACATTTGGAATATGTGAAACGTGTCTAACAAAGAGGTAGGATACTGGTGGTGATGGTTTACGTGCATTAACTGGATGTTATTTGTCCTCTGTTTCTTGTTCATCTTACTTTTCTTCCTGCTGTAGCAGTTCCTGCCTCTGATTCCCCCAGGCTGCGGGAAACAGATTGATCACAGGCTGAAAGGGGAGCGAGGGATGTAGCTGAACGGACTGGCTGTGGGCTTTGGGTGTGCTTAAACCCTGAGACATTCAAAGTCGTGGTGGAAGCTTTTGCAGGAGGGTACTGTCTGTGCCATGAAGAGAGCAGGCAGATGACTGTAATATGATGTCTGGGAATGGATTTGGTAATAAAACGGCGTGCCCATGCTGCAGCACAGCACAGATAGACCTTTTCTAGTTGAAATTTCAAAAGCAATAGCCACAGGGAACTCAGACAGGCACCTGTCCCCCACTGGTGATCCCTGTCTGAGCACTGCACTGCCTTCTTGCCAGAGCAGCTTGTTTAAAGCTGGCCCAGCCACGTCTCTGCATGACAATACCCTGTGCTGCCTGCCCTCCTGCTCTTATTAGTGGTGGCACCTCGCTACCATCCGTGATTGTAATGCTGCCGGGCGCTCTGCAGCTGGCTGCAGAAGGAGGAGGTTGCTGTATGTGAGAGGCACTGAAACGGCTTGGAAACTGAGATGTTTGATTAACCGGGGGAGATCAAAAGAGCTGCAGGAATTATATTTGGCCAGACTATTACGATGGGAGCTGAACCGTATAAAGTTGTGGTCTCCCAGAAGAACGGGCTTCAGATTAGCTGAAGCAAAATTTCTGGCCGAATGTCAGGACAAGTGCTCCTATGTGAGCGCGAGGGACTGCACCTGCGGCACGGGGGAAAGTGCTACAGGAGGAGGTTGCTCCTTAGGGCAGTGCTCCTCCAGCAATCCTTGAGCATGGGTAAGGCTGCACCGTGCCATTCTGAAGAAGAAATTGCACATCCTGCCATGTCTGCTAGCTGCCAGAGCAAGCCTGCCCTCCTTGCCCTCACATACGTGAATATATTTATGTCATTTTTATGCAGTTCCTTCCATACAAATAGAGGTGCAAGAAAGAGGCATGTTCAGCTTGCTGTCTGCTGTACCTCACTGTAGCTTGCTCAGAGGGGCAAGAGATGATTTGGGGTTTTATTCCCAATGTCCAGGAGAACAAATAAAGGGTCTAGAAATGTAGACAAATCACGGGAAATATTGTAAGCAATATTGATTCAAGGAAAAAAAAATGTTTACTTCTTTGTCTTGGAATTTTGGGCTTTTTTGTTGAATGAAGTCCTTCCCTCATGCCCTCTGAACCCCGAAGTAGTAGAGAAGTTTTTGTTAGTTTGTTGTTTCCTCCTGCAGCAATTACTAATGCTGAGTTTTAGAGAGCTCTACAACCCTATTTTCACCTTAAGTCTGGTGTGGAAGAAACAGTAAATTTTGTAATTCTAATACACGTAAGGATTAAATGTTACTTCTGAGTAAAGGAATGAAGCTGGAATTCATCAACTGATGAAAAACCAGCAGAGAGCCATTTGAACTAAAACCTTTACAGTAACTCTGCTACTAGCTGAATGTATGTGTTTTCTAGCACAGCAGTAACACGAAGCTCAGTCCTGCCGTCTCTGAAGCCAGTAGCTGAGCTCCAGGAGGGAGGGTGAAGTTCTGATTTGCACGGATCTCACTGTATCTTGTTCTGCATGGATCTCACTGTATCTCTTAGGTCAGGGTTTGAAGATGGACTCATCATGTGAAGGGAAAAGAGCAGTAACGTGCAGGAGATCTCTTAACTTTCCAAAATACAGATGAGCACTGCACTGTTTCCGGTTGCTGTGCTCGTTTGTGTGTCAGTAAGTTAGGTTTTGACTTAAAAGAGGCTTTTTGGCTCCCTTGCAGTAACGGGAGGAGCATGGCAAGATACAAACCAGAGCCAGGAGGGGCTGCTCCGGAGCTTGCGCATCCCGTGGCCTTGCTCCAGGAGGGCAGACAGCTGCAGACATGCTCTGGCACGTAGCAGCCATGGCAGGAGGCAATTTCTTCTGCATAATGGCACGATGCCACTGCCTCTTCTCATGGCTTGGGCAGCAAAAAGCTGAAAATGGGCAGGAGGCTGGGATGCGTAAGAGGAGGGGAGAAAAGGAATGGGGTCAGGAGTTGGGAGTGAAAGGTTGATTGCTTGGGAGTGCCCTCCCCAGGCAGAAATTGTGGGCAAGCAGAAATAAATTGTGCTCATGAATAGAAAATAGATGGGGTCTGACCTTGGTTACTGAGGAGCTTGATGAGGGTTCAGGGGGCGAAGTCAGTGGAAGGAGATATTTGTCCTAATTTTCATCTTTGTTTATCTTTACATATTCTTAGGAAAATTGTTGGTCTGGGTTCTAAACTTGGGAACAAGTACAGAGGAGAGGGAACAGCTAGCTGTTCTGTGCTTCTGAACACCGCGTTGCAGCAAGAGGCGCCCAGGCTGATAAGGACGTAGTGCTTTCATTAGAATTACAAGCAAAGTCACACGCCCAATTTGTCTGCCATCTCCTCAGATGAAGGGAACAGCATGATTGTTGGAATGGCTGATGTTGGTGCCCCTTGCTCATTTTAAGTAACTAATGTTACCTTTTCAGGTACAAAAAATGTCATCATTACAGGGATGGGCAGCAGTACTTCACTTGTGCTTTGTCTCACTGTGTTTGCTTGATGAAGCACTGGCAGGAGATACAAGCTTTTCTTTTCTTTTTTTAGCATGCAGAAGGTCCGAGTTGCGACACATGAACACACAGGGCTTGGACATTTCCAAGATGTGATGGAGCCTCAAGGCGAGAACTGAAGGGTGGTTCTCTGCCAGGCCGGAGCTTCTGCCCAGGGAAAACAAGTGATAAAGTAAGGCGTACAGAGTGAAGAACTTCTGCTTTTTTTTAATCTTCTTTTGACAGCTGGCTAATCTTTCTGAATTTGGAAGTAGTCAAGAGGCATAAATGGAGTAATAATAGCGACATGTGTCTGACAGAATGCCCTGCTGCTTTATGGCTATTAGGAAAATACCACAGGAATTAATTTTTTTTAAAAATAGCTCAGCGTTGGAGGCACGAGGGGTGTGAGTGTGGCTGCAGGAAAAAGTTCAACTTCGTAGTTCCTAAAGTCAAAAAATTCCTCTTTGCTTAGTATTTACCTCAAGGAGTAAATTGGCCTCTCATGCCAGAGAAAACAGTCTTTGGGTTCAGCAGGTCCTGAGGCAAAGAAACTTTATTATTGTTTGGGCAGGATCTGGCAAACACTGCCAGGTGCAGTGCTTTATACCTAACTTGAATCTTCCTGGTAGATGGGGGCCTAAACTTTAAAGTATGCAGCTGAGGATAAAGGCTTTGATAGCCTGTTTTTCATCAAAAAAAGGTGTTTCAGGTACCTACAGTTAGGCTGGTACAGTTACCGGTAGGTCTGTTCAGGAGCTTTGCCTAAGTTGGTGTCAGTATGGGCTGGGCTGGAAGCTCTGCAGCAAAACTGCTGAAATGTGAGGCTCCAGGAGCGCTCTCCTTGTCTCGTCCTGATGTTACCCTGGTTTAGGGTTGGTGCAAGTGCACATTGTGAAAGACTTTGAATGTTGGTAAAGGTTGTCTCGTTGAAGAAACCACTTTGGAGCCTTGTAGAGAGCTCTGAGTAGTTGGTAATGCCATGTCATACCGGGGTGAAAAAAAAATTAAAGATCAGTAGCACAAAGCAGGACACAGTGGAGGAGAGAGGGACATTGCCTGTTGCATTTAATTTCTTATATGTGAGCAAAAAACAGTTTGTTCATTTTCAGGTGCAGGAGAAATAGGATTTAAATAACAGTTTCTACACTGAGTAAGAGCTCCATTTACTACATCTGCTTTGAAATGCTCTTGGATATTTGTTACTGGAGCACGTGTGGATCTTCTGCAGTGAGTTTCCTAACTGCTTGGCAAGGGAGAGGAGCAACGTCTGTTAAAAATTAACTAGCAACTGAAATAAACTGCACATAAACAGCTCCGGGAGCATGGTGATTTCATCAGTATCTGATCTACTTGTTTGTCTGAGAGCTACCCAAGTTCTTTTTAATGTTTTACGTATTCTCTGCTTTCTGTCCAGCAGCCTTCTCGATGCCCTGCTCAGCCGTTCCATCAGGACAGAAAGGCAGATGAGTTTCTCTGAACAGCTGAGAGGATTCACCGTAACCACAAGCAAGGTGTTTTGCATGGTATGAAGGAAGGACCTGATCCTGCTCTGCAGAAGCCATTGGCAGCAGGGTCCTGGTCAAGTAAATGGGGCTTACTTCCTTCTGGGTGCACGGTGTAAGCATTTCCCCGCTTCTCTCATCTCCCACGTGGGTGAGTTTACTTTCCTGATTTTCAGCAGTAATAAATAGGGGTGTGGAGAGGTGCACAAACTCCTTCCAACAGCCAGTTTGTGCAGTCCATGTGCATCCCATACGGGAATTGCCGCCCCGTCCCTGAGACACGAGGCCGGTTCGACAGTCGGGACGCAGCCGTTATTCCAAGGATGTTTTCAATAGGCTTAAAAATTCCCCTCACGTGCCACTTTGCCTGGTGGCAGCGTCACGTGGTGTGGAAATGCTGTGCTCCTGAGCTGTCCCAGGGAGGCTGGTCAGCACAAAACTCACCCATTGAAGTGTCAGTTGGTGCATTTCAGGGCCAGAAAGAGAAGCCAGTTGTTTTCCAGACCCATGCTGAGGAATGCAGTTGCAGGCATTGCTTGCGTTCCCCATTTGCGCTTTCTGTGGTTTCACCCCTACTTTATCAGATTGTCTCTTGAGGGGTCACAAACGTGGGTCAGATTTATCTGCCACATGCTCAGGATATTGCCCTACTTGATTTTTTGTTGTTGTTGTTTTCATGCAGTGCTGGGACCTGCTGCAGTCTGTAAAGGATTTCCTTCAGAGCAGCACAGAGGGTGACACTGAATAGGTTGCCTCTACTGAAGGTCCCTCATTAGGAAAGCGGGCTTGCAGTGGTGACATCAGGTAAGAAAAATCTCCTCCTTACCTTCCTCAGGGAACCCAGTACAGTGTGTGAAATTGCCTGACGTCTTTAGTAGCACAGCTCACAGTTCTTGAGAGAAAAATGAAGAGTAGCACGTGCTACGTGTCATCTGTGGGGTGTTTGCTGCAGTGCTGAATGCACTCGTTAGCCCAAGAAGTGTCCTCCTGTGGGAGGATGGATGAGCAGAAAGTGGGAACAGTGCTATGGAGAGCCCGAACAAGAGGTCTGTAGACTGGAGCTGTGGGGCTGCGCTGTATTTAACCCTTACAAATATTTGTCTAGCCCTCTAACCGCCTATTTAGGTGATCAAAGGCCATGTGATGCTGAAGGCATCCCTTGATCTACCATGTACTTTCTCTGCCTGCTTTTTGTATTAATGAAATGTTTTTTTTCAAGCCCCACTCGCACATCTTCATTTGGAAAACAAATTACTCCAATAAAAGCTGGCAGAGTAGCTCACAGCAAGCTTCACAGTGAGCCCGTGTGTGTGCCAGGGCTGCTTGCTAATACACAGCTGAGCTGCCAGAATGCTGAGGTCTCGTAACACCCCACAAAACTGCCAGTGTACCTTGTGGGTAATTAAATGTCGCTCAGCTTTAGTAATCAGCCTTCGGTAATGGAGTTCAGCCAATTAAAATATCATTTTTTATAAGCGGGATAAAACTGGTGGCATATGACAGGAGGGTGACCGAATTGCTCACAGTTTAATGACACCTCTAACTGTGCCATAAAGGTGTCTGGTTTCTATGTAAATTGTTGCACACCATAGAATTGTTGGTTTTAATATCAACGAGCAGTTTTTGTGTTGTAGAGCCCTGTTTATACACTCCAAAGCGCAATGACTGAAAGGACCCCTCGATGGTAACATGAATCATGCGTGTTTGGTATTGCAGAGAGAGCATCCCATCTGGGCATGGAAGCGTTGACGAGCCCGGTGGGATCCCGTCTCCTCCTGTCCTCCAGCTGGTCCCAGAAGCTGAGGTAAGATGCCAACGTTTCCTGAGCTAACTCAGAACTTCAGAGGGATGGAAGCTAAAATGTTCCTCTCGAACACCCCACTGAATCCCAGTGATGAAATGTCTTACCTTAAGCAATCTTCCAGTTGTTTTTTTTTTCTTGTTCTCATTTAAAAGCATACCTGGCACTGCTCGGTGCTCGTTTGGGTTGAGGTCCCTACTCACATCTGACGTACGAAAGCGGTCCTTGCTGAGAGCTGTGGTGTTGTCATCTCCAGCCAGGGTGGCATGTGCTGTGTGAGCTCCCAGACGAGGAGCTCTTGCTCTTGTGCTGGGACTGAAGCCGGGGAAGTGACCGCGTGTGTCACTGTGCCACCCTTCATGTTGTTATCTAGATGGAAGAGCCTGGGCAAAGGAGAAAGTTTACTTGTGCTTGACATCCTCAGTCGCTGATATTAACATCCAGTGAATAAGTTTCAACATTTGCTGGAGTGAAGTAATAGTCAAGAGACTTGTTAAGGTAGCCAACTTTTCTTTTTGTTAGTTAAAAGTTTGGATGTTGCCTTTGCTCTGTTACTGATCACGTTTCAGGGTATTCTTTTGTCTGCTTATATTCTTCTCTGAGCACTTGTGCTGCGTGTGTATGACTGTGCTCATCAGGGAGCAAAGTCATAAAACCACACGTGAAATCGGCAACCTTTCTGTTCTTGGTAGAACCTCTGTGGAGCTGCAGCGTGACAGCCCGAGACCAAGGATGTGAGGAGAAATCCTTTCAGGGGTGGATGGTGCAGCTCTGCCTGGTGGTGTCACCAGGTGAAACCCGAGGGTTGTAGCCAGGCATGTGAATTGACTGCGAAAGTGGTGGCCTTTGTAGGATTTGTGAAGACTTAATTTATGCTCAGTGATATTATTACAAATCGAGCCACTTTGGAAGAATCTTTCTTAAACCAAGAGGAATATTACGTGGCTGTGCCACTAGAGGCTTTATAGAGGCTTTACAGTGTCTGTGGAAGCTCAACATTACCACGTGTGTAGAGAAGACAGATGGACGCTGCTTAAGGTATACATCCAGTCCTTTTTCTGTGTCCTGGTTTTGGCTGGGATAGAGTTAATTTTCTTCCTAGTAGCTAGTACATGTCCGTGTTTTGGATTGGGGATGAGAACAATGCTGACAACACACTGAGGTTTCGGTTGTTGCAGAGCAGCACTCACCTAGAGCCAAGGGCTGCTCAGCTCCTTACACTGCCTGCCGGGTTAAACCACAGCAAGCTGTTTCAAAATTGGTTTTCTTTAAAAGGTGCACTTCTTTTTTCTTTTTTTTTTTTTTTATACTATTTTTTGCAGTAAGAATCCATGGTGCTGTACTGGAGTTGATGCATGCCACAGTAATGCTGCATCATACATGGGGAGATTCTGCCTTGGACCACCCCAAGAGGGGGAGAAATCTGGTGGATCCATTTCTTTGGCTTTTTGACCTAAAGGAGGGCAGAGGCAAAAGGCAAGGGAAGAGGTGACATGGTCCCCCCTTTTGCTGGGGCACCAGTGGTGTCAGAGCAACCGTGGTGTCTCCCTCAAATCCCCTGTAAGTGGCAACCCCAAACTCTGGTACCGATGCTGCATGCAAGCACAGTAAAATCCGTCTCTCAGAGCACACGCTGCACCTTGTTGTTCCAGGTGTTTGCCAAACGTGGACTGAATCGAAAGGATCCTGGATGGAAGTCTGAAATGAGACACCGGGCTGCTGAAATGCACCATGAGGAAAGACTCAGGAGAAGAACGTGACGGCTTCCTGGCTTGAACAGAAGGTAAAATGTCAGCAAATAGAAGGGTAACAAAAGTCACTGGAGAAGTGCCAGTGGCTGTATCACACAGAAAGGGGCATCCTTATTCTGCGTGCCGGACAAATACCTGGCTTGCTTTCTTAGCCTCAGCTAAGAAACCACTGCCCTGATCCCAGCAATGTTACCCAGGCTGTTTGGCAAGTTTAAGAAGAGAGAAAAATAAAACACTAAGCCCATCCTTTTCCAAAAAGTAGGCTATCCCAAAGCAACCAGCACAAGCACTGTGTAGAGGACAGTGTATTTCAAAGAAAGGGAACAGTTTGGGCTTTGAAGAGATCATAAAAGTCAACAAGAAGTGGCAAGAGCAGTATTGGAATGGGATTTGATTCATTTTGATCTCAGAGCTGGTGTCTGAACTCCAAAGGTGCCTCATTATTCATTGCTAAAGTTGCCTCTGTGTCCCCTGAAGATCTTCAGTCAGGTGGCATCTTCCTCTCAGCCAAGTAAAGCGTTACGGATGGTAAAAATGCATTTCCTCACCTATCGCTAGGGCTGTCGGATGCAGTAGGTGTGCTCCGAGAACGCATGAACTTCAAAGCAGGAGGATGTTTCTGTGCTCTTCTAAATCACCGCCAGAGCCTGCCACTAAAATTAGCACTTCTTCCCAGCACTGCAGGTTTACTCCCGTGTGTGGTGCTCAGCTCAGTCTTCTTTAATTGGTGTGGAAGTCCTCAAACCCAGCACGACTACAGGATGTCAGGATAAAGCAGCAGGTAAGCAAGTGGGTTTTAACTACCAGGAAAATTTTAATGATTTCGTATTTCAGATATATGCATATATATTTACTAATTTTTACATACTACTATACACATATATAGCATTATACATATTTACTATATCTTATTTTATGTATAGTTAGTTTTACACGTATATAAATGAAAGTAGAAAAATTGCATAGAAGTTAACTGGGCCTCAGCTGACAATTAATGACTCCAGCTTTCTAAAATCCATTTCTAAAAATGTATTTTCCTCTTCGAGGACAGAGGAGGAGGATGGAGGTTGCTGGCACAAGCAGTCTTCTGCTCAGGGTCAGCTTCTCATGGCTAAGCTGAGCGGGGTGAAATCTTATTAGGGTGATTGTTGCAGTCTCCAACTATGAGAAAAATAGTGCTTCAACCTCCACCTCTAGGACGATTTATGAGGGAAACCTAGGGAAGCTTTACACCAGAAGGAATGGGGTTTATTGAAAGCACTCACTAGTGAGTTAATGACATGGCTTTGATAAAATGTGAGGCGACAGTGCAGCATAGAAACAGGAAACAAAAATTTTGGATCTGTCCTGTCCATTGTACTTACTTTAGTATCAGCAAATGCAGAAAATGCACGCTGTCACTGGGCATGGGATCTGTAATTTATGAATAATCTTTATTTTTAATACTGGGGGAAGAGATTAGCATGTCTTTTTAACACATAAAATTGTAAGTTGGTAAAAAGCTGTACAGTACATTTGATAACTGTTTTCATGTGCATTTAGTGCAATTTCTCCACTTGCCTAAGTGTTTAAGCAGGCATTTTTTTGGCACAGTTAGTTACCTATTTATTAAGCTCTAACCAGAAGGGCAGTTATAAATCACCACACAGGAATACCTCAGGCCATGTTTTGATCTTTCTTGAGGCTCACGTGAAAATGGCAGCATCTGCTCCATCCTGGCTGAGGTGTCCAGCGGGAGCTAGCAGAGGAGTATCACACCAGCCCCACAAACCAGCCTCACCTTGTTGGAAACACCGCGTGAATGTGGAAGAGAGGAGGGGATGCACGCAGTGTCACTACATGACCAGCTCCAGAGGTGAGTGACCGACAGCCGTGGCAGCTAGTGCAGAGCCAGACTCCCAAAGGCCATCCCAGTGCCCACTGTCAGTGGTTACAGGGCTTTACGGTGTTTGTCACCTGTCTGTGCAGATGAAGTGCAGTCCACCAAATCCTCCTGTTGTCATCTGAGTACTTATTTCTGCTCACCATCTGTATTCAGTGAGATTCTGGGTTCTAAGGCCTGTTTGTAAAGGGGCAAAAACCGCTTTGTCTCACTTAGAAGGTTTTTGTTTTAACCAGGGAGTCTCACTCTAAGAGAGCTGTGGTAATACAAGACCTTTCTTCTTCCACTGCATATGAAGCAGATCAAAATGCGTTAATTATGGTAGATGTCACAGAATACAATTTGAGCAGGCTCAGTAGTGTGCTGTGATTGCTGGTTTTTCTTCTAGAAAGGACATTTTATATCTCAAACTCTTGATTTACCCATGAAAAAATGTTCTAAAAGCTATTTTGAAAATTGTCACGCTTCGTTTCAAATAATATATATATACTTCCTTTTGAATAATATATATATACAGCTCTTACCATATTATAGTGAAATGCACTTTTAATTTTAAATTTGATAATAGTTAAATAATTAGCTACCTCATTGTTGTTGAATTGACATCTTTTGGTTCATTTCATTGCACTAAAAACGAGACTTTTGATCCAGAAATGAAAACAAGATATTCCAATTAGTAGTAACAGCCTTCTTTACTGATTACTTTAAAATAAAGACAAGGCATTTCAACTATTCACAAATATTTCTGACATATTGCAAAGTAACATAAGAGAAAAAAGATCATGATCATATCTGAAGCAAAATAGTTTAAAGACTTTTTACAAATGCATTGTTTTTCCATTTCAAGATTTTTGCTGACACACTTTTGCAGTATCTGTTTGGTGAAATAAACTTCTCTTATACATACAGTGCTAGGGGACAAATTGAAAAAGTATCCTCAGAAAGGTATTTTGTCAGAACCAGGCACTCAGAACATGGCCTCTCATCTCTGTGGACTGTCTGCAAGGTTTAATTTATTTCTTTTTAATGGTATTTTTTATAGAATGATATAGAATCATAGAATCATAGAATATCCCGAGTTGGAAGGGACCCATAAGGATCATCAGGTCCAACTCCTGGCACCGCACAGGTCTGCCCAAAAGTTCAGACCATGTGACTAAGTGCACAGTCCAATCTCTTCTTAAATTCAGACAGGCTTGGTGCAGTGACTACTTCACTGGGGAGCCTGTTCCAGTGTGCAACCACCCCTCTCGGTGAAGAACCTCTTCTTGATGTGATATCCTGATGATATGAAGCTGACATTTGTTTTACATTTTATGCAAGTATTTAAAAGATCCAATACCTATTTCTTCTATGTATACATTTTTGAAGCTTTAAGACTGTGCCACTAACAACACTTTCTCTGTCTTTTGTCATTTTCTGAAATGTTACTATTACTTTGTCAAATTTAGACTTGTTAACAGCAATGATGATGATGTTCCTTATCCAAAAATCACAAACGAAATCGAACAATTCCCTGGGAAACTGCAGACCACATGCATGATATGTAAGTAAAAAATTAGTCCAAAGTTCTGATAAACATTTAGTGCCAGCTAGAGCTATTATTTGGTCTAGTTCTAAACAGTAAAATGCTTATTATATACAGAACAGTTGGATGGAATATGGACATTTGACAAGGGTGGCTCAAGGCATTTCACGGTCTGAATTGTTTGCACGGCCATAAGGCAGCTGCCCTTTTTTTGTTTAGGCATGGGCTTGTGCCAGGTTTGGGAAGGGAAGGGCCCTCAGCACTGCAGAGGGCTCAGTCACACAAGGTGCAAGTTACCTTCTCCCGGCTGCGCAATCTTCAGCTCAACCAGGAGTTTCTTGCAGGACTGAGAGCCCGTTAGGGCTTGCTCCTGAGCTAAAAGCAAACCTGGACAGCATGATCAGATGCCAGTTTACGTCAGGTAAGGATTTGGTCTTTTGCCTTCACCGTATTACAACACAAAGAACTGTACCAGCATTTCTCAATGAGCACCATTAACTGACTTTGGTAACATATCTGTTGGCAGGCCCAGTAGGATCACACCATGTGCTGAACTCCTGTCTCGTGTAATAGGAAAGCACAGCTGCCAATTACCTTGCAACTAGAGTCTGTAAGTATTCAAAACATAAATATGTTCATAACCATACACATATACACAAAACACAGCAGTAGCAATATTACAGGATGCAGTGCCTACTCTATGTAACTGCTTTTTAATACAGATGCAACACCCACGTAAATGCTATTTAATATGAAACAACCCCTCCTCGAAGGTCAATGGCAGCACGCCAAAGGTCAGGTCCAGGCTTCAGCCAGGCTGAGCTGGCTCTGCAGCTAGCTCAATCCCACTGTCTGTCAACTCTAATTAATAGAAGAGTAGCACTATGGGAAAATAATGAGTATCTGTTAACTTTCTGAGCCGGAGATTTCTTTTCACGCCATTTGTAATTATTTCTCCCGTTTTCACAAGTGCTCTTTGTGTGAGCGCTCATTAGGCTTAAGAGAGGATAAAGTTATTACATACAAAATATGATTTAGGGGTAAGGCTTAATAGAAGCAACCAGCAATTGGGTTTGGAGCTCCTGAATCCCGGGAGGTGCTCTTCGTGTTTTTAAGGGAAGTTTCAGTGAGATTGCACTTAGCAGACCACTAAGAAGTTGTCACTCTCCAGCTGGTTCTTCTTTTTCTTGCAGCTCTGTTTCAAAACTCAATAGGAATAGTACAAGAAGGGCTAGAGGAGATGACTGTGCTAGTCCCCCGTCTTTGCTAATGTTCTTGAGAGCAGCGTCCTCGCCTCAAGATCACATCATCGAGTCCAATGTCCCCAGTTCTTCCTTTCCCCTTCTCCCCTCTGAAAATAACCTAGGAAAAGAAAAAGAACAATTGGAGTGCAAGAATGAAATGAAAGAATCTTTGCTTGTGTGAGTAACTGGGTAATGGTACAAAAGCAAAAGCATAAGAAAGCGCAGCCAGTCTTAACTGACTCAAAAATGCCTATATAATTCTGCTCAGAATTATGGATTTTTTTTCTTTTTCTGATCCTCTCCTTCTTTCTTCACTTCAGCAGGATCTTTGTGAAGAGCCAGCAGTTCAGGATGGAGTTATGATACAAATCAAGGTGGTGATTAAAGCCCTGCTCCAGTTGCCAGATCTGAGGTAAGAACTTCCACATAGGAGAATCTGTTGTGCTTTCTATAGCTCATTGCTGCACTGTTCTCATTGTCCCTCACAGCAAACACACAACATCCTGCCTAGTCTAACAAAATCCTGTCTAATGGAGGAGCTTTCCATCCCTAAAACACCTCACAGCTGACTTGGTCCAAATGCCAAACATAGTTGGAACTGGAAACCCCCAACTTTTATTTAACAAATTCTGGCTCCTGCAGAGCTGTGGTAATCTAGAGAAGCACTGACTGCTTGCAAAATGGCAGTGGAAGTTTGGGCATGGATTTACGGAGACCATTAGCAGTCCAGATTTAGCCTGCATAGAAGAAACTCATCAAACATAAAGCTCGAGTAGAAGACCAGTAGCATAAATCAGGGCAGGGATGATTTACAGAACGGCCAGCTGACTTGCCATAAATCAGTATCGCTCACCAGTATTACTGCCTTACAAGCAGAAGCCTGAATGGCTTTAATATGGTATTTTTGACCAGGTTTTAAAAACTATTCAAAGCCTACAGCAAAACTTTGTAACTGTCTGTTGTTATCACTGAGCTGGAAAGAGTTAATACAGACTTACAGATCAGAAATTCACCTGTGTAGTTAAAAAATAGTTTGGATGCTTGCTGAAAGCAGACTTTTATTTTAAATAAAGCATAGTAACAGGGGAAGTCAGAGAAGCTATGTTGAATATGCTGAAATTCTTGTTTAGAAATAAGTGATTTTGGATGTGCTGTAGAAATAGTTTACACAAAGCAAAGTCATTAGAAAGTCTGATAAAGGATTCCAGTCTCTACTCATATTCTCAGGTTTTCAGAAGCCCCCCCCAAAACCACTAGTATTTAATTGCTTTTGCTTTTTAATTAGCTAGAAAATTAAGTGTCCATTTTTCCTACAGACTTTTCTGTGGCTAGGGCCTTCCCTGCTTATCTAGCGTTTTTTCTCATTCCCTGATCCTTGGAATAAATGTCACAAATGCTTTAGGTCAGCAACCCAGGCTACCCAGCCTGGCTGGAAAAGTTCCCAAACTTGACGATTCTGCCAGGTCCTGTGAGGCAGCGATCAGTTACGGTTTGCGAACCACGCTGACAGCTACTGCTGAGGCAGAGGACAGTGCAAAGGGGAGCTGTTATTCTTGTTTAAAAGCTTTGGGGGGGGTCCCTAAAACTCATTTACTTGTCTGCCAGTAAATACATTAGTAATACATACTTACTTTAAAAGTGTTCTTATAGAGACCATGTTTAACATAGCACCCTACCTCTGAGGATCAGTGTTAAACTTAGCAAAAAATTGTAAGAATGGGATAAATATATTGTTCACCTGCTATAAATGTCCACATTCTCAGTCTGACATTCATTTACAGCTAACAGAACACCAGGCATCTTTTTTATTATTGCTCTGCTGAAAGCAGAGACTGGAGAAAAATGCCGAGCATTTGATGCATCATTTTAATCACCCAATGCTTCTAAGATTTTCAGGTATTAAAAGATTCTCCATGGTACTTCATACAGCTGCTTCTGATTATGTTAAACAATTTTGTGTTACTGGCATACCTAGATCATCAGTTACCTCCTCATCCAGATCAGCTGCAAGTGTGCTGAAGAACGTAAAAACATGTGCAATAACACAGGTAAACTCCCTGCAGTGTCAGAAATGACTGTTCTCAATATCCCATATATTAATATATATGGGATATTATATATATAATAATATATAATATATACTATTATAGTATATATAGCATATACTATATACTGTATACTATATAGTACATATGTATACTATATATTACGTGCTGTAGTATATAATATAAACAGATACTATATATACTAAATATATACACTATATACTATATATACTATTATATAATATATATACACTATATATTATATAGATATAATTTATATTATATTAGTATAGTGTAGTATATAGTGTATATATACACTAGTATGCTATAATAGTGTACTATTATAGTATATATATACTGTATAGTATATAGTGTGTGTATATAGCATTGTATATATACACTAGTATACTATAATAGTGTACTATTATAGTATATACTATATAGTACATATACTATTATAGTACATATACTATTATAGTATATATACTATATAGTGTGTATATATATAGTATATAGTATCTGTTCATATTATATACTGTAGTATATAATATATACTATATATACACTATTATATATAATAGTATATATACTATATAGTATAAATATACTATACTATAGTATATATATACTGTATTATATTATAAATATAGTATATATAGTGTATAATTCATACACTAAATTATAAATTATATATAAATATACTATATAGTATATATACTATTATAGTATATAGTGTGTATATATAGTATATATTATATACTATAGTATATAATATAAACAGATATAATCAATATCTGTTTAACCACTTCTTAATCCACAGGGGACGATCCTTCCTATTGCATGACACTGTGTTTTTTTTAAAGCATATTTCACGACCAATCTTGATACAGGCTATTTGGAAAATTTGTACTTGCTTTTTTTTTCAAAACAAGTACAGTATGCTCTTGTCCTTTAGGTTGCTCTTTCCTACATGATAAGTGAGTCCCTGATAAAAAGGCTGTACGAGGTAGCTCAGTACAAGCTATTTGGTAGTTTTCCATCTGTCTATTACTATGGGTGTTGTGGTTTGTTCTACACAGAACTAATTAGAAATGTGATTCCATTGGCAAGGATAAATGTAGAAGTGAAAAACAGGCAGAAATTGGACCCGGAAGGCAAATGATCGAGTGCTACACCACCTAAGTGTCTTCAGAGTCTCATGCAAAGAAAAAAAAAGGCAGTAAATGCAATTGTACTCACACTCTTGGTGCCCAGTCCTCGCAAAGTTATGTGTGTCTGCCTCCAGCCATGGCCACCGTTTCTTCCCCAGACAGCTGGGCCGTGAGCACCGTTTCTCCTCACAAAGACTTGGAGGGCACCAGAATGCAGGCCGGGCACCTTGTGCCGAAACGACAGGCATAAGTCCCCAGCCTGAGCCACGTGGCCCAGCAGCAGGATAAGATGCGCTGCTTTTCCCTCTTTGCCTTCGGCTTCAGAGATGGTGAGGTACTGTCCCCCTGCAAAAGAGAAAGCAGTTACTTTGGTAAAATTCTGCTGTTTAAAATTTCAGGACCAAATGCATAAGCATTATCAAAGAAATAAAAAAAGACCATAAGGTCCAGTGAGTCGTAAATAAAGCATATTGGTGCTGGACTGAGAACCAGAACTGACACATCTCCCCCTGTAAGGTAAGATTTACAGTGCTGGGCTTCTATTTACAGTGTGCCAGGTTAGGGCTTTCTTATCTAATCTCTTTTTTACACAGCAAATACTACAGCTGTTGAAAATGAAGTTCATCTGTTTCTTCATTTCAGACATCCCCTTGGTGACTGATTTTAAACCCCAGTGACATCAAAGCTACCGTGTAAATTTATGTATCTTGTAAGCTGTATATGTTTGCTAGTAGAAGGCCAGCATAAATGTTACGCTGTAATCGAGTTACAGCTCTGTACATTGCTTTTTTCTTGGAAACTGCGTTAACAGGTTAAGTCTCTAAGTGTATCCATTTGCAAATAAGACCAGCCTTTTCATTTAACCATAATTTAAACTCTTAATCTATCTGAGATACAGAAAGTTAGAAACAGTTAGTTATGATTTCCAAACAGCTAAAGTCTTCTCTAACAGTAGTAAGCTGCTACTGAACACAAGCACTTAATTCAAAACTCCATTATTATCTCTGATCATGTTTGAAGTAAAAGTACCTTCATAAAAACACCTAGTACATGAAGAAGTAGAGGATCTCATGGATATAGCAATGGCCATTAAATGTTTTTTTAGAAAAAAAGAAAAAAAAATTTATACATCCATAAATCCCATACACCTTTTCATGTAGGTACTTAGAACTACAATAAATGGAACTTCAAATCCTGCAGAAAACTCACACCTGTCTTTTATCTTTGAACTTTTCATTAAAACATTTTCAAGGTGGATGATAACTTTCCAAATTTAAACTGACCAAAGAAGGGGGGAGGTACTCTTAAAAGAGAAAAAGGAAAGAAAGAAAGAAATCTTATTTTACTCTTAACCTAAGAATCTATTTTTAATATATGAGAGCAGAGTATCAAAGGATCTAAGTTAAGGTAAAGGGTCCAGGCAGCCCTCGTAATTGAAACCAATGCTGTAGGTTTTGATATTTTTTTTCTAAATACTGCATATTAATAAGAATATAATCTTAACAGTTAAATTGTTGCCATGCTACTACCAGGACTTGTCAATCACTTTAAAGCAAACGATGTCTCCAATTCACTACTTCTACACAGGTTTTAAAGTTCCTTTGGCCTCAGTGAGATTTAACTAAGCCAAGTATTTTTCTGCTAAGGCCTCACGTCTGCATTTGGGCGTGAAGTGGGATCCATTTGTCCAAGTATCTGTTAAAGCTTTCTTTTTTTATTAATGAATTGTTTTTGCATCAAAGTCACTAACTGCTAAAATAAGAGAATTCAAATAGCTGCACCTGTTGTAGATACAATTATTTCACTCTGAAAGTACTGACCTGACTCATTACCTGCATGTGTTTCAGATAGTTACAGTGACTGAACCCAATCAATAGGAAACAGATTTAGTAAGCACAAAGCCAACATAGCTGTAGGCATGCCCCTACAGGAAAAGGTCCCCTCAAAGCAGCATTTTCTGCATGCGAGATAAGCTTATAAGGCTTCAGCGTGGCACCTTTCAAAATACAGATTCTGATAAACCAATAAATGCCAAACTTTGAAAGGTGAAAGCAAACACTCCTGCGCAAGCTGTGAAAATAAATCTCTGAAACAAGGTATTCCAGACAGGAGGGAGTGGGGTGGGTGACTTCAAGGGACTAGTTTTAACAGGTTGTGTCAACAGCAATAGAACAGGCACAGGAAACAAAAAGCTGAGTGTCCCTGACTGGAAAGCAACACCAGGGGAAAAAAGGTCTAAGAAAAAGCCGGTTAAAAATCATGGCTCTGGAACTTAGTACATATTAACAACAATTTTTGAATACAGATAATTGATATGCTTTAGTAACGTACTTTCTCAGAAATACAGTGGTTTTGACTCCATTGTTTAAAACAGTGTGGGAGTTATGCGCGGTCTTTTTAAACATGCCAGCCTGCATGCAGGACATGGCTCCATTTTCTGTTCTGCAGGAGGAGGAAGCTCTGCCCTTTGAGTCATCCATGAGACTCTTGAAGTGTCATAACAAGCTACAGAAAACAAGAGCATGCCTGTGGGCAGGAGGCACTTCTACTTAGCCATCCAAACAGCCTGAAAAAAGCTGCTGGGCACACCTGCCCTGGTGGCAAACGACTGTCCCATCATGGCAATGTAAGCACAGACTTCTATGACAAGGTGGGATGTAGGGAAAATGGACCTCGGTGCCCTCATCCTCCCTCAGCTTAACCTACAGCATCTGAGAGCATTTCCTTCTGAAGCCAGCCATCCGCTCACATAATGCGAGCATTGTGCACTTCAAAGGCTGCTCTTCAGGGGATGAAGTAATCCCTTCCTTACCTTACAAGAAGCCAGAGACGTGTGGTGTGTCTGATCCCCGGGGCTGCAATGCGGGCACTGCAAGGGGCAGGGTGCGTGGACACGCACCCCCTCAGTGCCACAGGGTAACACCTACAGGGGCCTCACCCAGCTCACCGATAACTTGGTGGAGCGGCCCTTCTGCCTGGACCACACCCGGAGGTGTGCGACTGAAAGGCTCTCACCTAACGGTGCCACTCCCCTGTCCTGCAGGTGGCTAGCGCACGCTCCCCTCTAACAGTCATTTCGAGGTCACTTTTGTCCACCCCAAGCATACACTTAGACATACTCAGAAATTGCTGCCCATTACCAGCCTAGTCTTCCTTCCTTCCAGCTACTTAACAATTTTCCTATACACTGGTTTCTCTAATTTAGCGTTGAATTTAATAAAATGAAGCTGAGAGACTGAACTAAACCAAGAACATTATATTTGGCAGCAGAACAAAGACTAGTCCCAGCACTTTCTTTAATTTTACTACTAATACGGAAGTAATTATGTCTGTGTGGTGATTTGAAAAATAAGCTTTGTTTCTCCATAAATAAAAGTTGTTCTCTACTCCACATTTTTGTTCTTTCTGATTCTTTTGAGACATCTTTTACTAAATACACTTATTACTCTTTTAGATACATTTGTAAAGATAGCAGCTAAAATTCCAACACAAATCATCTTTCAATGTTTTTTTTTTTCATTTTGATTTTGTACACAGAAGAGGTGTGCTTGTGAAACATATCCTATAACTAAAGGGATACAGAATCTGTGCAAATGAGAGAACTGTCACCAACCTCAAGCCTGGGTAGCTCTTCAGCTACAGGATATGCTCGTACACGTGTGTCTTACCTGATGCATCTCTAATGGGTTCCCAGTGCAAATCATCATCTTTGTCCTTGATCCATCCACACAGGCCGCTATCAAAATTACAGCTGTGTACCAGCACACCTAGGCAGAACAGAGCAGGAAGGCAAAAGAAAGTGGTTTTAATTCCATTGGCTGAGGAACTATAGCAATTGCCCTTGTGGCTGACACTGGCACATAAACATGGAAATAAAATGCAGCAGAAAGAGCACTAGAAAAAGAATACGTAAAATTACTAAAACAATAAAAGGGCTGCTCCTATTATTACTAACAATTCATGCTATTTTTGTGCTTAGTCTGTTAGGAAAAGAAACTATAAAGGTTCACTTAGGTGTTTTTTGTTTTCTTTGTACGAAGCATAGCCTAAACAAGGAGCATAAGGTGCAGGAGTCCTGTAAAATGTATTAATGCACAAAAAAAAAAATAAATCCTAAACCCCAGACCCCAAACAGGAGATGTCATTTACCTGGGTCATCGTTGGCTTCGAATTCATCAGCGGTAATCCCTCTTTCAATTTCAAGTATTTCAAACAGATTATTGCTCACTCCAGGCTGGCGTGGAACTGTGAGAAAAGTAGTTTTTCAGAAATGAATGAGATAAAGCTAGTTAGTGACCTACTTCCTTATCTTTAATAAAAAACAGCAGAGCAGCTCTGGGCATTGTGCTTTTCTTGGAAAATTCAATATACTTAATTATAGTTAACATGAAGATTCATAAACTTTATGCCTAGGTGATTTACGTTGTAACATTTATCTGAACTCCATAAAAGGTGACTGCAAATCTGTTAAAGGCTCTTCTAACAAAAGCTGCTTTTTCAACCAAGAAAAAAAAAATCTTTAACCTTGAAGCACACGTTTGGAGGAAAACTCCAAATGCACTTTTTAAGCTAGTGGTTTCTCAATAAAATGAAGCCACATTAAAGCCCTTTCTCAAATTTTCGAAGGCACTCACCTTCCACAGCTGTTTTATAGGAGAATTTCAACACAAAGCACTGGTACTTGGAAGAAGCCCCACATGAGATACCCTATGCAGCCAAACTCAGAAACACAGCTGAGGGTATTACCATGTCCCTGCAAAGGATTAGAGTTCCCTGAACAATTATCAGGATTTGACTCAAGTTGAAAAGGAGGAGTATTCTATTCAAGTGTAATTCAATTTTTTACTTTCCGATAAAAGTCTGTCCTTCAGTTGTTCTCAGCTGCAAGGGGAAGGAATGCTCTCGGTCGTTTACAGGTTATTAGACACTGAGCTGCAGCCACAACAGCCTGAAATTTAAGAAGTCTTCGTGAGAGCCATGGCTGCAGAATTCAGGGGGCTACAAAGACTTCCACTTACTTCTGAAGAGTGCCAGGCTGTGTATGTCTCCAGAAATAACACTCAGGTGTCAAACCTGAGAGACAGCTCAAACTAGAGATAAAGAGATTGCGCTGGCTAGAGCTGTCTGGGAAAGTTCCTTTCTGAGAGGCAGGTCTCCTGCGTAATTAATAACAGTAGCAGTGGGTTTCAGGCGCGTCCTGAGATGTTGCAGACACCTCTGACACCTACAGTATTTGTGAGAGCCTTATCTCTTAAAAACTTGACACATTTTCCATACTCAGCGCTCAAAGAAGTATCTAAATGTCTGCATATGCTTTTTAGGCAAGTGAGAACAAGAATTGAGATGATTTATAATAAAATAAACAACCATGTTGTTTTCAGGAAATCAGAGATAAGAAGGAACTTCTTTTGCACTAGGACAATACATAAATAGGATCTTGCAACAACCCCTCTAAATCCAGAAGACAGAGCAAAATGAAAAATAAGAATGAGGTAGCTTCCTGCTTTTCACAGCTGGGAAAAAATAAGCAGCCTGATAACAGGTTTACCAAATGCAAATGTATTTTTAAAGTAGTATTACATGCTACAAATTTTGTATAGCAAAATGAAAAAGCTTGAAGTCTGTATGAAGCTTATTAATTCCTCAATATTGCAGTTATTTTTGGAATTATTCCTACTTTTTTTTTTGAAACATTTGTAGATTTTGGAATACGTCTATTGGCAGTCTAGGATATTAACACACAAACAGCCTCAAGGGCTTCAGGTTGGTTTGGGGAGTACAGGCCTGTTAATTTTTACATAGCTTGTACTAATGTTTTGGCTATTTCAATAAGCCCCCACAGTGAGGATCCACTTCACGTTACAGTCATGCTGCACCCCGCTCATCCCTAGGCACACGGCAGTCACCACGCAAGAGGCCCATCCTCAGCCCCAGGTCCCATGCAGCTGCCAGCAACCCCAGCCCACCTCTCCTCTAGTTCAGTAAAATACCATTTCTAACGCACTGTTACTCTATACACATCCAAGTTACACCTGTGCGCACATACAGGCATTCTCCAAATTAAAGTTGGTATCACTGACCAATAATTAAAGCTCTACGAAGGATATTTTTTCAAAACTTTTCTCTAATGTCCTCTCCAAACACTGTTGTCATGGGTTTCTAGAAAAACAGGTTGCAGGGCTTTAAAATAGTCCTTTCAGTGCTCAGCCCCCATGAGAGGAACGTGCACTCGGTATGAAACGAGTTACCACAGGAGATGCAGGACTCCAAATACGATCCATGTGTACACTTCTTTTTGCTACGACAACTTGTATGCTGAGTGGTGATCCTGGGAGAAAGTATTTGGCACAGTTATTTTCTGCAAGCTTTCCAAGCCCTTTCTGTGTACTTTATATAGCATATCAGTGTGCTTTTCACTTTACTCCAATGGTTTGATAAAGCTTGTTAAATATAAACTTGGCTTCTTTTTCTTGGAGAATGCTGTTTGCTGTGAGCGAGCCAATACATCAACACCACCATATTCTCAAAGTTAATTAGCGTGAGTTCTTCATGGATGCACGTATGTGGGGGGGAACATTTAATAACTGCTTAAGACTGACTTCTTTTCAGCTTTTTAATCCCTGGGGAAACAGTAGGACTTTTTTTTTTTCATTACTTGTTAATTGCTGAGTTTGGGAGTGTAAGAGATGGTGTGTGCATGCCAGGCTGTTTATAATTATAGAATAATCACTGTTTTGGTGTTACAAAACCAAAACAAACCATGGAGTGCAGCTCCACATTACTAATAATTTTTATGACTGTCAGTAGTACAGTGCTCTGCCTTACAACAAACGTTGTGCTCTTACACAATCCCATTCCACACAATGAGCATGACCGAGCTTCCCACTTCTGGTCAAAGCAAACGAGCAAAAAGATTTTTTTTTTTTTTGACTGAGTAGTTGCTACAATTAAGAGTTGTTAAATTCCACTTCTAAAAATCCCCACAAGTGAGGAGCTCTCATGCAGAACTAGCAGAGAGCAGCTAAGAGAAAGGGTAGCCCAAAGGTCAGCCAGGCTCCTCAGTCATTTAGTACAGAGTACAGCCTCTTTTCCCCCAGGGAAGACTTAGATTCATGCTGGGCTAAAAAG
Source organism: Cygnus atratus (assembly GCF_013377495.2). NCBI lineage: Eukaryota > Metazoa > Chordata > Aves > Anseriformes > Anatidae > Cygnus > Cygnus atratus. Next base: position 5,570,126 of record NC_066365.1, read on the forward strand.
AAGGGGCAGCAGAGAGATGCACTTCACCCTTTTTATTCAGATACCCCCAGTGTCCTGGCTGTGTTGCCTAAAGCTCTGCAGATTCCAGCTTTGCAGTGAGAATTACCTGAGGAATGGCTTTGGTGGGCTGTCCCACCTCTAAATATCATTTGCATAATGGTGAGAGACAGTGCTCAAGTGTGACTGCTCTGAAGTCCAGTCCTGCATTGCTCAGGCAGTGAGAAGGCTCATTAACTCTGGCCTAAGTCAAACATCTTTTTATATATGTTTCCATAAGATCCTGTGAAAAGTAACCTGCTTTTCTATGAGGAGAGGTGCAGTGACAACTCAGTTTGCGGGAAACACAGCTAAAATAACTAGCTTACAGCAGCTCGCACATCAGATCTGGGGATGTAGCTAGGTGGAAGATGGATGGAGGGTATGATTTGTGAGACTCCTAAATCTTAGCATTTTGCTCCAGAGTACAAACAGGAACAAAGGGCCTGTCTTAAATGCTTAAATATGAAAATGAATACATTTTAACAGGTGCCAGAACAGTGAGGACAAATTAGCTGCTATTGCAAAATGATGCTGCTCCAGTGATAGCAGGGAATAACAAAACCCACATTCTTGCTTTTAGCACTTCCCTTATTTCAACGGTTTCGAGGATCATGTAACTGCATTTACTGCACTAAGGACTTCTCAGCCATTGAAAGGGGCAGCAAAAAGAATCGTTTTACTCCTATCTTTAGATCTTTTTAATAGCTGTTATGAGAAAAGACTCCCAATTCCAATCTCTACAGCTCCACTAAGGAGCTAAGAAGGAAAATTACTGAACTATCTTTTAATGCAGATAAGGGGTTTTGTTCTTGCTCTGCTGATACCCAGTGTTATGCTTTGTCTTTAAGCTTATGCTTTTAACACTTGTCACCCAGATCCCAATGGTAGCAGAAATTCCTGGCCTTACTGAGAACTATGTTCTCTTTCTTAGACTTTAGCCATCTTAGTAAACAGAAGAGATTCCTCTGTATTTCCCTACAGTTTGTATGAGCCCTGAAATAGTTAAATATTAAGCCATCGCTGCATTCCTCCCTCATTGCCATTCCCCCCATATCCATATCAGCAGATTATCCTTGGTGCCAGATTCCACTGTCTGCATCTCACAGAGTGGTTCAAAGGCCAAGTGTAGGAATTCCATTTTAAAAAATACTCATTTTTTGTTCTCTGAAAAAGCAGCTCAGCACACTCATTACAGGCACTTTTAGAAAAGGGGAAAGCATCTAAGGAAATGTGACAACCCAGTACCTGTCAAAAACTGCAAAGGTATTTAAATAACATTATCAGCAGAGTGCTTTGTGCTCTTTGTTACCACTGAACAGACCAATCTCCCTGGTCCCCAGCTGATTTCAAGCTGAGCAGCACATTCAAGAGTGTTCAGAAGTGAAAACTTAGGAGAGGTTTGCCCGGCATGAGATGACAGGTCAAATAACAACAAAGGGAGAAAACTGAGAGCGAGTCACCAAGAGCAAGCTCTGGAAAATGTTAAGTAATGAAAAATTAAGATTTGAAAGATGCTTGCGGAAAGCAAGTACGCTTGCCCAGGCACATTTCCTCTCCTGAACTAGACCCCCAGAGTGTTTGCAGGATTTGGTCCAGTGCACGAGGCCATCTACCAGTGTACAGCACACCAACCACCCCTTTTGTCATGGACTGCCTAAAAGTAGTATTACATAGTCAGATGGCTAACCAAAGTAGTGGTTACTGTCATGCTACTTTGTCAAAGTCTGGCTAAGGCTTCAGAGCCTGACTAAAAAGAAAAATAGAAGTTCATCTATCACAAGGTAACCTCGTTTAAAAACACAACTTTAAAGATGGAGGTCATATGCTAAGGGCTGGAAGCTCTGAATCAACAGTGGTTGTTGGCTACACCGCTCTTCGTGCTGGGTTTTGCCCCTCCTCATGATAAAACACTACCTTTTGCGACAAAGCGGCCATTGAAACCAAGGTTAAGTCCTACCTCATGCTCTGAGTGGATCTAGCATGAATTTCCTCCTCCATTGTCCAAGCCAACAAGTGTTACAAAATGATTGAACAGCTGCCTGCATTCACCCCTGGGAAATAAAGAAGGCAAGAGCGAGGCTCTCTCTTCTCTTTTCAGGCTGGCACATGGACCAGAGCACAAACTCCTTTTCGAGAACTGGTTTCTTTGCTGCCTCAACTGCAGAAGTAGAAGATGTGGGGGAAATGAACCTCAGGAGCCTCAGTACAAGCCAAATTAAATTAGCTCAAATCCACAATCCAAGAACATTGCAAAGATGTCTGATACAGATGAGGTTAGTAAAGTTTAAAGATGGTGAAGGATGTAGTTGTAAAAGCCCCTTTCCCTGAGGAAATACAAAGGCTAGTGAAAAGAAAAAGATATGCACAAACATTTTTGGAGGTGGGGAGCATCTGGCACATTCACATGGCAGATAAGAAGCACATCAGAGGTTAGCTAAACGTTACTAATTAGTTCAGTTTAAAATTCTGTACTGCGGTAACATTCCAGCCATTCATGTTGTGTTTGGCCAAGAAGAATACTTTTTGAGAGGCCCTGGCTTGTGTGATGTGGGAGCATTGCTGTCCTGAGCTTGTGGTGCCTCACGCAGAGCAGTTCAAATCAGGATGATCCCTATGCTGCAGCCTTGCAGCTGAGTGCTGCTCTCCCACAGGGCTGGCCAGCAGCACAGCCACATTAACTTCTCCCCTTCCTCTCAAAATCCTACAGTAACAGGACTTGGGAGGCGACACCTTACCCTGCAAGAAACGCTTTCCTTTATGAGGCAGCACTAGAACTGTCTTGCACTCGGCTATAGGTTTCCAGTCCTAGACAAATGCTTTTGTGCACTCACTGATTAAATCTCTTTGGACAGAGAGAAGGTGGGAGGGGACATCAGTGTCTCCCACCTAGATGACTGCTGCAAAGTAGCATAATTGGGGAAAAGAAAGGTACCAGCTTCGTTAAGGATCATGCTACTAGTGCCACGCAAATTCCTACACCCTACAGCACATCTAGAGTATTTCAGCCACTCAGTTACGTCACGCACCTACGTGCATCAAGGATTTCTTTAGCAAGGGATAGAGCAAGAAATAACATGGGCTTAAAGACACTGACTTGATCTGTCCCTATATTGCCTGCTGAAGCCAGTAACAATTGCTGTGCTTGATGCCTATGGGAATCCTGCTTACTGTGCACTGAAGCCTTTGAAGCTATGTATGGACACCATGGACCTCAAAGGGTAGCAGCTAACCTATATAAAAAACTAATAAATACTTTTCAAAGATTAACTTTTCCTTCTCCTATGTCTGTTATATGGAAAATAACGTAAGCTTATAGTTAGGAAACAAACTTGAACATTTTTACTTGCCTACTTTCCAAACTCCTATATCCCAAACATTCATATGGAAAGCACTAGCTTCTAAATCTAGCCTTTGGAGAGATTAGAGCAAACACTAATTAAAAATACGCTTTATGCAAGTGATTGTTTTTACCTCACGTAAATAGCTGAAAGTTATCCCCCAGCTTGGGAATTCCAGAGAATACTCGCAGCACAAGACAGCCTGGGAAGCGCAGCGCTATAGCCTAGACTAATTTCCACAGAACCCAGTATTTTTAACTATTGCTTCCCATTATATTAATGTTCAGGAGCCTTTACTGTTTTTTAAAAATTTTATATTAAAATATTATTTAACTGAATATATTATTTGAATTGTTTAAAAACAATCTGGAAAAAGCCAGAACAGGATTTATCTTCCCAAACTCTAAGTCGGTTTTTGTCTCTACTTTGAATTTATCAAATTGTCTACAGCAGACAAAATACCAACAGAGAAAACAAAACATTTTTTATAGGGAAGAAATTATTTCACTATGTCATGGTCTAAGGGAACACAGCCCAACAAGTTACTTCATAGATGCCAAAGCAACCAGAAAAAAACTCCCACATTGCTTGTACACCTTCTCTGAGACAGCAAACTTCCTCTTCCTCCTCCATCACTCCTGCAGCTTCATTGTACGTCAAGCTGAAGGAAAAGGGCTGATCCAACACACCCTCCCCATCTGTAAAATTTGCAGCAGAACTAAAGATAAAATTGGGTGTTGAATGTTTCTTGGCAGCTGTATGCAACTCTACATGTGCCAGTAGAGTCATCTGAGGCACGCACTAAAGCTGGCATAGAAACAGTGCTGTGTCTTTCAGAGCATGTCCTCATGCTAGGGGAATCTTTAGTATCCTCACCTTTTACGTATCCACTTTCAGAGATGCAGTCCATAAAATTAGCCTCCATGATATTTTCATGCAATTCTACAGTTGCTTAGTCATAAGCATCCAAGACTATTTGGATTCATATAATACAAGCAACATAACAGAGCCTTTAGGAAATCAGACATGGTCCCGTTTTGCAATTACCATTCTTAAAGCAAAGGAAATATGCTTTCTGAGAGTGACTCTCAAATCCCTGATTTTTGAATCTTCTGAGTATAAGTTATGTTGCATTTCAATTATTTTTCAATAAAATGGCTTTCCTTTCTCCCTCCAAAACTTTCGTCTGAAAATGTAAATAGGTTAAGCACTTACATAGGACAGTATACTCACAAATAATTCAGGAAGGAAAACTGAAATTTTTGGTTGAATTCATCGAGAATTTCTTCCCACATTTTTGTTATGTCATAGAAACAATTATTTGTGCAGCTTTACCATATGACCAGTTTCAATTCCATGTCTTTTTTCTCATTGATAAAATGTTCCAAAAAAAAAAAACCAACAGAATAGTACAGTGAATGCTTTCACTTTCCCACATCTACAGTTCCAATAAATGAAAGGGTACGTAAATTTACTTACTGAACACATCTCCTCGGGGTTTCTGAGGATCTATCTGGATTCTGTTGTCATCTGTAACTCCTTGGGAAGATGTTGTTTCAATGGGAATATGTGAAGGATATTGGGTTGTTATCACAGGAGTTCTTTGTGGTGGTAGCGTGGGTCTTAACATTGTAGGCTGAGGTGGTGTTGGAGGTGGAGGCCTCGTCACTGGTTTTGTTACCGGCCTTGTCGTCACAAGCACGTACCTCGTGGTTGGCTTTGGCGTGGGTCGAGTTGTTGGCCTTGGCGTGGGTCGAGTTGTTGGCCCAGCTGTTGGTTGAGTTGTTGGCCCGGCTGTTGGTCGAGTTGTTGGTCTGGTCACTGGCCTTTCTGTAATGATAGCAGATACAAATGGTGGTCTGAGGGGTTGGCTTTTGCCTCCAACATCAGGAATCCTATTGGCTACACCAGGGCCTCCCTTAGGAAGCATGCTGTTGCCCTTGAATATATGATACGGACCAGGTGGCTCAATCATAATATTAGGAATAACTGCAGAGAGAACCAAAAAGGGACCAAAATGCACATCTGAGTCTCTCGCTCCAGAAACTTCAGAATATAGTTCATTGACATGAAGAGTCTTTGCTGAAATAATTTCTCTTCTTCTGAATGTTTCTACTAATTAGACACATACTTTAGCATCAACACTAACAAATTTTCTGTACTTCTCATTACAGTATTTTAGAGATGATTTAGAATGACTGAAGGCACACAGTGACTTCCATCCCCACCTCCTCCCAAGCATCAACACTTTCAGAATTGGCAAAACATACCCAAAAGAGCTGGAAGTAAAAAAGCATGGACAGGAAGGGTAGATCTTAAGCCACGCTGTAAAACTGGACAAGTTTTTACTCAGGAGCAGGGCAAACTTAGTAACGCTCCAATGTTACCACCATTTTGGTCATGAACAGGCACATACCTTTGGCTTAAGAAAGTATCTTTCAGGCCTCTCCACTTCCTCACAACATTTCTCCTTGTCAACAAGCATTAATCACATTACAGACATTGAACCTAAACCAACTAGCTTTCATTTAAATCCTTCTCTTTGCTGAACACCGGGAAAGTGAGTACATGTTTTTTTTTCAGCCTCCACAAAAAAGAAGAGGTGAACTGAGCACCACCTACAACACAGTGGCATTGCCTGCTATTAATACCACCTCCCTAATATTTCATAAAGAAAGGACAACAGATTTTAATTTTGTTTCACAAAGGGAGTTTCTATAGACACAAAATGCAATAAAATCTGTTTTGTTATTTATAATTTACTCTTTGTTAATAAACCTTTATATCTCACTGGAGTTCTTAAAAGCCCCAGTAAGAATTCAAGTCACATATTATGTGTACAAGTGTTTCAAGTATAACAGAGTTAAAATGAAGAACAACTCTTTGTTAAACAATGAACTGTTTGACGATATCAGGTAAAAAAGTTCTCTCTTTGGCCACCTGCTTACTACTATTGTTTTGAATAGCCTGCAGATTTTACATTATGGTGTATTAAAATATCAAATGCACCTTAGGACTAAGCGTGTCCACATATAATTGTAACCATTCAGGTTGTGAAAGATCACCTTAGCAAGACCACAAAACCATGATGGCTAAAACCGTCGCAGTTTGCAGTGGTACTGCTCTCTAAAGAGATGGGTGAGTCACCAATGACCAGAACCCACATACAAACACAGAGTCCTCAAAAAGGTTCTGCAGATCTATCATAGAGCTGCATAGTCCTGAGGGAGGACTGGGGAGAGCTCCAGCAGCCTGTTCAGTACCAAAGGGGATGACTGCTGCTCCCAACAGGGACATGAGGATGGGAATTCTCTTGCAGGGCACTCTTCTAAAGAAATCCTCTCTCTTGGCTGTGCTCAGATCTGGGGAGCAGCGGGGAGTGGATGTGGTAAGCTGCTGAAACAGGCACGTGCAGAACGAACATAATAGCAGCGTATGAGTAATATGCACTGTTTGACCAGACCTACCCTGCTTACTCACTTGTCCTCATTCTGAAGCAATCTCTAGAATGAAGCTGTGAATAGGGTGAGGTGAATTTCTTTCTAATTATGAAAATGTCTCAGAGAGAGGTATTTTTATCAAAGCATGCAAAGACTCAGAAAACTCAGACTACATTCCCTGGCCTTTCTTAAAGTATTAAAAATAGTTGCAAGAAACTGAGCCTGATAGTGTTATATCTCAAAATTTACAACACAGGATTCATGGACACATGTGCTTTTAGAATTGTTTTTTTTAAAGCAGCGTTACATACGTATGCAGTTTGTTCCGTTGTCTCTGTACCCTTCTTTACATTTGCATTTGTACGATCCTGGTGTATTGTAACACCGTGAAAAACTACCACACTGATGCTGGCCAAGGGAACATTCATCTATATCTGCAACAGAAAGTTACAAAAAAAAAATCATTTGCATTAAAGAAATCTGACTTTCTGCTTAACCCTGCAAAAACATGAACAGTAGTATGATAATTAGGAAAAATACAAATTTCAGAAAATTCAATAAAACTGAATTGACAGTAGAAAAAGAAAACCAGCTGCAAATTAATGTGGTGAGTTTAGGAATACGCACATTCTCAATCACCCAGGTATTAATATGTTTTTTTTTTTTTCATAAAATATTTCTTCTTTATTATAGATCTAGGTAGAAACTGCTTATACGACATTTCCATGTTGCTAGTAGTATAAGCAAAATCTCCAAATTCTAGTGCTCTGCACAGATTTCTCTCAAAAAAGCATACTTAAACATAAACCAATACCTCATTATCTCCACATGATCCTTTTTTCAGTGAAAGGATCACAACCATTGAGGCCATGGGAAACTAAGACAGTGGGATCTGGGAACATCTCTGTTGAAGGGCATACACCAGCTGCCTTCTAGTCTCATGTCCAGACAAATACAGGTTATTTCCCAACCCCTGCCTTTTCAACACCTGTCTTCAGGGAAGGAAGGTTGTGCAGCCTGGATTGGAAAGAGTTGGGGTGTACCCTTGCCACATTTTCTATCTTGGATCTTGGGGCAAGCAGTAGAGCCCACCTGTGTTAGAGCTCAGACATAGCGTAAGCTGACGCAGTGCTCCAAACCTACAACTGCCTGTGCCCTGTGAAGCCTGTGGACACAAAGGTTTTGGAAAGGAATTAGTGGAACACAAGGTCTGCTCTCCCACCAGATTTCACGAGAGAACCAGTTACAAGAATTGGGGCCAAATACATGCTTTCAGTTTCGCATTCAATCTATTTCTATGACCCATTCTTTCCTAAAATACAGATGCAGAGCAACCTGAAACAACCTGCTTCAACACTTCTGCCGTAATAAGCAAACATTCCTCTTTAAACCATTAATTTCAGTTTAGAATATGTGTCTCTGTTACATGCACATAAGAAATACGTTATTACCATGGCATTGGTATTTGCCTCCGATGTACATTAGATCAAAGCCTTTATGACACCTGCAAATGTAGCTTCCAAAAGTATTGACACAGTGCCTAAATCGTGGGCAGATGACTCTTCCAGTAGCACATTCATCAATATCTGTGGAAACAAAGGAACTGCATTATTTTTCATAACAGTTAAAATACAATCTATAGTATCTATATTAAACTGGTTTCACGTAACAAAAAATAAATGAAGAAGAATAGCCAAAGTACTTCTGAAAAGGTCATTCTGGCTGCAGGCTGGTCAGCCAGCAGTAACACCTGAGCACTTCTGGCTGTGTCACCTCAGCTCAGCTCCTGGTCACATGCCCACATTTTTATGCTTCCCATGCCAGAAGCCTTTACAAATGCTGTGAATGACAAGAGAGGCACCATGGGCATCACTACCGAAGTCTCAGCACTTGCTCTGTAGTCTTGCATCCTGGTGACCTTCCCCTTGGAAAGGAGATGTTCTCTAACTCCCCACAGAATGCCTTCTTCAAGGTTTCAAAGCACTCATCCTTAGAACTGTGCTGGCATTTGTCTGAAGAAAAGCTATTTCATGCTACCTGTATAAATTTCTTTTCTCCCACTAAGCCCTGCAAAGTTATAAAGATAAAAATCTGGATTTACAGGTGAGGAATAATAAAAAATACCCCAGTTATTCTTTTTCTGAAACATGTCTGAAACATTGCTCCTGTAGCACAGGTCATGTGTACCCACTCGAAATACATTACCATGCAGTAGAAAGTAATTTGCTTTTATAAAAATCTCAGGCATCCCTAGTCCATGACCTGCACACTGAGCCTACCAGAAATCTTCATCTGTTCAGGACTTGCTCTAAGCAAAGAGGGCAGGCTAATGCCAGGGATGCAGTATTTCTGGGTCACCTACACATAGTCACCACAGGCCGAATGCTTTGCCAGTACCTTTGCAAGTCCTTACCCTGCAGTACCTGCACCATAGCTGACCCCTCTGTCATGGGGATGTTGGCTACATAAAGTGACCTTCAGGTCTCAGAGGTGCTGAGGTACGTGGCTCCATTTGCCCTGCCAGGGAGATGAAGCAACATCCAGGCAAGGACAGAGGACTGGGAAGCCGTGCGACGCTCAGCCAACGTCTGATGCCTCTCAGCTCCCTGAAGCTGCTGTTCTTCATGCCAAGTATGCCAGCCAGGCTGAGGCCCGAGGAGCAGCCAGCACTCACCCAGGTCTACTCTCACTGTCTGCAGAGCTCTCAGCAGGAGATCAGGCTGATACACAAAAGCCACACACAGCCACTCACTCTGTAGCCCTTGGAAACCGAGCTGCAGCCTGCTAAGCACTTGAAGCTTAATTCTTCACTGAGGTAGGGACCTGCCATGCACAGCTGCCTCTGACGCACACCACTTCTGACGTTCGTTGGTTATCTGCGGGGCACAGTTCAAGCATCTGCTCTGCAGCTCTATTGGGCTCTTCATCTATGGGAAAGCAAGATTTTGCTCTCCACGCAATTCTTTTTCCAAAAAGGAGCACTTCAGCAGCAGATGTCAAGAGTGCAAAACAAAATCTGAGTGATTGATGCCTTGCTGCTTGTGAAAGAGGCCTCAGCAAGGCAGAGAGAAGCCTGAATCTCTTACACAGCACAGAAGAAACGTTACCGCTGACATACGGTTGCTCTGACACACTCAAGTATTCGTGATTAATAAAGAATGGTTCAAACAGGGAACTAAAAGAAACAAATCTGCTGGTTAATTAGGGCAGCTACCTGGGACAGGCGAGATGTAGCTTCAGGTTCTCTGAGCTGTTTCCCATAAGCTAAAAGCAACCTCGAGCCATGAATTACTGCCTGGATGGGCTCTCCCAGCAGCAACTGCTGGCACCATCCCACCCTGCGTAAGGAATTAGTGAGGACAGAAGAATCAAGCCCTTCAGCTCCCACCCTCCTGGCCCACCAGACTGCTCTGACACAGCTCTGCGCTACTCTCAGACTGGAGCACTCCTGCAATGCTTCAGGAAAGGGCTGAACGGGAAAGAAAATGAAGTCAACACAGGGCACACGCCTGAACCTTCCTATAGATCTGCCTCTTGGTTTAAATATATTATTAACATTCTAGGCTCTGAGGACATTATTAACATCTTTACAAATGCTACCATGTTCCTTACCACCATTTAATTTACAAGCCACAGTTTTCTACCCTTTATTCAAATATTATTTCAATGCTGCATATTTCAGACTCTTGATTACTCTGATGTTTTTTAATTATTATTTATTTTTAAACCACAGCTTCAAAAAACAATTCAGTAGGAAAAATATTAGTCACTGAGCATATTTCGTGATGGCATGGATCATGTTCTTTAACACCTAATGGAGCTTGTCCTGCCTTTCTTTCTGTACAAACCCATTTTTTTCAAATTCACATAAGGTAAGAAGCGTGCTGAGAGCGCTGTAGTCGTGTTGTTTAATTTTCTAGGCAATGATACAACCTAAAGACATAGGACTGAACCACTCATCGATACACTATTGAAAACTGACACAAAATTAATGGGAAAACGTTGCAAATGTTTACTACTTACATTTAATATAAGAAGTGGGGTGGATGCTCTTTACTGGTGGGAAAAACACTTTTTGATCATTAGCTAGAAGATGGCATTTAAGTGCTTACAGTTAGTCTCCTCCAGCTCTCAAACAGCACAGACTGTCGCTTCCTTCAAACCGACAGACCTGTGCCAATTCACACCTGGGCCAAATGGTGCAAAGGCTGTTTCCCTTTACCTGCTGCAACGCTCTGTGGCTCCTATGCTTCCTATGAAAACCAGGGCACGAGGGGGTGATTTGCATTCTGATCAGCCTGGTCTGCAATGGAGGCGCATGCCCAGACCTAGCATCAGGGAGCTGCTCCAAAGGCAAGTAGTGCAGACAGAACCTCATGAGTGTCGTAGTCAGAGTTCGATACAGAAGCAGAACTACAAGCAGACCTGCTTCCATCCCGCTGTGAATAGCCATATTACCAACCCAAAAAAACTGTGAGGCTGATTTTAAAAGAATTTGATTTTTAAGTTTATAAGGGTATATTTTCAAGATCCTATTCACAAGCGAAGCAACTAGAAAGACTTTATTTTGCAGTGAAAGTTATCATTTTCAGTCCTCAAATAACTACAGACCTTCTAAAGCTGAAATGTATATATTGTTAATTTCATAAAATGAAAAACCCAGTCAAAAGAGCTGACAACATAGTTTGATGGCTGATTTATTGATTCAAGAATCCTTAATTAGTCAATTAATTCCTAACTTCACTGAACATTCTGCTGAATTCTTTTTCAATTTGTTGTTAGTTTAAGTGATTTACCTTCACAGGCAAATTGTTCGGTTGCTCTTTACTGTCTGGAAGGAACATTTTAACGAGAGAATGATCAGCATGGGTTAAACTAAGAATAGAATAATGCCTAGAGGAATTTCCACCTGTGCTAAAAATAAGCATTAAATTCCCAGCTGTCTTTCAAATTCCATTCAAACTAGGATTTCACAAGCTGCAGCCAATAGACACTTCAATTTTCTTACTGTCATCTACATTGTTATTTCCTTACTGCTTCTACACTGTGGTAGTATCTGTACACTCCTTGGAACTGATGTGTTCCCCAGCAGTGATGGGGTTGTACACATATGAGGAAAAAATGAAGTTCTAGCCCCAAATAACTTTGATTCTTGGTGGTATTTACTGGTTTAGTGCAACTCGAACTTGACAGAGAAATTACACTTGAATGCATGTCACAGTCATTTGTTACCAAAAAAGAGCTCCACATCATACGTATGACCCACGAAGGACATAGGTAGTCTCTTGCTATGACTACCTTCTCTGCATTGTGTAAGCCTGCTCTGAAATTACTGTAGATTTTAAAAACAGGATACAAGATCAATCTGAATGATACATACAAATTGAAATGTGGGTACACAGTTCTTCACCTTAATAGAAAAAAAGTCGTTTTTTTGTTGTTGTTTTTTTTTTTTAAATCTACACTAAACAACTAGTGTCATATTGCTGGTCAGAGTATTAGACTTCTGGATTACAAGTGTATTTTGTTTGTTTCAAAGTATGAAGTTTGTTTGAACTTCTCACAGAAATGCACCCACTAGGAGAATCTCAAGTATTTTTCTAGCAAATTTCTACATTTGGTACAATTTGCTTGAATTCCTACTTACAATCACTCAGCTTACTACGACATGGTACAAGTCTTTTGCAAAGATCTCTATCTGCCATGTCTACAGCAAGACTAATCACAGTACAATCTCTTTAGCATGTGACAATGGTCTTTTTTTTTTTTTCTGATTGCTATAACCATTCTTTTGCATGCATAGATGTGCCAATTACACTCTTACAGCTGAGCCTGCTCCTCACATCAGAAGATCTAGATTCTGTCCCTTGCTCTGCCACCAAGTTCTCGGTCAGCATGGGTAAGTCACTTTGAGAAACACCTCCCCTGTGGACAGCCATGACACCCAAGTGGATGATTAGGGCATCCATACTCTCTTACATTCTTTCAGTACAATTCTGCATGGTTGTTAGAGGTTATGGAACAGTAGCACTGCGTAGGATATAAATAGCAAAATCACTGGAGCATCATGCCTACTCGGGATGTATAGTTAATGACTAATGAAATCACGTCACGCTGTTCTTCAGACCATAGTAACGTGTGGCACAATACAGTCTGATTAACCACGAGCACCTCTTCCATGTTCAAGAATGTGAGAACAGTATATTTCACTTCCATACTGTACGAATTCCTGAGTTTAACATGGAGTTTTCACAGTTAGGCAAGAAAGACAGGAGCCTAAATCCCATTAATACTGAGAGTGTGCAGAGACCTTTACCTTGGTTATCCCAATCCTTATTAGCAATGTCTTTAAACTGCATGGATAATACTTTCAAAATACACCTGATAAACTCTTGAAATGCATTTAGGGTAAGGCTGAAAACTCTCTTGGGAAAAAAAAAAAAAGAAATGTGCATCTGATCACCTACCTATGCAGGTTCTACCATCAGGCCCCAGCTGCAGTCCTGGAGAAGGACAGCGGCAGCGCACTTCTCCTTTCAGCACATCACAGCCATACTGACAGTTTGCCATTGAGCAAGAAAGGGCATCTAGGGAAAAATAATTGAACATGTTAGATAAGGGATCTGACCGGAACCTGAAAGCCACTGAAATCTTTGGAGAAGTAAGACACAGTATAGATATAATAGAAATGGAGAAACACCTGTAGAATTTGACAGGTATTCATTCATGCCTTAAAAGAGCAACTGCAAAAAAGAAAGACAAAAACCAAAACACCACAATTGTAGTAAGTTGTGTCATGGAAAGTAGCGCTCACGAAGAAAAATTCCATTGTGTACAATATCAACATTTCAAAATAGAAGTACCTTTAATTAAAGGTCATCTCTCCCCTTCCCTTTGTCCAGGCACTCAAAATATCTTTTATGTGATGAAGTAGGAACCTCATCTCCAGAGAGATGACAGTACTATTTTATACCAGTCAGACAACCAACATCTGCAGCTTTAATGATTTTACATTTATAAGGACATAATACAACAGAACTGCAGGTGTCTTGCTGCAATGAAAACAGCAAGCACTTGTCTCTGAAGGACAATTATCAGTGATTTACAGCATTGAAGAATGCTTCTGGGAAAACCTGTAATAAAACTAATAAAATCAAACTATTTGCTCTTGTTTTGTTCAGCCTAATTTCATTAGGAAAAAAAAAAAAGCAGCTCATTTTATGCAATTGCCTGATTTCAAGCAAGATTAATCTTTTACTGTAGGACTCATCTTAATTTCATAAAAGTTTCCCAGGGAAGCCCAAGCAGGGATCTTGAGGAGACTGCAAAAAGAAAGCAACAAGCCTTGCCGTACTGGAGCACGTTCCGTCCGGCATCAGCATGTAGCCGTTCAGGCAGTAGCACTTGTAGCTGCCGTAGGTATTCATGCACCGGTGTTTGCATGGCCGGGGCTTCAGTCCACACTCGTTTAGATCTGCAACAAAGAGTACAAGGGAAGGGGACAAGAAACAAAAACATAGTAAGGATGTGTGAAAAGAAATACGAGATCAAATTCCTGGAGAAAGAAGGAAAAATGCGGCAATTAGCTTTTTAGATGCAGTCCAGCTGATAGCAAGTGTTCAGAACAAACTGCACGAAGCGCTGTTCAGTCCTCCTGCCAAGTGGAATATGTTTTTCTGTTTCACAGATCCCCTTTCAGAAAAATGATTAAAAAAATCGCAGTACTAGCATTAAATTAGCACTGACAGAAGTTTCATTAGCAAGTGTACAAGCTCAGGCTGCCCAGACCTTGCCACTATCCATGTTGATCTGATGACCCAGACCAGCCAGAACTCCAGAGGAGGAGAAAGCAAATTTCACTGCTGCAATCGCTATCAGCAAGTCTGATAGTGATTCAGTGATTTGCTATCATGCTTCAAAATCAGTTGCAGAGGAAGGCAGGAAAACCAATTTGAAGCCACTTAAAACAATCTCATGGAGAAAATGTTTTCCTTACCATCTACGAAATACTGAAAAAACTACCTGACACCAGTGATATTTGTCAAGGACTATGCCTAAGGGCTAATATTTCAGATTTACAATTTAATACAGAATTCATGACTTAACTTGCAAATATTCAGCCCATGATTTTCATATCAGTTGACAGGGCTTCTAACAAGATTGAGTCAGGAAACCCTTCAGAATTCTCTTCCAAGAATATGTTAATTTTATTGGGTACAACGGAATAATTCTCCAAAGAACTTAGTTATTTGTATATTGACAAGTAAAGATGAAAATATAGGTGAACATAATAAATGTACTCACAAATCCAGCCAGCAAGTACTTAACTGAATTACTGGCCCTCATCTCCAGTATTGCATAACGCTGCCTGGAGTGTTGTTACAGTAACAGAGAGAGTGGTATTTCCAGGAACTTTTCAAAGAGCCACCTCCACTATTAAACACATTCTCATGAAGTGTCACCAACGTAACCCAAAACCATCCTCAGGGATTTTGCTGGTACCTGTAAATGAGCACTCTATTACATCACGGTTGTTACCGAGAGCTCCAAAAGTGTTAGAAAATCAAAATCTATCATCTTCAGAGTTACTTTGTTTTCATCTTCATGGAGCCAAGGAAGAGCAAGCATCATCATATATGCCTCTCCCCACAAACCGTCTCCTAACTGATTTCATTTTCCAAGGCCTTGGGAAGAGCAGCAGGTTAAGGGATAAGGATACCTTCTGCTCCCTTCTGCTGGGACAGGGTAATGGTAAGGGATACAATTTTTCCCTTCTTCCTGCAAGAGTTCTGGAAAAGATTTACTAGGAAGCCCGAAAGGGAATGTTCACTCCTACAGTTGCAAGGAAGACCAGGTGAATGTAGGCAGGACTTCAGAGAGGAAAAGCTGCCAAAATGAGGGCTGGACCTGTGCCCTGGAAATGAGGAGTGATGACCTTCTCTGCAGTCTTTCTGCAGAGCCCACGTTGCAGAAACAGCATCCCCTTCAAACTCTCTCACTCTTCAGGAGGTTAAAAACATTTCTGGAGATGCTCGGAGAACATACTTCTCCCAGCAGGCACCGATACCAGAATCATAAAATGCACCTGCAGTGTTAGAGAAAAACAGCTGTAGAAGAGACGGACGTTTTCTACTGTGAAATCGGGACCTTCAGCTAAGAGTTCTGAGTATCAGAACAGTACAGTATGTCCACAGGCCAAACTGGAGAGCAGATGATGCTGATGCTGAAGGGGGAGGACAAGTTATTATTGTGAAAATCTTTATAGAAAAAAATTATATAAAATGCTTAATAATAAACTGGTGAAAGGTTGCATTTGGGGAGGCAAACTTCTCTAGGCAACACAAAAGGCTTTTTTTTTTTTTGAATTCTGTAAAAATTACTGTTCCTGATAAATATTACAATTGCACTAACATATTTCCTACATATCCAAAACTTCTGTTAAAAAGTTATTATTAAATGGAATAATATTGCTAGAGTTTGACTTACAATTCATGGAAGTATCTGCACTGAGCCTACACCATTGATTGAGGTTCAAGCTCAAGAATAATTTTGAATTAAGAAAAAGAGAATTTCTTAAGTCTAAAATACATATACTTTTCCTGCTTTGTACAAAACCCATTACTTCACAAAATAAATACATAACAGAGATAAGTATGAAATACTTTACTAGAAGTTGGGACAGGATGAGGAAAGTAATGCTGAAATGAAGCTGCAGGGCAGGATTTTAATAGTACCTGTACTATCTGCAAGTGCTTACATCCCACTGCACTTCAGCTCTAAGTTGAGAAACTCCCAAAGATGCTACCTTTAAGAACTGTCTCTCACTTACAGAGCTATTACCACAGATTCAGAGTTGCAAGACATAAGTATTAATGGCTGTTCTCAGTTTAAAATCTGTCATCTTCCATAAAGTATAGATTACATTATAACCCTTAAATAACTGGAGTCCCACAGTACTCTGAATACTATATAATTTGGTACAAAATATTCTTAGTACAGAAATGAAAGCTCAGGCGTTGACAAATAGATGACTATTAGTAACATACTCTGAGAATTGTATTAGGATATCACATCGCATGCATTTTGTTTGTGAAATTTTGACTAAATTATTTGTTCACTTCATTCTGTTTCTGCCTGTAAATAAATGCTGTCTCATCAGCTTTTTACTCCTTTGATTCAGAACTTAAAATACATGGCTGTGAATAAAATGCCTGTACCTTTAAACAGTCAGATTTTTTAACCTTGGTTGCCATCACAGAAGGCTAAGGTCACAAGGCATCAGAAATAAGCTGTTAGCACAGCTCCACGCTAAATCTAAAACTCACGTGTCATGGGTTTTCACTTCTGCCTTTGACATTAGCTATTGAGAGGATGATGTTTTTAAACTTATGGAGTCAGAAGAAATGCTGCTGTTCAGGAAAACACGTACTGGCAGCGTTCTGGCTGCTGAAAAGCAAAGCCAGCCTCCAAACTGGCTGTATTAAAGCACACCGGTCAGCCCATTTTATTTTCCCCGAAGTGCAACTTGTCTTTTTCTCCTTTTCAGCAGCAAAGACAGGCACATACTCTGAAAGCACACAGTGAGCACCACTCAGTTTCCAGCAGACACGCTTATTATATAATTACTGGTAGGTCTTCCTGGTTCTCTATAAAGACCCGTGTGAACATGCTGACAGCTCCCTCCATCTACCCCCGTGCTACCATAATCCGTGACAGCGTGCTTCCCGCAGAACAGTCCGGATATACTGCATGTGGATGGGGGAGCACTGAAACATTCCTGCTATTAATATACTCTATCTGCTTCAGATGTGTTTCTTGTTCCTTAAGGAAGGTCTTCTTTTTTCAAGAACAGGTTCAGCCTAATGTTAGCAGTCAAAAAGCCAGCTATAGCAACATACCTCTTGAACATATGCTGGTTTTAAAAAGGTCAGGTTACTTACCCAAAGATATCGATTGCATACTTCAAACAACGTATATATAAAGATATCTCAGTATAAATGGCTATGCATCAAAAGAGGAAAAGAGAAAACATTAGAAGTTTCCTCTGAAGAAAAACAATTTGGAAACTAAAATGTATAAACTCAAATGTATAGATCAATTTTCACACTGGAATTTAAAACATAAAGACCAACACTATTAAAGCGTTTAACAAGTTCCTTTAATTCCTTTGCAGGAATACACCACCCTGTTGGCACTATGGAAAGCAGGTCCATAACAGAAGCACAGGTAGCTGAGCACAAGTATTTCATTTTTAAAGAAAAGAAAAAAATGTGAATGCAAGGAAATGACAACATATCTGTGCTGGAAAATCCAGATGGGACTTCTCTGACAACTGCGTCGCACATGATCTTGGATAACGACCAGCTTTGATGCACACCCAACACTGGAGTGCATAAGCATATCTTCCTAGGAAGACACAGCACGCTCTGCTATTATCTTTAGTTTCCGCAGTAGACTCCAATGCTTGAACCTTCTCTCTGCATTTTTCTCCCTGTTAGCTAGCTTGAATCAGTAAACACAGAAGTCAAGTATTCAATACCAGGTTCACTCAGGCTGAGACAGAAGAAAGCCACTGGCCAGAAACAAAGTCAAAAAATAATCTGTCACCCATACTACAAAAAAGTAGGTCAGCTTTCATTCCCAGCAAGTATCAACACACTACCACATTAAATGTCTTTATGACAGATTTGTGTCACTCTGAAGAGTTTTCCTCTCATCTCTTAGTCTGATTAATCGACAGCTGCCAAATGCAGAAGTTAATGATTCCCATTTTCTTCAACTTCTAGCCTTATATAAATCACAGTTTTGTCTTTATCTGACCTGATAAACATTTTCCTTTGTTCTCAGTTTATGAAGGAACTTAGAAATAAATTTAAAAGTGCAGGTCCTGAAAGAAGAGCAGGGGAAAGAAACAAAAGCAGGATACAACAGTGAGTAGAGTGGAGAGTCAAGCCTTTTCAGACTACAGGCATGCAGTATCAAGGAAATACAATCAGTTATTTGCTCTGCATGCTAATGACACGGCAGGTTCAGCTTTCGCATCACAGCCATCAGTCTGTCAGCCTTCAACCCCTTCGCAAGAAATTCTGTTATTGTTTCAAGCCGTGCAGGGAAAAGGAGCACGCCGCCTGAGATACGGGACCGTCTCACCCCTTGAAGGTGTATTTCTTGCATGCTGATCCAGGGGGTGGAATAGACACGCTTCACTGCTCTGAACCACTTGTATATGGTTGCTCATCTTCACAGGGTGGGAGGAAGGCATAATAAAAATGAAGTGACCAAATCTTTGTCATATGCATTACTTTATCAATAAGGGGAAAAAAAAAAAAAGGAAGGGGGGGGGGGAAGGCAATGACAAGAATTGCTTTATAAAAAATACAAAGAAGTAAACTTTTGCACTGTGTTCCTGGAACAAACAGAATAAGAAGAGAGTAAGTTGCAGAAAAGATGCTTTATAGTCTTTATTTAAAGACAACCTTTTCCTACCACAGGAAGTAACCTACACATGCTTCCAAACACTAGTAAAAATTGCAAGTTTTCAACTGTTCATATTTGTCTGTGAATACAGATCTTATTGAAGAATTGGTATTACTTTTCTGGTGAACACATTTTGTAAGAAGTACTAGTCCCCCTGTTACTACTATAAACTAGAGAGCTGGCAGAGGGTATTTTCTTTCAGAATGCTCAGTTTTTTTCTTAATTGGTTAGAGCTGTTAATCTGGGATTAAAAAGCTAGAAGGGAAACACTGAAGTCACTTAGATTTGAAAGCACTGTGGTGAGAGCGTGGTTATCTATTGTACAAAGTCACTGCAATAAATTGCTGACAATAGCAATGTAGTAAGAAAGATGATCCTAGTTCCTGAGTGACCTAAAGCGAGGTCTAGATTGCCACTAGAAAGGGACAAGCCTTCAGGCACCATCACACAGTCCAAGTTCAACAGTCCTGCTGTGAGGCTGCGTAGTTCTTTTGGGTTGATGCATGGAATACGGCTTTATCTTTGAGGCCCATGCCTGTTCATCAGCACTCATACTCAAAGAATGTCTTTCACCAAGAATCTGAGCATACTTTAAAGCCCAATGCCATTTGCATATCCTAGAAAGACTTCCATCTCTGCAGAACTCCAACAGTTCTTCTGCCAACACCATTACTTTCTGTTATTACTAATTATTATTCTAGAACAGAAATGAGAAGGATATCCCCTAGACTGAACAGGAGAGCTGCTATATGAAGGTATAATAACACAGGTCATGCTTACCCTGTATGTAAGTGGGCTTCAGGAGATGCCCACACTTCTAATCCACCCAGCCGTCCAGACTGGGGGGTGGCTGTGCCATGCTCAGCCCCCCTCCCAGGCACACATTCAGATTTCCTCCCAGCAAAAGCAGACTCTGCATCAACTGTTCACATTCAGGTCTCATCTTAATGTGGAATTAGCACGTGGCAAGAATGCATACCCTGGCCCCAGGAACAGCCATATAATGTAGAACAGATGTAGGCTGTAGTCACCTGAACTGATGTACCTTTGGGACAACACCATCAGCAGACATCTCAGATATCTCGTGGACGTATGTCATGGCAACTTTGTCACCAATAGCATGCAAGAATATTTGATCAATACTGGCTAAAAGATTTACTTTAATCATTTATCACATTTTTCTGTCTTTGGCATTTAATGGAAAGTGAATAGTTCAAGCCTACATAGTCCACCAACTTGCACAGCATTCTTCTGATATTGTTAAAGCAATCAATACATATAAAAATGGTTACACATACATGTAACAACAGCACTGTTTTCTGAAAAAGTTCCAGACTGACCAAAACGGGCATAGAATAAAATCATATAATCCTATCCTTTACAATCAGTCCAGAGTAAAGGGAAAAGGAGATAAAATAACTTGATGGATGACAAAATAAATGAATCTTCAAATAATAGTTTTTTGAAGGATTAGTAAATCTGAAAACAAACATATATCTATTTTTAAAGAAAACAATTCAATATAAAATCAACACACCAAAAGAAGGTTAGCAACACCAAGGTACATTTTTAAACAAACAAAACATTTTAGTTCTTCAGGTAAGATTTTTCTACCATACTTCCTAAGCACTGTCAGAAAACATATGAACATTTTCTGTAGGCTGGGACAAACGAAAAAGAAAAGTGTCTTAATGAGATAACTGTGTATGTGAACAAGTCTTAGGCATCAAAATCTAATTCTGTATTACAATTTTGCTTTATGCTATATGATCCTTATACTGCTACGTGTTTTAACAATCAATTTTTGGCAAAAAAAACAAACAATGAAACTAAGGTGATAACTCAATAAGATAACATTTCATCTTTCCAACTTTTATTTACACAATGCAGTTTATTGCTAGCTACCTAGTTCAGGATTAGAAACACAAAAATGAGAATGAATCCCGGAAATTGTTTTTAATTAAAGAAATATTATTTCACTATCCTGAGCATTGTGACCTCATGAAATAACAGTTCTGAGCACAAGATTACCAAATTACCTGATTCAGATTCAGGGCAGCAGGTAGATACATACTTGATGTTAATGACATTAATTTCACCTGAACAAAAGCAATTGTTTTCCTTGGATCATCCCACTGCAGATGCCATTTTCTCCACAAACATAAGCCCCGTATCAGAAAACGACAGCAGTAACAAGGCTGGTGTATGAGTTTGTTACCCTCTGCCTGCAGGCAACATACACAGCATTCATGGGGGTGGGAGTCAACAATACCTCTGTGATTTCACAAAGAAATTCTCTTTCTTGGACTTCACTTTCTTACCTTGATTGCAGGTTTTTCCAGTGTATCCCGGGTGGCACTTGCACTTGTTTGGCCCAACGCATTCACCATGTTTGCACCCTGGCTGGCATATAGCTGCAAACAGAAGAACACTCATTACTCTTCCATTCCAGTCCCAACTGACAGTGCATTACTTTAAAACAAATGGCAACGACCTAACAAAAATTGTACCATTTATGTTCCTCCCTTAAGCATCATTATGTGTCTCAAATACCACTGTTCAAACAACAGATGCACATTCAAAAATAATTGCCACCCCAATACACATGGGAAGAACGAGATCCTCATTAGTATTCTATTTTTGTACAGCAGGAGGTTGTGCTCTTTCCGGGATATTAAACTCTTTTAGTACCTCATCAGCTAGCAGACAGCGTGCCTTCACTTGTGCTGTGTGTTTGTGTGCTGTGATTCACGTCACTACATTTGGTAAAGCTCGAATATGCCCTGGCTATACAGGAATATGTGCATCAATGTCATAGCTGACATGCAAACTGAGCCATAGTTCAGTCACCAGTAGCAGCAGTACAGGTCCTAGTATTCACAGGTTTCTTCTGAGACTTCTAAGCAACATCCTTTGTCCACTTACTAACAAATGTTTTGCCTGAATCTGTCCCTCTCAGGTGTTTGGATTCTGGCATGGCAATTACTTTTATTTTTCTTTTTTTGGAGAAAAAAATGGACTGGGTAAAAGCAAAAGCAACACTATAATATGCTGCTTTATCACTGCATGCATCCAAGTCACTTCCACTCAGAACATTTCATGCATTTATTACCAATCCTGCTGTACAGATACACTCACAGAATGTGAATTTATGTTCTATTTGCTTCCAAAGTCAAGTTTGCCAGGCAATTTCTAATTCCCCAGATGGAGCACAAATACAGAACTCCACGAAGCAATAGTTATGAAACCATCTTTGGTACCTGCCTCAACATAACACAAATAAAATGCTTAAACTTTTAAAATAACATAAGCACTGCTTTTGAAGAAACATAAGAATTCATCCACAAATTTATTTCTACTGAGCTGGGATTATTTCTTAGATGCTAACAGGAATATTTACAGAGTGCTAGGAATCCTGCATAACTCTGGAAACCATTTCATAGCTGAAAATTTTAGACAACATTTCCAAGACTTTTTTACTAAAAACTTATTGTTTCAACCTAGTGGAAAACTGAAATATTTAATAAGCTCTAAAATTATGTTTATCATTCTGTGACAGAATGCAGATGTACAATTCTAGTGAGCTTACTGCTTAAGCAAGACAGACACAAATTAGAAAGAAATCAGAGGGTGGCATAACTCAAATACTCTGTAATTAGGAGTTATTATTTACCCTGGCTTTACATTCATTTTCTAAGCTAACAGTATCATTTGGAATTTGCAAAGTAACTAACTAAACCCAGCTGTAATATTCATTAATCTGACAACAGCCTATATCATAAAATTGAATGTATTAAGGATCTAATTTAATAGAAATCTGTCAGAATGCATTCACAAATGCAGCTTGCATTATAGCCAGGCTGTTCAGCAGGGTTGAATTAAACAAAATTAAAACAGAAACAAAAGATTAGTTATAGTTATGAAAAAACTATGCAAATACATCTCTGATGTTCTAAAACCTTTTCCATAAGATGCAAAGCATCCAGAATCAGCAGTTCCCACAACTGCATCCACAGAAGCAACTGTTAGCATAGAATGAGCTTGCTCCAGTTTCAGGACTGCATTTGTCCTCTACTATTATCAGGGCATTTTTTTTTGTTTAAATATTATACATATATGAACAGTCATATCCCCGAGAACACAAGGCTTTGTTTTCAATCTTTAGCACTGCTCTTTGTGGATCTTCCTAACATTGCTGCAGTTTCTTCTGTAAATCTGTCTTTAGGAACATCTTAAAAGACAACAGAGTGGGATGTTTTTAGTTAATGCAAAAGCTTTTTTCCTATAAACACTGGTCAGAAACAAAGAAATGGAAACATCACCCAATTAGAGAAAGTGGCTGTAGTAGTTTAGTAGACTGCTAAATGTTCTGTTTCAAAAAGTGTGCCCTCGGGTGATGGGCAGACAACTGAAGAACAACTGATATATCATGAAAAACTTCTAGAGCACTGTAGTTGGAAACAATTACTGATTAGTCACAAACAGGAAAAAAAAAATATGTGCAGTGCAGTAAGAACTCATTTAGACCCAGTGACTCTCATCTTCCTGACATCATTGGCCCTGGTCTAACTAGAGGTAATAATGGCAAAATGAAGACTATGAAGACCAAGTCCATGCCTTTGAAGTCACCAGGGAAAAAACGAAAAGATGTGATTAAACTAGCGTAGAAACAAAAATGGCTACCAATATGTTTTCCATGAGATTTCAACCATCCTTTAAAACAAATCCATATTGTGAAGTGGGACACAGGTAGGTGGTAATTAGCCTTTTAAAAACACAGAGCACCATGAGGTCAGTTTGGTATGAAGTGTTACAGTTCCCTAAATGAACCTGTGGCAACTTTAGTTTAGCTGACATTAAAAAGTCTTAGTCCCCCCTTAAATGTATAAAGCATACATTAGTAGCAGCTCAGACTGAGAAAAAAGATCTTACACTTAAAGACAAAAAGCCTTATACAATTTAGAAATGGAAATTTTTCATCTAACTCAGAAGGTCTGGTATCTTTGTACTAGACCAAAAATTATGTAGCAGCATTAGTAAATAATTATAATTATGAATAATTAGCTATTAGCATTAATTAAATGTCTAAAGCAAATGATACAGAACAACTATCTACAGCTAGAAGACACAGGCTATGTTACTAAATCAAACAATGGGATCTGTGGCATCCTCAAGAAATCATTAGTTCGATACACCTCAGTCAACTTAGCCCCATACTAGGGTTCCATTTGCACAAAGTCAATAATGAAATCCAGGTATAAAACCAGACCTGAGCCTGACTTTCAGCATTTCATTTAACAACAGGCAATTATTTCAGTTCTCAGATACATCTCTAGATATACATGACATATGTTGATGTAACTTGTTTTTTGTTTGTTTGTTTTTATTTTTCCAATCTATTTATTTTCTTGCATAATTCCAGGTACTCTGCTCACACATCAATAGACTGAGTGCATCAATTTTTTAATACAATTAGACTCATAAAGAGTGAAAAATAGCATCTCCCAAACTAATATTCTCTGCATCTTGACATGTAAAAGATGCAGAGACCCACACAATCAACCAAAATAAAACAAACGGAACATTATTTCCCTCAGATCAACTCAAACTTATAATGACTGTTTTAAAAAGACTGAAATAAGCCATGTCCATGGACTTCAGACTGCTACTTGACCTAATTTCCTTACTGGCCAAGGAGGAAATGTCGACACTGAAGAGCTACACCAGGCTGACAAAGTTACACTCTTACAGGCTTACAACAATAATGTCCAAAAGACAAGGGTCTGGAGAAGTTACCAAAGAGAAGCAAACTAGTCTTTATAATAGCAAACGTTTTAAACAAAAGCTAAGAGGACATCAGTATGCTTGTTATATAGACAAGCTTGCCACTGAAAACAAGATTGCTAATTTATTACTGATGCTGATTCAACAAAGTTGGAACATTTCTCCAAGAAGTCCTCTCTGAAAGCATTTAAAGGGGCACTCCTATAGGATAGTAACGTGGATTGAGATGGAAAGAAATCCTAAGCACAGCTATCTTCATAGTCAACTGTTGCTTATTTATCTAGGCCAGAAAATAAACTACAACTACACTTTGCATTTCACTTTGTTGCCTGGTTCATTCAGGAGATATCAAAAAATGAACACTGCTCTCATGATCGTTCATTTCAGTCTGAACACTTTAAATCATTTTTTGAGTCAGATATGAAGATTTGCTCTGCCTCAGTTCCCACTGACTTCAATGGGAGTCAAGGATGTATGTATCCTGAAGACTTTTATTTGGCCATAAATCTAACCAAGTACCTATTTTGATGGTTGGCAAGAACTACTTTTTTCCTCCAAAATAAGATAAATACTGCGCATTTTAAGTTTCACGTAAATTTCAGGACAAATTAAATTTCCTGTAAAAATAACGGAGAGAATTGAAACATGAGTGAACGGTTTGGGTTTAGGGTCAGAGTTTTTTTCAAGTGTGGGAGAAAAAGAATTTCTGGTGAAATGCACATGCTGTCAGCATGTGTTACGCTTGTGTAAAAGCTAGAAGCCACCCATCTTCCCAGCCACTACTAACAGCTGGTGGTGTCTAAGCATGACTAAATCACTCTGAATTATTATTTTTTAATTGCTGTGCAAGTACACAAAGCGAAAAATACATTCAATTAATTCGCTATTGAACAGCAATGTTCAGGGTTTGGGTTTTTTTTGTTGTTGTGTGCTTGTTGGGTGGTGGTTTTTTTGTTTGTTTGTTTGTTCCATCTGTATATCCTCCCTGCAGACAGTTCCCTCAGACACTCTCTGGAAGTTTCCCTAAGGTTTTGTCAGCTCTGCACTAAACCAGCCACCTTTTCAGGGCAGTGGTGTCTGCTGTCACCTCTATTCCCTCCCATCTACAACTGTGATGTTAACGATTTACTACTCCATTACCAAGCACTGCTTGGTGGAGTCCTAACCAGACAGTTGTACTGCCTGGTTCCTACCTAACTCCTCTTCAGTTGTGGTCAACAGTAGAAATTCCTGAGCTTCCTTAGTGGAGTTATCTTTACCAATATAACTCCATCTGGTTTTCCAACACTTCTAGCTATGTCTTCCATCAAAAATAGCCTTAAGTATAATTCTCTGAGACATTCCCAAATACTATTTTTTTTCTCTGCTTTGCCTCTAAATTTGTTCCATAATAGTTATTTCTGATTTCACATGCCTTCTTTCTTGAGTGATGCCCACAAGAGGGTTTCATTGACAGAAGTTGCCCTCAGAGTCTTTAGTTGGTCTTTCTGCATCCCTCCACTCAAATCTGCCTCAAAATGCCAGATGTTCAATCTGTCCTGGAACCTATTTTCAGCTCTGAAGTCTAAGACTGCTTA
Source organism: Cygnus atratus (assembly GCF_013377495.2). NCBI lineage: Eukaryota > Metazoa > Chordata > Aves > Anseriformes > Anatidae > Cygnus > Cygnus atratus. The sequence continues at coordinate 5,596,781 of NC_066365.1, forward strand.
AGAATACCTGCATCTGAAACTGTATTGATCACCTATCTTGCTTCTGTCCTCTCTTCCCAAGTAACATATAGACCCTGATTTATTCTGACCCTAAATCCCAGTTCCTTAAAATTCAGTTTGCCCAAACACAGAGAGCAATTAAAGTATCAGCCCAGAGATTATTACACACTATTGACCTTCACAAGACTCTACTGGATTCTCTTACGCAGACGAATGCAGAACAGGCTTCCAGTCTTAAGATCACTACTTATGTTCCCACAGTGCCAACTTAAAAACTAGACTTGCACGTTGGTGAAACAAACTTTCTTCTGTGTTTCCTCCTTCACGTGAAACTGTCTTCCTTTTTCCTGTGGCGTTAGCAGACCTGAAGTTCTATAATTCTCTGCCTCAAAGCCAACTTCAGCTTGTGTCTGCCTACTTCTATTTAGTCTTTGTAACTCAACCTGCTTCTCCCACAGGTATAGGTAGCAGTGTCATAAACACACAGTAAAATAAACCTACGTCATTCACAATTGTTTTGATCCAGAGATTCCTCCAAGGTATGAGCTAACTCGCACAATAAATCACTGGAGCTCTTTCAAAGTTACATGTTTCTTTTTTTTCTCTACCACACGCAAATGTAGAAGAATGCATAAAGCTTAACGTACCACACAGGTATCAGTAGGGGCTACAGATGTGTGATTACCATAACTCACATTACAGAATTACTTCTGAAAAAACTGCTTCCCAGATAAGTGTGCTAGCAGTCACAACATGCATCTCTGCACAGTTTCATAAGCTTGATTAGGGTAACTGGGGTTTAACTTTCAGATAGTTTCATATGCAAAACATTCCTTAATCTAGTTTTTGAAAGACAAAAAACGTCCTTGACCAACTTCAGTAACCAGAGACTGACGATATCGTCAGATAAATTGGCAGTAAATAATGCCTGAGTATTTTTCAAAAAGTGATTTGCATTTATTTGTAGCATTCATGGCAACGCATTAAATAGCACGCAGGAGCTTCTACCTGAAGCACATAGTGCTGTTAAGTAAGCGGCTCCTAATTTTACATGCAGAACTACTACCTTTGCCTGCATAAATCAGTTACTCAATTTGCACATATGATTGTGGTAATGGCACATTAACATGACAAACTGCAACCAGAGGGGGCTGGCTATTCACGCAGTGAATTCTTTGCTTGCTGCCAAATGTGTTTCTCAACTGCATATGCAAATCCAGACCCAGGTTCACGAGTGCCTTGCTATTAAGAACAGCGCTTAAAAGTACACACAATTTAAACTTGGGTAACGCTGAAATCAAAGGGATTTAATGAAGTCAGTGAGAGTTAATCTAATGCTTATGCACTTAAACACTTTATAAACGTCAGTGAAAAATCTAACACAATGCAAGTTAGAAAAGCAAGAAATATTTCATGTTTTGTCATGCTTTTCATGTTTGCATTTCCACTGGCTCATGACACCTCCTTAAAGAACTGCACTTTATCATCTCAAAAGCATGTTTGTTACCTGAATCTTTCTGTGTGTGTACTGAACTCTAGCTGGTAGAAACAGGCTACTACGGGTGTCACTATGTGCAGTGGCAGAATAGAAATGGTGCCCTAGTGCTATTTTGGTTATAGCAATATAACACCCAGTGGCTTCAGTGGAGTAACCTCTGTATCACGGTAACACAGTTGACTTTTATGCCCAGATGAACAGCCGACTGCTTTGCTCCCCTTCTGAAGACCGGTGCTCCCACCACAGGGATAAGTAAACAAGACATATCAATTCTTAAGCAGCAAAAGCTACATCCCTGAGGATTAATCTAAACTGATTTCATTTTGCTCTAATGTGCCAGGCCGTACACTGCTGTAGACCAGGGACTGTGACATTTCCCTGTTGTGGGAGTGCCAGCCTGTAGTGGAGGTGCAAGGCAGACAAGAGGGAGGCAGTAAGTGCTTCAGCCATCCCAAACTAACTTCCCACTGCACAATTCAAAGCTGGGAAAGCAAAATCAGGCCTCGGAAATCTGGCAGCTTGTAAAGGTGATGCTGGGAGTATAAACAACTTTCAGGAGACAAAAAACATTGCTTGGAGTTTGAGAATAAAATAAAGAAAAAGGAAAAGAGAAAGAGAAAAAGGGAAGCATGCAATAGGTTAGAAAATAAGATTCTCATTAGATAGGTGACTGTGATAAATAAAAACAAAATAAACCACCCTTTTCGTTTCCTTCCACCCTCATCTTCCCCAAATCAGTGCTTTAAAAGAGAGAGAAAGAAAGAAAGAGGGAAAAAAAAGAAAATCTACATCTTCTTGTCATGTATTATAGTTTTCATAAACTTATGACTTAGAGGCCATAACTCCAAGTCATAATCTTGCCAAAATTATTTCAAGAAATATGTTCAGCTAACCTTTGGGTTGGCACCTTAGGCTGGCTATTCTCTGCCTTAAGACGTAGAAAGCTGCAAAACAAATATCCAAAAAAAAGAAATTCCAGCTTTTTTTTTTTTATTTTTTCCTGTAAGGAGGATGGACTTGGCTGGGGCTTTTATCAACTTGTTACATTCCTGGAGACTTACACACATTCAACATTCAGAGCTTTTCTGAAATAAAAAAAATTCTGGTACACATTTAAAAATGGAAATACCTTACATCAGTCTTTCATTATGAGATTTAGCAAACACATTCTGATATATGAGAGTAATTCAATATAATGACGTGATGCTATTCTTATTCAGTCAACTAAGGAGCTACATTTTGTCATGTTTCATAGGGTACATAGTTGTAAAAATTCTCATGTTTCACAATTTACGTTCCATGTTTCCATCAACAGAGCATAAATGTTTTTTCTTAAAGAGACAGTATCCTTTCATTTAAATACGTGTACATTTTCAATGCTGCATCTCCACAAAACAAACGTAAAGGGTTGCATCTGGATGCTAATTTGAGAATAATTAAAATTACACCCATTTTAAAGTATCTGAGCATCTGCAACCAATAAATACGCTGTCATATAAATTTACTGGTCATTTTTATAATGTTTAAATTTTCAATGTCAGCTAAATTAAAACTAATACTTGAAGACCTTTCCAGCTCTTACTACCATATGAAACTAAATACACTACAAAAGTTAAATAAGATGGAAACAGAGATTTATGTTTTGGGCTCATATTCAATCAACTTACTTGCCAATGAAATGAAAGGTAGCAGCACAGCTTGTTAGGCTACATAACCTTATTATAAAAGACGGGGACTTAAGCAACAGTAGCTCTTTGTATTTTATGTAATGTGTGTCCAACACTTAAAGGTTTGCTGTGACTGTACCTTTTATCAATTTAAAACAGTTTTCAACAGAAAGTCCCTTAGTGTTTATTATAGTGGAGGGAGGTTCCCCAGGTTACTGATGGGCTTTGAGAGAAGCTCCACATACAAATACGATCAAATCATACTACTGGTGATATTTCCCTGGGACAAACTGGACTGTAAAACTACAATTCTATGCAGGAGGGATGCAATGGGGGAGTGGAAAATGATACTGTATCTTTAACATAGCAAAGTCATACCTGTTTAAGACCATAAAGCTTCTAAAGTGAACACAAAAACTGAATAAAAATAGCAAAACCTCATTTTATTTTCTTGCATGACAGTATTAAAGTGGTAGTGCAATTCTGTATAAATGTCTTTTCTTTGAAAAATACCTAAAGATGCACAAAGTTACTGGTCATACTGTAAGATCTGTGCATAGCAATATTCATTAAACATTGCCAACACGATGTGTTAATGTAGACTATGTTCTCACAACCACAAATTTAGTAACAAAATTCTTGCTGGATTTAAGGAGGCTTAAGCCAGTGGGCCAAACCCCTGGAAGCCATTACTGTCAAGGTTCATTATTGACAAAATCATGGTTTTATTTTGCTAAAGATTTGTGCAGCTTGGACCATACAGAATTGCCATTTCCACTTAAAGCATCGTTACGTACAAGAAACACAAGTCCTAAGCAACTCATGGCCTCTTCTCCCATTGATGTATGAGATGATTTATATGAGTAAACTCCCACCAACACTACTGTTGGTTATACAAAATCTCCTTCTAGGCATCAATGAGAGCACAACCACCTCTTCCCCCTGCCCCTCCCCACTGCCTTGCATCTCTGTAAATAGATGGCACAGCATGGATAGACAGTCTTTAAGCTCTTTAAGACAGAAGCAGAAGCAAATACAGCACAGATTTCTCCACAACAGTTGCAAGAAGGCAGCAGCATGCACAATTTCCAGCAAAGCATCTGGTTATGCCTGCATTGGCTATTTCAGCTTGTACAAGCTCCCCCCTCTTTCTCGCAGGTCACCCAAGAACTTCCTGCAGCAACATGCATTTCACTAGGCTGGACTAAATCTAAACGCTAATCTGACATCTTCCAATTGACATTTCTTAACAGCACAATGCTCAGACAAGGTGTAAACTGATGGCTTGACTTCTATTTTTACTAATGGGCTATTGGACTGTATAGCTTCTTGACTGCTCTGTCCCTGGGCTTTTAAAATTCATTGTGGTTTTATTGTAAGGCGGTGAGAAACTGCTTTGCTGACCTATTCTGGCTCTGTTCTAGGGGGAGAAGACTCAAACCTCAGTATAGGCAGATAACCAGACTGAGTTACAACAGATGGACTCTCTAAAAGAGCACACTCATCTTCTTGATCCCTTTTCAGGATAGGCTTTATTGACTTTGTTAATGTTTAAGGAGAATTCAACAATGAAATGTAATCAAATAACTGCACTATTTGTTAAATCCATGTTCAGTGGGATTTTATTCCTGTTAAACATATATTGCTGGTCAAACTTTCTGTCCACTGGACAAACTCTCAGAGTACCCCTGTTGACCTCAACAGTCATGCAGACTCATGCCAACAGAGGATCTGACAGTAAGTCAGCATCAGTTTATAGAAGCTGTAGAAACAAGCTTCTATTTTGTACATGTGTGAATGCAGGAAAAGAAACCACATTCACCATTGCCTCCAGCAAAGGAGTTGTCCAAACCGTAACCTAGAACAAGAATTCGAGTAGTTTTCCATTGTTTTTCTTAAAAATCTTACTCAACTTTTTAAAGCTATGTTAAAGTAGTATTTCTTTCTGCCAGGTCTTATTTAATAAAATGAGTTTAGTTCTTGGCTGTTAAACTGCAGGTGAAATTGTGAAGCAAAAGGCAGCTTACATCTTTAGTTCAGCTTGACTACATATAACTAGCACACAAATGACTTACAAACAGACATGCAGCCAAGTACAAAGCAGGTGTATTTTGTCCATGAAAGGCATACACACGTGGAAATATATTTATTTTTTATAGCTTCTGAAAGAGCTACAGCACTTCTTGTAAGCCAGCTAAAAGCAAGGCAGGTAGGCCACTAGTTCTAGGAAGGACTTTCAAGGAACCCAGACAGATCAGTGGCAAAAACATCCATGAAGAACTGTTTCCAACAGCCCCTAGCATAGCTTCTTGGAAACTAAAGGGAAGAACTTATACTGAAGAACAAAAAGTATCACATTCCTTCTCACATACACCTCTGCATGAAATCAATGTCTATTATCCCGTATTTTAGTTTCCTGATATGCTAACCAGGTTCCAGAGTCCAGTACATAAGTGTGTGTGTGTGTGTGGTGTATGTGTGTGCATTCACAGCTCATTTCTCTACAGTGGACTGGCAGTCAGGGTCAGTCGAGCAGTAGTCCAAGAATTTTTCTGCCGTTTGGCTCACCTCTGACCTGGCAGACGCTTGGACAACAAAGGCCCGGATTATCCTGCTCTTGAGAAACACTCAGGGAGAGAGCCATCCTTACAGAAAACTGTCACAGACATTGATCAGGGGGACGAGATGATGGGCTTCAGCAGACCTCCTAGACTACAGCGGCTAGAATACTGAAATTACCAAGGACTGGTTTTTATTCTGAAGTTGACATTTCTCATCTGTCTCAAAGAACTTGAGCTTCAGCCCTACCACTGCTGGAAATTCTCTTCACCCGGGTGTTTCAAACCATGAAAATTACTGCTGACTAACACATTAAAAAAAAAAAAAGTTGAATTAACTTCCCAAGGCATTTTTTTTCTGCTGCTGTGGGGGAAAAGTGCATTTGTACAAGATACATACAATGATACATGTCCTAGTTTGGTTTTCCCCTACCCATCTGTATACTTTAAATGGGTTCTGGGTTATTTTATATCAGGCATTTTATTGACATATTATTTTTCATAAAAGTAGGCTTTTGTGTGATTACTCCCACTTACGGCTACTACCTCCACTACTATTTATGAAGGTACAAGTAAATCCCACCAGCTGGGCAACAATATGAGATTTTTGGACTAATTTCAATGGGGAAATTTAACACCTGACTTTAAAGCACTGATGACGTAAGTCCGGTGGTGTACAGAATCAGTTCTACCAATAATGATGTTTCTTCACATGAACTAAGAGTTGTTGGTCAAACAAATTGCTGCTGCTTCCAAATTAGCCTTTTTACGCACCAGGTTTAATCAATAAACCCGATCAAAATCTCAGAAAGGCTACTCAATTATGTCATAGAATATATGAACCGTTCTAATTCTAGTTTAGGCCACTAAATAAGTGTAGATGTTTTTTTCAATTTACAAGGACTTAGAAAACCCAGTGAATTTATTTGAGATATATATGTTCAGCACCTTTGAAAATATGGCTATATTTATATCAGTCCAAAAATAGATCTAGCTGCCTAAACACGGATCTCACTTGGTGTTCATAACCCACAAGGAAGAAAAAATCCAACATGTTTCAAAATTTTTGATTATTTCAGTTGGAGGGACACCTTCTAACTGCATTTGCTGAAGCTGCAAAGAGCATTTGGGAAGGCAATTTTATGTCACCATAGAGACAGTATTTCTATGAGCTGTTACAGCTGATACTGACAGGCTTTGGTAGTGAGTTAGAGAGATCAGATCTACATGCACTTCCTTACACGTACAAGTCTTGACTGGTATAATTTATTAACAGGAGAGAGGATGTTTTAAAGGTAGAGTATAAATTGAAGGAGGGGCCTGATTTTGACTTCTTCCTGCATGTTTATAAGAGTGAAAAAGACAGCTGAGTTATGCTGACTTATGTTACTAAGCAGCACTAAGCACAGTTACACTGTATGTACACCCATATGTCAAAGGGACATAAAGGGAATTACTCCAGGCTTCACCAAAGCAAGTTTAGCTAGCATGATTCAGTTTCCATTTGCAACTTTACAGATGGGTTACAGATCACAAGCGTGGCATTACCATGGCTTAATTAATGAGTTACCACTTGTCAGCTGAGCCACACTCCTATCCTGTTAGAGCTGATATACACAGACTTAATCCTCCTTCGCAGTTAAACCATCACCTTAAACCACGCAGCTGCTCTAAGCTAACAATTTTCTCCTTAATAGCTGTGGGCATGAGGCAGGCCCACGTGTGCCTGGTGGAGCAGCTAGCACGGCTCAGCTGGGCAGCAGGAAGTGTGTCCAAGTGTGTTTGCAGCTGCTCGCCTGTGGCTCATCATGGCTCAGAGGCCATGCGGTAACTCTGTAATCTGGGACAACTCCGCCACATATCAGGCCTCTAATCTTGCTGCTCGCTGTCTTCAACACAGCTTTCACCTTACATTTGCTCTTGGTAGGATAAACTCAAAAGCGATTGGGGCATACGCAGCAGATCATGAATGACTAAACAGGTAAGAGTGCAAATGTGCTGCAACACTTGCAGGTATAACAAGGATGATTCAAACCACTTAGTTTGATTATAGCAGTTCAATCCCACTAATAAAAAGCTCAGCATTGTTGCCTGAATATTTACCACTTCATTTTTGGACTCATTTTTAAACTGGGTCTCACTAATCATTTTTAAGTCTGACTCTATACTTATTTTCATTGCATAAATACTATTTATTCTAGAAATGACAAAGGAAACATATACCTAGCAAAGAAAGTCTAAAATTTATGCCATTCATCTTTGGGACAGGACTAAGAGGCTTGCCTTTCCCCATAGAGCAGGAGAAACAACTGTGTACTTGGATTTCTGGAAAACTTTCAGTGATATCCCTTTGTACAGTAAAACACTCAAGGCTGCCTTCGAGGCCAGGAATGCCGCCTTGCGTGTGAGGTTAATCCTTCACACTGAATGCCACATTCCCAAGGTGGAGAGCTGACTACAGATTTTCTCTTTGGCTGCCAGCACTAGGAAGATTCACTTTCATTTAGTGTAATCTCCCACTCCGTAATATGACTGGAATTTTCACCACCCACAACTGGGGCAGACTTCCTTGCTTTATTTTTCTAAGAGCTTGGCTCCCATTTCAGAACTAGAATGAGCAGCTAAGTTTTGAGTAAGGTCTTCACCCATATGTCTAGGACTCCTCTAAAATAGCAAGTTCAGATAAAAAAAATCTCAGCACCCGGGTGAAAAAAAAATGGAAAAAAAAAAAAGATATTTATACACCTAAATGACAACTGTATTCCTGTCAAAGTCTGGTCCTGGCTACTGGAGATGACCACATAAAATCCATCTCTGCACTCCTTGGAAAAGTGCATGGAGGACAAATCTGTAAATAATGAACTTAAGCACCGTAGAAGGAGATGAAAATTCACTTAGCTTTAGCCTTAAAAAAGGAACATTTATGGTACCTGAAAAAGTTGGAAATCACTACAAGTGACCTTACTGAGAAAATTCAAAGACTAAAAAAATAATAAATAAATAAAAAGACTCTCTGGATGTTATGTCTCAGTTTTGATTTTTAGTTACGATTTTTTTGCTAGTATCACTTTATGCTATTCCCATCTCCCAAGACTACAAAAACTGCAACTCCAAATCAGACTTTGTAACAGCGAGAATTTAAAGGACAAGTACACCTGTAGTTGACTTCCAGCTAAATGTGAGTTGAGAATTATGGTCATAACACAGGAGAGGACTTGTCTAAGTAAAAGGCCACAATTAGACCTTTTCTTTTTGTTTGTTTTTGTTTGTTTTTTTTCAGTGCAAATTATTGATACTTGTCAGATAAGTCTTCGTAGCCTCAAACATTTAAATGTTCAACAATTTTCAAATATGTGTTATGATAGACAGACATAAATTCTATTATCTCTGGACCAGCTTCAATCAACCTACTTCACAGCCTCCTTCCTTCTCTATAAACGTTCATCCCAGTGAAAGGACTATTTCTCTTACCAACCCCAGCTCTAAAAATCAAAATGACTCATGAGACAGGCTAAGAGAGAATTTCACATCTGAAAACAGTAGCAGGTATGTTATATTCCAAAAGTACTTTCCCTAGCTTTAATTTTTTTTTTTTTTTACCGGTCATCTTGTATACCTATTAAACACTGTGGGCTTCTAACACACTCGGGAAGGAAGGAGACGGTCTTGCTATTTACAGATTTGAACAAAACCTTTGCTGAGAGTCTACATTTGCATTGCCAATGCTACTTCTGTCTTTTGTCCTTCTATCTGCCGCCTGCCTATAATCACTGTCCTGCAGACTACGCAGCTAATAATTCAATACCTGTTTTACTTTAAAAATGGCTTGGCAGAAAATCATCTAGTTAGCAGACAGTTGAATCTTAATCAAAAAAGCAAGAACCTGTATTTATAGGTTCACTCCTGCAAAGGCTTTGGGGAAATCACTCATGTATGTACTGTCAGACACGAGCCAGTGTTCCCAGAATCAAAGCCTATAATTTTAACAAGCTGAGGTCTCTGTGACAGTCCTAACACTTTTAACTTCTACACAGTGCTAGCTGCCACCATAGAATACTTTTTGAAGATGCTGTTAATGATGAAGGCTTATCTATTTCGCTATCCTGCAATTATACTGAGGATTCTAAATAGATGTGAAAATCTCAGAGATGTTCTCTTCACATGTGACCCAATAAAAGGATGCTGTCGGGCTGATTTATATAGCCTTAGTTGGGGGTTACCGAAAGAACATTTGAACTTAGCATCAATTTGAATATTTCCATTGACTTTTTAAATGAAATGCCAATTATTCAGATTTCTTTCTCAGATATAAATATTCCTGCCTGCATTGCTTGTAACATGACACTGTGGTGTTACGTCATGCTATTAGGCCAGAGGACAAAACGAAACAGAAACAAAATAAAAATTCACAAATTCTCATTGCCTTAAGCAAAGTTTACTTTCCTTGATTGCAATCATTTTTAGAACCGTTAATAATAGACTAAATTTTAGCCTGACAACATCCTTTTAAGTAGATCAGACTCACACATGCAAAAGCCTATGCCCTGCAGTATAAAACTGTGTGTGAACATGTGAAAGATAGGACTAGGTGTGTACAAGCCTTTCCTACGAGTGTCTAGAAGCCCCAGCAGCAACAATACTCACGTTGGCAATGTCCCCAAGCCAAACGGGCCCAGCCCCAGCAGCAGTCAATTCTACTTCCAAACCGGCACAGTCCTGTGGAAGAGACTATTTGTCTGGGCCACCTGAACAAGACATTTCAAAAAAGTCTGGTGAAACGTTTTGAAACCACTCCATATTAAGAAAAACAAATGAGAAAAAAAAAAATCTTTCCTGCACAGAGGTTTTTGTGGTAAACAAGAACTGCTCTGAGTTGAGTCTATGATATTCCCGTCATTAAAACAGCATGTAGGTCGGAAGTTGTAAATAGCTATAGGCAAAAAGGGGAAGAGATAATTAGAGTAACTTTGTAAAGCCTGAAACAATTGCCGTGCTTTGCAACGTGCTCACTGCTGCCGCTCACAGGTCGGCATTAAACAATTCCAGAAGTTTGGAACAGAGGATCTATGATGGGAAATAAAACACCATCACAGAGTGTCAGCATTGATTTTTTTCACAGCGTATCGTCACATTTTCTCACTGAAGGAAAAAAATAAATGAATCAAAACTAAAGCTTCTTGTACTGTTAAAGTGTATAAATACAAAAGTGCAAGAGTGAATAGATGCAAAAGGAAAAAAAGAGAGAGCGTGGTCTTAGGCAGTTCCAAAGTATTGTCGGGAGTTGTTAATGCTTCTTAAGAACAAACTAGAGTAAAGCAAGCAGTTCAGTGGAGCAGACCCGAGGGAGCAATGTTGGCAGAGGGGCCCCAGAGCCCCCGGCACTGCTCTGTGGGCACCCCGAGGCATTCCGAGTGGCACCACCGCTACACCTGACGCAGCTCAGCACCGGGCATCGGGGGCAGCCTCTCCAAGCATTCCCTTTCACCTCGCTTCACGTTAAACCTTGAGCTGCGAGCCTCCTCCGCCTCTTGTTTCAAGTGCCTCGAGGCGTCAATAAACCGATTTTATTTCCCCAGCACGCCAGGCGCTTCGGTTTTAATCCCGACTTCGGGACGGGGAGGACGGAAGGAGCCCCCCGCCGCCATTTCGCACCCTGCGGTCCGGCTCCCCCTCAGGGGTCCGGCTCCGGCTCGGCCGTGCCCGAGGCGACCCCCGCTCGCCGCCCCCTGCCCGCCGGGCTCCTACCTTCTGTCAAACTCCCCAGCAGCCCCCAGGGAGAGGCAGGAGGCCAGCAGCAGCCGCAGGCAGAGCTCCATGGCCGGCGGGGCTCCCCGCCGCGCTGCACCGCGACCGCGCCGCCGAGGGGAGGGAGCGGGAGCGGGACCGTGAGGGGGCTCCAGCTCCCGCCGACCCCGGCTGGGCTGCGGAAAGCTGCGGAGCGGCGGCGGCGAGCCCCTGGGTGCGGAGGAGGCGCTGCTGAGGGGCGGCGGCGCCGCCCGCAGCCGGTAGGGGCGCCCGGTTTCGGGCCGCCCGCCTCCGGGCCGCCCGCCTCCACGGCCCGGCCCCGGGGTCTGCTGTCCCGGAGGGACCCGCATCCCCGGGGGCGAGGGGAGACAGGGAGAAGAGGGGGTTGGCTGGGGAGAAGTTCGTGCTTTTGGGTCCGGAGGTGAGGCAGGCAGCCCTCCCGGGGAGCGGAGTCCGTGTGGGAAAGTAAAAGGGTTACGATGTGGCCTTCTTTTGCCCACCAGAGTTCTCCCAGTACGATGCTTTCCAAGAGAATTACAAGGTTTGCGTTGTTTTGTTCTGGCTTAAATACTTTTAGTATCTCTCTGATGTTGCCATGTGACAGCATCCCAGCCCCTGGCCTGACAAAAAAGCAACAAGTTTCCACACAACCCACACACCACTACCACCAGTGATGACTCCAGCTGTGTGCTACACTAAAACCCTAAAATATGGCAGCCAGTTCCAGTTCATTTCTCTGAACTTCTGGGACTTACTGAGGGACACTTTTAAATAACTTGTCACCAGTTTAGGGTCAAAGCTGCTCTGAGGTCTCTCTGATTACAGACAGATGGGCCAACAGCTTGGACCATGTTGCAGCATTGGTTTTGATTTGTGCCCGAGTCAGGGCTAAGTCTCATCAGCTGTTCTTACAAGGGTCAGGCTACAGCTTAGACCCCGAAAACAGGGATCTTCCGCTTTGCGCTGTAATGAAAAGCCAAACCCTTCACAGAGCACTGAGAAGCCAGCTTCCTGAAATATGATTTCAGGCTTCAGGGTTGAGCTGGGAGTTCTGTTCAGAGCATTTTGCACCTTCGAAATGCTCCACAGATATTCAAGCAATATGGCACAGGTAAAGACCTTTTGCACAAAGTATGAATTGTGCTGGTGAGCTTTGTAAAATTACACCTTCTCTCAGAGCAGTTTTACCGCTTATCGCTGAAGTTTGCAGCGGAACGCCCTCCACTCCTCCTTCACTTAATCTTTGTCATCTTTTCAGGACCATACTTTCCCTGTGCTAAGCTTTCTGTCCACAGTCTCAACCCAACACTGTTCAGACAGAGAAAAAAAATTGTCAAGAGCTGATGATTCTGCAAGATGCTTGTTACCTGTGCTTGGATAGCAAACCCCTGTGGATGACTTAGCTAGAGACAAAAACTACACCAGAGACCAAACCTTGTTCCCTTCATCCACATCAGGAGAAGCTGATAACCAAACACTGAAGGCAATAACGCAGTAGCATTTGGGAAAGACAGGAGAGCATCTGGCTGAGATTAGATTCGTGCTGAAATATAGAGTTGATTTCCAGCTCTTGACTGATTGATTACATTTTTCCCCCACTCACATACGTGATGTGGGATCATCCCACAGCCTTTGCAGAATAAATTTGTTGTCAAGATTTTATGGGCAAAAGGAATAAATCCTACATGTGATAGCCACAGGGATTTCTCTCTGGTACCAGCATCTGGTTGCACCTCTCCAACACACAGAAGGAAAATGCCCACAAATTACACTGCAGCCACATTCAGGACAGGTGCCTAAAGCAACATTTCAACTTCATTGTGAATAAAGGTCTAGGGCAACCTGACACTTTCCCTTGAATGTCCAAAAGGACATGTCAAAGTCAAATCCATTCACACTACTCTGCATTTTGTAGTGGTACTTAAGTACAGAGCAACTTTTAAGCACATGCTGCTCCTTTAAAGCACATATACTCACAAATGGTAATAAGATTGTTTAATCTCTCCAGCCTGCACTCAGTATTTCAGATTTCCTCTGCAGTGTTTGGTATTCTTGTATGTTAATACTAGTGTGTTGGTTGGACATGGTGCCTACTTCAATTAGGCATGTCTGCTGTTGGTTAACTTCTGCTGTCTTTAAAATTTGTTTTGGAATACCAGCCTGAAAAAAAAAAAATTACCAGACACTGGAAGACCACATATTGCACTTCCATACCCATCAATGGGACTAATATCCAGCCATTTCTGAATTCATTTATTTTGGCAATGCTTTATCTATGTCAGGGGAGTTTTCTTAACAAGGTAAGATACACTACATTGAGAGCAGAGGAAGAGTCTGATGCACTTGGTGATAAGAAAGCAGAGTGGAGAAATGCTCTGAAGAGTGGGGCTTGCTAGTCCTGCTGCAGGGAGGGTAAAGGTGGTGGTGACAACCGCTGCTTCTGGGATGGTAAGCATTACTGTACAGTCATGCAAAGCATGCAGGAATATGTTTAATATACCACTTAGTAGAGTAGCTGGTATTTCTCTCCCAAAAGTACACCACAGTGTTAAACTTTGTTATATAAGTTGCTTACAACATTATTTAACTGCTACTATAAGTACCATCAACTAAGAAAGAATGTAAGCAACAGGAAACCCAGTTATAATTAAACGATGATCAAAAAAGGTTCATTTCATTAGAGAGAACTTCCTTCTATGCCAGGGAATTGTTCCGCACGAACACCGCTTTCTTTTAATTCAGTTGGAGTAGGACTATGTCCAGGCTGTCTCAGTGTTAAAAACTTCAGCTAAATAGAGGTTTCTAAGACATCCCTTGTGGATGGTTTTTCTTGGGGGGAATTTCTGGAATACTCTCTAGTATTGACTGGACAGCCAATATTAAGAAAAGAGAGCTGAAAAGATACCAGTGGTAGGTATTTTAGAATGACAAATATTGGTAGAGATGATGAATGGTAGAGTATGGTTGATATGACAAGTCATATAGAAGCAACTTCAAATTTCATCTTCATTGTTACAGGCAGCTGTAAATTAGACATAAATGCAATAGTAGCAGACACCACCTTTGGCCAATCTACGGTCAAGTAACTTTTCTTTAAGGGAGGCATTAGTTACCTCTAGCAAAATGCCCTTTTAAATATTAAGTTCCTCTTTTGTGTCTTAAAATGCATTACAAATATTAATAAAGTCCTCTATTCAGCTGAATCAAGCAATACTTTCTGTGACTCTCAGTTTACATAAGCAGACATTAAGGAACAGAAGGTGATGTTTCCCACACAGTCATCTGTCATCAAAACAGAAACAGACCTCCTGTTTTCCAACTTCATATTTAAACCACAAATCCATCCTTCCGTCTAAGTATTCCAGCCTCATTGAGGCTACATTAACCACAAATACCATGCTATCCCAAGTCACTAAATCACACTAGGACATATGTGTAAAATATGGTGTACTTAGTTTGTAGTTGATGGCATACATTATCATATTCTCCACTTGTGATGCTAAAACATGCCTACTTTTGCAAAAAAAAAAAAAAAAAAAAGGAAAAAACCAAACCAAGTCCAAATTATCCATGAAACTTTCGATGTCATTACTTTTCTTCTGGGTGATGAAATTCTGCTTTTCAACCAACTTAACATTGGTAAGTATGATAAGTACTTAATATATTTAAAAGTAGTATTTATTGAGTAACTATTATCTCAAGCATATGCCAGGTGACAACCTCTGTCAGTGCCACACTAATAAGAAAACTGTGAGGCATCAAGAAGACCCAGTAACTGCAGCTAAATCTAACTTGGTACTCCACCTCCTTCTCAGTAAATTTACCTAAAAGGGTAAAGTCATCAAAATTATCAAACACTGTAGTATCAATTACCTTCTGTACAGATGAACATCATGCTTTGGAAATACTAATTCAAAGGCTCCCAAATGCTTTTTCTGCATCTTGTCTTACTAACTGTTTGCTTTTTGAAACAAGCTTTTTCTACACATCCTTCTCACGTTTCTACAAAATCCTTCTTTAAAACTGTGAGTGGTATTTGTGTTGATGTTTCCTGCATTTCATTACAGTGTGAGCTGTACTTCTTTTCCCCTGTAAATAAACAACAATTTTCCATTCAAAGCCCAGTAAAATTCCCTATTCCTTTCTGTATATATCTTTTGAACATACAGCTACTTGATCAATTCTTGTATCAAAGGTGTTTTTCATTGAGGACGAGAATTATAATCCCCCAAACTTAACGTTACCCTATTTATTAGGAATTTGTTCTACTTAGCCTCACTTGAAGCACAATCATTGAATACAGAAAAATCTGTGCTTGATGTAAGAGACATATTCATCAGCACAGTGAGGGACAGCATAGCCAGCTTTACAAAATTATGGCAAACTGCCTGCACCGAGAACAGCCTCGTGCACCCTGCTGCTCTCAGTAATGCTAGCAATGAATGGGATGCCACTGTTGGAGAACATGGGTTTGAGAAGGGTTTTTTTGTGGACAAAACTACAGACTACCTTCCATTGATCCAGACTCGCAGGCTGTCACAAAGGCAGAACTGGGATGAGTTCTGCATCCAAGAGAAACAATTGTGAATGCCTTTGCAGACTGAGCAGAAAAACGTGCATATGACCTCTGATGCTGTCTGAAAAACAGAGAAAGAGAAGAAAGTGTTAGGAATCTGTTGAATAAATGATTGACACACTATTTTGTTCAGTCAGCACTGAATAAAATGCCTCCAACAGTACATTAGCATCATTACTGTCTGCTCCAGGTTGGTCAGCTCTCATTCACTGCTGTAGTTCAGTCAGCCTTTGGGAAAGCCATCACAACAAACCAGCTGGGCTCAGTGATAAGGATGCAGGGCTGTTTCCTAAGGAGTATAGCTTTGTCATACTTCTGTAAAGGGGTTTTCCAAACAATCTTTGTAAGGTCCTACTGTTCCCTTAATACGATGAATTCAACACAACTCCTATAGCTTTACGGCCTGTTTTGCAAATGGTACTACAGCTCCCCATAGAATCATAAAATATCCTGAGTTGGAAGGGACCCATAAAGATCATTAAGTCCAGCTCCTGGCACCACACAGGTCTACCCAAAAATTCAGACCATATGACTAAAAAGCACAGTCCGAATGCTTCTTAAACCCTGACAGGCTTGGTGCTGTGACTACGTCACTGGGGAGCCTGTTCCAGTGCGCGACAACCCTCTTGCTGAAGAACCTTTCCCTGATATCCATGTCTGGTTTTAAACTCTGTAGCCAATGTCTGATACTGTTTCCTTTCCTCTGGAAACCAAACACTTCAATGCAAGAAAACTGTTCCATGCATCACTAATGCATCATCACCTAAATCATTTCATTATCACCTCTATGGGCTATACGTATGCATACTTGGCAGTCAAAATGAGAGAAGAAAACTGATGCACAAGTGAGCCATTTAGGATGATAAGCAATTAACAAAAAATATTACTTACATGGTAAGAAAATGCACACACTCTGGAACAACCCTAATCAACAGTTTACTGCCTTTTTCATGCGCATGAAGTGGATAAAAACTTTCTGTTTAACAATATTAAAGGCTGATGACAGATTCTTAAAGAAAAAGCAAAAATCAAGTCATCAAATTACTACCTATAACTAAGTAAAAATATAAAGCATAACACAACGGGAGAAGAGTCACAGATGTCCTACAGAAGCTAACAATTAAAAAGCTGTTAAGAATCCAAAAACCACAAGGACGTGAGCTGAAACCAAACTTAACCTCATACTTTCTGCTGTAACTTTAACAAAAGAAAAAGGCAACGTTAACTGAAGGGATCTCCATGAAGACATGTTCTCAACCACAGTTCTAACGTAAGCTAATTTAAATCAAGCAGGCTGTTTTGTATGTTACCTGAAATAATTACGGACTTTACTTGAGTTTTCTCTTTCTGCTCAACCTTCATATGTCCAGACTGCAAACTATAGCTTCTTCGGCTGCTTAAGAATTTTAACATAAAAGAACAGCCATACATCAGCCTGAAAAGTTATCAGAACCGTCTTTTGGACAAAAGAAGAAAATGAAATCAATCTGGCACAGCATGGATTCAATTGATTCTGCCCATGAAATACACTCCTAACAGCAAGAAATACAGTGGTAGATGCAGAACCAGAAGGAAATGATTTACAGTAGCCTAAGAAAACAGCCTTGACTACCACGCTGTTTTTATAACTTTGTTTTTCTCCATGTCTTAGACTCATTGCCAATATCAGGAAGGGAAAAAAAAGTTGCAGACCCATACACTAATACAGGTATGCTGCCTGACGACGCCTTTCCAGGGAAAAGTGATCAAGCACTATTTTCACCTGATTCTTTGGATTGTTTTTCTTTTTTTATACTGAACCTGAATTGCTGTGTAAATTCTGGTAAAGATGGAATAAATTAGGTTAAAATATATAAATCACTCTGGGTCCTGATATTCCTTCTGTTTCAGTTGGTTTCGGGCGTTGCAACTTCGCTTGCCTGAGCTGTAGCTATGTAGCGAGATGCGTTTTCTCATACTGGTTGCTGATAAATTGACTTAGACCTACCGACATGAATGAGTTTACATTGCTGTTCTCAAGAAAAGAATGGGCTTGTCTAATTCATTGAATTGCTTATTTAATTTCCATCTTGTTTTGCCATACAGATAATTCCTAGTACATTCTGAGATGTGGGGCAAGTGGGGGTAGCAGGCAGGAAAACCTACTATAGCTACTCAAAAGGAAAGCTTTCAGATAATTACAATAACAATTGACCAAGCTTCTCTGTTCAACTGTATGCAACTGTAATCTCCAAAAGAACTTTTAACAGTTCAATTAAGATGGACAGCTGATAATTTCTACTGCTGTTTCACAGAATGGTTGAGGATGGAAGGGACCTCTGGAGGTCATCCGGTCCAACCCCCCTGCTCCAGCATTGCTGCATAGGTCTGTTTGCCCAGGTCCATGTTTGGAGGGCTTTTGAGCATCTCCAAGAAAGGAGGCTTCACAACCTCTCCATTCAACCTGTGCCACTGCTCAGTCACCACCTTCGTAGATTTAAAAAAAATAAAAATATAGTTTCCTGACAGTCACACAGTACCACCTGCATTTCACTTTGTGCCCACTTCCTCTTGTCCTGTCACTCAGCACCACTGAAAAGAGCCTGGCTCTGTCCTCTCTGCATCCTCCCTGCTCTCATTTGGGCTGTCATTTTTCATTCAGCTGTAACTACTTATATACCATGGAGACACCTTTCAAAACCCATCAAATACAAGCAGAAACACCCCAGCAGCTGTTAGAGCAGCTGCCCCTGCCAGCATAGAGACTTCAACCCAAACAGAGCCTAGGACAGTGGATGCAGCTCTGGAAGTCCCAGGCCACAGGGAATGCCCCAAGGCTGGGAGAGAAGGTCTTCTTTTCTGCAGGAGGTGTGTGGATGCTGAAGAGCTGCACCACCAAGTGGAAGAGTTACCACAGAAAGTCAGCAGTCTGTGTGATATCAGAGGCAATGAAAGAGAGAGACAGGATCCTCTCAGCTATAAGAGCCCCAGGCCCCAGCTGCAGTGGAGATCAGCAGAGTCTATCCCCCACATAAGGTAAATAGTTCAATATTATGTTAGCAAAGATCTTTAAATGGTAATGCAGTGGGACAATCCTGGGTCAGGTCCCCAGATTCTGTAAAATCAATAGCTCTGCTAACCTCAGTGGAACTAACAATTTATATCATTAAAGTTTTCATATGTTTTAAGTCAAAACCAAAAAAAGATCCAATAGAAGTCTAGTAACAGTTGCATACAGCATGTGGCTGGTATGATGATTATTGTATAGCTGCTGCAAGCCTTTTAATGCCTTTCAGCATTACAGGGTTTATTTGTGGTTTTCATTAGGTAGGATGTGAGAGACTTTAAAATGTCCATGGAATTCCTGTCTTCAGAATACACTATGAGAGACAAGAGGATGGAAAAGATTTAAGATGGGTTTAAGTGCTTAGTATGAAAGGAAATGAAGCAGTTTCTGGGTTATCTACAGGTCTGGTAAAGAGTTACTGACTCCGCTAAAACACTGCAGTAACATTCAAATTTACTTTGTACTATGTTCTTGAAACTGTATATTCAAAAACAGTAACTCTAAACAACACTTCTGAACATTTCTACATGTTTTTATTGATACTTTTGGAAAGGAGACAATAAATTTGGGGCTCAGTTTTAACATACAATTGGACACGTGCCTCAACTGTCTAAATAAGGCAGCATTCTCCTTAACTGAGATTTCCATAAGCTAGAGAAATACAGTAGTTCTGGCTGAGATGGACTGGGAACTGCAGACTAAGCTTTTTTCATCAGCAATAAAGATATCCTGCAGTACGAAAAGTGAGAAAATTTCAGGAACAGAAAACAAAATGTGACTGCTTACATGAAAGGAGAGGGAAAGCCTAAGAAAGAGGCTGGAGCAAATCTGCTGACAGTTTTTAGAACTGGCTTGCAGACCATATCAAAATGTTCTAGGCCAAGTGAAAAAAGTCCAAATTTAGAGGGCCCTGTAAAGCTTTAAATAGCAGAATCCACAGGTAACAGAATTAATGACACAATTAGTGGACAGGCAGAAGATGGAACTAGCACAAAGGGGTAAGAGTTGAATCCTGTCACATTTAAGAAAGTACATTTCGTTCTTGTCTCTTTACTTCTAATACATAAATAACTGACTGGTAACCGTGCTTGGTCAAGTAGGGGAAATATTAGAGCTGGAAGACAGAGAAGAAAGTGCCTATAAAAAGCCCTACCTTCTTTCAAGAACTATAGCCTAAAATACTCTAAAATATTTTGCAATGATCTGAATAGTGTAATTGTTAACCTTCAAACTCACAAACTGCCAGCTCTCAATGGCAGAGGGAAGCTATAGAGATAAATGAGCTGTCATTTTTCCTGTGAGTGCAGACAAAGAATGTCAGCTGCCCACCAGAAAATTAGACTGGCAAGCTTGCATAGGTCTCAGTTTCTGTTTTTAATGAAACTAAAAGCAGTGATCACAAAGAAAAAGGAACACATTTAAAGCATCTTAAATCAGGAAGCAATCAAATTAAGTCCACTTAAAACATCAGATTTGTTCGTACTGTATATGACATTAAAAATGCTAATCTCTGGCTCTTGGCTCCCAGAAGGTTACCGTTTTAGGACTCAAACCAACAAATGTTTGAGCCCAAACCTAGCTGTATCGAACTTTTAGTTCATTTACTTTATGGATCGTTTCTCCAATATCAACAGCATTGCTGACTTGAATAATAAGTGAGGTGGGCACACATTTGTAGGACCATTCTACACATTATATGCAATCCCAAAGAACACTGCATCAGTGCACTACAAAGATGTTTCATTAAGCAGACAGGTCATGGGGATACTATAGAGTCCTCCTGCATGTAGGAACCTGACTGATTTTCTCACTCTTCACATAGTGACAGCACAACGGGCTCTGAAGTCCAGCTTAGAATTAAACTAGCATCTCCTGGTTATTTCTCCTGGTCTGGGTTATTTCTTTCTATTCAGCTTCAAGGGTGTCAACTTCAGCTTCAGATTTCTTGGTTCAAAACAGAAAATTACTAAACGAAGAAAGGTATTTTTTAACCTTCCTAAATATGTGGAAAATGCATACACACAGGGGAGACAGACAGCACTTACAGAAACCCTGCTATGCTTCATGTAAGGCAAGAGTCTAGTAGATTTGATCATCTAGGCATAGAAGTGCTACTGTTCTAACAGAGCCTGAGAGCAATAGCTAACAACTTCTTCTTACTGCTTTCTGCACTGCATTGACTCCTCTCTGCAGATGGAGGCAGGTATTAAATCACAGCAATTTTGTGCACATGTATACCTATATTTTCATGGTTAACAGATGACCTTGAAAAAGACAAAAGCATTTTTCAAGATCAGATGCACAAGACTGACTATCCTGAAAATTTTTTAAACTAAACTTTCTGGTGATACAGCAGCAAGTTCTGAATAAGGATGCAGAGTGGAGCTGTGTTAACCTCAGAACTTAAACATTCCCTCTTCTTTCAAGCAAGGTTAGTGCTAACATTGAATGAATTACAAGAGTTATGTCCTCCAGATTGACAGTACACACGTCAATAGTATTTATTCTTGTAACAGGAGCCGTTACATTTACTAATTGTGTACAGATATCCTGCTAATATAAGATTATCAGGAGCTGAAATCTGCAATTGGAAATTCTCCCCGTAAGGATTATTCAGCTGGAGCATGTTTTATTTTAGAGGGCCTTTTGGTATTTATTACAGAGCATATAAAAGTAATCCAATTGTAATAAAGATTCATAAACTAACTGAAGGTTTCAAATTGCATAACTGCTTTAAATCACTAGATTCTCTTCCAGATTCCTACTTTGAATATGAAATGTTACTCCAACACGGATGAGACATGCTTTTATAATCAAATGTTTGTGTGTAATGGTCAAATGCAAAAAAGAGGAATTAAATGTTTATTTTAGTCTTGATTTTCATCCAATACCTTGGGTAGTTTGTCCTGAAATTCTAATTATATCCCCCAATACAAGCACTGCAAATATGAAAACTGGGAGAAAAATATATTTACTAGAGCTTTTTTCCTCTGCTTTTTCCAAAGTAAAGAGATGGTTGCGGTCAAATTACTTAATGAAAAGAATTTAGTGTGTCAGCAATCATCCTAACAAAGAAAACATGCCCATTTACAGTATTGTTTAACTATTTCTATAGTTGGTGACCACATTAAACAGGTATTTGAATAGGAACATGCCAGATTAATAAAAACAACCTTCATGGTGCCAAGCATTAGCTATTTCTACGAAATTAGCTAAAAGCATGCAAAACCAGTGTGCAAAAATACATACACCTACTACAACTCCTGGCCTCAGAGGCAACTTACGTGATTTTGTTTAAGAAAGCAATGTCAGTCAGATAGACCAGGAGTTACCAGCTCACGTCAGCCAAGCAATACATACGTATTATAGCTCAGGAAACATAACACAGCATGAGCATGAAATCAAGTATCTATTCATGAAAAAAATAAAGTTGAAATAATAAAAGTTGATTTTAAGAAATCTCTGGAGACCTCAGGTGAAAGGAAGGCACCCGGGATTTGCAACAGCGATTCAGAACTTTGATTCTTCTGGTTGCCACTACTGGTCCAGACTGGAGGCCTCAGAGAAAGGAGCGACAATGTTGTTAAATGAGCAGCAGTTGTCTCAAAGTTGCTGGCCTAAGTTCTAAAACATGAGGTTTCCATCCCCCATGATCCTTCACTATTGTCTATTTTAACTATGGATAACTTCGTTATCTTAAAAAAAAAAAAAAAAAAAAAACACTATTTAAAGCCCTGATTTAAATCTTGGCTCAGTGAGAGTCTGTGATGGGGAATTCCACTGGCTAAGCAGAGATGCCACAAAGAAACACACACATTATAAAAATGCTTACCTCGAAGCTTGCAAACTTACTGGTACTCTCGCAGTTCTACACTAAGCCCTGAATTGGTTACATTACCCTAGACCACCACTTTTGTATTTTCTTTGCAAAACAATAAGATTCTTTGTATATAAGCTGGTAAAATCACCTACATGATTTTCTTGACCTCCTGCATGTGTTTAGTATGTATTTTTATATAAACTTAATGCAACCAAGGAGTAGGTCAGCTTGTCACCAAAAAAAACCCACAAACAACACACACACACAGGCAAACAAAAAAACACAGGCAGCTCTTACATCTATCAGTTCAAAAAGCCATAGGTAACCCAGAAATGGTACACAGTCCAGGAAATACCAGATGAAAAACCTCTCTAGAAACAGGCAGAGGGGGAGAGAGGGAGTGAAACAAAATTGCTAGAGGGAGTGAGTTCCACAGCTGGAGTATCTCAAATAACCATCCTCCATTCAGCTCACCCTTCCCTTTCCACATTTACACCCCACTGCTCCTCTCCACATGCTTGCACCAAACGTACCCTGGCTGTCTTGAAAATATTAGGCTAAAACATCTGATAAAAATCAGATGTTCTTCAGTGGCATAGCTACTCTGTGGTGGTTTTTTTTGTTGGTGGTAGTGGTTTGGTTTTTTTGAATGAGTAAATTAAAAGTGAATTCGAGACTTGTTCATGTTTATTTCATACACCAGAAAATTTTATTTCCTCCAGGTTTAACATTCCCCATCATACCGTAGCCACAACCTGTCTCCCCTTCTTTGAAGTTGTTCTGTAACCCATGCAAGTCTATGGGACTAGATAGGACGCATCTGAGAGTATTGAGAGGCTGGCTGAAATCTTTACGAGGCTGCTCTTTGACAGGTTGTGAAGTGAGCAGACGGCTGGCTTCCCCAATGACTTCAGAAAGACAATTCTTACAGCAAGAAGGACAACACAAGCAGCTCCAGGCAGGTCACCCTCACTTCCATCCCTGGGAAAATTATGGAGCAAGGCCTCTTGGAAGCCTTCAAACCTGACAAGTCAATAATTTCCATTTAACTTTGTAGCCTCCTTAAATAACAGGTATTGTCTTTTCAGCACAAGTTCTAAAACCACCCAAATTCTCTCTCCCTTTTCTTACCTGCAGCATTACTTTAGAACAACTGTTCTGGCATATCAATCCTCAACCATTCCAAAATGCCTGCCCGGTACACCTCTAACTGGAGTCATGCCAAGGTCTTTGATATGCTACTGTGTTGGGGTCAAGAAAATTACTGAAATCCTAAGGAAAAAAACACAAACTGGGAAACGCATCAAAATCTGGGCATCAAGACAATGCTGGGGATAAAGGAAAGCTAACTTAAATTTTCTGTTCTATGGCAAAGATGAATTTACTCTCACATTGTTTTATCTAGATATGCCTTTTCCTCTTTGTTGCTTTCACATTATGAAGCTGACTTCGCCTCTTCTGTCCATTACTGGGCGGTTGCATCTCTTTAATGTAAAAGAGAATTATATTGCAATATTTGAAAGCATTTGAACACCAAATACAGGGTGATACTCATAACGGTTCATAGTAACTTACTTTATCTTCATAAATTTGGAAATAAATTTCTTCCAAAACCCCCCAGTTTTAGTTATGTTAAATTACATTTACGGTTACAACCCTAAATGCAGCAAAAGCAACCAAATTCTCATAAAAATGTTAAAAATTACAACAATGACATACTAGAATAAAGGGCACTAAGTACACTAGCATGTTATTTTAAATTGACACTTTAATGCTCAGAAAAACCAGCTAACAATTAAAAATATGCAAGGAATGCTGCTCCAACACACCCAGAGTAACAATCTGGGTTAGAAAACTAGCACTAAAAGAGGGGGGAGAAATAAAAATGAGTGCTATAATAGCACATTAAGAGAAAGATAAAATGATAATTACTTAGGAGTGAAAGAAGTGTAAGCATTTTAATGTGAATTCATGTTTTTGATGAATTAGAGTTCACAAAAATATTAATAACAGTTTCTAAAATTAGACCTTGGCTTCAGCATATGAAAGAAACACAGCTAAGAAGTGAAAATGCCTTTTCGTCTGTATGCTGAATCTATTTCTAATCCTTTTACAACTAGCCTGCAGTAGTTCACCCAAATTTTACAGCCACATATATAACAACATAATTATTGAAATTATTTTAGTTCTCACATACGTAAGATTCTCCTGACTTCAAACTCATTTAGTTGCACTCTGATTCTGAAGACAGACAGAACAGAGATTTTTTTCTAAGCTTCAAGAAATGTAACTCAATCCTCAGCAATTTACAAATACCATATTGGGCACTGGTGTTAATAAATGGATTTCAAACTCAAAGACACCCATGGAAAAGAAGGGATAATTTTAAAAAAAGGCAGTATCAGCCGTGATACAAATTGGCAAAAGTTATTTCTGTGCTCCCATGTACTTGCTGTGAATTAAACCATAGGCGGCAGACCTACCATTGTGTGGGTACAGCAGATTTGAAAAGGTGAACAAATGATATCGTGCTGATGTGATATCACCACATATCACCACATCAGCAGCATCATCCAATATTCAGATTTGTTAAGTGAAAAACAGTAAAGGTTGGTCTCTGCAGGTGGCTTATCCATGTATTTTGATTAGGATGTAGCTCAATTTTTATTTTTTAACATTTTTGTGGTAGATCTGATAAAACTGGGTTGCAATACATCTTACGTGTTTTTGTCCCATATACACATGCAGCATCTCATGCCCATGAAATGCTTCCTTAGTGCAAAAAGGATCATGTATCCATTGCAAACATGCTTCCTATTGGACTGGGGACACTTGGTACACCTCTTCAGGACATCATTGCTTTATTATGCATTGGTACTTACATAAACCATGACCCATGCCACTTGCACGTCTGCTCCGCTCTGCAACTACCAGCTCTATCAGTCTGTGAAAGAACAAAGAGCTCACACTGGATATTTTTTTCTTCAAGTTCTGCATTCTGTGCCCATTTTCTGTTCTGCTGTGTGCATGTCTACTTTAGCAACTTAGAGAACTGCAAAAGATTTCTGCTGTTGTTCAAATCCAATAAATGTAAAATAGGTCAAGAGCTTTTCATTGGGATGTCACAACTCCAATATAGTGTACAGATTCTATTAGCCAAATCTCAATAAACCTCAGAACGTCATTTTAACCCCCCACAAAAAAGATTAGTATTAACATATAAAACTAGCTCAAATGTTCTTAAAATAGAAGCCTCTTAAAACTTTGCAAATACCCACAATAGTGAGGTCTAAATATAGAAAGGTCTCAGTATGTAAAAATAGTAAGTCAGGTGTCATGCACGTTAAAGTCAGTGGATGAAAATCTATTATCTTGGAGATGCATCATGGAGAGTTACCATCTTCAGCGCAGCCGTGCCTTCAGCCCTCATGTATCTTGAGTAAGTGTCATCCCAATGCTTAAAATTCAAGGGAACTCTTTCACTCAAGGAAGAATGATCAATTTATCACAAGCAATGTGATAGTAAAACTGCTGGAGCAATCTACCAGGCAAAGACAGAGGCAGTGTCACTTCCTGGAAATAAGATTTAATGTACGAGCACTGGAGATACAGTTACTCTTGGGCTGTCACCAATAAACAAGACTAATTCAAAGTAAATTTCATTTGACATATCAGGTTCACGTTTCTACATGATACTGAAAAGCTTTTTCCTTAAAAAAAAATTAGCACTAAAATTAATATTTATATTATTTATTAGTATAACTGTATCATTTAGCAGACCTGTTTCAACGGCTTCATCACAGCTGATGCTGTACGAACTTATGAAAGACCAGCAACTGTCAGGTGAAATAGTCTAAAGGGAAAAGAGTGCAGCATTAGCAATAATTTCATCTCTAAAAGTCACTGGTTATTTAATCAGTTAACAAGGAAACCTCCAATAGTATCACTCACTTTGCAAAAACTGAAGAGTTCCACAAGCACCGCTGAAAAAAAAGTGAGAAATTCAAACAGTCAGGTAAAATAATTTTGAGTTACAAGTTAGGAAACATATCACTTGACACACACAAAGTATAAAAATTGTTCTGTTTTCACTCAGAAATGTCCTGAGTGATTCATTATACAACTAGCCTAAATACTTCTCCTTACACACAAGGCTTATCAGAGGAATTTTGAAAGTCTACGTGTTTCACAAATTCACTTTTAGAAGAAGAGTGCACAACAAGACACTTCATTATTCATTTAATTTATGTGTGAATAAAAGCTAGAATCAAAGAAAATGAACTTAGTTTCAGTTCTACCATTTGCATATAATCACAATATATTATTCATTTAGGAAATGCAATGTATTTTAATGATAGTTGTAGGAAGCTGAAGTTTGCTAAGAAACAGCCACTGAACTGAAACCTTGACAGGTAGTTTAAATGCAAGTCTGAGCACAGAAAGTTCTGAGATCGGCTTCCTTTTTTTGAAGAGGCATATAACATTTTCTGACACCAGGCATAAGTAACATTTTTGACACCAGATACGTATGCAGGTACATGCTTGATATCTTGTCCCACCAACACACCCTTTTTTTTTTAAAAAAAAAAAAAAAGTAATAAAGTGACAGGAGCTTAGATTGAGACTGTACATGAGGAGTCTGGTATGACAGTCAAATGCTCCTAGGCAAAAACACTGAAAGCAGTACCTGAGAAGGTTTAAAGGAAAATTTGAATTGTGCTTTCTGCAGACAAATACGCTATTTAGTCTGAGTGCTTAAACCAACACTTCAGAGATTCAGTTATCTTTTGTTAAGTAATGCTCCTCTAGCTTTTTTTTTTCTTGATAGTGTCTAGCCAAACTATTATCCATGTAAACTCAAAATTAACTGTATGCCATTTTGCTGCAGATTACTTAGAGCCCACAAACTTATACAGGCGTATACATGATCACACAGTTCTTTCTAATTATTATTTTCAATGAAAACATCAATATAGAATGTCACCTAGGAATGAAGCAATTTAAAAAAAAAATCTGATTAGCATTGCCTTTTCAAACTACAGATCCACCAGGCAGCTTAAAATCAAACAACAGAAAACAACCATCTAAGATTCTTGTTGATCACCTGAATTAAGCATTTTACATGCATCTTTGCAAGAACAATAGATGGGTAATACTGACAATGTGTAACTTTAATTTAAATAAAAAAGACTGGTTTAGCATAGTCATAACAACACATTTTTTTTATTATTTTTTTTTTTAAGATAAAGCCACAAAAGGAATTTAGGGGGCACAATGTACCTACCAGGAGTGCCCCTTGTATACTGCCACCTCTGCCAACAATAGCAATTCTAACACCTCTTGGAAGAGGACCAAGGAAGCAGATAATACGATAAAGACAAAAAGGAAAGAACAAAGATAAAGATGCATGTACACACAGATGACTAACTTTAACATACAGATGAGATCAGTGCAGCCTGGTCATCAGCTTCACATTACGAACTTGCTTTTTCCAGCATTACTGGCTCCAAGGGTAACATAAAACAATACAGGCAAGACAACAGAAAATTGTGACTATGTTAGGACAATACTTTGTTCACCATACAGCTGATCCCAGTGGGAACAGACACATGAGAAACAAACAGTATTCAGGCCTGCATTTTGGATATCAAGCTAGCTGTGTGCATAACAAGTTGTGGGAAGAACAATGATTGTTCACTTCCCAGCACTGCGATGTCCAGTCATGCTGTTCAGGAAATTCTTGGCCTCTGTTCATTTCATACCTTTTACGTATATGGAAACGTAACAAATCAACGTACCTAAAAACTAATATGAGTTCACATTTCTAGAGCAAAAAGATGGCATTGAGTGGTAATTTAATCTGTGACAAAATACCTGTTAACATCTGTTAAAAATACTTTCTACTTTCTATACTTCTGTCATCCGCTTCTCTTCAGTTTTCAATAAACAAAACATCAGTTCACCTCAAGCATAGATCAGACTTTACTAGTCGTGGTAAGGTAACTCCATCCTTAGAAATGAGGAAGATTCTGTCCTCCTGAGAAAAAAAGAAACAAGAGCCCACTGATGCCAGTAGTGGTAAGGTCACACAAGAATGTCACGTTACATATAAACACAACACTACTTTTGCAGTTCTTTCTCTTTTTTCTTCTATAAATCTTTTTTTTATTATTATTTTTTCCCCTCTGAAGCTCAATTCTATGTGGGTTGGCAGATTTTCACTGCATCAGTGGGATTTTTCCAGTCTGCTGTCACAGTGTAAAACAATTCACTTAGGTTACAAGTAAGCACACCTATGGGAAATTATCTCATTAACATGAAAATAGGCATTAAAAAAAAAAAAAAAAAAGATTGGTACTGGGATTCTTGTTTAGCTTTAGCTATTCTTCCTGACTGACCTAAGCATCTAATAACCTGCTGGACACCCATCCAAATAAAGCTCCTCCACTACCTCTGCTTCCAAGAAAAACTTTTTGCCTGTTTAAAAAAATCCATTTTTTCCCATCTTGTATTCAGTGGTATACATTTCCTATGGCACATCTCAAGTGCATTCCTTTTCTGATTTCTGGTAGATCAAAAAACTATTACAGATGATTGAAATGGGTATTGTAGAAATTTCAAAGCATGTAACAGCACAGTTTTTTGCTCTACTGAAAGCTAATTATTACTGTATAATAATAGAACACGTCAAATACACATCACCACCATACCTAAAAGACACACATTAGTATCCATTGCCCAGAGCAGAGTAAAGCTTTGTGAAAATCCTTACCATCAACAGCAAAGATTCAATCACCTATCTTACCCTGATAAGTTCTTCCTTCTTCACAAAAATGTAATGAAGAGATTTTCTCACTCCAAACATACTATCTGGATAATGTTCACATTTGACTTACTTCTGGCTTAAAAACCTGAGTTCTCTTTGAGCAAGTGTATCTCTGGGCAAAACTTTCAGGAACACCTGGTATTGCCATATATTTTATATTTGCTATGCAATCTTCCAACTTCCAGCTCCTCCTGTTAACTAAAAAAGTTACAGGAAAAGCACTACGTCATTCTCAAGGATTCAGGTTAAAGGTACCATTTAATACAAACTTGCTTACCTTTGTGCTTCCAAATAAGTGTGTAGCTTCCTTCAGTCTTCACATTAAAACAAAAAAATAATTAGATCTTTTAGAGAGAGAACTTTCATGAAGAATAAAACATTTCAGGATCCTTTTTTTTTTTTCCCCTCCAATACCCGTTGCTGTTTGTAATTTTGTGTCACACACACTGACCAAACTTCAGATACATTTAAATTAATCCATGGCAAAATTTGCAAATGTATGAAACCCACAATCATACAGGAAAAATACTGTTATAAGCTCTTTTCCATTGTACTAGTGTCAACAGACAATTTTA
Organism: Cygnus atratus; assembly: GCF_013377495.2. NCBI lineage: Eukaryota > Metazoa > Chordata > Aves > Anseriformes > Anatidae > Cygnus > Cygnus atratus. The sequence continues at coordinate 5,627,092 of NC_066365.1, forward strand.
AACTAGGGTAGGAAACTGTTTACTAGTAAAAGCACAGAAGAACATTTATTTTCATTTTACAGTAACAAGTCTGTTGTTGATCTTTTCAAACGGTTCCACAACTGCAACTTCGTTCAAATTTAAATTGAATATAAAAATAAACGAAGAATATGTGTACAGACACAAATTGGTCTTAAAAATTCCATCTGACAGCAAGTCTCTTAAGAATGGAAAGCAATCCACTTCAACTAGTAGAGGTGGCAGTGAAGTAGCTGTTCGCTGACATCACACTAGCTCCTGTTATCTCGTCAATGGAGAAATAAGGGTTTTCTTTAAATATTCGCTTTCAATTGTCTGGTTACAGAATTCCTGTGTAAAATTCAAAGATAAAATTTTAAATCATTTTTAAAAGGATTATTAGGTTAGAATACATTTTTTCTACATGCAGAATGATGATCAAAGTATTCTGAAAATCTTTTACTAAAAATAATCTTGCTGAAGTAGTATGGAATTCTTTAGCAAAATCAAGCCACCACCTGTTGCACAACCTTCTTCACTAACACCATAAATTCCATCTGTTCCTCTAGTGATCTGCATAACTGGCTGGTAACTGCTCTGCCCATGAGCACAAATGAAGGTTTGAACATGAATACAATTCTGAAGCAGCCAAGACAGCTTTACTGCGAAGAGAATCACCTTCCCTTCTCTAAGACCACCTTTTTTCTAAACCTCTGCAGACAGATGTGATACCATCAACAGTTGTAGAGACTTCTCAGTAAGAACAACCAAAAGTTGCCTAATGACACATTACAAGCTACAATTTGCAATTCTCTGCATGCAGTTCATTTTCTAAAACTTTTCATGCTGCTTCCTTTTCCAAACACAATGGGTTCAAGATGCATGATGTCTGCTTCCCAGCTATGCTTGAATCTGCTGGATGTTGTTATGCACCAAGGATTTATGTTCGACTTCAAATCAAGTATGAGCTTCACACTCTAAGTTGGGATGCCCACAAACATATTGTTCTTTGGAGAACAGCTCTCTGGCTCCATAGATATAACTTGGACAGAGTAGTGACTTCCTTCTGCAGCCCAGGCCCGATCGAGATCCACAAGCCCCATACACTGCTTTCCTAAAATGAGAGAAAAGGAGATCATGGAAAATCTAAAAATATAGAAACATTACCAGAAACATGAACTTCAATGTTAGGAAAACGCATCACTAAGTTATCTACAGAACAAGTTCCAAATCTACTTAAAAAAAAAAATCTATGTTAATCTGGTTTACTTTAAATAGGCAGTCATTTATAGCCCTAAATCACATCTGTGTGTTGTAACCCTCATTTAGCAATGACCCTGAGAAAAAATATTAACTCTTTACATACATATGGAGGAACAAAATAGACACTACTATTTTGAAGTATTCCCAAAACTTACAGAAAAATGTGTGCACTAATGTAAAAGTGACAAGAAAAAAAATGGCTAGTTTTTCCCTTAGCTCTCAAAATTGCTAAGCATTTACTTCCTTTATAACCGTAACTGTTTTCCTACTGTAGTTTCATCTAAAATCTTAAAATCTTTGGTTACTGATTATCAAATGAAAGAATAAAATACAGAACAGTGATCCAGTTGATCTGAAGACACACAAAGGTAACTGCTTATAAACAAAAATACTAAATTACTAATGAAAATTAATCTTATCTCAGATTTATCTGCAAAAAAAATGGGAAGGAAAAATTCAAGTTTTTTTTCTGCTTAAAAAAATTTATTATGATACAGCTATGGTAAGTTGACAGGGCCATTTGGTTTTACCCATTTACTCATTTTAATTGATTTCTATGTTTTGAAATACAGATTTGTCACATCACATTTTCAGCAGTTTGAAACTCTTGCAAGAAAAATTTAGCACTTCCCTGAAAAATTTTAATTGCTGATAGTCACACAGTCTTGAGTCATGAACAAGACACAGCCCTGCTTCAGACTCAAAGCCAATGTTTCTGTCTTTTCTTTTTCTTGAAAGAACTGCACAATTAAATATATTTTTTGGTCTGAGATGAAGATAATAGCCAAGAGTACTCATATCCTGTTCCTACCCTAAACTACCCTGTGTAATCGTGTATTTCTCTCCCTTGAATTTATATAGAACTTGGTTTCATGTATCATTAATAGCTCTGATATGCACCTGGTAAGCGTCTGTAGAAGTTTAAGGTTTAGGTTTTGAAACAGCAGTTTCAAATCTGAAACAGAAAAGTGGATTTGCAATGGTCTTCAATGAAATGTAGTGTTACGTGGAACTAAAAAAAAAAATTACATTCTTTAGAACAGAAAAAGCAATGACATTTCCTGTATAGAAAGGGAGAAGAATAGGATTTATGGTCGTTCTTTTTTTGGTCTTTTTTTCTTTTGTTCTTTTGTTGTTGTTTTTTTTTTTTTTGTCAGTGAAAAGCACATTGAAGTTGTATTTGTGATGAAAAATTGCAGTTTCAAAGACAGAATAGGCAAAAGTTATAACCTTTCAAAAATGTTTGAGTCCTCTTCCAATTTTCAGTACACCTGGTAAGCATCAGGAAAAAACATGGGGTGCTACACTGGTAACTAAAGACTGACATTTTTTTCTTGTTCACAAATATCGTGATGATAGCAAAAGAGCTGACAAGTTTGTTATAAAATAGATATTGTTATCTCAGTATCTGTATTATTTTCTTTTTGTGCAGTGAATATAGGAGATAATTCAAATTCTTCAAAAGAAGTCTGAAAAAAAAAACACATTGTGATTATTTGCTCCTACTGCTTTAATATACTTAGAAAGTGTTTCCTGTGAGCCAAGGATGGCCAGTTACATCCTTAGAGTTTCCAGCCCCTTCTGTCTTTTCTGACCCAGAAGATTTTTTATATTTTTTTTTTTCTAAAATTTCTACAAACATAATGAGGTGGGCCAAATAGGTTTGTATGCTCTGAAGCCTGTCTGTACCAAAGGTAGCCCACGTTCTGCAGTGCAGCTTTGTTGTTTCCAGCTGGCATGGATGTTTGCCCTTCTAAACAAGTTATCACCAGTGATTACAAGCAGGACAAAGGGTTCAGACTGCAAATCACTACTACAGAAGTGCTTTTAATGCAAGATGGACTGGCAATAGAAAGACTTCAGTAAAGTTTACAAAAACCTCACCCTTTTTATAGAATGATTTGGGGGTGGAGGAGAAAGTAGAAAGGCAATGAAAATCAGTAAAATGCAAACCCTCTAGCTCATATTGATAATTCTGAATGAAGAAAATATTTTCAGTATCATAGTTCAGAACAGCATGGAGAGAAATGTGAAGAAACTCCAATTTCATAAATCATTAAACTATTTCTTCATAAAGCAACATAAATAGTGACGCTGAAATAGTCTACATAACCGCTGCAGAAATTCATACCTATTAGCCTGCGTTCAGGTGGAAGCTGAACAGCTGTCTGATCTGCAAATCTGCAAAGGATCATGTGCTCCTAGAAGAAAAAGAAAAGAACTTTGGTCCAGTAGCATTTCTCTCTTTCAAGTAAGAAAAATCTAATTAAACGTTTGTAAGTACTAAGAACCTCTGTCCCGTAGAAAACTGCTTCCAGAAAAATAATGCCTGTAAATCCTAATTTTGATACTGCTTTGGCTTGTAAAAAAATTTGTAAATCAAGTGTTTGTAACCCTAAGCAGATTTCTACTTAGAAGGGTTTGTTTCTTGCTAAAATTCCTCCAAATGTCTGCAGCAGCGGAACTGGATGCAACGTATACAAGATAGCATTTTTCAAAGGCATATTTCAGACTTATTTTGCCCTCAGCTACTGAAGATCAACACAGCCTTCTTTAGGCAAAGTCATCACTGGGCAGCATGTCCGCATCAGTGAAGGGTCAAGACAAAATTCTTAAATAGGTGACTTGAAATACTGGATGTTTCTCCTAAGCAGCAATTCTGAATCAAAGAATCACCGCTTTGTGGGGACAAACTTCCTTTGCTCTGCCGAATCCATCCAGGATCTACCTAAAAGATCCTGCAGGAAAAATTGATCCTGAAGGCAAAGGTACACCTGGCTGAGAATGGGAAAGCTTCCTACCTCAAAATGTCTACAATTGACCGTCACACTATCCTTGTTCGACTTAAAAGTTTCTGCAGAGGCTTCCATGATAGCTGCCACTGAGTTTTTCCTGTCTTGACACTCATGGGTATGGTGCAGTAGAGGGTTAACCCACCACCTTGCTGTCTGCTTGGATGGGGCCCGAACCCTACCCTCAACTGCCTTCAAAGAAAAGCCAGCTATGCTAGCAGAACGGTTTCTCAAAGATAGCCTAGCTAAGGAAGGTGAGTTAACCAGATGGTGACAGAAAAAGCCTTGAAGGTATAGCACTGAAATTAATGCTCTGCTGACAGCTGTGCTATTTGTGACAGCTGCAGTATTAAGCATAGGACAGAGTAAATCGGAACCATTTTAGAACTGCACAACATTCCCAAGTCTCCTATTATGTTCCAAGTCTCCTATGATGGTATGGGGAGAAAACAGAAACAGACAACAGAAAACACACTGCTACGCAAAGCTTCCAGTGCTACATTTCTGAAAATGAACATGTGTCTTGCATCAAAAGGAAAATATTTTTTTGATTCTTGACTTACACAAAATGGTGACTTTAAGGGCTTGGTTGCTGTAACAGATGGAGAGAGAGACTTCACCTAAGAATACTTCAGCTTCCTTCAGTATCCTGAAGTAAGGATACTTCAGCTTTTTACTAAGGGGGCCATAAACGTCCAAAAGTTTTCATTTCACACACACACAAAAAAACTAAATAAAATCCCATCTTCATATTAAATCAAGATGGTAACTCTCTCTACAGTGCACTCCATCCAATTCATATAATTGCAGACACCTGACCACAAAAAAGTTTGCTCGCAGATTTTCAAATAAAATACAGTAAGACATTATTGCTACTTTAAACTCAAATTTTACTTATTTACATAAACACACAGTATCCTGAGGCAGGGATGTTTGTTTCCTACTACAGCTAATTCACATGAGGGTTTTCAGCTCACAGCTCCATAACAAATTTGCAAGCAAAATGAGAACATGCTATAACATATTTAGGACTCAACATGTTTTATCAGTCAGTGCAGTTTAAATATGGCTATTTCTGTAGTATGGAAGAGCTGAAAACCTTTAACCCAGATGTAACTACTGGAGAACTGAGAAGTAATGCCACAGGCAACGTGGCTGTTCTTAGGAGAGACAGAACAGGGGTAGGCAGCCTGAGAAGAAAAAGAAGGGTTTCACAGGAGAGGAAGGAGGTCAGAGATAGCACAGAACCCTTCACCAGTCTTTAGGCACTCGACACAGCCTGGCTCTTTGCAACAACAGGATCTCAGCTCATTCAACTAGACCAGAGCCAAGGTAAGACTTGCCGCACAACCTGGAAATCTGGACTGACTCTAGTGCCTTGGCTTCCTACAAGAGATGAACCTTAAAACTAAACTAGAGTCTAAGGCATAACCACATCTTTTTCCCATGATATAACCAGTAAATTGTCACATTCCCTGTTGGCAGAAATGAGGATAAAAGTATTTCTAAAGGAACAAGGACAATAATTATAAACTGCATAAATGTTGGGCATGTATAAACAGTTATTTTGCCTTTAGAACACCCACAGAAATGCCTAGTAAGTTTTCAGAGCTGTATGTCCAAAGTAATTCGTTCTTACTTTCCAATTTTCCTACATGGACAGTGTCTTGAAAAACAGAGTCCCAAAACGTATCATGGTAGACATCTACAGCTACCATCACCTTATTCTTTGTAGCTATAAACTAATGAATTACAGCACGATGTTCTCATCAAAAACATTTTGGAATTGCCAGACTTCTGGATGTCTTTTTAGATCTCACTAAAATGAAAGATAAGAGAAATGAATTTAAAATGGGAACTGGATAGGGGTGACACAGACAACGTCTGGCTAACACATGGCAGCTCTGGCGACTAGCCAGTAGCCTTTAACAGTTTATTAATATGAAATATAAAAATGCATATAGCTAGCTGTATAACAAAAGTTATTTATATCTAGGATTACTTGAGGCACCATCGAGCCTAGATCATTTGTATAGACCATTATGTTATTAAGAGCAGAAATATTTTTTAGTATTGCCATTGGCCCCTGTGCACTTCTGCTACACAAACAATAAGACACTGGAACTTCTAAAGTGGTGACAAACCCTGTGATCTAAATGTCCACGGATTAAAAGAAAAAAAGAAAAAAATCAGAGCTGCAATAAGATTACACACACTATCCTAACCAAGGCTTCCTTGATTTTGTATGTCACCTTGTCCCTCTGTACCGTCCACAGGTCTACTTTTAACAATATGTTGGCAAATAAACTTTTTCTAAACTCAAACCTGAGTGCTTGGTGATTATGTGTTAGGAACATGTAAGTACATGGAAGGAATGTTGATCAATGGAAAAATTAATTCCAGGTCCAAATCCACTATGCCACTTTTATCATCTCAATCTACGCAAATTTATTTCCATGTAAATTAGTAAAGTGTACATAAACCAAGCTGTCATGAAGATAAGATTATAACTGAAACTCCCTCTACAAGGTAGCGGGAAGTTTTCTAATGTTTTTAAATGACCTCCACCTACAGCATTTAAAAGGACAATCTCCATTTTCCTGCTAAATACAGCATCATCAGTATGCTCACTGTCCCCATTACGTTTGGCAATTAGAAATAACATCCTTCTCACATATTTCAGTAATAGAGGATTATTCTGCATCTCCAGAATTCATAGACTTTTCTGGATTCTAAACACTGAGACTATTATCTAGGATTTGACATGTAACCTTAGCAAAGTTTCTATATATCCTTTCTTCTCTTAAATGCAAATATTCTCTTTCCATGCCACATTAAGTGCACCTAACCATCAAACTTCTGGCTGCTCATCAGTAACAAGTTTAAACACACCAGACAAAGCTTAATGAATTGGTACCAGTTGTCACCTGACCACTTCTCTGCTCTTGTCCTTTTCCACTCCCCAGTTATCTTCATTCTGTCAGATCTGCATGCCTCATTGCTTCATTCTCCCACTTTTCTCTCAAGCTATCTCCACACAGACTCCAGGATCAAAACACATTTGAATACTTTTAAAATAATTTTGAATAAAGGTTTTTAAAACAATACTGTACAGAACTCTTCATGAAGAGTATTTGTTCTTCCTACTCATTATGCCCAATCTTCTAGACATAAATTAGAGGGGGAAATCTGAGTTTGTCATAAAATAATATCTATAAAAGTAAGCATTTTACCTAAAAAATTATTGTAAATTTCTACAGTATAAGTGTTAGTATTTAAGACATAAATTGGTATCCTGTAATTGTTAAGCGTTGAAACAGGTATATCTTAGGAATGGCTCTTTTATACCTTATGATGAAAAAGAATTATCTGGGGGAGATACCATGAAACTTTATGGAAGAAAAAAAGCCTTAAACAAAATGGATGGTGGAGAGAAAGCAATACAATGATGTCTATATTACTAATGAACATTTCATTTAACACATGCACCCCATCACAATTAAATCATTATCAATTATCATTTGATAAGACTCAGTGAAATGCATGGAACAGCCCCAAACCCCCTCCATCCACTATCCACAACTGTATATTTTACATACCTTGTAGGATAAAATTTCTTTGAACTGATTACTGAAAAAAAAAAATAGATCAATTCAATTAATATCTAAAAAAGCCAAGATGGAAAATAGAAGCAATCCTTACATATCTGACCACATTTTATGCAAAACAGCAGTATCCGTAGCATACAGAAAGGCATTCAAAAAAACAGAAACCATAACAGTTTGTTCACTAATAAAGGAAAAGCACGTTTGATGTCTTTTACTGTTCTATTGAATTATTCATACAAATCCACTCTTTAAACCATCAAAAATGCTAATGCAGATTTACTGGGTTTTCCACACTTTCACATACTTCGGTACACAACCTCTAGACACACACATTTTCTGTGTATCACAAGAGTGTTTCTAGGATGGAACTGAATAGGGAATATGGGCAGTATACGGATATGGGAGGTCTATCATGTTTCATAATCTTAAAAATTAAGGGAAAAGAAGTAAACCCTAAAATATAGCTTGAGCCAGGGTCAATACGTTATGAACCACATCATCTCCTACATTGGCCTACACTCTCAGACTTATAATTTTAGCAAACACAAAACCTCAACAATTTACATTTTTTCAGCACCTACAGCAACAAAAGATTCCTAACGTAGTGTGCAGTTCTGGACTTCATGATTTAAAATATAACTTAGCAAAAGTTAAGAGCATCTAGTCAATCTTACAACAAAACAACAGAGAAAAGTTATATGTCTGTTAACTTTAGAAAGCCTAAATTTTTTTTGCCTCTTCCTTAAAAATACTTCTATGTTTTACTCTGTCAGAGGAGAAAACAAAAGGGACACTTATAAAGAGATGGAAGAATCAAACTGACTAAGAAAGGACTGTTAAATGCGAAGTTTAGCAAACTGACAAAGTTTTAGGTATTTACTCTCCAAGTACTTCTGTGACAGCACACCTCAGTAACAGAGGAAGTTACGGAAAATATTTAACATGGAAACTTTTTTTTTTTTTTTAAGATCTGTTGATTCCTTTTAAGACAGCATGTTTCAGCTTCCTATTCTAGCAAATATATACCTGAGTAAATGCTTTAATTTCTAGTGTAATTAAATATGATTCATCTTGGACATCCAAAGGGCAAAGTTCAGCTTTATGAAAATAAAATGAAACAAAATAAAACCTCTCCCCCATCTAGTTCTGCCTTAGAAAGCTGTTAGCCTCATATCTTCTGCTACTTTTTGCCAAACTTTCACTTTTATTTGTATCAAAGGCATTAAAATTCTTAAGCCTAAGATAAAGAAGCATTTCCAACATGGCAGATCTGGAGAAACAAAATACCTACACAGTCAATTGAAAAAGTATTAAAAATAGGAACCAAAAAACAGGAGAGCTCGTCTACTTGGGAATAAATCAGAACAGCTTCACAAGCAGTAAACTGTGGCATAAAGCAGACCCATTTCTTTAAACTGATTGCCTACATCTTTCTGCAACATTAAAATGTCAATTCCCCTTCTTACATTACTTTTCATGAGTTTTCTATTAACTTTGTGATTTCAAGGTAAGAGGTCTGCATATTACATAGATTCCCACATGCTCTATCTACTGTGTTGAAGGTATAGAGTCTTTTTTGAACTTCTGTGATATTATTTTTCTGGATAAATCCAGAAAAAATAACCCAGGAATTACCCATCTGTCTCCCTTTCAAGATGGATTTGCAAAGAGAAAAAGGAGGGGACAGTTGCACTCTAAGTATGAACCAATTGAACCTGGACACTTGCAACGGTCTTGACCTTGAGTTGATTAATTTTGTACTCTTCTAGCATTTTCTTTTTTCACTTCAATTGCTATTTTAAAGTTTTTCTTGTTAGTCTTAGTTTACCTTCGTGGATATTTAAACTTCACAGTGTTCTGAATGAAGCCATAACAACACGGGGAGATGACAAAGGCTGCCCGCGCCTTGATGCAATGTTCGATCACCATGTCTGTTGCCACACCACATGCATGCAGAGCCACCTACAATGTTAAAAACAGAAAACAAAGAAACAAGCAAATTCTTTATAGCAATATTCTACATACAATCCTGTTGTAGTATTTTTGATTGATTGAATTAAATCCTTGAAGAGAGTTTAGCAATGAAGCTGTTATGCCAAAGGCCTGGTCCTTAAATCCTTGGTTTTGCATTTCTCTCTTTCATGTCTATGCTGAGGAAACTTTATGACCTAACTCCACTTAAGAAGGGAGTCATCAGCACTGAACAAGGGTCACTCACCAAAAGTACTCAAAAAGGTAGGTGCACAGGTGAACTGCATTGCCATATCAACTCAACTGAAAATGAAGCTCCAGAAAAATATTAAAAGACAAGCTACCGTGGTGATTAGTCAAAAGTTTTTGTTCAAGCCAAAAGGACTTAGAAATACAAAAAAACCCTCTTGTTCCCATTTGTACCTTATTAGATACCAGACAATCCCAAACATCAAACAAAAATCAAGAACGCACCTCCCTCAATGTGCTTCTACAGCCTCTCAGCCCTGGAGGAGAAATACAGTCTGCCTTACCCCTAATTGAATACTGAGCCTGCTACTTTATGCAGCAGTTCAGATTTGTAAAACTGCATTGTTTTCTATGTTTTTTGTTCACTGTAAATTTAAGAAAAAGGTTTAAAGCTGTAAAGCTCACATTTCAAGGTTCAAAGCTGTTTTTCAAGGTACAGCAACTGGAAGATAAAAACTTTGCTCTCAGATGTGGATTAAAACAAAGACGTTTTTGTTTGCAGGCTGCTTGATGTAAGCTCAGCTGAGCAGACCATTAATCAGCAGCTGAACTATAACTGCATACAGATGGTAACAAGTACTCCTGTCTCAAGCAGAACATTAAAAACTAATATATGTAGTAATTTCACAATGCAATTTTTCTGTCCTTATGAATTTATCAACAAAAAAACTAGTTTAAGACCAGAAAAATATGAGATTATCATGGAATATAATTATAGTTACTTCCCTTTTTATCCAAGCAGAAACTAACAACTGCTTTGCTTGCATGTTTGGAAAAGATACCTTAAACCAGTACTGGATAAAGCACAAGTATATAAACAAACAAAAAACAGTAGCTTTGTTGAGCCTGTATGAACTTTAAGCCATTTGATTTATTCTTTGTGTTCCTCAGAGTCAATTTAGTTAAGGGAAAAATCAACAAATAAAATTGAAGGCAAAGTTTTCTCAGGATATCCTATATGTCAAACTCAGTATTTGAAACAAAATAAAAAGCGAGGATGAACACAGTTAATGCATTTCATTCACAAATTCACACATCTGTAGACAAAGGAAAACGAAGTGTCCCCTGAGGAAAGCCACAAAGCTAATTCAGTACGAGACCATTGACCTGTAGTAGTCCACTGGCCTTTTGGCAGAATAAAAAAGGAACTGGTTGACATGTTCTTCTTAACCTGCTTTCGAACTCCTCACAGATAGCACTTAAGAAAACAGCTAAGTAGTGCAGTTTTTTATTTCATAGTAACTAAAAATGCATATAAATGTGTTTTAAATTAATACCAAAAGTAGAGAGATGAAGACTTGTCAGGTTCATTTTTCTAGATCTCTTTAAATTTCACGTACTATAGCCAGTGAATTTGTCATGTTCCCCCTCATATTTATGCTGTACTATTTCATTGAAAATGGCACAGTCATGCAATGAGTGAATACGAGCCTCAGAAGATGCATTTAGAAATGATACATCACCAAACTTTGTACACATCTATGCATCAATATATTGCGATTTTTGTATCAGACCAGCGTTTATGACCTAACGATATAAAGGTAGCTAACCTTTACATTATTTACCTTCCAATGTACCATCAAGCACTTGCACTACTATTAAGTGAAACAGCTAGCTCCTATCCTACGTGTGGCTGCAGAGGAAACAGGAGTTCATCCTGGAGAGGGAATCATTATATGGGACAAACTAATTCTGAGATGAGATTAATATAGGTCTCCCAAAAAGGGAAAGCTCCAGGTTTGTCTGTGGAATAGACTACAGAATCAAGCCAAAGAAACTGAAATCACAGACCTGAAAATGAAGGGTTTCCAAGTGATTTTTTCCAGACATGTACTTTAGCATTTTACTTGTCATGAGATTTAAGGGAGAATATAACACCTTTTTATTAAACAAAAACTCCAAGGAGATATTTAACTTAGTATTAACCTTAAAAACAGACCAAAAAATTAAGAAAATCTCCCATGACCACAACACAGGAGACTAACTTCACTGACAAACCACTACGCATCTCTCACACAGCATTCACTAAATTATTCTGGAGATTCTGACTTTTTGCAATAGATCTCTGTTTAAATCTCATTGGATTAACCAATTTAACACAGAAAATAAAGCTAGAGAACTAGAAATTTACACTTAGAGGAGAATAAATTATTTTAGTACAGCCCTTCCTTCTCCTGCACTATGCTTCATTCCCCTTATTAAATAAACAAACCAAACAGTTAAACAGAACTGGAGGATATGTGCCATAAACCTTCAGCATTAAGCACCCTAAGCTACAGCCAAACAGGCACTTGGATGGATGGTTTAGGGAATAGTCAGAAATTTGCATTGAAAGTTAGGGACTTGCTGCAAAAGTTCAAATGCTTTTAACATAAAATCAAACCAGAAGAGAGAAATCTTTACAGCATTAAAAGAGACTATGCCTTACTCTTCACTAGATCTGCAAAGTTCGGGACACTTGGAATCAGTATTCAAATCATTTACTTTGCTCCTATGGAACAGATTCCTGCTTTGGTCTGCTCATTTACAGTCACCAAAAGTCAGAACATCACCCGCTGACTGCAATAGGAGTGCTCAGTACGAGTCCTACAAAATTGATATATCATTCTGCCTTTAAAAATACAGCTCGAATACACCCTTCACAAAGAATACACATGTAAATCATTAGCATAACATTCTGTCATTACAGTTCCCTCTCAGATTTGCATTGTGAAGTCTTGAGTTGCTAGCTTTATCTGAAAATGCCTTTACTGTTACCTAACTACACCTCTGATCTCACTTTCCTGTACCCAGGCTTACTTCGAGCACAAGCTGCCTTTTTCTTCCTGCCTTCAAAACCCTCCCCAGCATACCTCCATCAGTGAATAACTAATTTTAAAATAATATGATTAAATCAGGAATCTACCACACTATTTTTCTTCAGCACGGTCAGGCAGCACTCATATTTTCATAATTGATTAGAACAGATGCTGCTTCCTTATTGACTCATATAATGACAGAAGTGATGCCAGTTTGCAACAAATAATAAATACAAAACCAACCTAATATTGGTTAATACAACAAGGGTGCTTCATGAAGCATCAGAAATAACTGTCTGTATAAGCATAAAATTTCCTTTACTCAGATATTTTAGTTAAGTAGTTGTAGAAAATAAAGTTACAAACACTTACCCCAATGTTAAAAGTCCCATTAAAATAGTCCAGATTTGCTTGAATGAAGGAAATGTTGTTTAAACCTAGTTCATTGCTTCTGTCTTTAGCACGGATCAGAGATAACTCCTTATTTTCTATGAGCACCACCTAGATTTCATACACAAGACAGAATAAAGCAAAATAATACTGAAAAATAAAAGTAAAACGTTCCAGTATGCACAAAACTTTAGAGAAGTTTTCTCAGCTAAGCTACAAGTTACTTATAAGACCTACAGAATGATTAGCAGGTGACAAAACAACAATGAAAGGCATTAAAGACTTGCCAGTACCAATCAGCTGGCAAATTTATTTATTTATTAATTCGTTGTCTTAGGTCTAGAACTTCCCTTTTCTCAGGCAAGCACCTCACACATCTGTGATTACACTAAAAATTTGCACATTTCAAATCTCTGCTGTAAAAGATTTTTTTTTTGCAGAATTATATTTGATGGAAGTCTGGGTCACATCAGTGAGACTGGATAGCTCAGTTTCTTGACTTCTGCATCCAGTTTGTTATGAAAATGAAGAACCATTTTCCCCCTGATCAGTGACAAGAATTAAGGTAGAGTTTACAAGGATGGTAGATACCCATCATGACAGATCATGACCTCTGAGGCAAATGTTTCCAAACAATTTTTCACTGCACTCCAACAGTAATCCAAATCTTTTGACTCAAAAGGTTGTATTTTAAGGGTCAAAATAACCTAGAAAATTACATTTTTAAACAAAGACAAGTTAAAGTAACTAGGCGAGACAGAGAAGAGAATAATGAGACATAATACGTAATAAGTAACTTTCCCTGTCCTGTGTGTCATTTCATGAGGATGCTTGCTGCCAGCCAACTCAGTAACACTGAGTGAGACCTCATTTTCCCTGAATTCTTGCTCTCCTCCTGTTAGAGGAGGTTACTCCCTTACTCTTTCTACTGGTTCATGGCCTTGGTCTGTAAATGGATGTCCTGCCCAAGTCAAGCCCAGAAGCATACCCAGCAGCACACCTATGGAAGGAGCCAGTCTCTCACTCCTTTCATTGGATTCCATTTCACCCAGTCGTTTCTCAAAGCAACATAACATAATTTGGAACATAATTAGGAACAGAGTGGAAAAAAAAAGATCATCATATTGTTCAGTGTTGGAAATAGGAAAAAAATGTTGTAAATGGTATTCACATATGAAACCTTTCTTCTAAAAAAAGTTTACCTCTACCAATTAATTCCTTAATTGGGCACAATTGGCCGCAGACAGAGCAAAGTGTATGTGTACAAGTATAACAATAACCTCTAAGATTTCTAACAGCAAAAAATGCTATCATATTATGCCTACATGTTTCCTTACTTGGGGTAAAACATGGCAGAGGTACTGGCAGACCTTCTTCACATAACAAGGGCTTCATGTCTATACACACTTTACAACACAAGCTTAAATGCTTTATTAGAAAGCAGTAAGATCATCTATGCACCTTAGCATGGTAATTGGTTATTTTGCTGAATCAAAGCATACCCAGGTGAATGTTTGTACTCTAAAGTTACGTTTCTTTTTTTTTTTCCACTCTTCCTTTTTCTTAGGAGGAACTTTTTCTGAACTTTCCTTTCCAGGGATGACTTCCACCCTTTTCCCCCACTAATATAACGTGATAAATATCTTTACAGGTACTAATGAAACATCTCTCTCTAGAGCATAAGTTTTCCCCAAAAGTAACAGTTTTGTCTTCATGTTAATTTTCCCTAGATATACATCTTTTTAAGGTACTTATCAGAGACAAAAAGCTCATACCATTTGTACTTTTCATTTAGAACTTACCTGACATGATGGCAGCATGTAAGCAAGAACAATTCCGACATGTCCCTGTGAAAACCAAAACAAACAACAAAATCTCATCAGTGTCCCCTGTTGTTGACTCATTTCACATTGAGAATCACCTAACCACTGACAGAACCTTTGAAAGCAGTTAGAATTTCAGCATATGCACTTTTGCTTTGCTTTATCATAGAATCATATCATACAAGGGCTCAGGTTGGAAGGGACCTCAAAGACCATACATTTCCAACCCCCCTGCCATGGGCAGGGATGCCACTCACTAGGCCAGGTTGCCCAGGGTCTTGTCAAACCTGGTCTTGAACAATTCCATGGATGGGGCATCCACGTCTCTGAGCGACCAGTTCCAGTGCCTCACCACCCTCTGATTGAAGAATTTTTTCCTAATGTTCTTCCTAAGAATTTCTTCCTTCTCCCCTCTTTTAGTTTAAAGCCATTCCCCCTTGCCCTGTCATTATCTGACTGAGCAAAAAGTCGCTCTCCATCTTTCTTATAAGCCCCTTTTAAGTATTGAAAAGTTGCAATGAGGTCACTCCAGAGTCTTCTCTTCTTTAGGCTGAACAGCCCCTGCTCTCTCAGCCTTTCTTCATAGGAGACATGGCAGCATCTATCTACAAATCCAAAGATGAAAGCCAAATGAAATTGCCTTATGTAAAGAAAATACACCTTACCCCTCCACTGCAAAAATCCACAATGACATCTCCAGGCTTAGCGAGCTTTTTCACAGCTGCTACCAAATTATTCAATTGCTGCTGTTTCCTCAGAGCCCGATCACTAGGCATCTTTCCTGGGATGACAGAGAAAATGCCTAAATAGTGATAAACAGTTCTCAACATTGATAATTTTAAATGGGTAGCAGCTAAGCATTGGAAATCTGAAATTTATGACTGACACTAAAAAATGAACACTTGGGCTTCCAAAAAAATCCATTTTGAGCTAAATTTAAAAATATTAGATAGAGTTTTCTTAACATCTTTAGCACAGTCAAAACCTTCCAACTCTTGCTGTTACTGTATCCTTAGGAACAGACCTGTGTAAACTGGAAGAAGTGTACATGTAAAATAATCAAATGAGCCTAAGCTCCAGCATGATGATATTCCAAACCTGTGAATCATGCCCAGAAAGAGAGCTCAAACCCATTCACAATACTTGTTGCCAAAATAAATCCCTACACTATCCTTAAGCATCTTGTTTCAAGAAGTCTCACTCTTTCTCCTGTTAACTTTCATATTAAGCAGCTCAGTTTATTTAAACGACTATCTGTGCAACAAGGTGCTTCTTAAAATGACCACTCCTGTACAGCTTTTCATAGCACCTGTAACACAACCAGAAATGGAAAAAATATTAATTTCTTTCAAATGTGCTTGATAAAGTCCAAAATGCAGTTTCTTAGTTGTAATGAAACCGACTAGACAGCAGCAAGAGGTGGGACTGCACCTCAGGCTGGTAAACCTGAGCTGCCCAAACAGCTCGGTGTGGACAGTGATACCAGCACTGCTATGACAGCTCTTTATTTAGGGCAGGCTAGCCTTCCAAGGCGAAGAATGGTAGCAGGGACATAGCTCCTGGTCAATACTGAATCAAATTTCAAGTTCAGCTAAGAACAGAATAGGTTTTCCAAAAGCATGGTAAAAGTATCAGAGTATTTTGTTTGACAGAATTCAGTGTGGGCTTACCCTTTGAACCTCAAAGCACACAGTCCCTTCCTTAGAAATACACCAGGAAGATAAAAGGTCAGCTCTTGTCCTCCCAAAAGAGTTTGAACACAGCAAAATTTCCCTTATAAGCCTAGGTGGCTTCATTTACATTAGGCTTGTTTTAACAAGGGTTGGTTCTTACAAGCATTATCTTAAAAATAAATAAATACATAAATAATAAAAATAAATAAATAAAAAACCCCACGCAACTAACTTTGACATTCACAATTTTTCTTTCCTTCTTTCTATTTGGTGAAAACAAGCAATGGAAGTACTTAAAGCTCATTCATGATACAAAGATGCAAGTCCCCTTGGTGGAAAGCTTTCAGAATTCAACTCACCCTGAGCTCAAGTTAACTCTGCAATTAAAGTAATGGGGTTCATTGTAAATGCTTTTTTCCCTTGGTAACTTTTGTATAACACTGTCTTATAGCTGCTTTGAACTTTAAATCTTCTTAATTGCCAGAGAGACCAGGGAGACAATTTTGTTTCCAGTTTCTGCCTCGCAACACACATTAGCAGAAATGTTCTGAATCATTTTGCTGCTGAGACTGAAGGACAGACCACACCTGTCAAGCAACAAACAGCACAAACATCCAGGCACACCAAAGCTCTTAATTGCCTTATCCAGCTGCTCTGTTCTTATTCCCTGACCCCAAGGTTTTCCTGAGGGGCCTGGATTCATCAGTATCAAGTATACCTCCTGAAAAACACCACCAAATTTTCATACAGTGCAAAGTCAGCAATTAGGTCCTGGTGTTACTAAAGTCAAAACCTAAAATCCTAACAGGTTTCATCAGCAACAGATCCATTACTTAGTCTTCAGTTAGATGACCTCCTAAGCATTAAGTTAATAAGAAATAGGTTAAAAAATATCATCTTATAGCCTTTAAAAACTCCCTGAAAATCAACTCTTCATGGTTACCAACAAACAAGGCTTCATCCTAACTCTACAAATTCTTCTTACTAAGTAGAATACATTCCCTTGGAAGACAGAAAACCAAGCTCCAATCAATAGGCCTTTTGTCTACCTCTATATTTCGAACGTGGTAGCTAGAATTACAGCAAGCCAGCCAGCTGTGACATGGCCTGTAGAGAAGGTTAACGTGGGCACACTAGTCCTTCATTTTGGCAAACATGTAATAAATTTAACTAAAACTTCTATGTCTAAAAATACTACAACTCAGTGTGTATTTCTCAAGCCCTGTAATGGTAAATAATGCTAATCGCTGTCTTCAAGAATAACAAGAAAGAAGGTATCTTGACAGTTTAGCCTGACAAGGCGAAACCTTGAACAACATGACCTTTTCCTACAATAAAGGCCACTGTAAAGTGCTTTGTTCCCTTTGCAAGAACTCAACTGACATATTGCCATACAGTCCCAGAAAGATTTATTTTCATTTTTGATTAATTGTCAAGACGAAAATACTTTATTTGAATTCACAAATCCAGCATTACCCTTAATTCAGCCCTTGTCAAGCAGAGCATTAAAGTGTCTATGGCACGTACATTTTGGCACACAGAAATGTAATTTTTCAGCAGACAAACACTCCTCTATTTTTATATTACCTTTTGTCAGTGTTCAAGTTCATATAATCCTTCAGCCCTCATATAATACTTCCTTATTTCTCAAGTTAAATTTGAAAAGCCACTCAAGTTTCCTTAAACAAGCAAAATCCAAATATCATCTCTAAGGCCTTCTCCTTATTCAGCTTTGAAGTCATAACACAGCACAACATAACATACAGCTACCAAAACATGGATATAAACACATAATGCATACATTCCATTACATGTAGCAGAATGTTACATAGTTCTCATTTTAGCACATTATCTTTTAATTAGGTTTTCCACAAACCTCAGCTAACCAATTCAAATGATAATGTGAAAATCTACTCTTCACTGAAACGCAGTGAATAGAGCATATTTATTGCTATATTGCTTGGCTAGACTTGATCGTAGTACAGCCAAAAGGCTCAGTAACTATAAAGCAAATACCAACATAGTTGTTTGTTTTTTACTAATCAAAATGAGTTTTTCTGAAACCAATGTTGTTGTTTTTCTTCTGGCAGTTACTTATGATAATTCAGCATATTCTAATTGTTTCATAATACTCAGCTCCTTCATCCTTCACCTTGATGACGCTATCATCTCCCGCTACAGTATTTTTGGTTCCTGTTGGGGGACAAAGGGGGGCTGTTTGCTTGTTTGTTTTGGGGATGCTTGTCGTGCTTTCGCATTATGTTTTTTTTCCCCTTCCTTTTTTTTTTTTTTTTTTTTTTTTTTTTAAGTATAGTACTTGTAAGATTAATACGCTGTATAGTGGTTTCCATGCAACTCCTAGAAAAAGTAGAATTCAAACAGATGAAGGATGCCAGCTCAGCTAATATTTATTTTTGAAGAAATATTCTTACTAGCCAGAAATAGTAATAGAATAGTATAGAATAGTATAATAGTACACAACAGTATTAACCTTATTTAAAAGAACTTGCCAAATCCTGCAATAAATGCAATCAGTAAAGACAATAACTGTACTGGATAGTGACACAGAAAAACATCAGTCAGATATTCAAAAAAAGGTTTCTGTTTTTGAAGCCTCACAAAGTATCAAACACATCTGCATCCAAAGCTGGAAATGGTGTTTTATTGAAGGCAAAACTACAGCAAACCTTAGCATTTTTTTCCATTTCATTTTTCTGATCTTGCTGCCTTTCCAAAGCAGCATGCAGGTGGGGACATGCTTTTTGGTTCTGCAGAACATCTCATCAAGCTATAATTAGATATGAAGACAGATGGGCCAGAGGTCTCCACAGACAAAGAGAACTAAACACGCTATTTTAAGAGGCACATCCATAAGTTGCAGCAAAAAGATGTAGTTATACAAGGCGATGGCACCTGAACTGGCTCTTGAAGTGGTAACTGCCCCATACTGCAGCAACAAACCCAAGCTTCTTTGTCTCTAATACTGCTTTGGGGATCCTCAGCTAGTTTCTTTGTCACATGCTATACTGCACCTTATTAAGCAGTGGTCTCCTTTACTGCTTATTCATGCATGCCCTAGTGGTGCATCCCATGTTTACACAGTACAGGAATGCCTTGATTCCTCCTTGACTTTCTCTAGGCACTGTGAGAGCGTCTCAGAAAGCAAACGAGCATTCTAGCACAGAACAAAAGGGTCTCGTACTTACAAAGACTGCTGCTTGTAACCATTCTTGCAGTTTTCCTTACAGCTATGACCAAAGTCCTCAAAGTGTAAATCACTTCCTCTAATTAACCAGGTAGGAATTCTTACATAAAAATCAGATTAGGAAAAAGATAGACTTTACTACTTTTACCACCAAGGCATAACATCGGGTATCCTTTTCTCTAATTCTGGAGATAACAAGAGAATCGTAAGGTACAGCCAAAACGGAGATTGCAGCTGAGCTGACAACTTTTGCACTGAACAGTTTTTGATACAAAATGTTAGTAAAGCATAAGGTTTATAGCACTTCTGTATGTAATGATGGAGCATAATGTCGCTTTTTTTTTTTTTTTTTTAATTCTCAGAGAAATATGAGTCCATTCTATTATGCTTCATTTATCTTGCTTGTTTAGAGGTTAAACCTTGTGTTTAATCAGACATAAGATCAGATAGCTTGGGGTTAATATTGACTCATTTGCTCTTCCAAGCATAAACATATGGAAATTGTTATTCTGTTTTTTCTTACCACACACTGGATACATGTATGTGTGGTATATATATGTGTGATATTTATATGTAGGCATTATACTTTAAGCAAAATAATGTAGACATTCAACACTGGTTAACAGAGGTACACTAGAAATACTCCAGTGTCTCATGCCTTTTCGGCTTGGACTTCCTGCATAGGCTTAACTTGATTTCCTCTTCAAATAGTTTTCCCATTGATTCAATTTCAAAAGTTAACTGAGTTGGGTCAAGTAATAATATTTAAACACAAAAATAAAATCTGACTGACTGCACACTGTCCTTAATTCTGCATCAGAATTTTAATGCATTAATCCTATCAGGGAATATCCTAGGAACTTCTTTACCACAGACAAGCAAAACAGAGAGTGAGTGAATAATAAGAACTAGTAACATTCATTGAAAAACTGAGTTTTTATTACTGTTTTACATACCTCACCTTCATTTCTGAACTCCCTCTCCATTCACACTTCGAAAAATAGGCTATGAACTAAAAGATTCAGGGAGAACACTGTACTGCAGATCAGGTTGCAATGGAAGAAAAACTTATTTTCCTCTATTTTTAATATCAACATTTTTATAAAATAACTTGTTCTTCAATATGCCTGTTTCAAACACACAAAGTCATCCCACTGCCCAGAGTGTTTTTTGGTTTTTTTTAATCAACAGAAGTAATCAGCAGCCAGTGCTGATGAAGGGGGGTTTTTTTGCCCCCCCCCCCCCCCTTTTTTTTTTTTGTCCCAAGTGAATGTTTATCAAAACATATTCTGGATCTATGAAGTGTGGAAACACCCCATAAGACTTGCATGCCTTTACTTGCTGGCAACAGGGCATGTCAGTGCTTTCTTTTTAAAAGATATAACAGGTATATATGCTGCTTCAGCACCTTCATGCATTCCTAAAGGCAGCAATGCATGTTAAAAGGAAGAGAATTGCTATTAGGCAGTCTTGGCACACTGTTTATTTAACTTTTCCTATCAGATCCTGGATATTTTCATTGTTACTTTGTGTCTTCGCTTTTCCAGTTCATCACAACAGTAATCAGCTTTTCAGTAAAGTTGTTGGGGTTTTTTTGTGTGTTTGTGTTTTAAACTTCCGAGAAGGATGAGACTAATAGGTTGACAAAAATCAGTATTCATTGCCCAGTCTTGCTACTGTCATGAATAGATAGCTGGTCTGTGCTGTGCAATTTACAAAGTGTCACTCTTCATTCTGCAAAGCCCAGACTTTGCAGGCTTGAATGTCCCAGGCAGGTCCATGAGAACTAACAGCATTCATGAAGTTAACTAATGTGCACACGTGTACAATAGGGCCCTCAGCATTCACTGGAAAACAAACCAAACCAAAACCAAACCAAACCGAAAAAGAAAAACCAACATCAATCCCAAATGTCACAAATAAAGTCTACAAACTATCCTCCTGGATAATGCATAGCATGCACTTTCAGTCAACAGATGAGGCCAGAAATGATAACCTCAGAGTCTACATCATTTTTCCACTATAGAAAGGCTTTTATGATCAAGCGTGGTGATATCGTAGCTACAGTCAAGGGAGTAAGAGAAGAGAAGGCAACAAAGCATAGTTTAAAATATTTAGATAGAGGGCAGTAACAAGAAGGACAGAAAGGCAGCTGAACTCCACAAGAACATTTTATTGGTTTTTAGATAAGAGTACCTTCCTCCTGATCATACTAACCTATCTGCTCTTTATTAAGGCAAGCTTTGTAAAACAGTTTTATCATTTCAGGCATAAAAAAAAATAATATTTATATTAAGTTTTTAGATATATAGGTCAACAGATGTCAGTAAAATAAAATGAAAATTAATGCAGGGCTCTCCCTGCACGTAGCAGTTCTATTTATAAAAGCTGTGTGTGTGTGTGTGTGTGTGCATGTGTGTTTTTGTTGGTGGGGTTTTTTTAGTGTTTTTGTTTGTTTTTACCAATTGTGGAAGGATTTTGTTTTGTTCTTTAGCAGTTGGTATATTTAAAACTGATGCCCTGAGTATTCAACTAAAAGGAATCTAGACAGACAGCTAACATTTTACACATCTTATCTAGGATTTATGCTATTTAAAAACTTTTGTACTGGATTATGAAGGCTCTAGATGTACTCAAATTAATGAATGTTATCCACGCTAGTATGTACTTGTTAGAACCATGCTTACCGCTAAGTTTTTCATCCTATAATATTGCCAACAGCATGCTTTAGAAACACCATGTATCACTGGTTTGGCTTCTCCCAAAACACTAGGGCAGTTCTAAAATTGTGAGCTACTACACATTTAAGCTAGCTGACTGTGCACTCCGTTCATCTGTTTACTCATTCTGAAGCCTTGAGATTCATATTTTCCAAGCTATTTTTCCAGAATCCCAGAGGTTAGAAAATTGCTTTGTTTTAAAAAGAAAGCAGGCAATTTTATACAACCATGGGATTTTAAGGAAGATGCCAAACGCTGTGTCATGACAGAACTGTGAGAAGATGCACGGCATTTACCCTTCCTCTACTTCCTTTTCTCCCTCTTTTTTCTCCCTTCCCCATATGTTGCTTCTCCTTCACTCCTGTTTTCTCCTTCATCTTTCTGCATTACATTCACTTCTTTAGCACCAAAATGCTATAAAGAAAACTCAGTGTTTTCTGAATTCATCAGCAGTTCCAAGACCTTGTAAGCTTCCCCTGCTGGACTGCATAACCTCCTGAGTCCCTTCCAACCTGACTTATGTTACAAGTCTATGGAATAGGAATGTCACAGGCAGTAGCAATACTAAATATCTTGCTCAAAAAGTGGGCGTCAGAGCAAACACAGTATGGCAGGCAGATTTGTAACAGCCTTACTTTAAAGTTACATCTATGCAAATATGATCAGAAGGAAATTAAGTGACTCTGGGATGCAACTTTCATATCAAGACCATGTCCATCTCTCTTCTTATTTGCCTAAATTTTGTAGGATCTTACAACCAAGATTGTAAAAGTAACAAACCAAGTAATCCATAAACTTGTGTGTGCAGGGGTTACTCAAAATTGAACGCACATGTCACAGTAGTTCCAAAGTCATAAATAATCCCTCCATGGCACATTTCTTTTAAATACTGAGAACGGTATTAGTTTTTAATAAGCTTAAGCTCTAGGAAAGAAAGCAAACTTTTTAAAAGAGAGACCCATAAACTACTGGGACCTGCAATAACATGTTCAAGCAAGCAGGCAAGCAGAAGTAACTAATACTGAAAAACTATACATATATAAGACTTATTAGTTGATTTTTGGTTTAAAAAGTAAGAATGAAAGTATTCCAAATATTATGCTAAACAGCTACAAAACGTTCACATTCAAATGCACTTACAAGTATAACAGCTCTGCGACAGAATAATCAAATAAAAATAAAACTGAAAGATACCTAGCTCTTCAATGACTATTATTTCTTAAACCTTTTAATTTAATTCTTCTTTTTAAGGAGAAAATCCAAAGCCTATGGTGTAAGCAACCTCTGCTGTAAACAAACTGCCAGTCTTAAGAGCAATACACTCGACTGTTCTTTTCTTTTTCAACTTCAACCACCGGCAGAACATTCTGCATCAAAGCGTGTAGCTGATCTGGACAAAAAAAAAAGTAGTTGCAAGAAAATATGCTTTTAATACTCTCATACTTACAGTGAAATGCATCTGTATGTATACAAAACCTATGCAGTAATCATGCCCTACTTAGCAGTGTATAAACCTCATGCTTCCCTACCAAGCTCTGGTGAATCCACCCCAAGTTTAGCTAACTTAATATCAAATATATTCATCTTTTTTTTTCCTGTTTTTAAGTGTAGACTAATATCTGACAAGACTAGGAACGCTGCTGTGTAATTTTTCACTGAAGGAACAACAAAAAAAGTTCAATAATTTGGTATTACTTTGATTGGATATATTAAGAAAATATTATTCTTCCAAATTATTGGATGACCTTATTAGCTTCACTAATAAGTTAACAGCAGCTTACTGCCTTCAGTGATAGAAAGAGCAGGATGGTTCGTATTTGAGGCACAATCAGCATTAACCATTTAAGTACTATCCTATATAAACTTGTATAACCCGCAACTTAACTGCTGCTTTTATGGAAGGCCAGAGGTGTTTTGCTAGTAACAGCAATAGCAGCAACATTAGGAAACAACCAAAAACAACCAACTACTGCCCCTAGGAGTAAAAGCAATAGAAGAAAAGACTTTTTTTTTTTTAAGAACATCCTAATTTTTATGCTGTAAAGGTTACAAAACTGTCCAAGGTTGTGCATGACAATAGCACAATCTGAAGCTAAAAATCAAAATTTTTGATGATTAGAACCAAACCAAACTCTATGCACCTTACGTACAGCATTTGACATGCAGGTTATTTGCACTAACTACATCTCCTGTGTTTACTCTACTCACTCATTTAATATTTTAACTTCCACTGTCTTCCCCTTCTTCCACTGCGCGTGTTACTGAATGTCACTTCTACCAAATGGTCTACCTTTACCCATCTTTCCTCAGATTTTTTTTTCCTTACCCCTTTACCTTCCCTAGTGTCTTCAACTCACCTACTCACATCAGGCAGCATCTCATTTTATCACATTTCTCCTGTCCTCACTGTGCCTCCCCTGTTGCTGCTTTCTTTTTCCATTCTCTTATTACTCCTAAGCAGTCAGCCCTTTTGCCTTTACCTTTCACTCCTTACCTGTCTAAACCACATATCACTTACAGCAGAGAACTTGTGCAAGAGACGTGACAAGGAAGAAAAGTACATCAGTACAAACCTTGAACTCAAAGATAATAAAACTTTCAGGGGAGAATAGAGGAAAGGGAAAAGCAAACTCTGCTTTGCTTAATAGTGTAACTAGGTCTCTAACCTCAAAAGGAATGCTGGTTTGCCTACACACAATATAATGTCAAATCTCAGCAACATCTAGGCTTATGAGATAGGGGCTGCTTGCTTTCTGCAAAATTTCTTCAGATTAAGTCATCACTGCCTGACAATAAAACAAGAATCAAGTGGTATCTTTATCTATTGCAAGCTTAATATCCTGATTGACAGCTACTGTCTCGCTGAGAAGGGGGAGCTGCTAATTCCTGCTGAATTCAGTGCTCAGCAGGGGCTAAGAGTGGCTGTCTAGCAGAAACTGGAGAGCTGCTTCCCCAGCAGGAACCAGAGATGGGCCCCTGCTGAGGTCAGAACAAAGGCCAGAAGCCCCTGCCGTTCAGCCTCACAGCTGTTCTGCAGGATCTTGCCTCCGGGGAGCCAACTCTTGGATGTTAAGTAGCAGCCTAGTCACTTTGCATACAGGAACACATCGGATTGCCCTCTCTGAGCTCCTTATGCTGAATATTGGAAAAGGTAAGAGCTAAGTGGCTCTGTGCCACTTAGGGAGCAGTGAACCACAGGTATGTGAAGCATAGACTGAAAGACACCTTCTGATATGTATTGTGTCATTAATTACCACCATAGCTTCTAAATAAGCACATAAATATTATTTGGATGCTTGTCTCTGATTTGCCTATCACTAAGAGGAGAAAGCCTGAACTAGTAATTCAGAAACAGGAAAAGTTGGTTTAAGAGACAGACGTGATTCATTTGGCCCCTTTGCGGCAAGCAATTCTGAACAGCTGGCTGCTGGACAAACAGCATTACTTTTAGCTCAACTTTACACATCATGCCTGTTTACTGAACAGAGGTTAATGTCTGTAGGAATCCCTCCAAAACACTTATCCTGATGATAAGGAATTTCCCATACTGCAAAGAGTTTGATGACCAATTCATAACTCATTGACATTTTAATAAACAAGCAACCACATTTCAAAACAACTGGATCTGAATCCTAAATGAAGCCATTCCAGTTGCATGTGGAAAGGTCAAATTTATATTTCTACCTTGTCTTATCTACACTGCAATTATCATGGCACTTATAGCTTGATCCTATATAAATCTGGAATTTATGAAAATTTTAGTAAATTCAATCCATTTTACTGCATAAAATGAATGCCTCTGGTGTTCATGTGGTTTATGTTAGTTAAAAGGGCTGAAAAAAAAAACATTCAAGAGTTCATAGGAAATACAGGAATTACACTACTCCATCATAAGGTTTTAATTCAGTAATTGCAACTGTTCGACCACTTAACTATTTTCCTTTCATTTCTCTCTCTCTCTCTTTTTTTTTTTTAACTTCTTTTTTCTTAGCCCAGTTTGGGGAAAAAAATCAAAATGAACTTCAGGTCAGACAGTAAGCACAATTAAATTCGTCGACTAACTACCTAATTAGAATGTTTTCTACACAGCTTTAAAGTGGATCATCAGACTTGGATAAGTGTTCTTTGAATCTCTGGTGTCTAATGTTAGTATCTGCTTTAGCCAGGTTACCAGTCTATAAATTTTGACCATCAGCATTCAAATTTGTATAACCTCCAGAACTGCATTCTATAAGAAATAAACTTTTGTTGTAAGAAGTACGTCTGAAGGACTGTGGGGAAAAAATAAATAAATGTGTTTTTCAGTTAGCACTTCTCTTTCCATAGCCTTTTCCCTCCACTCCTTTCTCATATAAAGAGCTCAAAGTATGTACACCAAAAGCAGGTGGAGATGCCATTCCTTTAGCCATGACTAAGCTCTTGTCACCGAATGCGAGCTGTGCGGCTTTGAAAGTAGCAAACCACATCTAAGTATTGTTAGCCCTTCCATATCATTATGGTACTCTTGGTAACCAGCCTGGGTCAGAATGAGCACGTACTTCAGCACTGTCAGCTTTCCCTTTGGGAAGCTCTGTATCGTCTGGATTTGCATAGTTGTAGAGATAACACTTGGCTAAACAATAGTTCATTAGTGACAAATACTATTTACTGAACACTTTATGATAAAAGGATTATGACATTAAACCATCCGGGGGGGGGGAGAGAAGTGTTTTTCCCAAGTGGTAACCAACATGCAGACAGTAACACTTTACATCAAATTTAGAAGAAAACGTTATAATTCATTACATTTTAATGCATTTTGGAAGTACTACACATCAGGAAAAATGCCTCTCTATTAACATAGAAGTAGTGGGTTATGCTACATAGCACTTATTCACAAATAGACGCATCCTTAGAAGATTTTCAGAGCAAATGTAAAATACCAGTTAAACTCAGACAATTTGGGTATATCAATTCAGAAGGCTGCCTAAAGATAGAAAATATTTTAACTCCAGTTAATCCAGTGTAAGATCACTTCAGAAACACTGCTGAAGAACTAATTGCTTATACAGTTCTCCAATAAAGCATAAATGCCAAAATTGAGATTTGAGATTTTGCTCATTGACAAATGAGCAAAAAGAGTCTTTCCCTACTGATTTTAAATGGGACAAATGCAACTCCAGTTTGCAAAGGCTGTCACAGTTAACTCATTTTCCTAAAATCCAAAGCAACAGCAAAATAAGCTTCCAAGGCAATGAATGTTTGCAATAGGCGCTTCCTGCCCAACCAATGATTCTAATAACAGAAAACAACTCCATTTATTTGTGCATTAAGCAGCTTTTTGCAGGGTGGCCTTCTGTATTATTCTTTCATAGTTTACGAAAGCAAATAGCCAGGAAAATACATAAATCCCTTCAACCACCTTTGAAACGGAGACCGCAATTTAAATGGAAAAGGAAGTTAATGAAACTGTGGGCACCAGCCCAGTAGTCTACTACAATCCCCTAGGCCTTACTTTTAAAGAACATCAGGAAACAAAGACATGATTCATTTGGCCCTTGTGTAGCAAGCAACTCTGACCAGCTGGCTGTTGGACAAACAGTAGTACTTTTAGCTTAACTTCAGACTTCATGTCTGTTTACTGTACAAACTATCACCATACTTAAGGCCATCAAACTAAACACTAAGGTCATCCATAAACTTATCTTCAGCATGGAAACTCTGTATTAATTAATTTAGAGGAGGAAACGTATGATAGTATCTTCCTGCTCTTTCTGTCAACACCGCATTCTTTGCGGAAGTGAAAACATCAGTGCGTTCCTTTCCTCTGTCTCCCAATGTATTTTAATTACTTTATTGTACTTGAACAAAATGAGACAAACGGTTTTAAGGTGATGGAAGGAGACAGAAAATTTAGATAGCATGGACTGTAGGCACTCAAACAGCTTGCTGAATTTCTATAAATACTTTAGGACTTGACCTGAAGCCAACAGAAACTAAAAAAATTATAAACTCTTTTCCAGCAGAAACTCATCAACTCAGACTTCAGTCAACTAAACAAAGACCCAAGCTAAGGTAACATCTGCCTTCAAAACCTTTAAAAGAAAACATATCTCCAACTAATTGCCAGAAGGCAGGTTCACGAAAACATCTGCCTTACTGAACAAAACATGTATGATGAAAATAACACGTGAAAATAATAAAAATGTGAGATAGTTCAAGAGCAGTATAGAATATAAAACTAAAACATTTGAAAAACAGGCAAATCTTTGCAGGGAGTTGTGTAGAAAATAGTACGCTCATACAAACTTTATAAGTTGGTAGAGTGTCAAAGGAGTCAAAGGCTGGAAAATGCACCAAAAGAACACAACAAATCATCACAGCAAAAGATTTTTGGAAGAGACCTCTGGAGGTCTTCTGGTACAACCTCCTGCTCAAATTAGAGCTATCATCAACAGTTGGTCAAGCCAAGCCAGGTCTTAAAAGAATCGCTCAGCAGTGCCTCTGCTAAGAAACTAATCCTTAGACATAAAATCTTATATATATATATATATATATATATATATATATATACACACATATATATACACACACACACACACGTATATAAACATACATATTTCTGATAACTGTGGCAATGCTTTGCATCATTTACACATGAAGATCCTCAAAAGTCACTATATAGAAGTGGAAAATAAAAGATACTATTTGAAGTTATTTAACTTTTAAAGACATATGGATAACTTACACAAAAGTAAAGCCACTTCGGGCATCACTTCCTCCTTAGAATTTCTTCCTTTATATAAAATGTTAAGTTATTAAGTTTTTATTTTCTCAGGGAAGCCAGTCATCAAATATTGATCTAATTCAGTTAATAATATAATATCCAGCTACTTGTAACTATTCGAATCAAGGAAACCAAGTCACGTTTTTGTCAGAAAGATGAGAATACAAACTACTCAGAATATTCAACCTCAACCGTGCCCCCACTATCACAGCTAAGATCAAGAAAAAAATCCAGAGACATGGCAACATAAAGCTTAAAAAAGCTGTCATAACATAGGGACACTTTACTTCTGCATGGACATCTATGGGAGCAATTCGTTTGGAAAAGACCTCTAAGATCATCTAGCCCAACCTTTAACCTAGCACTGCCAAGTTTACCCTTAAAACCATGTCACTAAGCTCTACATCTACAAATCTTCTGAATACCTCCAGGGATGGTGACTGAACCACTTCCCTGGGCAGTCTGTTACAATGCTTCACAACCCTTTTAGTGAAGAAATGTTTCCTAAATCCAACCTAACCTTCCCCTGGAGCAAATTAAGGCCATTTCCCCTTGTCCCGTCACTTGGTGCTTGGGAGAAGAGACCAATGCCCGCCTCACTATAGCCTCCTTCAAGGTATATCACATTTAATATCACATGCTCCCATGATATTTCTGAGACTAATTCTCCAAATGCTTCTGCCCTTGTATACACAATACAAAGCATTGAAAGGAGAGTGATATAAATAGACATCGTGAGCAAAGTTCCCTCAAGGCCAAGGACATAAAACTGTCTGACAGTAACTACTACAGACACAGCGTGGCACAAAGCCTAACCTACACAGGAAAGTGTCATTGATCAGATCAATACTGTTATACAGATATAATCCTTTGAATGGGCACTTCTGGTATAAGAGTTGGATTATTTTGATATTATTTTATCGGGACTATTTTATTTAGATTTAGCAACTTCTTGAGTAAACCAAACTGAAAAGGCAGAAGGCCAGAACAACCAGCTCTATAGTGAATTACTTTGCAACTATAGGAAAAATGTTTGGGTTTTTTTCCTTACAATATGACAAAAATGTCTGTATGTAGAAGCATCTATGTAGAGATAAAGAATTTATCAAAGCACCTGTTTGCATTTATACAAACTACTACGTACTGATTAATATACAGAAATGTGAAAAGATTATTCATAGGGGCATGTCTGTGAGACCAGGACCCTAATACTTTTTTTTTTTTTACTTAATAATTTAACACACTAAACTGAAGTGACTAAGATAAGTAATGTGCCCTTGCTCTCATATAAGCATTAGACCTTGCATTCAAGGTTCAACTATACAGGGCTCAGCTTTATCTGAAGCAATTCAGCGAAGCACTTTTAATTCTTACATACCTCATACTTCTAAAGAAGAAATTATTCAGGAGTTGGACTCTGTGATCTTTGCGGGTCCCTTCCAACTTGGAAGGGATATGATTCTGTGAACATAAATACTTTGAAGTATAACTTCAGTAGCAAACATTTAATCCCACATATTTCTGCTACCTATCCAGAGAAAGCATTTCCAAGTTTAGATTTGTATAATGGTTTCCAATAAATATATACAATGATTTTCCAAATCTATTCACTTTTTCTATAAATTATTTCTAATAACCCACGACACAACTTAAATAAGCTTAACCAATAAACATATTTTGAAACAGCACTTAAAGCTGTAAAGACTGCCAGGCAAACTGTCAAAACACTAAAATCAGATGAAACAAAAACAAAGCAGAAATACATAGTTGGCTTGAACTGTATTTATAAAGAAATGCCTAAAACAACCTATAAAAGCAATTCAAGGGCTTAATCTAGAGATATGGCCTAGGAAACGCAATTACAAATTAGGATTTCAAAACTCTGCTGCACAGACATACATGCTCAGAACAACCTTGAACCAAGCTTTATTGTTTCACAGTTTGCCATACAGTAATTTTAGTTTCCATTTAGATCAGTCAGTCTCTTTGCAATCAAATCTGAGTCTGTTATGTAGCACAAACATTTATTCAGGTGACATTTGGTTTAAATGGGAAGTTCTTCTGAATGAACAATGCCAAAAAGCCACCTCACATTTTCTGTATTGATTTATTCTTTGTGATTATTCAGAAGTGACAGTACTTCTGAATACCATAACCTTCAAAAGAGTTTTCCCCTCATTTAGACATCCAAATAATCTTAACAGTTTTTTTTAAACTATGTTGAGAATCTGGCTACAGATTATTCACTCCTTACAATCTGTGCTCTTAACGATAGACACCCAAACTCTTGGAGCCCTTTGAAAGCTAATCATGTGTTCTGACTTTTTTGTTCCTGTTTTAAAGAATTTGAGGGGGTTTATTTCATCAGTCTCTACTCACTCCTACTTTCTTAATTTTTTAACATTATCATGCTCTCTGATCTGTTTAAACAGGGAAAGCAATCACCTTCTTTCATTACTTTCAATCCCTTTCTTCTGTTATTTTGAATAATCAGCATCTTTTCTGTGTTTAGAATAAATTTAGCTCTTTAGATTCTTGAGTGCTGGTTATCTGTAGTACCTTGACATGAAAACAGTTGAAGACTGTGAAGTATTTCCCCAGATCCACCAATAATGATAAAAAGGTTATTAACCTAGGAAAGACTGATAACTTTTTACCTTT
Source organism: Cygnus atratus (assembly GCF_013377495.2). NCBI lineage: Eukaryota > Metazoa > Chordata > Aves > Anseriformes > Anatidae > Cygnus > Cygnus atratus. The sequence continues at coordinate 5,659,008 of NC_066365.1, forward strand.
TTCTCTGAAACTGGTATTAAAAGAGTCTTTTTACAGTTTTTTACCAATTAACTGCAATAAAAATACATCCCATAAAAATACTGGAACCCACAACGTTTCTTCTATATCAGCTTTATTTCTGGCTTCATGAAAATATATATCTGCTAGGAGTACAAATAGACTGACCCCTTAGTGTTCACAGGAAGCTTCAAGGATCTTCACAATAACATCTAAATTTTTTTCCCATTTGGTATACTGTATAGCTTTTCTGTAGAAAACAGGAATTCTGTATTCAGAAATCTCTGCTCCCAGCAGCTGTTTTACATGTCTTTGTACAGCCAACTTTGCTGAAGGTTGACCCATGCACTAAACAATACTGATTTCTATGGCACAATTACATTATTCAAGGCCAGCTTGGATGGGTCCCTGGACAACCTGATCTAGTGGGTGGCAAAAACTTGGGGTATCAGAATGTAGTTATTCATACAAAGCAGAGTATGGGTTTCTACTCCAGCTACTGTGGGTCCCAGCTCCAGCCTGAATGTGGAACAAAGGAAAATATTTCGAAATGAGACACACGAAAGACAACAAAACTTCGGTAGAGTACAGCAAATTAGAAGATGAAGGCCAGCGATTACTAGATGCAATTGCCAGGGGAAACCCTAAAAATGCTTGTTAGTCTCACTTAATTGGCTTGTTTGTGCCACTGTAATTGGGACCTATTTAATCTCCTGATTGTTTTTTCTGAACCAGTTAATCCCATCTCCAAGAACATCTATCTCTGGGAAAATCCACATTTAAAAAAAAAAAAAGAATTTTAAGTGATTATCACTTTGTTGATCCAATTAAAATAGTTCCTATCCAACATAAGAAAAACATTAAAAAGACTTTGCATAATCACTCTGAGAACTACGTTAATATAATGTTCCAAATATAATTGAAATCTACATGCAGGAAAGAACAAGTTCCTTTTTAAAAGAACTCAGAACAACTACAATCTTAGAAAAGCCAAGCAAAATAAAATATATTTCTAAAACCAGTAAGGCTTACTACTTGTAATACTTTGATTTCATTTCTTCTTATCTTTATGTTGAGCAGAAGAGTTTGAAATACTTCACATAAATTAAAGTCTGTTATGCCAATGTCCATCACCATTCCCTTTTATTCCAAAAGGAGTAAAAGGAGATAAACGTGCATTTTATTACCATGAGCCATTTGTTAAAAATATAATAATGAAATATGATTCCAATTTTATTCAAGCAGCAACAGCTAGATGTCTTATGAATGGGCTACAGAACTTATTCCTACAGATTTGACTTCCCCATAAAACTGTTTTGAGTTCATGACTAAGAGATTACAGGGTTGTTGTGTTTCATTAGTTGTTATTGTGGGTTTTTTTTGGTTTGTTTTTTTTTTTCATTAATTATTGCTGAAAATCCTTCAAAGAAGTAATTGAAAAAAAATTGAGCACTATGCTCTTTCCCTCTCTGACACATGGAGAGGTTAAATCAAAGTAGAAATTAATACTCTCTACAGAACACTCTACTATACAGCACATTTGTGATACAAAACTGAAAGAATATGCTAAATAAAAGAATCTTAAAATTTATTTCAGTGGCCTTGTTTACATTACACAACAGCAACTTGAGCAGTAGCAACTAACTGAAACACGTTAATGAACATCATAAAACCGAAGCTGGGATTCTACTAAAGTTCTTATTGCTCAGTTTTTACACATGACCTCAAAAGGACTACTGATACATTTAAATAAGCTAGACACATGATCACAGTAGGGAAGAATAAGCTCTGCAAGTCACTGTTAGAATAAAATTTACTAAAAATAAACAAAACCAGTGGGAAGTTTCCTTACATCTTTTTTAAATAAGTTAAGAAATGACTTAAGAAAATAAGGAAGTATTTCCTTATGGTATTTATCAAAACGATGAACAACATATGCAAAAAGAAAAAAGCCCTGATCATAAAATGCCTTGAACTAGATTTGAGATATCAGCTAATTATTAGAGATTAACTTATCCTTGCAAGATCTTCAGGAAAAAATAGAGTGTAAAACCTGCTCGTATCTCTGACAATTCAAACACGAACACACATTTGCATTGACCTGTATGTTCTAAATTCAACAAAGAGCTAGGTGATGCTGAATCCACAAACAACCAATGTGTTTTGAGGAAAGTTACTCCAGTGATTTTCAGCCCCACTGTCTGGCATTACAATGGCTACAAACCAATTTTTAAAGAAAATTTCTGACATTAAGGCTCTAATAGGAGTTCAGCATTCATTAACCTCTGCCATGTGTTCTACTTGCTCCTGACAAGCAGGATTTGGCTGCAGCTATAATCTTATGCCACAGTTAAAAAAAATAGAGAGAGAGCTGTAAAAAGGATTTAACCATAAAACAAGAAAAGCTTGGGGGATGCAAATATAGGAAGAATATAAGCTAACCTTTGTTTACAAAGCAACCAGGATTTAAAATGTTAAAAAAAGTCCTTGAAGATATGATTTATTTTTGGCATCATATTTTACTTAACTTCATCGAAAATAAATTACAGAAAACTCATAATTCTAATATCCACCAAGTAGGATCATGACTGGGCTAAACACCCAGTAACAAGCAGAAGAGGAAGAATGTCAAATACGTGCTGCAGATACAATGGAAAGTAAAACATTTGTCAGACGTTTTTTGAAAAGCATAGAACACAGGATTAAGAATTGTTCTGTCAGCTCAAATTGAGTTTACTCTTTTCTTCTTCTTTTTAAGAGTAACAGATTATTTTAATTAATAAATCATTTCCAGTCTTTCAAAAAAGACTGAAATTGGAGTGAAGAAATTATGGCGTGCTTCACAATCAACTTGTTTCACAAAAATTGCACAGCAATAGGTTGTGCTCTGAAAATAAATTAGAGAACATATGGACAATGACAAATTTTGAGTACCAATTTATATTGACTTTCACATTATAGATCAGACAAACTGAAAGGAACCCTATGAACAAACATTTATTTTTATTGTCAAAATTCCTCAAAACCGATGCATGCCTAGCAGAGGCTATGGTTACTTCACATAAAACACATAAATTTGAAATACATTTTTGGTTATTGATTAACAAATGTATTTATTTATTTGAAACTACCAGCCTGAAGTAACAGGACCTGGGTTTAAAACTTGGCATTTGCTTCCACATTTCCTACACTTGAAGCACAGTGATATTTATTTTTGCTTACTTCCAGCCCACTAGAGAAACCACCAAAGAATGCAAATAACTTCAGGATTAGTACACACAGAAAAGCTGTGCAGCTACTTTGTGGTTCAAGTACATGACCAAATCAGCTACAAGTATAAATTCAGAAGTTGTTCAAGGGTAAACAGTCTTTCTTAACCCTTTGTCTTGATCCTAAAAGTTGCACAGGAAAAAATAACTCTAGAATCCCTCTGGCTACAAGACCTTTGACAGTGCTTGCCTAGTTTTTTATTTCCATGATAAATAAGAAACATCCATATGCACTGAACAACAAACATAACTATTTTAAAGCATGTCATAAACATCTTGAGATACACTTTGGTACTAAAAGTTCTTCATGGTTTCTCAATACAATACCAGGTTGGTTAGTAACAAGTTTCTGGACTACAGGTAAAGCAGGGCTGACTATATGTTATTGTTTCTTCCTCCTTCCCTTAAGCTTTAAAGGTGAGAAAATGGGGAGAAGGGACAAGAAATACTATTTCAGAAACAGTTAGAACACACAATCCAGCCCAGGCATGATACTCAGAGTCCTGCATGATTACAATGTATTCATGCTTGCATTACTACAAATCTCATCTAAAGTTTCAACTTTATTTGAGCATAAGAAGATGGGCCATTGGCTAGGACACTAGCATGGAAACAGAGTTGAGAGTCAGGCTATTGCACTTTTCTGCTGTGGACCTACTTAGGCAGATCAGCTAAGCCTAGTGCCTCAGCTGTTACATGGGTATTACTGCTGTGCCATGTCAGAAGTCTGCTCTGACTTGGAACAGCTGAGAAACTGTAAACTAGAGAACCACAGTAACAGCAGCAACATAAACATCTGAGATAAAAGAATACAATTAAGGATACTCCCTTTTCTGGAAGAAATTTTGAAAGAGCTATGATGAAAGAAATAAAAAAAAAAATGCCAAGGAACAATCATGCTGCAACAACCCATCCATCTGAATAGATTTTAAGGTACCGACAGTGTAAAGCATTTCAGATGCTGCAAAACAAGAGGAAGAACACAACAATTTCACTCCACAAAGCAAACAGGAGAAGAAATTAAGATGAAAGTTACAAATGTTTCTTGTGGTGCTTTTGTTTTTATTTTTTATTTCAATGTAAAAAAACACATACATAGATTGATCCACCTCATTCTCTTCTACCACTGTCTCCTCCTCCTGCCATAAACATCATGAACTACTGCAAGGCCAAATCTAATCAAGACTTTCAGGAAAAACAAAAAGCCAGCAATGCCCAATAGCAAAAAATGTACATCCCCACAGTTATACTAATTTAATAATGTACAGACATATCTCTGTAATTGTCTTGCAAACAATTACAACTACCTGAATAAAGACAGAATGAAGACCTGCTGCCTTAATACATACACTTTATTAACAAAAAAAAAAAAAAAAAAAAATCAATCCACATCCTTTGCATGACCTTGGACTTGGTAACTTACAGTGATCAGAGAGACACAGTCATCTCAACCAGATTATTCCAAAGACAGTCATACCACTGAATTTACATCAAAAGAAGTTAGACACCACCTCAATTCTGTGTTAGTCCAGAGTTGGGCTCAAGAGGTTTTCATAGTTTGCCAAGGAAAAAAAATTTGATAGTAGTAAGAAGGGGAAATGAACAAAGACTGGTCATACGTCTCTTCAGATGGTCAATACTTGCTGTGAAGAAGGACTTGATATTAGAAGTAAGATACCCTTAACTCTGCCAAGTTCTACATCCCTCTATTTTCTTCTTTAGGAAATTACTCTGGAAATGAGCTAAGTGAAATCTAAGTGCAACTCAACATATGGAGGAAGTGGCAGACTCGGACCATCTGAGGACAAAAGGCAGACAGACTCCAAACAACAAGCTCTTCTGGGACAAGGACACTGATTAGGGGTATATGCAGTATTAAGCACAACCAAGGATTCCAGATCAGGTCAAGGCTAAAGAAGTTATTAAATCATGCTTGAGCACTTCTAGTACCAGACCAAACTGCAGCTTCCTCATACTACAAAGTACTGACCTAATATTACCCTGAGGGCTTCAAACAGCACTTTTTTTCCTTTTTCTTTTTAATTTTTATTTATGACATTTAACTTGTATTGGAAAGTTTTAATCTAGGTAACACACTTTCTATCCATAGCACTGAGCTTTCAAGCCAAGTCAGGTTTCAGGTTAACATATCACAGCGAGCATAGCAGAATTTAGGCAAAAATTCCAAATTGTGTGCTGATTTGTCACAGATACAGTAGCATGCCGATTCAGATTAGACTTGTACTGCAAAGAAATTGTTGGCCAAGAAGGCCAACAGCATCCTGGCTTGTATAAGAAGCATCGTGGCCAGCAGGTCTAGGGAGGTGATTGTCCACCTGTACTCGGCTCTTGTGAGCATAACCACATAATCACTACATAATCACGGAATCATCCAGGTTGGAAGAGACTTATGTAGTACTTAAATTTCTCAACCGAAGGAATGGTTTCACTGACAAATTTCACAGAATCACAGAATCGTCTAGGTTGGAAGAGACCTCCAAGATCACCTAGCCCAACCTTTGACCTAACACTAACAAGACCTCCACTAAACCATATCACTAAGGACTACATCTAAACGTCTTTTAAAGACCTCCAGGGATGGCGACTCAACCACTTCCCTGGGCAGCCCATTCCAATGCCTAACAATCCTTTCAGTAAAGAAGTTTTTCCTAATATCCAACCTAAACCTCCCCTGGCGCAACTTGAGCCCATTCCCCCTCGTCCTGTCACCAGGCACGTGGGAGAATAGACCAACCCCCACCTCTCTACAGCCTCCTTTAAGGTACCTATAGAGAGCGATGAGGTCTCCCCTGAGCCTCCTCTTCTCCAGGCTAAAGAACCCCAGCTCCCTCAGCCGCTCCTCGTAAGACTTGTTCTCCAGACCCCACACCAGCTTCGTTGCCCTTCTCTGGACTCTCTTGAGCACCTCCATGTCCTTCTTGTAGCGAGGGGCCCAAAACTGAACACAGTACTCGAGGTGCGGCCTCACCAGAGCCAAGTACAGGGGGAATACAAACAACAGAAAAGTCCCTGGCCTTAGAACTCCGCAGACCAATGGATGTCCACTACGAATAGAAAGCTCAAAATAAGCAAATACTCACGAACTGGCAGTGAAGGAAGTCACACCAAAACCACCCATGCCTAACGTCATGGTGACATGGCTAAGGCAGTCTCTCTTATACTTATTTACCTGGACTGTTCTGCAGCATTATACTGTAGAAGTACATTGCAGTGCTCTTTTCAACAGAGGATACTTCAAAGCAATGCATTCAAGAAGATGCATAAAACAACAACAAACAGAGAGCTCACTGAGAACAAGAAAACTTAGACATTTCACATGCAGCAAAATCTGTGAATCTCACGGTTCCATGAAATAGAATATAGAATTAAATTAACACAACTGACCAAACATCTTTGGTGTAAGCATTGTTGCTTCAACACTTTTTCCTTTTTGCTGAACACAGAAGTAACCTTTCAAGGTCGGTAGGATTCTCTTCATAATAGACTTCTAAGAACAAAAAAATTCATTTAACTTCTCAATGCAGAATGAACTACACTCTTTCCCTCAGTAAGGAGAAAGTACTGCTTTCAGAATTAAAAGAATTCAATTCCATTCAACAAGCAACATCACTTGTGAACAGCCATTTTCAGGTATTGGAATTTTATTCATATTAATGACAATTTTTTCATTAAAATCCACACAATTTAGCTTTTGTACTAAGTCTGGTTTCTCAGGTTTTCTTATGTATATGCGATAACCTGGTTCATTCTCATAGTTACTACTTCTGAAGAGAGACTTACAAACTGGGAAAACAGACTCTTTTCCCTGTATGAGGGAAAATGAAGTGTAAATACCAAATCCGTATTAACGTTATTGAAACATGCACTTTGATAACAGACAACACATACACGAGTAAATTCTGTTGATGATACAGAAACATAAGAATGATATAAGCAGATAAAATTTTAAGCAAAATTACTATAAAACAGAAATGAAATATGGGGCATGATTCAAAGTATTGTATCTACAAAATTCCTTCTCTCTTGCCTACAATACACCTGTCACATTCAAGTAACAGCACTGTCTTCTTTCCTAAAGACACTGGCTAGTTAAATCCCATTGCATATGCACACCAAAAGATGTGAATCCGTCTAGGATGCCATACGAAATGTTAGCTCATGGAAGCCCGTGACAGACCCCAGTATTTGCCAATGTCTTTAGCTGATGAAGGATAGCGAGAAGAAGCTAGCTTTCATGTGCAGTCTTCGATGTCACATATACAGCCTAGAACCACTTACAAATTCAGCTTACTTTCAGTGAGCCTTCCAAAATATCAGGTCCAAAGTCTAGGACAGCAAGCAGTGTTTGTCTAACACTGAGAAGTTTAAGAGTTCATTTTTATGTTTTCCAGTCTACTCTTCCTAACAAAAGGAGGATTGCAGAAAACATGCAATGCAACTGAGAGCTGAGGTTAAAAAAAAAAAAAAGAAAAAAAAACTGTCCACCTTACCATTCCTTTATGGAAGTGCTTGGAACAGTTCTAAGTTTATACTGCTAAAAGGTACTCCACTCTTTGGGAGGGGAACATTGTTTTGTTTCTTATCACTAAAAATGCAAGAATACAGCAAAGATCTGCAAGTGGGATATCCAAAAAACTTTAAGCAGATTTAAGAGCACTTCAACAATCAGACACATCAGAAGGTTCCAGGTAGGGTGAGTTCATGGAACTATTAAGTGAATACTTTCTTAACTGGTCTACTCCCAACACTTAGAGAAGCAAGTAAAAGCATCAACACAATGACCAACAACTCAGTGAGAGATCTGCAACAGTTTTTGAAGGAACCTGCCAGCACAACACCCACACGCACTCCCTCCTTCTCTCTCATCAACATTCCACAACAACAGGGAACAGGTTTTACTGTTTAAGATTTAATTTGACTGATTTTAATATTGGGATTATTCTCCAATTTTTCTACACTTACAAGACAATTCTACAAACAGCTGAATTTCCTACTTGCTTTTGCTTTTCAGTATTTTAAGTTTTTAAAGGATGCGAATTCCTTTTGATATTGCTATGATAAGATGCCAGAAATTCGACAAGAGACATGCGCCGAAAATTAACTTTTCAGAAGCTATTCCAGACCATCTGGAGAAAATTCATTTCAAGTACAAAATAATTAATACCACCTTCACTAAAATACTAAACATACAGTAGCCTGGTCTTTCCTCCATATAATTAAAAACTTAGAAAGTATAAGACCATTCATAAGAACAGATTATGAATTGCTCATAAAAATATTTCTTTTTCCCTCCAATTTATTAGGTTTAGTTTGTTATTTTTTCCTTAATTTATAGCAGTGCTGTCTTCCTCAAAATTGCTGATTAAAACTTCAAGTGCACAACTGTAGCCTAAAAACTCACCTTCAGGAAAGCTAAAATGAAACTCCTTTCATTATCTAATGTGGGTCTGTATCCAAATCAAGCAATGCATTCATGCTTCTTACATGGAAATCTAAAAACCACTGCAAGTGCAGATGGAAACAATAAGCAACTTCAACAGACAGAAAATAATCCTTCTCTCATATTTTGTCACAAATGATTTATGGATTGGATACAAAACCTATACCTAAATTCTACAAAAGATAAAGACTGGGGGATGGATGAAGAAGGAATGTCCAGCCACTTGTACAACGCTTACCTTTAAGAGTGTACACACTACTGTGTTTCTAACAGAAATATTAGTTTCAAAGTATGTTTTACATACACAAAGCTATTGCACTGCCATGATGAAATACGTCATGATCCATAAACTCATCACAAAATGTCAATAAAGAGCTCACAGAAATCCACTAACACTGCACAAAACTTGACAGTACCTCAATAGCAATAAGCTTCTTCTATTAAAATGAGTTGGTCCTCCACCCCCATCCCTACCACACGAAACTCTTATGTTGCAAAAGAAGGTTGTTCAAAACATGTTTGCCCACATTTCTGAAGGAAATTCTCTAGTTTAATAACCATAAAATATACATCCATGTTATTTAGTGTGATCATTATGAATTGACCTAAAATCTAGGCAATCACAAACTTCGGAAGCAACCAATAGCCCTAGCAATAAGGATATTTATCATTAAGGATATTTAATTCTCTTACATAGAGTTTCATGAATCTAATGCCAAGCCCAGCAAAATAAAAGACTATGGATTTAGAAAACTGTGATGGTTTGACAATTTTTAAAATTGCTTTCTGAAGTTCTTTTACTTTGATCTAGGAAATCTAAAAAAAACACCAGGAGTCTATCAGCTATTTTAAGTTCAAATGATACAGTCTGCTGCATAAAGATGTGTATTTAGGTATGCCATAACAACTAACCAGCATCAGCACTACATTTTCCTCACAGTTTTGAACACTTCACTAATGTATCTAACAGAGAGGGATGAAAAGGGAAGTTCCAAGGCAAGAATAGACACCCAACAGCAGTTATCTAACAACTTGATGTGTTAATCTTGTTAAACAGATGATGGACAACCTTTTAAAATGGTGGGTGAAAGGTTATAAAGCCTCATTCAAGCCTCACAACTTTTTACACAATGATCACTTACTCACAAAGTTAAGTCTGCAGTTCTTTAGCTCCTGCTCTGCTGTGGAGCTTGATACTTAATTTAATTATGTCATTTAGCTTATATAATTAATGGAAACACAGCAAGTGTCTCTTAGAATCAGAACAGTCACTAGTTCAGGCAATCTAAAACCATAGTAAATTTCAGAACGGGCACTGACATTTACCATTTCTCTTTGTAGACTGCAATGGAGCTTCCTTCCAACTTTCAAATTACTCTCCCACATCCATGCTTCAGTAAGATCTTAAAAGAAGAAAACAAAACAGCTAGAAGTATTGATTGCTAATTAAAACATTGATAGCTGTGCTGGAATTGCTCATTTGTATAAGAAATTTTTAACATTGTTTTTAAAGCCTCACAATAAGATAACCACAAACACTACTACAAATGCCTAATACTATAAATGACAGCACTTGTTCTCATTCTCCATTGCTGACCTCATAGACAGAAGACCAAGCTGCAAACTAACAAAAGGGGTTGGGTTATTTTTCTCTGCATCTACAAATAATTTAATAGGATTTCTGAAGAACATTACAAAAAAGATAATGTAAATCATCTATGGAACATTCCAACTTCCAGCAACTCCCCTCCTCTTTCCCTCCCAAAACAATAACAAATAATGTTTTGTTATTGAATGAATCTATCCCCAGAACGAAATATGAATGAATGTCAATAAATTTAAATGAGAACAACAAAAATTCTTTTGGTATGTTTGCAGTGTTTACTGACAGAGGAAGAGAAGAAAGACAAATTCCTCCTCAGTTTCAATTGTTCTTTGGGCTGCAGTCTTTTTTGTACCCAAGCACAGAAACTATACCTTACTTTTCATGTCTAGTTAATCTCCTGATCTCAACTTCTCAGTGCCTATGTTTCCTTTTTTGGAAGCAGGATTGTGCTAGGAAAAGAAGTTGTGAGAGGTCCAACTAAGAGGAAAGAAAAACTTTTTTGACTTGATTCTGGGGAATGTTTTCAAACACTTGCATAGGCTAGGCAGCTCTTTCACATTTTGACTGTTGCTCTCCCTTCCAAATGAAAAGTACTGCTACCAAAAAAAAAAAAAAAGACAGGCATCAAGCTGTTTAAAAATTCACCTCTTTGCATCCTTTTTATTTGTCTGCTTTTTTCTTCTATCTTATCAAACAAGCTATTTCCCTTTCCTCTGAATTCCAACCATAGTTGTCTTTCCATGATACCATCTTTTTCAATTACCAAGATGTTGGCTCTTGAACTATTGCAGCATTTATTAATCAATAAAAAAAAAAAACTTGCACAATTCTTCTCATGTTAAACATTCACTGAGACAAAAACTTCCAGAAATTTCTATTGAGCTACTCATTGTTTTGCAAGTATATTCCAGCAGTCTCCTGTATCACAAAAAAAAAAAATACAAAACTCCAGCAGAAGAGGTTGAGCTGATCAACTTTAGCCCTCTGTCACCCCCTGCTCAACTATTCTCTTTTCTTTCTTAGCCTTGAAAACACTCAAGACAAAAGGCACTACTTGGGCTATGTGTTTACACAGCACCTAGTAAAACAGACACTACTCTGTACTTACTTACAGGTTTTCAGTCTGACTGCAACACAATGAATGTTTCAACAGTTAAAGTGTCAAATCTAATGTGAAGGTAAAAGTGTTTTAAAATACATTTTCCAACTGGTCATCCCTACCTTTGGAATCAGGGGTTACAGGGCTGAGAACTGCCACATAAAAATGGTCTCTCTCACTTTTTCACTCCTTAGTCCCAGGGCACAGGTACAGTTTGTTATCCAAACAGATTTTGCTGCCCTCCTGTGGCCAGTGAAGATTTTATGCTCCAGAAGTCTCTGACACACACCAGCAGACTGGAGAAACAGTTACGAAAAACTCTGGTTCAGCTCTACCAGTACACTTCTGTCTTGAAAGACAGATTTGCACAGCTCAACACTACACTTTAAATAAAGTAAGAGAGCCAAAATGCTGTTGCAGAGGTAAGGAAGGCCTCCTGACACCTCCGCTTGAAAGAATTGCTATAGGCTTTGTAGTAGAAATACAGGGATCAGTCATGCTCACTTAAAAGCTAGACTGATAAATTTAAAACCTAGATGTCCCTCAGCTACAATGCTAAGAAAACAATGTAAATGAGCTAATAAAAATACTGCAAAGAAAGGGAAAAATAACTTTAAATCCTTGTATTGATTACACTGTATAAATCTATAAATCATGAACCTCCATATTCTCATGTGTGGCAAGTGGATGGCACATGAAATGGCTAAAGGACACGAGCTGTACAGTGGTTACACCCTATTACAGATGTAGCAGGGATTTAAGTTTAATAAGTCTAATAAGAAAACTTACAGAACAATCTTCAATGTAGCAGCGAAGACATTTTACAGTACGGACACCAAAGCAGTTGAAATGTCTCATTTAAAGACAATGCTGGTACTACAATAGACCAATTTAAAATGTACAGCAACTGGAATACTAAGATATTACTATATTCTAGAAAAAAAAAAAACATGAAGGCTAATTTCATCAGTAATTTTACTTTTTTTTCAGCAGCATATTCAGATTATTTGGAGACAGAAAAAGGAACCAATTGCCTCTCTCCCTATATCTTTCTTGTTAATATAGATATACTAATGCATACGGACTTCATTACTACATTTGATTAAACATTTAGATAGTTTAAAAAATCTTTCAAAAAGGAAAATATTGCCCCCGAAGAAGTAAAGGCAATCTTTCCACTTATGCAGATATAGGACAGATGTTTAGATATCCAAAGTTTGCTGTGTTATTTATTTGGTTGGTTGGTTGTGTTTTTTTGTGTTTTTTTTTAAGGAATTCACATTCCAAAACTGTGTACAGTATTAACTAAAGAATTATTGCAAAATGCTGAAAATCAGGAATGTACAGATTTAGAATTGGACAAGATACAAAAAACAAATTTGCTCTAAGTTTGGACACTATACGTGCTCTGTAGAAAAGTTGACATGTACTAAGTACGTTGAGCAAGATTCACGAAATAGGCAATTAGTTACTATTCAGCAGCAGACAAAGTCTATTTTGAACTATTCAGAACCAAGCAAGAAAAAACAAATGGAACACGTACAACAATAACAACAAAATATAGCATTTTCCTATCTAATTATCTGTTTACATTTTTGCTGAAGTTCTGAAAGAGGCAAGTATTTTTGATAACTATTTATCCAGCTGCTATGAGAACCTCATGAGGGCCAGCAGTGCATGAATGGTCTGCATCCGGATAATTCTCAATGCCATTTAGACCGGATGGCATACATGGCGTCACGTTAGTATGAAATGGAAACACTAGGAACGGTATTCTCAAAAAAAAAAAAAAAGTTAATGCATGTATTTTCAAGACAGAGAGGAGGAAACAATGTGTCACCACTGTCTTCTCTGCAAAGTATCACTGTGTACCACAGCATCACTCTTAAATACACCTTTACTGACTATCAAAGGTGATAAATTTCTATATATTCTGTCTTCCCCCAAAATACCCCTGCTTATGATTTTGAGCCACACCTTTCTGTATCACATTAATTATCTGTCCTGGATTTATGCTGGCCTTTGTCCCAGGCAAAATTTCTAGAATGGATCATCAATCCTTCTTTCCTCAGTAGTAATACTCTGTAAAGAATGACCTGCAATTCCATGCTATCGACTACATAGCAGACCCTTGTCCTTTAGACCTCTGCCTTAAGAGATAAATAATTCAGGGGCTTTTCTATCCCATGAACATGGAACACAGAAATAAAATCAGGACAAAGAAACACGTACACTCTACTCATATGACATCAGGAAAAGCATAAGACCAAACAGTTTATGTGAAACAAAGGCCAGAGTTACTTAGCAGGCCATTTAAGTTTCATGACAGATTGCTGAGGAAGACATGGACAATTAATTTAACTGTTATGTTAATAAAATACCTGATAGTTACCGACGTGTTAATGTTTTTGCTTTTTATGTCCTTCCATGTGTCAGAGAACTTTAGATGAGATTAAAAACACACAAAAAAGCACAGTCTAATGAAAGAAGCTACATATTCTTTCTAGGGCAGACCACACCCAAATTCTGCTTACACATACCCAATGACTGTCAAGTGCAGACATTTCGCAGAAGTTTACTCTTGTTTAGTCAAGAACATGTTTTAATTTAACTGTCAGAACTGAGGCTACTGTGAATTTACAAAAACAAGTCATTAAAAATTGCCTTCAGTTCCCGCATCGTAAATCCCAAGAACATTTCAACTGGCAAATTGCAACATTTAATTCTATTTCTCCAGATATGTTCAGTAAATAAACACAAACCGCAAAGGGGCTGAAAAAAAGCCTCTACTAAACTTTATATACTGTTCTCTATAAAACAAATCTCTCAGAAGCCTAATTAAATCGCATTTAAGAAGGACTTGTGAATTGTAAAACTATACCTCTAGGGATTAAACTTCATCGAAAATTGAACTCGTGTTCCAGGGGATATTCTATACAAAGGGCTAAGGCCTCAGGAATTCTCGGAGGGTTTACACTTAGTCCCCAAAGCATGCCACTAAAACAAAGGTGACACTTTTCAGTACCTCACACTGCAATTATTAGCCTTGTGGAAAGCCTGTCAATCACCTGCACCATAACACCTTCTTACCCATAACAGGATCAAAATACAGCTGTGTTGGTATTTTTTCTTTCTAGTATGATTTTTAATAAGGTGCATTAGCAACTGCTGGTTTTTTTTTCTTTGCAGGTTTTGAATATTTCAGAGGATGTTAAGAATAATATCATTTAGTTCAAAACAGTACTTAGAATACAACAGACTTTGAAGAAAACAAACGTGCCAAAATTTTTCAGAAAGTATCAATTTCAGTGAAACATTGTACTCAAAAGCTCATAACTGCACATTAATTTAACTTAGCCATATAATAGCTTTGCCTCTTGTCTCCAGGTATGCTTCTTAATAAAATAATTCATTCCTTTCCCTTATGTAGTTTGGCAACCAAGACGAAAAGAAAAGAAAAATGGAGGAAGAGCACAGTAGTAGGAAGAGTACATATTGCCACAGACAAATCATCTGGTTTAGTGGCACAGGCAATTTATAATTGCCAGCTGCATAAAGATTTTTTTTCTTGGTCTACAAATTAGTTATTGAACTCAAACTCCCATCAAAATTGTAGAATACTATACCCCAGAGCAATCAAAAAGTCCAAAAAAGTCACACGTGATGTCTAAAGTTTTGCGAGAACAATCTTATTATGATAAGCCACATAAAATAGTGAAATTGCAGTAATAAGCTTGTTTTTCATACACTTATCACCTCAGATATCAACATTACCTATATTCTAGCCTACATCTCTTTGTTTCTCAAAATCATTCACTTCTCAAGTATTTATTAGGAATATGAGACAACATAGCTCCATCACCATCCCAGGTTTTCCAGATCTTGAATTGCAAAGTACAAGGCCATCATAAACATGGTTTAAACTTTTAAATGAGTGCAGCTAAACTATAGCTGTAAGGAAAGGTTAATGAGAAGCAGCTTCAGCTGAGCTTCACTTGGATTGTTACCCATGTGGCTTGCAGGCAAAGAGCTGTCTGATATGGAAAAATCAGTTGAAGAAGAAGGATGAGTTCCTGCTTCAGGATGCTTGAGATACTGAAATAGGCTACAAAACTATTTTTAAAAAATCTTCAAAGTCTTTCAAAAAGTTCTGACAGGCTTGGAAGGGAAATAGAGAACTTTAAAGTGTTTCTTTCAACTTTTTGTTTTATGGAATAAATGACTGCCTGGATCTCATTTTAGAAATGCTGTTGCTTTTAACATTTAAAGTAAAACACAGAATTTGCATCTCTTGATTAGTAAGAATTTTAATAAAATATCAGATTCCCCAAAACAGCTTTGATTTTTAAGCATCACGTATTCACATCTCAGAAGCATCTCTCGAGACTAAAATAGTCCAAAGGTAATGCCAATATAAAAGAAAGAACAAAACAAAATAGCTGTGACCTACCTTCACAAAATAATCCTAGAAGCAACTTGCATATATTGAATCAATCTCGCTAACAATTTCAAAACAAACAGCTCTGCATCTAATAAAGCATTTATTCCACAAGTTAATGTTAGCAAGTTTTGCTAACAATTATACTTTTAATATGGATTGAAGTGAAAAACTTAAAATGGCTAAAAGATAATGACATCACTTCATGCTGTTTCCCTTCAACACAGGTAAAATTAAAAAAATAAAAAAGTAAAAAACAGCTGCTGTTAAAACATTTTAGTATTGTCTACTCAAAATCCAATTAGAGAATGACTCACATCTGGTATAAGCATAAAACTGAAGAAAGCATCATTTTGTCCAAAATACAGGGAACTCAGCGGGAAGCTAAGCTTTTCGGTGGTTGATGGATCAAAACGAAGAATCTCATCTTAGCTCATTGATGTTTCCCCCTTTTCATTAACACTAATTTTGTAAATGAAGCCTGAACATTTTTTGAAGTTTTCTTCAGCTGAAGAGTAAACCACCACCATCATCCTTAGTTGGATATCTTTCTTTAACATAGTGTCTGATATTAGATAAGTATCTTTTACTTAATATCAGTTCTGGAAGTGGAAGGTAACAATGATCCTTCAGGATTGTTGCCTCGTATACCACTAGGGCTGCCTAATCAAAACATCAGTTAATTCCACAGAACTGTAACACCATGTTATTGTTCTAGACTGTGTTGTTTAAAAGTACTTACGTTTTGAAGACGTTTCTAAACTAAAATTGTAAACAATGTTTTGTTCTTGTCGGCCCACCCAATGAGCTGAATCAAAGTTCTTTTTTAAAGCTGCTCTCCTTCACAACATACTCTTTCACTCTTGAATACGTAATTTATAGTTTAATCTCCATTTTGGAGAAATAAAATTGTACTGTGAACACAACTCTGCCTTCAGCTAGGTGTCTTTCTAAAATTATTATTATTCAGTGAACTATTCAGCATGGTCCAAGCAATTACAGATTTCGCTTATAGCCAGCATCAGGCAGCAGACAGGTATAGATGATCATACTGTCTTTCCAGCCTTAAAATTTACGAATTGATGAATTTCAAGAGTCTTACTGAAATAAAGAAACAGAGCGCAAAGCCATTTCTTACTCCATTAGTATTTCAGATCCTGTCTAGATGAAGAAAGAAGAGGTACTGAGTGGTGTAGGGGATGGGGGTAGCTGGGAGGAGTTTTGAAACCTGGGAAATCATTTTACAAAGCAACTTCTTAGCAAATAGGTAAATGAATTTTACAAACAGGATCACATCTATGTGCATATATTTAGTCTTCAAAGACCAGAGGGTTTATCTCGAGTGTAGACACCAAAATACCTGATGCCTTAACTCATGAGTTACGCACATTGGAAACCTAGACTACAGATTGCACTGAACAGTGTCATAGATCAAACCTGAAAAAACAGCCTCATGGGGAAACCTGTTTTGATTACATTAATTTGTTAATAGACAAAGATTGCAGCTCCTAAGCCTTGTATTATTTATCTGTAAATGGAAAAAAATACTAATTTGTGTCTCACAGAAAGCAGATGAAGTAAGCTATTGAAATAAATTCTTCTGCATACTTTGCTTTCTAATACTTTCTAAAAGCCTAATGTAAGTTTCTTATAAAATGTCCTATAAAACTAGTGTTTACGGAGAGAAAAGCAGAAGAGAATAGGTAAGGGGAGAGAGTATCCAGAGTAGCAAATTACTGATAGAGTACTCAGTATTTGCCAAGCACTTACATTGATCAGTAAACACAATCCTTGACAGCTGACCTCAGAGGACAAACCAAACTGCTTGAAATAATATACATAAGTGGGATCTCCAGGATCAATGGCTGTCCAGCTATAAAAAAACATCGAAATCCACATTCCAATGAATTTTTATTTAGCAGATTTTTGCCAATGAAGGAAATCACTCATGCCTTTGCAAGATATATTTTAACAATGTCAGTGCAACAAAGTGTCAGCCAAATATCTGTAATTCATTTTGCTTTCTTCCAGAAAAAAAGATTTGTATTGCATTAACCATTAAGTTATACTGGGCAGTATGTTAAAAACAAAACCTGGTGTGCAATTAATTAATGACATAAACATGAGCAACAGCTCTATGGAATAATTGTGGAACACAGAGATTCTCCTTCTAAAGGGAAGCAACTTTCACTACCTTGGGTTTTTAACGATATGTTTTTAAAGAGGGTAAGACTTTGACAAACAATTCCTCTGCAGAAATACAGTCAAGCGTAAAATATTTTTTTCAGAGAGACATATAAAGATAACAGAAATTTCTCTCTTTCCATGTTCTTAATTCGTAAGGAGTTTGTTTAAAAAGAATTTTAAGAAAGTGTTATATTCTTCATCTGATCATAAATATCGTGATGTCAATTCTCAAATCAACGTGATAGATAAACTCATAATTTCTTATCATACTCAAATGATTTGAGATAATCAGTCATCAGAAATTATATTCGAAGTGTTTCATTTATGTTTTTGCTTCATAAAAACAGAAAACATGATACCTCAAAAAGAAAAAAGGAAAAAAAAATGGAGCAGCATTTCCTCCTGGGAAACAATGATCGTTACTACACTACCAAACAAAGAAGGGTGGCACAGTAAGAGCAGCTTCTTTCTCATGTGACTATTTTTTCTTATAATTCAGACAAGCACTCTATTTCTAATGTGAACATTCTGTACTCTGTATGTACATAAATAACTGAATTTGGCACTTTTAGTAAGATTTATATTCATGCAAATATTAAAATATGCCTATTAATAAGAGCAGACCCCTCAAAGTAAAAACACTAAGGATCAGATTCTGGGCTGACATAAATTATTAAGGTAAAGAAGACAACAGAGGCAACCTTTAAGATATTATATACATGTATTTCCTGAATTCTGTTTTGTGGTTTTTTGGGTTTTCCCCCTCCCCAAGAGAAACATTTACAGCATATTATGAATTATTCTGTGGCTTATATATCAAGGTAACGTATCTCTTTTCTCAGTAACCATGTCAGGGACAGCGTGAATATTGGATGTTGTGCTTTCCAAATTTGTCCTTTACAAACTCAGTAAGTTTTCTAAAAATCTAGTGACTTCCTCAAATGTCTGAAGATTTGAATGCAAATGGAGGGGCAAGTATCAAGTGAGTAAGTTTTATATAGCCATTCCCATTAGGCCATCAGCTTGTCACTGATCACAAATCAAGCATAAAACCAACAGACTTGATGAGAGTCACTCTGCGCTTCACCCAGGCCGGCAGGCATTGCCTTGCGATGGATTGATGGCCTCTCCTATAGCTGTGAGCTGGACACAGCGGATGTGAAAGGCCTTTTCTTTTTCTGCATTGGCTTTTTAAAATTCATACACAGAGAACTTCAACTCTGTAAGTCAAGCACTTATTCAAATCAATTCAACACTAGGAATCAAGCAACTCCTAGCAAGGAATAAGGAAGTACATACAATAATTAACATGTTTCTCTGGGTGTTATGTTTATAAACAATCCATTAAAATGCACTTGTTTCAGAAAATTGGCCCTGTGAGTAGGACCAACTACACAATTAAAGGGCTATATGTCTTCCATTAATTGGAAAGAGCAAGCTTCACTTGTAAAACGCATTACGTTTATTTTGATTTAACTTTATTAATTTGCCTACGCTTTTTAAATTAACATCCTCCACCTCAAACTCTTCCCAGGTTCTGTAACTGCCCCCTCCACCTTCTGCTGTGCATGCACTCCAAGTTTTTAGTATACTAAAAGTGATATCAGGTGTCCCTTCACATCCACCTAATATAGCAAGTCATATTTCAGCTAAGGAGCTCTTTTCTGACCTCCTAAAATTCCTTCATTTAAGAAAAAGCTCATCAGAAAGACAGCATTACAGACAATCCTACCAAATGCAGTTTAATACATGCTATGTTCATACTGTGATCACTTTCACACTTAGGAAAGAACAGTCTGAATTTTCTCCCAGCTAACCACCACCTTTGTAAGTAAATACTATTACATGCACACTCTCAGTCTAGCTGGTAATTTCAGAATGAGGTCTCACAAATAAGGCATTTTTCTATTTTAAATACTTCCTGCTCTACAAGTATTTGAACTCATGAGAGAAGAAGTAAGAGTTTGTGACTGTGGGTCAGTTATTTCTCACTTTGAATTTCACAGTTGGGTAAAAAAGCAAAATAAATAAAAAGATGGTGTAAAGAAAAAAAAAAGATTCAAAAAGCATTCTGTTATAAAAAAATCATTTTTCTCCTCTTTGACAGTGAACTCATTATTCGGTGGAAAAAAAATGACAGCACCAAAGACTTACATCCTCATAAATCAGCAGAATAATAAAGCAGAGACAAGGGTCATCACTCCCACACACACATACACTCCTCCCCTTCCCCCTAACGTGCTTTGGGTGAACCTAAAGGAATCTTCTCTAATCATAACCAGGCAAAGTGATCTTGATATCCACCAAGCCTTTGCAGATAATAAGAACTTAAACTGAAGACAAGGAACTGTTCCACACATACACAGCACCAGGAACACAAACAAAGACTCCAGTGTTGACTGAAGTTCCAAAAAGGAGAGAAAATTTTTTCTGCTGCTGCCTAGTAAGAACTATGAAACCACAGAAAGATGCTCTATTTCTTTGTTGGTCACAAATCTCATCAAATACAATCTACCTCCTTTTTCCCAGACCTCACATTTAATCAACACTAGCACATTACTTCTATTCAGCAGTCTCATTTCAATAGCCCCCTCCTCCCCAGATTTCAGCCACCGCTTTTTTAGGGAAAAAAAAAAAAAGAAAACATTTGCTACGCTGACACACATCATATTATTATTCCTCATTACTACTGATGCAAATATGTCATTTTCCTTCACTCTGCCATTGTACTTTTACACTTAGACCTGCCACCCTCTTCTATTTGTTCACATTTCCAACCATAACAACCTTTACCTCTCTGTAAAGCTCAACACAAG
Organism: Cygnus atratus; assembly: GCF_013377495.2. Classification (NCBI taxonomy): domain Eukaryota; kingdom Metazoa; phylum Chordata; class Aves; order Anseriformes; family Anatidae; genus Cygnus; species Cygnus atratus. The sequence goes on from NC_066365.1 coordinate 5,679,881, forward strand.
CTTGGTTAGGACTCCTAACTCGTGTCTCCTGTCAAATGAAGCCATTATAGCAAACACTGCAAATTATTTCACAATGTATTTTAATGGCACACAAGCATCCAGTATTCTTCTATCCCTCTATTCCTCTGTCTACCTTAGAAATACTGCATTTTCTTTCAAGATTTTGCAGAAATTATTTCAATATCAAGACATGCAATTAGGCAGACAGACTTGGTTTGGGAGCTTGAAGAAATATCTTTATACACTATATGGAAGAAACAACAAAGTGATGAGAGGTTTTTGCTTCTGTATGTAATATTGTCTGTAGACAATATCAACATATTTCTGATCTAATCACAGATTTGGAAAACGACCTTAGAAAAAATACAATTAAAAGTAGCAAGCTTTTATGCAGTTAACTAGAACAGAACCAATGTTTACAATACATTTTAAAATAAATGTTTTATGTTAAATTCCATCCAGAAAAAAAAAGTTTGCAACAAGTACAATATCCTCGGATATCAACAGCTACAGAGGACACAAGATACTGCATTTTGGGACATTTGCGAAGTTATAAATACAGAACGAGGTGTTCACAAAGGCTTATGGATTCACACATTTCAAGGTTGATGCACACAATTTTTGAAGCCAAATATTTTAGAAGCAATTGAGATAATAGCAGGAATTTAAAAAGCTGGAGGATATAAAGAATGTAAACACGAGTGCATTGTCATCAATCAAATACTATTAAAAACTGGAGCAGGTAAACCACTTAGTTCTAGTCCTATCTCATTTTGCTTCAGAAATATGACTAAGTAAATGAAACACAAATCATGATGCCATAATCTGTTGTTTTGCCACAATAAATAATCCCTACCAAAAATACTGAACGAAAAAATTTATTTACGTGACTACAGTAGAATGACAATCATCAGTAATTCTTTTCTGTAGTGAACAGGTGTGACAGCAAGGTGGTCTAATTAGTCTTACAGACAGGCTGAACTATTCAATCCAAGAACTTTCACATATATATAACACAAATTATGACTATTTAATCTGAGATAGAACAAAGAAATAGTGTCATGTATGATACTAAATTATCATTTGCCAGCTAATCAAACTTACTGTAGATAAAAAAACAATGCAAGTTTTAACTGAAATATTCATTATTTTGTCTCAACTTCCATGAACATCAATAAAAGGTAATTTATTTCCCAATCATAGAGGTAATCTGCTTGAAATACTTGAACTGCATTACTCAAATCCAGTTTAAAACCCTGTCAGGTTCAGTGACTATTTTCTTAGCATATCAGGCAGGATTTAGTAATAAAACACTGAGAATTCAATTCATGCAATAATAATTAGGTTTTACTAGCAGAAGAATCAGGCAACAGAGAGCAGTCCCATGCGTAGCAGAAGAGGTAAGCACATAGATGTATCCCACTGAAAAGCGAAATCAATTATCTTATCGGGAAATTTCTTTTTGCTCCATGTGACACTGTTGACCCTGGACTAAAAGCACAACCATTTGGAGTTTCCCTAAATCAGTGAATGGCATCAGCATCATTGTGGTTGGGATGGGGTGGGGACGAAGCCTCCCTCTCCTGCCACCCTTGTTGAGCCAGCAAATCTTCCCTTGCCACATACTCCCAAAAATTGAACTGAAAATCAATTTTAGGTATCGATGTCATGAGTAACTATTTCAGCAAACATGAAAAAAAAGAGAGCACATACACACAACTAAAGTCTGAAGAAGCATGGTATAATGTTGACAGATGCAAACGAGCTATTTTTTAATTCCATGCTAAAGGATAGAATGGACCAGTAACTCAAGCAGGGTGTGCAGCTTCTCAGTAAAGAGTTCTCTCAGGAGAAAACCAGGGAAAAAGAGTTCACGTTAGAAGAACGTGAGAATTTCCATATAAAACTATAAACCTACTCATGGTACACATGAAGGTTGTCACGGTTTTGTGAACAACACACAGGTACAAAACAGAAGAAACCAACTTCACATTTGATTTTACATTTATAAACCCTGTATCATAGATGGGAATACTCGCTTGTTCTCACACAGTGGTAAAACAAAATAAATAAATAAAAAGTATTTTGTGTAAGTCTCTATGGCTAAAGAACACAAACCCTTTTGTTCCTCGTAGAAAGGAGTTAAGTCCACTAACTTCTTATGGTCTGGCAGTATCTACAAAACCTTTCAGAGGCAACTCTACTGTGTGGTAGAAGAGGTATTCAATATTCACAACACCAATAAAAACAACAAATGCTGTGGTAAATCTCTTTGTTCTCTGTAGAACTACAGCCACTGGGCAGCAGACTGCTCTGCAATTCAGCAAAGAAAACAACCCCTACAGGGCAAGGAACACTGCCACAAAAGGGAAGACTGATATGTATCTTCCAAATTTTTCTAATTCAGATTATTTTCATCATAATGAAATCAGCTGCTACTGCTTTGGGAGATGTAGTCCACGTATAACATTCATGCTGATTATATTAACATCATGTAGCCAAAATTTACTGCCCTAGATATGAAGAAAAGTTCAGGAAAGGGGTGAAGCAGTGAGGAAAAAGCCGAGGATTCAAGGTCAAGCTTTTATTCCCAGTTTGGTCGTCATCTGTTGATGACCTAAGTCCTCTCACCATGTGTTATGAACAGCCTGCATTTTAAAACAGATTTGAAACTGCTTACCTGTTCTACATAGCTTTGAAATACACTGATGAGAAGTGACATACATTCCTCTGAAACAGTTAAGTAGCTACACCAGAAAAAGGCACTGTTAGACACACGCATACCTAAAAACCTTACCTTCTCCAGGACTGACTGCTGATGGGAGATTGGTCCAGTCTATAGTCCAGCTAGGGCATGGATGAGGAGAAAATTTTGCCTCAATACCGCTTTCCTATGTGAAAGAGAACAAAAAAATAAGGCTCCGATCCTTTATCTACTGAAGTTGGTAGCAAAATTCACACCAAACTTAAAGACATCAGATCAAACTGCACCACTTTCAGCCTAGGTGAAACTTAGGCAGATGACTATATTATTTGGGATTCAAATTATGTATTTATCTCATTTTCACAGGAAAGCCCTGTTCATTTTATTTAGAAGAGGCTGACAGCATCTGTGCAAAGAAATATGGAGAGTTATGGAACACGATGGAGAGTTTTCTTTAACAAAACTCATTATGGATCTCAGATGTTCAAAGCTCAAAGGAAATAGCAAAAAAAAAAAAAAAAAGCAGAAATGATAGAATACTTAAACCAAACATAAAAGCAACATCTTTTGTCATCTTTTTTTATACATATCTTTAAAAGAGGAAGATAATATCACAATTTAAACAAAAGCTTACTTTGATTCCTGAGAATTATTAACAGAGCCTCCAGCATCCTATGTTTGCTTGATTCCTGAACAGTCAAATATTGTTAACTGAGCAAAAAAAGTAAAATCCCTTCTAAGTCAACGCATATCAGACAAAATTCATTAAACTGTTCAAGGCTGTCGAAGAGCCTCTGCAATCCATCTACCTTGAATCAAGCTGAATATTACCATGAAATTAACTCATTAAAAAGTCTTAAATTACCATTAACTTAGTCATAGTTGGCCTTGGACCACCTATAAAATGACTGTCTTCAGGCTCCTCTTCCAATTCATCAGGAACTGAAGAGAAGTCTTGTAGCTGTTCCTCTGGAGCAGGCATCAACTCTGGAAGCTGGAGAAGTTGCATACTGCATTTGTCAGCAGCTTTCTTTACTCCAGGTACTTCTTGAACTCTTTGATACCAACTGGATATCAGAGGCAAGTTTGCCAGATTTTTTCCTTGTTTTTTGCTGTGAACCTAGAAAAATAAATGGAAAGATAACTTACTATTATACAATTTTTCCTATAAGCCACAAACAGAAGGCATGAACTATGGAAGTGAGCTTAGTTCCATGCTAAAGCTCAAGATGTTCACTCATAGCGTGCTGCTAATGAAAACACTTAGCTAGTTAAGAACTCTGGCCTGCCACTGGAAATGCCAGCTGGCCATTTAAACATTGTCTATAATTCTCATGTGCTTTCTAGAGCGAAAGTCCTTACGTGGCCAATTTTAATCACAATTTAAGACAGTAACAGGAAAACAGCATTTAAAATAATATTCTTAATTATCTGCTATTTCCTAACAAGGGAATGATTCATTTTTGTTGGTAATCACAAAATCCCGTAATTTGCAATGAATGCTGAACTTACAGCAAAGTGGCCTTCAACAGAAATTGAAATCTTGAGTGTATCCTAAAGTGTAAAATCGTAAGTCTGAATGTGATACATATATTACAAAAAAAAAAAAATACTCAAATCACAATTTTTAATGAAGACCATCTAATCTTAAAAAGGATGCATTCAGTGAACTAAAGTAATTTCTGTTCACATTCCCAAATGTTTCAGAACAGTGAAGATCATCCTCTTCAACTTTTTAAACTTCTCGTAATTCTCTTCAGTACAAGTGAAATATACAGCAAACCTGGATATATTCTCTACACACCTACTGCCAAGAACTGGCTTTACCAAGTTCATGTGCTATGTGCGAAGTCAACAACTTCCTACACTCCAGTATTTAAAATTTACACAGCAAACAAAAATTTATATTCAAAGACAGCAAAATGATGATATCCTATATATATAGAAACAGATCTTTAATAAAATGTACTTAATATCACTATTTAATTATTCTAAAATAATTTCGTTGTGTAATCACCCTGGAGACATCTCAGAGATGCCTCATAGCTGTGAATTTGCCATGACAGTTCTTTGTTGGTAGCACTGAAATATCAGTTTGTTCATTCTGAAGAGTGAAAAGGAAGAGGAAAGAAACTTCAAATGGTTGCAGTAGCTTTGAAATGAAAGGGCCATAGAGATGAATGTTTGGGATTCCTCTGGTCCCCACCTTCCCTCAGCTGTAATAAAAAATTCCACAAACCTACCTGTCTGTATATATGACTAAACTGAGAAAAAACAATTGAGAAATGTTATTTGTTTAGAGCTTTGCTGGATCAGAGAACCTACAACCCACACAAGGATTAACTAAAACTAAAGTTACTGCTGGACATTAAGAGTATTTTAATCGACATATCAAAACAACACTCCCTTATTTCAAAAATAAGGAAAAAGTTACCTTGTGCAGTGAACTTCATTCTGTAAAACTTTAGGAGTATAAAATGATTGTGCTGAAATGAAAGCTGAAATGTAGGTAAGCTTTTTTCAGGTTATCTCCATCCTTGGAGGTACTCATAACCTGATTAAACACGGTCCTGGGCAACCTGCTCTAAGTGGCCCTGCTCTGCGCAGGGGACTGGACAAGATGACCTTCAGAGGTCCCTTCTGACCTCAACTATCCTGTAATGTTGCGCATGCTTCGAAAAGAAAATTGCAAACCATGCTCACATGAAAAGTCAGAAAAGGCCAAGCAAAAATGGTATTCTTCCACACATCTGCACAGCGTGGAAATAGAAATTGGTAGAGAACACTTGACATGACACAAAATTTTAAGCAGCTTTCTTGCATGCTGTGTTTATAAAGTTCTTAGGGTAATCATCAGTAATTAGTAATACCTAAAGGAACAAAAGGAGTATGAACTGTAATTTTAATATCTAATTCAATATCACAATAGTAACACAGGCAGAAATATATTAATTCAGTTAAGGAAGAAGTCTTTCGGAAAGCAATTCTAAGAGGTACTGTTACACTTGATAACAAGTGTTCTACATTGTATTTTAAAAAGTGAATAGTGGTTTCTCCCAGATGGAGAGCCCAGCTTTTGTTATTCTCCTATTAATTTTAAACAGTTACAACTAATAGGAAGCGTAACAAGGCTAACCTCAGAAAGATAACAGAAATGGAATGAGGTAATGAAAAACAACTCTTCAGCTTCATTATCTTACTTTTGGTAATTACAATTACAATCAGCTATGGGTTTCCTCACATTTATTGCATGATACTTTCCAGACATATACCCATTGAAGACTTCATTATTTAAACCCTTAAAGCAAAGTGAAGTGCAACTATAACGATTTTTTAAAGACAATCCAGGAACAGAACAGTTCAGTGGAAGGGACCTTCAAGCAGAGATGAATTAATAATCATTTCTGTTAAATAATTAAAGATCTTAATCCACAGGTGAACACGTTGATCTACTTCTGGACTCCCACATTAGTACCGTCATACAGAAATCCACTGAGGATAATGACCTTGGTGAAAGAAGTTATAGGGGACATTTAGCACATAATAATGTTTGTTAGTGATTGTCTTGATATTAGAGACTTTTTTTTTTTTTTTTTTTTTTTTTTTTTTTTTTACCTCAGAGAGACCAACAGCATCTTCTCCAGGAATTCCATTTGTTTTTTAACACCATAAGGCAAATGTGGCAAAACAACTTGTATCAAAATGCAAATACTAAATTCATTCAGAGCTCTTCTTGGCAACAGACGCCGTGTTTTGCTATCAGTCTTGTACAGTACCTGCAGGAACAGTGGTCGTAGGCAACTTCATTGCATCCTTTTATTATCATATGAAATAGAGTTGTCATTTCCTTAATTCTTTTCTGTGTTTACATCCTCATAAACCCAAGTACACAGATTGCGCTGGGCAAGACCCTCACGCAGTTTTGCTGCACTGTAAAATTGGCTCCAAAGCTGAACTCAAGTCACTTGCAGTTCTAAGCTTCTTTCCAGAGATGAGAAAAGGCTGGGGCAGAAGGAGGTGGGGGGAACGTAATCAAATCTCTTGGCTTTACTGGGCTATGCAATATGTTTTCCAAGGAATTTCTCCTTTCACTGCAGTAAACAAAGGACCTTCCACAAGCTGCAGAGACCAGTTTAGCAGCAACAATACCATGAATGACAAAACTACAGATTACTGAGGTTTGAGGTGCTGAGGCACGTCCCAAAGAAGCTGGATCCCTAGACACAACATTTTCCTTCTGAGCAGGGTCACAGTGATCAGACCTTACTTGGAGAAGAACACAGACCAAGCTTTATAAAAATAAAAATAAATAAATAATAAGCCCACAGAACTGCACAGAAGAATAAAAGGTTTGCTGATATGAAGGTATTATACTGTCCTACGCGCTCATCTTTATCTACAGATGTGGAAAGAAGCTGGCTTGTTTTATGGGAGGGCCTGATAAAAAAAAAAGGATTAATTTGAGACAGACTAAAGCAGTGCTGTCTCCATAGGAATGTTTCGTCCCAAATGAAAGAGTCATTTCTAGGAACTAGAAGAAAACAACACCAGAGGTTAAGAATGTCAACATACTATGTAGAAAATGAGTAAATCAGAAATCATTGCATCCCGTATTTTAAAAGGAAATATGTGCAGACAAAAACTCTCTCAAAAGAGCCTCAAGAAATTATACACCAGTCACATAAACAAATTAGTTTTTGGAAGTCTACCCTGGCCAATACCTGAGTGTCTCCTCAGCTCCTATATATCTGTCCTGGCTTCAGGTAGGACAGAGTTAATTTTCCTCCTAGTAGCTGGCAGGGTGCTATGTTTTGGATTAGGATGAGAAGAGCGCTGATAACATGCTGATGTTTTAATTGTTGTAGAGCAGTGCTTACACCAAGCCAAGGACTTTTCAGCTTCTCGCTCTGTCCTGCTAGCGAGCAGGCTGGGGGTGCAGCAGGAGCTGGGAGGGGACAGACCCAGGACAGCTGACCCAAACTGGCCAAAGGGGTATTCCATACCATCTGACGTCATGCTGAACAATATATAGGGGTGGCTAGCCGGGGTGGGGGGGCCGGCTGCTCGGGGATAGGCTGGGCATCGGTCAACGGGTGGTGAGCAATTGCATTGTGCATCACTTTGTACACATTATTACTATTATTATTATTATTATTATTATTATTGTTATTATTTTCCCTGTCCTAATAAACTGTCCTTATCTCAACTCACAGGCTTCACTTTCCCATTTCTCTCCCCCGTCCCGGAGAGGGAGGGGGGAGGGTGAGCGAACGGCTGTGTGGTGTTTGGCTGCCAGCCGGGCTAAACCACAACAATATGTAAGGAAGTCAAGGATTTACAACTCCAAAAAGCTACCATAGTCTCTGAATCTCCTATTCACTGCCTCCCCAAAAAGCATTCTATTTCAAGATAAAGTCATAAAGTTTCAAGTCAAAGCTGAAAATAATTTCAATTCAGGTAATATCAGTATAGGAAAAACACATCAATATGGCTAAGAACTCACTTTGCCTTGCCCCTCAGTATGCTAACCAAAATTACAATAGGTTCATGCTTACCTACTTCTGTTTTATGCACATTACAATTTACTTTACATGTCAACTTTATATCTTCTCATGCAAGAATTTTCTGAACAACTTCCTGCCAAAGTATTTCAGCATAATATTTAAATAGCTAGCAATGCTTACTAAGTACCAATATGCTGGGTATTTACAGTTACTGTTGTTGATCTCACCAGTCCCTGACTTTTCTTTGTACAAAAACAAAGACAGGCTGTTTTGGTTTAAGCTCACATTGCAAATGCTGCAATAGATTTTAAATGGACACATCGTACAATTCTTACAAAAATACATATACACTACTTAATGTTTGCAGAAGCAGTTGTCTTACCAAGAACTGATGGATGCATGGCAGAAGCACTATATCTGCCAAGGTAAAATAAAGCCCCTCTGCAAAAATGTGGTCCAAAGGCGGAAGGTCAGAGGTTTTTGTTCTCCTGATGACAGGGGCCTCTCGGACCGCATTTGATGCTTCCTGGACATGCAGCTTGGAGAAAGCTACGCTCAGTTCCAAACTCGGAAGCGGATGATCGTGTACCTCCACTGTTTTTCCTTCCTCTGTCGTTTCTTTACCGAGTCCAGGCACCGCAGCCTCGGCACCTGCCTTCTGTTGTTGAAGTTTTTGCCTTCGAATTTTGTCATCGTTGTGCACTCGAACAGGTTCTCCAAGTTTTCTTTCAAGATGTAAAATGTCAGCAGGGACAGCCTGACAGTGCTCAGGAGATGCCGTCAAAAATCCTTCAACAGCCAGAGGTATGCTGATCTCACAAAGTCTGGTCCACTGGCTAACCTGTCAGATAAATTTACATGATTAATGTCTCTACAAGAGGAGAAAACAAAATCCAAGGTACATTTTTGCCCATTTGAAACAGAAAAACTCTAGCCAAATGTGGTAACTCCAGCTTTAAATACATCCTTTGATAATCTTAGAAGCTGGGATGCTCTGTGTTACTTTTTCAATAGCAAGTTAGGAAGCTAATTTTTATATATAAAACCGGATGAACAGTTATCCAGTATAGCAGATTTTTATTCCTTATTATTGGCATAAGATTAGGGTGGCTGTGTAACTCATGAGAAGCAAAGCTCTGAGCAATTTCTAGAGGTCATCTCCAACTGCTGGTGACAGAATCAGAAGATGACACAAAACAGATTTTGAACACATCTATTTTACATAAATTCTTTATTAGCACTTTTTTTTTTTTAGCATGCAACGTCAAGAAACTTTAGTCTAACCAAACAATACCCCGTTTTTTTTCACATTATCATTGTCCTGTTTTATGTCTTAGTATCTGTACTTAAAGGTTTTAGAACCATAAAATTTTTGTCTTATTCAGTTTACCCACTTAGCAGCAATCTGAAACATGGAACCCAAGTTTTCTAGCAGTCCCAGGAAGAGACCAGAACCAGAGGTTTGTGGAGGATGCCACGGACAACTTCTAAATGCTAGTGCCCAATGGACTAACACAGGGATACACTCCCCCAGATCTGCTCCTCACCAACAGGGATGAACTGGGCTGGAGGCGCAGCGATCAGATGCAATCATGGACTTCAGTAATTGTGAAATAGTGGGGCTCAGCCCCCTGAGGGGAGTGAGCAAGCAAGTCTAGAGAGATGAGCAGACTGCGAGGTGATAAATAGGCCTAAATGTCAACTCAAGGAGTAGCGGCTAAGGGTTCACACTCTACCTGAAGGTCAGGGATAGGTGGAGCTCTTCAGGGGCCTATGCTGAGGCTAGGCACCCACTACCAGGCTTCTACTGAGAAGACATAAACAGGCTTTCTGTGGACCGCACCGCAGGAGAATGAGAGACAAATGTCACAGACTGAAGCAGAGAAGGTTCCAGATTGGCACAAGGAAAGTATTTTTCACCATCCTGAGCGTTAGACCTGGCTGCTAGGAAAGGCTGTGCAGCCTCCATCCTTGGAGGTTTTTGAGACTGACTGGACAATGCCCTGAACAACCTGCTCTGAATCTGGCTTTGATCCTGGTTTGAGGTGTAGGTCCCTTCCAGACTGGATAATTCGCAAGTACTATTTTATCATCTTCATTCATGGTAATTTTAGCCAGTCACATGGAATCAGCTGCACAATCTTACATCACAACATGTTTTACACAAGAACGCTACTGAACTCACAGACACAGTCAGTATAGTATATCAGTACTGTAAGTTAAACTAAATAACCATCTTTAAAAAAAAAATAAACATAATATTTGTAGTCAGAATCTTTATTTTGCTTTTCCTATTTTTCCCCAAACAAGCATAGTTCAGTTAAATCCAATTTCCCTTTATTCTTCAAGGAAACACTAAATGTTGGCAAGATTCTTGAAGTCAAAAGATGATTATTCATAAGATGTAAAACAAGCATAGGAAGGCAATAAATACAGCAGTGACTATTGTCAACAAATTTATATTTGAAGGGCTATGACAAAGCTGGCATCCAGGGCAAAATTTTCAAAAGTGCTTTACTAGTTTAAGCTCTTAATTGCCTACATTAATGTTAATAACAAGACGTAAGTACACCTGAAAACTGTCTCAAACTTTGCAAAGTTACAATTTGATTCTTGCACTCTCCATAAGCCCAGAACTGCGACTTAATTCTCAAATTCCACATTCTTCAAACAGAATTAATAATGTGCAAAGTACACCGGATCAGGTCCTTATGACATGCTTCAAGAACTTGTATTTGCTGCAAGAATAGCCACATCTATGACTCCCCATAACACCTCACATTTAGAAATCTGACCTGAGTAGATAAAGAACGTGGCATTCTGTGGAAAATTAACACTACATTAAGTATTTTTTAAATTTACTTCAAACTGGAACAGCCACACTGCATAACTCATTGAAACTACACTGACAAAAAAGAAGGAATTCATAGAATATTCATATTCAAGCAAAGGTCTCCCCCGTTTGAATCTTAAGGTTCTTTTTGTGCTGCTAAATAGTTATAACATTAAAAAGAACCGTTCTTCACCCGTATGCCAAAATACAGACACTTCTCCAGTGAGCAAATCTCATTTACATCAACACTAGAAGTCTACTTCAGAGTATTCTGTTCTTTTTCAAAACCCCAATAACATAACTAAGAGAAAGAGACAAACTCACCTCAGCACAGGCTTTTAAGCAGGTCTTCTTAAAGCCCAGGAGTTCCAAAACATATTTTTTAGATGGATCTGCCTCGTATGTTTTCTGTATTATATGCCTTAATACAACGGAAAGCCCAGCTCGACAGAACTTGCCGTCTTTCGCGACAACAGCAGGTAAACAGCAGCTCTGCACGACCATAGGACGCTGGCATTTGGAGATTAAATGGACCTCGAGATCGCCAAGGAGGTTTTTTGTCACAAACTGATTGTCCACATCTTCACCAGTCGGCACTAAGAAAATTTTGAATAATTTGCAGTCACAGTAGGACAGCAAAAACAGCGAAATAGATGTATGAAGAGGAAAAATACTATCTTTGTACTCATGAGACAAACCTAAATATAAATGTTCTTCAGGGACGCTATCTTTCATCTTCCTCCTGAGCTGAAGTTCCTGAAATAGAAATCAGAACACAGTCATAAAAGAATACACAATTGAGAACAAAAAAGAGGGTTTGAAACAGTGGTCATTCCACTATCTGCTAAAACTGATGTTAACTTAAGATACCACTAAAGACATCCTGCCTGAATAAATGGACTGCAGGACCTTCTTGAGAGGAAAAGGTTTCACATACACGGTGTCACTTCACATACAAATCACTGACAGGGAAATGATTTCTGATACCAAGCAAAACATACAAAAAGAAAAAAAGATCTCCTTTTGAGCTTTTTAAGTGTATAAACATTTTATAACAAGCCTTTTTTTTTTTGAAAAATCTCCCATAACATTAACCATACATTATTGAAAAAACATATTCCTGAGCACCTACCTAAACCAGTCAGTTTTGTAAGACACACACGTCTTTCTGTAACTGTTAGAACATGTGCACACAGGCTATTTAGGCCACGGGAAATAACATTGCTTTCTATATCAAAAATCAACCTATCCTAGTGAGATATTAAGCGAAGGTCAAGAGGACATGCAGGAAGGAAAAAAAATTCAGGAATGCTATATGAGCACCTCAAATACAAGACTACTTTAAAGCAGTCAAATACAATAGTAACACAGCTGAAATTAATGTCTTGCCATTACATTAAAAACTTAAATTCAGTTTCCTTGTACTTTGTTTAAAGTTACATTTTTCTTATTAAACCATTCCATAGCAGTTTAACATAAAACAATGATGCAATAATTTTTCTGCTCCACCAGCTAATGAAATTCTCCATTGACTTACACACCACGAATCATATTGAAAAGCTTTAGGCACTAGGTGGCACTCTTAAAACAACCATATAGAATAAAGCTTTATTTTTATATTTTTAATAAGAGAAAGAAATCTGAATGTTGCTAAGAAATGCCAGTATATTTTATATATGTATATAATTATGAACATATAAATACATATATAAAAAGCACAAGTGACATCAGGACAGAATCAGTCTTTCAAATAACTGTATAGATTAATAAGGTCTCTGTACAGTTACATGAATATGATGTCATTATTTATGTAGTAAAGAGTTTTTTGTTTTAAATATTCAGAATATCAGATTTTTTTCCTGTAGTTGTGCATCAAATGTATTATTTCATATCAACTATCACTGGGACAAACCAATTGTTCAAAGACAGGCAGTTGAAGAATAAAATCAAGTCCACCTGACGCTAAATGAAAATCATAATAATGACTGTTACATAGAAGGATTTTTCATCTGCTCCATCACATGACTTTGTCTCAAAACAACAGTGGCTCAACATAAAAATCCTGTTGCTTGTCTTTAATTAACACACCTGCCACAAGAAGAATACAATACATAATTAAATATCTACTTTCCTAAAGGCTAGTTTACTTGGATAAACCTTACCAGCATATAAATTGAGATGGATTCAATATTGTAACCAACTCTGTGGAGAAAATGGTATAGTGAAATAACTGCTGAGGAGATTAGAGAAGAGCTAGTCTTACTTGCTAAATCCATAGTTACAAGCATTTAAATTCATACCCCTGACTATAAAAACTTCGTTCATTATTAAATGGTACCCTTGACATGCATTTGGGTTATTTTTATTTTCCGTGGGAACTCACAAAGTATACAAACCCCTTTTTCTCCTGGCCACTCTAGCCACTCAAACATACACATTCACCTTACAAATCACCTCTCCTATTTTATTTTATTTTATTATTTCTGGTTGACCTTACTGCACAGTATCCTTCTATAAACTCTTACATAAGTTTTTTTGCTGTATAGAATTGCTAAATACTTTGGTAAATTCTGATGATGTTTCTAGTTCCAAAGCAGTATTCTGTTATTTCCTTCTGTTCTTATAGAACTGGTATTTCAAATCCAGCCCTAACGACTTCATAAGTAAACCATTAGTGTATCGTAAACTGAGGCCCTTGCTCATTTACCTCCAGAGCAGTAGCTCTGAAGCACTGTTCCCCCACAAAATGATAGAAAGGTTTGGGTTGGAAAGGACCTTAAAGACCATCCCATTCCAACCCCCCTGCCATGGGCAGGGACACCTCCCACGAGACCACGTTGCCCAAAGTCCCATCCAGCCTGGCCTTGAGCACCTCCAGGGATGGGGCATCCACAGCTTCTCTGGGCAACCTGTGCCAGTGCCTCACCACCCTCACAGTGAAGAATTCCTTCCTAATATCTAATCTAAATCTACCCTTTCAGGTTTAAACCATTATCCCTTCTACTATCCCTACATGTCCTCGTAAAAAGTCTTCCCACATCTTTCTTAAAAAAGGATAATATTAGACTAAAAATAAATACTTTAAAGATGCAAAACTAGAGGTACTACTAAATCAGGCTACCGATTAAAATGACAAAGATGTCCTGCTTTGAAAATTGGTGGACGAATGGGTTAACACTGTCAGAGTGAATTCTCCTCCAATCCCTTGAACAAAATTACTTCTACCCAGTAGCAGTGAGTAACAGATAGCAGCTGTCAGTCTGTCCGAGAGACAGCAACTGATTGGAAATAATGACTTGTTGGGTATTGGGCTGCTCTGTATTCAACCCTGTAAAAGCCACAGCTGACACCATCCTATTAATCCATCTGTCTCCTTGAAGTTTGAAATGTAACTTGAAATTTGACCCGTCAAATTCAACTATTCTTACCCTCAGGTACAGAACTATTACGTAGAGAAGCCACACAAACCAGATAGGCCAACTCTGGTGAATCTTGCTGAAGCAGGATAAACAGACACCATCCAGAGGTGCCCATTCCATTCTCTTGACATCCTTGGGACAATGTCAGAGAAGGGGAATATGCACGCAGCCAATTTACCTTAATCCACAGGATTTGAATTTAGTCATCTTCCCTAGCCATTTGAGGTAAAACTCTGGATTTTGTGCTGAAGCAAAGGTATGCTCAGGAAAGCTGTGCTTTTCTGAATACCTTGAAGAGGATATCTCTGGACCAGACAGCTTGAGGGCGGTTATTAACTTCTTCAAAACTCAACAGAAGCAACTTTTTTATGAACATCCACAGTAATTTATTCCTCAGTGACAACATGGTGAACTATATCAGAGACTGAACTACTTTTCTGAACCTAAATGAACTTTTACGACGACAAAAAGAACACAGACCACAGAAACTATGATGCTCATAATCAACTTAGCAGCACTGTGCTCAAACTGTAAAAACCAGAACAGTTTGCTGAATTGACTGAGAAGAAATCATTTTGTGGAGGGCAAAAAGGAACGGCCAAGACTTTTCTTCCCTCTCAGACAAAACAGTACATTTACTGCTTTGAATTTTTATATATAAAGCTTCCAGCTGGACAGGCAGTTGTTTTAACAAGTTTTCCAAAAGACAGATTCTCCTTTAACTAGGTTTTGTGCATGTGCTATAGCTGCATTTATCCAGAAAAGCAAAAAAACTTTAAATACCACTCATTCATAAAAAGCATATATTAGCTTTTTTTTTTTTAAGTAGTCATAAAAAAATCGGAGAGATTCTCGTATCAAGTTTTTGTGTTGTTTTTTTTAAGCTAATTCGACTGTTTCATCTAGTTTGACTCTTCTCATGTGGGAGAAGTAAGATGAAAGACAAAGATGGAAATGATGGTCAATATTACAGCTTAAGAAATAATTACTATTTTATTATTATATTTTAATAATTATTAATAATAATAACAAATTGAATAATAAAAATAATAAATTAATAATAAATAATTATTGTAATTATATTAAGGAATAATTATAGCTTTAAGGAATCACGTCAACAAAAAATGACAGTAACAATACAGCAACAATTAATCATTCAAGTTGGTAATTCAGCTACAGGCCCTGATGCTGCAAGTACTCACAGTACCTGCCCTAAGGAGCCTTTACAATATACGGTCCTGTTTTTTTCAGATATAGTCCCAGCTTCTCACATACCACACTCCTACAATTTTTCATACCCAAGTCCCTTTTTCTTCTCAAACTGGAAGTATTAAAACACCGACATTGGTTTCCCAGAACCACACTCCCTGTTCTGCTGCTGAGATGGTCAGTTTACATCTGAGTTATTAGACCTATTTCGTGGAGTGGAACAGATTGTGTTTCTAATTATGGTCCACTTAGGACAATAATACTTTCCTTTTACTGCAGCTAATCTTCAAGGGATGAAATGATAAACTCTACACAGCAGGAAAACAAAAGAAGTATTGGACTTAGAGCTTCTGTTTGCATCCACAAAACAAGATAGGGATGAGATGATTGAAATAGAGGTTGGTCTGACTCAAACTCTCCATGCCTGCACCTGGAAAAGGTCTGAAGAGAGTCACTACAGTGAGAAAAGCAACAAGCACTGCCTTTGGCAACTCTTCTCCTTTCTATTCTGTTTCAGCACTAGGTTTCCTGAAATCGTTGGAAAGTGCATGGAAAGTTATCATCACTGATGTAATGAATACTTTGTTCTCACGCTATTATCACCAGTCAGATCCTGTCTATTCGCCAGCTTCATCATTCACAAGAGCCACATACATTTCATTCGTACTATTAAACACGGAGAGTTACTCAAATTATTTTGTCAAAGTACTGCATTTGTTTCAATCTTAGAAGATCAGCTGTCTCCAGAAATAAATGCTAAGCTTTTTCTTTTCTTCCCGTCTCCCGTGTAGTACTGAGTATACCATGAGCATTTGTCACTTATTCTACTCTCTCTTGAACTGACAGCTGGCCTCGTCAGCCTGGTTACTTTCAGTCCACTTTCCTAGAGCTGTATCAAGAATAAAAGGCAATAGATGTCCTCCCCTTCTGTGCATCTAGTCCCTTAAACTCCTGTTTAGCTTCCTGCTTTTTCTCCAGCTGCACTACATCTCAAATTCTCCAAGCATTGCCCTACAAAGGAAACACCCATTGAGAAAGACCGTAGTAAGCCAGAATTGGACACATCATGAAAACGCTCTTACTGCAACAGGCACAGGTATGGTGGGGCAGAGAAAAGGAACTACTTATAAGTTATTTTTTGCAACTATATTAGTTAGAAGTTGTTTCTAAGTTAATTCTTAACACCTACAAGATCCCAGTGAGCAAAGGACTTTTCTTCTAGTCTTCCTTTAAAAACAGTCAAAAGCTTATGGAGATTTTGGTTTTTTAAACCAAAGGTTCGGCCTATTGCACATAAGATATTTCAGGTGGCCAAAAAATAACAATTGAGCTAGTTTTGCTCATAGCTATGCGAACAGCCAAATGGCATTCTGAATAAATTAAGTCTCTATTAGATTCAGTTTCTTTGCAACCACTGAGCTCACCATGCACGGGGTAAACACAGAAGAAATGCTAACCTTTTTGGAACTTCTTACTTCACCATGAAGAATAAAATGGCCTAATTGGTGAGGAAATCTTTTGTAAACCACCTTTTGCCATTTTCTGACTTCTGTACACAGGTGTCTCTACCAGCTTCAAAAAGCAGTGCTAAAAGTTCCCTTATTTTCCACAGAATGCTTAGCTGGAGATGGACAGCGTAATTTCTGGACTGTCATGCGGTCTCTGCAACTGCCGAATAACACACCTAGCTTGGTAACTTAGAAATATTTTTAATTCATCTTTAAAGTTAAAAGATTTAGACTAATTGAGAAGTTTCTCTTGCTCTTAGTTTTCTAGACATCAAAAAAAATCACAAAAAAGATCACTCACTGACTACCTCAAACATTTATCTAGTAAATTTTCTTTTTCAGCCTCAGACATAGAGTGACCAAAGACAAGCCACCTGCTTGTTAAAGGGCTTATATCTTCTGTTATGGGGTTCAAGTGGAAGATTTCCTCTGTCTCCATTAAATATTTTCTAGAATTACTAAGATGAAAGCAGCATTTTTAAAACATTAGAACAGAGATGCTTAAGCAATCATCAAGACTGTCAGCATTCACATTAGCCAATACCAGGAACCACAATTCTGTCCTGGAAACAAGCTTTGCCACACAGGCAGCTGAACTGCAGGAAGCATTCACTACCACTACTGAAAATCTAACCGTCAAAGCCTGCCCTAGTCCATCCTCACATTCAGTTCGATAATGACGCTGCAGATGCCTACCATAAACACCTCTAAATTCCAATTTATTCATATAGCTAGTTACTGTAAAAACTTCTATGTCCCATCATCACAACAGTAACTGAATGTCTCAGACTTTCCTCCCAATAGCCTTGTAAGGTGGAATTTTCACATATTCCCATTATACAAGCAAAAAACCTGGAGGATAACCAGCTTGTAGCTCAACATCACATGGGAAATCTGTACTAGAGCAACCCTAAGAAAACAGACGTTTTTCTTAAAAGATTTTGTTTTGTTTTGCAGTCCAGTCTTATGAATAAAATCAGGTGAAATTTTATTCCAGATGAATCTCTCACAAGACGTAAACCCAAATCTGTCTGGACTCCTGTGACTTTACCTGTGCTTCCTTAAATTGTTTCTTGTGAGATTATACTCAAGGCCTTCTGCACAGTCACTTCAGAGAACTGTAGACTCCTGCACTGCCATATCCCACTCCCTCACATCTTTTATTTTAGAGAATTCCTCCTAACATCTTGTCTCTAAGCACAGACATTTATAAAAGCCTTGTTTCCTACGTTATTTTGTTTCAGAGATGTTTACCTGCACTATTTTAGCTCTGTAGAGTGTATCTTCCTTGTCAGTTTAGGTACAACCTTACCTTTGAAGGACTCGCTAACCCACCTGGCTGCCTGTTCCTGCTCATTTTCACACGCTGACCACCTGTACGTTACATTTAATTTATGAATCCACTAGCTGCTTACTAAGACAGAAGCATCCACAGACACATGCAATAAAATAAAATGTTGTACTTACAAAACCTACAAGACATCACGCTGGTCGCTGACTGGAAAATAGTTTCTCCTGCTACTTTTCCTTCTCTGATTAGACTGTAAATTTTGTGAGAAAAGATGGATTTCTATTCTATACCAGCCTTATTTACAGCAGCCACTGTTAAAAGAGGAGAAGGGAGAAATCAGCTGAATGCAATAATGAATATCATGAGTTTTGTAATGTCACTTATAGATAAGAGAAATAATAGTCTACCTTTGCATAAGAATCACCTTTAGTGTTTAAAAATAATAAATATTAAGCAAGCATACTTGTCACTAATTATACTGTCTGTTTCTATTTTCTCTACCCTTTCAACATGCGCTAAATAACAGTTAAATTAGTTTCACTCAGCTTCCACATTAGCAATACAATAAAGTGCTGGCTTCAAATGACATTTCCCAGGAAAATGTAAAGTAAATAAACCCATAAACATTTCGTTGCTGAAAAAGATCTCGTTTATTTGATTACTATCACATGGTAAAACATTTTTAATAAATATGCCAAGATCTGAGAAACGTTCAGCTCCACGAGTAACTTAAAAACACGTTTTTCTCCAGCAAGCGTTTAGCTTAGCACAACGCACTGGTGCCTTAAGGGAGAGGGTTAGGGAAGCAGAGCTAGATTTACAGCTCAGTCGTATGGGTTTGCTGTGTATTTAAGGCCACCATTACACCCCCAAGTGAACCCACAGAACCTCTATAAACCAGGCCCCCATCCCACCTCAGGCGGCCGCCATTAAATGCCCTCCCCGTCCCTCTCCCCCTCCCGACCGCCACTCACCCGGCCTCGCGCCTGGCGCGTTCCCGCCCCCCTCCCGCCTCCCCGCGCTGCGCGCGCAGCGGCCCCGGCGCGCGGCCTCGCCTTCCCGCCCCCGGCGCGCGGCGGCACAACGGCCGGGCCCTGCGCTCTGACGGGAGGGCGGGGGGGAGGGGAGGCGCTGGGGGGGTGTCCGCACACGTATCCCGCTCCGGCCTCCTTCACTTTTTTTGGGGCCCTCCCGTTTTTTGGGTTGTCGCAGGGACCCTGGAGAAGGAGGAGAAGAAGGGAGGTGTCTCTAGGTGCTGCTGGACCGGCCCCGGTCCCCGGCAGGTAGGATTGGGGTGCGGGCGCTGTGGGGTAGGGGCTTCAGCCGTGGCGGGGGGGAGGGTTTATTCTCTTAAACGCTTCGGTTTTAGACGCTAAGGGTCGCTAAGATCCCCTTCTTTCCTTAAAGGAACGTGAGGGAGAAGTTCATGGTGCGGAGGATGGGGCTGCGGCTTCAGTGGAAGCGGTGCGGAGGTTGGGTTTTAGCCAAAGTTTGGCTCTTCCACTCAGAGGTCACCGGGAGGATGGGTATCTGTAAACCTGCTGAATCTCGGTGAGCAGTGATACAGGAAAAGGCAAAGACAATAATAGAGATATAACCAGTATGCCAGCAACTTAAATCAATGAGCAGTGGCATCTGTTTAAGCAGCCTCTTCAGGGCTGTTTCTGCAGAGCATTGAAGCCTAGTGGTAGCAGGGATGAACATATTTCAGTTGCATAGGTATGGGTATCTCATTTACTTGAATAAATGTTCTGATAAAATTGATTCTTGTGGCAACAGAACTATCCTGAAGAACAAAAGCATTTTGTAGAAAGGTAAGATACAACAGGAGAAGAACTTTATTAAACAGGGAACTCATGACAGAGCTCAACTGCAAAAGGGAAATTACAGGAGGTAAATGTGGAGACAAGCTACAAAGGAGGAATATAGAAATATTGCCAAGGCGTGTGAGAATGATGCTAGGAAGGCCAAAGTTAAACTAGATTCAAAACTAGGAAGATATATTAATGGCAACAAGATGCTTTTGCTGGATTAAATATATTTTGCGGAAAAGAATGCACAAGTTAAATATAGTGCAGTTGCTGAACGGGGCAGGTGACTTAATGATAGCAGACATAGATGAGGCAGAGGCATCAATGTCATCTGTGCCCCAGACTACAGTGAGGCCTCCCAGGCCTTTCTGTGATAAGGCAGGGTTCGAGGAGAAGAGGAACTACAGGAGGATTGAAGTGTGGACTGATTGTCTGACAAGTCCATGCACCTGGATGGATTGCATTCAGGGGTGCTAAGAGCTGGTGGTGTCATAATGAAGCCACTCACTGTTGTCTTGGAAAGGTCATGAGACTGGGGAAGATTCCCAAAGACTGGAGCAAGGCAAGTCTTATATTCATTAGCAAAAAGAGCAAGAAGGACAATTCAGAGGGCTACAGGCTGGCCAGCCTCACTCCTTCCACCCATGGAAGGACCATGAAGGAAGCCAATGTCTTGGGTGAGCTGCTCTAAATTCGTTGTTGGAATTGCTTAGAGCAGGAGGCTGCACAGGGTGGCCCCATCGGGCCCCTTGCAAACAGAATAATTGATTCCATTTTTTGCTTTAGCCCAGCAGGCAGCTGAGCACCACCCTGTTGCTCACTTGCTCTCCCCAGGTGGGATCGGGGAGAGAATCAGAGAGGTAGGAGTGCAAGAAGTCACGGGTTAAGTTAAGGATAGTTCACTAGGTAAAGCAAAAGCCGTGCACACAAGCAAAGCAAAACAAGGAACTCATTTGCTACTCCCCATCGGCTGGCAGGTGTTCAGCCACTTCCAGGAAAGCAGAGCTCGTCAAGGGAAACAGCTTCTTGGGAAAACAAACACTGTCACTCTGAACATCCCCTCCTCCTTGCTTCTTTATCCCAACTGTTACTGCTGAGCATGGCACTACATGGCAAGGGACATCCCTTTGATCAGCCTGGGCCAGCTGCTCCTGGTGCACCCCCAGCCCCTCACTGGCAGGGCAGCGCAAGGGGCTGAACAGCTCTTGGCTCTGGGTGAGCACTGCTCTGCAACAACTAAAAACATCAGTGTGTTATCACTGCTATTTTAATCAAAAATCCAAAACACAGCATCATAAGAGCCTCTACAAAAAAAATTAACTCTATCCCAGCCAAACCCATGATATTCTGTTTCTTAACTGATGTATCGTTTATGAGAAGTAGGAAGCAGCAAATATAAGGCAATAGGGTAGTCATAGAAATGTCAGATAAGCAGGTTACTGTGATAGATCGAAATATTAATTTAAAAGTACAATATAAAACACACTGTAGAATATAATATAAAATGAAAGATCGCAGTACTAGTAACTCCATAATGGAAGATTTTATTCCAGCCTTCTAAAATTCTTTGGATAAGATGTCACACAAATAAGAACCGATTAACCCAAGTGTTCTGATTAATACAGTTGTCTGGACTGCTAAAGCGTGTGAGTTTTGAAATAACCCCTTGTGGGAGATGACTGTGAAATTATGTTGTCATGAATCAAATCCTGATTAAGGTACTAAAACAAAAACTGAAGATAGAAGTTCAGTTTTTCCTGCTTTCCTCAATCTACTTCATCAAGAGCTGCATTAAATCTGAGAGAGATCTGAAAAAAGCATTGTTGGTGAATATGCAAAACCTGCCACTGTCACAGTTGTTAGATTTCTCCAGGAAGAAAGAAATTCCTGAGGAACAGAAAAAACCAAGGGGGGGAAGGAAGGATGCATTGATGTTTTGGTGGCGAGTGAAATTAATTATTGATAAACACAGAGTAGCACACTGAAAGGGATTTTGTGCTGCTGCTCCATACTATTGGATTTTAAGTTAACTACTGCAGGTGTTGAAGGTAGCTGAAAAGGATGTGAGTGAAAGTCCTCCTTTTAGTAATCAGTGTCAGTGGAAAACATAAATATAGCTGAGTTTACAAAGAATGGGTTTGAAAATACTGTTGCAAAATGAATTGAAGGTGTGCACTTTTTTGGAAAAGTGTGCTCAATTGTCTTAGAAAATAATAGAAATAGGAGTTCAGAACAGACTGAAAATAAGGCAATATGACCATACCTCAAAATGTCATGTAGTTGGATCCATTTAACTGAAAGTGACGATGAATGAGATAATACATGTGTAGGCACGCAAAATAATAGGTGGCAAATTAATGGCCAGAAAAGAGCTGTAATACCCTGGAAAGGTTGGCTGTTTCATTGAAAGACCACATATTCTGTACAGTGCTCAATTAATTTTGTGTGATTTTTGGCATAAGACAATAGTTCAGTCAAGAAATGAGAGATTAAAATATTCCTAGACACTGAGAATAACAACTTACTCAATTAACATTTTTCCCATAGAGCTTTTCCCATAGAACTATTTAGTGTAGTCCACACTGGGAGATTTTCAGTGATTATCCTTCTTAGAAGTGTTACTTATATCTCAGGAACTTAGGAGTATGTTTTTACTGTACAATTGGTCTTCTCCATCTGTCATCAAACAACTCTTACCAGATAGTGAGACCTAAGTTGAGAAGGGTGGTTTTAGGGCTAGACTAATGGTGTAATGCTTGCTTGCTAGAGGGTGCACTCGAGCCCTTGACCCTGCTCCACAAGTCGTCTACGTGTTCTGTTCAGTTACTGCTGCATGTGCAAAACCACGTCTGTCCTGGGTCCAAGGATTTTAATGTAGCCCTCTGATGTTGCAGCTGCATAATCAAACTGCTACGCAAAGTGTCATATTCACTTCTTTCCTATTGCTTTCTGCTAAACAGCATTTTAATTATTTTCTGTACAAAGATTCCACTTCAGCAAGAAAGTCAGAGCGCTCTTGCCCGGAATCACCTATGGCATCATTAATAAAACACTCCATTTTACTTGCTCCGAAACTATTACGTTGCTATATACTGACTTCACCAGCAGTTCAAGAAAGAAAGCATGAATGAGTGTAATTGGATCTGAGCTTTATAAATATCAAACTACTGATCTTGTCTGTAAATAACTGGAAAAGGCTACTTTCAAAGCAGATTTTTTGAAATCACTAGTATTAGCCCTTGATAGTTGTTATCCATTCATTTTTTTCAAATTATGCCATTTTAAAGACAGCTATTGATGTGTTCATCTTTCCATTAGATACACTTACCATCTGTAATTTATAAATATACATTTTCAAATTTAAAAATCTGCCTAAACTGAATACCAAATTTCAAATTACGGCATATTTGAACTGTTTAATAAGCCCAGTTCCCTCCCTCCTTCTCAAGAGAAATTTCTGTTGAGTTTTGGTTATAATTGCAGTGGCCTATGATGTTATTATAATTTACCCTTGAGAACAGAGAAAGAATTGCTGCAATTTCATACACAGATAAAAGAATAAGTACAAGGAACACTCTTAAACAAATCTGGTTTTCAACTATTTCTTAACAATAGATGTCTTTAAAAAGCTAGTGCTCAAAATAAATTTGGGAAGCATTACCTTCCAAAAGATAATAATGGAATTGTCTTGCTTACACTTGTTCTCTAAATTCTACAAGCTTACTGAATTGGCTCCTAATGACTGTTGAGGCTACATCTTCCTTATGTACATGTATATATTCCCAGAAGAAGCCTCAGAAAAGTAGCTGAAGGTTGTGTGTTTTTTTTGTTGTTTTTAATCAGGGAATCATTCTAATTTTCTGTAATTGGTGTCTTAATTCTACAGTTTTTGTACAATAGAGGGTGTAGCAGTCCAAATTTAAGACTGTGGTACTGAAACTTGGAAGCCATATTAGCAGAGCAAAGAAATGGAACAGGTAACTTAACCGCAGAGCTCAGGAACAGCCAGAAATTTTAATAGAGGTATATGCTTAAAAAAAAAAAAAAGGATACGTGCTTTCCACGCACACTGATTTTGCTTTTTGTAAGCATCAGAGAGAGACTGAATTGTATCGATGGGGCATGTACTGTAGTCTCTGCTTGATCAGTGGAAAAACAGTTACTGGTGTATAGTACTTTCTAGTAGAAGTTCTGCAGCCACCGGAAAATGATTTGACAAGTAGATTAAGGAATAGAGAACAGGTTCTTGAAGAGGATTCATGACTCTCTGCTGGGTCCATTGATAAAATCCCTATGAAGTCTACTGTATGTTGAACTCCTTGATGATCTCAGTAGAGTGATTCTCTGGTGTCTCGTGAGAGCCCAGCATGAGATAAAGGTTCCTGGAGACTTCTAGGCAAGTGCTGACGGAGCAGACTGCCGCTGCTGGTGCATTGGCCAGAGAGGTAAAAGTTCACTGCCTTGAATATCAAAAGGAATTCTTCAGTCAAAACCTTGGAGGCTCCAGCTGAAAAAAATGTCCAGGCACTGCTTTTGAGCAGAACTGATGAAAGTTCTTTCAAGAACGTCTTCTAGATTACTGTATAAGAAATAAAATACCCTGACAAGTTTTAAAGTGAGATTTGAAGGGATTATTAAGAATTCCGCTTATCTGTTTTGGAAAACAGCAGGAAACTTCTCTTCCCCTGTTTTTCTCCTCAAATTTATGATTGTTAATTACCAATGAAGTTAGCGAGCATCTTTCTTTGCAGGGAGAATTTCTGATGCAAATGCAGTCCCCTTAGACCTTTTGTTAGAGAATTTGACAGAGAAAGCTCCAGAGTGCAAGATACTATTGCTATGAAGCAAATGTTTTTTTTAATTCATTCTACCCTTTTCTTCACTTTATTCCATTTACATCGGTACTGTGGTATCTTAGAGCTCTGGGTAGTTTCTTGATATGAAAACCTAGGCTGTCACAAGGGAACTTGGATAAATCACAGTTTGAGTTTATATTTTCTATCTGTTTCAACTAAATTTAAAAATCAACAATATATTTTTCAGATTTTAGTAAATACATAAAATTGCATACTACCTATATTTCTATGTTGTATGTTACAGTGAGCTATTCTCAGAAGTTTCAGAAGTGAATTATTCTGTAAGATTTTACTTTGCTCTTAAATGAGCAATTAGATAAAAATCGCTGTATATGCATCTTCAAATAAGAAGTGTAGTAATTGCTTTTCTTGAAATTTGCACTTACTTTGCATTCATTTCAATATTCTGCATGTATGGAATATGAAGAATAAGGAATACTTGCTCTGTTTGTGTAAGGTTGATGAGTTTAGGTTTTGTAACTCAGATATGGCAAAGAACAAAATCTGACCTCACTTCAGATGTAAAGCCAAAGTCAAGTTCTACAACTCTGAAGTTCACAATCAGTCATCTTCTAATGATAATTAATTCACATATTCCCCTTGCTGTGTTTTAATATAATTTTATTTTGAAAAAAAAAGTCTTGCGCAATATAGTTAGCCACATGCTGTTTGACTTATATTCTGTATGAATAAAGTTCTTTTTTTTTATTTTTCCTTCCTACAAAGGCAACACTATGGCTGCTACAGTGAACCTGGAGCTTGATCCTGTTTTTCTGAAAGCCCTGGGCTTCTTGCATTCAAAGAGTAAGGATTCTGCTGAAAAGCTGAAAGCGCTTCTTGATGAGTCTTTGGCCAGAGGAACTGACTCAAGCTATCGTCCATCACAGAAGGTATTAATATTAGACAGCATGCGTCTTTTTATATGCCTTGTAAAAGCTCTAGCTATTCCTAGTTCACCTTTTATAGCTGAAGAGTAAAAAGAGAATTAGCAACTAAGGAAAAATTAAGAGTAATTATATAATGTTCAAATTCATTGTTCCCTTTTTACACAACGTAATTCATTTAATTAATTGCAGTTAATGAAAAAAGATCTCTTTACCTTGTTGGTGTATCCAGATTTGTAGAAGAGCTATTCCGTACTACAGCGCAAGTGTCATGACTTTGTAATGGTACTTCTTGTATTTACTTCTATGTTGGCTTTGGCATTTTTCATGATAAGCTATTGCACAAGCTATCTAAGGTGAATCAAAATTATATTTTTCCAGTTATGATCAAAGTTAAAAGCTCTTTAAACTGCAGACATTTTTGCAAACATAAATATTAAACGAAAAGCTATTTACTGATAAAACTGGATCTCTTTTCTCAATATTATTGATGAAGTCATATGAGAATGAAAAAAATCCCAAACGGTTTGAAGTGTAAACGATTTGCTGGCCAAAATCATCACCATCCTATATAAAAGCATGATTTTTCATCTACTGAAAATCACTAAACACCTGCTAGAGAGAATATTTGAATCTGAGATTAGCATATGAAAATAATCAAGCGGGGACATCCTACTGTCACAGTGTAGTGCCATATGGATACTGAGGGCATGTTCTCCCCTAAGATGCCAACAAGTCAACCTGGGGTGTTCTAATGATGGTCCGTATGCTGAGACATTAGGAATATTTTGTTTCTACATGTACATGGTTCCAAAACATCTAAAAGGCACTATTACTGCTACAGCATACATTGGTTTGTAGTTTAAAGTGGCAGCAGGGAGCCGAATAATCACAGAATCACCTGGGTTGGAAAAGACCTTCAAGATGGCGTCCAACCACCAACCTGATGTACTGGGTACCATCCCTAAACCGTACCCGTTAATGGCACATCCACCCATCTCTTAAATATGTCCAGGGATGGGGACTCCACCGCTCCCATGGGCAGCCTGTTCCAATACTGTAGATGGGGTTGGAAAGCCAGTTCTAATAACAGCTCAACTGGTAGTCACCCAACATCAGGTGAGACTGGGGCTCAGCCCAGAGAAAGAAATCTTTTGTTCTTCTCTTTTCCTTGTGCGTCCAGTATCAGCTGGACTGCAAAGCTCAGAAATTGGAGAAAAAAAAAAAAAAGTACAAGAATTCCTTCCTCTGCATTCTCAGGCTGTAGGATTAGTTTCTGGTTGACAGTGGTGTCCAAGAACAGAGCAAGGAGCATGGGGTTATGACAGACAGAGGAAGAAATCAATTTCTGACTGCATGCGACAGAAAGTCAGTATGCTTTGTGGGGCTTAGGCTCAGGGCTCATCCCAGCGTACAGCAGAGAATTATTCACTTCTTACCAAGCTGGAGGGATACCTTTCTCATACACATTGCTGTGATTAATCACTCATTTACAGGCTCACTTATTATCCATTGTTCACACTAAGGCATCACTAAGAAGATCTATTGATTTCTATTGAGATCTAAATTATTTGCCTGCTAGGTGAATATGAACTGAGATTAAGATTTTCCTTCATCAGGGAATGAAGTATTGATATCCGGTGACATCAGATGTCAACTTACATTTTCAGCATATATTCAGTTTTGTCTTCAGAACTATCTCAAATTTTGTGTTTGTTGTCCCTTTGAATTTCAAAAACAGAAAAAATTTTAATTAATGTTCCAAAGAGGATCTGTGTTTAGATAAGAAGCATCTCTTCCTCTGGAAGGTGAGTGGTTTAGTAACTAACTGCAGCTTAAACACTAATTTGTGGCTGTGATATAAAAAGATTTAAGGTATAGCCAAAAAAATTTTGTATAGGTGAACAGCATTGTGTGATACTTTGTTTGCCTAACCTGTGATGTAACTAACTGCGAACTTGCAAGTAACTTGCCTTCAACTTTTGTTTCTGTTTTTAGGAAGTAGAACAACCAAAAGTATCTGTTACCAAACCTATTTCCAGTAAGCAAGAGCCTAAAGCTGCTTCTAGTTTGCCTTCTGGCAACAACAATGGCAAGCCCACTGCATCAGAAAAGGTGAAGAAAGAAACAGAAAAGAAATCTTCTGATAAAGTGAGTCTGATTTTTGTTTTCTGTTGACATAACTCTGCTAACAAATTTGAAGTGTTTTACATGTAAACTCCCTTTTTCTGTGTAATCTGTGTAACTTAGCTCTCACTAATTGTGCATAGCTATGAGCCTAGGAGCTGCCTTATCCAATTATGTTGTCACTTAGGCAATTCAGCTTAGGTCTTGGGACAACTGAATGTTTTAAATATAGCAATAATAACAGGTTAATAAAACGTGTCAACCCAAAATGGAGGTTTCCTGAGGATTTTTTGAGGATTTTGAGGTGAAGCACAAAAAGTGGGCTTGAGCTCCTAGGTCATAAATATTTTGGAGAAAATGTATCTAAGGAAAAGATGCTCTGTATGTGTGCTGTATAAAGTACCCCATCTTATACTGCTAAGCTAATTGTTCCAATCATTTTCTCATTTTAATAAGATCCATTAGCTTTCTGCATTTTCACATTCTCTGTATGTGTGTGTGATAGGTAAAAGCAGATACTGTGGAAGGAGCTGATATGCCAAAGAAGCCCAGGCTTGAGAAGCAAGAGGCTCGTTCCTCTCCTATTACAGTTCAGACGAGTAAAGATTTATCCATGCCTGACTTATCTAGCTTTGAGGAAACCAGTGCTGATGATTTTGCTATGGAAATGGGTTTGGCCTGTGTTGTTTGCAGGTAAGTCAACACTGCTTCATTGCAATTGTGTACGTGCTTCTGTTTGTTTGGTTTTGTCTGTGTACTATTTAGTTAATGCTACCTGTAGGTTTTGTTCTGGAAATCGCTTAAGCACATATGCAAAATTAGTACATTTAAGCATCCTTTACGAACAAGAATGGTTGCTTGAAAATTGAGCCTTTAATGAGAAACTACTTTTCTTCGGGAAAGAGGACATGAGAAATAACAAAATTAAACAAGATACCAAACCTCGCATAACAAATACTGATTTTTAAGTATTGGAAAACAAGTTCAAATATTAATAGCTAATAATAAGCAACATTCTAGAAAATCCGTTCTCTTCTGAGTGCATTTTTGGTGGTGTTATTATGAGTTCTGTATGTGTTGCTCCCATCTTCATAATCGTTTGGCATTACTTTACACATGACCATGTTTTTCAGTTAACCCTGTAAATATATCTTCAATCCTGCAATCAAGATGGGTTCTTTTCACTTTTCAGCAAGGGCTTATAAAAATGGATCATAGCAACATTCTCTTAACAAGACATCTCATGTTAACAAATATAAAAAATACCCTTTCAAATATTCACCCTGGGATCAAATAACTTGGATCAGGATTTGGTTTCACAGATGATTTATATCCTTGTAAGTCCCCACTGCTGTCAAAAGGAACCGTTTGGCTCTTCCAGTTGTACCTCCTTCCTTGTCTCAGTTAGGGGTGTATCGCCAACACAGTATGTTATCAACTGAATCAGCTTCTGGATCAGCTCTCCGCTCCGGTTCTTCAGTAGGTTTACATTTCAGTCAGCTTAGTGAGCGTACTTATGCTGACACACGTGGATACAAAAACGTGGGGCCAGGGCAGGGAGGAAGATGGGACTGGCCAGACTTCCGGTAGCATTACTAATTACTATATTCAAGCTCAGCTTAAGCCAGTTGGGAAGCCGTGTTCTGTTTAACTTTATTCTTCAGTCATCTCCGTGGTCATTCCAGTTGTGCAGATAAGGAGGTGCATCCAGTCCATGCAAGATAAATTTCCATTGTTACAGCTAATTATACTGTTAACCAGTTATGCAGTGATGAGATTTCACATTATTCCCATGTGTTAGTTCAATTTTTTTAATCTTTTTATTATAGACACTGAAAAAGGAAGAACAGTTCAAACATATGAAGTATGAAATAAATCTTTCAATTTTACCTTCTTGCAATAGCACTAATAAAATAGCTCCTATTAAGGTGATGCCAGAGGGAGGGAGAAGCACAGCAGGAACAAAACAACCCATAGAAAGAGGATGGCAGCAGTCATCCAAGACTCGGGATTTGTTTTCATTTTATGTGAAGCCTACTGGAACTGATGTCTTCTGGTTCTTGATTTCCAGCTCAAGCTGGGTAGGATGTTTTTCAGAGCACTCACACTTCATACTTTCTAAATCCAACATTTGTTAACACTGTATTCCACTACTTACTTCTCAGCTGTCAATATGGGGGCCCTTACTGAGGCTGTGCATCTTGAGTCGAAATACTGACATCCCTGTACATATGAAATATAAAAAACACTGGATACTTCTGTAAAATAACTCTGGTATGAATAGTATTTGGAAACTGACAGCTATTAATATTTGTGTGCAAACAGTTGTGAATGAAAACACCGTGTCCAGTGGCTGAGTACATGGGGTTCTCTTTTTATTCTTAGCCAAATGTCTTATATTGCTTAAGAAGACAAGTTGACAAGATGCCAGCTGTGAGTTCACAAATGCAAAAGAGCGCATTTGAATTTTAACTATTCCTTTTTTTTAATAGATGTAGAAACCAAACTAAAGACATTAAATGTTTCTCTGGGATTTGCTAATGTAAAATGTATTTGCACAATTATCAGGGGTATTGAACTTTGATGCCCATGGTATTTTTTTTCTTGTTCTGTTATACCAAGGTAGGCACAAAGAAGGAGAGAGTATTAAAATAACTTCACCCTTCAATGCTTGCAGATCATAGAAAAACAGGGCTCAACAGTTACAAGGATCCTCAGTTATATGAAGTAATATTATAGCAATTTGCAGATAATACTGAACTTTTTCTTTAAAAAAAAAATTAAATGTTATTGAAAGAACAACCTTATTTTTTATGAATACTTGTTTGTTTTCTGAAGGTAAAAAATCAATAGGCTTGTTTCACAGTTATCATTTAAAAACAAGGCTGGTTTAACTTGGTTCTGGGCATGAACAGTTCAGGTTTTTTTATTCAGTCTGGGATTATCTTTGTAAGTTTTAAATAGGGTGAGTCTCATCCCTTGAGACACGGGGTTAAAACATCACAGCTTTGTTCTGACCCAGTTTATTTAGGAATAATAAATAAACAAAATGGCTTTTGAAATATCCTGCATCTAAAATAATAGGTCCTGGAATTTCAGAAATGTTTCTTTCTTTGTTTTTTAAATAGCCCATTTAAAAGAGAAAAAATGTTTAGAAAACATTCTAGTGTCCATATGGACAATGCCTTCAGGCTTCATTTTCCTGTTATATAAAGAAATAAGGAATTACCTTTCTGTACCCATCTACAAATAGAGTTTCCATGGTTACCTGGGTACCTGCTCCTCAGGGATATGAGCAAAAGCAGCTTAGCAATTAAATAGCCTGATTTGTCATCTGAAAGAAGAAATCGTTAGGAAACTGGTATTTGGCTAACTCACAGACATACTTCTAGTCGTGTGTACATCACTAATTTGTCATTTATATAGCGTGATTACTTTCAGCAGAGACCCACGCAAAATTAAGTCCTCATCACCAGCTTACGTGTTTGCTCCAAGGCAGTGCTGCACAGTTAATCCTCTCTGTTCCATCTTTCCATGATTCTGGTATTATCTCAAATCCCAAGTGTCTGTCTGTAGGGACCAAAAGGATGGCTAATAAAATACCTGCAAAGTAGTATATTTTGGATGGTGATGCTTTAAAATCCTTTAGCAGGAAGCATTCTTACATGCTTGTCAGTGCAAAATTATTTGTTCTTTATCTGTATTGCTCTACGGTTTGCAACAAAATTATCCAAATGTAGGCTAGGCCTTTGGATGCTACTATAATAAAAAAAGTCATATAATTGGTAAAACAGTGAGGTATCTCTAAAATCCCTAGGTGAAGAAAACCAGATGAGACTTTAACTTTTAATATAAAAATGAAAAAGGAAAACAAGAAGTGTCATGTGTGCATGTTTAATAATATTGGACATTTTAATGTAAATTCTTGTGTGAAAATCTAAAAATTCCAAATTTCTAAAATATTATTTATTACTCATACAGGGGAAAAAAAAGGTGATGTAGCTCACTTGCCACAGGCACAAAATATTTGTGAAAGTAAAAATATTTTAGTTTTCGTCTTAAGCCTTGCAACGTTTGCAACAATTGGATAATCCTTTAAGTGTTTTCTCCAATAATCTGTTCTTAACTATTTGCTCTGCAGGCAAATGACAGTTATTTCTGGGAATCAGCTAGTGGAGTGTCAGGAGTGCCATAATCTCTACCACCAGGATTGCCATAAACCTCAGGTGACGGACAAGGAAGTGAATGATCCTCGACTTGTGTGGTACTGTGCTCGCTGTACCAGACAGATGAAGAGAATGGTAGGAGTCATTTCTTTGTCTAGTATGAGCACTATTTCAACAGAGCAGGTTATTTCTTATACATGAGGATATCTTATAGTCTGCAGATGTCTTTGGAAGCATGTTGGAGAACCCAAACTATTCTACTATCATCAGGCTCTGAACTCAGCAGAGTATTTGCTTGAGGTCAATTATTGCACAGGATAGCCTTTGCAGTGACTTAAACTTTTCCTTCGATATGCCCATTTCCTTTTTTTTTTTTTTCAGCATAAATTCTACCATTTTAGTTGCAAATTCTTAGACTCCTACAGCCTGCATCCCGATACTGCTGGATCATGTCCATGTCTTCCTCAAGTTCACGCTGTCTTTGCCTTCTTTCTGTGATGGCACAGTGCTTTCCTGTTACCTAAGCATCAACACTGCCTCTCTCCCTGCAGTGAAATAGAAAATCCTGTTCAGTAGGGCTTTTTGACTGAACTCTGTCCCCAATACCATATTCACCATGTCCTCCACAATTCTAATCTGTTACCTTTACTTCTGAGGCGCTTTTCAGCTTGTAACTGTAAAGGCTAGGCTGCAATATGATAATGCTAGTGTTTTTTCTTAAAACAGTCTATGTTGTGGAGCCTATAACTAGCTTTTGTTGCTGTTTTTTTCTACACAGGCTCAGAAGACACAAAAACCACCTCAAAAACCCGCTCCAGCAGTGGTTTCAGTTGCACCAGCTGTGAAAGATCCGTTGGTCAAGAAGCCAGAAATTAAGTTGAAACTTGAGACCCCATCAACTTTTCTAGCCTTCAAGAGAACAGAAGTCAAGGTAATGCAGTTTAAATTTTTCAGAGGGAGAATCTACATTCCACTGCATAATTACATACATTTTTTTGAAGTTAGACCCATCTTTTCTCACAGGAACCATGAATGAAAGTCCGCTATACTGCGTGTACTGAGGTGGTACCATAGCACAGTGGTTTTGCATTAGCCCGAAAAGAGCTGAAAAAAAAAAAAAATCAAGTCCCTAAAACATCCAGCTGTTGACTGTACTTTTATGTTAAAAGAGAGTGAACAGAATTTATTCCAGGATTTTTTTAATGGTATTTCCTACAAGTAGGAATCCTCATAATTCTATAAAAGATGATTTGCTCTTTGTGGTCAAGTAACATTTGTATTTTTTGTTAGTTAGAAGGCTTCCTGTTATGGTAACAGGGAAACCCAGATGATTTTATGAGATCTAATTTAGGAGGCTAATGTATGTTGTCCCATGTTTCTAATTCCCCAAGTTATTTAACAAATGTTGTTGCAAGTTGGTTAAGGGTGGTAAACCAGAAGAAGCATAATAAATAACAAATCTAGCAAATGATGACCCTTACCTAGGAAAACACATCCGTAACTCGGAATCAAAGCAATTATTCTGCGTTTGAAGTTGTATTTGCTGTTGTGCTGCCTGGATGGGAACAGTTGTGAAAAAAGTTGGGGGATCCCACTGCTAGCTTTATTAAAGAAAGAAAAGGGGGGGTAGGGGAAGGTATTACTGGTTTTATTCGGCTGGGAAGTTTGAAGTTATCTGCATCCTTTCCTTTTCCTGTTAATGCTTTTTAACTGTAGTGACCAGTGATAAAATAACGTCCACTGAGTGTTCCTGGGAAAAGAACTGAAACAGGTTCAACCTATTCCTGCTGTGATGTGTTATACAAATAAATGCCACTATAATAAGAATGATTTCTTTATTTTAGACCTCAGCAGCAGTTTCGGGGAACACAGCCAGTACAAGTGTTTCCTCTTCAGCAACCAGTGGCCTTACAGGATGGGCTGCCTTTGCAGCCAAAACCTCCTCTGCCAATCCATCAACTACCAAACTGGGATCAACAGCACAGAGTGCCAGCGGGAAACCTGCAGCTTCTTCAAATAACCAGAAACCTGTGGGTTTGTCAGGGTTGGCAACTTCTAAAACAGGACTCGGGTCAAAAATAGCTTCTGGTAACAACAGCACAAGCCCTGTACAGCTGAAACCTCCTCCACCTTTGACGCTAGGGAAAACCACTCTTAGCCGTTCGGTAAGCAGTGACAACGTCAGCAAAGTAGGGCTTCCTAGTCCCAGCAGTACCACACCGAGCACCAGCAGCCAGGTGAGCGGTGGGAACGGCAACAGCGGGACTGCGGGTAACAGTGGGGGCAGTGCAAGCAAAACCACAGCAGATACTGGCAATCAGTCAGCCTCCCTGAAAGGCCCGACTTCTCAGGAATCGCAGCTCAATGCCATGAAGAGGCTACAGATGGTCAAGAAGAAGGCTGCTCAGAAGAAACTCAAGAAGTAGTGCCACTGCTGGCTGATTGTGTTGGTTGTGTTCTGTGAAGCAGCAGCATTTATATTTCTCTTAAAGGAAATACCACAGTTACTGGACTGAACCAGTAATTAAATCAGGGAAGCCCAAAACCGATGTACAGGGGGCCAAGCTTAGGTAATCCTAGTATTCCTTCTGACTTTACAAATTAGGAATTGAATATGCTAGAGGGATATTTGCTATTACATGCTCCTGTTTTATAGCTCAAAGCAATGAAAAAGCAATGAAACGTGAAATTGTAAACATTGGGTCTTCTGGAGTATTAAAAAGATTTATGTGGGTACTTAATAAATTGGATTTAATGAACCTGTCATTCTTAATCAGTACTATTAATAAAAGTATTATTAATCTGGGAAATCACTACCACTTCTCTTTCACCCTGTTTTCTGATATTTAAAATGCTTCAGCTCTTCAGAGTTGTGTTGTGCAGTTAATGAAGTTTATCCCAAATTGTACAGTTCATTAAGGACAAAATAGATTTTTCTTTTTACTGACTTCAAAAAATTAACTCTATTTTATATCGTGAGAGTTTTAAGTGGTGTATTTTGCTTTTGTGCACTGAGAAACTTCATCCGTCATTTTGTTGCTGTTATCTGAGGGAAGAGGAAAGGGTAGAAGGTAAATGGTCCGTAACTTGTCAGAAGAGTGGAAGAGAGCCAAAACAGTATTTTCAACCTGTAAAAAACCTTAAGGTTTTCCTGTTATAATGTGAATGGAAAATATGTGTTGGGCAGTGTATCTTACAATTAAATCCCCAATCCCATTGAACCACATTGTTTTGATATGAGAGAGAAGGAAAAACAGAAAAACATGAAGGGAATCACTGTATATGTCAGTGCGTTAGCTCCCTTTCTGGTGCACCTTTGATCATGTTGTGTGTACCAAAGTAGTTGTGCCTGCTAACCTATTTTGGAAAATGAAGTTTACGTTCTTAACTGTTCTAGCATAGCCTGTGTGATTACTATTTGAGGTCACTGCCTTCTGATACAAGGAGTGAACAAAGGCAGAAATAATAGTTAATGACAGCATTGGTCACTGTTCAGTACTTCGTATGGACAAAATCACTCTCTCTGTTTGTTACAGAGTTATAGCATGAGTAGGAAAATCTTTTCTAGTAATTTCTGGGGGAGGTAGAAACAGGAAAAGATGCATATAAGTGCATGTCTTTTTACATGCTACTCAAAGTAGCAAATGGATCACATACATTATGGAAGTTCAGTTCCTTTTCCCTGTTCCACTCAGTGATTTTGTTTTTAAAAGGAACGCCACTCAGGCGTGCTTTCTGCTGGAAAACTTTGTGTTTGAATTTGCTAGCAAATGTTGCAGGTTTTTTTCCTAATAGGATATTGATGTTGGATCTTTCAAGGCTTATGGGTAGATGGGTTTATGTCTGGGGAGATGTGTTGGATTTGCAGGTGCAGTTTGGAGAGAGGTACCAGGGCATGTTGGAGATGGAGAAGAATCTTAAGCTTGTAGGAAGTTGATTGCAATCTCCTGGCTGTAGAAGTGTATTCACAAAGAAATGATAGAACACAGGCCTAACCCAGCTATCCCAGGGCATCTGTTTTATCTTTTAAGTTATAACTGGAGGAAAAACTACAAAACAACCTCCAGTTTTGGTGTGGCACAGTGTCAGATTTGTATTAATGTCAAGACCCATGGCAACCTCACTGCTTGTATGTCAGGTTGGCTAGCCTGCCAACGCTGTCTGAAGGTGCAAGGGCCAGGATCTGGAACTCAGGAGGCCAAGTATTAGGACCCATGTAATCCGGAATAGAGATCTTAATATGCCATCCCACTGTCCATCTCATAGCATTCATGAGACAAAGGGTTTTTTGTTTGTTTGATTTGGGTAGGGATATTCAGAAACCTTTTTCCTTTCTTCCCAACTCACAGACTTGCTTTTTTTTCCCACCCTAACTCACTTGTGTACTTAGAAGTGTCTAAAATAGTGATATATGGTATTTTAGATGTTAAAATATGTCCAAAATATTTCTAATAGCATAGATTTTCAAATAGAAGAGGTTATTCAGAGATCTGAACGTATTCCTTTAGTCCATCATGGAAGTGAATGTTCATATTTTGTTTTCATAAAGAATAATGAAAAAAATTAAACTCTGCATAGGGAAAGTTTCCTCTTTATAATGAGTGACGTATTCCACACACCTTTCATGAGAACTGTCATATCTCTGTTTACCTTGCATTGTTACTTAGTGTCTCAGTTCCAGGAGCAAAGGAAGCAGATGCTGCAGGACTGTTGCAAGAGAGAAGCTGGGATGCATCCAGGCACTGGCAGTGTTAGAGGTGACTTGTATCCTACAAGGATCTTGGGGCCTCTGCCTACCTGTTAATAATGCTGAGAGCTTGAAAAGGGTGGGGGGGGGGGGAAAAAGGGGAGAGGGGGGTGTATTTGTCTCTGTGTGGATATTCTTTAAGTTCAGTATGGTAAATTCCCACTTCCAGAGCCTTAGATGGGATCAGCTTGGTCTCTCTTCCCTTTGCAACGTGTAAGCCCCCACCAGCCCCAGTGCAGTCTTGCACTTAGCCTGGCTGCTGTTACGGTGAAGGTTTGTACACACTGTGACTGTTTCTCAGGAGCTTCTTGCTGAGACATTTGTGTCATTTTCCTGACTAGACCCTAGCTCTCTCACCCACAAGCTTCCCTTCAGCTCTTTCATTTATCCTGCTGGATTTTGTTACACTTCTTTGAACCTGTTCCAGTCACATGCAGGCAACATGTAATGCTTTACATGCTGCTACTAAGACACAGGTACTTGAGAAAGCATCATATCTTCCAGCTCTCCACTCACACCCCTGAACTGTTCTTCATAGCTGTGCTCCCTCTGTTTGTCCCCAATGATCCATGTTTTGTTCAGCTCTCAGAAACTGGAAAAGGATCTTGAGTCTTGCTGACTGTGATCAGCCTGTGGCAATCCCCTCTCCATACCCTCTGTTGAGGGGAGCACCTCTAATTATGAAAGCACCTCAGAGTTTAAGAGGTAGGTGAAAACTACAGCTTTTCTTACCCATTCTATGTTTCAAATATGTGTAAATAGCTGTAGTATGCAGCTATTTCCCTCACCTCCTTTCCCCTCTCCACAATTAAGATTTAGGCCAAGATTCCTTAAATATCTAAAGGAATAGCTTCACTTACTCAGGATAGCCTTAGTTACATTGACAACTTTTGTTCTCTTTTAACTATAATTTCCTGTGGGGTAAAAAAGAAAGGTTTTGCCTTTGTAGTGCCTGCAGCTTCCAGGGCAATTTAAAAATAACAGCATTAGGAGGAGAAAGAATCCAGAGCTTCTGTTGCTTTTTGATCAGCCCATCTTTCCTGCTCCCTATCGCAGGAGGTTTTTAATGGTGGTATAGTAGGAAAAGACATTGAACCAGTTTTCATTTGCAAACAGGAGGCATATTTTCTTCTGAAATGTTAGTCTGAAGAATGTTGCATGTGCTGTGAAGCAGAGTATGAAGATAGATTCTTTTAATGGCTGGAGTGCTACTACATAAAGTATTCACTCTAGTGGTATAATTTGCTCCCACAGGAAGGTTCAAGACGTAAGCTGCTTCCGTCTTGCCTCTGAATATACATACAGTTTTGCTTTTGAGAGTTCAGGAGCTTACATCTGAACTCTGCGTTTCTCTTTAGGTACACTGTATGGGGTGAACAAAAGCAGAAGAAATTGATCTTCGTTTTCGAACTCTGGTAGCTCGTGCCATTTAAAATGCCACTGAGACCTGATTCAAGTGTATCCTGAAGTTTTTACTTCTAAAACCCAGGTATGAATTGGCTGTAGGTCATCTTCTATTCATTTAGAATACAATAATATATGCTATACCTTTTATGAATCCCCATCGTTTCCTTCTAATAAAGCCAAGTCCAGCTGGACTTGTTGATGCTGCTCTATTAGCAAAATCTGCAGTAGAGCTGCAACATGTATCAGCAAAGGACTTTTTTCTCGTAACTTTTTCAGATTCCTAAATGAATTATAAAGTCTCCTGTTGGTATAAAAATGTCAGTTAGGATTGTGATTCTTTGAAGTATTAGGTCAGGAGGGATTTATAGCATAGACCTCATCTTTTAAGTCAAGTGTTTAGCTTGAATATGTAAGATAAGCACTGTTGAAAAACAGAGTAGATTGAAGGGAACAGTTGTTTTCTGCCTTTAAGTTATAGTTAGGATGGAATTAACAACTGTATTTGCAGTAGAGGAATCCATTCTACAGGACTGTTAACTGAATTTGCACTTCAGATTGGAGAATCTAGTGTAGGGCAGAAAGAAGGAAGGTCCTTTGGATTTTGAGAAGTATATCTGATATTTATTTAGAAAAAAATAACTGGAAAACAGTCCTGTGGTTTTCTGTCCCTAAACCAGATTGCTCTGTGATTTACTATAAGAATGGCTACTTGACTTTTCTTTTTTATAAATTGGTATGGTAATACTGTACTTCCACTTAAATAGAATGTTATTCATAGATGCCCAAATTTTGATATCCTTAGTAATGTCCTTAGAACTTGCTCTGGTTGCATGAACATGCCAGGTTGAGGTCAGGTTGGATGAGGCTTTGGGCAACCTGGTCTGGCAGGAGGTGTCCCTGCTCATGGCAGGGGGGTGGAACTGGATGGTCTTTAAAGGTCCCTTCCAACCCAAACCATTTTGTGTTTCTATGAGCACTTCTTCTGGCTAGACTAGGGACTGATGATGGTATCCAGGTCTAAAAGGAAAGATGCTGGCATCTAACACAAAGTTCTGTGTTACGTTAGTAATACACCTCTTTTCTATTTCAGCTTGTGACAGAACTGTGTCTGGATGTGACAGAAAATAATGGGCATAACCACAGAAGTAGCTACAAAAGAACAGAAGTAACATGATATTTGCAAACTTTAAGTGTATTTTGGATCTCACTGCTGTAAAAGTACTGAGCAAGTTCTAACGTATCAATAGATAAGCTAAGATGTATACCAAATATGCAGCATATTGTTTGAGGCAACTGTCTGTTTTCTCTGCTGTGCTAATTTTGCAGTGACACTTTTTATAGTTGACAACAGAAGGCAGACTTTGGGTAGCATATAAAGCTCTTTGCTCCTGGAAAAAGTCTCGATGTTGTTTTTGTTGTTTGTTTTTTAACAAAACAAAAAGACAACATATCTTTACAAAAATAAATTTTTATTATTACAATAATTTAAAAGAAGATTTTCCACCATTTATGAACAGTACTGTAAGAGGAATTATCAATAATAGATCTATAAGCACAAGCATTGTTAGGTCTGTGTTTTCTTTCGCAGGTCTAGTTTATTTCACGTATCTGTATTTTTACAATCTCTTTTAAAATGACAGCAAAAGTGTATTTTACTATTTGAAGGTGCTAATTACTCAATCACAAAATCAGAAGGAATAATTCTTCAATCAGTGTTTGTGCTGAAAAGGTGACTTCTTAGTTAAGGTGCACAAGCACCCTCCAAGCAGAGGGAAGGCAATGAAGCACACAGTTGCCAAAGACTCTGAGCTGTTCATTGGCTTGTACGTTTGCTGGGTTCCAGGCTATCAATGTCAACACTTAACGTGAATTGCCCCTGATTTGAGAAACACTTTAGCTTGAGTGGACCCAATCTTGGAAATTTTTGCCCATGCTTACTGTCACAACCGTTCAAGTAAGTAAAATGCATATTTGAATATATGCAAGATCAGTCTAAAACTGTAGCCTGTTCCTGCTTCAGTCAAAATAGATTAGTTTTGTCATTAATGAGAACAAGAAAGCTCTTAGAATACTGTAACCTTCTTTACATGAAAGAAACTGCGGCAGAAACATTACACAGTTCTTAGGAATTTCTGGAGACCTAACATATCTCAGTTCCTAGTATTTAAAGCATGACCTTAACAAAAATGTGTCTGAGCAAGTCTCATTTGAATTGTTGTAAATCTCCTTAATGTAGGAAGGCTTTAGATTCAAAGAGCATCTCTTCATGTTTTGCAGTGATTGCAGTTTGCATTAATTTGTTTTAAAGAAAAATAAAAGCTTGCAATATATCTGTAATATCAAATCATAACACACAAAACTTTGACTTCTTGAGATGATTAAATAAGCCGATCTACCTGAATACCTAATAAAGTGATTATTAGTGAAATTAGCAAATCCCAAGATACTGTAAAGATAAAAAGAATATAATAAAGTCACATAAATTAGCCCACAATATAAAATTAAGGGTACTAACCATAGACTGGGATTTCATAGCCTACTAGGAGTTCCCAAATCCCGTAAAAATTCAATGACATAGAGGTGGCCAGCTACATTATATTTCATCCTTCATTTCTTGTTACTTCAGGATCCTTAGTAAACATTTTGGAAAGCAGCATTTGAGTAGACTTTGAGACACCTTCACAGAGCCTGATTTTTCATGGGGAATGCACATAACACTCAAAATCAGAGCCCTCCGTATGACTCAAGCTGAGTTCTCAGAACTAACACTTCAGATTTTTTTTTCTGACTCTGTCCCTTAATTTTCTTGTCTGAAATGCTAAACTTCTTCATTGTGCTTACATGACTGTACTGAGCCTATTAAATACAATTCAGTCATTTCTAAAAGTGTTTCAGCTATTGCAAATAGGTCATCTCCAAATAAAATATTCTGAAATGTAAGGCATGCTGAAAAGCTTCTTGTGTACATCTTCCCCATAATCTTAAAATATAAGCACTGAAGCAGGGAAAACACAGTAGGGCAGAATCAATTGTAGTCTCAATTCATTCATCCAAGCTGATACTTGCCCTCCTGCACCCCAGCTTCATTTTTTTTCCATTTAAATAATAACAAGTTTTCTGTAAAAACAGCTTCATCCATTAATAAAATGGATAGGAACCTTTTTTGCTTGCAAACAGCAAGACTGAAGTGCATAAGGTTATGTACAAGTTAGGCAAAACCGCATGATATCTATTATTACTGGTCATTGGATTGTTCACAGTGTTTCACATACTGATTTCTGGATGTCCATCTCAGAGAACTCAAAAAGCTTCTGTCATATGATTTAATCCAGCACAGATTTCAGGATCTCATCTCTGCGATCCACATTCATCTGAGCAAAACTGAGAACTTTATCTGTTCAGCAAAATGAAATAAAAATACAGGACTCTAAAGAAAATGGAACTAGATTCATTTGTGCAGCAAAAACTATTTTTTGCATCAGCTACCATAATTTCTCTCATCCTTTCTTTGCTGACAGGTTATTTCCTATTATATCTTAGTAAGGGTTTGGGTTCATTTTATCTTCATACCCTGCACTTCAGCTACAGGAAGTAGAAATTTGCACAATAGCTTTAGAACAATTTCTTTATCCACACACCCTTGATCAGCAACATCCCCCCATCAAATTTAATAATGTTGTCACTTTAATGGTCAGCCAGTAATACGCAATTATGAAGCAATACAGAAAATACCTGACAGGAGTTTTATCTTTCACTTACTTACACTAACTGCTTTAGGCCTAGTCTCTTGCTTCTTCCCCCCTTTTCGCAGTGCTTAGCACAATAAGGTCTTCATTCATCACTAGAGGGGCTAGGCATTTCTGTATTGAAATAGATTGTGATGAACACTCAGTTATCAATGGTAATAGTAATGATGTATCGTTAGATCACCATTCAGACTAGCTCAAGTGTAGGGCACCAGCCTGACCTAAGGATTGCTGCAGGCAGTGAACCTTAAGAAGTACGACTTGAAAATCATATCATTCCTTGTTTGTTTTTTTTTGTTTGTTTTCCCATGCTCGCTGAGGATATGATGTTAACCATTTTAACTTATTAAAATAACCTTGACAGTTTTTAAGATACCTTAGCAAAATACAGGGGTTTTGACCCTGAGTTTTGCAAATAGTAAATCAGCTCATCAATACGTTCTTCACTCACTATTTGCTCTAATGTTCATTCACTTTCGAAATGAGAATGTGTTTTTTTTCTGAAAGAGAAATTTTGACACATCTTAAATCCTAGCTTATTCACTAGGCAGTATGATCTCTGTATCTGACCTAGGGAATCAGATAGATAGTAAATGTTCATGGAAAGGCACTGATTGACTTTTTTTTCCCCCTCAAACCTTAATAAATTCCCAAGCCTAATAACACAAGTTTTGTTTCACTACACAGATCCTGCACTATAACACAGTTAGTCTAGAGGCATGTAATTTCAAACCTAGAGGCACATTCATATTGCTACAAATTATTGCCTATCATATGAAGTAGTTGCGAATTTTTTTTCTGAGAATTATAACTTCTTTATTTCATGTTACCTGTTTCTTGTGCCTGCTATTCCTCTCCCCGCATTTCCATATTTAACTAAATTTACCTTCTTCCCTGAGACCAGCCACTGGCACCAACATACTCAGTATGTTTTAAATTGAAATACTTCCTATGAAAATGAAACCCTTTTTCTTTTCCCACTTCAATATTTGTCACTGAGAAAAAGGTTCATTACAAAAGTGGCTGAGGATAAAAACAGACAACCCAAAAGCTCTGAGTATTGAGATTTGTCTATGTTCATCAAGGTAGGGGCTTAGGAATAGTTCAGTTTGAACTACAAATCCCTGAAGACTGAATTTGTCCTTTTTCAAGGCTATTTGTCTTCATCTTGAATATTATTTGCTGAATATCATGAAAGAAAAACATAATTTTAGCTGCAATGTGTACTTGTAGGTTGACTTTTGACGTAGGACACTGACAGAAGAGAAAATTATGGGGTAATAGAAAAGCAAGCTCTTCGAGATGTTAATCAGAATCAGTCTTCCTATTAAATGTTTTCTCCCTCGGGTCTTGACAAGGTGATGGCTTTTGGAGAATGGAGGTTCTCAGTATCATGTGTGCACTGTACCAGATGCCATGGCTTCTGTCAATCAATTGTGAGTTTGCCTTGCTTTCTGCAAACTATAATAGATTATTATTGTCTACTTCAGAGAAACTCGCTGAATGGACCTTTCTGTTCCTAAGCGTATGTCATCTTCCCGAGATAATTAGATGGTACATATCCTTTCTGACCTTTGGCTTCTGCTAGCCACCATTCT
Source organism: Cygnus atratus (assembly GCF_013377495.2). Lineage (NCBI taxonomy): Eukaryota > Metazoa > Chordata > Aves > Anseriformes > Anatidae > Cygnus > Cygnus atratus. The sequence goes on from NC_066365.1 coordinate 5,723,691, forward strand.
TTATTGCCACTCAGGTCAGAAAAACGAAGTATCCTAACCTTCTGGTACTCCTCAAGACTGAGTTCCTGATCATTTCTTGCTTGAAATGCATAAACAGCGTAGAAGGTCTGAAAAAGGAAAGCCACAAAAAAAGAAAACAAAACTTGAATTCAGAAATGTAGCCACATCTTATCCTGCCATTGTGTGTTAGCATGAATTCTGTATATATAAATGTGTAATAACGTATCTGAGCCACTACGTAACTGCATGGTCTGTAATTGCTGCACAGAGTACAAAGAATGGGGCCAAAACAAAAAGTAAAACTGAAGGATCTGAGGAATTCTGCATGGGAAAGGACAAACCAAGCTCTGAGGTATCATCAAAAGAGAGTGCTACGTCGGTAAGGTTTTCAGCTCATACCAAGTGTCTGTTGCTGTCACACCAAGCAGCCTTGGACAAGCCCAAGAATTTACAGCAAGGTTTCCATGTAGAGAATCACCTCTCCTAAAGATCCTGCACTTAAATGTGGCAGCTGCTAGGATGGATCCCTCAAGCCATCCTCTCAGCTGCCAGAGATCCTATCTGCAGCAATCTGATCTGGAGACGGTAAAAACGGGGTACTTCTGTGCCTTGCTAGTCAGCTTTGCCCCAGCTGTCTTGTTAAAGTTAAGTGGGAAAATCCCCAGACTGATTGCAAAGGGAGAACTCTGGGACATTGTATGTGTGGTGAAGTGATGCAAAGGTGTGTCTTTTGTAAGACAGGACTATGATTCACAGTTTATCTTTAAGTTTTTTTTTTATCTTTTCCTACCTTGTAGCTATTGAAGAAAGCCAGAGAACAGAGGATATCAAATTCCTACGTCATACTGACAGATTAGTGCAAGTCTTTTCCAGTGCAAAAGGAAACTATTTAAATTATAATCACTATAATTCTGGATTTGAAATAAGAAAAACAAGAAGACAGGCACAATAGGTATTATACTTACTTGCTGATCATCCATATCCTGAAAAGCACCAGTCCCTGTGCCATTAGTTGTCGGATTTTCACAGAAGTGAAGAGATGAGCTGCTGTCACTTTTCTTGTGCCCTGGACTTGTGCTGCTGTCAGAGGAGGGCCGTGAAGAGACAAAGAGGCTGATATTATCAAAATCATCATCACAGAAGTTGTTCTCTGTTACATCCTTCTGCACTTTGGCTGGATTGTAAGGCCTCAGGAAGGAGGAATACACGTACCCCTTAAGGTCTACATATCAGAATAGAAAGAGAAAAAATAAACAGCAAAATACAGTTAAATGATTTCAAAACCAACTGTTTTATGCAGCTGTCAGTATGACAGAGGCAAACAGATGGGGCTGAAAATGAAAAGAAATCAATAGCCCAAAGGGAAGCTGTTATTGGGATGTTTGTGCAAAGAACTTACTTCCTGTGTCAACAAGCCATCTGCTCGTACTTCCGAAGGGGTCCTTTTGCTCCACGACAGCCACCAATTCTCCTTCACGCAAATCAATATCGAATTCCTGCGTGGCATTGCACTTGCGCTTAGCTTGATACAGCAGTTCCGTGCTGTACGTAGACAGCAGCTTGGACCTGTCGGCTTCTGTTTGGCGTGGGGATTCGAGCTAAAAAGAAAACAATTATTCACTAGGAATAATGCTGAAGCCATTTCTAGAACAGCACAGATGCATAAAAGGATCTAGTGTATACTGCATGTGGCAGCTAACTACTTTCTTACACACAGATCAAGGAGTTAGTTACACAGCTATAGGTAACCAAATCTCCTTTGCATATGCAGCAAGGGCCTGCCCAACTGTTATATTAATAGCTGAACAATAAAGGGCAGATTTCAAAGAAAGAAATACAGGAATATAATGAAATATCTCTTAGCCAGTACTCTACAAGAGCCAGTGTTCTGTATGTGAACTGTAACTGGTTTAATTGTTTTTACTAACAATGATCTTTAATTTCCTATGTAAAATTGCAAAAAGCATAATAAAAAAATTAGCAGAGGTATGCTAGGGTCATATAACAACTTGCATGACAAGGCACTAGGCAAAAACTCTGTAGAAACTGAATGGTACAAAATTACTTTGCGATATAACGGCAAGGTGCTATTAACTGCTGGAAGCATATTCGGTCAGTTTGGTTAGAGGGCAGAGATAGAGGCGCTGCACATCAATGTGACTCCAACGTACCACAGTCGCAAGAGTACGTGTGCCTTACTGATGCTAAAATGAATCCTCCAGCTTCCTTGGCTTCTCCTGTAAATCTGCAGCTGACTTTATATTGTACTGTAAACTAGACGCCTGAAAGCTCTGTAAATGTCTGATAAGGTTGAGAACCACAGGCATGCAGATTTCCTGGTGGACTTCATGTGTCTTCTGCTGTGGGGGTGTATGTGTGGGCATACATGTGTAAACACAAATATAAACAGAACTGCAGCTAAGAATCAGAAAAAGTTATGAATTCAAAGAACAAGATTCACTGCAAGAGTGTTTAACAAGAGAAATGATCCAGTTTTGCATACGCAGCCTTGGACTTAACATGTGCTTAAAGACCTAAGGATAATCAAAGGTGATTTCAAGCGGATTTTCAAAATAACATGAAGACAGCATCAAAAATCTTGCGAAGCTACTGGTCAATAGAACAGCTTCATTCCAATAACCCAATTCAGATTCCCAATGAAGGGAGCAAGCCCTCTAAGTGGCATAAATATGGATTTGTCTAAAGTGATCAAAAGAGGATGATTCATATACAATTCAGATGTATGATACTCACTGGAGAAGGGACAGGTTTCTTTTTTTCAAAGCTCAGTTTTCTTTCAATAAAGGTTGCGCTGCTGTTTTCTTTTACAAAATTCAGCTTGTGAACCTCCTCCATCAACTGATTCTGCACTTCACAGATGCTTGAGGAAGACAGCTGCAAATACAAAGGTGGGTTAGATCTCATGAACAAAATGGTAAGGAGATTTGAGACAGCAGATTTGGTTTAATGGGCTGAACACTAGGAATCACAAAACCTGACAAGTTAGTGCAATTTCCTGCAGATCCTATAGTATACTAGGCACAAGGCAGAAAGAAAAGAAAGATCTGTGCTTAAAAAAAGTTTCCAATGATTACTATTAGAGTTACAAGACATAGATCATTAAAAAATATTCTAAACAGCAACAAAAATGTAAATGAACAGCCTTGCATTTATGGTACTGAGCCACCTGCTTTCAGATGCAAATGCTCATCTCAGCAGTTATCACAGAGTGGCCAATGTGCTGTAGGGCTTGGAGTAGCTTACCTCACAGCTGTGCATTTGTGCAACTGTGTGCTGCTACCAGATTAAAGATGGATGGGTAAACTGAAGCTCTGTGGCACTGGGTAAGTGCTTTTGGTCTATGCCTAACCCCAAATGTATTTGCTGATGTAAACAGAAAAGAAAAAAAGGTAATTTTGTAGGAAAAGCATCATAGAAAGCAATGCTTGATGCAATAGTGTGTATTCCAAAGCATGAAATGGCCAAATTATAGGGATCCAATTTTTTCATGCAGGAAAAGCCTTCATTTTCCAATTAAACAGTGCAGCTCTATCTTTTGATCCTGACCTCGCTTTCTCAATTTTTCAGCTGCCCCTGACTATAAAGTGCTTTGTTCATCCCTGGGTGGAAAGGGATACTCCAGAAGGGCCTCAGTACAACGTGTTTCACATGTAGAGGCTTATCCAGATACAGTTACTAGGCTCCAGTTCAGGTGAGTGGATTTGGAGGGGGGGAGGCATTGTCACAGATGTGTTTCTAAGAGGGTTCAAGTCTTTCAGGGAAAAATACAACAAAACTGAAACACTGTGTAACTTTCACACAAATTAAGAATAATTTCACAATCTTAAGGTAATGCTCACACTGCACAGAAAGACTCGAGTGGGCTGGAGGAACTAATGCACTTCTGTGTAGCTCAGATAGGCATCCTTGCCTTGCTGTGGCTTTGACTACATGAGTGAAACGATTGTAACTTTCTAAAAATGTCAACATAGATGAAGCTATTCCTTTCTGCCTATTCCTACTGTGCAGGAGCTTCTGCAGCATATTTGGATTTAAAAGCAATTTGGTTTTCATAGAAATGATTTCATCAGATCTCCTAAGCCACTTCTCTGCAGTCATCAGTGTGAGTCTGCAGACCCAATACTACCAGAAGTGTTCATGAACTTTCTTAGAATTTCTCTTGCCCTGTTTTCTGGGCTGTTCAGGGCAGAGCCCCCTAAAAAACAAGGTTAAACGCTAGAGACTGCCTCCATTTTGCCTTACTGTCATGTTCTCGCCATTACCTTTACTACAACAGCTGGAGCAGCTGCATTAGGATCATTCTCAGCAAAAAGTCCAGGCTGACAAAACTTAAGCTGTGAACTTAAACTTTGCTGAGCTTGCAAAAAAAATCCCAAAGTCTGACTGCTTAGCAGAACAAGTAAAATTGGCGTAGCATGTAGGTACATGTCCTACATATCTCTACCCAAATCGTGCAGAAAGAAAAAAGAGACATATACGCAGAGCTATGCCTATTTCTAATGTACTTACTGGAACAGGCACCACCACAGAAGAATTTGATTGAAGTGCTGCAGACATAATATTCCTGAGGAGGGTGATGAAGCAATACAGGCAGTTCAACACAATCTTTTTGACTGCTTGGTTGAATACCTGAAGTTCCTCCACTAGCTGTGCATTTAAAGCCTCATAATCTTTCTTTGCCAGGTCCAGCTCTTCTCCTGTTGACCTCTGAAGGCAGCTGTTGTAGTCCAACAACTTGTCGTAGCGCTTCTGGATGAGCTTCTGTGGGCCTGCAAACAAAGCTTGTAGTGCTGAGAGAGGAATCAAAACAAGCTTGTCCAGTTGAGCCATCTGGAAATGTAATAAAACAGAACTACATATTATTTCATTCAAACAGTTCTTCAGACCCAGTAACAGGTTAAGCCTGACTGCAGCCTAACAAGCAATCTGTTACTGGCTCTTCACAAAGTATTGCTGTCAGAGGCAGCTTCACACAGGGCCTAGCATGAGTTAGAAATTCCTTCATAACATTGCAAAGGACGGGTAACAGGTTTGCCACTTAAAGTCTCTGATAATGGAAATGGTCCCTTGGAGCATGCAGCTGGTGATACTGCCCTTTGTGTTACCACAGAGGAAAAAATGAGGCAAGAGTCAGTGCAGGAATGAATACTTAAGTTGGAGAGTAGGTGAGTGTGCTTTTTAGTGCCTAGTAGTGTTACACTCCAATAAAACTGAGATTTCCAGCCCATGTAAAGTCTAGAGACAATGACATCTTGTTAAATGGCAGTCTTTGTTTTGAATGATATCAAAGGTTTCTTTTTTTCTTTTTTTTTTTTTCCTAGAAATAGCCGTAACTCTATTCCTTCTTAAGCAAACACAATCACTTGATTAAGCTGTGCTATGCTTGTTGGTTTTATCTCTATTAATCAGCAAAACTAGATAACTGTAAAAAAAAATCCTTCTTAGATCTTTCCATTAGCCTCTAATTGTCTCAAAGGATTAATATTGCACTAAATAACATTTATTTTTGATAGCCATGTGTTCAAATATAGAACAGGCTTTTCTTGAGTAAACCTCATCATCATGTTAAAACACTTGGATGTTCTTTGTGAAATAACTTTTTGGGTTGATTGTGAGAGTAAAAGAGCAACCATCCCTCTTCCCCTCTGTAGTACCCCATGGTTGAGGGCACATCCATTTTAGCACCAGAAATGCTCTCCCAAGGCCAAGATAATGTGCACTGGCCAGGTAGTTTCCATTTTATTTCCACTTGAAAAACTAGGCTGTGTTTAGTGAAGCAATTTTTGGTGTGTTAAGAAAACAATTTTTCCAAACTGCTGGTCCTGATTTCTGGAAATGAAGAGGCTATTGTGGATTTCTGCCCTAAAATTTTCTCTAAAACATGAGAGGAAGATATTCATTATGGACAAATGCACAAAAGATAGAAATATCATACTCTGAGCCCAGTGCTGAGATCTCCATCCGTTCAGGAAAACATGCAAATAGCTACTCATTATGCAACATCAGGACAACAGGTTTTTGTTTGTTTGTTTGTTTGTTTTAAATATACATAAGATAAAGACTTTTAAATCCAAGACACAAACAAATAGAAAATAAATAGAAATAAACATGGTTAAAAACAATGGCACAGTTAAATACTGTTAAAATGTTGGTTTCTTTTTGTAAAGTATGAAGACCTTCAGGCCAGTTGGGTTGTGAGTCAATAGGAGTTACGAAGTTTAGTTTTGAGAAAAGTTTTCTGTTCTACCTCTTGTGGAATTTCTTCTGCTTTTCTTTGATGGTTCTGTAAAGGGAGGGGTGGGGCAGAGGGGGGGAAGGAGCATTTTCCATTCAGGACACACTCATCATTGCAATGATAGAGGTGTTCCTCTTCTTTATGCACTCATTCATTTTAACGATATTGAAAAAAAAATCTAATTATTGCAACTAATTTTTGAGTTTCTTTTTAAATTCTGGAACTTCAAAGGAATGGAAATAGAGCATCTCACTTCCCTGTGATTATCTGGGAGGATGTGGTCTGTCAGAAATCCTTTTGGTTTTTGGCAGATGCTGTTTTCATTTTTTTGGAAAGGATTGAATAGCTGCATTTTAGTCAGCACAGACCTAGGAAGGCATAAGAAAACCTCCACCTCTGAATTTTTCCAGCCTGAGCTGTTTGAAGAGACATTTTAGTCTATCTTAGTAGAGACAGGCATTAGAGTTCCTTTGGACCCTGAAGGCCAGAGAATATGTGAAAAATCTTACAGTTTATTAGGTGATTTGTTTTCTTTTTTAATTTTTATGGTCTATATCCAGATTGTTCAACTTTTCTCTATATGAAGCATGGTAACTTACTTGAAAAAGTAATAAAACTGAGATTTTCATGGATCTATGATTCCAGGAGCTAATAATAATTCATGACTATAACAAAGGTTTCAAAAGTCACTGTGAAACTCTGAGTATTGGTAACAAAACTAGTAAAAGCGGAGATCTGCTGCTCTTGTCTGAAGCTCAGAAGAAACATGCAAATTTAGCACAAAGATTTTAGCTTCAACACAGGAATTTAGCTTAAGAAGTTTTCTTTAGCACTTTCAGGGAAACACAATGTACTTGAACTGAATTTTATCTGATTTCCTACAGAATTAAAAAAAAAACAAACAACTCATCTATCTTTCCTAATGTATTCCTAAGGTTGTTTTTTTTTTTGCTCTTTTCTGTCTTGAGTCTCTCTCGCATACACTTGTTCTGTTACAGACAGTTATCTGTGTGACATAGGGCGTTGCATAAACTTACAAGGTCTTCACAGAGATTTGCAGTATTGTTTAATTTTTTCGAGTGGTTCTTGACTTCATCTTCTTTGTCTTGCAAGACTTCCTGAAGCCCAGTTATGTTCTGTGCAGCCAGATGTATGGAATCCTAAATGAGAAGATGGTAGGAAGATGAAAATACATTACAATTTGTTTTAATGTGCTGCATTCACTCATGCAGATACTGCAATAATATTGATGGAGTCAGAAATATTTTCCATCTCACATACCTATTTGGTTTTTTTTCTGTGCAGTTTCCAGCCATTGTGGGATTGTTTACTGTGAAAATATTTTCCTGTGTTTTCCCTATTTTCAATGCAAACTATTGAAGAATAAAGTTGTTAATATTCAACTGAAAAAAACTGTGCCCCAATCTAATGCAAGTCCCACTGGAAGTTAACTACTTCTTGGCAAGACACCAGCTCAAGCACCATGCACTCTGAAAGGCCTATTTTGGAGGACCAAGTAGGACTACAGTGTGTTTCACTTACGGTGAATTTTAATCTTAATGAAGTGTGCATCCGTTTGGATAAGGAACTGTCAACACCATTACAGGCAACAACTTTTGTCGGCTGAGCTCACAGCCCTTCCCCTGTTTGCTGAACCAAACAAGGTGTGTTTGCGATAAGCTCTGGCCAGCTGGCTATTGATCTTGCCTACCTCTCATACAAACTCCAGGTCCAGCTTGGGCACACGTACACCTTGTGGCTTCTACAAAGTTGACAAGTTGCCCACGAGAGGGAAAAAGCTGGTAAGTTACCAGCCAACCCACATCTTCTGAGGGGTAGATCAAAGCAAAAACATTTACAGCACTTGAGAACTCTGTCCATCTAATGCTAACCCTCAACACCACCTAGCAAGAGAATTAAGGAAGGAGTCCTTATGTCCAAAACACGTATTTTAGGACATTTTAATTCATGTGGCTGCAACTCATTTCTGCCATTGTTTATGACAACTAGTCGGTGCTCCACTGCAGGATTTGTATGTGATATATATGATGGCTTTGCACAGTGACTGAAAGTAGTAACTGTGCTACCAGACAGCACTTTCTTTACTGCACTGTACCCATGGGTTTCCACAGAGCCTGGTTCCTAATTATGTGAGGAAAAAAAGGCAGAAGAATGGGCTTCATAACTTCTTTGCCCAGTAATGCAGCAGAAGCACAGCTGATTTATTTAATAGTGTGATGTAGAAAAGCCTGCTTATAAATAATTTGGTGTTGCCTAACCAGGGGCAGAAATGTCTGCTAAACTGGTTATGGACGTGGTTTGTGGCCACGGATTTCATAAAGGCATGTACCCACCTGTAGGTGTTGTGAGGAGGATGAAATGTTCTTCACACACAATTTCACCGTCTTCTCTAAACTTCGAAACAGCTTTTCTTCCCTATTAAAGGTTTGATCTTTCACCTAAAATAGATGTTTCCACTGTTATTTTGGAGTCTGGCTAAGTAAAGAAGTGCCTAGGGCTCTGCTGGAAAAACCCCAAACCTTCCCTGAACTCCTCCCTTTGAAAGCAGAACAGATTGGTCCCTAATTCTCCCAAACTCCACTTTTAATCCAAGAAAAGTCAAAGACACTGGGCAATATGACAGATTTTAATTTTTGCCAAACCGAATGGAAGCAAACAGTTGCTTTGTTATAAGCACATCTACATGTATCAGTAAAACTCTCAATTTTTTGTCTATTTGTCCATTTTGTCCATTTGGGGGAACAATGGTGATAAGATAATATAGTTTTATGTCATAGCATTATTTCCCTGCGTGCTCATTCGGGAGGGTAATGGAGAGATTTCTCCCATGCAGGCTGTAGGTGGAGCTGTTAGCTCTAGAGCCACGCCAGCTCTTCAGCTTGTAACCTCGGCAGCTGGAAACGAGCTTCTCTACTTTTCTTATGCTGCCTGAAAATACATTTATTTCTGCCTACCTTTTAGTTAAGGAATTTAAGAAATCTCAAGTCTGTTTTTCAGGAGGGTTGCTGTAAGGGTCACAGCATTTTTCAGAGATGTGAATTGAAGACTTTCTTTACTTAAGCAGAAGAGAGGGCTGAATCTTTACACATATACACACATATCTCCTTATTCTAAATTCTCAAATATTTTAAGGTTAATTCAAAAAAAAAAAAGGCATCTAAAAAAATCACACCTTCTCTTAATCAAGTTTCATTCCATAGTTTTCTTTGATTGTGTAGCCTTGTCAATGTTCTACTCTGCCATGGGATTTGGTGGGAAAACCAGTGAAAATACAAAAATTTCCATTGTGCAAATAAAAAGCAGAAAAAATAAATGTGGGTAGTTTGTGTCAGAGAAAGGAGGAAACCACTGATAAAAAACAAAACAGGAAAAAAACAGCACAAATCTTGTAAAGTCACATCTAGAAAGGCAAGTGACCTTTCCACAATCAGCTATCTCATGTAGAGAGGTGCACCAGATACCATTTTCAAGGTCAGTTATAATTGATTTTCTTTGAGATTTAGACTGAAGCTTTTCTGAATGTGTTTATCCTGGTAGGTTTTGAATCACAACCTTGAAATTATGAAAGAGCATTTTGGTTTTGGCCACCCAACCCCCATTGGATTTATCCCAGAGTTCTTTGCCTCTGGTAATTTTGATGGTTACAGATCCTTATGCATGTGGAGGCAAAAGCCGTGGCCTTTACTAATCAGGAGTATTACTCATCTTCTTTGCAGGACTCAGGACCTGAATGTTAGGTGCAGAGTAAAACGGCCAGAACTTGTTCACAAAACCAACAATAAGGCTTGCCAGTTTATCCACAAAGAGCTGATCAGAGGCTGATTTTCACAAAACTACTGGTCACTTCCTCTCTGCTAAAGATCAGAAGTTTGAGAAACTTAGATAAAAGAGGAAAAGGTAGAGAATACATTATGTTATTTTCTGTTTCAATCACAAAGATCTTTCCTGTCTTATGTGACACTCAGAAAGTGACTTTATAAATGATGCAGGAAAAAAGCAACACCACAAACTGTATTTCCAAAATGTCTTTAAAAATGCCCAGTGCAAAAGCAGAACTGAAGCTGTCGATGCAAATCTGCAGTTGGATGAGTAAGTACCTGAGGTTCTCCCCCTGTCAGTATTTTCAGATGGCTGGTGACCCTCTTGGATTTCTTGCTAATGGAGTGAATATTCAGTCGGGAAAACTTTTCTTTAAGGGTTTCATCATCATCATTCCTCTTATACTTCAGCACTGCAGACAGAGAATTTCATGACACTAATAGTCTGTATTCACAGGGCTTTTCACAGGGATGGGGATACAAATATGAAACCATTTGAGACCAGACACTTTGATGTCACTTGCTGTAATCTTCTGTGAAAATGATGAAAACCCTGTTATCAATGCTAGCCTTGAGAAGAGTGAAGTTAAGGCTTCAGCATGGCAAGTCTATAAGAAATGGTGCTATCACAGCGTCTTAATTATTATCAGTGTTTGCAACTGCATAACTGACGATGAACATGGATATGACATGAATTCTTTCATCATTTTCATGTTTCTGGAGTCTGCATCCTTTGTCAGATAACATAGCTGCTGAGGACAAGTGACATAAAGGGATCTGTTACTTTCTTGAAGCCCAGTGTACTATACAAGTTAAGTATAAGCTTACAAAACTGTTGTGGCAATATGACTGGAGCTGAAACCTCTCTTGTAACTGCCAGCCCAAACCTACAGACAGAAGAATTTACTGTGCCTTTTTCTTACCTAAATCTTTCCTCCTTTTAAGTTCATTGATGTTCACATTAATGTTTTTCATAGCAAAAAGGGCCTCTTGTAGAGCCTTGTGGTCAGGGTGAGAAGCAGGAGTTGAATTCAAGAGTTCACAGAGTAACAAGGGATATTTCATCACCCGTTGTACTGGTTTGATCATCAGGGATCCCATATCCATTAGATTTGGCTTTCCTCTATAATTTATACCAAGAAAAAGTCACATAAGGAGAAACTCCTTGAAGACAAAAAAAATCTTATTACTTCTGTCTAGTCATTGAAGCTGCTGCCTTTTATATCCTTCAGCTGAGCTTTCAACTACAGAAAATATCAAAACCAGAGCAATGCTTTGCACTGAGTCATAGAAGTGCAATCACCACTTAAGTCAAAAAATAAGATACATCTGTCAGGGAACATGGGCCGTTGTAAACGAAACCATCCTCTCGCCCCCTCAGTGAGAAATACACACCAGGTCTGAGTTTTCTGTATTTTCAGCAACTTGCCAGACTATTGCTTAGACATTACCTCTGAAACTGGCCCACTCAGTCTGAGGGGCGTGTATGGTACAACTTGCACACCACAACACCCAAGAAGGGAGACGTAGGTGGAAGAGTAAATAACAGGAAGTTTGAGAAATGCATGTGACTGAAGCTATTACATCCTGCTCTGGGCCTTCAGCCTTAAAATTGCAACATCTCCATGTTGTGAGTAAACGGGATGCCCTTTCACTGCTGCATCCCTTCTCACAATACCTCTCAACTTGCCAGTGCAAGCTCTGCCATCCTTTACCTGCTATTTTTCTGAGCTGGCTTCCAGTAGGTGACATCGCATGATGCCTGAGCCTCCAGGTACCAGGGTACCAGATCTGGTCTGGGGGAACACTGAACACACAGGGCATTCACCCAGATTCAGTCCACCCTGTTGGAAGTCAGCAGAACAGGCAGCTGCCCCGGCTGGCAGAAGGATGTGGGGAGCAAGGTCGCAGCTTCCAGCACGGGCACAGGGCTGGCACAGGGCACTACTGGTGCTGCTGTGAACAGCCCCTGCCTCACAGACCCCCACCTTGAAACCATGAGCGAGCAGTTGGTGACAGCGTGAAGGACAGTAAAGCAGTGCAGGCTTTCCATCTGCATGCCCAAAAAGGCTGTCTTGGAAGGAAAAAGGTTGCCTGACAGTAACTGTGCAAGAGGTAATGCTAGGGGAAGAAGGATTTCCGAATATGGGAAGATGGAATATTACAACATAGAAGGAAAGTATAAAAAACAGGGAACATCCACTCGGTTTTGCAGGCTGACATCTATTGTTCTGTGCAGCAGAAAGAGTAAAAGAGAAAAAAAAAGCTTTCTTTCCCACTTTTATATGTATAAAAAGTACAACAGCCAATCCTTACTGCTGACTAATTAACGAACAATTTGAATGCCTTTGAGAAGAGACATCTGCATATTTAAACCATCTCTCTTGCACAGGCATTATCTGTGAAAAGTTCTGCATGAAAAAAAATAACAGTAGATGCCTTTTAGAGCTTCTTGATGTCCCCAAACCTTCTCATCATTTCAATCCCCCTCATTTCCCCTCTATCCTACATTAAATATATAGAGCTATTTTGCCTTCTTTCAGCTTCTGGCAGCAATAAGGAGAAAAAAATCTTAAATTGTTATTGTTTTCTCTGAAAAGCCCCATGAATGCAAATCTATAAAAGCTGCCTCATGAATGGAAAAATCTTCAAGTGTCTTCTCTTTATACAGTTGCACTTTGGACAGCTGCCCAAGTGATAAACAGCCCTCTGTTTGCGTATCTGCATGACACAGTCTAGCAATATGGTTTGAGAGATAGTAGGTTTGTTATAAGATAATGACTCCCTGGGGCACGAAGTGCCACAAAGTTCGACTCGTCTAATTCTCCCCAGCAAGATTATCTGATGATCACCTCTCTCTCTGGATGAGCCCCGTTTCCAATGTCCCTGTTAGTATGCACCCAGCAGCCAGGCAGGATGTGGCCTTGCCACACGACTGAAACAGGCTTGTGACATCCATTGTGCAGAAAATTAAGTTGATAATTCATTTGCAATGCTGCTCCAGCCTCTCCCCCATCTTATCGTGAATTTAGCAAGTACTCTGGGTTGTAAGTAGCTGCTCTAATCTCATCGCAAATTATCACCATAGCTCTGCAGTAAATGCAGCTGGCTTCACTGCGGTGAGCTTCACAGCGTGCCCTGCCTCCCTCCTCACAACAAAGCAAACTCACAAATACAGAAAGACTGCCACCGCTTTAAAAAATACATGGTGGTGAGCTATGCAAAGAGAGGTGATTCAGGATTTAGTTTCACATGCTCTCAGTGTCTTGCAGGTAGGTCCACTGGTGAACATGATAGCCAGTATGGTATCACAGGGCTGAGGACAGTGTCATATTTGGCTTGGCAGTTCTGAATTTGTGTGCATGCATCATGGGCCGCAGCATGTCTTAAACACTTGGGCTTTATGATTTACTGTGTGAGAGCTAATCTTAGTACAAAACATGCAGGGCAAATAATGCACTCTGCTGTAAGACTTTCATGCAAACCCAGGGAATTCACTGAGGCTGCACAGTTGTTAATCCAGGCAGAATTCAGCCCATCTAGTTGATAGCAAAGGGCAGCATTGTCTGTTATGTATGTAATTGTTTTCTTGATCATGCTTGAATGAAAAGCAATCTGGGAGATGGTTTAGGGTGAGTTACACTGTGCTTTCCTGTTCACCATTAAGCAGATTTTCAGGTGCAGTCCTGCCCAAGGGCTGCTGCGACTCCACAGCTTCCACACTGAATTGCAGGAAGTGGCATTTCTGAGTGCCCTGCCCTTCAGAGGGAAACAGAAATGCCACCATGCCACACAAGGTAGCCAGCATCGCTCCTTGTGCAGCTTTACAAGAGCCAGTTTCAACTCAGCAAGTGGGTTATAAGCTATGGTCCACTAGAAACTGTTCAAAGTAGAAAACTGGACGTTAATTTCTGATAGAGTTATTAGAGCAACCAGTCTTGCGTAATTTCGACATGCATTGCTCTCTCACATGATCTTATTGTTACTCTCCGGGTATGTTGTGTTCCTCTTAAGAACCCCGCTCCTTTTGAGAAAGGATTATAGAACATCCTTTATCAAAACCAAATGGAGGAAAACTATTTCAAATCATAGAATAAATCTTGAAAACCCCAATTAAGGATTTTAATATGCAAATCCTTCAAAGTCTATTTTACACTGACTTTATTTATGATGTCTGACTGACTGTCAAATTCTCTGACTTTACAGATGTTCCTCTCCTACCTGTATAAAGCATGCCCGCTCCTCTTTTCTCCCTTAACATTTCGGTCTAGGTTGTAATCATTTTCTTTAGTTTAGCTAACCCCTTCTCTGACCTCTCCCTGCAGGTATCTTCAGGAGTTGTTGCATTTCAATGATCCTGACCTGCTGGATGTTCAAAACTGCGGAAGTGATAAACTCTACCTTAAGCTTTTCAAAGATGTCACGTTAAGCATAGAAGTCCCTTAACCACGAGGTTTCAGAGGCTGGGTGAGTGTTCTGGCAAAGTGTTGCCATGGGCTCGTTCTTTTCTGATGACCCTCCAGCCACTGCCAGAGGAAAGCTCTGGAGAAAGACAGATTTCTTACATATTTAGGGCTACCAAAGGTGTCGTCACCTTAGGAATAGCTTTACCTGTGAGCCTAGTGTGTGTTGAGCAGGTCCACAGGGGCCTAATGCAGAATGATTTAAGGTTGTCTGGTTTTTCATGTTTGACATTAAGTTGTTGACAAGCACTCTTGAGGACCTCGGAGCTCTCTAAGACATTTATTAGACAACAAGGTGGTAATAAAGGGCTCTGAATGAGCTGGCAACCAAATTAAGTAGCTTCATCAACCACAAGTTTTGAAAAATAGTGCAAAGCTGGTGCAGTAGTAATTAGAAAACCAGACAGGCTTAGAGAAATTAAAACTGAGAGTCTTTATCACACATGTCCTGTAGAAATCTATACATTATACGGAAATAGGTTTGTTTTCTTAAAATTTCCACATGTATAGTTTTAAGCATAAGATAAATAAAAGGTATTTTCAAGATTATTTTAAATAGAAAAAAGATACGGTACTTACTCTTCCTCATACATCTTTCTGCAAAAGAAAAGAAACCAAAACATATATTAGCTTCCTCTTAAAAGGATTTATACAGATCACGGGCCAGATTCTCAGATACACTTCAGTGACACAGAGCAGCTGTAACTGGCCAGTTAACTTAGGTTTATGGCTGCTGTGTGTCAGCAGAACTGCACAAAACAGCCAGAGGGTACCAATGAATCTGGCCCTATATCTTTTTGAAAGGACAGCCCCAAATGAAAAAGGATTGTCAGAAACCTGGCTTTAGCTGTAAAGCCCAGTCATCTTCTTCTAAAACTGTTAGAGAAGGAAGTTTGGGTCACTGTGCTAGTAACAGTAAGTATCATCAAGTCCTTAATACAGAAAGCAAAATTAAGCATTTTATTCTTACACTTTAAATACATCCCTGTCTACTTTCTTTAAGTAAAAACATATTTCTAAATGCAAAAGAATACATTTCAGCCTTTTAGGATAGAGAATCAATGACATTATTCTATTTTTTGGGAGGCTACATATCAACCGAAACCTCTTGAGAGTAGAATAATGTTGATATATATATATATATACTGAAAGCAGCAGGGACATACGATTGTAGTTTGGAAATATGCGAACATGCACATAGAATATTTTCCTTCTGGTACAACTGAACTTCAAGAAGTTAACCCCAATGCAAGGGAACCAAAATGTCGCTTCATCTCTGCATTAGGCTTTTCTGATATGGAGCGCTGACATCACATCATCAGCCACTGCTTTCTGCCTGCCTGCACTCCTATCTCCTCGCCCACCAGTGGCTAACTGAGCATCTGGAAGCTGCCACTTTCATCGCTTCTGCACCATCAGCTCTTTGAGTGCTCATGACATCCCTCTGCCCCCATAATAGTTGACCAAACTACTTCAGACTGAAAGCAGAGCAGGTAGTTGCCAGCATCCTTTCATTTTTACCAGCTGCATTTCTTTGGCTAAGCTAGCAAACAACACCCCCGTTTTGCATAATTGCTGCTTAAACATGGGATTCTACAGAATTTGGATTTGCACATGTCTCCAAGGCAGACACCTACATTTTGGGATGGAATTTCTCCTCTGCAGTCAACAGGAGGAGTAGGAATCTAAGCATGGCTAATTAAATCTGATTTGTCTGTACAGATGTGCAGAGTACCACTTTCAAATTACTCCTGATATAGAAGTCTTTTTTTGCATGGCAGATATTACTCAGCTGAGGAACAGAAGCCTCTAGTTAGACTTTTTAAATGTTTTAAAATGTAACTATATTCTTCCCAAGGAAAAAAAAATATTTAAGAAGTAAACATTTTTCAAAAATAGCAGTCACTGTCCCCCCATGTATCTTATCTCTCACATCATAAAACAGTCTGCAACTTATTTGGTAAAAATGCTGCATACATAGGACAAGTGCTCTCTAATAAGAAGTAAGAAGGTTTAGGTGACCACAGCTCCACATCTGAGTGTGCACTTTCGGGTCTTCATGTTTGAATTGGCAGCAGTCCCTAGCCACTGGGAGAAAAGCACAACGTAGTATACATGCAGTTGTGTTTTTTTCATTGGTTCCTGTTTAAAGGCTACTCAGGAAAGAACAAGACAAAACAAGGCTTCATTGTGAGGAAGGTGTTGTCACTTCCTGCTACCAAAGGCTACAATGGTTCAGCATAAAATATCCTTTCTCTTCACAAATCCCAGCTGTGATGATGGAACAGGAGCTTCTCTTACTGCCTCTGGAATTCAAGTGGCAACTTCCACCCCATCATATACATGGACACTATCTTTTATCTTTACTTCCTTCCATATCCTCTTGGCTCAGCAGTAGGGATGAGTGAATGACAGTAACAACTTCTCTTGATTAGCCGGAAAAGAATATTGTAGGAGTCAGCAACTAAAACACCCCCTTAGGGGATGTTACCTGGCCATCCGTTAGCCTGAAAGCCTGAGTTTATATGAAAATCTATTTCTTTCAGCTTCCAGGGTGGTTAAAGCCTCAGTACCCTGCACATATACTTTGCTATCTATTTAATAACTGGACATGTTGCACAAAGTAAGACTTATTTTCAGTATAAACTGTCTTCAAAGGAAACATTTCTCTTTTAATTTTGATAATGGGTTCTTCTGCCACTGTTTCCAGATTTCACTCCAGCATACTTCCCATCTCCTAAGTCTTAACGCATCTCTGCCGACTGATCATTAGCTGGGGTATAGTTGAAATATCTGTTGCTGATGTACACTCCATTAATTATTTGTGATAGTTTTACATCTCTCCTGGAAGCATGCAGCACAGGCCTTTTCTGGAGCTGGAGAGAGACCTAAGAGACCTATGATCTGAAGGACCATGGTATGCTCCCTCTTGACAGCTCTGTGCAAGATTTTTGAGAAAACGAGGGAGCAAGGGAGCTTGTGGGTGGGAAAAGAAGTGCTCCCCATGGAGAAAGTGAGCTGCTTCTCGTGACAGGGTGCAGGAGGAAGCCACATGGAAGGAAAGAGAGAGACATTTATTGTGCTTCACCCTGAGGTCTCAAAACATTTCCCTGAGGGGCTGGAGCTGGCGACGATGGCACGAAGCAAATTCCACTGGTGGGACCTGACAGCTTGCTTCAGCACTGACCACTATCAAATATCCCCATCACGAGGCTCCAGATCCCTGGGGCCTTACAGCAGGGGCCCAGAAACACCAGAGTGTGTGAACAGCTCTAGCGCACGCTATTTTAACTCGAGCAATAGAAGTGCTGAAAATGGGGGCAGTATGTTTCCTAGGAGCCGGGCAAGGTGTTCCCAGCAGCCCATTATATGATGCAGCATTTCTTCTGCCAGTATGGGGCACTGAAGCTAAGGGAAGAGAAACCTTTCTTGTGCTATTTTTGGCCATCCTAGAGAGAAAGAAATCTAATCATGGCCCCTGGCTTGTCATCTTTTCATGAAAGCAGCATAAGCCAGAGCTCCCAGCAAGCCTCATAAAACTCTGGATTTACAGGGGACCTTTCATCTACATCCATTTAAAATGTTCCCTGCTAGGCAACTGACTATGGACGGAAATCATCATTTGAAAAGATCTTACTTTAAGGACTGTACACAGTGTCTTAAATGCTGCTTTAGTTCTTCATCCTTTTCATAGGATTCCAGCATGGTGTGCGCATCATCGTGGCGATAGCAGTAGATTTTATATGTGTCTTCTAGTGGGCCTTTAATCTGCAAGAACACTTCCCCTGTTAAAGAGAAAAACAAAGCATGTCAAGCCAGACAACAGCATCTCAGAAGGAGTTTTATTATTCCACCACATTAGCTGTGAGCTAAAAAGGCTGGCTTCCACTTTACTTCCCTTAGAAACGATCTTGCGTGTTTATGTGCATTATTTATTACATGTATTTCTCAGCTGCTCATCTTTGTCATAGCCGGGCACCATTATATCAGTGTTAATGCACAAAAATTCCCCCTGGAAAAGGGATGAAACCTCTACACCTGCACCCTTTCATATACAATCCCCTAATTCACTGCCCCACCTTAACACCCCTTCAGTGAAAACCAAACAGGAGAGCTTCACTGTTAAGGGGAGAGCATTGTGGTGGTGTGGGCTGGCAGGAGGAGTGCGTGTAACCATGTTAATTTTCCCTTTGACTTTTTTTTCAACTGAATATGAACTTAAATGGGTTATAACGGGAATAATGACTCCATCTCCCATTATCCATTTCACGTTTATCTGTTTTGCAGCATCCTGAAATGGCAGTTGTTATGGCCTAGAGTAGAGATTTTTCTTTACATGACACTGGAACAACCTCCACCCCTCCCCTAATGAAATAAAACCACTGTGGATTGCAGCCATTTCTATATAGCCCTTAGGTTTATATACAACTGAAAGGGGAAAACATTTACATTTCCAGTCCTCTACGACACCATTTTGCCCCCAAAACAGTTGGGAATTTTAGAGGCACTGAAGTAGTCCTGCACTCATTTCCCATTTAATTCTGGTGCGTAATTCTGTCAGCCTAAAGCCCCCCTTCCTGTTTCTGTGTACCTAAGAAATATTATCTGAATGGAGAAGGCATGCTTCATCTTTTCTGCTGAGATATTCATCTGGCTCTTACACTTACGTAGCAGCACCCTGATCAGCATCCTTGGCAATACACACTATAAACAATAGTGATGGTGTAAACTACTGTCTGGGGCATTTACAGAGAAATAACATCTACATGGCAACCAGTCAGATGTTTTATAAACATTCCTGTTGAGTTATAGCAATGATTATTAAAGTTAAAAGCTGAACACCGTGTTAATTGGGAGCTCTCCGTTCATTCACAGCAAGCACAAAGCTGTCAGGCATCCTGCATGTTTCATCCTGACCGGAGTGGGCTGTTTCATAATACATTGCATTGAACTGCTCTGTCGTAAAGTGAAAAATGATTCAGTTACCACAGTAACACAGCTCTGGGTTTTTTCCCCTAGCAGTGAAGGTTAACTGGGCTGTCTAATGCATGTTGGTTTCAAGGTGCGAACAAGGGAACAACAATGACTGAGTTAAGACCACAGAAGTTCATTTTAGTTACTGTAAGGCCACAGTCAGAAAAGCACCAGCATCCTCTACTTGAATCTTCTTCAGGTGCTGTCATCCCTATTTTCTCTATCTTGTGTTAAATGCTGATGCTGATGGCTGGCAAGACATGTTACCTCCTGACATTCCCAAGAACTCTCTATACTGGCCTTTACTAGTCAACAGTGTGAGGGGAAACCTTAACAAGCTCTCTCCTGATTCTGCACCCTCGGTGCCTGCTTTACAGAGATGCTGAGCTCTCACACTTTTCACTAACTTTAAGCAGAGCTCCAAGTGCTTAGCACAGCCTGTAGTAATGCTAAGCTCTCAAGAGAGGTTATGTTTTCTGTAGCAAAAATGCAAACTAGAGACTTATAGTTACCTTCAGCATATACTAGAGCCTGGAAATGATCATTCTGTCTTTCAAAACAGAGATGACCAAGATCTGTTCATTGATGTACTGCACCATAATGACAGGTATTTTCATTGATGCTAAATGATGAGAAAAAAATGATGTGCTGATTTCGTGGATGGTATCTTTTAAAAGCAGCCAAGGTTCCTAAGCTTAAAGCTGTTCTTGGTTTTGAGTTGTATGGATTGAAGCAGTTGATCTTTGAGCTTGCTTTAGGGGCCAGAAATATATATTTGGGCACAGGTTTGAAAATACTGAGTCTTTTGTGCATTCTGACAGATCCAAATCTGTCATCAAAAGACATAAATCTAAGCAACTACATTGTTTTAGTTTCAAACCAGTGAAACAGCAGTTCTCTTCAACCTCACTGTGACTGGGTTGCCTTCCAAGGAGGATGTTTTGATGGAAGATCTTTAAATACCGTAAACACGATAGAACATAATGGGTGTGCTAAAGAGATTCTCATCCTTTTTTTTCCACAGACTGGCTTTAACAACTTTTGCACTGAATATGAGGATCCTCAAGACACAATTATCATCTGTTCTACTTCTAAAGGATGGCAAACTTACTGACTTATTGCTTATAGTGATGCAATTATCCTCCCTGCTTTTCTCTCAGCCTTTGGAAGAAGTGCTTTCACCTTACATTCCATCTTTTTCCCTGCCATAATTAAGTCAACCCTCTGATCCAAAATCCCATATATTTTCACATTTCTTTGTCTGATTCTGGAGAAGTACACCCTAATAGATGGATTAAATTGTTTGTCTTTACTTCTGGATATGGCAGAGAACTAAAAGGATGATTCTCCTTGCTGTGAGAAAGCCACTTCCTGCTAGAATAGAACATTGCTTATTAAGGGTATGACTCATCATGATGCACTTTTATTGAAATCCTGCCAAACAACACAGTCTCATCAAACTACGTTAAGCTGTTGCCTTGGCAAACCAGATTGAGACATACTAGGATTAATACTTTTCCCAAGCCTCGTATGCTTTAATACCATGTTTCCTAGTCAAATGTCAACCAATAAGTTTTTACCCCATTAGTTGTGAGAAGATGTTTTTTTTCTGTAACACGTTACCTGTGGTATGTGGTCAGTTTAGGGAAAAGAGAACCTCTGAAACATAGCTGAAAGTTTTTTAAACTAAACTGGCTGACTTTGCACTGAAGCTAATTAAGATTTCTCACCTGATCCTGTAAGCTGGATCACCTACTGCCCCTGCACTGAATAAGCAGTTACAGAAGAGCTGATGAATGGAAACTTCTTAATTTTTTCCAGCTGTGCCAGAAGGTCAAGTGAATAGATCACAGCCATAACAGTCATGGCCTGAGCTGCAGGACACATGATTGCTGTGATATATCCAAGGACAATCCATTTGCTAAAAATACCTGTGATCCCTACAAGCATTCCTACACAGATTCCCACAAGGTCTGTATCAATTACAGCTTTCTTTCTTTTACTGACCATGTCCCTGTTAATTGCACTTAATCACCTCTTACGTGAATTATATTGCCAGTAAATATGCTTACAATGTGTTTGGTTTTTTTAATGTATTTATTATTCCAATTGATTTTAATGCTTTTCTCAAGTGGTACAAGTATGAGCATGCAATATAAGAGTTGGTCTAAGCATGAGCAGTTAGGTAGGTAACATCAAGCTAGATGAAAATTAGGTTATCAATATATAGCATAACTCAGTGTTGTGGTATTTACTCATGCTAAACTCACTCTCTCCATCCTTTCTTCCCGTCAACATCTGGAAGGATGGAATGAGGGCACCATGACCAGGCCTGTTACGAGCCCAGCAGAGCCACTGGACAGGTTTCACATTTCCTTTTGCCTGCATTACTGTGGACAGCTTGTAGCAAGTTAGCCTCTGGGAGCAGTACTAGTTAAGTCTGACAAGGGTAGAGGACAGGAGAGTGTTATGTTTATTCTTTCACGTGGCTTTGTAGAACTCAAGAGGACAGTAAACATACCGATTACTTGCATGGGTGGTTCCACATCTGTCGTGGCTTCTTCCAACAGTGACAGCAGTTTGGCTGATATTTGATGGACCGATTCAATGTTGCTAAACAAGCCATCCACGTCAAAGTGAACAATCTAATGGAATACAAATATTAAGCAGCTACTAAGGAAGAATAAAGAAGGACATTGTATTTTACAGACCTTCTCTTGCTAAGCCCTGTGTGTTCAACACTCCAGGAAGCATTGCTTCTGTAAAACCTCATATAAACATCCTCCTTGTGACTTCAAGGATACATATACAGTTTTTGGATTAGTATAATTGGGTTGACGCAGTTAACAAAGGGCATTTTATCAAGTGTTTTTAACCTTATTTTGAACTGTTCGTTCCTAATCTGAAAGTGTTTACCTAGGAAGGAAATAAACATTATCATCTGAATAGAGGAAAGATCTTTAGCTGCCTTTAAAATGTTTGTTTATTTTCCCATTGAGAAGAAGAATAGTTGACAGTGGTTTTGATTCCCTGATTTCCAGTTGCTAGCAGAGGCTGCTACATAAACCGGGACCTTGATGCTTTGGTGCTAGCTGTCAGGTACAAAGGCTTGCAAGTGGTGGCACCTTTTTGATTTAGTGGTCCTATATTTCTGAAGAGTGAAATCAAGATCATATAATTTCCACTAAAACAAACACATTTACAGTTCTGGGTATTCAAATAATCAAAAATTATTCAGATAATCAAGAATACTTTCTACAGAATCTGGGAGCACACCATTGACTTCAGTGAACTGGTTCAAATTACATCAGCAAAATATTTGGCTCCATATTCCTACTCCTTTTAGAATAACTACAGAATTTTAGAATTTTTTTTTTTTTATGAAACAAAAAATTTTCAGGGCACATACTTTTCATACAGCAGTTATTTACGCCCTTGCACAGCAGGGCAAGAGTTAATATTCAGGAACGATTAGAGAAAGACAGTGGTAATATGCTAACACTGAGAACAAAGGCAAGACTGATTTTGACATCCACATTGACGCTCCCTGAATGTATCTCTCCATTAGAAGTGGAATTGCTTACTTACATAGCAGCTCACCAGATGCTGGGAGGATCAAATTGAGTGCTGTTGTAACAGAATCAGCAATATACTCTCAGTACTAACATAGTTAATTTTTTTTATAATTGTTAGGGGATAAAACATTTTTTATCCATTTGGAAATATGAAACAGATTCATTGCTAGGTCAATTTTCTAAATGTTATCCTTCTCTAAATGCATTACAAACTTTCAAATATGGTAGTTTATCCGAGAAGTAGCCTTAAAACCATATAACATTCTTGAAAGCCTTTCAAAAATGCAGAGGTTATTAAATTAAGACAGTTATAATTTCTAAATTACTTTTCCTGTATACATCTATCACAGGACTTCTGACCTCTGCTCCAGCGCAATGCCTGCATTGCGTTTGGAACTATGCTGTGCCTGGACACATGGTAATACGGTGACAAGGGACAGAATCGAAATGTATGTTTCCAGTTGACTAGCAAGAGGAATACAGCATGCTTGTTAAAAATCTTGGTGAGTTTGACCAGAGAGTGCTCTTGCTGGGTGTTGGCCAGGCTGAGGAGGGAGCCGAGTGGAGACCACTTGTAAGCAGATGAATGATTGGGAGGAGGAAGAAGTCAAGAACTCCAAGAAGTTACACCAGCTGATGCCTGCTCTTCCAAAAATGGGTTGGAACAAACTCTGACAGTTTTAGGAAACAAAGGGATGGTCCTGCAGGAGCTTAAGCAGCACAAGTTTCAGCTGGCCACGGAGTTTCCCAAAGAAGCAGCGTCAGTGCTATTTAAAGACACTTTGGCCCCTGCACCCGTATTATGTGACCGATTTTGTAAGGACCCATATATACAAAACACAGGGTTAAGGTCTGTTTAAAACTACTTCTATGATATATTAGCAGTGCATATCATTTGTGCAGCCTTTGTGAATGCTATGTTGCAGGCCCCATGAATTTAAATCTTTCTCTGGACAAGCTCTTCTATTCCCAGCTTGAGACCGCACAATTTTTCTAAAAATTGAAATATTGTTGAGGAAAAGGTGCTCTTTGAAGTCTCAGCTGAAAAGGAAAATGGGTACTATTGGCCTAATAAGATCTTTTTGCCTGAAAGATAGTTTATGAGCCTTCCTGCTTAAATTTAGCTTTTCTGCGTAGAATGCAAATTTCTAAAGTGCTTGCTGGGCTGTCATGCATGGTGTTTCTCCACCACAGCTGTCAGAAAGGCTGGCTGAAGTCATTTTTAAGACAGAATTTAACCTTGATGGGAAGGTTCAAGCCATTCCAGGCTGTTACCATGGAACATACTTGTTGTTGTTGTCTTTTACTGCTTTTAGAGGTGCCAGTAAAGGTCTGCCAGGGCATGTACCAGGGGTTATGTGCACAGCAGTACGGAGAGGTGGAAGCTGCCATCCCAGCCCAAGCCTGGGAGCAGGGATATAGCATCTAAGCTGCCCTCTGGGCAAGCACCCTGATTCAGGCTTTATGCATGTGCAATGCCAAGTGCCAGAAGTGTATCTGACTTCCCACTCTGCTCACTGGAGTCCTGGCACGTCCCCTTTCCAGAAAGCCAGCTCTGGAGCTGCTCCTGGCACCGTGCCACTCTTCAGGCTGACATTTGTGCTTGTCTTGAGATGATCTGCAAACAGACCGTGGGTGAATTTGGACCTTGACGTCACCCCCCCCCCATCCTCCACCCCCAGTGCTTACCTGCTTGTTTCTCAGAGGCTGAATCACTTCCTTGATGCAGAGATCCAGGTCGCTGATATAGTCCCTCTCTGTCTGCATGAGCTCTGTGATGATTTTTACTCTCTTGGCCATCATACGTCTGGTAGCTTCTTCATCCTCCTGGGGCAAAGTGGCCAGGGATGAGGACCCTGACTGTGGGGCCATTTTTTCTGTTTAAAAGAGGATGGGGGGAGATTAGTGAGGAGCATGGTCTTTTCATTGCCCTTGTCATGCTTCCTCTGATGGCTGGCACACCAAGGCCCCGAATGCCCCAGGTGCTTCTCCCACTGCTCTGCCTTCCCCACTGACCACAGTCCCATGTCATCCTGGGCACACCAAAATCCAAGTATGGCTGATGCCCTTCTACTCCTCTGAAAACATGGTCTCAGCCTGAAGTCTAATAAGATTTGGGGAAGGAAAAGGCTCTGTTTTTACCATAAGTTTCACTAGAACAGCCTTTGTTCCGTACAATGTAAAGCTGTGCTCTGCTCATGGGAGGCTGAGGGCTGTAGGTACTGGAAGAGGAACTTTCAAATGAAGACAGTGTTCCTAAGGATGATGATGAAACACAGAATTCTGTTTTAAAAGAGTTCTTTGAAGGAGGCAAAGGAATTACAGGGGAATATGGGAAAACCTTTAATGATCAATAACAGACATTTCTTGGGCCAACAGAGATCATTGGGATCAGGAGATTCTTACCTACTTTACCATATTTAAGACCTAGACTATCCGATTATTTCCAAATACATGGAAATCCAAGGGAATCTTCTACAGACAGGTTAAGTTGTGTAGCTACAGGATGTGCACACAACCTACTTATCTGTAGTGATGGTCTTCCTTTTGCTGGTTCATAAGGCAACCTGCATACATTTGTGGTAGCTGTACAAAGGGCATGGAATTTTATCTGGGTCTGTATTTTTCATTAGGAAAAACACAAGGGAAAAAAAATAAAAGTGGAAGATTTCAGAGGGTATTCTGATGTTTTTCTGCTAGCCACAAGATGGTGCAGAGTACCAGCAAAGACAGACGTATCATTACTGCACTCATCTCTGCATTACCCAGGTCGTGGCTTGACAGCATGGGATTTTCTCGCTCAGCAGCAGAGGACAGGAATCTCTTCTGAGGATCAGGGTGTTACACCTTGATGTCAGTTCCTCGTAGGAAGTGTACTGTCTAATGAGGCAACAGCGAGCAGCATCCGATGCTTTGCTGGCTGATAACCAACACTGAATATATTGCAGTTGTTTGAACTGATTGTCAAGGGCAAGGTCATGAGTGCTCAAGTGAGCACCAGGGTCCAGCTCACCCATACAACACAGCTCAAGGCTGTAGAAGATAACCTGGAGCTGGACTTGTGAGGAAACCAAGCAACTTTCTGGGGAGAGGACTTTGAGCTGTCTTCCACTGAGAGATGTAAAATTCTACAAATGCAACGCATTGTCATCCTCAAGCCCTTCTACAGTTATGCTGACCACTGATATTCGGAAAGAACAGTTTTATTATTAACCCTTCTCCTGTCAGACCTTCTAGTCAGACCGATGTGACAATAACATAGTTATTGTTTCAAAAAGCTGCTTTTGGGACTGCATCTCTGCCTCTGTACTGATAGTTCTGCACAGGGAGGACAAAGAACCAGAACAAAGCTGGGGTGTGCTGTTTCTCCAGATTTTTTTTTTCCTATCAGACGTACTTCCTTTCTCTAAAGCAACTCCTGCTTTTACCTTTGAGTTTTTACATCTAAGTCTCTGTATAGCACAGGCATAAACATTTTGTCCTCGTGTTTGTACA
This sequence comes from Cygnus atratus, assembly GCF_013377495.2. Taxonomy (NCBI): domain Eukaryota; kingdom Metazoa; phylum Chordata; class Aves; order Anseriformes; family Anatidae; genus Cygnus; species Cygnus atratus. The sequence continues at coordinate 5,750,293 of NC_066365.1, forward strand.
CAGACAATGAAATGGAAACAAGAGCAGGATGTCTCCCCTCTCTAAGGCTTAGGCTATTGGAAGAATTTTAAGCCGAATTCTGCCCTAGCAAACCCATGCTGGTGCAAGTGCATGTCTTGCACAGGAGTTCACCTCACTCAGTGAGAAGGAGAGTGGAAGAGGTCCTAGTACCTCTTCATGGCTCCCTCTGAGCAATTTTCTGCTAAGGTTGTGGAATAAGACCTCCATGGCTTCTGCTTATGTGCCTAAAATGGCAGGTACCTTTTCCTCAAGAAGATTAAGGTATGTGACCACACATACACATTCGCAAGGAACCACACGAACAATCCGTTTCAGTTCCAGTTCTGCACCAAACCAACATTCCTTTCGAGACTGGGTGAAACAGTCTGCGTGTGTGTGACTGTACGGGAGAGTTCAGGACCAGGCTTCCTGGAAGAGCTTGCTTAGAAATGTCGTTTTGTCTTAGACACAGCACTATTATAGTATCAGATGGAATTTGAAGGTAAACACGAGATGCTCTGCAGAAGAACTTCCTAATCTTTTATACTGGTGGCAGGGGAAGGCATTATTTGAACAAAATAAAGCCACCATATCCCACCTCAGGCTTGAAGTCACGATCCCTAGAGAGGCTGTTCTTTCAGTTTATGTCATTAGATTACCCTAATCAAATTTGATCCTTGAATTATGTCAGGGCTCATCTATTATCCTTATTGCATGATAGATAATAATGCCAGGAAATAAAAACTATTCTCAACAGGAAGAAATAACCACGAGAAATATCAGGTAGATGCTGTTTCCTTACAGAAAACATGTTTTTTAATAAATGTATCCTTTGTTAAAAGTAATATAATTTTCCATTTTCACTCAATACATTCACTTTTTCATTTTAGACATGTCTGTCTCTGTAGAATGCAAGAGCAAGATACTGAAGAGATGATTACAGCCCAGACCTGTGAATTTATGTTCAGCTGATTGCTTTTGACCAGTTTGAGAACATTAGAAGCCTGCTGGAATCCTTGTGGAGTAAGCAAAAGTTTAATGAATGCAGAAACAGCAAGTGCACATATAAGCATACTTGTTTCTACCTGGTAATGTGTACCAGCCCTGGAACAGTTTGAGAGAGAGGATTAGCAGGACGAGACGTTGCTGAGGATTAATAATTACAGTAAGAATTTGGCTCATTTGTCTTTGGAGATGCCAGATGTAGAAAAAAAAAAGAGAAAGAAAGAAAAGAAAAAAAACCTGCCTCTCAAAGGGCTTATTAGACAGGTATGTTTTAAGACCAATTTAAGATCAGTTTACAACAATGTAATTGGTACTTTTAGTAGACATAAAAATGTAAAGTGGAATGCAGCATTTGCAACTGTTGCTTTGCAATGCCAGATATGTGCAGGAGTTGCCTTCCTGGAGGATTTTGCTGCGGTGAGGAAGGCAATGACTTTGTTTTTTCAGCTGAGCAACTGAAGTACACAGCTCTAGTCACACCACACGAGAAGCTCACTGTGCTGATGCCATGGACAAAGCAGCTCCGTGTGTGCAGTTTCCTGCAAGTGTGAAGTCTAAAAATATCCCCCAGATGGAGACATCCAGCAATGCTGCGAGAGCCTGCAATGGGCAAATGCAGTAGTTCTCTTCTAGGCCCATGGAAGGTGACTGGAGGAGCAGGCAAGGCAGGCTGACAAGCTGGATGCATGCAAATTTCCTGGGCTTTTTCCCTCTATAGAGTGAGCAGCTCCCAGAGATCTGCTCCATCCCTCGTTCCTCCCAAGTGAGATGCCCAGGTCGGATATTATGTTTCCCCTTTGGGCCAGGACCCAGGTTTCTCCACATCTAATGTGAAGTGAAGGTAGAAGTGAAGGTAGAGGCACAGAAAATACCAACAAGTACAAAAATGTCAATGCATGGAGTGGGTAAGAGGCCTTTCCATCGCTGAAGCAGCATTCGGAGGACTCCAAAGTAAGTTCTGCTCCCACTCTGTGCAGATGGGAGAATTTTGCCTGGCACAAGGGAACAGTGAAGGCATAAGTTATCACGGTACAGCAAACAAATTACAGCATTACTGTATTTTCATGTGTGAAACCTGAACCTCACACCACCTTAGATTAAAATTATTCTTCTGTGAAAGCGAGCCCTCCGATAGCTTGTGCCCTCAGATAACCCAGAGATTGCACACAGGAATCTATGCCGGCTTGTATCAGCTGGATTCACGAGTGAAACACATGCAGTTTAGGCACGGAAGCACAGAAGGATTGGGAGAGGGTTATGGAGAATGCCTTTCTGTTTGCCTCACACACGCACACACACAGCAGCACTGCCCTGGAGCAGGTCTGTTGCACACAGGCTGCTACACATGCAAGAAGCCCCTGAGGTGACTGAAGATGGGGGGAGAACGCTGCAGGACCACAGTGACCCCACACCAGGCTTCCTGGGCAACAGGTTTGCTCCTAAACCAGCATCAGAGACTTAGGTGCAATTAGGTCATTCCGTCTTTGATCATTTCATGTTCCATAAGGTACAGAAAATATTTACATTCAATATGCAAGTTCTTTCTTCAATTCCTTGACAGCAGACTGCTTTAATTATATGTGTGCTGACAGGACTACAGAGGGTTCCCATGTGACCGCAGTGGAAGGGAAGAAAGCTTATCATCAGGTGACAGAAGAATGCCCTTATTGTTAGCACCAATACTTACAAATAAACCTTTCCAGTGTGTCATACAGTGATATAAATACGCTGCTCCCATGGCATCGAGCTCATATGTTAATAACATGAGAAGTGAGGAAGGACTGCATCTGAACTGCTTCCCCTGGGGCACGTGCACCTCGAGATGGGTCGTGGTTTAGCTGTACGAATCGTGAGCCCTGTAACCCACAACGCAAGGTATTCCAAGTAATAAATGTCAGATAATACGCTCAGAAAAGGATCCATGAGTCTCCTCAGGTCCTTGTCTTCCCTCCCTTATCCCAGTTCCTAGTTAGGCTGTAGCAGCACCTCAGAGTCCTGAGCCATGCAGCAGGACTTCATTGTGCTAAGTGCTGTGCAAACATAGCAGCACAAAATGGATTCTACTCTGAGAAGATGAGATCACTTCCCAGCCTGGCTGTCACTGCAGTAAGGTCAAGAAATAACTCCAGATTTATTACGGTGCAAGTTAACAGAATTACATCCTCCGAGTTCAAATTTGCACATGAGAAAATAATGTATTTGTTAGATTGTGATTTTTCCATCTCGTGGCACCAGGGGTACATTTTCATCAAGCCACCTCCTGCACATCAGGAAATAATCCAGACTTCTACTCTGTTCTGTACTTCAGCCGCCCAGCTGCTCCAAAGATCAATACATTTTGCAATGAAATAGGATATCATCTGCATTGTAGCACACAGAAAGTTAATCAGTAAGTACAGGGCAAAGCAAATAAGGAACTGGGGAGGATCTTTACCACTGCCAGGAGATGCAGAGGCCAGGCAAATGTGTAGCCTGGGCGGGAAGAAGCGGCAAGCCAAGCAGGGAGGGGAGGTGGATGGGACAAAGGAAAGTTGTGATGGAGTCCACCCTGCTCATGATGGAGCAGGGAGGGGATGAGTTTCCTCCTTCTGGGCTTCAGGGTACCAAGGGGTAGCAGCTTTCCAGGCATGTGTGCAATTTTGCGGGTTTCTGCTTCATTTGTGGTGGTGGTTATTTCTCAGAACTACACCAGACACAGGCAAGATGCAAGATCTGGGGTTCAGATAGGAGATCTGAGGCAATACGCTGGGGATAGCTGAGTGATTTGCATCAGTGTGTCTAGTACAGGCATGCCACTGATATACCTGAAATTAAAGCATGGGCAAATCATTTGATAGCACGGTTGACCCGTTCCCATCCAGAGTTAGGAGGAAGTTAATGTGTAATAGATCTGTAACACAAGGAGCATTGTCAAAGCACATACTATCTCCCTGAACACTGCAAACATTGATCTCTGGCTCTTTCTGGAAACCCACCATTTTCTATAGCTCATTTTTCACACCAAGCACAAGTTTGGCATACTATCATCCACAAAACAAAAAAAAATCCAAGTCTGTCCAAAACCTAACAGATAGTGAACTATGTTTTAAATCCCTTTTTGGTTGATAGGATCTATCCTCACGATTCACCACCTCTCATCCTGCCCTGATCTTGCAAACATTTATGTGCCAATAACTACATCAAGCAACCTCCTCTACTGAAATTGGTACTGTCAGGATGGCAGCTTCAGGTTAATTCACAGATTGATCCCGACATTAATGCCATACATAGATATTGATATAGTTACTTTTCCAGCTGCTACTGATGGATTTTCAACTGTAGGAGAGACCAGCATCTACCAGCTAAAAAGCTATGATAATACTTTTGAAAACAGAGCTGCTAAATACCATTTTGTGCCACTTATGGATAGTAGCAAGTTCTTGTGTCTGCCCGAAAGAACATATTTGCAGGAGAAAAACCTGCACTATTGAAAATAGTGAAGGTAGAGCAGGGCCCTGCATAGAAATACCACAGGAGCTGGATCTGAGCTCTTAAAATGACCTTCCAAATTATTTCTGCATCAAGCGCTAGCAAAATTATCTTCCTTAACCCCCTTCTTCCCTCTTTGGGAAAGCAATGCTCGCTTCTAGCTGATGCAGTGCCAGGGAAGAAAGACCCATACGGCTTGATCGAGGTGTTCCTGGACTCACCCCAGAACACAAGTGCAAGCTGAGCTTGAGGTGGCTGCATGGCTGAATGGCCACTTGGAAGCAACCCTTGCTTCCCCCCCAGCTAAAATGGGGCTGGTGGCACTTGGTTATCTCACAGGATGAGCTGAAGTAGGCACATTCACGTTTGCCAAGCTCTTGGAGAATAAAATGGTTACTTTGCACCTTGCTTCCTTTTCAAAAGAAGGAAGACCGGGAGGTGTTGCGTGTGCTTTCACACCAGATAAGGCATTGAATGGATGTGTCTCTGGATAATAATCAACCACGAAAATGCTTACTTGTGGTCTTAATGAATCCTTAATTGTAAAGTGAAAAAGCCTTGCAAAAGGGTTGTGCCTTTGACAATGCTATTGTTGTTCTCACGCTTGAAGACCTACAGAGCAAGCCACCTTGATTGTCTTGGAGAACTGGGTGGTAGGCTCCCTTTCTCACCCTTTTTAGAAAACATTTGGGATTCTGTATAAAAAAGCAAAACTTAAGGGAAATCCAAAGGTGGAAAGTGAATTCTCAAGATTTTTATGTCAGACAGCTTGGTCACTTGTTGTTGTTTTGCTTGTTTGTTTGTGGTTTTTTGGGGGGTCCATAGGCTTTTATTTGTGACCAATTTTTCTAGCGTACCAGCCACACTTTGAGCTTGTACTTTAGAGCTGCTGGAAATGGCTGGGGTGGGGGAAACTGCCCGCTTTCTGCCCAGGGATCCCCATAAACTACACAGAGGGCTGAAAGGGGCCTCGGGAGACAATCATGTGCTTCGCCTTGCACAGATGTGCTGCAGCGCTGACGCACGCATCGTGTGTCACACACCTGGCTCCCGTGCTCGGCCTGGGTTGCCTGTCACCAGCGGGGTCCTGCAGGCTCTGACCTCTGGCTTCCCGATGGAAACCTGTCCCACTCATGGGAGATTCCTGTCTGCACGCTTTGCTCCCTGTTGCCTCTCCCCGTCTTCCACATCCTTGCTTGTGTTAATAGGGGAGCAACTGAACAGCAGAGCTCTCAAATGTGTGCCTCCAGCTCATGGGGGAAGCAAGTACAAGTTATTACCATTTGAATCTTTTTGCAAAACATTCACCATTTCAGGGCGATCGGAGAGTCCGGACCTGGCGATACAGACTGTTTGCATCACCAACAGAGCTGTTTGTGTTTTTACCAAGAAAGGAGAACTGGAAAGTTTTGTGCCAACAAAAGCACCTCCCTCGCCTTGGAGTAAGCTGCTTTGCATTCCAGCACTGGTAAGAAAAATGAACAATATAAAGGAGTACAATCGTAGCACATCATCGGTATTGGTGAGTAACTGGTTAGGTCTGGGACCCATGATCTATTAGATCCGGGCACATCCAGATCACCAAAATTCGATCCAGATCAGGTGTTGGTCTGCAGCTGCATCTCTATCGATATTGTAAACACACTTCATAAGAATTTCCACCCACTGTCTATTTTTACTCTGAGGACAGGTGCCTTCTACCCAACATAAAGCCTGCAGGTACCTCGTTAACCCAGCCACATTTTTCTCGAGCAAACACGAGCGTGCAGAGCGAGCCGACCCCAGGCGGGTGCCACAGGTGGCCGCAGCCATCCCCGCTGGTGGCAGGAGCTGTAAAGCTGGATTTACCATCTGCCATCTGGATTTACCATGGCTGCCATCACACGCTGCCGTGCCTACCGACGCTCCCCTGCCTCCCTCGCTCCTGATTTCCAACAGCAGATACTCTGGAGGGGACAGGAAGGTGCCATGCGCTTTGCTGGGTATCGTTGTCACAACTCAACGTGGCCTGGGCAGCCCCTCTGCACGCAGAACCGCCACTCTGGCAGCACGCGTGCACACGTGCCTGGGGCTTGCCGGCCCGGCCGCATCGATCCCTGCTCGCGCCCCGAAACACCCCTGGCGGAGCCGTGCCTGACTTAACCGAACATTTTTCATCTTCCCATCGATTAGCTATCACTGGGAGGGAACAGTGTAATCAATGGGCCTCTTTGTTGTTGTCAGCGTATGCAGCCCCCATATAAATCCTATTATTTTCTGGTTTATTATTTTATTTTCTGCTTTTATTGTCTCTCTGAAGGAATACTGCTTCCTAATTAAATGCATCAAAACCATAATACAGTAACCTAAAGTATTTTCCTATTTTATTTCCCCATAAAGGATTACTGCCACAAGAGTGATTGCCATAGGCAGTTATATCAGTATTAGTAATAAATGTTTATATTGTAATAATACTCAAACCCCACATTTGTGATGGGATCCTGTTGTTCGAGACCCTGAAAACCCACAGAAATTCATCAGTTTGTGTTCCAGAGCTCTCCCAGAAATAGCTATGCGCATTTTCCATGCTTTTCCTCCATTTGTGGCGGTGCATTTAATTTTTGATTGACAGGCCCAATACTGACATAATTTGCCAATTTCTGGCCCAGGTGCAATTCGGCTATTTGAAAAGAAATGCTCTTCATAACGGTATAATTTGAATCAGCATACCCATCAAAGCACGTATTTGGACGTATTTCAGTTCAGGCTCGCACAATCCAAGCAACAGATAAACACATTAGAGATCCTGATAATCTCAACTGGAAGAAACAACTGCCCTTGGTGCTTCGAATTATTTAGCACACGCCCCACTTCGTGCAATAGGAAAAGGCAGAGAGGACGGAGGCATCGTCTTTTCACACCACCGCTTGCACCGCAGATGCGTTCTGCTGGAAAGCAGGAGAAAGATCCCGGCCGCAGACACGTTTTGCAGAACACGCCCAAACCCCGCTCGTGGCCTCGATCGCATTTCGCCTGCTGTGCGTGCAGTGGGCTTTAAAAAAACTGGGGGGCAAAAGGGGCGATTGCTGGGTCCTGCTGTGGGCACAGAGGGCTGTGCCCTTGCCCAGGGACAGGCTGGACCCAGCCTGGAGCACTGCCAGCAGCACCCAGCACGGTTCCCCGGGGGTACCTTGCAGTTTCTGGCTGTACTCCGTCCGGTCGGACTGACTCCTTCGCAGGGCGCCGTGCTCCCCAGCCGCACTGCTCTCCACCACCGGCTCCGTCCTCCTCCTCTCCCCCATGTACAGCTTGTGCCGCAGCAGGGCCAAATTCCTCCTCCGGCCCCCTGTGCTGTCTGTGCTCGCCATGGCTTGGGGCAGGAGGGCAAGGGGGTGGTTTTAGGGAGGTGGGCTGCCTGCCCAGGGGAAGGCAGGTGCTGTGGGGTCCGGAGCAGGGCTCCCCAAGTGCTGTGGGGCCCGGGCTCGGCCCTGCCACCTGTGCCGGTGCGGCTCCACCTCCGGGAAGCTGACGCCCCGGGCGGTGTTTGCATTCACCCGGTGTATGTGCGAGCCTTGCGGGGCCGGTTTGAAAGCCAGCCCCATGCCACAGGCACTGTCAGGCCCCTTTCCCCGGCTTCAGGGGACACTCCTCAGGTACTGGCACCCCAAAACAGAGCTGTGTCTTTGGCACGGCATGGCCACATCTGGCCACAGAGAGGTCACAACCCCTGAGGCCACCTTTGCCCCAATCCAGGCTGTGCCCCGCTGGCACTCAGCAGCGGTACTCGTGGCTCTCTGCAGTGTGGGCACAGGCAGGGAGGGATGCTGCTTTGGGCCCAGGGGCAGAGCAGGGAAGTTCCTGCACACACCCGGGGGACACCGAAGCACGAGCAAGACCCGCAGGGGCTGTCGTGGCAAATTGCTGTGCTCTGATGGCAGTGAAACAGCTGCTCACACTACCCCTGGCTCAGCCCCCGGGAGAGACCTTATTATCCTATTTGCTAGCAGTGGCCCCTGGCACTCAGGCACTGCCTGGGGATGCTGCGTCGCGCCGGTCTAATCAAGCTCATGTCAAAACAGCAGGAGCTGCTGGCATCTCAGCTCGGACCACATTTATCCTGGCAAGAGCCCCAGCAGCCGTCAGCAGCCATCGCGGCCGCTGCGGTGATGCCAGGCCCCGCAGCCCCCTCTGCTCTCGGCAGCGGCGCAGCGGGCTCCCCACGGCACAGCTGCACTGCTGCGGGTCTGCCACACGCTCGCCACCGGGTGACAATGCTCCTGGACACCTGGCAGCCCTGGCCAAGCGTGTCACTGCCACGCAGTGTCCCCCTGAGGGCCACGTGGGAGAAAGCGGAGCAAGGATGCAATGCAGCGCCATGAACTCATCTACAGGTTGTGTTTTTGGGGAAGGGGCTCGCTGTGATGCTGCCTCCTGATCAAAGCCCTTCATTTCTACCCAGCGGGGAAAGGAAAAGATGAGGAAACTGTTATGCAATTTACTGTGTCAAACTGCAGCACCGTGCCAGTGCTGCACAAAGTGTCCACTCCGAACACAACCTGGCAGAGGACTAAAGCAGAGACGGGGATACCGGGAAGAGCTCGTGCAGAAAAGTCACGAGCTATGCAGGCGGTCCCCACATTACGTCCCCTTTCCTCTTTGCTACTCCCCAAGAAACCCTTTTGTTTTGCAAGACAGACCACAAAAGCTCCCTGAGAGGCACAGCAGTAGTGGGGAGAAGAGCGCCCAGGGAGCAGTGGCACCCCGTGACAAGCGTCACATCACGGCAGCGAGTAAACAGATGAAGGTGGGAGTTGAGGGGAATCAGCTGCCCTGTTTCCTTACAGTGGGGACTTCCTGAGCTGTTTTGTTTTTCCTTACCCAAGCGATGGCTTGACGTTCAGCAAGGGTGGTAAAACTGGTTTAAACAGTCACCACCCTGACTGCCCCCCTCCCCGGGGGAATCTTGTTCCAATTATTTGTGGCAGGGAGCATCTGAAGCTGGATGGAGGAGCTGGTCGGGCTGAAAGCCCCCTCCCTTCCCCCTGGGCTATTTTCCATCTGGATCCGCTCTCCTGCTTAGTTCGTCATGCAGCTACGCCAGCAGCTGCGGCAGGGGAAAGTGCAGGGGTACATGTAAGCAGCATGCCCAGAAAAACCCTTTACCCCTGGTAGGATCTTACCATGTCGTGCTTCTCCAAAGACACAGATTCCATCATTTCTATGAGACTTTATTATGTTTATTTAAATTAAGACTGCTTTTGGGGAAAAGTGGGGAATATACTTTGGCTGGGTGAAGGTGGAAGAAGAAATTCTATTAAATTCTGGGCTTTGTAGGCTCTGTGCCACATATGCAGAGTTGCAGCCAAGTTAGGATAGAATTGTTTGTTCAGGTGTTTATTACAACTGCAATCTACCCACATGCAGAAAGTTGTCTTCCTATAGCTCCACCATACACTACAGGGACTGACAAGGTTTGTGTTCATTCAGCAAGGATGTGGTTTGCTGTTGTCTTTGTGCTTGTAATGGTTTGCCCACCTTCAGGCGGCAGCAGTGTTTCTGGGGCAGCCACAAGCCCAGAGCTAGTATGCAACGCAGACTGGAAATGTGGAGTCCCTTCTGGAACCTCAAAATATTTCCTCTGTGCCCCTCAGCATGGAGAAGGCTGAAAATGGCACGCCTGAAGTCATATTCCATGTGAGGTTTAACGCACATCTTGGTTTATCTGTTTTCACATTAAAGCCAGGGAGAGCTTACACAAGTTGACTGTGCCAGTGCAGTTACTAGGAATAGGTAAAGCCAACCAGATGCAACCCCTGTAGGCTCTTATTACTGTTTACAGTACTTTACCTGGACTATAATAAAACGCCACGGAAAGCCTTACCAGAACTGCACATGGAGTCTCGTCTGGGGCTGGCAACCACCTCGCGATCCGCAGGCGGCTCCTGTTCCCTTCCAGCCATGGTAAACAACTTAGAGCCGAGCTCTATCGGAGTTACTAATCCGTAAAACAAGAGGGAATATCTGGCATCTGTGCGGGCAAAATGCTCTTTTTACAATTACCGCAAATACCTCTTTGACCCCTGTACGCTGGGCTGAGTTCAGTCTCCCAAGCAAATCGGAAGCCAGTGGATGTTAGCACTCACGTACGAGGTATTTACATGGAAGTCACTCCACTCAAGGGACAGAACAGGTGCTGGTGTCAACATGGAAAACATCGGCTTTGTGTTCCCAAGCAACTGTAGTAGACACACAGAGGAGGTTATTGTTAAATGGTCAATGCTAACCTTTATCTCGATCCTGAGCTATAAACGGACCAGGAACGCCATCAAGACTGATGGCCATTAAGCAGGCAAACAGTTGTTTGTTTTGCTGCAGTTCCTCACAGCTGTTATGGAATATTTCTTTGTAGCCGGGTATCCCAGAGCCCATAGGCACAGTGCTGGCGCAGGTTGACTATCGTGCTCATCCCCGCTGCTGCAGTCTCGCAGCAGTGACACCAGGTGCCACTTCAGGTTTGCTCCGAGCAAAAGGCAGCCTCCTTACGTGGCTGCACCGGGATGGCACCAGCCGACACGAATTTCCTGAGAACTGCCCAGGTCCAAAGTCTGTGTGTGCTGCAGGAGCACTGGTGGCCAAACCGCCCAGCAGAGCACACGCTTTCCACAGCGGAGGGAAAGTAAGGCCTGCTCTGGTGACTTAAACAGATACTCGCATTAACCTGGAAGATGAAGGGCCCGATTCTCCACTGGCTTTGCTTTACACCCGCGTCTCACCCGGAGCTGCTCCAAGCACAGGGACACAGGCAGGCAAGCCCACGAATGCCCATGGAGTTTCACTGCACCCCTTTTGAGGCTGGTAAGACATAACTGCTACCGAGGGAGAAGCAGAGGATGCGTTATTAGCGCAAGGCCAATACCAGAAATCTTTCAGGATGGAGCATGGTGTGGCCCCGTTCCCTTCTGGGCCCGTATGCTGCTGGAGAACCATCGCTGTCATTAATGGTAGATTAATCGCTGTGTTTAACGACATGAGTCCACAGGTGCTCCTCGTCCTTGATTCTCTGCATCCTTGGAATCCGCACAGTGAAGCGACTACAGCCAGCAGGTAGCGGAGGATCAGCAGGGTACAAGGGTACTGCTGCAGAAACCCGTCCCACCCCCTCCACGGGAGGAAGGTGACAGTGACAGGCACAGATGTCTCTATTAGGCTCTCCCCACAAGCACACCTAGGTGCATACAAACGCAAGCCTGCACCTCTTGTCGCTCTGCCTGCACGCGTTGAGTCATAGCAAAGATATCTTTTGAGAGATGAAACGTGGAGGCTTAGATAGTGATAAGAGCAATCACGTGAAAGGCCCACGAGGACTTTGAGCACTGGGAAGTTGCGAGTATGTTCACCCTATCTGTCTGTGGCTATAATTGTAAGATAAGAACAGAATGACAGATGAGGATAAAAGCAATAAAAATGGAAGACTTCAGGCTAGGTAAAACTGGAGCCTACACATTGATTTTTCACAATGAATGATTCAAAATTACTTTGAAATATACATAGGAAAAAAAAACTTCAAACACCTTTCCACAGTACAGAGCGAGAAGAAAGCCTGTCTTGTAGGTGGAAAGTTATTTTGTGTGGCAGTGTCACCTTCCCTCTGCCTGCTGATCTTGCCAGACTGGTGATTCCAGTAGAGAAACAGGTCTTTGGAAGCAAGTGCACAGCCATCGTTTCTTTTAGCCCTGTCTCTAGCGTTTCTTGTCTAAATATTTGGAGGAGAAATTAATAAAGCGTACACCTCCACAGGCTCAGACTAGGCTGTTTTTTTTTTAAAGAGGGGATGGCTCAACCCACCGGGCTACGCAATCCTTTGGCTGCCACGAAGCTTTCTTACTCCAAACAAATCCACTGCCCCAGTTTACACGTCCAAAGGGCTGATGTGCTTTCTGTATACAGAGCGGGACCCGGCTTTCAAACAAAACACCTGTCAGGGAAGAAGAGAGGTCAGCGGGGCTTGAATTGCTCTCAGCATGCCCCTGGATCCGTCGTCGTCCCACCAAGGTGTTTTATTAGTTTGCAAAAGATGCTCGGAGCTGGGCCAGCCTTCACGGGCACAGAGCTGATGGCATCGCTCCTTTGAAAGGGCTTGGAGGGGTGGAGGAGAGGCAAACTGGCCACGAAACGGAGCAGCCCTTTGATTTCTTCGGGGTTACAGCCACACGGTGGTTTTCGAAGGAAAATAACCTGACTCTGTTGATCAAGTAGATGGCACTGTGATATCAAAGCTAATGAGGAAAGATGAGAAAACGAGCGAGGCAGATAAAAGTACAGGAGGATGAATCTTCATTACTATTATGTTTTAATGTAAAATAGGGGGTGTAGAAATTACCAAAGATAAAATATTTTCTGAGGAATCCTTTGAGAATCTTACGTCTGACAATTCAAAAATTGAGAGGGGAAGGGAGCCTTAAGAAGACATAATTTTCATTGTACATCCCTATTTTGAATGCTGATAGACTTGCAGCTTTGCACTAGAACTTCACGTTTCCTGGCAATGCTTTTTGAGCTTAATTAGAACATTTTTTTTCTGTCTCTCCCTTTTTTTGTACATGCACCTATGTGGAAGAACGAATGAAAAGGAAAGAAGACCATTTGGTGATTTCTCTTTTGCGACAGGGAAGTTGCTCTGCAGTAAACAAAGATAAATTTTAAAAATTTTAAATCAAGTTTCAGTCAATACTTGCGAACACATTTGGGTGGAAGTTACAGTAGCTGAAAATCCACGCTTCACAGGGCGTAACAAGAACACAATACAGATGTCTAGGAAGGGAGAAACGGGCGCATCCAACAAAGCTTGACACAGGCACAGTGTCCTCGCCTCTCGAGGACTTGGCTTTCTAGGCACAAGTCCAGGCAGAGCGGTGGCGTGTCTGTCCGGCTGGCCTTGGCCATCAGCACCCGCTGCAATTAGACACCGCTGGCCAGACGAGCGCTGCCTGGCTGGCAACCCTGCCCACTCACAGCGACAGTAATCTGCCATGTGAATCCTACGCTCTGTTACAAGCAGCCTAACAAAAAGCAAAGTTGAAAAAAAAAAAAAACTAGCAGCTCAGAGAAACTATTTATTCAGAAAAAAAATAGGCTGAAAACTTGTCATCTTCCTATACCTCATTGTGAATATTATGACTAAAAACTAATTTTGCATAAATGTTGAGGATCAGCAATAGGGTAGCTGAGGTGAGTTCGCAATGTGTCCCAAACAGTTTCTTTGGGTCTTTCTTCACATCGAGATGGAAAGTAACGTAACCTAGTAAGTCTCACTCTGCTTACTGAAATACACAATTTCTTCCTCTTAATTAGACAATGTAGTCTTTTGCTGCCATCAAGTATTTGTCAGCATGTACAATGCAAGTGCTTGTGTAACTAGGCTGTGTGCACACATCCTCTCCCAAATCCAGCTGTGCCCACGAGAAAGATTACTGACTCCAACAACGTGCCATCCTCTTCCTGATGGAGACTGTCAGTGCAAAGATCTGCAGGTAGACAGCGGTGTCTGTGCTCCTTCACCTGCTGCAGCCAAAAGTCAGCATGACAGCCCATGTCTTTGTCCTGTCTCAGCTGGCCTTGCTCAGCGTGACCTGAATAAGGAAGACTGACGAGCAAGTGCAAGCAGTTACCTGCTCCACCAGGGTGGCTGGAGCATGAGGACAGCGGTCTGCGAGCGCAGGCCTTTCGCACGTAGGTAGCAGTAAAGCAGAACGCTGGCAGGAATTGATTCCTTCAGATTAATGTTTTTATAAGCAATGGAGATAGAAGTTACATTACAGCAAAGTTAATGAGAGTGATGTAATCACCAGTCAAGAGCAAACACACTGAAATAGCACATAGTGGTACTAATGACATTCTTCAAAGCCTTATTAGCTGAAAAGATGAAAATGATTTTCATTCAGGAGGAAGGGAAATTGTTCTTTTTATGATTATTTATAACATAATAAACTGTTTTCTGCATTTAATTTGCACGGCATTTTCACTGGCAAAACATACGCACAGTTTCATAATACATACATGAAAGAAAGAAATGTAAATGTACACTGCAGAGTACAAACTTAAAGTAAGGGTGTCCTTCAGGCTTAGGTGATTATACTGCTGCTGAGTCTTTGCTATACTCCAGTGGTATTCTGGTGGAATGAGATTCACCCCTGTGCAGAGGGCAAGCATAAAACCTAAGTACCATGTAAGCCCTACTTAAGTCTGATGGACCTGATTCTAATTCCATTGAAATAAATAGCAATATTTTCATCATCTTTCAGTGGAAGCTGTTTCAAGGTCAATAAATGGGATCGGCCCTATATGCACCTTTTGCTGGCCCAATTGGAACAATACTTGTATTTGGACATAAAATGCTTGGGAATAAAAAGAAGTGAAAAACGACCTTGGTAGTAAAAACCTTAGTAATTTAAGAGAATTTGAGTCATGTAGATACCAGAACCACAACATGTATTTGTTTCATAGATTTAAGAGTATGAAGTAAATTTATTCTAACAAGGAAGCTGCAATATCACCTAAATCTGACTTCAGGAGTACTGCGTGTACTTTTGCCATGTTCTGTGTACCATAATGCATAATACTGAGAAACACAGTTAAATCTGTTCAGGGCTTTATTGTTATTATTTCTGTAGGGAAATTTAATTAAGAGAATTTTAGAGTACTAAAACATCAAGTTCTCTGCTTTCACAATGTTTACAGGGTTTGTGCATGTTTTTCCACCATATCATCCACCACCCTTGCTAGGTAACAGGATGGCATCTGTTTATGCACCTTGAAAGTGCCTGCACAGGAGCTCATTTATATTTCATAAATTCCAAGTGTTTCACAGCTGATTTCCCATTACAGATGAGAAAGCTTTAGATAAGACCACACTAGGCAAAGGAGAACTCTGCACTCAGACTTTGTGCATCTTACAGTGACTCTTGACCACAGCTGCATATTTCACTTCCTAACTTGTATGAGTAAATAAATATATGTTGGGTTCCTACTAGAATAACACTACAACCAACTGCCAACTTTGCAAGAATAAAAATACTGCGAATACTGCGTGTGCACTCAGTAAATGATTTTCAAAAGCTCTGAACTTCCATAAATGAAACCCACATTCCTCAGACCCAAACAGAGGTGGAAGGCTGGGCCCATGACACATTTGTTTTTAACCTTGCATGTTTCAGCAGCAGGCCAACTCAAAGAAAATGCTGAATAGGGTTTTTAAAATAGAGAAAGTTTCTCTACTTTTTTTTTTCCCCCACGTGAAAAACTGATGATTTGCCCTCTTACAAACCCAAAACATTAAGAACTTCAAACAGACACATGAAGAATTTCAACTCCCAAGTGTCCCATTCAGGAAAACCTTGCATTCGGTGAACTCGGGGATGAAAGATGCCAACACCTCTGGCAAAACACCAACAACTATTTAGCAGCTTCTGTGGAGGTGGATAATTGGCCTGCCATTCTGTTCTCCTGGAGATAAGCCTGTTGTGACAAATTTAGCAAACAATGGCTCAGAAAAAGAGAAGGAAGGAGACCATAACTTTTTATCCAGAGCCCTTACAGTAGTGAAAAACCCACCCACTAGCACACAACTCTCTCTGAGGTCTTGAGTAGCTGCTAACACGTTTAAGGAGTACAGGCAGGAACAGTGATGGAAGCTGTCAGGGAAGTCTCCCACTCCATTGTAAAATACAGCTGGATCCTTAGGACGCACACAGAACAATCCTGATGCTTGTAAAACCTTATCTACCCAATAGTAAAGGGGGCAAATAAAGAGCAAAAGAAGTTATATACCTTTTAAATTCGATGGAAGAGATTGTCTAAGCCTTAATGCTGCAATTGAAAAATTCCCAATAAAGTTCCAAATACCATATAAAATAATCAGGGGAACGTGTAGTTATCCCACACAAATCTTCCACAATAATTCAAATCGGAGTTAAAATTCAAAATTAGTATCAATCACCAAAGACATTGGTTTGGGATGTATGAGCGACAACAGTAACAAAAATTGGTCTGCGTCAGTTTCTCCATCAGTAAAATGAATGCAGTGACTTCTGCCCTTTTTCGGGGATTTTTGAAAAATCCATGAAGAGAAGCAACACTCCAAGAACCCATACTGGTAGGCGAAACTCATATGAAACCCTCCTCAAGGATCAACAGAAAGAGACCGGTGTCCAAAGCCACCAGTATTGCAGGAATCGGATTGTACATAGGGGGGTAAGCTTCAGAACCACTACAACCTGAATACAGACAAGAATCTAGTTTGTGTGTTTGTGAGGTTCAATATAAAAATATTATCTACCTGTGGGAGCCTGTGCAAGTCGCTCATCTATGGATGGCCTGGTGAGAATTGTGTGTGCTAAGAAGAAATTAATGCTTTTTTGCCAAGGAGCGGGCAGGGGGGTGGCACCCCTGCCAGGATCACCCCTCATTTCGTGTCCCTACCTTCCCCCGTGTCCCCCTCTTCCCTGAGGCTGGGGACAAGCAGCCCCACAGTGAAACGGGGCAACTCCCAAGGGAACGGGGGGCACCGTTTGGGCTCGGCAACAACACCCCCTGAGAACAAGCCGCCTCTGCCCGCCTTTCCACGGGGCTGGTGCGGGGCCGCGCCGCCATTTTGGGGCTCGGGGCCATGCCTCCCCTCAGGCGTCGGCGCAGCTGGTGGCGGCTCTCCCCGCTCGGCCGCAGTTCTCCCTCCTCGTCGGCAGGGCAGGAGGGCACCAGTACTGGCCCTGGAAGCTCCCTGCCCCGCCGTGCCACGGCTTCCAGGCGGGGCGGAGGGCCGGCGCAGCCCCAACGGCCGCAGGAAGGGGAGGGAGGCGGCCGCCGCCATCATGCGTGCGCTGCTGGGGCTGGGGCGGCTGCTGCTGGCGGCGCGGGGGTGGGGGCGGCCGCCGCGCCGCTGCCTCAGCGCCATGGCCCGCTACGGCACGGAGCAGCGGGGGCGGCCCAACTCTCCCGACTACCGCCTCTACTTTAGTAAGTAGCAGCGCCCCGGGGCTCCGTAAAACCCCCTTCCTTCCTTCCTACCCCGCCTCGGGAGGGGGGCACGGTGGGGGAGAGGCGGCGGCGGTTCCCCGCAGAGACCCCTCAGGCTGGAGGAGGCATCGCCCCTCAGCCTCCCCTTGCTTGAGGGGGTAGATTTTGTGTGGAAAATAAGGGGTTTTCCTGTCATGTTTTCCTTTTAGAGGGGCTGCTGGGCCTTGAGGGCCGCTGTGTGCTGCGTGGCCGGGTCCCGGCCCCTGAAGCCCCGCAGGAGGTGAAGAGGTGCTGGGGGTGCCTGTGGCAGCCTGGCTGGCGGAGCCCAAGGATGGCCGTAGCCATGGCAGCCTCAGCTCAGCAGCCGGGTAGCATTCCCTGCACCCTGTGACGAAGCCAGCCCTCTCTCAGAAATGTCAAAAAAATCCCTCGGGGCTCGGGCCCTGAGGGACCTCCTAGGCCAGCAGCACCGAGGGGATCTGGGAGAGCACCTCCAGGAGGCTTCTCAAAGCCCAGTGAAATCTGATGGCGTGCGGCCTCAGCGTTACGCATTTCAGTAATAAAGCTGACTGTTCGAATGCCACTTGTTTCGCAAGCACCCTCTCGGTACATCTTTGGTCCATTAGCTTCTTGGGAGTTACATCTGACGTCTGCTGGCGTCACGCACCCTGCCTGCAGTGCCCTGCTGTCGTGCGAGACGCAGAGGTTTCGTGTGCTCCAAGGGCTGTGCCCTGCCAGGGATCCCTTGTGCTCAGCCCCAGGGGGCTGCCTGCGCAGCAGTTCAGCTGCAGAAAGTCATGTTCCTCAGTGGAAGCAAGCAGCCCACCACCAACCTTTGTTTTATTTGGGAGGAACATCTGGGAGGCTTCCAAGAGCTGTGAAAACCACCATCGCGTGTTCCTCCGTGTTGAGGTGGTCAAAGTACAGTCCATGGCTAAAGGAAGTCCTTTGTTTTTCCATTTACTGTGACAAGGGGTGCTAACAGAGGGGGAACTCCTTGAGATTAGTGTTAGCACTTTGTATTGCTGCTGATGTTTCTGTTTATGCATAGATTTGTTGCAGTACTTAAGCTTTTGGTACATTGAAAAGTTTCTGAGTAATTTGAAATGCTTAAGCATTCACTCCAGTGCATTTTGCTTCTCCCTACAGTGGAAGCAAGGCTAAGGTGCAGACCAGATCCCCATTAAGCATTAAGTTAATGTCAATTTTTTCAGTTTTTTAGGTATTGTTTCATTTCTAGGGCCTGTGCAATTATCCTATCCCTCACGTATTCTCTTGGTCAGACTTGGGCCTGTGTCGGACGATTGTCTCTTTGTGATTGGGAAGTTTAGTTTAATAGAAACACAGTGAAGTTACTAGGGCTGCACTGCCAGGAAGCCCAGGTAAATTCACTGATTGCTTATGGAACTTATGGAACTTCACACTTTTTTTTTTTCTCCACCTGTTAATGGTTTTGTATTGCCAGGGAGAAGGAGAAAAGAGAATAAAAGGATCTTCTCAACTTTACATAGCTTGTATTGCCAGGTAGTAAGAACAGAAAAGTATGGCATTGTATACTGAAGCAATAATTCTCATTCTAATGAGTCATTGTCAAACAGTCAAATACATTGTCCTGCATGGAGCTTATTTTTTGGTCTTTGGAACTACAATTCAGAAAAAAAGTTTAACTGATGCATATTGTGTCACTCCATATCCTTGTACAATGCATGATAGTTCTTAGCAATGCAGATGTCTTATGGCATGTATTTAGATTTGTAATGCTACTTTTTCATTGTGTTTTTCAGAGAATGCAGATGGTAAATATATTTCCCCATTTCATGACATTCCGCTTTTTGCTGGAGCTAAAGAGGTATGTATATTTGCCTTGAGACAAAATTCATTTCTGAAATGATAACAGCTTTGTTGGTACTCTCTAGGTAAAAACGCACTTTTAAAAAAGGATTTTTAGAGCATTTGAGGCACAAATCTGTAGCATCAGAAGGGACCATTTTAATCCAGGCTGGTTTCCTATGTAACACAAGAAATATAACTCCACCAAATTTTCTCAGCTGAGTTCAGTAACTTGTAGTAAAACGTAATAATAACTGTGTAAATGACCCTAGGTGTCTTTTTAAGACTCCAGGTTATTGAGGGTGGGTTAAACCCTCATGGTATTTTGTGATAGTTCTCCCCTGTTTAAGGCTTGTGTTTGTGCTCTAGAACTCACTTTTTATTGTTACTTTTTTAAAATGGTATTTTCCTACAACTGCAATTAAATGTATGCGTTTCCCCGCTGTAGGACATCTACAGCACATACTTGTGTGACTAGTGGTGTATTCTTTTTTTAATTCCCAAAAGGGGGAGTATAATTGGAAGCCAACAACAATGCCCAAGAGAGAAGTGGTAATCGCACCTTTGGAGAATTATAAGGTGTGAGGTGCAGCTGAGCACTTTCACGTCTTGTTAGCCACACTCCCTGGAGTTTCATTATAGCAATAATGAAACGCCTGTTTTATATGTCACCAGTGGGAACTGCCAGTCTTTGGGTTAGGCTTGGGTTTGCTTATTATGGTTTACTTGTTACACAAACAGGTTGGGAGGGTTTGGGCCGTTTTCTTTACGTGTTGCTGGGACACTATGGGTGACATGACTGGTGTGAAAGGTCAGCAGCTGTACTGTGTTTAGATTTAGAATTCTGAAGTAATGAACCAATCTCTTCAGTTACTTAAACTGAGAGCTTAAAAGTATGGATGAAACCTTTGTGAGCAGCCGATCTAAGCATGGTAGTCAGTGGAAGATACAAGCCTCGCTCAGAGTCATTACCAAGATGCTCTGATCAGTTGGTGCTATTGATGAAAGAGCAACGGGCATTTTCACCCATGTGTTATGTGGTGGCTGACCCCACACCCAGAGTTTAAGGTTTGGAGGGTGGATTATGGTCTGTGACTTCTCTGTGGATTAAATTATAGTACAGCAATGTCTGATCAAGGCATAGAGCCTTTGATTTTGGCTGTGTGAGCAAGGTAAGAGCTTTCTGTGGGACATAAGCACCAGAGGGGGAGAGCAAGAAGGGGAGTCATCATGAAGGTCTGTGTAAATTTTGCTTTCTTTGCAGGAGGAGGAGGTAAGGCCTTGTGTGTTACATTCTTTTCCTCCTCTGATCTAAGCTTTGTGGGCTTTAATTTTATGGTGGATAACTCCAAACCCATTTTCCATTCTCTGTTCTGTTTTTTATCTTTTTCAAGTGAACAAAAGGATGACTGATGTGTTTTTAACCAGCTGATGCCTAAACTGCTGATTGAAATTTTTAAGTAGCTGGGAGAAAGTGGATGTGTCCATGTGCGTTTTTATCTTCCTCTGCCAACATTGGGAAGGTTATAATTCACAGTCAAACAGGACCAACTACCTGTTTTTAAAAGTTATAGTTTAGGCCTTTATACTTGAAAGAGGGATGTTCAATTTGCATTTAAAACTAGTGATGTCTGTATTTACGTGAATACAATATTGTTCTCTAATGCTCTTTATTCATACTTTCCCTACAGGATAAAGAGATTCCTGCAAAGAGGCCAAAAACTACAGCAAACGAGGTACAGCTAAGTTCTCCTTTTCTCTCCCTCTTTTCTCTCCTCCATATCATTTTGCTGTTCTGCAAAGTGATCTTTCACTGAATATAGTTGACATATCTTCAAATGCAAGTCTTTTAGGCTTAAAGGGATTTAATATTCTCCCTTTGAATGGGCCTCAAATGTCAGAATTCTTTTATTCATCAAGATGTTCTCAAAGACAAACACTTTTATACCACTCTCTGAAAGGTTCATTATGACTATTGCAGCGTAGATATGTAATCTTTTTTTGCAAAAACATTTGCAATGAAAAACGTCCATTAATGAAATATTCATTATGCTCTGACTGGGGTTTAATTTTGGTATGTATACAAAACTTCAGAGATGGTAAGTATGTTAGGGCAGAAATGAGAATTAGTATCTGCTTTTTACACCTGAGGGTATGTCATTTTCTGTGCTCGTTTAGAAAGCCCAAAGAGAAAATCACATCTGCTAATGGTTCAGCATTAGCGAAGTGCTAAAGCTGAGCCTAGGAGAAGCCCAGAGAACATGGCAGGTCTGTTCAAGCTTTTTCTGTGAAACAAGAATTGTTTATGCAAGCATCCTTTCCAAAATGTAGCAGTTTTTTTGCAGTGTTTGCCTTGACCTCCCCCCCCCATCTTCTCAATATCTGTTTGGCCAGTCATATTGCAAAACTGTAACTGCCCCTCTAATGTGAAAGATGTGTCCTAACTGTCTGCATTCCCACAGTTTTGCAACTACTGTGTGTCACACTGCTTCTCGTACAGTACGCCAGTCCCCAACACAATCTTGCTCTGTGCATTTCCTCTGCCTTTGCCTCGTGATTCTTTCAATCTATGGTGCTTCCATAACACCTCAGTTTTCTTGCTGTTTGGTGCCCATTAAAGTGCTGTTTGATAGATGTAGGATCATGCCTGATAGATGAGTTGTTGAGGAGAAAGAGTATGTCCCAAGAGCCTTTCTTAACAGCCTTGCAACATGAATTCCTAATTACTGGCCTTAAATGCTGTGTCAGTATCTGCTGGTTGCAAAGATGCAAAGCCTGTTCTGTGCAGTGTCTAAAACTGCTTCTCTCTGTGTAGTGGGAAGTACGATGGCTTGTGTAGAACTGTTTCTAGTTCCCTTTTTCAGATCTCTGGATCAGTCTATAAACAACAACGACAACAAAAAAAAAAGCCTGTGAAGCTGAGCAGCTCTTCTTTCCCGGGCTAGTGTAGACACACCATAGTTGCTTCACATAACTCCTGATATGAGAGAACTCTGGACTGTGGTTTAACAGAACTGTGGAAAAGGAGCAAAGGCAAATCATAGAATCATAGCATCACTTGGGTTGGAGAAGACCTTTTAAGATCAAGTCCAACCATTAACCTAGCACCACCAAGTCTACCACTCAGCCATGTCCCTAAGCACCACATCTACATGTCTTCTGAATTACCTCCGGGGATGGTGACTCAACTACATCCCTAGGGTAGCCTGTTCCAAAGCTTTGCAGCCCTTTCAGTGAAGAATTTTTCCTAATATCCAACCTAAACCTGCCCTGGCACAAGTTGAGACCATTTCTCCAGAAGAATGCTGTAAGGAACAGTGTCAGAAGCCTTACTAACGTCTAGGTAGACCATATCCACAGCCTTTCCCTCATCTACTAATTGGGTTTACTTCTACTTAAATGCCTTGGCAAAAATTTTAGCACACTCAGCATTATTTAGTATGATTTGACTGTGGTCCTACTGCGGAAACACTTAAGTGGATGAAAGTTAATACTTTCTTTTGTTAGAAAGAGTCATGGTATTGTATTAATACTTCAGTTTCGGTCTTGAGGCATCTCATGTGAGTATGCAAGTGAATGTGCAGTTTATAGGCTTTCCAAACATGTTTGGTCTTAGACGGTAAAATAGAAGAATGCAAATCATTTAGAAAACCCCATTTCATCATTATCTTCGGGAGGTGGGGAGAAAAGAGAGGAATCTTCATGTTCAGGAAGGTGTTGTGTCTTACGCTGGGTTCTTGAGCAGCTTGGGTCACCTTGGCCTGGTGAGAAATGTATCAATGCGTGCTTGTATTCAGGGAAAACGTGGCTTAGTCAGGGCATAAAGGGAAACGAGGAATTTAGTGCCATGTGCTGACGGCTAAAGATCTTTGAAGCACTGTAATCAGTACCCTGGTCTAGGGATGCAAAAGCTACTGTTGCTCCTGGATGTTCAGTTGATCCTTGCTGAATTTGGCCAGAATTCAAAGGTGATAGTTCCTCTTGCCCTAGAAACCAAGTGGCATCTTTAAGACTTGTGCTTTTAGGGTGGCAGTTAGTTGTTACTCTCCACCAGGGCAGGCCCTCTTAAGAGTGGGTGTTAAATTGTGCTGAACTGGTATTCATCAGATGGCAGTTTAGCCATGGAAAATGACAATAATTCTGCATGAGTCTCCTCAGTCTCTCTAATCTAACTTTAAATTGTTCTTGGCATTTCTTATGCAGAAAAGAAGGTCTCAAAAATTGGAGTCAACATTCGTGGGAATGCACATCATAGAAGTTTGTTAGCTGTTTTGCAGTCTCAGCTTCTAGTTGGAAGGGAGAAGCTGTGATATTTCTATATGAAATGTTCTCAGGAACCTTTCTTCCTTGCAACATTTTAGACCTTCCAAACTTAATTAGATTTAGCTTTTCAGCCGTTGTTGACAACTGAACTTCTGTGTTTCATGGACTTTTTTGGGTTAAGACTCGAGAGAAGTTACTTTCAGGGAGAAACTATGTTGGAAGAAATCATATTCAGCTTCAAAATTGTTCAAGTTCAGTCTCAAACTTGCTGTCAGCTTGCAGTCTGAATCTCTGCTTTGTCTTCAACACTGCAAGCACTTGGGATCCTCACTGTCCAAGCAAATCTCTCTGAAAGGCATCAAAAGTTTCCCATCTGTGTCTGAGAGGCTGGATGTTCCCGCTGTGGTTACGGTCAGAACTGTCAGAGGTAGATTGTTGACCGTGGTCTTCTATGTCTGGCAGCAAGAAGGTTTGAAGAGGTCATGGTTTTCTTTTCAAGACAAATGTGAAGTGTTGCTTCCCTGCTGTAGTGAAAGAGTTTCTAATCCACTTGTCATGTATATGTCTTGGGTGAAGTATTCACGTTATCTCATTCAGCAGGCTCAGGTGTTCTTGAATACAAAGGTTTATTTAAAATATTGGCCTTAGAAAGGAATCTGTCCAAGCACGTAGAGATTATACTCCTAACTTGCAGACACCCACCAGAGCAGTTGATAAAGAATAGGAGGAAGTAAGACAGTTCTGTTGTTGTGTCCTGTGGATTGCACAGTGCTGGAATGCCCCTGTGGACTTGAATTCTTCCTGTCAGGCAAGAGCTTTTGATAGATTAGGCAGTCAGGTGAGGTACAAGTGGTCATCGCAGTGGTCACGCACTCTGAATAAGTGATCAGATGAAGGGCCGCATGCTGGGAACACAGTTCAAAACTGTGGTGGCAGAGTGGTCTTATGATAAAGTCAGCATGTTCCATAAGGAGGGAAAAGCTGGCATGGTTTCCCATATGGTACAGGTGCAAACTCCCTATTCTCGCCTAACTACAGCTTTTGTAACCTTCAGTCATTAGACGCTTTTTGGTACATGTAACCTGGGCTGTAGCGTGTCTGTTGTGCATGTGCAGGGATTTGTGTGTTCAGTACTTCAGATGATCAGTGAAAGTTTCATCCTGATGCATGAAGTCACCCAGCCTTTTTCTATGGATCTGTCCAGCAGCTGCAAATTTTGCTTTGTGTTCTTGTAGATTACTGCAGGTCTTCTCGGTGTTTGTTAATCTTCACTCAGCTCTCTACTTAAAATCTACCGGAGTAGCGTTGGTTTATTGTGAAAGCTGCATCAGTGATTTGATCAATCTGAACATCAAAGAAATGGTTCCTTAACACTTGAGAAAGTCTGCGTTTCGTTTTCATCCTTGCCAAGGCTCTCCCCTGAGTAGTTGTGCAGGTAGTGTCCAGTAATCAGTTTATCAGCATGTGCCTGACATCAAGCCGTATATCAGGAATGCGTACGAGACAGGCACTCATTTTATAAGCAAGCCCCTCATCTTGCATTTCTCGTATTTCATGTCAGTCCTTCTTTTCCTTCTTTTTTTCCCCCTTTTTTTTCTCCCTTCTTTTAAACTTCTGTTAATGAAAACATCATCCTGTGTTCAGACTGCTGCTGGACTGCAGCTTGTCCTTTCAGTTCTTGTTAGTCCTCAGGTGCCTGCTGCCCTGTGTAGTGAATGGCTGGTGAGATTCCCTCTGACATTGCAAATGAGCAGGTAAAAAATAAAAATTACAGGTTTTTTGTTTCTTTTCTCTGTCTTGTGAGTTCAGTTTCTCCAAGAGGAGGGTCGACAGTCCCCAAATGCAGCTTTAATACTTTCAGATTTTTTTTAAAGCACTCTGCTATAAAAATGGCTGAAGGAACTGTGAGCTTTGGCTTACTGCTCCCTGTCATGCAAGGCTAATGGTGATTGGCAATCAGGCCTTAAAACGTGACTTTTAAAAATGAGATTATGTTGACTTTCTGTTCCTCTCTTCATATCTCTTGTTTTGTCGCTCTACTCACTCTCCATAGCTTGCTCCACTTCTTCTTAAAATTAGCTGAAACTTCAGAGTTGAGCTTTACCTATTGCAGTCCTTGGGCAGAATCGTGCCTATTTAAATCCCTCCCCTCAAATATACCACCTGGGGAACTTGGGAAGACTGAGAAAGGAAATAGTTGAATAAGGAAAGCATAAGTTAGGTAAGAAAGAACGGTTTCTGAGACAGATGCATGGGAATCCAGAAGGGCAAAAATTCAGTGTCAGAAATGTGCTTCATCGCTTTTTTAGTGACACGTGACGTTCGAGTTTGTAATAAGAAGCTGTCATCAAAATGAGCTATCTTCTATAAGAATCTGTACAGCCAGAGCCAGCAGTTATTTTTGGCCACTGGTCACAGCGGAGAGAAGTGTGACTCAAGTTTACCTGGGTACAACAGTCCATATTTTCCTTGCTTTTCTCAACACTTGCTGCATGAGCATGCTGAAGTGTATTTCTAGATTTTTTATCTTCCTGTGGTTTTCTTTCAAAAAAAGAAAAGGCAAAAAAAACCCAAACCTTGTTCCTGTTGTCTGTATGAAATATCAGCCAAAATGATTGTTATGTTAAAAATTGTTTAATTCAAATGCAATGCAGTAAGTTGCCAAAGCTTGTTTAAAAAAAAAAATTGCTAAAGCAAACACTTATTTACATTCTACGTGAGTTCCCATGTGGTGTAGAGTGTCTTTCCTAGGAGATAAAGGATACCATTTAGAGAGAGTTTCTTTTTTCTGATGTCATTCCCTGTTCATTTTCATATTCAGTTTTAGGAATTGGGAAGTATACTTTTGACCTCTCTGTGTTGACCAAATGGATTTTTTCCCCCCCTACCTCCTCCAGGTATAATAGAGCAAAAGTACAAATGTCTGTCTTCTGCTCACATTAACCCCGAACCAAACAAGCTACATAATACCCTGGGTTAGACATCCCTCTGGGCTCTGTCAGGGCACTTTTCCTAGCTCCTGAGTTCTGTCCCTTTTTCTGAATCAGGATGAAGTCTGGACTTTGGCAAGCAGTGATCTAAGCATACCAGTTGCCTGCTGGCACGTTAAGGCAGTTAAATGGTAAATTTCCTAAAGTAATGGTTTTCTTAATGAAGAATTAACTTTTGGGGTTTCTCTTTCTGTCATTGGAAGGTGTGTCAAGTGGGTTGTTGGAACAGTCTCACCATGGCTTGAGGGAGTAGAAGCGCTCACTTGGGTTTTTGGTGAGGTGAATTTTTTTTTTGTTTTGCTGATTGAAGATAAGATCAATTACCAGGTGCACTGACCAGCCAAAACTCACCACTGCATCACGTAAGCAGTTGGTAATCTGTGGAGACGTGATGGATGACATTTCCGTTTGCAGCGGAGGCGAGGAGTTTTGCAGCAAGGACTTGAGGGAGACTGTGCGAGTGGACAGAAGGAATTGGTGCCTGGCCTGGGGAAGTCAGCGTGATGGAAAAAAAATGCTGGATGACATTTAGGCAAGGAGGGAAACAAGATAGGAAAGCAGAGGAAAGAAAACCTGGAGAAATATACTTCTCTCTTTCCATCTGTCAAAACTGTCTAATACGTGCTCTCCTTTCCACACCAGTGAGTCCTGCCTCATCACCGTGAAAATGTGATTACCCTATAAATAAAACTTTTTATTTTTTAATGTAAGCACTGCATGAAGTTACTTAATCTCTTGTAAATGCCTGTGGCAGCTTAGCATTAGAAAGAGTACCTCTTTTTTTTTTTTTTTGCATACGAATTAATCTGTCAGGCTGTCACATTTAAGACTCTTGACAATTCACATTTGACTGATAACACAAATTATGGAGGCCTGGTCTTAAAGCTGAGTTAAATCCAAGAGATTCGTTTTGGAAGAGCATTGTGTTCACTTCAGTCCAGCCGTTGTCCAGTCCCGAGAACTGCTCTGGTGAGGACCTGGAGTAGTTCTTGGCCAATTAAAGCTCAAAACAAAGTTTACAGGTTGTTGTGTTTGACGTGGTGAGGAAAATGTGCAGTCGCATCTTCTCAGCAAAAACCTCGGCCGTTGTGTTTAATTCCAGGAGTAGTCTGTAAGGTTTCTGCCTGTAGCTACCAGTCAGAACAATTCTTTGACCCGCTGGCAGTTCTTTAAGAGCTTCTTGTCAGCACTGGCTTCTATGCTGTGTGTTTTTTTTTCCAAATGCTTCTGAGATGGATGTGCAAACTTTATTTGGCTCTTTTCCAGCCTTTCCTTACCTGCTGCTGCACGTACATTACTTTGTTCTGTATCTGCTGCCTTAGCGTTGACGTCTTTGAGCTCTCTTTTTGAGTACTTGTCTGCTTCAGCTGTGCTTATATACATAAGGTATGCCTCGTGCAAGTGATGTGAAGCACCTTTCTCCTTTTTGTTCTTTCCTCTTGTTTAATGCGTTTGGTTATGACCTAATAGGGAAAAGTGATTCCATCTTACGTGCTTAGATGCCACAAATTACAATACAGGCACAGTACTTAGGGATGGCAAATTGCATTTAAATTTCCTGGAGTTTGCCATCAGGATTGTGCGTAGCTTGTGATCTCATGGGGAAAACCGTGAGTGACAGCTGGGATTTTCCTCTGCTTTCTTGCTTTTTGCATTCCAGCTGGGAGGGGAGGAGGTCATAGAACCATTGGATTGACATTAACCAATTGACTGTGGCATTGACCCTCCTAATTGTGTGCTCGTTGCAGCTGTAGGATACAAAGAGAAAAATCCAAGTATTTAAGTGTCTGCGACAGCCTTCATTGCAGTGTAATTCAAGAGTCAGCGCCATTCTTCAGTTGGCTTGATTTTATTTTTTCTACTTATGTCTTCAAAAACATATTTTATATTTCCTGAGCTGGTGCCATCTTTAATACCAACACAAGTTTTCTTTCTGTATGGAGAGATGTCCCAGGCAGTGGGATATTTGGGATTATTTCAGTAATTGTGAAGAAAATAGGTCATAGGCATTGCTGGGTGATTTGGTCTAGTTACCCATTTTAATACTCTGTCCTCCTTGGTAGTGCTTGGCCCTGACAGCTTCAGAAGAGAGCTTGCAGCAGTTACACAGTGCTTTTCTCATGTCTTTTGAAGAACTCTTAAACAATTTTCATTATGTTTCTACTGGGAAGAAGGCTTATGCAAACACGAAGTGCCTGTGTCCATGTCCTTTCTCTGCCATCACTTCTGGATTCATTTGGCCTCACTTCAACCAGATTGGACTGAGAATTGTCAGTGGTTGTTATGTTTTTTGTATGGTGACAAAAGGAAGACCTGAAGAAATAAACCCCCATGGTGGGGGAAAACACTGCCCTTACCAGTGCCTGAGGGAAGCTGACTCCTTCTTATAGAAATGTCCAATCCTTTTTGCCTAGTGGTCTGAGCACTGCCTCGTCGCGAACCATTCCACAGGCTTATTGAACACTGCGTGAAGGGTAATACTGATACTGGAATAAAAAGCATCACGTGTATTTCCATTGCTCCTTGTTTGCATTCTCAGAGGTGAATGGGGGTGGAGGATGAACTGAGGAGGTTGAGTATTATTGTGAGGAACTAAGTGAAGTGTACTTTATGTAAAAGCAGCTGGAATAGTGAGATTTGGTGCAGCCGAATGCAGAAGAGAGAATTTCTTACTGCAAAATGTTAGTTACCAGGTGGGTTTTATTTTCAGTTCTTTCACTGTTTCTGTTTTAGGTCCTGTTTAATATGATCGTGGAAGTGCCTCGTTGGACGAACGCAAAAATGGAGGTAAATAAGAAAAATACCTTGAATATATGGGCATTGGTGAAAGTTACGGCAGCGCAGTGGGTTTCAGTATTCAGAGTTTAATCGGTGTGGATTGCTCTTTATACATAAAATTTTCAGTTAAAATATTAAGTTGTGCATACAGACATTTCCATTGCCATGAAAGAAGGTGCTGAGGTTGTAATTGTTTCCCCTTTGCAGGTGAGCACTGCTTCCTGCCAGGCCCAGACAGCAGAGCGCAGCGCACCTGCAGCAGAGCCCTAGAGTGCTGGGCTGCTTAGTCGTACTGCTGCTCGCTTGTGAAACATTTGGTTCAGAGGCTCTAAATCCTCTCACTTCCAGCATATAAACGGTAGTGTGATAGGCCGCGTCCTGACAAATGGAGTGGCAAATGAAAAAACGTTTCCTTGTGACAAAAACTACGTCAGGGCCTCACTCATTTGAAGTATCTACTCCTGCTGGAAGATGTTTTGAAAGGAGAGCCCAGTGGTTGTTCCTCTGCTCTTACAATGTAGAAGCTGAGTAATGCTTCATTCGTAGAGTTGGTGAAACAACAGATCTCACCAGGATGTTTCTTATCTTCCTGAACATTTGTAGTGGTTTTAGGAATGCTTTCCAGATGCTTTCAAGGAATTTTGTGGTTGAGCTGTTAAACTACTTCGACTACTAAAAATAACACCAAAGAGCCTCCTGGCCTCTTGGTTCAGAACTTTTTCTCCTTTCCCTGATGCTGGCGTATCATTTGAACTGCGTTTATCGCCTGAGTTTTAATTCTAGAAGTAGGGCTACTTTGGATAATTGCCTTGTATTTTAGGATGGTTTATTGTGGAAGCTGAGCTCTTTTTTTCAGAGTTTGCCTTTGCCACTGAAGTCCTTGCTTAAAGCACATGTTGCTCTCCCTCTCCTTTTCTTGGCATGTTACATTGAGGATAGAGAGGTTTGTTGTCCTGTGAGGTTCAGAAATCAGAGGGTTTGGATGTTTTCTGGCTTGGTAGGAGCTCAGATGTAATACATAACTTTTAAGAGACCTGGAGGTTCCTGTGTTAAGTAAGGCAAACAGTTCTCTTGCCTTGTCATCATGGCCTGACAGTCCTTCAATGCAGGCTCTGTTATGGTGCCAGCACCAGCTCTTGTCTGCATCTATGTGCTGAGATTCCCTCACGTGGAATGGAGACTGTAGGAAATTAAACCTCACTGTAGGATGAATGTGTTGCATTTCTCTTGTCCTTCCATAGATTTTATTCAAGGTGCTCTTTATGGAATTTTATTGGTCCCTGCCCACTGTTGTCAGTTAATCTTTGCACCAGTTCACATCAAGAGAAAACAGTGCTGAGCTCCACTTCTGTCAAAATCCCAGGTGGCGTATTCAGAGTCTTTACCATTAACTTAGGAAGCAGGTAGAACCAAGTGTGAAAACAGAAACATTGGGGGGTTACTTACGGAATAACTGCCTGCTGTTGACAGGATAGTGTGGTCCAAAAAAGAAGAATTCATTTGGGATGACTTTGCTTCTGGTATTCTAGCTAAATGACAAGGGTGTTAAAATGGATGTGAGCACAAGCTGGTATGGCCTGAGCCAGTGTGTGCTCAAGACCTGTAACAAATGTGAGCTGGTTCAGATGAGTCAAGCTACCATGGGTTTTGTTGCGGTGGTGAGTAGCAAAAGCACAGTTCAGGTGAATTAGCTAATGTGTGGTAGGTAACTCATGGCAGTGGGTTGGTATTTGAGGTTGTGGGGGGATGATGACAGTAATAAACTGCTTTGCAATAATTAGCTCAGTCCTTCTGGGAGCACTACTGCAGGAGTAAAAACACTTTCTAATGCTAATTTAACTTGTTCCAAGCCAACACAAGTTGGCCTGTGGTAACTGTGCAGAGCTTGTCCCTACTAAAAAAGCATTTGTTTGCTGAGAGGTATGGAGAGAAGGGGTGTATGCAGTAGGAGAGCAATGAGTGGAGGGTGGGTGAGATGACGCTGAAACAATTCCCCTGCTGCTGTCAAAGCCCCTGTTGTCTGAAGAACTTTCACCATTTGTATCTTTGTTGAATTTGTACCAAAGTTCAAGCACAGGAGCCTCTGACTTAGGTTTCTTTCGGTATTTATGTTTGACTGTGACAGTCTCCTCATAAATTCATGACTTTCTCTTCTGGATTCCTTTTTCTTGCATACTTCACAGCGTTATTTAAAACCTTAATAAGCAGCTTTTTGAACATGGCTCTCGAGATTTACAGTGAGGCCATCATGCTTTTAATACTCCTCAAACAACAAGCACATGCTCCCAGATGGAGCTAACTGGTTGGGTACGGAATGAATTGCTTTCCATCTGACACTTCTTTCTTTCTCTCTGTCTTTCACGATCTGTTTAAGATTGCCACCGAGGAGCCGTTGAATCCCATTAAACAAGATACAAAGAAAGGCAAGCTCCGATATGTGGCAAATATCTTTCCTCACAAGGGTTATATATGGAATTATGGTGCCCTCCCTCAGGTAACATTTTTGTTATAATGGTGAAAGTTTTCTGTCTTCTGTGGAAATTGCCTTGTAAATCCTGAGTACTGCCGGAATGCAAATCAGTTGCAAGAGAGATGTTTCTCTTTGATAATTTGTAAATTAGGATTTTTTATGTAGAGCTTTATTGTGTCTGTAAATTTTGATCAGAATTTGGGTGTGGGTATAAATACAAGCTCAGTTTCAGGAAGGAGTTAAATGATCAAGAAATCTCGAGTCTTTAGCCTGCATCTGTGTACCATAGTGAAAAAATTAAACTTTTGTGGTCTTGCATTCAAAATACTTGTTCAAGTAGCCCCTTCCTGTTTAAGCAAGACATTTTTAAACTCAGTTAGGATCTTCATGTATTGCAGCATGAATGTTAATTGGTATTATTTCTTAATATCTTTAAGAAAGAGGAACACAAGGACTTTTTCTTTAGATTAAACCTCAACTGCCTTAGTTAACTTTGCTCTGAACTCGGAGACTTTACTGATCATGGCACTTTCAAAACTTTGTTTGAGTCTTGGAGAAAAAAACAACTAATGTCTGAAATTTTTAACATAATTGAAGTTTTAAAACTTTTTTTTTTCATTACTCTGAATAACACATTGGATTTAAAATAGTATTTAAGATCAAGATGAAACTAAAAAAAGATTTCTTTACACTTACATGCATGAGCAGTGAAAGTTTACTCCTGAAAATCTGCTTACATATTTCCTTCCTGAAGAGGAGATATCAGGTAGGTGGTGGAGGAGGACAATGAAGTCTTTATCCAGTCAGCAGTCTGAGTAGTCCGAGTTTCCAAGTAGGCATTGTTGGGAACCAAGAGTTCCATTTAATATTTTGAAATTTGTTTGTGCCGTCGTACAAAGCCAAAATTGAACACTTAAATATTTTCCTGCACAAAGTGTGTTATTTTGGACTGATGACACATTCCCCAAGAGATGCATTCAGCTCCCCTTACTACCTTGTCAGTCATACAGCTGGAGATAATTGTCTTTCCTTTTTTTTTTCCCCTGTAATGACTTTAAAAGGTCACTTGGATCATTATACTTGTCAAAGTCTCAACAATACTCCAGATTCTTACTAGCTACTATCACAAACCCTGAGCCTGATCCAGTTCTGGGTCTCCACTGTCTCAAGAGGACTTTTCATCAGGGTCAGCAGTTGCCAGAAATTCAGCCCTAGCATATAGCTAAAAGATACATATTTGTGGCTGCTGTTTTATGTTGTGGAACAGAGAAGAAAAATTACTCCAGAAGTGTAATTGTTGCAGGAATTGCTGTGCTGTCTAGATAACGCTACCATTCCTAGCTAGCTTCCCTTCTGTTCTTACAGAAACTACAGGTGGAGAGGTGCAGCGGGGCTAGAGAATGGCACTGGTAGAATGAAGCCTTAAATAAGTGCTTTGGAAGAATATTGGAAAACTAAGTTTTAGGCTGAAATTCTCTCTTGACTCCACTTCTGTCATTTTTTCTGGTAATGATGCTGCTATCTAAATACCTGACCATTTATTTTTCACAGTTGTAGCATCAGTCAAGTTCTCAAGAACAAGAGTATGAGTTGGAGGCTTGACCATGGACAGCTGGAGCTAGCAGTATAGCTCCTTGTAGATGGTTTTCTAACATCTTTTCCACAAAACCTCATTGGTCTTAAAATTCTTACCAGAAAAACCTCTCAACTGTAGAATGATGTCTTTCGTTCCAAGCAAGTAAGAGACAAAACATGTACTGGCCTTTTTATAAAGTTATACTAATCTGGCTGTGATTCCTTGCTCATATATTGCTTAGAGTAGGGATTTGAACTTACCTCTCAGGGAACCTTGTTTGGTCTCAAGCTGCTTGCAGTTCTTGGGCTTGTGCACATCTTTGTATGCAAAAACACTCAGAAATGTTTCAGACCTAAATTCCGAACTTCATAGAGTCAGTTGGATACTGACAATTCCATACCCAGGAGCTTGGGCAGCTCAAAGTGTAGATGATTTTGAAAGCAACTTACGCTAGTGTGGGTGTATCTAAGGAGTATAGTAAAAATGTGGTTGTAAAATATCCTAGTTTAATCCCACAAGTGCTGGTAACCAGAAAAATGTATGTTCTGGCTCCTCTGATGACTTGATCAGTGCAATATCATAAAGTGTCTTATGTGTCTTTGATGCAGTTGATCCATTTGTTACTGTGTTATCCATCCTCAGTCCATGGTTTGTTTGGAGTTTGTTTCTTTTTTTTCTTTTTTTTTGTTGAGCAAGCCCGTTCTCAGCAAGCTGACATTTTTATTGGTGTTTTTATTAATCTCAGTAATTTAGTGGTTAGATGAATTGTAATTGCAGACCAGTTGGTAACTCAGAATTCTCTTTCCTTTGACAGACCTGGGAAGATCCAAACCACAAAGATGACATTACAGGATGCTGTGGGGATAATGATCCTATTGATGTTTGTGAGATCGGTTCAAAGGTTGGTTTTTATCAAGATTAATTTAATGATTTGGTAATAGTTTTTGAAAGAGAATGGCAGGTGGGAAACAAGAAAAGGTGGCAGTAGTCAGTCTTGGGGTAACTAAAATATGAGCAGAGGGTCTAAGAATA
Organism: Cygnus atratus; assembly: GCF_013377495.2. Lineage (NCBI taxonomy): Eukaryota > Metazoa > Chordata > Aves > Anseriformes > Anatidae > Cygnus > Cygnus atratus. The sequence continues at coordinate 5,784,695 of NC_066365.1, forward strand.
GATAAGAAAATGGTGGATTTAAAAACAACAGCAAAAACGGAGGAGAAAAAACGGATCTTGTGAAGTCTGGGTGCTGGATGAAAGAGAAAGCTGGAAGTGAACACTGAAGTTGTATAGCTGGACAGTGAGTTTTGGATGGAGGAGGAGAGGGTTAAAATTTTGAGGAAGGAAAAAGAAGACTTCTTTTTCCCCTGCTAGCAGCACTAGAGATAAGACTAGCATTCTGAAAGATGAAGAAATATGGCAGTGTCATGCACGTAAGATTATAAGGTCAAACCCACATAGGGGGTAGGTTTAAGTTTTCTCATGGGTGCAAAAAGAAGCAGATCCCTCTTTAGAGGAGAAGAAGAACCTGTTGCAGTTAAGAGATATGGAGTGGGTGGATGAAAAAGAGGCACAGCAAACACCAATAATAGGTGTAAGGGAAAGGTTTAGCTCACTGAAAGAAAATTCCACTTGTCTGGAGGCAGCAAAGAATGTAACAATTCTCTGTGGTACCAAAGATAGGGTAAATGAAATTAATGAGTTTGGATGAGGGATCTCTTGAGCTATCTAAGGTAAAAGGAAATTTAACTGGTGACCTTAGCAAAGGTGGCTTCACTTGAGTGAAGGAACCTAAAGCTGAATTTGAGGGGATACAGAAAGAGTTGAAAGGAAATATTACCTGGTGTGAAAAAGGTCCACAGGAGAATGCAAAAAAGAGTTGTGGTCATGTTTTTGGGGGTGGGTGGGTGGCTGTGTGTGTGTGTCCAAGAGACAGATGAAGACCAAGAGTTGAGAAAGCAGAGAATCAACAGGCATGAAGGAGCTAGAAAATGAATAAGAGATGTTTTTGACTTGCAGATTGGGGCAAAGATCAAGAAAGTGTGTGGGGAGGTAGGGTAGAAGGGAAGAAAAAATATTGTAGCTTCTGTTGTCTTCTTAACTAAATGCTGATGGGAGAAGAGAAGGTTTAAGAATAGAAAAGATAGGAGAAAGGCTGTTAACGTGAAGGTGATGTGTATCAGGTTTACAGATCGATCTTGTAATTCTGTTAGCTGCTGGCTGAACAGGTAGCAAACCATTTTGTCTGCAACATAAAAGACGAATTCCGTGTAGCATTTTCCAAATCTTTTTGAGATTATGTTCTGTTTTCAGGTTCGTTCTTCTGGTGAGATTGTTAAAGTGAAGGTGTTGGGTGTTTTAGCTCTGGTTGATGAAGGAGAGACAGACTGGAAGATAATTGCCATCGGTGTGGATGACCCGGAAGCCCAGAATATCCACGGTAAGTATAGTTTTACCTATCTTATAGCAAGTTGTGTCAGCAACTTCAACAATTGTACCTGAATTTGAGCCACGCAGGAAAAGAAGAGGTAGATAGGCAAGAGGCAAAAACTTTCTTTTTTTCATTGTTTAAATTCAGATGTTTCCTTCAAAAAGGGCATGTGTGTTTTCATTTTAAAGGTTCACTGAGATTCTCAAGAGGGCGTGTCAGGCAGAAAGTCTTCTGACTTCATAAACACAATTCCCTTAGAAAGTGACCTCTTAATATTAGCCTTACTTCCTTTGTAGTAGTACATATTTACTCACTCAGATGACGTAGTACACTGTTTTCCTTGCTGAAAGTGTTTTTTTTCCTTTTGTATTCGTGGGCGTTGTATTGCATTCTGAGAAGGGCTGTACATTTCCAACGTTTTGTCATTTGTAACTGGGTTACTTCCAGGGATTGTTGCCTAATAAGAGCAGTTAGGTTTCACCTTTTAGCTTGGAAATTTGCAGCGTAAGCTGCTGAAGCAGATCACCCTAGTATCAGCCCTGATGATGACTAGCTTTGCAGGGTGAAATAGTCTGTGCAGTCCTCCCTGTGACCTTGCTTCTGGTATCCAAATGGAACTCAAGAAGTAAAATGCTTATATGCAGTAGTGTGAATAGAGTGTGAGGTATATTCCTTTTTTTTTTTTTTTTTAAAGGAAAAGGTACAATTATGGTAAACCTGGAGGGAGTTAGGTTTTTACAGCACAGCTAAAATGCAACTCTTCTCTGGATAAACAGGGGTTCACTTTCTCAAATACAGTCAGACTGGGAATCACGATAATGAAGTGAGCTTTGTCTGAAAGTTAATGATTGTTATGAGACCAAAAATCTCATATATAGCATTAGCTGTGTATGGTCAGAGCCTGTTCTTTGTTGGCAGGTGTCTCCAAGGCACAGAATGGCCTTTCCCTAGGAGTAGGGGTATCCTGTAGTTTTTGGAGGAATTATGTTTCTCAGCCATTGGAACTTTTTCCTGGTTTCTGAATGTAAAGCGTATCACTGGGCTGGCCCTTCATTCAGTTTTCTTGCAGGTTGCTTTGACAGGGGGAATACTTGAGTTGTGGGGAAGGAAAGGGAGAAGAGGCAGCGAGGAAAAGGAAACTCTTGGGCTGATGCTGATTAAAATAGTGGGGTAGATGAATTGTTAAATAACGTTTATGATTCTTTAATTTGGCAGAAAGTAATAAGTTCAGCTTAAGGAAATAGTAAGTAATAGTTTGCTGTTAATGTTAGTTTCAATTTAAATCTCTATAATGTGGTATAAGCATTAGTGGTTTAAAGATAAGCAGTTAGTATCCTATTTCTATGTGGTGTTCTGCTTACTCTTACCTATTTTTCCTTAATAATTTGTGAGAGTTTCATCAGAAAACTGGATTAGAGAATTTAAAATGAAAAGGAGTCCAGTAGGTAGAAGTAAAACTGAGACAGTTTCTATCACTGGGTTAAAGTAACTTCATTTGAAAGCCCTGGTTTGTGTGTTTTGTTTTTTTTTTTTCTTAAGGTAACGACTGATTTGTGTTAGCTATGATACAGCTTTGGTTGGTTCTTTGGTTTGTTTGGGAAGGGAGTAAGAGTCTTGTTAATTTTTATTTTTTTTAAATGCAAACCCTTGCCTGTGGTTGTTGTGTGCATCCATTCTTATCAGAGAATAGATGCAAAACCTGAAGAAAAGAGCTGCCTTCCTGAGCTTCAGAACACGGGAGAAATATTTATCCAGTTTAAAACAATTTCCCTTCAGGATTGGAGTTGTTAAAAAAAAAAAAAAAAAAAGAGAGAGAGAGAGAGAAAAGCCCCCTTCATCTGCTCTCCCAGAACATGACTAGCTTAGTGTTTAACAGCAGTCCTTCTTCGCTCTGAAAACAAACAAATCTGTTGAAGTAGGCGGTACAATATGTCCCTTTATACTTATTTTTTCCCCCTTCCCAAAGATGTTAATTATTTCAGCAAGAAGGGACAGCAGCTATGGATAAAACTGATACCTCCGTCAATAATTGATGTGCTGCTATGTTACAGTAGTGGCCTCCTAGGGAAAGATGAGGCTAAGAGTTGCCTTCTGTCTGTCCAGTCGTTTTTATATCATTTGCTAAACATTTTGAATTGGACTGAGAGTCATCACATTTACTTTCAGCTCAGTGTGTGCACAGCCCCCAGTGAACATTTGGAAAAGATAATTCCGAGGCACCAGAGTGGTGATTACTTGCAAACCCCATCCTGAGCCCGCGCAGTGTGTTAACTCCTCTTGCTGCTTTAAGCACACCCCAGGTACTGTGTATATTCTCCTTCTGGGATTGTGATCATTCTCGTAAGTGCAATTGATTTTTCTGAGACTTCACAGAACTTAAAACTGAGCAGTCCCAACTTCTGAGCAGCCCTCATTGTTTATTCATTGTACTCCGCTTTACTGTGTCCTGCAGGCATTTATTGATAAATACTGTTTTAAATTGGAAACCCTGCCTAGAACTGCCTCTTTCACGCAGAGCAATGAAAAACTCTAGTTTATAGTGACAACCCAGAGGAACGATAAGCAGTGCTCAGCACCTCCTCAAGTGGGAACGGTGTCATTGGTGGGAATAGCAGAGACTTAGTGTCTTTGGACCAACTTTTGGAAGGTAACCTGTTTTTTGTTAGAGCACTTAATATGGCTGGGTGCAGGGACAATCTCCAGATACAAGCCGTACATGAGGTGCAGGTCTCTGGATGAGACACCTCCTATTAGACTGATACCTGGACATGTTCAGATTTATCTGTTTCAATAAGATCTGCCTTTGTATCTGCCTGAAAACCACTGCGCTGTCTTTCTGCTCAGGCAGTTGCTAGCCAGATGGCCAGCAAAGTAACTTCAGACCAGGGTCTAGGAGAGGGCCTAAAAGCTCCCAGCATACTGAAACACTAAATCTTGGCAGCATAATAGGCCTGGCTTTTTTTTTTTTTTTAATGTAGCATACTGGCCAAGAGAAGAAACAGATTCTTGGACTGGAAAGGCTGCCTGTCTGCTTATCTCATAATTTGGATTGAATTTAAGGCATTGAAATTCACATACATCTCTGATGCACTTTGCAAGATTGGGCTCAGGAAGGGTGAGCAGTATTTTGGTGCTGTAATTTGGTCTAAATGAGTGCAGCATCTTTGTGTCGGACAAGAGGTTTTGCAAGTGACCCGCAGATGAAGCAGAAAGACTGAAGACTGGAAGGTCTGACTCTCAAAAGGTCATTTTACCTGCCCGAGGTGAATCGGGCAAATCCTGAATGCTGGATGGTATTTCCGAGGTGATTTACCTGCCTGGGATTTTAGCAACCATTTTACGCCACTGCTCACTGGGAAGAGCCCTGAATATGTTCAACAGCAGTTGGCGATTTCTGCCAGCTTTGCTGGCAGTGGTATAGTAACTGTGCTCCATTACTATGCTTCTTTGCCAGTGTACAACTCCAGATTGGCTTTTTGAGTTCACGTGATCAAACCCTCAATGGCAAAAAAGTCTCTTGCACGCTTTGTCCCGTATATTGTTATATACCCTTGCATATTAGTGTATTTATATGCAGAGCAGCAGCAGAGGCCCTGAAAACCTTTGATGTGGATTTGTGTAAGCATTAAATATAAAGGAATTAATTATCTGTACTGGGGCTCCCCTCCTACTCCCTCACACCATGCTGCACAAAATACACCAAATGCCTTTATATGGAATGTAGCTGCTGCTTCCTGTAAATGTTTATAAGATGTTATTAAAAACATATGTCCTCCCTTCCCACAGACCTTGTTTAGAAAGCTTGCTGCAAGCATGTTGTTTTAGCTTTGCTTGCAAGAAGCAGCATCTGTTGTACTAAAAATGGTAGTTTTGTACAAATGCTTTTGTTGCTCCCTTTTGTAAAGCCTGATAGAATTGGGAGCCGCGTTTGCATTGGCTCGCTCTCTTGACAGAGAGCTAGCAGCAGTTGTTTGTGCCAGCCTCTTGAGATTTTCCTTATTGAGACTCAACTGCAACCCTTCAAGTGATTAGCCAATTCTTTTTAACCCTTGTTGCTTAACTTTGGTGCCCAGAAAAATGGGATCTATGGTCGTATGTAGGCAATATAAAGAAGTTGCCACACAGAGCTAGCGGATACACGTTGAAAATGTACCTGCAGGAGCCTGACCTTGCTGGTCTCTGCCACTCTGAGGGCTTGCCTGCAGAGATGAAACCATACTAGACTAGGTACGTGCTTGCTGCTTCCATGCATGCTTAGCCTCCTTTGTATCAGTGGGAGCTCATAGCTCTGAGGAAAGGCAAGCAGTCAGGGTCACTGTCTGCTGCAGAGAGGACGTCTAACTCCTACTTGTTTCTTCTTCCTCATAATACACAACTGGCTTCTATAGGTAGGAGTGCGGTATATTACTATACTGCTTATCATTATATTTTCTTCTACCTTTCTTTGCCTGTTCTTCTGTTATCTGAAGATATTTTTCTCTTCTTCCACTTGATGCCCCTAAGATGCTTTTTGGATTTCAAAGGAAGTGTCTTTCAAGCTGTCTTCTAAGCTTTTCTATGGTGCCTTTTAATAAACTGAAGAGGTAGCTGTTGAATGATGGCAGAGCTGCTGTTTTCCTTGTATTTTGTGCTGTGTGGTGACTCCACAGCAACAGGATTGATTTTTTTTTTTTTTTCGGTTGCGCTTTTTCCTGCTGCTTGCCCACTGGCTTCCATTATAATGCAGTTTCCTTTTTTTTTTGTCAGCAGCTTAAGCTTCGTTTGGTGTCCTGTAGCTGGCCATCATAATAAGGAAAAGTGAAGTGAAGCATGGCGGGTGAAGGAGAATAGCTTGCAAGGAACCAGGGTAACATAAGCAACCACTGTCCCTCTTCTTATGTCCTCAGAATACACAGCAGTCAGTAGCTTAGGGGCCATATAATGCTACGGCACTATACCTGGCTTAGGTAAACTGAATCAGACCTATATTTTCAGTAGTGAGAACGTGAAATTCACAGAGATCATTCTGTCCATGGAGGTGATTGTCCCTGTCTTACGGAGGTAATGAAAACCTGCCCCGAAGCCTATTCTGTTAGTTGGGTCCTTTTAACAAAGATAAACAAAGCCTATAAATAAGGAATGCCAGATGGGGAGGGGCTCAAATGTCACTTAGAAGACAGTAAAGCACTTTTGATGAACAATTTTTATGGGAATGGGAGGCAAATAGCCAAGTAAAAGGAATGGAGAAGCAGAGTTAGGTGAGAGGTTTATTGGAACAGGAACCAGAAAAAAAGAGCAGCGGTCTGAGAAAATATGCTTGAATTTAAGCAGCGACCGGAGACAGAAACCTGGAGTTCATCCACCACTGGGAGTCAAGGAAATTGCTGCGGCAGCCTGGTTTGCTTTACAGACTTGAGGAGATACTGTCTCTTCAGCAAGTACTTGAAATCGTGAGTTCAAACCTCACAAGAGGAGATCACGAGGGCTCAAGATGGGAGGAGGGATGTTCCCTTGCTTGGAGAGAACAGGATGATACACTGGAGCCCTGCAACTGATTGGAATTGGAGCTGTAGTTTTATTAGGGTCCAAAAGAAGCATTCTGCCTCTGACCAAAACCACCCTTTTCAAAGTCATTCCTTCTTTGTTGGTCTCCTCTACCGACCTCTGTGAAAGGCTTCTTGTACTCTTAAATCTGCATTCCAGCTAAAAGACCTGCCTTCAGCACAGCCTTATGTGCCCTTGCTTTTTTTTTTTTTTTCTGGGATTCTGCCAGTGAAACTCCCTAATCTTCTACAGGCAGATGGCCAGCAGCCAAGTTCAAACTGTGTTTTACTCCGAGTCCATAAACACGTAGCTCTGTTAAGTGTGTGCAGAAGCAAAAATTTACGTAGGGTTCTTCAAGGTTTTATGCTTTATTCTGTGGGTAATGTATGATCCAGTGGAATTCGGGAGTGGCGTCTAGAAGATGTGTGAGTGTGCTCAGCCTATCTTCTCATGGACGTTTGGTCTCAGAGTTAAGTCCACAAGTCATCTCCCTCAGCAGCCTCTATGGAGATGAGCGGTGTCTAGTAAGAGAAGGTAAAAAGTCTTGTTCTGTTCTCTAGAAATACTTGAATGTCCTCGTTTGGGCTCAGACTAGATTTTAAGGAGGCATTTAGGAGCTTGAAGATGGAAAGGGCACAGGTAGGTGTTAATCCCACGGCCTAAGCACCTTTGGAAAATCTCTAGCAATGAAGGGAGCTGGGTAGACAGAAGACCATCCATCAGCAGTCACACTGGCGACCAGGAGCTGTCAGTGAGCAAGGTGTGTCTGCTGGAGAATAGGATGAAACAGGCGAGCAGTGTGGTAAGAGACAGGGTGAGATGCTAGGAAAACAGGAAGGGAGAAATGAGCAAGTAACTTGCAAAACACTAAAGAAGGATAAGAGCTCTATAGAAGGTGGCCTGGGCAGAGTGAGGTTATATAATAAATGGAGGACCGCATACAAAACACAGCAATAAAAAGTCAGCTCCCATTTCTGTCAGAAATGACTGTTGGAGGGAAATAAATGCAGAGAGAAGGGTTACACCGGCTGCAAAAAGTACTTGGCTTCTAGAAAGGGCAAAATGCTTTATTGTATCAGAATCAGGTAAGATTGCACTCAGGGCTTTTCCGCGTAAACATAATGCCAGAGGGTTAATTTGCCAGGGGGCTGATACTCAGGCAGTCGAGGACCACCTTACTGCAGGTGACAGGAGTGGTGGTAGCCTCCTCACAGGATGACCAAGTAACATCGGATATGCGCAGCAGAAGGAAATGTTTGAGATTTGATGAGATCACAAAGTGCATCTTTGCCTCAGAAGTACCTCGAGCAGTGTTACTGTGAGCTTTTAATCTCCTTGCACCCACTGGGGCAACGGGCAGCGCCGCCTCCCAGGGGCGCCCCCCACATGGCGTGAGTTCCTCTTTGTCTCCTGTTCCATCTTTGCACAGGAGGACTGCAGAGGCAAAGGCAGAACTCGCTTATCACTGTGCACGGATGCAGATATCAAGGGGTTATCAGCAAAGTTAGTGCTTAATGCTCTTGGCACTTAACTTTCATGTATCTAATGGGCTGAATTTGGAATTAAAGAGCGGAGGTATGCCTTTAATACAACTTTTGAAAAGTCGAGCCTGTATGTAGTTTTGAGATACTGGTTTAAAATCCATGTGTTGAAATTGTTTTTCTCTGCTATTCTTCCATTATCAAAAAATGCCTGTAGACCCTACAGTAGCAGGGGAAAAAAAATCTTACAGAATAATCTTAAGTATTGCAAGAGGTAGCTATTGAGATGAAAGCCTATAAATATGGAACTTTCTTCCTTTTCCTGCCATAACTATGGCCCTTTTATTCATTGTCCCTTTGGGTTTTAATTAATGAAGAGTAGGAGGCAACTGGTTTACCTGGTTAGTGCGGTGGTGAAATCATAAAATATCAGCTATGGGCAGCTAATGTAATAAAGTGAAGTTCCCCAATGACTTTGAAAGTACTCAATGAAACGAAATTGCTTGCAAATCCTTTATGAGACTTTGAAAAATTAATGTTACAGAAATTGTGAGTAAAAATGACCTTTTTTTGTTGTTGTTTTGTTTTTTCAAACCTGCAGATATTGATGATGTCAGGAAGCACAAGCCGGGTTACCTTGAGGCTACGATCGAGTGGTTCCGGTTATATAAAGTTCCTGATGGTAAACCAGAAAATCGGTTTGCTTTTAATGGAGAATTTAAAGGCAAGGTGAAGATAATTCAAAATCAAAATTCAAAATCAAAAGACGCGTCTTTCTGTCCTATGGCCTCGTTGATACATTGTAGAGTTCTTGGATTTGGAAAGGAGGAGAACCGTGAACAGAAAGAATTTTTAAATGAAGCATCTTTTAATACAATGTGTTAGGATATGAATAAATAATGTGTACTATCTTTCACTTTATTGGGGAAAATACATATGGTATTAAAGTCAGTAAAAAACAAACAAACATGCAGTCCCAGTCCTGACAAGACTTCCATGTTCATCTGTAGGTTTGTAGTGCTTGTCACAGCATTTTCATTCTCCCTGTCAGAGGAGTGAACAGATAGTCTTTTCAGATACTTTTTTTGAGTCTTGATTGATAAATTTTCTGGACATTTTTCAAGGCTATGCAGTTCAAGATAGACAATAGGCTGCAGATCTTTTCATACTTGGTATTTGTTCGAGGTATAGTTTTTCCCAGTAATTCTGTTTAAGACCATTTGAGCTGTTTTTGGCTTGAAGGCTAAAAAATATTTTTACCTTTTTTAGAAAAAATGAGTGGCTTTTTAAACATCCTAGAGGAAGAATGGTCAGTGTTTGAAAGTGGGCCTGGGGATAGACTTTGCCGAGGAAAATGTCAGGATTTTTCCAGAGGAAATTGTGTGTGATCTGTGTCAAAATGCTTTGCAAATCATATATTGTACACTGTAGGCTTTCTTTTTTTGGCGAAGAATCACAGGTTCCTAATGAATGATGTTCATGTGTCAGCTAGTTCAGCTTGCAGCGTGCTATCAAAGTTGTAAAATGCCTTCTAACCAGCACAGACAACTTTGCATGTTTTGTCTGGTTAAAAAGAGATGCCCCAACTCCCCTCTGCACTAAAGCTGTCTTTTAAATCAATCAAATACAAAGCTCTAAGGATGGATAACCTGATCTCTTCCTTGTTCTCCCAGGAACTACTCTTTCAAATTTTCCTGCTCTGTAATTCTCCTGTAGTGACAGTTTTAACAGGGTATATCCCATTCAGGCTCGAGGCACTAAATGCCCCGACATAGCTGGTTGGGAGCACTTGAATAATTCTCAAGCGTTTCTGGAGACCCAGGATGTGGTGAGGCGGCTGTGGCTGTGCTCCAGCAGCTCTGGTGAAGTTCACAATGTTCCAGGGGCGCTTTGCCAAGTCACTCCTTGTTAGGAAATGTGAGTGTTCTGCTGGCAGCTTTTTGCAAGCCAGTCTAGATATCATCATCTGGACACTGAGGGCTCATTTTATTTTTTTAAAGCTTTTTTGTCATCGTCCCCCCATTACTTTTGTTTTTAAGCAAACAAAAGCTATTAAGCAGCTGACATGTTATGTTGTTGCAAATGCTTAAGTATATGATTGGGCAATTAATGAAGTAAATGCAGATTTTGCCACTAGAGGGGAAACCTTAACTCTGACCCTGATGTGCACATGTAACAGAAGAGCACAGCTCACACACTTTGTCCCATTTCAGATGTGGTACGGTTTTCTACAGCTGTAGGTGTCTGTTTAGCATCTAGTGCTGGCTTCATTTTTTCATGCAGGCTTCCTGTTTTCTGGCTGCACACTGAGGAAAAGTCCTGAATATGTTGCCAGTGTATTTGACAGATAGTGAAGTTCGTTTCTTTTCATAAAAAAAAAAATGGTGTTAGATTTTCCAGAAATTTAATGAGGCCTCGAAGGAGGCCCCTTAAAGTAACACGTGAAACAGTGTGTCTTAATAAAATAGGTCTGTTTAATAACCTTTTAAATCATTTTTTTTTCCCTTGATGTAAACTAGGATTTTGCTGTTGAAATTATTAAATCCACTCATGAATACTGGAAAGCTTTGCTTCATAAAAAAACTGATGGAGGTACTATTAAATGGTAAGTATCCAGACACATCTTTCCTCTTTGTATTGTGCTAGACTGTTGGTATTCAACACGTGGCAGCTGTGCATGAACTGCTTAGGTTCTACTTTGAGGTAACAGGAATACTCACGTGTTTAATTGATAATTAATTAATAATTGAGTGTTGTTGACTAATTACACCTTGTATGATGATGGTATACTGGTAAGCAGTTCAGAAAATATATTGGTTATATAAAAGTGACACAGATTACTTAAACTTCCTAGTAATGGCCCCAGAATGTTCGGTGCCATTTGGGGAGTGTCTCAGAATCCCATGCAAACATTGTCACTTTTATTTAGTAGTTTTCAGGAATGCCACATCGCTGCTCATTACCAGCTTTTGGCCTCATCTAAATGAAAGTGGGCTTCGTGAAGCTCTCTGGAGGGGCTTGCATCAGCATTTCTGGCGCCAGAGGCCCTGAAGAGTGGGCAGGTGTCTGCGTGGTGCTTTCCAAGGGATGTGGATTGCCATTGACTAAACCACGGGGCGAAGGCTGTGTTCAGATAGTCACTTTCCTCTTCTACTGTGCTGGAAAAATGTGACTTGCAAGTGTTTGAACACCTTAACAGTTGCAGAAGTTGGTAGTTCTGTTGTAGCACTGCAAGAATACTGCAGGATAGTACTCAAACTTGGGTCCTGATTGTTTCAGGGGTACTTTGAGCTTTATGTTGATGCAATTTAAAAATAATTAAAAACTGAGTCTTGCTTTGAGAAACTGAACTTCATGCCATTTATTGTGTAGAACCCTAAAAGCTCATGACCAAACTCACTTTTGGTGTGAAAGGATACATATCCATAGTCTGTAGGGAAACTTACCTGCGAAGTATTTAGTCCTGGAGTTCCCTCTGTGTGTTTTTTGTTTGTTTGTTTGTTTATTTTTCTTGCTAAATGCTGCAGGCAGGTTACTGTAACACAAGGGTGGCTTGCTGTAGAATCTAGCCATCCTTTAAAGCACAAGAGACACGGGGATATTCATGCCATCCCTGCTAGCCATCTAGGTGGTGTTCAACTCCTACAAATGTTAATTTCGCTGTTGACTTTTCGAGGGGATTTAGTTTATTAACTGTGGTCCTCTGAACTGTACCCAAGTGAGCTGCCCAGAAGTAACTGTGAGTACTGCATACATTAGCATAGAATTTATAGCCTAAAAAACACCCCAAACCCAAAGAAACAAAGAACAGCACTCCAAACACTTATTCCCTTCCAGCATTACTTGTTACTTTGTGTTTTTTACTTCCTTGTTTCATGACAGAGATACATATCTGAGCTCTGTATGTGAAGGTGTTTTCTTTCCATAGGTACTAATTGTGTGCTGCTGCTTTCCACTGATGGATAAAATGTTTTTTAATTTTATTTTTCAGCACGAATGTTCTGGTGAATGGCAGCCCATTTTGTTGCAGTGAGGAGGATGCCCGATCAATTGTGCAGTCGGTAAGGTTAATATCTACTTTTTTTTCCACCCTTTTTCAAAAGTGATAAAAAGGAAAGAAGACTCAGAGCTCCATGACTGAAATGCTCTTTAATTAAGTAAAAATTTAAGCTATGAAGTAAAAGGAAAAGCACAAAGGTTGTGAGGGAAGTGTAAGCATTATAATATAAACCTTCTATTGCAGTGGTCCAATTGTATTTTCTGGCAGGTTCATTACCGTTCTGGTGTGGTTCTTTTTCTGTGCAGCACTGTTTCTTCTGATCCTGAATAGCAAGATGGACTGCTATTTGTATCTAGCCTGCTGTCTTCTCTGTCTCCCCTGTTGCCATGAGTTACCACCCAGTGTTAGAACTCATTGACTAGCTGACTGTAGTCCCTAATCACTAAAGGGATCCTTTGTTTGTCTACTTGCATAATTAAATGCATTGCTGTAAAAGAGGGAGGGGGTGCTTTTTTTGAATGCTTCTTAAAGAATGCCTGTCATATTTTGCAAATTAACATAAAATTAAAACATGCAGGTTTTCTGTTCAGGCGAGAAAAATGTCCTGCAGATCTGATGCTTTCATGTGCAAATGCTAGTGAAGAAGAATTTCTTCCACTTTAAAATTTGCTGTTTTGGATGATGGAATTTAAACAAAGTTACCAGAAATTACAGGGAGAAAAGTACTCCTAAGTATTACTTTTCTTTTTTTTTTTTTCCTTTTCTTTTTTAACATACACTGTGATTCTGTCTGTGCTCATGACCCTGTCAGCATGGCAAGTATTTTGCACATGTGCATATCTGCCTGGGTAGCTAATTGATGAGGGCTGTACACAGTCAGTATTTTGCCTTGGTAATCACACTGATAGTGGAAGTTCAGGTGTTAAAGGAGATGGCATCTTTCTGTGCAGGTAACATTCCAACAAAAAACTTCTAGTAAGAATGTTGTCTTGAGTGGTATTCTGCCACAAATAAGACTGTCAGCTGCAGAACAGTCAGTTTGAGTCATAAAGAAGTGTCAGACCTAACTTCTGCTCAACTCACTTGCTTTCAGCATTTCTTTGAAAGTACATTTATGCACTTGTACTTGTAAATGTGTTTGGACCCATGTTGAATAATGGGACTGTAAGCTTTCAATGAAAGAAAAATTGATTTTGGAATTCAAACATGTTTTTAGACATGTCTGTCACAGCTGTAAGCAAATACTTGCCTCTTATATCAACATTTACAACAGTGTTTCATGCGTGTTTGAAATGCAACTGAAATTTCAAGTGCAAATGTACTTTTAGTTTTGGGTGGTGACAAACTTTCAAATAAATATTTTTGTTTGATTTCTGTGCTGTTTGTACTTCTGAAGCATGTAGGTAAATAATTATCTGTTCAAATTAGCAGTATCCATTATTTTGTCTCTTAATTAAAAATAAATCTTTTTCCTTTTTGGGGGGGATGAGGATAGTAAAACCAGTTTATAAAATAAGTACTCTATATCAAACTTTAATGTCTTACTTATTTTGAACACTTGGCTTTTTGTCAAATGTTATCACTTCCTGGCTTTTTGTGCCTCAACATTGTTTTTCTTTAACTGATACTGGTTTTTGAAGTCATCACATACTCCTTTCCATCATTCCATTTCAGTTTCTTCTAAGTATTTTTTTTCTTTTTAGGCTACTGTCTCTTGGTACTTTTCAGACAGGGAAAAAAGATGCAATGCTGGTTTAAATACTGGTGTTACCACATGCAGCTTCCAATCTCTGGTAACTAAGAAAAGTAAAATGCTCTTGAAACATGAATGGTGGACAGTCAAGCTCTAAATACAAGTGGAGAAGTTGACTTGCATATTTTAAGCAGATACCCTTTTGTCTGGTACACTACTCTGCCCACTTTCGTTGTCAGGCACTCATGTCTTTCAAACACAAGTGAAAGTACGTGAGCGTTGGCTGCAGAATTTTAATGGCTGTGGTAATTTTAAATGAAAGCTGCCTGTCTGGGTTTTTTTTTTGTTGGTTGTGGGTTTTTTGCTTGTAGTTGTTTGTTTTGTTTTTAAACTAAAAGCAGATACATTTTCCTTCTAATTTATGTCCATTTATTAACTTACGGATGAAAGCAGAGGTACAGATTTTGTATGCAATTACAGTGAGAAAGATATTTTGCCTACTGCAAAATTTCAGAGTTATTTGTGCAGCAAGGGCAGGTTCCCTACGCTTCTGTTTCCTGGGTCAGACTATCATTACAACACTTTTGTGTGGGTGATAATTGCCCCAAATCAGGTATATTGAATTTTAAAACAACAAAAAAAGCAGAAAGTATTGTAAACCACTTTTTATGGTGAGCAAGAGAACTCTAACTCAGAACCAAATAGAAAATGAATCCTTACCAAGTGCTTACCGTGGTAAGGGTTAGTGCTCTATTCAGAATTTCAGATATTTTTGATTGGGCAGTTTCCAAGGTAGCCCTGTTCAAACCAATAGGGTTTATTTTGCTGTTATTTGACCTTTCATTATTTTTACAGGTGTGGGACTAGAATGGTTTGGCTTTGGGGAATTTCCACTCCACCGACTTAGTTTCCAGACAGGGGGCATGTGTGCTGTCATCTGTATTGGTGGCAAACTAGGAATAATTCTCCGGCTGCTGAAGTTGCTGTCTAGTCAATCCCAGAGAGATCAGAAGATGATCCGTGCATGTGGGAACACATTCAGAACGTTTGAGCCAGCCAAAATTATACCAGCCCCCTGTAACTACAAACCCATTGAGTAGTAACACTTTAGGTGATGAAAATTTCTGGTGTTCCCTTGCATCTGAAAATTGTTTCATCTTTCTCAGCTTCACTGTTAGTACGTGTTGAAAACTAAACCCAGGAGGAACAGAGCTTTGTAGCTGCATGTGTTAGTGCTAAGATGTACTGTTTATTTCAGGCTTTTAAGTGTTGCCATCTGTAAAACTGACCAGGACAGCCAAACCTTTGTTTAACATTAATCCCGAGAACTGCTTGCTCACTTGCTCTGTGAAGAAGCCGCTGAGGACTCTTTAAATTGGAAAATCTCCAAGACAATCTATATATAGTTAGTAGTGCAGTGTTTCTCAGACTTATCACATAATTCATCCCTTATGAACTAGGAAAGCTTTGCTAGATGAGGTCTCTCATGATAAAATGCAGAAAAATGTCTTGCAAGGGAAAATATTTGGCTTTTCTTGGTAATTTAAAAAATCTCCAGCAGAATTTGAACATGTGTGTTTAGAATAATTCAGATCTAAGCAGGAAAGTCTGTTAACTGCCTTTCTGCCTACATTTTTTTTTGTCCTTTGAGGGCTTTTCCATTTGGGATTTAGTAGAAGCAGAATTTTCTGTTCAGTGCCAAGTTGTGAAACAGATGAACGGGGTGGGTGAGGGGGGGGGTGGTGTTGGGTGTTCCTTAAGCAGTGTCCCAGATGGAAGCGTTCTGTCATGAAGAGGCTCCTGGTTCAATTGGGTGAAGCTTTGAGCTGTTCTTGGTGGGAAGGTGCTGAGTCCTTATCTTAAGCTTTCTGAGCAGTTATCCCAGAAGTGGCAAGCTCCTGCTTGCACACAGTGACCGCTGGTTCTCCTGCGATAAAGCTTTGGTTTTTGCTGGGAAGAGGTGGGGTGGTCTGGTGGTATGGCCTGGAAGTCCTGGGTTACATTTGTCATACAGACACATCCTGTCAGACCAGGCGCTATAACCCATCTGTGCACATAATTGCCCTGGGTAAAGGCAGAAAAAGAATGCTGTAGGTTCCCTTTTCTCCTCAGAGAATTTGACGTGCTGCTCAGCAGAGTGGGCCCTCTGCCTGCTTGGAGGCAGCCAGGCCTGCGAGACAACTTCACCTTAGCGCAGCGCAGTTTGAGTGCGAAACTGTGAACAGCTCGTGTGTCCTCCAAAGTCCTGCAAAAAGTGCTTCTGAATGCCTTCTCGTGCTCTTAGTCAAGGCAGGACTTTCTGCTTTTCAGTGGAGAAGGTGTGTTGGCTTTGCAGCTTTGTTCTCCTGAAGCTTCACACACACTGCTGTGGCTCTCTTTGTTGCGTGGCTCGCCCAAGTGACTAGTCCAGGGCTTATGTGCTTGGGTGAGCCGAATTTGGGTGGGCTTCTGTCATGGAAAAGGCCAACGTCCTCCTGGTTTTTCATTTCACTTGTGTGGGTGAGTGTTGTGGTATTCCTGGTGCCCAGATGCTCTCTTTCTTCTCCATCAGTTAGTCAGTTGGAGAATTTGCCTGTTTGTGACGAGCTGAGGGATGGACAGTGGAGGATGGTTACTGTAAGAGTAGCTACAGCCTTGTTGTGTGAAACATGCTTCCAGCTGGTGTTAAAACTGGCTTTAATCTCGTCCTATAGGTAGTATGACAGGACATGCTGTGTAATACTGTTACTGCGTAGTGGTGTGTCCAGCTTTAAAATGGACCTGGAGTGAGAGTGACAGACTTCTGTTTTAAAACAGTTTCTTGCTCTCCACAGAACTGACTCTTCCTCTGTTAAAATGTAGCTGTAAAAGAGTATAACTATTGATTTAAAATATTTGCATGCATGTAATGTAAATTCTGTGTGTGTATTCTCTTACGTGTACCTTATAATGAAACATAGAGTAACATAATTGGAAAGGCATTTTCTTTACTCTTTAGTATGTAAACAGAAAATCCTATTATCCTCAAAGACAATGCAGTAGGAGTATCCCCTTTATGTTAGGTAAGGTATTAATCTGTCGCTCATTATTATTGTCTGATTTGCCAGTTATGAGCAACAAATAAATTTGTACAGTAGCTATTTTAAAAAAAAAAAGTTTGTAAGGTAGAAAGTTCTCCTGTGAGGGCAACAGAAAGATCTGTTTTTATCGGTACCTCTTAGCTTCAGCAGTAAAATACCTTTGGGTTTGGGTGCTACCAGTGAAACAAAACACTGATAATGTTTTTTGTTTGTTTGTTTTGTAGGCACCAGTGCCTGTGAATGGAGATCCTGTTTCCCCAGAAGGTATATTCTTTTTTCCCCAAATGCCATATGATTCCTCTAATCATTTGCTATAGAAATTAACATAGAAACCATACTGTTGAAAAGGGTGTTTTTATGCACGTAAGCATGATGATAGTGGTTTGTCACTGTGATGCCTGTCCTCTGTTAAATATTACATGGACAGAAATTCCTGGGTTGTTTGTGGGAGGAGGTTGATTTTAAGGACAAGTGAAAGTGTAGTTCACATAAAAAGATGAGAAGACTAAATATTTTTTTCATCACTTTGATCATGGAAGGTAGATGCGTGTCATTTATTCTCTCTAAAGGAGAAAGGTGGCTTTGTCTTACTTTTGTCACTCTTTACACTAGCTAGCTAATCAGGTAAACAGCCCCTTTTCCTACAGGTGTCATAACCACAGCTCTCAAGTGTGATTTTTAAAGACAAAATTCTTTTTACTTTTATGACCGGTTTTCATTTTAATAGAACATGTGTTTTTACTCAAGAAATAAGAATGCATCTTAGAATTTCATTTTTGTTAACTACTTTAAAAAAAAAAAAAAGAAAAGAGATTTCTCCACTGGCAGGAGCTATAGAGAAGACATATGCACTTTTTGAGATGGAAGGAGTTACGGAAACACTAAGAGAAACTTAGTCAAGAGCCGAGTTCCAAATTGTTTGCAAAGTAACATCTGTGTAGTCCATGTCATGGGAAAGCAAGTTGCATTCCATTTGCCCTTATATGGCTTGTCAATAAATAGCATTTATTTACTGAAGTATTGCATCTCAGACCTTTGACAAACAACTGAACAAATCTTTGATTTTTTTTCCAGGGATGGTTCAGTCAGCGTTGAAACTTGTTGCAAAGTTGTTTCAGCAGACTCTTAAAGTTACTGTGAGGACGTGCTTGCCATAGGCTGGGGAGAGAGCTCACCCAGAAGTATTGTTAGGAGGGGAGATGGTTGAAAGGGCAGTATGTTGCTTGTTGAAGAGTGTGACTGGCTAGTTGTACAGAATTAATGTCATCTCGATGTGTATTTTTTGTTTTAGTTGATTCCTGGTACTTTTTCCCCAAGTGATCATTGAAGTGTTCTGAAGCTGCATCTCCAAATCTTAAGTCATCCCGTTTTTGAAGACAGGCAAATGCACTAATTTTTGGTTGAAACAACTTTTCAAATTGTGTAAACCTTTTCTCATGTAAATAAACATTGACATTATAAATTAATGTTTGTTTCTATGTCTGTCTTTGTGTAGGGTGGATCAAGGGGAAGAGGAGGGTTTGCTTGCATGTTTGTTTCTGAATCTCAGACCTCCAGGATTGCTCTGATCCACTCACGGAGTATAGTATCGAAGGATATGGGAGATAAGGTGTCTTCAACCTTGCTCTCCAGGTTTTGGAATAATCCAGTCATCAGGTGCATAAAAGACTGTGTTAAATGGTATCTCAGGGCTTGTCTGGCCACCCTGACTGTAATCCTTTTCAAGTAGACAATAATCTTTATGTAATAGGCTTAGCGGTTTACTGTGTTCTTTAATATGCAGCCATGCACGATTTCCTGAGTTGTATTCGTTTTTGTGACCAGTTGTCTCTGCTTGCTTCACACAGTTACGGACAAAGCATATTTGCTTTGAAAAAAAAAACAAAAAACAAAACAAATACAACTGCACTCCAAAGAGTAATTCAACTAGGAAGGGGTAACGCTATAACAATTGAAGTAAGGATGCACATGTGCTCTGTGTACTACATCCTGTTTTGATAAGTTGTGTGTTTCATCACACAGGAAGGACTTTCCTTATGGAAAGCTTCCATTTTTAGAACTGTGTACGCCTGAAGGCTTTTGATAATTCCTCATTCAGTGGGACAAGATTAATAAATTGTATAGAACTGAGCTTTGTGTTTTCATGTTAAAAATATCTGCCATGTTTTTTACTGCAGGGTTAAATCTGAGCAGTCTGTATCCACGGTGTTCTTTAAAAAAACAACAACAAAACAACCACAAAAACAAAAAGCCAACTGTTAAGTAGAAAGAAAGGAAATGATAATATAGACAGACAGCTTTATCCAGCTTGTTACTGAGACCAAAGGTGAGCATTGTCTGACTTGAACAATGACTGAAACAAAACGTTAATGTTGCTGACATGATGAAACTGCAAGATAGAGAACTGAAAAAAAAAGTCTGGGACTTACCATAGAGGGCTAACTTTTTTATTTACAAAGAATAAGTTACTAGTAAGGAAACCTTCACCTTTGGGAATATCCCTTTGATTTTTAGGAGATAATTTTCTTGGTTTAGAGAACTTGCTGTAGAATGTTGTCCAGTGTGTAAATGCCATTCACTTGGAAAATCTCAGAATCTCAGTTTGTGCCTCAGCATTTGTGCATAGGTGGATTTCTCCCATCTGCATAGAGTTTGGCACTGTTTTATACACATGGTTTAGGTAAAAGCTGTGGTATCAAGAAAAGCAGCATAAACCTCAGATACTTAGAACTGTTCCTTTTTTACGGTTACAGTACTATTTGCTGTACTTTAGAATTCTAAGATACCGTGCTACATTATACCTACAGATACAGTGTCCTTTTTCCTTTTTTTTTTTTTTTTTTAATAAAGTAAACATTTCCCTGTCTTGGGTTCATGTGCAGCCTCTCAATGTGAAATGAACCTGGTTACAGGTAAGCTCTTCTCAGAATACAGAGCAGCTGCTGTATTTGTCTGTATGGTGGTACATCTAGAAGGCTTGTTGTTTTGTGAAGTGCTTAGGGACAGCTGGGCAATGAAAGGCACTGTGTAAAATCAAATTACTTTCCCTATACATTGGTCTCTGCTGTGCTACTTTTTGATTTTTGAGATGTAGAATGAAAAGCTGTACGTGTGAAAAATGGGTATTGATTACAAACACACCCATACCGAACTATCAAAAGTAGATCAGAAGTTACTTCATTTTTTACTTCAAATAATCTTAGTAGTGTTTTTAATTTATAATTGTATTGATGGCATGTGGTTAGGAATTAAGCAGAAATAAGTGTCCAGATCAGATTAGACTTTGTGCAAGAACATAGCAATACAGAGTACTTGGGAAAGTTAATTGAAATGTTCAGTACTACGATAAATTGGAAAACATCAAAATATTTCTTTCACGGAGAATATATAAACAGATGACCATCTTGTCTTCACGCTGCTTTCAACATCTGCTTATGTACATTTTCTAAAGATTTTTCCCAAGTGGAATAAAAGTTGTACACTTACGTGTAACCTTGCTGCTAAAATGTACTGAATGTTACTGACTTGGGTTTCAGAAATGAAGCGTAATTAAATAGCAGAGAAAATGTCTGCTAATAAGAGGATTTGGGGCTGGGACAGAGAAACTCAAGTATATTTTTCAGATCTCTTTAGGAAAAAAGTCTGTGCAACAACTCTTGTTCTGGCTTTTTTAACAGGCTAGGTCTTCAGTTTGTTCATATTTATATGCCTATATTTCGTATTTAAAACTAGTTTCATTGTAGTGGGAAGCTTAGCATAGCAGTGTCCACTTCTCACTAGTTTTATGAAAAGAACTTGTTCATATCTGATACTAGCATCTCCTGGAAAGATGCCTTGAAGAGAAACTTTTTCCCCAGGAAATAAATACAGCCTAACTGGATTTTCTGTGCTGAATGTGTAATACACATGTATGTAACTCTTTCAAGGATAACTTTGCATCTCAATTTCCTCTTTCAGATTTGGAGAGAAATAAGAGGTCACTTTTTTTTTCTCTTTTTTTCTCACTGCCGTGAAGGTTCTTCTTACATAGGTAAATCATTAGGTGCGGCTCAAAGTGTATCTTTTACTGACATGGAGCCCACACTTCAGTACCCCAGTCAAGAGTGGGGCTTGAGTTTTACCGATGTGGAAGTAGTGGACATTACTCTTTAAAGTGGGAAATCAATAGGACTGTGAAAACAGTATGCTGTTGTCACTGCTTATGTTATTTTCATGCTGTTAAGAACAACAGCCAGCTTCTGAAAATCCACAAAAGAACAGAAAGTAATTCCAAAGTGCATTTAGGAGACCTGTTCATAGAGGCTGTGTGAGGGCAGTGCCTTACCGTAACTTGTCTGTGGTTGCTATTTGTATTAACGCTTGAGAGTTAGGCATGAAGCTTTCCTAAACTGATCAAAGCACTATTTCATGCTTCCCTTTCGTTTTGCTGAGAATGAATCTTTTTTAACGGGTTGTATTTCCAATTTTAGTTGAGTTCCAAGGCAAAACCAATATTGAGTCAGTAGAAGCAAGATTTTTTTTCTGCCTTTGCCGTAAAATTTAAGGTGATTTCTTACCAGATTTGACAACTTGGGTCCTACCCCCTGAGGATAAGAGGTCAGGGATTTAGAGAACAAAGAGGTGAAAAATTAGCTGGAGGAGAACAGAAGTGAAAGCCGGACCTAGAAGGCTCAGGCAAATGCAAGTAGTGACCAAATCACTAAAGATGAGTAACTGAAATGAAATGCTCTAAAACAATTATGCCTAAATACCGCAGCAGTACGTAACAATGCTGATTTCATGTGACTGGAGGGGTCAGTAGGATGTGTATGCCAAGGAAGAAGGACGTTTACCTCCCGCATACAAGTTGGAATTACTTCCCTGAAGTGCCCGGAAGTAGGAATTTAATCTTTGGTTCCCTGGGTGGGGAAAAACAATAGAAGGCAACAATTGCAATTATTGTTGAATTGACTTTCTTTTGGGTCACGCAGAGGTGACCTGGGTGCTTAGTAAAGGTTGACTGACTAATCCACACACAGTCTTCAATTCCTCACAGCTGACTTTTCTGTGCAGCAGGGTGCTGGGTGTATGCAGTGCTCTTCCTGAATCTGCAGGTGGCATCTAGAGGGTAGACCATAAAAAGCCACCTTCACTGCAGTGGATTGCCACTTCATGATTACCTGTTTTCTTTTTTGGCTCAGTAATTCATAGGTAATTCTTGTGGCAAAAGCTTTTAGGTGTTCTAGAGCTGGAGGCTGAACTGAGATGGTGCTGCAGGTTTTCACTCATTCTTGATACGATACGTTATAACTGGATCAATCTTAGCAGTGATCCATTGTGCCAAGTCAGAAGGAAGATTTTTGGTAATTTTGTCTATTTCATGGGTCAAAAGGGGGGTTCTTTTTGTAAGGGGAAATTGTAGAAGCCAAAAAGGATTGTGCTACTTTGTGCATGAAGAATACGCCTTGTGTGCCAGAATACAGCCTGAATAAAGCCTGTTAGCTTTTTTCCCCCAGAACATCCTCATAAGACTTGTAGATTCTTTACAGATGTCACCAAGTTTAATAGTAACTTCTTTGTTTATTGTCTTTGGAAGAATATGTACTTGCGCACTACCCAACTACTGCACCACATACACAAATTTGCATGTTCAGTTGCATTCCTTCTAGTTGTTTGCTTCTGTATTTTTATTATTTTTGCCTGGAAATAATTCTTTTTTTCTGTCCAGAGATGACAATATGTTCACACCTGAGAATCTTGGGTTAGTGTGCAGTGTTCAGTGCTCATAGATTACTGGGTGGTCTCTCCAGCTTCTATTTCAGGGTGAAGAGAGTAAGTACAGTCATTGAAATGGCTGCATTTTGTAACTTACCAGCTTTATGCTCATTTTTGGTGAATATATTAGAACCAGGGATGCTGGAATGTTATGAAACTGCTTTGTCTGCTCTGTGTATCCGACTGCTACCTGCTGCTGATATCTGCAGGTTGGTTTTTTGTGTGTGTGTGTGTGTGTGTGTGTGTGTGTTCTTTTCAAAGCATTTTCTATTTCAAATTTTAAATATGCTGGAGGGTAAACATCTACCTGTTGTCAGAAGCCTGGGTTAGACTACTGCCTTTCTTCAGTGTGTCTTGTGGGCTTTCACACAAGTTCTGCTTTTCTTTAGTGTATCTTGTGGGCTTGGGCAGACCGCATAATCTTTATGCCATCCATGAAACAGAAAAGTTTCTGGTCTTGTTTTTTACCAAACACAGACCTGACACGTCTCCAGTATTGAGAAGAATTCTTACCAATGTCTAGGAAACTGTAGGGCACATTCAGCTTTGCTTACTGCAGAAAGATTAGCGAAGCTGACATGCTTTCTGAAGGACCTGACTGAAGATGTATTTTTTGGTAGTCAGGCCGATCTGCCCGAGGGCTGTCTGATGGCATAATTATCTTAAGAGCGGAGGGAGCATCAATGGTGGTGAAAGTTCAAGGTGTAAATTGGCATCTTGGTCCTGCAAATTCTGTGGGAGACGAGATGCAGTTCTTAAGCTGGTCTTTAAGTCCCCTAATGGCCTGTGCGCAGTGTGTCTGGAGTGCAGAAAAACCAATTTGGAAGTGTAACGCATGACCACCTGGGAGTTCTGGGCATTTTAACTCTAAATCATAGGAGGCCTGGGAGCAAAGCTGGTTTAGGAGTCCAAGTGAAAATATCCTGCTACTGCTTGCTGTTTGTAAGTCCTGCTGTGTGGTGAGGAGTCACGTCTAGCAGAGTGGCATTTGGCAGCCTGCAGTCCCTGGAGGGCTGAGGTGAGAGGGAAGGCACAGCCAGGTTAGGACAGAGTTCCACTGGCAGAGCTGTCCAATGAAACTTAACTTCTTGCCTCTCATTACTGCGTTCCTTTAACTGGATTTGTTCCTTGTATGTGATAATTTGGGAACCAAGAATTTAGGAATTGCTAGCACTTGGACAATTTTGTGGCTCAGACAAATCACATAAACCTATCTCTCTCTCCTGTGTTTACAAATGGGACGGTGTCCATTTATGTTACAGTAATGTTGTGGGCATTAGTTGCGTGAAAACTTTAAACATCAAGGAAGGCTTATTACTAACAGATGTCTCTCTGACCCCATAGGTTGGCAGCATAAAGCCTCTAAGCTTGCAGATGAGGAGTCTTGGAATCACGTCAAAGCAAGTTTCTGTAGCTGTGTGTGTGTGGAAGGGAAGTCCTGCAAGAGAAAAAGAGTCAGGGTAAGAGCAGGGCAGCTGAGCAAGGTTCGTTGTGAAGTGCACATGAAAAGAAAGCAGTAGCTGGTAGGGAAGCTGGGAGAACAAGGACAGCATGAGGGGACCCAAATGGGGGAAAGGAAATGTCACCTCCTATTGTAATACTAGAAAAGCTTTGGGCTTCATGTTTCTGTGGAACCCAAGTGTCATCTGAACGTCTTGGTCTGTTACCTACAAATTGTTTTGGTTACCTACAGTTGTTTCTCCTCAGTTATGATACTCTGCTTTATAAAAGTAGCTTTCTGATTCACTTAGCTCTCTATCTTGAGCTGGAATAGTTTGTGGGACCTCTAACTGAAATGCAAATTAGCCTTAGATGTCTCTCTTCGATTCACACTTCTTGGAAGAAGTGACACAATTCTTGAAAATACCATAATGATGTTTCTGTGACATGCGAGCTCTTTATTATGTGTGTCGTATAGCTAATCTGAATCATACCAATATGCGCATGGTCTGTCTGAAAGTGTAATGTGTGCAAGTTGCATTGCATGTGATATTTGTCACTGAATGATCTTGTGATCTCATGTGAAAACAAAAGTGGGTTTTTGAGAGAAGGGAGAAAAGGGGAGGGGAAGGGGGGAAGTGCTCTTTACCAGGAAGGAACCAAGCTAAATGCAGCAGTTAATGGATATGTGCATACCAGTGCTTAAAGCTTATGTTTTTTTTTTTCTTTTAACTTAAAAGCCTAATCCCTTTCTAAATATAGATTTATTAAAAACAAGTTCAGCAAAATTGTTTCTGATGATTAGTTGTGAAGTGAATAGAAGTAGCTGACTCATTTTCAGTTTTCTTCAATAGAATTGGTTATTACTCTGAATTTTCCATGTAATTTTCAAATTGTAACTTTTCCTATTTAAAAATTCACATTTTTTAAATTTTCATTCTGAATCAATGTTGCACTGCAGTCTTCTCATCCATCAAAAGATAGAGAGTACCCAGAAAAATTCCCTATAACAACTAGGAAGGTATTTTTCCTGATTTTTAAAGACACCATTTTTCAGAATATGAATAACAACAACAAAAAAATAACTTCGCAGCCGTAGCCATCTTCTGTATCTATTAGGACTTGTAATCATGATCAGAGACCATTGTAGTAGGTACTTCATATATACATACCCCCTCAAAGAGAAAATACTCTGAGTGGAGGGTACAGATAACAGGTGGGAGAAGAACTAAATGCTATTCCTGCTCTACTCTTGAGGGAACTTGAGGAGCACTCAACTTGAGTGGGTTACGCCGGGACAGTGAGGGTGGTGAACCTTACTGAGACTTATCCTGACTCCTCAACCTGTGTTGTATAATAGCATGGTGTTATTGTTTCACAGAGTTGTGTGGAGCACTGGTGGCTGTTTGCAACACGAGACAGTTATTTAAGAAGGACTAAAGTTGATGAATTTAGCATACCTTAAATAGTATAAATGTAGGACTTCACATCCATGCTGCTGTATGTTAACATCTCACTCGTCTAAGCACCACATGTTGCTGAGGCCCAGAAAATGAAGCCTTGTATTCACAAAGGAGATAAAAGTACACGAAGTGTGACTCACCTTGAGGAAGGACTTTTCCCTGGACTGAAAATTACCCATTGTGTCTTTCTGCCAGCTGAATCCTAGAGCTTCCATGAATGAGACCAGCCAAGATATATTTCTCTAACGTGCAGCCAAGCTGGGAAGAATTACTGCCTTCTGTGAGTTAAGCTAGTATCCCTTGATTGTTTTTGCAAATTGTTTGAGCTGGCATTTGGAGATTACTGACCTACCCTGCGTTGCTGTAAAACACTTTCACACTGTTGGCGGAGAGCTGTCACCTTACGCCTGGTGCCGTGAGTAGGAGGTGAAAGGCCTTTGTTACATGAAGAAACTTGTGCATGTAACGCAGACCTATTGGGGCTGGTCTTTTGTTTGTTTCCAATCCTGCCGTGTTGATGGAAGTGTGCACCAGAGGCAATTCCTTCAGCGGGGTGACTGAAAGTGTTGGTGTGCTGGGACTGTAGCCATTTTAGTTGAGCTCTTCGTACGGTCACAATAACTAGCCACATTTGTTAGTAGCTTCCCATTTATTAGGGATTCTGGTGTATATGCTGCTGTCTCTGCATTTGGCTTTTCATTTAAGCCGATGATGTTTGTTTCACTGAAAGTGTGGTGTTTCGACCATATGCTCAAATGTTAACACGTTTAATGCCAGCAGCAGCAGAATATTTACATTAAAAGATGTGGAGCCAAGTTAAACTTGATTGCAACTTTATTAACTGGATTATAGTATTATCAGCAAAAAGCAGCTGTGATAATCAATTGAATGATCTCTTGCTTTTTTTTTTTCCTCTTTTTTCCAAACAAACTCAGGCAGATCTGCCCTTGTTGGAAGTTGTGCTCTAATTACTGTCTTAGGTCCTTGTGCAGCAGGGTAGAGGGGGTTCCAAGAGGCATTCCAGCTGGACCCGAAACCCTGGAAAGGGAGGGACAGGAACATAAGCATATCCAGGGTTTCATTCCATACTCCCTTGTGTCAGGGGAGTAAGGAAATGTTCCATGTTTTCTTTCAACAGGGCACTATTTAGCTGTGTTAAATTAAGCAGCAGTTCTGGAAGAGAGATTTTACAGGTGAGGCTGAGGCACTTGAGTGGACTGTCCCCAAAAGGCTGTGGGTGCCGTGTCTGCCTATAGCAAATGCCTCGTGAGGTTTCTACCTCTCAGATCAGGCTTGCGAAGATTTGATATTTTGATTGCGTAAGTGAACCAAGGACGTTCTGATAGAAATGGCTACTGGACAGATAAGCAGGCATTTCAAGTCAGCAAGTTTGAGGAAGTGGTCACAGCAAGGCGGGGTGTGAAGGGTTAGTGGTGGACATCTCTTCTGCAGTGCTGCAGCCAGGGGAAATGGCCTGTTTCTAGACAGCGTCAGAACTGGGGCTGTAAAGCAGGGCTAAAATCTCTCTGCTTTGTGTTAAACAGTAGTGAGCAGGTGGTTGCCTCTCCAGTGAGTTACAACTAACTGGTGCCAGGATCTGACCGTGAAGCTCAGACTTTGCATAAGCATTCAGCCTTCAAAAAAAAATAAATGCCCTCACAACAATCTCAAACCGTGGATCTTCATCTAAAAAATCTTTGCCAGTTTGGAAAGAGGATGAGAAGAGTCTGTCTTTTTATAGTTCCCCTTTCCATCTGAAAAAGAGAACCGTCTGAGGAGCACAGAAAGGAGAAGTTCAACCAACTCTTTTATGGTTTGCTGGCAACCACTTGGCCATTTTTCTTCCTCCCCACCCTGTCTCCCTTCCAAACTTGTTGATTCTAGTTAGACCCACTCTAGATGATCTTGGAGAGGAGTGACAGGGAGTTAACATCGTGGTATGATCCAAATACAAGTGATTTCTACAGAAGATGGAGCTTCTGCATCCCATATGCATTTTGTACTCAATATGGCTAGCCCTCAGGGGAGTTCTGCCTCTGTTGAGACAAGAAGGCGATGGATGGGGCACATAATTAGGAGTGAAAAGCTGAGGAACTTGCAGAGAGGAAAGATGAATCTGCCACATGGCATGAGGCAGAAATAGAGACTGCAGACAACTTTGTCTTTGCTGAGCTGATGTTTCTAAGGCTGGGGATGGTGACCGTTCAGACGACGTGAGGACTCGCACACTCATTTCTGGAGTGCACAGATTTGTCGGAAGGGGCATTGGGGCTGGACTTGTCTGGGTACACAAAGCGAGAGGAGGTGGAACGCACTGCAGTTCCTCAGCTCCCACCGTTACTGTAGGCACCAGCTACTTCTGAAAAGAGGACAGGCTTAGGGGGAACAGTTGATTGATTTACTTTGTAGGCCATCAAGCTTTCAAGTCATCTTGTCTTATTTTCCTAGTTAGCGTCTTCTCAAGAAAAGATCCTGTCTGATGCAGGCGCTGACCCAAGAAGGAAAACAGTAGTTGGAAACGTCAGGAGGAACAGGAAGGAGTACTTCCACATTTGCAGGAATTTTAACATTTGGTAATGCATTTACCATGGTTTTCCGATTTTCTTTTTTCCTTTTGGCCTGTATTTAGTGACTTGGTCCAATTTCTTGTAATGAGTTAGAACAGACAATGTTTTCTTCATTAAGGTGATTACATCTGAAAGTCTTCTGGAAAGCATGGCTCAGTGATGCAGGCAAATGAAAATAAGTTCAAACCTTAAAACATGTCTCCCCCTCCCCCCAAAACATAAAGATTAAGTTAAAATGAAAGTGTTATCCAAAGCAAACAGTGGGCTTAAGTCTAAGTTGATTTTCTTTCCTCTTGAAGTAGTTGGAAAATTGTCTCTTGCATTGCAAATTCCAAGTTGGAAGTGCGGCCGTGCTTTATGAGACTCGATTCCCAAGACCTATTACAGATGTTGATTTCTATATGTGATTCAGGGGTTATGGCAAGTGACAGATTTACAGCATGAGGACTTTCTACTTTTATTGCAGACTGAGTCATTTAGTGACCTTTGGGTGACTCTTGGTTAAACACCTACATAAGAAGCTCGATCTGCAGTGAGAAACTGCCACAGCTTCCCGGTGCTGCGCTTTGGCGTGGCCAAGACCCACGCAGAGGGGCCGAGACGGCTGCCCCTCGCTGTTGTCTGCCATCAGCAGGGGCAGCTAAGCAGCTGCCTTCTCTGGCAGTCCTTCTCCTTCCCTTTCCTCGCTTCTTGCCTCACAGAAGAGCAACCACAGAGCTTCTCGCTGCATGCACGGAGACAGGGACGGGAAAGGGGAAGTGGGGCAGCGTGGCAGCTCAGAGGGCTGCCTTCCTGGAAGCATGCTGCTTCCTAAGGATGTGTGCGTGCATGTGGCAGTTATGGCATTGCCTTTCTTTCCCTGATGCAGGACGCTTGGTTGAATGTTCTGTTTGCTTTCTTAACTTTGAAATGAGTTTGTGGCAAACATTTCAATACCCTGAGTGGAAATAAGCTGTTTGGATGTCCAGGAGACTCACAGGAGGTGAGGGAAGAGAAAAGGGAGTAAGATGAGGAGAACTGACAGCTTCATCCAGGTCAGCTTCCCAGTTAGCACTGCGTGGCAGTCAGATGACTGAGTGCAGCTGCACGGTCGCAGTATCCACATCCCCACTGACTCAGTGCTTTGTTGGACTTCAGCACGACCAGGCAGGGGAGGTAAAGGCAGTGGCTTCTGGGACCCACTGCCAGGTCTCTGCTGCTGCTTCTCGTGCTGAGACACTGGAAACAGTGAAATCCCTTCATGTGCCACAAACCACGCTCCCTGAAAACCCAGGCTTACAGGGCAAAGCACAAAGAAGTCTTGTGCAAACGAGTAAATGCTCAAAGGTTGCTAGTTTCCACCTTCAGCATTGTCTTTCTTATACAAAAGGACGTGGTGGCAGATGTAGGGCTGCTGGCAGTCACAGGAAGAGACGTTCAGCTGCATGGGCAGTATTTACTGTCTCCATTTCCTCCAGAGAAACAACTGTAGGCGGCCTGGTTTTATCACCTATCACTTTGAACTCGCTTTGCACCTCACGTAAGGCGTGCATACCACAGTTTGGGAAGTCCTGACCTAGATGAAGGGACTGCTCTCAAGCCTGTTTGAAAATATCGTGCCAAAAGTGAATGTTGCTTCTAAAAGGAGCCATTGCTGGTGGCATGCAGCAAATCAACGGTGGTGTTACTTATCTGATAACCAGCAGCACTTCTGAATCAGACCCAATATTTTGATTTCTCAAAACTTAATCCAACACGATGGAAAAAATAGGCAGAGGAGGGAGAAGCAGACGGGGAGGTGACCGAGTTCTGCTGCTGTAATGCTTTGGCTTCTCTGAACGCATCAGAGAGGGACGGGAGAGGTGCTCGTGGCTGGATGTGGTGAAGCAACTCCTGGAGAAAGTGTGAATCTGAAAGCCTTGGAGCCGTTTGGGCCATGAGCCTTGTTTCACTTGATGACAGAGAAGGAGGAAACTGGAGTATAGGAAGTCAGACCCCAGCTAAAGTCGAGCCCGTCTTCTGTCAGGCAAAGGGTATCCTGAAGGGCTGGCAAGGCTGGGCTGGCAGCAGGGCAGGGTGCTGCTGCCCCACCACTTCAGGGGTGGCCTTGGCTGCTTCTGTGGAGGGGTGGGAGAAAGAGAAGCTCTTCTTCAGTACTGGCTACAGTATTTCTCTGCTGCTCTGGAAATGCTCCAAGGCTTCAGTACCTTGTGTTGAATATACTTAAAACGGCTTTGATTATGTCTTGGGGCTGTTACAACATGCCTACTCTACTATTTTCACAGAACGCTATGTGTTAGTAGAAGAGGAGTGGGATTATATGCATGTGAGAGATCCTGGACAAGCTGGTTGTGAGCTTTGCAGCTTTTTCTTCTTAAAACAAACAAACACAAATGCTGCTTTTCCATTGGGGAATTTTGAAATGTTCACACTAAGCAGCTGGGTTTTCAGCTGTTGCAGGTATTAGACAACAGCAAGAAAATCTTCCATCATGACCTGTCACAGCCTTTCTTGAACAGCTGGGTTCATTGCTTGTCCTGCAACAGTAATCCTCAGCTTTTCGACTTGTTACCTGCACGATGGCTCCTCAAAGTTGTAAGCTAAGAATATCAAAAACTGAAATAATGAAATTGCAAAAGTCTAAGTGCATCCTTGACATTCACAAATTATGGGAGCTACAGTAAGTTGCTGTTGGGAATGAATGGGTGTTTGGAAGTGACCTATTTGGAAGATATTTTTCCTTTTTAAAAAATGCTAAATACTTTTTTCCCCATTGCAATGCAAGTGACTGCTTAATAACACCACTTTAAATTGTAGGGTTTTTTTTGTGACTAGTAACACTGAAAAATATTTATTGAAGTATGCAAATAAAATTCTTACTCGCTGACCTTCTCCACTCTGACCCGTGACCTTTTTCCCCGTGTTACCTGACCTTCTCTGACCTATGACGACGTCTTTTGTCTTTTCTGGCCTCTTCTTTTTTTAATCTCATCTTCTCTTACATCCTCTTTGACCATCTGTGACCATCTCTTCTCTGACCTTGTCAGACCTTCTCTTGTCAGACTTTCTCTTGTAGGACCTTCTTTGAGGTTAGAAAACATGTCTGGGAAGACAAAGCAAGAGAAGGTCAGAGTGTGCCAGAGAACATCGGAGAGGATCAGAGATGCTCACAGAAGGCCAGAGAGTGTCAAAGAAGCTCAGACAAGGTCAAAGAAGATTGCAACTTACTCTTTAATAAACAGGGCAGGGGAAAGGCAATGATGCAATGGGGGAAGTGGGAGCGGATACATTTTGGGTCCTCTGCTTAACTGTCACTTTAAGAAGCCCAAAAAACACGGCCTGTATAAGTGTTAGGACTTCTTCAGAAACCCTGGTTATAATTGCTATGGTTTAGTTTGTTTTTGCCGTGGTCAATAAAGGGGCTGTTTGCAGTATCGGTGGAACCAATCCTGAAAAATTTGACTGAGAATATCCTGTAGGCTTCCTTTACTTGGAGGCTAATATGTCTATTTCTGGCATGAATCTGCGTATTGTTTAGATTAAAATCTGCTTTGCATGGTCAGCATAATTGAAAGCCTTCTAACTCCAACATTATCAACACAAAAATAATTTTAATCACAAATAAAAAGGCAGGAAATAACATGCATTACTTGAAAGAGAACACTCAGCTTTCATGTTCAGGTTTTTAAGGCTAACAGTTACTTTCCCTTCTCCTGCTTTCAAATCAAAACCCTAGCTCTGCTTTTACCTTGGTTTTTGGTGCCTTTCAAACCTCCCCAAAAGCTGAGAAGCAGGCAGCTGTGATCTGTAATTGCTCGGATAAATAAAAGTGGACTTCTGCTGTGTCTAGTCAAGAATCATGTTTGAGATTGGAACCGTGAGTGCATTGTTGCTGCATTACAGAAATACAAGCATGGGGACGGTGTGAAGTGGAACTGCCGGATCTAGCCAGACCAGGGACCTGGTGCACTGCAAACGTGTTCAAATTCTGTGTGCAACAACAGCAAGTAATTCCTGGGTGGGGTCTCTACTCTCACATGTACAGCAGCCAAGGCCATTTCAGCTGGCTGATTGCATGGGATGGGTGTCTGGAAGATGACAGAAGTGGAGACAGCAGAGTCAGGAGGAAGGGATGCGGAAGGAGAGTACTGCCTTGCACCAGCTTGTATACATTGAGAGTAGTACATTGAGAGTTTTTTGGCCATAGCCAAAAAAGATGCATTTAAAAAGAGAGTGGATTTTCTGTCATGCTTGTCCCTCCCCTTTACACTCCTTCTGGCACTGTAAGTTTTTATAAAGAAAATTGTGATGTAAGGGTGAGACACCTTAAAGAATTAGTAGGCGAATACCAGCTCTCTGAAGACAAGTACAGTCTGTCTCGGAGGACTGGTTGATTATCCAACAGCAATTTGATCTCATGCTCTGTTGGTTCAGTGATCTGACACACAGTGTTGGCATTGTTATTTAGGGTGTTTCACGTAAACCAGTATGAGCTGGTTTATCCTGTTTAGAGTGTAAGCTAGTTCTCCCTCTTCCCGCAACTGAATCTAATAATTTCATTGCAGTGAATGCTTTCCTTATTTGTCTCTGAGCTCTTAACCGTGGTCATGAACAAAACAGCTATGACCTCTGTCTTTGACGTGAGGTTGTCAGGCTTTCCTTCATATAAGACAAGGGCTACTGCCTTATCTTGCTTTGGGATAGCTGCTCCCCATTAGCTTTGGAATGAAATCTTTTATAAAGGGTGGCGGTGTCTGAAGAACCTTTGTAACATCAGTGTTTCTCAGGCTACGGTCCTGGATTGCTGCTCGGCCATAGAACATGGAACAGTGTCCTAGGGAGGCTGGAAAACCCTCGCCTGGAGCACAGGCTGCTCTCCCTGTGCTCTTCTTATGTGCTGCCTCCAGAGGTTAGAGTAGTCAGACCTCCTATTTCTGTGGAAATTCAGCCCCTGTGAAGCTGAACAGGTGGATCCGAGTCCCAGCAAGTAGGCAGGGAGCAATGTTGAATTCCCACATCCTGAGTGAATGAGCGCTCTAACCGCTGAGGAAGGGCACAGAAACTGCTGCTTCCTCTGGCCACGCTGTGCAGCAAAGATGTTGCCCTCCCTCGGTTTCATCGGAGCAAAGGGGCAGGCAGGGCAGAGCTCAACGTGCTGAACTGCAAACAGAAGGAAGGGCCTGCTGCTGCCCTGCATAAAGAGCATGAGCCCCAGAAGAGGTGGCTTTGAGGAGCTTCTCCTTCCTCAGTCCTCCCTGGTGCTGTGTTCACCAGCTCATCACAGTGAGCCGTTTGGTGAGGATCTCGCTCTGAAGCACCAAGCTTTTCCTGTGCTTTGCACGGGGAACCTGCTTGCTTAAATCCCAACTGTTGCTTCTGCTGCAAAATCTAGAGGTTAAAATCGTTAAGTGCTTTTGTGCAGCCCTGCTGTGCAGAAATCCTCTGTCCACAGGTAGGTTAATAGCTTGTTCCTTAGGGGGCATTAACACCACAGTGCTCTCAAGGGTAGGAAGCGCTCATACTGGGAAAAAGTAACATTTGGTACTGCTTCCTTTCCAGGCCTTCCCCGCAGCAGCGCGTATATCAAATACACACAGCCCCACCCTGCACGCTGGCTGCACAGTTGTGACAGTTGAGCAGAGCTAAAGGAGCCAACGTAACGCCCGGCCCCGCGCCCCACCTGCGCTGCGGGCTGCTCTCAGCGCCTGCCGGTTGTGAGATTTGCATCTGCACAAGGGTTTCTTCCCTGAAAAAAAAGGCAAAGCAAAGAGCAGGCAGCCTTCCAGCCAGCCACCCTGATAAAGCTTATCAGTCACCGCGGCAGCAAAAGTGGGGTGAGGATAGCTCGTAACACTTGCAGCTCTTTGCTGTTAGAGGCGATGAGATGACGCAGGGCTGAGAGTCGGTTCCTTCCATTTCGGGGCAATTCTGCTGCTGGTGGGGCATCCTCCAGCAGTTAGATAAAAATCCAGCCGTAGCGTGTACAAAGCCCGCACTGATGTTTCCATGGGCCTAACATTCAATTTCTCAGTGTCCACTTGCATATAAAGCAATTTAAAGAAATATTGGCGCAGGAAAAACCAGTCCAGTTTGTCTAGAGTGCTCTAAGGTGCCAGGGGTGGTCTGACGCCTGGAGTCCTGGTGCCCTACACTTTACTGTCATTCCAGAATGGATGGCACCTTTCTCTCAAATAAGCAGCATGCTTAGCAAGAGAAATAAGGAGAGAGCACCTCTCCCAGTGGCTGTGATAATGTGTTGGCATTTTCTTAGGTAGCTCTGGACTTGCAGCACCTGCTCAACAACTGGTGGCCCCGAACTCTGAAGTTTCTGTGTATATTTAGCATTCCCTGCTCTGGATGGATGCCTTCTTTCTTTCTAAGCTAAGACCAAGCACTGAGGCAATTTAGTTTCAAGATAATAATGCCTTTAGTTAAATAAACCCAAGACCCTACCATTTTTTTCAATGTATCTCTAACCCATTTACCACAAATTATGGCTTTCCATGTTTGCACTGCTGTGGCTGTGCTGGTTCCTGATGTGGGCTCATTAATAGATTATTTCCTTGTTAGCTGCAGGTAGAGCTTTGACCTAGAGCTGATTAGGGAAAAGAACTTCTGTATCTATTGTCTTTTCTCTCTCATAATTAGTATAATTATGCTTCTATGTCCCAGACAGAAATCTCAGCCAGCCTGCTGTGGAGCCACAGAAACAGTCTGGACTGCAGAAATGGGAGATTGCTGCTGGGCAAGGGATGGACGGGTTCTGTAGTGTCAGAGAAAATCTGAATTACAGCATTACAAAGAAAGCAGCCAAACCAGTGGTGAGAGTTCCCTTCCTCCCCGCCCAGTTAAATCTAATTAACCAGGAGGAATGCAAAAGCAGGTTCTGTCATTTCCACTTTTTTAAGATAAATTGGTGTGCCTACGAGACAGAATTTTTTTAAGGGCACAGTATTTCAAATTTGGAGGTGGAAAACAGGCAGTGCTGGGGAGGAGAGCACCCCAATGAAACCGCTCTGGGTTTGACACGGCAATACAGCTTTGTAGTAACGTGCTCACACGGAGGCCTGCTCTCTGCAGACTTGTGCTGGCCGGGAGCGCTCACAGCTGAGTGCAGTGGGCGGCTCTGGCACTGGGTCTGGCTGCGGGGGCTGGTTGCTTCCCTGCCTTCCACAGGTGTAGGGGCTTCCCTTCCCAGGGTGCAGCGGCAGAGGCCAGCTGCCTCTGATGTCAGGTTACAAAACAAAGAGGGGAGAGGACTCTCTTGAAGGTAGATCCTTAGCAGCCTGTAGGGAGGAACCAGTTAATGAGGTGAGTTTGGTTTTGTATCGGGCTTTTATGAAGCTTCAACGTTTTTGAATGTAGCACTGAGTTCCTAAAGATCTCAGCTGAGGTGAAGTTAAGGTTTGCTTTAAAAAGGGGGAGGCTAAACTATGAGCGTGCCTGGAAAGCGTTAAGAGGCTTAACTGGCAAGAAATCTCAATGTGCAGGAGTTTAAGTGTACATTTGAGGAGACTAACGGCTGTCTTTGTTGCCTCCTGCCCTTCCCACGTGTTTGCAACTCAGAGTATGTGCTGCTTTTGCTTGTAGCGCAACTGGGCAGACAGGATTTAGCAGGACTGTAGTTCTTCATGGCCTTCTCACAGATTATTGCTGTGGTACTGTGGAAGTGTGATTCCTCTCGTGAAAGGACAG
This sequence comes from Cygnus atratus, assembly GCF_013377495.2. NCBI lineage: Eukaryota > Metazoa > Chordata > Aves > Anseriformes > Anatidae > Cygnus > Cygnus atratus. The sequence continues at coordinate 5,820,604 of NC_066365.1, forward strand.
CTGTACCTAGACAGTTCCCAGCAGGACCGAAATGCCAAGCTTAATAGGAGAAAGGGGATTGTGGTACAAGGTAATGGTGAGGGTGCAGCAACTCCAAGTTCTTCCTTGGGCTCAGGGCTTGGATTCTCCACCTCAGGCCTTGCAAAGGACTTGCCCAGGGAGGTGGAAACAGTTTCAATCCATCCCACTGTGTTAATCTTGCAGCCTAGGGGAGTTAGAGTTGTAGTCCAAGTACCTGTATCTGAAGTGGAAAGCAAGGCTCTAGGGTTTCATGCTCTTGCCCACATCGTGGTAAATGCATGAACAGACTTTGGATGCTGTTAGCTCAAGCCTTAGGATGCTTTCTTGGGAACTAAGAATGATACATTTGGATTGACTCCAAAAAGGAAGGAGATTTAAGGCCTAATCTACCACCTTTCAGCTAAATGCCTCACTATTTGTGGTCTGAAGGAAGTGACTCCTGCTCTAAGAGTAGGACTGTGGGTGCTTGTTCTTAACCTGAGGATGTGCGTTCTTCATTAACCAGTGTTTAATAAGCTCCTGAAGGCCCAGGGCAAGCTGTAGGAGCTCTCTGCCAGGAGTCCTGGGTTGTGTCGCTTGTCCCCGCACCTCTTCTTGAGGTACCTGGTTGTATCTGCGCTTTGGGTGAGCTTAGTGATTCCATTAACACGGTCCCAGGTTGTGCTCCAAGCCTGGTGATCACGTTGGATCGTGCAGTGCTACCTGTGGAGCTGCTGAGTCCCTGGTTGGGCTGAGCTGCTTGCTGGTAGCATCAGCTTTGCCAGGAAATACATCACAAACTTGTGTGAGTACTTGGTGTACTAGAGTACCTGTCAGCTGGCAGGGGATGGTGGGATTTCCTCGTTTGTTTTCACTATACGATTTCAAAATAAATCTCTAAATGAAAAAATAACCCAGTTAAAAATGGAAAAAGCACTCGGGGTTGTGCTGCTGCATCCCGTGGTGTAAATATCCATTTTCTCTCTGTGCCCCACGAGTGGTGAAATAACCTGGGAGAGAGTAGGGTGTCTGTAATCCCACGTCCCTGGCTCCCAGCCTGAAGGTGCTCCATAAGCAGAACCGTAGATGAGATGAGATGTGATGTGGGGTGTGCAGTGCTTTTATGTGGCAGGGGAATGAGCGTAAGGCTGCGAGCAGGGTTCTTGGGATGTGCTGTGAGAAAGTAAAAGGCTTGTGTGGTGTTAGAGGAACCACAAAAGAAGCGCCTTGATGCTTGGAGGAGTCCATTCCTGCACTGCGTGGTTTTCAGGCTATGAGTAAATGTTCTCGCAGCTAGTGATTGTCTGAATTTTTAATATGCCATTGATAGGACTGTAGTGTTAGTGTAATAATTAACACGTTTTGGAGGTAATTAAGCACAAGAGCTTGTATGTCTAAACTAGGATAGTGGCTCGAGGCCCAAGGAAATGGGTAAAATTTCTGGTCGAGTGGAATGATCCTGCTCAATCCTGGAGAAATCCAAAGAGAAATTTGAGATTTTAAGCAAAGGAGAAACTGCCTGCATCTGGAAACACTTTAGGCTTCAGCTAGGTTTTACGAATTTTAAGAGACCACGTTCCAGCTAGGAAGTGTGAATTGGTTTATTAACTGGCTGTTGGTGACCTTTTTCTCTGTTTATTTATGTTGCTAATGCTTTCTGTGCATTAAATAAAGCAAGAAATCACAGCTCTCGTTTTTTCTCCTGTGGAGCTTTACTTTGCTGTGTGAAACCTCTCCGTGTAGCTGATAAGGAGCAAGCTGTGTTAGAGGTGTAGCTATTCCAAGTAAGACAGGGCTCCCAAGGTAAGCTGGGCTGGGTGGAGGCTTGGGAGTGCCCACGAGCAGGGGCTGCCTGGGTCCACGTTTCGGTGGGGACAAGCCCCACAAGCAAGGCTGGTGCAGCACAGGAGGAGGAACTGGGTGATCCTAACCTATTCAGACAACTTGCTGACTGTTTACTAACCAAATAAATAAACCTGCCTTCCGACCCTATCCAGATTGAGTCAGGTCATTTTACGAGATGTCTGTTTTGGTTACACGGGTGCTTGTGTTTTCTTAGGGAGAAAGATAATGAAGAGGAGCGAGACCGGCTGACTTGTAGTGTATGTGTGAATGTTCTCGTGTTTGCTCCAGGGCTTTCCTTACCTCCCGTTTGCTCCTCTCCTTGAAGTGTAGTATTTTTTTTTTCCTAGACTTTCTGACTGTAATTTGTTTTTATTAGTGATCCAGTCATCGTGCCACCTTCCAGCCTAAGGGAATTAGTCATCCCCAGCTCCTTTCTTCCTTTCTAATTTCCAAGGTGCCTTAAAATCAAATGTGAAGCCCTGCAGTTTGGGTGTGGCTCCCCTGGGTGAGTACTTGCAGGTGGTGTGGCTGATTGTTGCTCACTAACTTTCCTTTGCAAGTACCAAAAGTGAAGGTCCTTGATGTTCCTTTTTTAATGCTTCTTTTAAAATCAAGCAGACAAAAGGGTCATTCCAATTCCCAGCCGCTTTGTTAGTGCCTTTACAGGTTAGAAATAATTTTGAAATAACTTACGAAATTTTCTTTGAACAGAAATAACAGTGATAAGTAGAAGTCTCCTAAAAATTCCGGTGATACTTTTCCTTTTTTCCCCAAAGATTCCTTTGCTAGCTGATGGTTTTGAGTCAGTTGGGGTGACAAGCCTGTTAGAAGAGTGGAGAGCTCGAAAAGGGCACGATGGCTGCTGGAAAGCTGCAGTCAGCACATGGTGGGGTTTAAAGTGCTCAGATGGCTGAGGGATGATTTCACAGTATAAAAAAGAGTCTGGGCATCCCAAACGGGTAACAACCTGGGTAGTGGTGCTCACTGAAGACCCCAGTTACCTTCTCTGTTAGGGTGATTCTGTTTCTGACACGTCGTTAGATCCCTTCTGCACCTAAAAAGGGATGTGGAGATCCAAATTCCTGCAGGGATCCGGAGATTTGCAAACTGCAGCAACTAGCATGGCCCCAAAGAGGCCCTTCATGGTTGTTATTGACCTCTTTGTGGTGCCAGCTCTGAAAACTGCATTTGGGCTGCCCCAGCTTGATTTCTCTGCTGTTCCTGGGGGTTCACTTTACCCCCAGCTCCTTGTGCTCTGTTCCTGGGCACGTTCTGTCAGTAGCATTGTCTGCGTAGGGTTTGCATTAGGGTCCCTGCATGTGGAGCCTATCAGATGGAGGCCTCTGTTACAAACGAGAAACCTGGCACTTAGCACCTTACCTTCACTTCATAAATGATCCTCTTTGGCTTGGCCTGACTTCCTGCAGCACTGCAACAGGCGGCTGTAAAATCGCATCCACAGCAAGAAAGTGTTGCAATCTCTCTGTCATCCCCCTTCTGTATCATGCCAGGATTGTGCTGATTTTCACTATTTCTGTTTTTTTCTTTTAAGGAGGAAATTGAATGAGACAAAGCTTGCTCCTCTCTCACTCTCAAGCCAGTCTTTTCTCCATCATGTGTGACACGTTCAGAACTTCCCAGTCCGTGTCTTCCTTTAATTGGTAGCAGTTACAAGCTGGTGCCTCCTGTTCGATGTCACGTGTGTACATCTTGGAGTAAAAAGTGTATTTGGCCTGGTTGGAGGTCAGCAAAAATTGCTTGATGGCTGTATTGCTCCTAACAAATAGGCGAGAGTGAATGCAGCTCAGTCAGTTTTGGGTCGTTTCTTGTACCTTCACAGCTATTCTGTGCTCTGCAGAATGCCCGTGTTGTCTTGAGCTTTCCCACAAGCCAGCATCCTGTATCCATTGTAATCTTAGTGCTCTAAAACTTTACAAATTGCCTTTTGGGAAGGACCTTTGAAGAAGCAAGCTGTTGTGAGGGTTTCTGGCATCTTGAAAGGGTGAGAGGCTTGGCACAGCGCTGTTCTCAATAGCTCTTGCAGGCTGAGCTCAGCCTTGTAAGCAAGGCTCTGTTTACAGGAAAAACCATGCATTTCCTAAACTGTCTCCCTGCATCTGTACTGCTTATATCCCAGGTTTTGCCATGTACCAGAGACTATTTTAGGAGCATTCAAAAACTGCATAAACAAGATTTGCCTTTTGTAAATCTGTAATTACAGGAGGAGAAAAAAAAAAGGTATTTTAATAAGTATTGAAATAGGTGTTTATGTAGCGTGATCTACAGTTGGTCTGCACTCCTACTTTTCAAAGTGGCTAGCTGAGCGTTGGATGGTTGATGTGAGACATTAAAAAGAAGCTGAAGTACCTGCCTATATTCTCATAATCAGGTGGCTTTAAAAGGTTTCAAGCTGTGCACTCTGAAAAACTTGGAAGGCTCCAAGAGCTTGTAGCATATTTGGCCACGTACTTTCTATAGACTTCAAGATGTTGCTTCATTCTTTCCCTTGGACCCTAGTGATAAGGGGTGTGTGTGTTTGCTTTCCACATGTATAGAGTTAAACTAAAGGAAGAGAATTTGAGTATCTTTGCTTCAAATTACCTTGCCTCTAGAGAGTGCATTGGAGTAGAAACTACTCCTTGCCCTAGTGCCATTTGTGGTTCCCAGCAGCCCTGTAGAGCTCAGTGCTGGTTAGTCAGGGTGCTGCCCTTCTGTAACACAGCACAACGATGTGCCTGAAGCTTTACAGTCGAGCAGCTTGCCGAAGAAGGCTCGGACAAGGTTTGTACAGCGAGCTGTTTTGTTCACCACTGTGTGGTTATTTCCAACCAAGGCAATACAGCATGCCCGTGATGCTGAAAGCCGGTCCTTTTACATCACTCAGACATCCAGAAGCATCCTTGTTGAACTGTGCAGCACTTCTGTAGCTGAAAGTTGATTCTGTCCTCTGTTTTTCTTCTTTTTTTTTTTTTCCTCTTCCTCTCAGCTAGCCAGTTCTGGATGTGGTATGATTAGACTCAGGAAAGAAATCATTTTGTATGGATTTCTACTGGTAAAAAAAAAAAAATAGTCAGCAGATCTGCATCTCTGGGGATTTTATTTTTTAATTTTTTTTTCCAGACATGACAGCATCTTTCCTGTCTCTTGATGATGCAAATAGGATTTTATGGGTCATAATGAAATATTTTATCGATCATATTATGAAAAATCAATGGAAAAAGTTGCCCTGGCTGTCAATTCTGTGGTGCCTACAATATATGCAGTGACAGGTTTGACTGCTCACCATTGTGGCTGAGAAGAGAATACCTTGGGGTGCCCAATTATAGCAGCAGTGAGAGGAAATTCAGAAGAGTAATTTTGGCTTCCTTCATTGCCTTTATGTTGGCCTCTGAATGAGTGGCCGTTCCACTCCTTTCAGATTTCACAGCAGCAAGAGCACTAATGGCAACTCTGTGCAATTTTGACTTCTCATGTCCATGAGATTGAATCAATGCTTTTCCTTCCACATTTAGTAAAACAATTTTCCACGCACACTGAGCAGCTATTCTTGTCTATACCTGCTTTGAGATGGGCTAGATGAACTGGAAGATTTTATAGAAAGCTCTCTCTTCTTTCTTTCTCTTCTGCTCCTGCCACCCCCCCCCCCCCCCGTTTTATTTTTATTTTTTTATGAGCTGCAGATTGACAATGGAGTAATTCCTCTAAAGGAGGTAGTTTTTAAGGGAAAGAAGTGGAAAAGCCAAGTGTTTTAACAGGGCTCATCTCATAAAGGGTGGAAGTTTAAAGCAGGAAAGAAGAATGTTAACAGAACCAGAAAACAGCAGCTGAGCTCTCTCAGCTCAAGGAAGGATATGCACTTCAGGCCCTGTTACCGTAGCATCTGAACACCTGAATTGTTAATGTGTTTATTGCTATAACATTCCTGCGTGGCTTGGAGCAGAATCTTTTGCAAGGGAACTGTGACCTAGAAACCCAGTAATGACATTAGGTACCTAAAGGTGGTTCTGAGCAGAGTTTAGGTGCTGAAATCCATTCCTGCAGTCAGTAAGTTCCCTGTTCAGCTACCTCTGGAGGTGCTGCATCTACGGACAACTGGATTTTGCTTTTGTATTGCCTAGGACTGCTCAGAATTGGAGTCCCACTACGTAGCTCCTAAAGAAGCGTGCCCTGACCCCAAAACAAAGCATTCCTCTGCCCAAGTTCTGACCAAAACGTGCTGGTTTTTCAGGGGAGCTGAGCTTCTGATGAGCATCATTTCTCTGTTTTGGTCAATTTTAAAGCATAGATGGAAAAGGAGGGAGCCTAGTGGGGAAGGTGCTTCTTGGTGAAGACAAAGGCTGGGGTCAAGCGCTGTCGCTGAGCACTGTCTCTTAGTGTGCTGTTTAGCATGAAGATCGCATCCATGTGCAGAAATGAGAACAGGCAGCAGAGCTCTCCATTCCCACACCACAAAGTCATGCTTCCCCTTAGGCATAGTTCTCTCCCTCTGGTCCAGCAGATACGTGATTATAATTTAGGCTGAGTGTCAGGAGCAACTCATTCCTCAAGGATAGGGATGTCTTGGACTCTCTTGCTCCCTCTGTACCCTTTGTACCAAAGGCCTGAGTCTCTTATGGCAGTAGTTTAAAAATGGTGACCGTGCTTCTTAAGAGGAACCCGGCTGCATTTTTGGAAAACATCTGCATGTTGGTGGGCAAGAGATCTCTTTCCAGCTTCTGTGGCAGGAGGTCATGTGTAACTTAAAATCTCTCTTAACTGTAATTGATTGATCACAGTTAACTGAACAAGCAGGGACTTTGTTTGCCCTTCACCAGGGGCTGTTTGGGAATAGCCATGAGCAGGAAGACCGTCCACGGATCAGACAGTGTCTGGGCACTGCTTAGCTTGTGCTCCAGCAGCAAGGAGGCAGACATCAAATAGGCAGCAGATCTCTTTGGTTTGTTTTTATCAGCACAAGGTGTAACGCATAAGCCCTTCTAAAAGAGGGCGGTGGTTTTCCTAGTGTGATATTGTGCTGCGTAATATCATAATAGTGTGATAGTGTAAATTTTTCCCTAGTGTAAATTATGCTGCAGAGATCCACCTCCAGAGAAATCTAACAGCAACACACAGTTGGTGACTATCACCTGGCAGTGAACTTCCTCTCTGGAAGAAAACGGCTCCAACGTTCCCAACTACTTAAGACCGACTATAGTTGGCTGTATGGCTACTTAGTTATGTATTTATGTAGCTCTACAGTGTCATACTATAAATGCACGGATAGAGAGCACACACAAATATTTGTTGGGCACACAAACTTCTCAGGTCTCCTTTAGGCTTTTCTAACACAGTTCTCCAGCAAGGTTCCGTAAGGTTTTCTTCTTTTTTTTTTTTGGGGGGGGGGGGGGGGGGGTGGGTCTAAGTACACTTCTCTCCGCTTGCCTGTGTTCCCCAACGAAGCAGCTGCTGCCGTGCAGGACATGGTGTCAGAGGCACTGCTTTCTCCGTGTAGCAGCTGCAGGAGCTCTGAAACCTTGTGGCTACACTTGACCTGGTTTCCTCGACAAAAGCACATCTGGTTTTCAGTTCGATTTAACCTGGAAACCATGTCTCTGTGCTGGGGCTGGGATTCCTGAATTGCACACGCTTCTTTACAACTCCGGTGTGTTGCTGCTGGGCAAATTACCAAGATGGCAAATCCAAAACGTTCCCCGTGTGCTCTCCCAGTAGTCCTATAGGAGAGGCCCACCTCCTCACAGCGGTCACTGTTGATACAGGTGAGTTCCCTCGGTGCTCCCGCTAGTTCAGCTGGTTTTTGTTGCCCGGGGTTTTGGCCAGAAGAGCCCAGGGTGTCCTCTGTGAGGCTGGCGTGTGGTGGCCTCAGTCCCTGTCTTCCCTGGAGCAGCTCAGCTGAGGAACTTGTGCAGCGTGCCCAAGGGTGCTGCAGGAACCTGGGTGAAGATGGAAATAGGCTGCTCTTGTTTGCGCCCTGTGCCAGTGACATCCGAGTGCTCTGGTGCGAAGGAGCAGTCATCTTCACCTTAAATAAGAGCTGGGAGGATAAGTGCCTGCAAACTGCAGCCCTCTGACAAAGTGCATGCTTGTGGTGTGGCGAGCGTTAACAGCAGAGTGACACAGAGGCGAGATTTGCCAGGGTTACTGATTACAAGACACTTAAATTCTGGAAGAGCAGGCAAGCTTGAGGCTTTAAAATTCTGCCTTATACGGTCCCTTCCAGTCTCCTGTCCCTCTGCCTCGGGGAGGCTGTGTGGGTGCCGCAAAGGTTCAAAGGCAGCCGTAATACAGAGCCTGGATGATTTTGGCGAGGGCCCGGACTGAAGGGGCTGTCATGCAAAACAAATGTGCTGGGGGTGGTTGGTGGTGGAGGGAACAGCTAATAGATGTTTTCCCTTTGCTGGACATCTGTCACCTGCCCCCACGCCAACCCTCCCTCTGTTCCTAGCAAAGCATTTGCTGCCATTAATGAGGGCTGAATTCCTGCTGTCTGACCAGCTTTATACCTGTCCAAATGTCAGCAGACCTCGGGCCGCGCAGGTGGGGAGAAGGGCTAGTCGCAGGAAATCTGGTGCCTCTCTTTCAGGGGGGAGAGATGGGAAAATGCCACCCCCCGTCTAAATCAGGCACGTTCGCTGTGACGGTAATTGGAATGCAGACTGGGAGCCCCAGGATGCCACTTTCCCCATCCCTTTTCAGAGCAGACTGCACTTTAAGCCATCCCCTCCAGTTAAATGTCTTTACCAAAGTGGTCTCTGTGAAGGCTTACATACAGGAAGATAATGGTGCTGTCATTTTTACAAATAATCACAACAGGAGCAGAAAAATAAGAGGAAGATGATTATGCCTGAAAATCCAGCAAGGTTCCACTCGCTAATGCGGTGGAAGCTAAAAGAAAGCTGAACCACAGTTGCGAGCTGCTACTGCCAGGCACCAGACCAGCTTTTGTGCGGTGACTTAGGAGCATGCAGTTGTGTTTCCATGACATTAGGAGGAAGTGTGCTTACCCTGGAATGGTTTTCCTCGTGTAAAGTACTAGGAAGACAAAGCGGTTAATGTGCTAGTTGAAGCAAATCCTGACTGGGAGAAACAGGTTAACCTTGATTAGCTTGGCTGCCTTGTGAAGGAAGAAACTGTGAACCCTCTCATGGCCTCCTCCAGCAGTGACGCTGTTTGTATGCTGAGGATTAAACCCCATCTTAAAATGAAGTGGAACAGCAGGCTCCCCCTCCCTCCCTCCGCTCTGCCGTATAACGATTTGAAGTGTTTTGTGGCATGGAAGAACTTTGGGAGGACGGGAGCGACGTGCCTGCACATACAGCCAGAATATTTTAAGGCATTTGCATCCTGGATGCTCTGAATCGGCTCAGGGAGGGCCTGAATATCAAAGTGCTCAAAGCACTGGCCTAATGGAAAAATGGTCTGGGGGGAAAGTGGTACCATAGGGCTCCTTCCTACATCTGAAAGGAACAGGGACAGACTCCAAACCTGGAAGGAAGGCAGCCATGTGCAGTGAAAAATAAGGCAACGTCTGAACTTAAAGGCTTGGGGTACGTGTTTATACCACACAGTGGGAAGTGTGTGACTCCTCTCCCGATGGCTGGCATCTGGGCACCCCTCTTGTGCTCACAGGGGCTCGTGCATGGATTGGGGCTGCTGGCACCCCACTGATAACGAGGTGGCTGAACTGAGCATGCTGTTAGGGGCTCGAGTGCTTTGGGGCTCAGTACGTGAGTCAAGCACACAGCATCAAGCCCCAGTTTCCTCTGTTGATCAGAAAGGATGGCAGGATAGTAGGTCTTTAATAGGTATCTCCCTGTTTGTTACTTTCTTATTCCAGTGCAAATTTTTTCCTCTCCCTCTAAACAGGAGGATTTTTAATCAGCAGCACTTTCTGTGCTTGCTTCATACATACCAGTTACTCCCTTTGCAGGTCAGAGGTGAGGCAAGTAAAACATGGAGCTGATTGACTTCTTTGTGAGTTCTGCAAGAATTGCTCCTAGTACAATATTTGCCCTAATTAAACCAACTTAGGGAATCATTTACAGGTTGAAGTAAAGGGACCCACTTAATACATAAGCTCAGCTGGAAAACAGAACGTCTGGTGCAGTGATGGAGGGAGAACAGTTGCTGTAGCTCATGGGAGGAGCAGGGGCTAAAGCTGTCAGTCCTCAGACAAAATGGTCAGTTGCTGAATGCCTTAAAATTGTTAGTTATGTCCACACTAGGTAAGTGTAGCTGGGTGTAACAGAAATTTGACAGATGCATGTTCTTCAGGAAAAAATGTTACTGCGCCAGTTAAACAGCAGACTGTTGAGTTACTGCTGAGATGTGGTGGGAGCACCACCATTAAAATTGGTGGATGCTGGACTGTCAGCAAGCTTCAGTGAGGTTGGCATGACACTTGTCATGTGAGTGTGCAAGTCACCAAGATCCCTGCCTTGCAGCTCTGTAGGTAGGCATGTTGCTGTACTCTTCTGAGCAGAGAGATACCAAACCAATTGTGTGTTTCTAAAAGCTCTGCTTTGTGGCTAGGTGTCAAAGCGCAGGGTTTGCCTTTAAATCCAAGGTCTTGCTTCCGTGCTTTGAGACCTACCTGAATGAGAGATTTGGCTTTTTAAAATGTCATAATTAGTATTTTAAAGTACTGGTGAAAAAGTGCATGCAGAGAAACCACCACTTCTTAATCCATGCCTTCTCTTGTAAGATGATTTATTTTGGAGTGGTAAAACCTTTTGTTTATTTGTTTCTTCCCCACTCCTCCATGCTGGCTACCTTTCTGTGTCTTTGAGCAAACCACGTGTTGCTCTTAAATTTGCCTGGGGTTTGTTCACGCCTGGCTTGGCTTGTCATAGCCATTTTGGTCATTCCCATAAAAAAAAATGTATATATCATCTTCTGAGTCTCTGAGGTGTTAAGGCAGGAAACAGCCAGACAGAAGACTAAGAGGAGGAGGAGCAAGGCAGGAGCTACCTGTGGGAGCTGGATGCTCAGCTGCATGCCCCCAGGTGCAGCTCATTTCTGAGGGCTAGTCCCTGCAGTCTGGGGACTGACGGAGGTGGTACCTTGATCGCAGCCACCTGAGACATGAGCAGACTGCTCCGTGCTGGGGAGAGCGCGTGTTTGTGGGAGCAGCATGGTTAAGCAGGTACCATTTGACTTTGGCCTTGACCAGGGAGGGTTACGCATTGTTAGCAGCGCCTCTGAAGCGAGATCTGTCAAGAACTGCACTGAAGAGAGCTGCTTATGTGAAAAGGCAGCCGGTGGGAACGTTCATTAATGGCAGGACTTTTTCCTGGGAAGGCTAAAGGGGTGATAGACCTTTTGTTAAAGCTAGTGCATCTGTCAGTTCCAGCTGTCTAATGCATTAAAGGGCACCTGCACACAGAAAAGAGCAACACTTGGCTGCCGCAGTGGGTTCGCCTGCCTTGAGACGTTCCCATCTGGGAATATGCCCAGAGCCAGGGGTGAACATCACAGCTTTTCTGAGTTTTAAATCACTGATTCCCCAAGACACTTAGCCATATAAATGTACGGAGCATGGAGGCTTTCCCAAGGTGCATAGCATTGATGGATGGGGTAACCGGGGTTGACAGCAGACCTGGGGTCTTTAAAAAAGCAAGCTTGAAAAGCATGAAAGTGCTGATTGTTGCAGCGCTGTTTTGCAGCCACAGAGAGAGCAATTTCTGCCTCTTCTCACAGGAGAGGATATTGCAGGTTTCTGTCCTGATATCCCTTGAAGTTAAAAGAAGGGGCTGCGAAAATATGCTTTTGTCTAGTGCTCGCCAGTGCAGGAACATGTGTCCTGGTATTCGTTTAGACATAATTTCTTACTGCTTTTTTTTCCCTAGATTGTTTGATTTAAATTATACATGAGATTTTATTTTATCATTTTGTTTCTTAATACTGTCCACTGGAGCATCCTGACATTTGGAGTAATTAGAAACCAACTGAAAAATGCATAAATGGGTAGAAATAAACACCCAAAAAAACCATCCGAACCCCAGACTCCCTCTTGTTCTGCCTCTCCCCTCTGCCAGGTGTGTTTCCATGGCTGTTACTTGAGCAGTAAGCAAATTCCAGCAGTGAGTATGCCACATTCACCTGTGTCCACAGATACCAGGAAGAAGCCAGTGATGATGCTCTACAGCCTCTTCCTGTCCCTAAAAACGCCTCCCTCCATCACTTCAGACACGGATTTTATTTAGCAGTAGCCTGTGCTGGGTAGTGCCCGAAATCTTTAAAGGCTGGAGTCAAAGCAGACCTAGGAATAAGCATGGTGTCTGGGTCTCCTGGTTTGGAGTCTCCTATGATGTGTTTCATTTAAGCTTTTCAGTCGAGGAAGATAGAGGGGGGCTGAAACAGTGTGGTGTGCGTGGATGCTTTGCTGAGAAGTTTGGGCCTGCTTCTTTCCTGCTGCTTCTGAAGCTCAGGAACGGCGTTATCCCCATACAGCAGTCAATGCGCTCAATTTCTAGGCTGCTCAAGTATGCAGTTTCCTCTGTTTCTCATAACAGCTTTAATTTCTACAGCTAGCAGCTTCCCCAGCCCTGTAATTGTCATCCGGTCCCTACAGGGCTCCTGGCCTGTGGTTGGCACTAGGGGTCCAGTTTCAGCACGCTGCTGTTGTTGCTAACTGATAAAAGTGACAGGGAAAGACAAGGTTCTCCAGGACAGACTTAGAGTGCATTAAATAAATATAAATTTTATTAAAAACACCCACATCTCAGCGTTATCAGGAATGATATAATAATAAACAGCTTTCAAATAACCTGCATTACATTACAATACTTACAGTATTTATAACCATCCTCAGATTCTTTTTATAGACATACCAAACATTTCATGAAAATGAATGAAACTAAAGTAAAAAAAAAAAAAAAGTAGAACATAAGCATAGAAAATGCACACAGAAGTTCATTACCTTAGTGTCAAACTGCTAAAGTTTCCTACACAAGTTAACCACTAGCTTTAGAAGTGAACTTTATACCACTGTGCGTCAATCAAGATGAAAAATTCATTCAAGTAAAGTTGACACCACTCAGAAGCATCTTCAAGTATGGCTATAGTCAACCTGATAATCCTATACAAGCAATTTTATGTCTGCTTTGTCATTCGATCCAACTGAGGCAGGGTTCTGTACACCAAAAATTACAGTTCGGGTATTTACAATACATAACTGATTCACCAACTAAGCTTCCTGCTCTTGCTGCCAGCAGTTTGGCAAATGACAGTGCACGGCATGTTAACCAAACGTCTACTGTGGATCAGATGAATAATATAGGACTTAAAACATAATCACCAAAAGATGAAGATTAGAAATGATTTAATTAATCTGACACATAACCATCATTAAATTTTTCTTTAAAAAGGCGAAACTTTTGTTTCAATGCAGTGGGTAAAGTCACAGACTGAGAATTAAAAAAAAAACAAAATTGCCATAATAAATATTTGACCATTAAACCCAAAGGCCTCCTTTGATTTACTCAAGTTAGGTTGTGATTCTGTTAGATAAAATTTCTTTTGACCGAACTTAATCTTACAGTATATTGCACAAGATATATCTGGGACATGGAGGTTTGCATGTTTAGGGAAGCCCTTGTACAGACTGTACCTTTTTATACTTTTATTTTATTTATTACAGTATCCAAGAAGCCTTGTTTAGAGAGTGACTTGAAAAACTCTAGCAAACAGTCACTTGCCAAACCCCTGCCTTACATTTTTCCCTTTAATCAGCTCAGTGCATTCTACTTTCTTTTGTTTATTCATTTGAAACAGGCAAAACATTCTAAATCTCTTAAACACTTTCATTACAATAAAAAGAGCTAACGAATTTACAAAATTAGTTTTAGTTACATCAATACATGTACAAGAAAAATTAGAGAAGGGATTCAAAAGAAAAGCATTAAATCCCTGAAGAAAAAAAGAAAAAACAAAACAAAAGAATAATATATTTAACCTACAACAGCTTTACATACACACAGGTGACACATTGGCATAGGAGAACATGAGCTGAAATATCCCTGAATTTTTAGAACCAAAAAAAAAAAGTTGAAGTTCAAGTTATACTTGCTAAAATGTCAAGTATTGAGAGAGTTTTTTTTTGTTTTGTTTTTTTTTCAAAGGCTATTGGGGGAAAAAAGATGGTATACAATATATAAACTTTCACACTCAGTTCAATATCCTATTGCCAAACTAGTGTTGAGGTATATGACAAGTAGGAACATCACTCAAACCTTTTAATGTATTTTTAGCTCACATTATGATATATTTGTAGCAGGCTGAGTAGCACCATGATGTGAATTCAGCTCAAAACCCAAATATATATAGATTTAATATTTTTACAGTACTAAAATACTAAAGCATTGCGTTAAAAAAAGTTTTGTTTACAATTTAATTTACTATACAACTCTCCTGCTTTTTTTAATAGAAATTAATGTTTTAAAACCACCACAGCAAGCCAGCTGCCTATTTTTTTTTTCTATTTAATCAACGGAATCACACAGAACTAACCCTGTTTCATTCATCTTGTGTAGGCATCGGTCTGCTCAATCTTCCTGGAAAAGAGGACACTTGCACCGAGAAATGACTTACACCACAATGTACATAATTATCAACACAAAAGCAGTCTGCCATTCAATAGTTGAAGAGCATACAGATCTTTAAAAACAGCAGAAGCCCAAGCTAACTAGTTGTAGTCTGTTGCATGCTGCTAATTATTACCTGTGGTTAATATAAAATTCTTTCCTTAAAACTGTACATATTTGAGCAATGAACTTGTCATAATTGTAGAAAACAGTTTACAGTATAGCTGTGTGAGATGAGCACCAGAAAAACATGTGTTTTGTGTACTAAAGTATTCCCTTATATCCAGTAAGCCCCATTTTTACCATAACTGACTGTATTAAAAATGGATATGTAGCCCACTAGCAGATGCATGGCTAAAACAAAAGTATTTAAAAGCTTTTTTTTTTATTTTAAAAAAATTATCTTTGCATTTTAAAATCAAAGTAAACTCTTTTTTTTTTTTTTAATGTCTTAGTACCTTAGCATTGTTGAAGTTGCCAAGCTTAGGTAGACAAAGTGCTTTTGAAACACTATTTTAAAAAAAAATATCTCTCTCTATATTTTATTGTCCTTTTCTAGGACTTGACTGGATGAGCAAAATCCAGAGGTCTTTGTAATTCCCATATGTTAAAAAGTAAGCTTATTTTAACACCAGGTAAATTCAATACATACATGAATGAAAAGGTCCTCCCTGTTGTTGAAGAACATTTGAATACATCATTGACATTTTAATTGTTATAAAGGCATTAACTGTTTGACTGTTAAAATAAAGACACCGTTCTCTTAGATAGCACCATGTTTTTAGAATATCCAAACAAATTCAGTGTTTTGCTGTCTATTCATTATGTTTTATATGTATCTACTTTGTTAAATAAAATCAAGAGACTAATAAGATTACAGTAAAAACTGCATGTTAAAAAGCCATAATTCCAGTATTTCAGTACATCATAGATTCAGCACCAGATGTTATTTTAAGATTCCTGCAGTTGTAATACTACAGTATTATTTTTTAGGATTTTTTTTTGCTCCTGTTCCATGACTATGCAAACTCAATGACATTAAAAGTGGTCACAGATGTGCAAAACTGTAAGAAAAAAAAATCCATTTGCAGATTCTCTCTTTCAGTAATGGAGCCAGTGTTTTCAAATGTAAATTGTGAAACACTTTTTGTTTTGTTTTTGTTTTTGCATAGGATGCTTTGGTCTTGTTTCCTACATGCCATCTGTGACCACTTAAAAACCAGTGGAAAAGAAGTGCGCTAGTGAGATTACCTCTTTTTGCTGGTGTGCTGAGGCTTTTTCCACCGATGAGTTTAATAAAAACACTGTTTTCTCCTCCACCCTTGCCTTCCCCAAAACCTAAACGAGAACTACCCTACTGATGAGTTGTTTTTTTTTTTCAAATGAGGTAACCAACGAAGGTGTGAAGTTAGATATATCTGTTGTAAGGCCCTGTAACCCGTGTAAAGGCATATGGAGATGTTGTTACTGTGGAGTCTGTGGTGACCGACAGCGTCCGTTGTGCAAGAGACTTGATGAAGCGCACGTACGTTGGCTCCGAGGGTTCATGTGGCTCAGCAGGCTCCCGCTTTGCTTTTTTGCCATAAGATTTCTGAGGCACGTAGTCTGGACCGTATTTTTCACATTCCTCTTCTTTCTCTCTTGCCTTCTCAGCCATCTTGGCCTCCCACAGAGCCAGACCGTGTTTTGGCTCGTTCATACTCTTGTGCTGGTAAAAGACAAGGGATATTCTGGTGGGATGGTTCCTGTTGGGATTTTTTAGGGGGGTCGTTGCATGGAGCTCACGCTTTGCACACTCTATGAGAATTGACCCATGAGATGGAGCAACTGCCACTCCTCCAATTTCTGGATCCAGGAAGCTCTGTTCACTATCTGACCAGACTTCATCAGGATCCTCTGCTTTTTCAGGATTCAGCACATCGGTTTTATCTAAACCACCTTGGGGAGTAGTCCTATCATGGTTTTGACCTGGAAGCATGCTAGACAAACCATTGACTGCATGTGAAATCATTTCGCTATCCTTATTTTGGAGGTGCAACGAATTAGGAGGACCACTAAACATACTTGGAGCAGGATGGTAGTCGTGTGCTAAATGTGGAGGGGGTTGCACATGGTGATGTTCAGTGTTTTTATTCATGGAGGCATAGTCCATGCTTGGATTACTCAGATTAGATTTTAACCTTGAGGCTACCTCCAAAAAATGACCATCAGCCTCGTGGGTGGAGTAAGAGGAGAAAGACCCTACGTGGTGTACATTTGGTCTAATGGTGCAATTACTGAAGGAGTCTACCTGCATATTTTGGTTTCCATAATTCAAGTATTTGGGACCAAAACTCTGGTTATTCCCAAACCTGTGCTGGTATAATGTTTGAATGGGTGGCAGGCTTAGTTTAGACATAGGGTCTTGGCTCTGACAGCTATACAAGTCCATGTGCTGATGCTGGGAGGGGTAGGAGCCCAAGTAAGAGGGGCAGTTGTCCATTGGCATGTTTCCATTGCATGGGTACGGTGGATACTGGTTATTTTGACTTAACGATCCTGAATAAGGGTTCATGGGACTGGAAGAATTCAAATAAGACCCCGCAGGCTGTGATGAGGTGGTGTAAAGGTTCATGGGACTGGACCCTCCATAGGGATCTGAAGTGTATGAAGAGCTTGGATAACCACCAGCTGGATTAGGCAACCTTACATACAGATTTGCAGAACCTGAACCCGAGTAAGAGTTAATAGGATTTGACTGAGAGCTGTTAGGGAGAGTGCGCTGGGGATGTTGCTGCTGTTGTTGTGAGGCTGGTCCTGAAAGGCGTAAAAGATCTGTAGACGTGAAAAGAAAAGAACAAGCGAGCTTTTTTCTTTTTTTTTTCTTTTTTAAAATGCATACTTTATAGATTCCTTATGATATGTATCTATGAGTTTTCTAAGAAAAGTCTATCATATGATACATTAACAGAGGTTCCCTTTCTCATATCTCAAATGCCAGGCTTTAAGAAGCTGAATAAATACTAAGGCTACTTTTCCTTCTTGGCGTGCATCCAGCGAGATCAGATGCTAGCAGCAACGGGGAAGAGAGGACAGTGCAATCTGTTCAGAGTCACATGCACAAAGTCCAAAGAGTTGAATCATCATTTAAGTAGTCCATGAAATGGAGCATCGAAGTGCTCCCAAAAAGCCTCCCAAAAAGGTCGCACAAGGTGACCTTCTTTTCCCTGAGAATAAACAAATAAATTCTGCTACATCTATATTTATAGAACTGCCTCAGAAAAATGGACCTAGCTTAATGTTAAAAAAATAAATAAAATAACAAAGGTGACATTCACTGATAGAGAGAACATTTCAGTACCAAGTGAGATTAATTGAAGACACAAGGGAAAAGCCATCATTCATTAAAGTGCAATGGCATAGTTTAATGGTTAGAGCCCCAGCCTGGGTCACAGGACAGCTGACTTCTATTCATAGGTATCTCGGTGACCTTTTGGGCAGCCTTGGAGGTATCGCTTTATTCCTGTCTGTGGAAGCTGCTGTAACAATAAAATAGTCATGAGAGGGAGGAACTCCTTTGCCCAGGATTCTAAATCTACTGATGAGAACTGTCAGGGATTGTTAAATGGATTTTTAAACTCTTACTCCACTATGGAAAAACCTCTGCTCTGCTTTTGGTCTTGAAGCAGAGTATTTGTATATATAGTGGTAAAGAGGCTGGGCTAGAATCCACTCAGATTATGATGTTCTCTGCAACAGTGGCAGACAGTGAGTGATGTGCAGGTCACTTTTTCTTCAGCAGCAACATCACACACTTCTCTTCATAGCTCCTAGCACCAGTAGTCTTTTAAAGGTACTTTGCAATACATTGAGTTTGTAGAAGCACCTGACTTCTACAGGTGTTAACTATCCAGTCATGGATTTCTCATGGCTTTTTTTTTTTTTTTTTTTTTTTGCTTCTCCAGAGTTGACCACAGTTTGGCATTCTAGTATTTATAAACATACAATATTGATATTTACATTCAAGAATTCTCTTTGCTTTTTGTTTAAAATGTTCTTGTGCTGTGAAAAATGTTTTTTTAGAGACTCATTGTAAATGGCCTCAGTTTCTAGGAAGCTTACCGCTTGATAAAGATCCTGATCAGACTCATGTGTTTACCTGCTAGCTGCTTTGCATGACCTGCCGCTTCAGAGTTGCCTTGCTTGTTGCGTGCTGCAGCAGACTTGTCTCTTTCAGCTTTGCTAGACCCATTCTCCAAGGAGGAAAGCTTTTCTGCAGCTGCCTTCTTTGCTTCTAGCTTCCTTTGCCGGCACGTCTTAACAGGCTCTGCTAACATCCTTACTTTCCGACGAAAGGAGGTAAGGACCTGGATGCTGCCATTCCTCTTCTTCTCCTCCTGGCCTTCAGCGCTTCCAAACTCATCCACATCAGAGACTTTGTATAACGGGAGCACGTGGAGCTGCTCATCTTCAGGTGTTTGGCCAATTTCACGATTGTCTTCTCTAGTTAGTGTGCAAACCTGTCAGAAAGGTGTGTTAGAGTAACTCTCTCAAACCAGTCTGAGAAGAAGTTGCCTGAAATACTAGCTTGTGTGTTTTACCTTGCCCTGACACTGTCAGCATCTGGAAAGTTGCTTGGAAACTTTAAGTTTCTGCTCAGTTTAAGCATTATCACAAGAAGTCTGCAATTTCATTTCTTCCATTGCTCTGTTGGACAGTGTAAATAGAAACACAAAGTATATACATCTATGTTTCTTGTACCTGTACTGAAATGAGCAGTATAGTTGGATATCACCTAAAGTGAAATAAACTGTGTGGTCCATAGCACTGCATGGGCAGGGAGCTAAAACAGTGAGAACTGGGACTTTGTACCCAACTGAAGATTTTGCTATGCTAGATTATTAGCCAGGTACCTATTTGAAGTAGTGAGGAATATACTGCCATTGTATTTCACACCCCCTTACAATGGCAGGTTCCAGCACTTTGCAAAGGAGCAAGTCATGTTAACGTGCATGAAGATTTCAGGAGGGTCCTGTTGTGTCTTGTAGCATGCTCATTGTGTTAGCTCCAGCTAAAACAGGCATTGGGAGTATCTCAGTGGAGAAGAAGATGCTGATACAGACGTACTCTGTGGCAGAATCATTGAATCAGCCAATCTTAGGAAGAAAGCTCAACTAGGAATATGTATTTGATTGGTCGTGGTTGGCTTTTCAACTAAGTCAGACCCTGGAAACAGGGCAAATTTTAGTTGTTACTGGATTGTCACAGAGAGAGAATAAGCAGGGAACAGAAATAATCCAATACACATTGAAAAAAAGGCTAGTTTTTCTGATATCTTAAACAGAAGTGTTGCTGCAAATGCAGTGCTCAGAAGAGTTCAGAATGGAAAAGGGTCAAGTGAGCACGTACATTACTAAGGGTGGCAAGGCTTGCAGACTTTATTCTCGTCCCAAGCAGGAATGAAATCCACAACTTTCTAAACTCTCCTCGGAAGAAAGTTATGGAAAGAAGTCGTCTGTTTCTGTTTTTATTTTATTAGAAGATATATAATCCAAAGTAGTTATAAAAAAAAATTTCAAGACGACAAATATAAATCATTTTGTTCCAGGAACGCTGAAACAGGCATTTCAGCCCTGCTGGAACCTTCCTTCCATTGTCTCCACGGTTTCTCTTTTACCAGTTCTATATTAAACCTTTCTTTAATACATCATCAGTCTCATTCAGTTGAATGAAAAATTGTGTAGGGGGTAATAAGTTAGCTCAATTACTGCTTAACGTTTCTTTTTTTAGCAATCTACGTTATGCAATTATAAATTTAAACAGGCTGAAGATAATGAATTAACTATATGCAATTAGCGCTGGAATAAGGAGGCTCTGTGCATCGCTGACTTACCAGTGTACTCCCGTTCTGCATATTGTGTAAGTCTCTGTGAGCATGAGCACAGAAATCCAGGCAGGCAGTGACCCCGGAGAATGGGCGACCTTCTTTTAACCCCAGGCGACACTCGGGTGCTCTGTGTTCGTACTCGATCTGCAATCAGGCAACAGGTATCACTGCAACACACGGGCTTAGCACTGAACAACAGGCAGGTCTCCTAACATCTTCGGCGTGGTAACATACGGCTCTTAAAGGCAAATAAAATCAAGCAATTTTGTGGCAGTTTTATATGCCTACTTCATTCCTTGCTGCTTTCTTCCCTGTTACCTTCTGTCTCTGCTGTGATTGTGAAACTGGCCAGAAATACTTTTCTGTGCATATTACTTCTGATTCCCTGCCAGTGGTTTGTGTTTTTACATGACAAATACAATGCATGGTTTTGGTGTCTGGCACTGTAAGAGTGATGTGTGTTTGTGTAGTCTGGAAATATACCAAGCTATTAAGGGAAAATGACTTTAGAAAACTGACTTCAGAATGACTTCATGAAAAATAATAATTTGCTTTCTGATTTGTAATATTTTGGCACACTAAAAGCCTATTTCATTAGCTTTAGTGCAGCACTAACCCCTGACCAAAATGATAATTCAGTCAAGGCAGTATTTTCTATACATGTACTCATTATTAAGGAGCTTTGAAAAGAGTTTATAGTGCAACAATAAACTTTACACAAAAAGAAGGGATTTTGTAATGAAAGATCAAGCCTCACACAAATGGCAGTTTCATATTATATTTAGAAAATCAAAAATGAAACCCCATTTGTAAAATGCTTTGCTGAAATTCCTGTTCTAAGTTAATGGGAAATTAGAAATTTTGCCAAGTCTTGATCCAGGATCACTAAAAAGATGTCTAGTTTGCTCACAGTAATTTTGCTTTTAATATTTGGAATATTTACTTCACTGGAATCTAAAAACAAAAAATCAGAAGAAAACTTGAAACATGGAGACTCCTTTGGAATCCAATGAGAGTGGTTTGAAGTGTTATCCACATGAAAATTTGGTTAGATTTAAAGGGTGTGTTTAAAATGTATCTCTGCAAAGGTTGTATGTAATGTTCTGCTGGGTCCAGTTGTATAAACAGACGCTTTCCAATTCTAGATATTAATGCTGCTGCAGTCCCGACATGGATTAGAACAAACTTTGGAATTTGGAATCTCTTCTCAGGATTCGTAGCTTGGGATATTCTATGATTCAAAAGGGGACTGGCTTTGGTTAGAGCTTTGGTTTTTTATAACCTGTTACTGCAGCCATACAAATTAGGTCTTGCTCATCTCCCATTGAAGACACTGACAATAGCTTGATCTCTGTTTCCCCACAAATTCAAGGTTTGTGTGGAAGTCCTGAAATAGGCCAGGCTATACACATTGCTTATTATCTAAGGTAAAAGTTGAAACTTGCAAAAGTATGTATTTTCAGCTAATGTCAGGCTTACGGTTTATATGAAGAACTTTTATGAGAAAAGAAAAGCAACCCAAGCAAAGAACCATTTTATTTTTCACCACCCCCTCATTTTTAATTCTTCCTCTTCCTTTTTTCTCTTGAAGAATGTCTCTACGATATTTGGAGAGATAACCACAGCTAGTGGGCACGTAGCCACAGTTTCCTTCATAATGAGTCTCCAAGCGTTATCTGATCAGGTAAGTGAAATCGGATCAGTCTGTACTAAACCTGCTTACCCTGTCTAGTTGCTAGTAAATACGCAGTAAAGGAGTGAATTTAACTGCAAATATAAATGGAGAGTTTCATGTTAGCTTACTGTTTGCATTACAGTGGAAAATCTGTTCTGTGCTGATTGCTACAGCAAGTAAGTGTTTTGACTGGGCTTAATGTTGTCAACAGGAAAGAAAGAAGATGTCATAGTTTGCAGTGGTGCTGGTAGTCAGGAGGCTGTAAGTTCTGTGAGTGTTTGTAATGGTAGCAAGCCTGAACAACAAAAATGAAGGCCAATAGTTAACATATTTCAAAGGGTACGGCGTCAAATTTTGATGCAAATATCTGAAAGGTGTTTGGTGAAGGAATAGAGGTGAGAGGTAGCCACACCTGGGAGCCTCATACAGCTTTGAATGTGCTAGCACCTGTGAATACTGACCAACAGAAAGCTGCACGCACCACCTCCTCGTGCAAGAACGCTGGTGCAGGCACTTGCATGCATATGCAGGGCTGAGCGTGTTCAAATATGAAGCTTTGTTTTAAAAGCATGTCTGTAATGGCCACTTTGGTGAAAACTGTCACTTGAGAGAGCAGAACTGAAACTGTAGTTTCAAGACTCAAGTGCAATATAATTCACTGCCTAATGACACTGTTACCAGTCTTGAACCACCTCTGTGGCTGTTTTGCTAGTTTGGCTGGTGAATCACTCTAAATCCAGAAGCCTTGTGTTGTAAAGCTGGATTTCTGATCAAGTGTGAGGTAATATTGTTGTGTTTATGTAGGTGAAAAGATTAGCTTTATTTAGTGGATAAAATTCTGCTAGTTTTACTTTTGAAAGCATTTTAAGTGGCATTGAGGATTTCCATTTGTCTTTAGCCTGATGTCAAAGGAACGCTGGTACAAAATGTACATGAATGGTATGGCTCAAAGATAAAACACTGGGGAAAGTGTGGTAAAAATCAGATTCTGTGACTGTTCCAGTTCCCTTTCCCCCCACCATACCTGGTTGTTGTATGCATCGGGTGCAAGCTTCTTGTAGGTGGGCGCCATCAGGGTTGACAGATTCTGCAAATTGGATTCTAGTTTTTCTTCCTGTTAGCAGATGAAATAGAGTTCAATGACATTTTCCCTACTGTATGTATGGACCTAAAAAGTTACGGTCTGTTAAAATGCAGTGATAGATATGTAAAGGTCTAAATCGTGGTCATTCTGGTTTAGACAATAACTATTGTGAATCTCCTTTTAGTTATATTGTTTCACAGCCTTGAAAGAGACGTAATAGTAGGGTAGTGTGATCCTTGTGAGAGGATATCACAGACTATAATCTTAATTTGGTTTATATTAAAAAGAATTTATAATTTTTCGATATGAAGATGTTTTAGGTCCAAGCATGATGACCCTCATTATTTTCTCTACTGGAGTTTTGGGAAAATAATACTCTTTAGAAAGCTTGAGAGAAATAATATCTGAATGCTCCATGAAGTAAATCTGGCTAATTTAAGGGTTTTACACACTGTGATAACAGCACTTCAACATATTTAAATTGTCTTTTCATGCAGCAATTTAAAATTATTGTAATACATCAGACTTCAAAAAGTTCCCAATCCTTAAGCAATCAAGAATTGTGGACATGCCTAGGAGTTGGTGCTATGCAGGTAGGAGTGACCACATTTCATCTTTCAGTAAGGAGATGTACATGCTCTCAAAATGAAGGGCTCTTTAAAAATGAAGTACTCCAGTAACACACTCCAGAGTTGCTCCCCATCCTCTCAGGAAGAGAATTCCAAATTCAAGACCTTGCTTATACGAGGCCCTTATTTTTCATTTCAAATACACAGAGAACGGTGGTATAATGGAGCGGTGTACTTGCTTTTAGGAGTTTGTATATTTCATGAAGGTGTGAAAAACCTATGGGTTTGACAGAGAGACGTTTGGTACATTAAAGTTTTGTATCTCCTCCTAAAACTGAAATTTGGGACTCCAAAATGACACTGTGAAATTGTCAGAGAACATCTTGCTGTGACCTTTTGTATGGCCTGCAGGTTACCATTTGTAAGCATAACTTTGAGCATTTATTGGTGAGGATCCTATTTGTGTTGTCTGTATCACCTATAAACCGAGTCTATGCTATGAGACCCTTGTCTGGATGTGTGCCCCTGCCTTCGGGAACAGGACTGGAGGGTAGAACCATCCTCTCTGCCCAGCTCTGGCTTGCATGGAAGCAAATCCAGGAATGCAAGTTGGAAGAGTGCCCTGGTGAGCTCCGGCCAGGTATCCAGCTTAGAAAATTCAGGGGGTTTAGGATTGCAGCTATGATAAAGAAGGCTTTGTACCACAATATGATTGAAGGAGAGCTATTTTGTAATTCTGGGGGACACAGAGGAGCAGCAGGGAGGAAAAACTATATGGTAATTATGATGATATTCTAAATAAAGTGTGCTATTTTCAGCACAGGCCATAGCATGCGGGCATGCCTGACTCTCTGATCATGTACAAGAAATGTTTGGGTTTGTGTAAGATCCCAGAATATAGTGAAAGCTCTGGACCTATGCATCAGTATATGAGCAGCAGACTGGGGACTAAATTTGCACGTGCATGCCAAAAACCAAGCTAGGCCATTAGAGCCTCCCAGACACATGAATAACTGGAGGCGTCCAGGACTCGCTGCAATCATACCTTCAGAGATACCCTGTGTCCAAGCTAAGGTCAATGCAGTTTTACTCTGACTCGTTTTAAATGGTTGCCAGTTTGCTGTAACACAGAGCCCGGTCTGGAAACTATCAGTGGGGCAAGACTGTATGTAGAACGAGGCTTCCTATCCTCTTATTCCTATTGTACTCTCAGAGTTTCGCCACATTAGTCTCCGTGCAGTCTGCTCTGGTTCCCAGTTGCAATGTTATACGCCTTCAGCTGGTAAACCTTCCACTCTGCCACTGGGGAATGCCCGATTGCAGGCCTAACACGGGCACAATCATTCAGGCCGTGCCCTTTCTTCTAATTGTGAAAGCCTGCAAACATGGTTTCAAGTCTCAGGGCTTTTACCAGCTGTCAGAATTTGGACAGTCAATTCAGCTGGCTCAGTGACTGGAATCAATCAGCTCTGCCTGGCAGTTATTTAATGGCCCTACATGTGTGCGACTCAAGCAGGGCTCTGCCCCCCTGCTCTCTTGCACTGGATCTCTTATTTGCAGAGTGACAGAAAACATTTCCTTGCAAATGAGGCACATTTTCATTTTAGAAATGGACACCAACCTCTTTTGGATCATCCCCCATCAGCTTAAACTTTCTTGGAATCTTGCTTCTGGCAAACTTACAACCATTGTAGTACATGCTCCAGGAGCAACCAAAGGAAAATGAAGCACCACAAGTTTCAGGGTCCAGCCCTTGACATGCACAGGTCCGTCTAAAGAAGAAGAGAACACAGTTGTTAGCAGCAGAAGGGTCACCCCGGGGTGCTCCTACAGCGAGTGTCGGCATTCTGCCAGTGATGTAGGGAACCACCAGTCCTGGATCTTCTTCCATCGGTAAATAATGAGGAAATGGAAGAGGGAGTCATACGCATTGTAACAGAGGAATTTATTGCAATGAGTAGTTGCGTGGTTGGAAAGCAAGTTTCCTATATTTATCTTAGAAACCTGGGTTAGCTCAAAAGAGTGTATGTCTGCATGGAGTCTTCACAGGTAGTTCACTAATGGTACCTGAAAGGGCGTATGCTGCTGGCACTGCAAGACTGGAGCTCTCTGACAAGCATTTGGCAAAGATTTCCGAAATACGACTGTACCCACGAAGCCAAAGCATGTAAAATGCAGTGATAGCTAAGTTATTTTGATCTAAATGTTCCTTGCTGTCAGAAAGACATGGAAAAAAAGAGTGTAATTTCTTTAGATTCAGGCTAGCTTCTGTAGGCATACGGTATGATTTAGTGCACCTAGTTTTCATTTCAAGGTGTCTGCTTTCCTGGGCCCAGCTGCGATCTTCTTTTAAATCATCTTCCTTTAAATACACAGCGAGGCTTCACAACTCTGGGAAGATGTTTTTTCCCTACTTTTTAACAACATTTGCTTTGCTCTCCTCAAAAGGTTTGTGGGTTTTCTGACTGTCTGAAACGGTTGGGAAGGTATGTGCGTTTATGGGAAAAGAGCAAGTGGAGATGCCAGGTCCCCAGCTGAAGCAAACCCTTTGTGTCACTTACTCTTCATTCAGGGCACACCGCCGGTTCGTGAGCGTGCCATACTTTCTCAGGGTGTCGGTGAGTTCAGAATACAGCTTGTCGGCCAGGCTTGTCGGGATTCCCTCCCAGACCAGGATGAGAATCACGATCACCGCCGTCTCGCACGTGTGGCCCGCTCGCTCGCGCACCAAGCAGAGTAGCTTTTCTTCCTGACTGCTTCTGCGGACTACCTGCATGCACAGCAACACACACCCCCAGAGCCCCAACACAAACAATGCATTTCTTAATGTGAAGAGTAAGAGAATAGGAAACCTCAGCACTAGTGTGCGTGGGGGGAGGTTACTTCTATTTCCCTCTTCCTCTTTGTTTCTGGCAACTTGCACCATTCTTCCCCTCTACTGATAGGGGCCAGGGCATGAACCTCTTCCCTTTAATGAAGCTCTGAGTGTCTTGACTGATGGCATGGCGGTGGAAACCAGCTGTGCACGGTATCCCCCATGCTCTGATTTAGCAGAAATACTCTCCTGAATCTGCACTATGGTATGAGTGACCAAGCTGGATTAGGAAGCAAAAGGAACGGAGCAGTGAGGTGCCTACCTGTGCAGAGCTGGCTGCTGGACACCTGCACTTAATGCAGGAGCCATGTGGGGAATGGAAGGCAGCTGAGGAAGAGACTCAATAGCTTGACAAGGGAGCTCTCTCCCTTTTCCTGCCATGCTTAAACAGCTAATCTTGTCACCAGCCACTCTGTTTTGTGGCCTTGCCTGCCCTGACTCACAGAAACGTTATGGCAATGAGAGGAAAGCAGTACACGGCTCAAGTAAGAGTGTCCCTGCTTCTCAGTGCTTGTGCTACTGTGGGTATTTCTGTACAAAGGTGCAGTATGGCATGCATAAACACTTATAATCATATATCAGTTTTTCCTCATCCCGTCTTTCCCCAGCCTACCCAAACCACTCAGTACTTTGTGCCAAAGTAAGGCAGTGTTTGCTAAGAGGGTGTACTAATACCTCTCTCCAACTGGGAGTGCGTTTTAAAAACATCACCGTGGTGTACTTCCTGCACTTATTTGTAGGTAAAATTAAACAGCAGAGAGAATGGCTGGAGTCATGGATCTTAAATCTAAGTTTAACTGCCTTCCTTCTCAGGTTTTCATACCTTCAGGCCAAATTTTATTCTTGCTGTTTTCCATGCAGCTCAAGTAAATGCAGTGTGAGAGATAGTGGTGGGAACGGGCTGCGGGCGCCCTGTGGTGAGCTATTTTAAGTTCCCCAGTGTCAACTAACAGAAGGACGTCACTGCTGGCTGCGTACAGGAACCATCACACTGACCTAGATTAGCATTAACGTTTGTGGACATCACTTACCCATTTAGCAATAGGACATCCTTGAGAACTTTTGCCTTCTTTCCCAGTGTAGACCACCCTCTCAATCCTTATAGCTTTACCCTTCTGTCCAAATCTTAAACAAACAAAAACACGTACAATAAGCAGATTCATTTGGTTCTGCACAAACACTTAAAAGATGGAGTACATTCACCGGTCTTATCTTAAAAAATAAATACTAGGAATTACAGGGAAGGGTGTGCAATGCAGTTTATCTGGCTGATTTTATTATGGTGCCGAATTAATATGTTAAAAGAGGCAAATGGCTTTAGTACATCACAGCGGAGTGAAAATTATCTGTAACACATTAATATCCCCAAACCTTTTAACTGTTTCTCTAGAGAAGTTGTTATAGATGACATTTTGAAAAGTGGACTTGAAGTCTCTCTGTTTTGGGAAGGAAACTTACATTTTTCTGTAATTTCTGGCTTAAATTTTAAGTTATCATTCTGAAATTTATATAATTAAGTTGTCAAGGAACAGCTGGTATGCAGTAGTCACTCTATTAATTTTCTGTGCTTGTTTCTCGCTTAGATACAGTGTGAATCAGTTAAGCCATGATTAATTTGCTTCATATCTATTTCCTTTACTTTATCATCCGGTCATAAATTGTTACTTATTTACTTCTGCCAGACTTCTATACTGAATTAGGATCACGAGGTGCCCTCAAATGATGCCATTTGTGTGTCTTTTTGGGATAAAGGCAGGCAAGCTCGACTCCTGCTGTAGCATTCAGTCGAGGTGATGATGCAGTCAGGGCAGAACTGAGCCCCAGAGCTGTTCAGAACAAATGAGATCCACTTCCTATGTCCTCTGATGGACCAGGTGGAAATATATGGCAAATGCTAAGTGAAGCAAGTCTTGAATTAACAGCAAGCATCAGACCTGTTGAGCTTTTTCTGAGCTTATTCTCGCCCCAGGGCTGCTGCAGCTGGGGGTGCCCACCTGCTGAGCCAAGAGCGTGCCGGGGCTGAGGTGAGGCTGCTGCTCGAAGCCTGCGTGTTAGAGACCTCAGTGGCTGCAAAGTTGCAGATCCAGCTTCGGTGCTGACTTGGCTGCGTTTCAGGGACTGGGCAAATTCCACCTCCAGCTCCCTTTCGTGTATCTGCTGCTCTCATTGGTGTTGCTTTTTTTTTTATATATATAACCAAGCATGGGGACTAAGTCACAATGTTCCTGCTTTTTGCCTGTTACCTATGGAGCAATCAAGATAGTTCCTTCGTGTTACACAGCCATTTAAAGCTGCTTTGAGAACTTTTGACCTTTCATCCCTCTTGTTTTTGCACTAAAATCTTGGTGACATATTTAAGAGCAAATTACTTATATTTAAAACTTCTGTCATGTAAAGGAAATGAAAAATACTTTTAGATGTGATCTCATTGTGAAATTTCAGTGTCACAGGAAATTATACAAATAAAATCAGGTCGTACTACACATGTTCTGCAGGCAACTGTTAGATCACTTTTTCCTACTTAGTCTTGGATGTTAGTATACATTTGTTTCTTTAATTAGCCACATAAACATTTTTCAATCTTAACATTTTCTATCAGTCTGCTGATCTGGATTGCAGGACAACTGTGTGGATGCCACTATCAATCTATCTTGAGCACTGCAAATGAAATGGACTTTGTCTCACATCTCTTCAAGTGTCACAGAAGAATTTGTGCCTGATGTTTGTCATGCTTGCTTTCAGTCCAGAGCTCACTGGCTTCAAAATGGGAGCAAAATTCACTGAGCATGAAGTAGGGACTGGGAGAAGGAAGAGGTAAAAAAAATATGTATCCACCATGGATTCTGCAAGAAACTAGGGTAGCTAAAATATCAACTATCAGTACCAATTCAAATCCTGGTTTGTTTGGCAGTGCTAATACCTTAAAAGTCAATTCATGTTCATGGGAAGATAGTTTAAAAGTGCTTAGGTTGTGATTAATGTCACCAACTGTACACACGTGCTTGAGAATTTCTTTAGAGTGTTTTTTTTTTCTTAGGGATACAAAATTAGCTAACAAGAAGGAGCTCTGGAGTTCTTCTGTCCTGGGATCACACAGTTCATGCAATATGAACAGTTGTAAGCTTGCCATTGTTCAAGCAGTTTCTGTTAGACTCTGCTGAACCTGGCTGCCTATACGTATGTTATCTGTAATCTCTCAGGATTTCCTTCTGCCAACATAAAATGAAATTAATGGGACGGGAAAAGGAAAAAAAGACAAGGTCGGTATTAAGGATGGAAAATCATGTTCCTAAGTCAAGGAATGAAAAAAGTTTCATCTCTAATAATTGACATGATGACACAAATGACTTTCCTGTTTCATGTACTATTTGTGAATATTAAAGAATTAAACAGTCAACTAGAGCCTTGGAGGTAAATTGTAAGAAGCTTCTCAGGAGGGTCAGCGTTCACTCTCCCTTCCCAAGAAGCAGCTGATTTGTGCAGCTTACATGCATTTGAGCTGCTCACAAAGCTGAAAACAAGTAGTGGGGCAAGCCCTGCCCAGGAGTTACAGGGAAGGAGGTGCTAAGAGAAAGGACCTTAGTACTAATCACTTAGAGATAATCCTAAGGATTTAATATGCTATTAATGGTCCATGGCCGTGCAGTGATGAGCACAAGCTAGCAGACCCTGCTGAGAAACCGTTCTCCTTAGCTCAAGACGAGCGCTGCACAGACACCTATTTGCTTTTGGTGTTCAGAGTTTTAAGGTATTAACAAATCAAATTCCCATCTGTCTCAGACTTACTGGGGAGCTTTTGTTTGCTTGTTTGTTCAGAAGGGAACTGAATTCCCAGATACCACTAAAAACCTGGCATTTACTGTCCATGCTTTCCAAAACCTACAAGTAATGCAGAATCCACAGTGCCAAAGTCACTTTTGTGTGAAGAGTTTTTAATTCATATCTTAGAAATGCTGGTGGATTTTGCACTTTTACATTTTTCTAAATAGTGTAGATCACATATCCATTCTGAACCATTCGGAATCCCTTGTTGGGTTTGACTTTGGTTGACATATACATTACAGGATGCAACGCAATGCAGGAATATCCACAGCTGAGATAAGGCTGGTTTTGTGCAATGCTCCGAGGGAGAGGGATGTTTTGTCACAAACCTAATTCTTGATTCTTGGGCTGAAATCCTATCTAGTAGCCTTGTTCCACACCTCTGGAAGTGACTGAGTTAGGTTTAGTCCTTTAGGGTTGTACTATATACTTAATAATTGGCGGGCGGGAAGGAGAGAGATAATTTTGGAGTCTGGTATTCTGCCCTCTGTCCTCCTCCCACCTTGGCATCCTTGTATGCAGAGGGAACACCAGGTCCATGCCTGCTCTGAGAGCCATTGCCAGCTGCCTTGCCTTGCTTGGCAGCCTGGTGAATACTTGTTCCTGCTCCGGTTTGCTGGCGTCGGTCTCAAAGCGCGCAGCCTGTGCCAGCCAGCTGACTATTAGCCCTGTCAAATATTGTGACTCTCTGGTGAATAGCACAGCGCGTCATGTTGGCAACACGGGGGGAGCTAAGCCTACAAGTAATTACTTGATTTGCAATTGTTTATTTCTTTATGTGCAAAAGCTGGAAAAATTCTGACATCCACAAAAGGATAAACGTTAATCTGCCCTGTGCCTTTGCACTAATTACCTTTCTTCCATGATTTCTCTAATAGCTGCCACATTAGGACCGGCTCCTAGATGGGTATAAAATGGACCTTCATCTTTTTCAATAATTTGCTCTGTTTAAAACAAAATAAAAGTTATTACTTTGAAGCTTAATTCTTTAACGTAAAAAAGTCACATTGCAAAACTTACATCTAGCTGGTTAGAATACTGCTGTTGGGTCTTGGGTCAGTTTTCATACACTTATGTCTTAAAGTACGCCCATGAAATATGTAGAAAACATGCAAAGCACGTGGCTAATTCTGCAAATAGCCATGATATGGACTGTGTGCTTTTTGCTAGCACAAACAGTTGTTTCACATCTCGGGCTTTACACTGAAATTCAAAAGGCATTTTCCCGTTATCACTGAATGATTGTTTCTCTTTCTCCCACTTCCTCCTCTCCCAATATCTAGAAAGGAGGATAAATGGGATACCAATGGTAAATATTGACATTAGTGAGCTGTACAGTACTTGTTTTTCAGCAGATATGTTATATAGGAACCTACAGCTTGAGAAAGTGGCTGTTAAGGTTGCACAGAGAATTTCTGCCACCCACAAAAAGACTCTGTGAAATGAAAAAAGCAAGTTTGCTGAAAGAAATCCTGCACAAGGCCTACTGAAACTGCTTGCATGCTAAGAACGTGGCCTCAGTTCTGTGTGTGTGTAGGTAGGACCATGCCTGCATTCACAGCAGATGCTGTGCGTTTGTTTTGATACAGGGAGGCAGGCTCCAGGAGCACGAGGGAAATGGTCGGGCTCTGCTGGGGTGCAGGAGAGCAGGTGGGGCTGTGCTGACGTGGCTGAGGGCCGGCTCTCTGGGATGCTAACTCTAGAGGCTGAGTGAGGTGATGCTGCTCTCGACGTACAGCCTCTGGAAGCATGATGAAGGCATGCTATAAACCTGAACGTGTCGATGGAGAAATGGTTTAACTTGCATCTCCTTAAAAAGTAATACTGGTAGGAAAGAACAATAAGCTCTATCAATGACTCTGTAGCAATGGGGTCTTCAAAGAGGACAGGATCTGGGTTTCATGCTCCTTTACTTCCTAAAGGGTCTGCTAAGACTGAAGGGTTAAAACATGAGTGGAAAATAAGCTCTTCTTGCTTAGTTACCAGCTGCAGTACTGGCTACAAAAAAAAAAAAAAAAAAAAAAAAAAAAAGAACAAAATCATTGCCTGAAAAATGTTTTGCCAACTGCATTGGAGAATGGTCTTAAACCAAACCAAAACAATTTTAGGGTTAAAAAAACCCTCTACATGTTATAGGTTATTTCTTATAAAAGAAAAAGGAACAGCAAGGAACTGGCTTCTAGTTTCCTTCCTGGGAGCTTTGAAAATCCATTACTTTCTCTTTTTGCTCCCATGGAGCATCTCTGAGACACAGCCCCAGGCATCTGAAAAGACAAAAAGGTCCATTTTGCAGTTTTGGAGGAGCATTGCTTCAACTTTCCTTTTTTAGTTGGTGTGAAATCCCAGGCTGTTATGGCCAGTAAGTGAAACTTACAACAAAGGTTTTACTTTTCTCTTGGTTGGTGCTGAAGCACTTGTACCTTTTGCTTCAGTCTGAATAATTTATCCCGTGGTAGAGTCTGAAAACGCCTGGCCATGTGTGGTGCCAGTGTATGAAAGCTTGGGGTACAGGGCCTTGCCTGACGCTGTGCTTTTCTTTCCTCTGTTCAATTCTTCTGCTTCTGGGGACTGGGTGTGCTGTGAAGAAATACCAAGGGTCCCCCTTGCTGCTTGTATGGCTTCTCTAAGAAACTGCTTAGCCTTGCAGTAGACAAGTGAGTCAACAGGGTGATAAACTCTTGCAACAAGTGAGGAATAATCTAGCATTCCTTCTTTGCTTAGGTTTTACTGAGGCAAACTTCAACAATCTCACTGCTAGAGCAAAAAACGGAGTAAGGATCGCAAGTTTTGGACCCAAGACATGTTTTATAAACGCTATATCTAGCCTTGACAAATACATTAGATTATAAAGTTGTGACCTACTTTTTATCAGTGTGTTGTTATTACATGTCTGCTGCTTAAGGAGAATGGGAGTGAGGGGATATGTTACCGTCTACAAGCTTTCTGACTGTAAAAGCATGTACCTAACTTTATGAAATACTGAGCAAGGGCCCACGTGTAGGGTTGGCTAAGTGGAGCAGGCGTAAGTGTAGAAAAATTGCTGTACGTCTTTACTAATTGCTGTTCTGAAAAACAAAAAGCCCAACCTCCAAGAAAAACACCCGACTAACCCCTGCAATCTGAACTCAAAGGCTAGTTTCCCTGCTGTGAACTAATATGCTTTTAGTACACCTCTCAGCACTTACCAACACAGCTGCAAGATGGGAAGTCATACTGGGTTTTGGCAGGTGTGTCCAATAAATTTTTTACAGGAGTATCCAGTAACTTGGAAGGTGAGTCTAAAAAATTATTGAGAACAGTTCCAGCTGTTCTTTTGGTCGGGGTTTTCTCAGCAGACGAGTTAGCTTGTTGTTCTGAGATTGGGGTCTGAGTGTCAAATTCTGCAGCACAGGTGTTTCTCGATAGGATGGTAATAGGGCCTGCTGTTTCAACCTTCACATGTTTAGGTGATTTGACAGTAAAAGTCTTGTGATCAAACAGTGATTTGACCTGTATCTGTTTTAGCTGCTGTTCCATTGTCTCAATGATGCTCTTTTGTTGCATGTTCTCGCAGCTGAAGTGCTGATTCTCTTGTTTAATTGTTTTTTTCCACATTTTGTTTTCTAGCTGTCCAGTTGATGGACGCATGCAGACGTTAGACTTTGTGCCAGCCTCAATTTTGATAGGCTTGCGTGCTGTGCTGGGGCCGAGCTCGGGTTTGGGTTGCTGGTACGCCTGTTGCTCCTGTTTTTGTAAGAGATGCCACCTTAGGGCAGCGTGCTTTTGAAAATCCTTCTGGGTTTGGGTCTGCAGATGACAGCCTCTCTGCTCTGGGGCGTGCGGGGGAGTTTGCTGGCTGTGTGGTAAGTACC
Source organism: Cygnus atratus (assembly GCF_013377495.2). Taxonomy (NCBI): domain Eukaryota; kingdom Metazoa; phylum Chordata; class Aves; order Anseriformes; family Anatidae; genus Cygnus; species Cygnus atratus. The sequence goes on from NC_066365.1 coordinate 5,854,772, forward strand.
GCTGGGGCATCTGTGGGGCTTGGTGGCTGGGGAGCTCTTGATTCAGGCTGCCCCCGTAGCCTTGTGTCTGCTGGAGCGGCAGCTGTATCACCGAAGCTTGTTGTGTCTGTTGCTCTTGTTCTTGAAAACAGTGATTCACATCTTGCTTGGGGGGCAAGTTGTTTGAAAAATACTGCACGTGCTGCAAGTCCTGCATTTTCTTGGCCCCAAAGCGTTCGACATTCGCGGCGTTTTCCTTCTCAGAAATCAAGTGCACGTTGTTTGGGCAGGGATGCTGCAGACCAGCGTTTGTTTTCTGACTGTAGAGGGGAGCCTTGTTGTTCACGCTCTGTACCTGCTCTAGCCCCAGCTGAGGGCTGTGCAGCGGGAAGGCAGCCGGTTTCATGTACTTATTCCCAGTTTGAAAACACTCATCTGTTTTAAGCTGGCTGAAGGATGTCCTGTCTAGCTGCTGCTCCAGGGTGCTTTGGGAATGGGAGACGGCTTGGGGCGGTTCTTTACTTCTCATTTGCAGAGCCTGTTGCTGGTTGGGGGTTAGCTGCGGACTGCACAGCAGCTGGGTCTGCTGTGCCTGCTTTTGGAGCATCTGTTGCAAAATGTGTGAATGCAAGAATTGCTCGCTTTCCCCTGGCGGGGGATTCAAGTGCTGCTGTTTCAGCGGGGCCCCTAGGGGCTGTTCGGCTGGTTGTTCAGGTCTTTGCTGGAAATGGAGCTGCTGCGCAGGGTGCTGTTGCACTTGGGACTTGCGGGGGGGATCCATCTTGGCAAGCTGGGGCTGCGGCGAGTGTTTCTGGAACAGCAGCTGGGGGTCAGCTGTGGGATGCGGCTGCAGCTGGGAGGTCTCGCTTTTGTACAGCGGGGGAATTTGTTCCTGTTGCATTATCTTCTGGCTCTGGGGCTGTCCCGACGGCCCCTTTAATGCATCAGGACTTCCAGCATACTGCTTTGTATAGGCTGTTTCGGGTGTGTTTGCCTGGAACTGAAGAATTGATCGGAGTAACGCTTCGCTGGGCTTGTGGGGAGGCTCTCCCTGGCGGAACTGTGTGGAAACCAACTCGATCCAGGCCGGCTTCGAGTAACGCTGAGGCTGTTGCACAGGCTCTTTCGCTTGGTCCTTCTCTTTGTCAGGAGGAATCTCAGGTTCTCTCTGTCCTGGGAAATGCTGACAGCGTTGCGGCAACTCACCGTCACTTCCGCACGCCTGCAGGCTTTGGAGGGGAGGCTCTGGCGGTGGCGGCATTTCTTCTGGGCGCTGCTGAATCAAGGCGGCCGCAGCAGCTCGGGGATTGCTTTCGCTGACATCTTGTTGTGATGTTGGCACCTGCTGCGGAAGTCTTTGCGGAGGGTGAAGTTGCTGCTGGCTGAGGTTGGGACTCTCTGGCACCAGTCCCTGCTGCTGCCCTTCGTTTTCGATCTCTCCAGGAAGAGTTTCCTCGCCGTTGTCATAGGAGTGGCGTCCTTCTCGCGCCACGCCGGACAGCGCACTGTTCATTTCTGGAGCAGGAGGAGTGGAGGAATCTTTATGAAACATTGAGTTCTGTTTAAAGAAAGCACCATTATTTTCTGCGTGCTCAGAAAACCTTTCCAGAGCGGTGTTCTGAGCTTGCAGGTTACTGCTGGAACTTAAAGAGAGGTCTTGGTTGGGAACCTGCCCTACACTTCCACGAACAGTACTGTTTCCTACAGATAACTGGTGTGTATCATAGCCTGGAATCTGTTGCTGTAGCTGTAGTTCTGGTTTCTGAAGCGAACAGCTACCTGGCAATACAGGTGGTTTACTGGAGTCTTCTGCATTGTAGACCTCAGTAACCACTACAGCTGGCACTTGAGGCAGCTCAGAGTTTGAGGTCTGTGGGGAAGTGATCTGCCCTGAGGTATGGGATGAATGCGTTGTCTCATAGGACAACTCATTAGTAGCCTGACTGGTAATGGCATTGATATGAGATGTGTTCTTCTGCATTGCTATGGAAACATGTTCTGGATAATATTGAGACAGTGTTTTCTCCAGGAGTTCACCATGCATGCTTTCCATGGAAGAGGCAGAAACTGTAGCACCATTAGGCATTGGCACCGCCTTGTTCTTAAGTAGTAAGACAATGTCCCTGTTGTGGCAATGAACATTTTCCCGCTCCTGCTCATTCTGAATCAGGAGGTCATGAGGGTTTTCAGAACCACCACTGTTGTATCTTGTAGACGGTATCAACTCTGAGGCTTCATTTTCTTGTCCTGTAAAGCTCTCGGCTTTCTTCTCGCTGTAACAATTGGAGACACTTGGTTTTTCATAGTTATCATCTGGCTCAGCTTTTTCTCCGTTCACCTCTTTGTCTTGTTTCACTTTCTTGCTCTGATGAAGTCCATACAGAGAGGGCTCACTAAAAGTGCGTTTAATCCCACCGTTTTGCATATATTTGGAGCATACTTTCATTTCTTGTAAAAGGTCAGGGCTAACGCGGTGGTTTGGACTTCCCTTCACGTGGGGCACTCCGTAGTTGCTTTTAATGAATAGCCGCTTGTGGTCTCCATTTACTTCGACTTCAGGCCTCTCTGTCGCCGGACTTCCATTCTGTAGCTTCACTGCAGAAGGCTCTGCCTGGCACACGGGAGATTGTGGTATTAGAAATGGACTCAATCTATTGCCGTCAACATGGTTGGTTCTGTCCTGTTCCATCTGGCCTGCTCCGGGGCCATCCACAAGGCTACCCTCTGAACGTATCTGCGAGAGAAAAGAAACGGGAGAGAACTAAGTCAGGTCTAGTTTCACTCAACAGATAGCAGATTACTGATTCCTGCACCCGCCGTCCCGACGGGTTTCTACATGCAACAGCAGCTCACAGGCGCACCTGAGAGGAGGCTCGCTGCCCTGTTGGATTTGGCAGCTCCATGCGTCCCCCTTATTGCAGGTTTATTCTTCAGGATGAAAAGAGTGTGAAAATACCGACCCATTTCTTACCCCCATTGAACACACAAACAGCTGTTTTGCCAAAAAGAGCTCTCATAATGGTGGAAAAAATACTCTCTGCTTTTGAATGATTTGCATAGGCTCCCCTGTCGCCGCTTTTTCTCCTTAGTAAGGCAGAAAGTCATGCAGAAACCCTGGTTCCCAGACTCGGTGCTAATCCTGTTATTTGATTAAGTGTGCCAAACCCCTTTTGTGTGACTTGAAGGATTATTGCCACCAAGCTTGCCAATTAGAGGGGAAAACCTCCTTTTTTCAGTCTTCAGCTGTCTGACAAGGTCTTTTAAAACTGGCATTCCAAAAGCCCATGCAAGTGGCACAATCCACACATGAGACAAAGCCTCGCCTGATTGCCATCCATAGGATTCTTACACTTAATCAACATCTTGATAATGTTGATAGAAACAAATTAAGAGATTTCAGAAAGGTTTGATGGAAATGGTATTTTTTCAGGTATTGGTATTCTTTTAAATTTAGACTATAGACATCAGGCGTGGCTTAAACTCTGCATTAGGGTTTTGAACTGAGCTTCAAAGCTCCTTCTTTGTTTGGAGATGAAGTCCTATTTTCTTCTCTAACCTTTATATTTTATTTATAAAATTAGTTTTTTCTTTAGCTGAAAGTACTGACAATGTGCAGTGAACAAATTCCATATAGCGACAATCTAATTCTGTTCACATGGATCTTCCCAAGATCCCGGTTAACGGAGATAATTCATAGAAAATTCACAATTCACAGAAAATTCACAGTCCTGCTTAACATAAAGCCTTTGTTTGACTCTGCTTGTAATTTATTCTTTGTTGGCTTTATGGTTCTCAAACAGTTGCGAATGACAGAAGACAGACTGGCAGAGGGTCTTCCAGATGTGAGATCACACAGGAAATTTGGACTCATGCACGTCTTTGCCCTGCAGGCTTTATTTTTAGTTTGTGTAAATGTGAATTTGAAGGCTTCCCCGTTACCAGGCTTTGCCTGGCTGGACTGCAGAGTCAGCACCAGCACTGCACGTGGCTGCCGTTGCCACTACACAGGAGTTACTGCTACACTGGAAAAATTTCTGTCATCACAGTTGCTCTGCTTATGTATGTATCCTACATTAATCTTATAAAAAAAAAAAAAGAAAGAAGATACTAAGGAACATCTAATTTATACAGTTTTCAGTGCAGTATTCCCTTACTCAACTAAGCAATATGATTCTAAAATGCTTTTTAAGGTAATATTAATGCCTGAGATTCATTACTTCTGGCAGAAGCACATCTGCTTACACCTCTAATTTTGGTATCAGGACAATTCAAACATAAATATTGACTGGCAAGCACCTATATGACAAATTGGATTCACTTCATCCTTATCCCAAACTAGGTCTTAGATTTACTTTTGACCTCCTGAAGTTCTTTACTTTCCGTACTGAATTTATCTTTTGTGTGACGGAAGTAGAGAAGTTCTCTCTGCAAATATCAGGACTTAAAAAAAGAGTTGTTGAAGTGAAAGCTAAGAATATGGCAACGGAAAAGAACATTTGTCCATCTTCTCTATGTTCTTGACAAGGTAAGGCAAGCTTCTTCCCTTCTACATATATTTTGGTATATTTCCCAAGCTTGCTTTAAAACACCCCAAGAGATGAGCCTTTGCAGCTTTCCCAGAGAGACTGTATTCCACTCTAGAGAGAAAGCAGTGTGAGAAAGATTCCTCTGACGTGTCATTCTAGGCTGGGCGGCAGAATTACGCTCCCAGAGTGTCTCAAAAAATAAGATCTCAGCCTAATTTGAAAACCATTCTTTGCCTTCACACCTTTCATTCCTAGAAACTGCAGCTGAACCACAGCTCAGACATGAGTGTGTAGGCTGCTCTATTTCACAAGTAAGAAATGAAATAAAAGGAACCGTAGTAATTAACACTGTGCTGTCAAACTGCTTCTAAAATATTTATTTCTTCAAAAACAAACAATAAAAATTAGTCTGTATGGTTGAGCCATGAGAAACTTCCTTCAGCCCTCAACGTCTGTCTTGTTTGTCGTGTTCTGATGTAGCAGATGGGTTACAGCTTAATTCCACCTAAGAATTCCCAGATGATCTTTCTTCTTGGCTTCTTACAAATAGGTAAAACCACCTTTTTTGTTTAGAAGCGGCGGCTGTCTGACTTGTCTAATGTTAGCGTACCCCTTGAAGGAATGCATCTGGGCTTCAGAAAAGAGTCTTAGGTTCACACTGCCCTTAAAAACCACAAGGTTATTTTCACTGCGTGGCAAGGATTATTATTCACAGTATTCTCAAAAACCTCACAGTGTGAGTCAGCCGATTCCCCTGAGTTCTGATCAACTCCAGTGTAAAAGGCATTGGTCTTAGGCATTGCAAAGGACAATCACTCAGTTCTTCAAAATACTAAGTTAATTCATTGATTAACAGTGGCAGATCTACGTTCTTTAAAATGCAGCTAGGGTTGTGGTGACTTTACGTTACACTTTGGTCTCTCTGCCTACGCTCTGTTATTCGAAGTCCTCTTGAGTTACATCTTAGCACAAATGTAGCTCAAGCAATCACAGTGCTTATTTGTAATTTAAAACTGGCAAAAGGCAAGTGGCAGCCATGCCTTTATTACTGGTTTTAACTAGGGCACTGTGAAGATATTCTTGATGCTACTACTCAGCAGACCTGGCTGGGCCTTATGAAGTCTCTGCATTCATACAAAGTCTTTGCACTTCATCATTGTCGTGGGATGATATGTCTGTCCCTTAAAGTAGATCTGCCTTTCCCTAAGTTAGCAGTTAGGCATTTTTCTCTTTCCCATAACTGTATTTTATTCAGACTATTTAGTAGCTCCACATATTCTTCCTCAGCTATAATTCATTAGAAATTCAAGTCACATCAGCAGCATCTGTGAAACAATTACTGCATCTAGGACTGACTCTGCAGTCTAATCCATCATAATTATGACTGGCCTCTTTGAAGATGCCACGATGCGTGACTTAAATATAGCACATTACTGTGCAAATGGATCAGCATCTCATTCCACCAATATGCATTCAGGTTATAATTCAGTCCACCGCTGTTTGACTTTCGCAAATACAAGCCATGTATGTAGATCTATTTCTCCCTACATATGGGGCACAAATTGGAAACCAAGCATTGAAGGAGACTTGGAGATTTTTTAGGTTTATGGGTGAGTTTGGCATATTCCTGCCACCTCTAACAGTACAGGAAAACGGAAAGGCTGTGGAGGGCACTGTTATCTGTGTGACAAGCAGTCCTATGGCAACAAAAGTACTTCTAGCTATGGTTTGTTGTTTGTTTGCTTTCCCCATGGAAAATTTTTCTTTAATTTAAGCCAGTTCTAGAGATTCATACTTCATTTTGTACAGCACCCGTACCTCGGGACTTTGTGAGTGCAAAGCGGCTCAGATGAAGGACTGGACAAACACCTGCTGCAGGGGAGCACAATCTTTTCAAAGCTGGGTGAGAAACCCCACAGAAAAAGTAGGTAGGGGAATGCTGGGTTAGGGTACTCATGGCCCTGAAAGGACTGAAAGGTGGGATGTCAGACGGTGGCTCCCCCTTCTAGGGTTAGCTGGGTTGGAAGTACACCTCCTCAGAGGCTTTTCTGCCCTGCAGAACTGCACCTCTTCTCTCCTCAGAAGCTCGTGCCATTGGCAAAGAGGTCTAAAGCCTGAACTGCTGTCCTTCCTAAGTAAGGACACTCATACACAGCATTATCAGAAAGCTCCACTTGCAGACAAATATTGCAAGTCTCAAGTTTTAACTCTAAGGTCTCTCTGAGGAACAGTCTGTAATGCAGAGCTCTGTCCTGACGCCTGCCGAGCAGTACTGAATCCCTCCGTAACAGACCAAGTGCAATTCATCAGAGCACAGGCAATTCACTGTAAGAACTTCAGCACTAAAAATTGAAATCTTCTGGACTTACTCACAAAATACGTGATATTGTTTCTGGTTAACTCAGAGTCAGTGTTCTCTTTTTAATTCTGGAAGAAGATGTGTAAGCAGTTAACGATGCTCAACACCAGGGTTTACAGCTGTGTGGTTATCGTGGCATGTCATTTTTCTCTGGTCTATTTTAATAAATTCTGTTTCAGCTGTGCCTTGGGTTAACACCTGTAGGCAAGAAGCTTTCTCCTTTAGTCACTGGGAGAAAAAAAGTCACTACAGAGAAAAGATGTTAACTCGGATCACTAGCCGGTGAAGTAATACATCAAAGCTTCTTATTAGTGAAACATTTTCATTATTGTTGGGATAAAATGTTGCACATATGGAAACCGTTGCATAGTTTAAGCATTTCGCATACGTTTTGCACTGAAGGTGCTTCGTGCTTACCCACTGAGAAGCAAAGCAAGTTTCCCCATGGAGACCAGCGGGAGAGGCAAGGCCAGGAATATGCCTGCCCACACTCCGGGTGGCTTGTCCTTTGAGGACAGCTTCTTCCCAAGCCAGGATTGCTGGTAGGTTGTAATAAATACAGTGCCATCTAACCCCAAATCCCACACTGGCCTGAAAGAAGTTCCCTATAGTGGAAGTGGAAGGGTATGGCAGCGAGGAGTGCAGACTGCCTCACGTGATTCCTTCGCTGGAGATTCCTGTGGCAGCTGCTCTGTTGTTGTTCGAAGCAGAGCTATCCTACAAAATAGAGATTGCTTTCATGCTAAAGGTGAATTGAGGCTCTGAACCCCACGACATACCCTAAGGATTTGCTCCCTTCCCCACCAGCATCACTGTTGCCCCACTGCAAGTGTGGTGGCTGAGGAAAATGCAGTGCAACTGCATTGCAGATTTGAAGGAGGGCCCCAGAAAGACAAGGACACTCTGTTGTTAGCTGGGCTCTGTGGCTTACAATGGGGTCCTTCTGCACTGCATTCAGCTGTCTCTTCATTTGGATAGTATATTTATTCAGTGCATTAGAAATGGAAAAAAAGAAAAAGAAAAAAAACTGCATAAAGATGCAGTGCATTCTCTGTCACTTGAAGTCCTTAAGTTAAGATGACATTTTTTTCGTAAAATGAATATATATCTTGTTTTCTTACTGTGGCTTTAAATAGCAGTTATGGGGTTAATGTAGAAACTACTGGATGAGGCTCTGTGACTGTATTCTGCAGGAGGTCATATTACATGAATGTAATTGTCTTCTCTGGTATTTAGATCTATGAATAATCTGTGTCAAATAGGAGAGAAAATGTGGGATGGTTAAAATTTGTTACCTCATTTATCCTTAATTTACAGGGAAAATGGTGACTAGTGAATATAGATATAAGCAGACATAAGGGAATGAAGGGCATGGGATTTGTGAAATATGAGGATTAATAATTCATTAAACCTTATCCAAGCTAGAAGCCTCATAATTCATGCATTTTTAAACCAAGTAGTGCTCGCCCCCCTTCAATTTATTGACAGCACTGCTTGCATTTCAGTGATGCAATGATCTAATCGCAAAAGCACTTGAATCAGTTGATTTTTGACCTTAAAGCAGAGAGCAAGAGAGTAAAGCTGAACTGGTCTGCCCAGTGGTTTCCCCTTGCTGCATTGTATAACCATCAACAAGACTGGGTCCTGCAGAAAGCCTACAAAGGCATGAAAAACTGCACTACCTGACAGTTGCATAAAATCATGGAGAGTGACAATTAAATGCTTCTACAGGATGGGTGGAAAAAACCAATTATGCAAAGGGAATGAATTCAGGAATACGAAATGCGAGTAAATAGGAATTATAATGTCACCTCACAAGCTCTGCAGTTCCTATTTTTTCTCACTTACACTTATATGGCCCAGGCTTTGCACCTAACTGTACCATGCAGCACTTGTAAGAGAAGAAGCCAACTCTTCCAGTCATTCATCGCGCCGCCCCAGTAGCACCAGACTGGAAAGCTCCATTTGCGGAAGCAGGCTGGGTTTAAGTGATAAAAGACCTTCCTGCTGCAATAACCAGAACGTTCAAGACAAGGTTAGCACCTACTCTTGTTCTGGCTGGTTGTGAGCTCGTATCTGTGGCTGAGAGTAGAAGTTTGTTGGATCCAGGTGGTTTATACCGACAGGCCATCGCACATAGCTGTAATGCTTCCCCGTCACCCTGTCTGGTGTAACCTTGGGTGTTGGCATGCCAACGTACTCTAAGACCAGTATTGCTCAATTTCTTGAGCACCACTTTGACTGTTTTACATCCTTCTCAAAGCCAGGGCAGCTGACCTAAAACACCTTTTTGCCTTTGCTGTTTGCAAGAGCCACTGCAGTTGGTAATTGTAGTAGGGAAAGTGTTGGGGGTGGGAGCTGGAGCCCCGAAAGCTGGGGATGCTCCAATAAGTATGCTCTGAGAGAGATGTTTCTATGCCTGGGCAAAGTCAGAAATGTTTCTTCTCTTGTGTGCCTGCCTGTGAAGTCTGTACCAGCAAAATTGTTTCAAATCGCAAGCCAAGCAGGGCATCACCGTGGCAATTCACCAACAATTGTGGATTCAACATCCGGAAAAATGTTGGAGGAGAAAAGCAAAGCTAAGCCACTGTTTTTCTTCATTTCAGCCAGCTACGTTAGGTGTAGGTGTGTCAAGTAAAGGCTGGCAAGGTGGAGTGGGCCGCGTTATCTGGTGCATAAGCACTGAATCAATACTCAGACCGGTTTATTCCTTGAAAAATGGTGGAATTCAAGGGGTGACTTCCTCTTGGGTACTTCAGCTACCCCATGTGTCAAATGGTAATGATGAGACTGGTGGCTGATTAAAATCAGCTACATGAAAGCAATAGCTAGCTGCTAATGTTCTGGCTGAGCTCTGTAGTGCTGCGTGCCTCTTTGGGAGCATGAGAGCTTGCCAGAATAAGCAAGCGTTGGTGGCTGAACCATTCTTCAAGACACACTTGATGTTATCAACCTGCCATTTAGGGAAGGTTACCAAGAGGTCAATGTCATCATTATCTTCCAGTTTCTGTGATCTTTGTCCATCTGGCTTCAGACCTGGATATAGCACGGATTTCTTGGGTTGATCACTTCCTGACACCAGTCGAAGGTCGGTTATCCGTGATGATTTCATCACAGCTGCCGGCAGAGTTGAGCAATTCATGATTAAAGAGTGCATCCTCCTTGGGAGCTAGAAGCAACGGGTGAGATTCTCTTGCCTCTCTTCAGCCCTTACTATAAAGAAGTAAGGGTCCAAAGGAAGAGCCACTGGCAGACTTTAGGACTTGCTAAAAGATTTTAGCATTTCATCGTGTTGGGTCAGTAATATTAGAAAATGGGGACAAAAATGGTCCTGTTTGGCATTTGGATGGAAGAAAAGCAACAGAAGAGAATTAAGTGTTGTAGGCAGCAGCATCCTCAGAAAGCCTGTTTCCACAGCTCTGTTTTCTATTATCCTTTGAACTTCAAATAGGAAATCCTGTTGGGTCTCCCAGTTCTGCCAAAACCAGAATTTTGGATGAGGTGCAGTTATCTTAACATTTCTTCTCCAAAAGTTGAAGGTGAAGGCCGAACTGAGAGGAGACGGGCTGGGGAGAACACAACAACTGTCCCAAGCGCCAATTACTGCAAGGATCGCTCTGACTGATGCCCCCAGCTGACAAAGCATAGCTTTCATCCCCTCTGCTGGCCTCACTTACGGTATTAAACCCCTATACACACTCCTCCTCTGTTTTTTTTCCATGCCTCCGCCACACCTAGGCTGGGACGCTGTAGTAAAACTTGATTTTCAGCTGCGATTCCTGCCTGTTGAGAAACAACAGGCATCTCCCGCGCCAGGCAGCGCGCTGCGGCGTGCCCGAGGGGCAGGTGCTGGGGATCCCCCAGGGGCGGCGAGCCGCGAGGTGCCCGCCTGCGAGATGCTGCCTGCCTCGTCCAGGGGATTTTACTTTCAGATGGCGAAGATGGAGGAGTTGAGCCAAAACAAGGGTTTGGAAAGAGTTGCGCTGTTTTAACCATTGCATGATTTGATTTAAAAAGGGGTTTTCATGCCCGCTTGTGACTTTTTTTTTCTTTCTTTCTATTTGTGTCTTGTATGACTTACAGACCAATAGCTTGTAAAGAAATGGGGAAAATAGGTTTGTGAGGGGCCTGAGGAGATGAGCCAACCTGTTTTCAAAGGTCTCTATTGATGAAGGTTGCATGATAACCCACAGTTACATACAGTGCTTCATTAACCTTACTTATTAGAAAGTTTCTACCATTCAAAACAAACCTACATCACCTCTTCCTACCACTGACTTGCAGAGCCTTGTTTTCTTCTGCACCATGTTTTTTTTCCACTGTATAACTGAAGACTTATGAATGCTCACCTATCAGACAGAGTAAACAAACCAGTCTGTGACATCCGATCTCCTTGCTGGGTGGATCTCTGTCCACACCATTTGGTCCTGGACCAGATGCACCAAGGTCACAAAGCAAATGTGAGGGTCTGCTCCTCAGAGAGCTCATGCATACACCGCATTTTGCTGGATTTTCCCTGGGTTAAGACGTCTGATATACAAGCAGCTATGATACGTGCCTGTAAACCGCTCTAAATCCTGTGTGAATCAACTTGGCTCTCCCCCAGTACTTAAAGTCACAGTTTTATTCCCTAAGTTTGAGAGGGACGGTGTAAATCGCATTGAAACTCACTTCTTTGAGCAGTACTTTACAGTGGAGGCTGTTCCCTTAAAGACTTCCCTTGAAGCCTCTGACTTCAATATGTTTAAGTCTGCAAACTACTGGCACAGACATCTTTTCTGACTTCCACGGTTGCTGAGGCACCACAGAAGATAAGAATCTAATGCATTTTTAGAGGTCTATTAGAAGATGCTCCCTGGAGCTACAGTTACCATTCAGCTTCTTTCTGCGTTTGTGTGTGGTCTTCAGGAGAAGTTTTAATGTGGGTTATTGCAATCTACACGCAACAATGGCGTGGATTATCGTGCTGAAATCTACATCTGAGAAAATAGTTACAATTGCCTCTCCAGATGTACATGAGATGAAAGACAAGGTGTTTTTGATGACCAGAGCCAGCTGACGACCCAAGAGCAGTGGAAGATCTAACCTCGATAAAAGCACAGCTCTGAGAAAGAAACGTGGGAGTTGGCGCTGCCTCGCCCCGGCCCTGACCGAGCAAAATGCGCGGCACGGATACTGCTGCCGTTCCCTTTGCTTTTAGGTTGGAGATGAAGATGTGGGGCTAAATTTTCTTTTTGAATACTTGACATACTAGTTTGAAAAGAACTTGGGCATCGACCAATCTTAGATAAAACGGCCCGGGGCCCAAACAAATCAAAAGTCAAGAGACACCCACTTCACATCATGCCAGTATTTATCAAGGAGATACAGCCTAGCGTCTTAAGGTTGACTTGAAAATCAGATTTTCTGTAGTTACTTTCCTGGCTACAGTAATTCCACCCCCACTTCCCCATCCTTCTAATTTTATCTTTTTATTTTTTTACACGAAAATTTTATTTTTTCTTTACAAGAACACGATTAATCCTGATCTGGGAATCAAACTACAGGCTGAAGTTTGTTCTTCCACAAAACTGAGGCAATTTTAGAGCTCCTTCTTATCCTGTTACATCCTTGCTTCCAAATAACTTGTATTATACCTACAGCTGTTTAACATTCAAAAATAAATGGACAGTATGGGGGTAACTGCGTATTTTGTGACAAGGAGCACTTAGTTAGCTCCTAGAGAAGAAGGCTCATTGCGAGGAGGCTTGTAGCATTTGCCTTTCTGAGGAATCTCCCTTCAGTGTTCCAGAAACTGGAAACCAGGAACAAGTTGAGATTTCACGAGCAGGATTCCTATTTAAAAATACAGTCCTAACTTGAAGGCTTCTCCCTTCTACCACATGACAGGACTGGATAAAAATTTGGGATTACTGTGCCGAGAAAGGGTTGGAATCCCAGAATGAGCTGCCATTCCTACTTTCCTTTAATTTCCAATAATTCAAAGCACATTCTTTCTCCCGTTTAAATTTTCCTCTTTATGGCAAGATGCAACATGAAGAGACAGAGAATTCACTGCCGCCAAGCTGAAAGAGCGGGGAAAAAATTGGCAGATTGTGTTTTAAGTCTCGTTAAGACTTTTAAACACCCGCAGCTGACACTTGGAAGAGCGGTATTTGAACAGTCCTAAAGGGAACTTCAACGCTCCTCTCTCTGTCATTCCTTTTCAAATATTTTCAAAGCTTTGAAAACAGTCGGTTGTTCTTCATTCTGGCAACTCGCCACCACCGACTGCCAGCTCAAATCAGTTCACGGTCTCCCGAGGTATCCGGTAGCCCAAGTGGGCTTGAGAGAGTTTGAAACTCTAATGAAAGACCTTTGATATTTGGGGATATTAAGAGACGTAGAGGGACGGGTAAGTTAAAGGAAGCATTGTCAGTTCCCGCAAAGCCTGCTTCATGTAGCCAGTCACGAGACAGCGCTTCACCAAGCGGTGGTTGTCCATCCGTAGCGTAGTCATGCTTTTGGAGCACAGAGCAGCAGTATGCACAGAGCTCGCCGCTGTACAGTATGCGCCCGACTTCATTTAGAGAGCTGGGAAGTATATACAGATCTGAGATATTGGACGACTTTGAATGAAACTCATTAATCATAGCTGGGACTTGATTCAGCTTAGGTAAACATCTTTACTACAGCCAGTGACAATTATAGGAGCATTTTAACTCTTCGCTCTTCCTTGGGAGGGCAGCAGGTGAGTTCGCCTCCAAAGGGTCAGGTGCCTGGTTTGGGGATTTAAATACGCACCTCTGCGAGGAGGACCTGACCCCACAAGCTCACACCTGGGAAGATCGTGTTAAGTGTTTGCCAGCCCGGTCCTTCAGCCAGATGTCTAATAAGCACAGTGGTCTTGGGCTGTCAGGAGTGCAGGTGAAGGGACGAACGCCTTGCAGTGCGCTGGTCAGGTTCCTGTGGGTTCACCCGCGCCCTTGCACGTGAAGTGTGATTGCAGCTGACAACAGAAACCTTTGCTCCTTCCTCCACCCCCTCCCCAAAACCTGTAGGGGAGAGGACAGGGCTGGGCGCAAAGCCAGGAAGGCAGAGCCGTGCGTTAAGCTCTGCTGTACTCAACTGGTTTTGTTCAGAAGAAAACACAATGCAATGTGTGTTCGGTGGTAATGCTTCTGTACAGCCTTTGGGGGAATAAGCAGCTGCTTTTCCTCTAAAAATCAGAAAGTGGGGTGGGAGAAAGAGACAGCAGTCAGGATACTAAGAGTCTAATGCAGTTGTCGGAGCTAGCATGCATGCCAGTGTCATGCATGTAGGACATGTAATATTTGCTTTAACAACTTGAGGGTCAGCCAGGTTGATTATGAGAAAACGAGCTAGTCCTTCTGCTGTGGGAAGGGTGGGAGACAATGATAAAGGACAGTTTGTCTGCTCATTACATTCCCCAGCAAACAACCCCTCCTAACAGCCTCATCTAGCTCGCAAGAGCTTGCGTGTAATTGATGTGTAATAAATCAGAAGCGTGCTTCAACTCCCCAAGCCAAAATGATTTTAAAAGTTTATGATAGGTATTGATGATTAAACAACCGTTCTGGAAAGTTAGTTGCACCTAAAATTAGAACTAAAAATGAGATTGGGGGTGTTGGGGTAATATGACAGGTGACTTGTACGATCAGGATGCTGGCTACTGCAATGTGAAATATTTGTTGGCTCTTTTGCCTCCCTTCCCTCATACACCACAATATACCCCGGCAGCATAAAATCTTAGCCTGTGCCTTAGCTTTGCTGGCTTCATTGAAAATATTCAATGTCTCAAAAACAGCTGCTACTACTTAATGATCTTTGGGTAACTAAGGCTGATTTCTTTTGTTATGCTCTCTGAAGATTAAATTTTGCTCCGGACTCCCTCGCCTGAAGGAGGCTATTGTAAAACAAGATACTCAGAAACCAGCAAAAAGATGTTAAAGCTAAACCAGAAAACCAAAACACTTTAACTCGAGCAGTGCTGCTGCTGCCAGTGAGTTCACGAAAAGATGCTGAGATTCTGCTAAAAGCAGTGTTGCTTTATAACAAGCTGCGCAGCCTTGCAGAAGAATAACATCTGCATGGTAGAATAAGAGACTCCTCTTTGATGTTGGGTTTTAAAATCTGATTTGATCAACCCGGCATCAGGCAAGTAACTAGATGCTGGTACACATGGCTATTGCTTGAGATGGTGGGAGGGAAATGCAAAGCTGGAGGATTTGCAGTCCCTTTACAAGAGACCCGTTGCGGAGAGCTTGCATCTAATGAATGCTGAAAAGCCTGATCAGGATTGCAAAGGAAATTGCTACAAAAGATTAAAATATGTGGTCAGCAGTAATAACTCTCGGTCTGTTTGTTGTCTCAGATTGTGTTTGTGTTGGAGGAAAGTTTGCTGCACTCCAGATAGCAGCAAGGAAGAAGGAGAGAGGTTTTAAGAGAGATTTTCCATGACAAGGTTAACAGGAGGAAGCGGATGGGGACAGGGAGAATGTGCTCTGCAGAGCTGCAGGAAACTGAAGCTGAAGGAAGGCAGCACAGTAACTAGAAATTACTGCTTGAGACTTGTCATTAGGTGGCTACGAACACCAACGTTAGTTTTGGGGGATGAAATTACTGAGGGCTGCCAACGGACCCAGACTTCAAAGGGGCCTTTGCTGGGTGTTTGGTGCCGGGGCTCCCCCCTTGCTCCAGAGCTAAAAGTGATGTGAGCTCCGAACTTAGAGCATATCTGGGGCTGACTGCAGAACTAAAAGCTGCCGCTATTCCTGCAGGTTATAAAAAGCTTCCCTTTTTCAAAGCAACAAAAGGATGGATGCCTACAGAATAACATTGTAAGCGAAGGAGTCAGAGGAGGACTGTAATGAAATTCTGGCTGAAATGATTGCGGCGTTTTATCTTCTATGCTCTGTGTTTGTCTACTGCTTAGAATTTTAATAGTGATTCAAAGGCCCAAGGAAGGCAGGAGAATCCAGCTAATTCCTGCAGATACGGCTGATGAGAAAAGCCTCCCTTCTTAATTGAAAGTTTGAGCTCTTGCTTTGCAACTACTGCACTCATTTCCAAGTAATTGAAATACTTTGATTCAAATCAATCTTTATAGGAACTTTCCCACGTGACCCTCCCTATCTTCCAGCACAGAGCAACTCCACGTTTCCCTGATCCTGCCGACTTGCACTGAAATCCTCTCCTCAGATCTAGCCTGGTACCAGGAGACATGCTCATCTGACCCGAGATACCAGCTGCAGGATTTATGAAGCCACTTCTTTGAGGCTGGCTGTCTCTGGAGAGCCCTCCTGCTCCCTGCAGCGAGCCCTGGGTTTGTGAGCAATGCTGTGGGTTGCACATGACACCACTTAGCCTGCCTTTTACATTCCAGCCGAAACAGGGAGGGCATCAGCCCTAGCCAGTCATTTTGCTGATATAGGTCATAGTCACGGATACAGATTCAGAGAATTACTATAACCAGTACGTAGCAATGTACAAGGCTTGGGAAATGCACGTTTGGTAGGCATATAAATTGCTCGCTGTCACCTCTGTCAAATGTGCTGATATACATTTATAATATACAGGACTAGATCAATCAAAGCAAACAATGCCCACATTATCATTTCAGAGATTTGCATTGCGTGCCCAGGGCACGCAGACAATACCTAGTATAGAAGCTTATAGTTTCTCTTACAGCTTAGAAGAGAAATAGCTATAAGAGAAGAAATAGCTGTAAGAGAAATAGCTATACTTCAAAGTTTTAAATGAACTTCTCTGCCTTGAGATTTAGTGGGTTTTCAATAGACGGACTGAAGAGAGGGGCAGTGGTAACAGCTCTTGTTAACCCTTTGGACTTCACTTGTGGCCTCGTCATCACTTTAGATTTAGCTTTAGGCAGTTTTCACATTGCATTCAGCTACTTAAAGAAGTACAAAGTAATCTGTTACTTTATTTATGCTGTCATTTGCCCATATTATGCGTGGAAAAGCTGAGCATAAAATTTAGCATCTGTTGCAATGGATAGGAAAACTCAGCTAGACCAGAGGTGGCATTTGCACAGAAACATTACAGACTCTAGTACCTTAGAGGTGCTACTTTCAATAACAGGAAAGTAAGTCGGTGGTATTTTGTATATTGTTCATGCCCCAATAACTCCCACAGTGCTCTTCTTTTGTAATACTGAGCCTTTCTTTGCTTGACAATGTTTATTTGCATTCTTTGTGTTCTTTGCTCGAAGGGAAACTCTTCTGTGAGCATTTCTCTTTTTTTTCGAAAAAAACACCACTAATTTCAAAGTCTTTTTTCTGTATTCCTCATCTTTTCAAAGGGAAAAATAGATTTATAATATCTGAATGAAGAAAAAATGATGGATAATATTTAGTACTCGATGCGTCCAAAGAGCAAAGATCATCAACTTTCTCTTTCATTGTTGTAGTTAGAAAGTATATTTAACGAAGTTATGCTGTCAAATAGACTGGGAAGATCGACCAATTCTCTCACTTGCTATCTTGTAGTTATGGCACAGAGCTCAGTTAAAATGAAGTCACTGTATACGACAAATTAGAAACTCTATGTTTCTTCACTGAAAGCCTTTGGTGCGTTTAAAATGCGCAGAGAAGCTGCACTGTAGGTCCATGCCCTGTACATGTTACTCCTGAACGTGTATTCCAAAATCCACCAACTGACCTGTGTGGCTGCTTTACTGCTTATAGAAGTAATTATTCGTCTACTGTCTTACAGAAGAGGGCTATTCCTAGAAGACCCCCCAAATCCATAAAAGTGTGTATTTTCATATCCTGTACAACTTTGGACCACAGTCAGCATCTGTCTTCCAAGCAGAATTGCAAAATGCTTTTCAGCTGGAAACCCAATCAGTAATGGAAAGGCAGAAATCTTTCTTTCCTCGGTTCCACAGTCCTCACAGTTGAATTGTTTTTATTGTTTTCATTTCAACATTGAGAGTTGCTGAGGAAGGAAGAAAATCTAGGCAAATCCCTCAGTTCCACTGCCTGTCCTACAGAAAAGGTTCTATATTCATGTTTCTTTTATTCTTCCAAATTTTAAAACAGAGTTAAGATTCTTCCTGACCATCTTTAGGGGGTGAGGGAAAGGGATTATTGTTTAGTTTTCAGTGGTGTTTTAGAAGTGTAGAAAAAGAAACAGTCATAATGAAGAGCGGTATCTTCTCCTAGTAGTAGGCTACACATACAAGTGGTGTAGCAAGATTATAGTTTTCCAAGGCTAAACTCTGCAAGCAGAGTGTAGTTCAGACAGAAAGCGGGAATCTTTTAAGATTAGGAGCAGAGGAGCTGCAGAAATGTAGAGTCTTCTTCGCAGTTGACCTTTCCTCTCCTTGAGCTCATGGGTGTTTGTTCAAGAAGTAGAAATTCTTGTTCTTGCTGTGCGCCGAGGAGATAAGGACAGTATCACAGGGGGAGGGTGTTGTGTTTTCCTAAAAGGTAAGTTGTTTAAGAAGGGAGGAAGAGGACAGACAGAAACTGTTTGGGGGAGATGTTTTGCCTAGGGGAAGGAGAAAGTACACAGCATCACGGCTGAGATCAGTTACACTGAAAAACTGTAAGGAAAAGAGATGGGCAGTGTGTGGAGGGACCCGAAACTGGGAGAAGGGAAATGCACCCACCCAGGCTGCAATGGCAGAGATCAGCATTCAGACTGAAACTCACATTTTCAGAGAAAGAAAGGGTTTCTTTTTTATCATCTTTAATGGAGAAGAAAAGAAAAATGCAAATGTAGGAAATCTTGTCGTGCCTGGGCTAAGAAATCCCTCAGAGTCACTAATGCACTGAATGAATCCTGTTTTAGGCAGGTAATGACTCGAAACTCCCTGCTGAAAACAAAGGCGATTCGCAGCGATGCGTGACAGCTGCAGAAGCAATGTGACTGTGAGATGGCACAGTTATTCCCGTTCCAGGGCCGATGGGAGTTTATCTAAGGATAAAAGAGGGAGGGATTCCCCCCACAAGGTCAGGGCGGGAGAGGGACCCAGGGGGAGACCAGCTGTCTGCTCTTACTAACCTCTAATCCAGGAGGACAGCTTTGCTCTGCTGCTGCTCTGAAGGACAGGTTAGACTGAACGCCAATGAGGTGTCAGCCATCTAGGAAGTCATCTTGTTTCATTGCTTTTGCTTTTTTTTGCTATTGTGTTTTTTTTTTTTTTTCTACTCGCAAGTGAAACAAGCACTCGAGGAGTTCCTGAACCCAGGCTGCCCGGCTCCTCAGCCTTGCAAGCAGCTCTGCTGCTCACCCAGGGGCTTACCAGCACTTCACAAAAGGCCCTGATAGTACCTAAACTCAGATGCTCACCAGATAGATGGTTTTATGTGCTCCGCAGAAGAATAGGCCTTTGTCAGAGTTAGATGATAGCTGACTTTGTTTTGCAGGGGGAGGGGAGTTTTCTCAATTTCTCTGTATTTCTATTCAGCTGCTGCAGAAACATTCCCATCTGCTTTGAATCTACATTTTAATTCCAAATCCTAGCAAGAAACGAGGCAAGCTGGCTTGCTGTGCCTGGCAAAGCACACACACAGCAAGTTGCTGAACCCAGAGCTGTTCCAAAATCCAGGAACGTAACAAACTCTAAAGCCAAGTTACCTGGCTTTGTGCTCTGTTCAACCATACGATGATGATAATCAGAAAATGGGTTTCATCAGTACGTTCTTTACATGTTGCCAGTTGCTCGGCAGTACGCGCTTTCTTTGTTGTCTTCTCTGCCAGGACAATTTGGAGTTAGGAAATGACACGGTAAAAAACCACAACAAAAACCATTTAATTTCTCTGGAGAAAGCAGGCAGTGGGCATTTGCTTGCTCTCCCGCGTGATTAATGGATAGACAAAACAGAGGACGCGAATTAAATTGTTTAGCCTCATTTGTAACAGCAACATGTGGTGTGACATGATTTTTGCCACTAACAGTGGCATCTTGCATGTGTGTATATATATATATATAATATGAATGCTCAAGGTCTTTTTTTTTCCTTTACGGTCTGCACAGTTTGAGTTTTTGCTTGCCTCTGCAAGTGCAGGAAATTTTATCCCTAACTGTCAACAGGTGTCAGAAACAGAAGCAGCTGGAGCCAGAGCCCTACGAGATTTCTGTTCTGATCTGATAAACTTGCAAATAAACCACATGCAACTTCTGTTATGGACACCCAGCAAAGGCTAATCGTGATGCAGACCCTCAGTTAATTTCTGTGCCTGTTTCACAAGCTGTAGCAGGGGGATAGTGAATGATATACAGGCTAGCTCACAGGCTGATAAGAAGCAGAACTGCCTCTTAAATTGCTCCTTGCTGAAAGGAATCAGAGAAATGCGAGTTATTTGCATCACGTTCTAGAGAGAGTATAATTTAAGGGAATTTTCTTGTGATGGAAAGAAAATGGACAAGTGAAACTGTTGAAGCAAACCTAAGCTGTTAGTTGTGGGAAAAGACAGAAAAGGAGAAGAGGGTTTACTGTGAGCTGAAAAGAATTGAAAGATGCCCATTCAAATGCTTCATCTGCCTGCTAATTTTAATTAAGACTCCTCCTTTGTAACTATGCCACAGAGCCTGAGTCTCTTAAAAAAAAAAAAAATGTTGTCACTAGGCAGATTTCTGTGAGTCTCCTGATTGAATCATCATTTTAATCTCCTCGCTGCCACCCCCCTCTCCCCAGCAGAAGCTACCGGCTGCATTAGCTGACAATTAACATGCTAAGAAATGCTGCTGCGCTCCTCGGGGACTTTCAGTGATGCAAAACACTGTTTTGCTGTGTGAGAAAAAAGCTGAAACCTGCCAGTGTTAAACCATCCTGTGCTTTTTGAAGCCTGGATGCACGTCTTGTTTCCAGCAGGAAAAAAATGTTCTTCCTAAACTTCTTTTGTGGAGAAATAAATATTCCTTTCCTTCAATTCCTCCCCTCTTGTCCCCGCCAAAAATAACCTCTCGGACTTTGGAGAACTTGATAAATGCAGTGACCTTTGGGAAGAAAAACCAGGCGGTGACAAAACTGCTGGCTGGGTTTGTGTTTGCTTGGTGTCCTTGTGCTTTCTGGGATCCCTCCTTGTCCTGGTGTGACTTGCTGGTGTTTTGTCTCTCTGTGCTAATACAGCACTAGGAGCAGCCCCTCGCTCCCCGCCAGGCGGGGTCCTGCCCTCCTGCACTGCCCTGCTCCGATCCCACCGCAGCCCAGCCGGCCTCACGCAGCTGGGGCACTGGTCCCAGTCAGACGACAGTCACTGGTCCCAGTAAGGCGGCACCCACTGGGCCAGGCTACACGAAAAGGAGAGGGGAGGGAAAAAGGCAACGAATGGATCCCCCCCACCTTCTCCCTCTGCCACCTTTGTGCGCTGCGGCTCCAGCCCAGGCGAGGTCTGCCCGCAGGGACGTGCTAATTGAGATGCTGTTTGGCAGCAGCCTGTGTCCTTGCACAAACGTTCACAAAATGACTAATTAAAAACAAGTCTCTTTGCTCCGCTTCCTTCCCTCGACGAGTTAGCATAGGCACGTTTTTCCTTTCATTATTTTATGGACAACAATAAAGGACACGCTAAGGAAAGAGCACTTTGGAACGGTTTTGTCTGAAAAAATACCAAGGGTGGGTGTCCCTTTCTTCCCCCCCCAGCCGAATGGCAGCTCGCCTCGCTGGGAAGATGGAAACCAAGAGGAAGTCGTGCAAGAGGGGATGCATGGGGAAAGGTGGGCTGCTCCAAGCAGCTATTAATTAGAGCAAAAAAAGAAGAAAAACGCTTAATCAAAAAAGAAGAAAAGAATGCTTAAGCATAGGAGTTCTGTTTCTGCTGTCTGAAAGTACTTTGGGAACTCAATTTGAGAAGGACCAGATTTTCTGTGAGCTGACAGGAGCGCAGAGAGTCAGGTCTGGGTGAGGAAACTCCGGCTCTGCTGCTCGGCTCTGCTGTCCTCCCACAGCTGCACTCAGGACCGAGAAGGCACAGGACAGGAGCGCAGAGTGTCGCGCCGTTCCAAAAGGCGCACGTGATGCCAGGCAGAGCTCCTAATTACATCACAGATAGTCGTGGTGTAATCACGGAAACATGCGAGGAATGGGAGTAGCTTTAATTCAGGAAAAAGAACTAAGCAGGTTGTGTAATGGGGAAAACCAGCGAAAGCAGGAAGAGAAAGCAGCAGCGAGGTGACTGCTGCAGAACGGGCAGCAGGATGATTCCCACGTCGATCTCAGCTCATGGAGCAACAGGCACGAAGAACAGATTTTCATCTAGCTATCGTGCATGGCGAACATGTGCTCTGTGCCTAAGGAAAACTCCGAGGAACTGCTCTCACTGTTACTCCACAGAAGGCGAGTTCCTCGCTCTCCGAACGCGGGACTAATTGCTGTGAAACTCTGAAGTGCTCGAGAGCTTTCCCGAGGCTTGTTTAAGCAGAGGGCTTTCTCTGGAGGCACAGCAGGCACGTCCATGGGGAGAAAGGAGTCGGCTGCTCGTGAGGACCTCGATCTCTCGAGTTGGAGAGGAGCAGCACTGCCGTGCTGGAAAAAGCTGCGTGCGCATCCATCCACGTGCTCTGGAGATGCCGAGAGGCAGCACTGGCCATGCCAGCCGAGGCTGGAAGGGACCGTGGGGTGGTGTAGGTTGATGGCAGACATTATTCTTCCCGGCAGCCGCTCGGGAAGCCTTAAGGAAGCTCAATACAAGAAATGAGCAGGTTGGGACAAACCACCGAGTGGTGTTTAACCACAGTCATGCAGATCTCGGGCATCTCGTGGGGATTCATGAAACCAATTTGGTAGTTAATGTAATTAGAAACTTCACGGGAATTACAGAAGTACCTATCTGAATCTCAAGAAATCTAAATGTCCCTGCAGAGACGGTCCTTAGGACCTGTTTTACCAGCAGTGAGGTGTGCAGGTTCAGCTCCGTGTGGATCAGGTGCTGATCCACCTCTCCTGCAAGGGACCTGAGCTCTGCTGTGCGGTGCTCGTGGTTTGGGAGCCAGCTCTGTGACAAGTCTGGCACTGATCAGCTGTCCCATACGCACTCTGTGGCACTGCTGCTGACCTCCATGCGATCCTGTCAATACGTGGACCATCGCCAGGATCGGCCTTACCAAGCTTACGTCAAAGCGTTAGGCAAAAAATAGAAAAGTGCAGGAGCAATTCCACCTCGAGCTGTGATATCAGACCTCCCCTGCTAAGCAGGTGAGCTCATTTTAAAAAGTTCCATGGAAAAGCCAGATACTGCAAGAAGCAGGGCTCATGTTTTCTTATGTTTCTTTTCTTATGTAAAACCATCTTCTCCAAACCTTGGTGCAGAAAGACAAACTAGCTTGATTTACACACACAAAAACCTGTCTTGCTGTGAAACAGTTAACTACATTTTTGTTCAGAGCGAGGGGAGGGCAGGGAGGGAAAGGAGCGATCTTTATATGTTGGGGTTTTATTTGTGTAAACTGAACAGAACACCTTGACAAGCTTCGGGATACACAGCGCTATATATAGCAATGTGAGTAATTGTATTACTGAGCATGATGCCATGTGCAAGCCAGAATATTCCCCAGTGTCTGCGACCATGTGCTTTCCTTCCCCCCTCCAGCCTTACCCAGGTCATTCTAAATCACTTCAGCATTATCTGAAATAATTTTTTCTTCCCTTTTATGGTAGCTCTTTCTGTATGAACACTATGTCCTCCTGTACTGTGTGCTCAAAGCCTCCCAGTTTGTCCCATGTTTTTTACTGAATAAATACCTTCACTAGGGCTTTGCAAAGCTGTATCTATCGCATTACCTCATTGCTGGAAGAGAGATGAAGTGTAATGACGTGAGAGTCGGTGGATCAATACACCACCAGGCTGATGATTCCTCCAGAATTGGTACCTATCTGTTGTTGTTCTGAATTACTTACAGAGCTCGTTAGTCCCAACACTGACCTAAGAAATAAAGTCTTTCCAGCTGAGGCAGTCACACAAGGGGTTTCGCTGCTGTTGCCTGTATTTTGAGGTTTAAGAACACAGTGCTGTGAGCTGGTATTTCTTATTCCTGAGTTTAAAAGCAAATGCTAAGTGACACGGACAGGAATGTGACCGTTCCTGACTTGGGACCCGCTTTATGCTTTCCAAGCAGGTAGTTCTGTGAGCAGCAAAACGCGGGGAGCTGTGAATCCTTGGGGTTTGCTTTTCCCGGGCAACTGCGAGTTGCAGCAGAAGCTTTTCCCATGGCTGGAGCATGTGTACGGGCTCTCTCCCATGAGGATTCTCCGGCATTTAATTACAAGTGAAGTTATGCATTTGCCGTTCCCTCACTCGGGATGCTTACAGGGCTTTTTTCCTTCACCCAGCTTCCGATCTCACAGCAGTTGGAGCGCTCACTCCGTCACGCCGCTGAAACCAGCCAGTTGACTCAGGCTCCGTCTGTGGGGGATGCGCAGGCACACATGCACAGCATCATCACATATTACTCATTTTGCTGGGAAACCAGTTGAAGATACATATATATTTCTAGCCACAGATGGACATGTGATGGTAGCAGCTTTTGATAGCGAGGTGAATGGTCACTGGGATTAATGGGTCAGAGAAATCTGCGCAAACCAAAGAGCAGAAGGCAGAACTGCAAGTCAGGGGAAGACAGGGAGAGCACTGTCTGTAAGAACTGGAAGCAGAGACAACAGAGAAGGTAATTTTAAAGCAATTCTGGACAGTGGTTTCTTCCATCGAGCCCTGGACCCCGCAGGGCCGTTGGAGATTGTGTGAGGAGCTCCTCTGGAGGCAAGCGGAGCAGGTCTACGGGAGACTCTCACCCTCTGAGTTCACCGAGACAGGTGAGAATTTAAAAGTTACAGGTAAAGTTACTGCACTGTGGTACTGGCAGGAAGACAGGGCTTTGGATTGGCAGCTTTTTGTTTTGTACGGAGAGAGAGAAATGGGGCGACACGTTTTGGGGAAAGCAAGTCAAAGTGTTTGACAGTGGACCCAGAGCAGTGCTGCAGAAAGGGACGGTGCAGAGAGGTGCTGCAGCTGAGAAAAACTTGGTGTTGTTTCAATGCAGGTTAAGCCATGCAGCTGCAGGATAAGGGTTTTGTGCTGGGCACCGGTTTTTCCCAGAGAACAACTTCACACGCGTTAAAATGAAAGGCTTGGAGCCTCTGAACGAAAAGGGACAGGAAGCTGGGAGTATGTCAGAGGAAGTCCCTTCCTAATTTCTAATTTGGGAAGGGAACTGTTTTGGAAACAGCTGAAGGTGGCTGCAAAGTTTGGTGACAGGAACTGAAGAGAGAGGCTTGAGGGATGGGAAGGGAAACGGGGTAGTCACATGAACAGAAAATGTGTGGGTGCTTTGGGAGAAAGCAGGCTGCAAAGAAATAAGTCAGGAAAGTGCTGTTCAGATCCAGAGACAGATGCAGAGCTTGGATAGATTAGAGAAATCAAATGTATGGCCTTCTTTGGGCATGGGGAAAAAAGCAGTGAGATGAAAGGAAGGATCTCAAAGGAGGGCAGGAACAGATGAGCAGGAATGTGGAACGGGGAAGGTTAGATAGGAAAAAAGAGGTTATGGATACAGTGGAAGAAAAAGCTTACGAAAGCAAGTTTTGAAATAAAGCAGTGATGCTTCTCAGCTTGTAGAAAGTGAACAGAACAAGCGAGAGGTGAAACAAAGTTGAAACAGCCAAGAAAGGAGACTAGAGAGAAGTAAGACTTTCTGTTTTCTTCCTTTTAAAGCCATGCCAGTAACAAAATTGTAAGGTTTGGCCTTCTGGCAGCAATGACTGTTGCTCTTACCCACTTCCAGAGCTAGTGTGGTGTGACCAAATGGTAACAGCGATGGGCATGACGCTATCAAGGTCTCCTGTGACTGCCCAGGTGACCCAAGCGAATGAGTTCGATGACTTCACGCATCTAGCTGGTTTATAATAGCCACGATGAGCTTCCCATTCAAAACGATCAAATGGCTTATACGATATCTTTCCTGTGACCCATGGAACCGAATCTGTGTCACGGAGTAAGGTCACTACACTGTCAGCTGGGTGACAAACCTAGTTTGAGCATTGACTCGGGATTGCAGGCCATGGGCCTCGGGCCAAGGGATGTCGAGCGTGCCACAGAGGTGACGCGCTTACTCCTGGTGGATGGCTTCCAGCCGACCGGCACGCGGCCACGCCGTCCCCGCGCCAAATTCATGGAAAGGCAACTGGGCACCTCTGAGGGGAACGGCTCGCCTGGCTGCCCAGACGGACGTGGAGCCGTGCTGCTGAAGCCAGCAGAGGAGGAAGGGAACCTGTCGGGTTGCCGCTGGCTGCCCGTACCCAGCTTTCTAAGGACGCAGGCCGTGTGCGGGAGACACCCTGTTTGCTTTGGCCAAAAAAATCGGAGAGTTTTGCAAGAAATGGAGAAGCCAAGGGCAGATGTTGTGCTGCCGTACATCGGGGTAGCTCCACTGATCTCAGCAGAGCCATGCTGATCTACATCTGTTGAGTTTTGGCTCGAGGTCTGAACAATTGCGTTAGCACAATGAGGCTGTTTCACCTCCGCTGTACCAGGGTACTGTTCTGGTCGAACAGAGACGTGAACCTGCCCCCTCGTGCATTACTGCTAAGATACGTTGGCGCTGAGTGTGCTTGGGGTTTCTGCGTTGCTTAGAGCAGGTAGCAACCTCGCTGCTGCAGTTTAATTCTTCAAACAGTGCCATGACAACTGTACTGCACGGTGCCTGCCGGGTTCAGGCAAGGACAGAGCGGAGCGCACGTCAACAGTGGAGCTGCAAATGAGGTAATGTGTTATCAGCAGGCAGGTCAGGGCTCTATATATCAACTCCTGGAGCACAGAGCGACTAAAAATAACTTTCTATTGCAAGTGCCCATTTCCCGAAGAAGGAAATGCCCTCGTTTAACACCTCGCACCCCAAACAAACCAGGAATGACTTATCGCAGTTCCTGCATCCCTTGATATCCCAGTGGTCTGGCTGGATGGCTGGCCCGAGTGCTCTGCTTTCACCTCCAGGTGACCAGAAGTCAAGAGCAATATTAAGACCTGAGCAACACCGGCCACATCCCCATCATCTGACTGTGCCCGTGGGTAATATTACAGCTATGTACTGGTCTCTCTCAGCAATGTGTGTCTGGAGCAAGTATGGGACTGAACTCTTCCTCGTGCTTTTTGAGGCACACATCAGCAGATCGAGACCTAGACTGCTAAACAAACTCACGTCAGCTCCCCACTTGGATCTCAACTGCGGACAGAGAAGCACTTGGCTTCTGTTATTAATCCAGACTTTGTACCTGGACACAGAAACCAGAGAGATCCCAAGCAAATAATATTTCTGCTGCGGTTTAAAAGAAAAAAAAAATCACTATTCACTTGTAGCTTACAGTGTGCTCTAGGAGGTTTATTTCAGTTAAGCTGCAGTGGATGTTTTGGACTTAGCCTTGTATGAAGAGGTCTGCAGGACAACACCTCAGCGTGAAGGGTACGAGCCTGATGTCCCTGGTGCTCTGGAGCTAGACTGGCTCAAGTCAAGGGAAGAACTGCATGAGGTCCAGTTTCTTGAGAGCGTTGGGCAAAAAACAAAGGAAAAGCAACAACAAAAAAAAACTTGGGTACTCAAATTGTATTTATGCATCTTCATCAAAAAATATTTATCTGATTTTGGTTGGCAACAAGTTTCACTACCTTGTACAGCCCTGGAACATGATGCTTTTATTACTGGCTGATTACTGTTCCCCCTCCCCACCTAATAATTATTACCTTTCCAGATGTTTACATGAGTAAGTCACGGAGTATGCTGATTCTATCTAATTATAGTGGCAGATTTACAGTTGTGCTACTACAGGCCAATATAATCATCTGAAGATACCACAGCTTTGAGAACCCTCAACAGAGGACAAAAGTTTGCAATAAGCAAATAAATAAATGCAGCCTCAAAGAAAGAAAAAGTTTTTAAAAAGCAGTTGCTACTAGCTACACAAGAAGCAAGCTTTCCCGAAATAAATAATCCGTGGCCCATATCCTAGTGACCAAAACCACAGGTGTTTTATTAACACACGTAATAAGTAATGAGCTTAAAAGGGCCACTGGACCAGGCAGGCCAAAACTCCTCTGCATTTGCATTAGTTGACTCAGGACTGGGTTGGTGTTTTTTGTTTTTTGTTTTGCCTGACTACAGACAGTGCACCGCGGCTAAAAAGGACAATTAAGTGCTGCTGCTGAGCATGTCTCTTCTTCCCATGCTGCACACCCTGGCAACAAATCAATTTTGTCTTTCGCTGGGAGACTTTCTCCCTCGCTGCCTGCTCGGAATTACTCTCCCAGAATCCTCTCGAGCAGCTTTTCTTCCCTCCGCAATTCTTCCTGCCAGTTGCCACTTTAGTAAATAGCACATTGCTAGCAATAACTTTATTTTTTCCATTCCCTCCAAAGGTTAAATATAGGTGAATGTTTTATTCTTTATAACAAGTAATTGACATGCATGAGCCAACTTTCTGTTCAGAACATAATTTGTATTCTTGAGAGATCTGTGCGTATTCTTGTTCATATTGCTTCTTCCCTGAAGGGATCTGGAAGGGGGAGGAGAGGGAGAAGCTTTTAAAGTTTGGCTCACAAAAGTTACAGAGAAAGATCTAGGCTTTCAGCTCCATCAGATAAATGGTAATGTAACTGCACAATGTACAGTACCGCAGCACGTACCGATAGGAAAAGAACAGAGTAAATAAGGGGGAGAGGAAGGAGGGGGAGAAGGGAAGTCAGCAAGCAGAGAAACGAGATTACTGCTCAGTGTCCAAGCCAGCTTGCTGCTACAACAGAAATTGTCGGAAATGTTGATCCAGAAATTTGGTGGGCTTACTTTCCTCATCGCAGATATAATTCAGGTGGGGCGGTAGTGGGAACTTTCTAATTAAGTCAGTGCAGCTCTTTGTGTCTGTGCACTTAGGAGGCTTTTGCTTAATCAAACTTAATGATTTGATCCCAAGATCCCTGAAATCAGATTTAGTTCATTGACTTCAGCGGTTTAGAACAGAGTTGTAAGAAGCGCTGTTTTTAGGGGGGTGCAGTGGGGGTGCTTAAGGAGTGTGCTCTTTTTTTTTTTCTGGTATAATTCAAGAGCCTTCTCATGTGGTTGCATCTTCTTGTGAGAAGGTTTTTTTCAGAATTTCTGTACAAAAAGAGTGTCAGCATATATGCAGCGCCTGTAATTTAGAACATAGCTGGCGGGTTGCGGTCTCCTCGGTCGGGCTGGTGGGTGTGGTGGGTGCAGCTGCGTAATCCTTACCGTGCCGTAATCTGTCAGCTGCCACTTCAGGCCTTTAATTTTACCCGATGAGGGCAAATCTTTAGTTTGTAGGAAGGATCTCCAGCCCCCTTGCATATATTTTTTTTCAAGACTAAACAAACGTACACATCGCTTTAGCAAACATGCAGCAGACTGCAAACTCAATGTGAAATTGCATTTAAAGAGCTGATATTCACACTTTCGCTGTAAGGGTAGGTCCTGCCTATTGGAGGTAACCCCATTAGCTTGCAACATTCAAATTTGTGGTTTCAGAAGAGTGAATAGTGTATTTTTACTCAAGAAAATACAATTTACAGAGTTGACACAAGATCATCTACTAGAAGCATGTTAGTGTGGCAACTTCAGGAGACTTAGCTAGTGGATAGTCTGTCTTCATGCTCCCTAGGTTACAGTGTCCTCATGTAGCCCCTCACTTCTGCTTGCCCACTGCACCCACTAGTAAGCACACATGTGCTTGTTGTCTAGCAAAAAATTACTCTGCATACTAAGTACCGACAACTTACCCAGATGCAGCCACCTCTCTGGTACAATGAAAGCCCAAAAGAGCACCACGAGGTTATTCTTTCCACTCAAACTTTATTTCAAACAGGTGTGCAAAGGGAACGTATCAGAGAGATTTAAATAGAAGGTGAAGCAGACTGTAAATTTCCATCTACGCTTGGTCTAATTAAAGCGATGAACGTACTCGAGACTGAGAATTTTGTTTAGAGTAATCCCCTTATCAAAATTGTCATATGCCAGGAAATGTTAGAAGCAGAATTTCTCGTTCCCTGTATTCTCGAGCTACTGTGTCTGCCATTTAAATATCAACATTTCTCAACAGCTTTCGGTTTAGCCCACAAAGGTTTCCCACAGCAGCTACAGGCTGAGTTACGAGCCCCTTACTCATACTGGTGATTAGTTAATTCCACAAATAGCTCCACTGACTGCGATGGGATCACATTTAATTATGACTGCATCAACATAAAAGATTTCCAGCCCTTTAGGACTGATGCAGATAGTGTCATGAGATAATCACAACACTGGTGTTCCCAGAGGTTACGGTCATCAGGCTTTTTTGCTGCTTCTGCTAGGGTGAGTGATAAGCCCTTGCACAGCAGACAAGTGGCAATGTGTTACTCTTGCAAGCCATGCTAAGCCTGGCTTCCTTGCTTTTTTTTTTTCATTGTTACCTTCCTACAAAGAGCCCTTTGCCTCTTCTCTGTCTTCCATTTACCACAAAAGCAGCATTTTAAGCTCAAGGGTGCAAGGGTTTTTCTCAACGGTAAGCTGTCTCGCTCAGTGGGGTCCCGAGTTTTGCAACTCCAACCAGTATTTGCATTTACAAATGATTAACAGATCATACAGAAAAATGATTTTCCTGTGCTATTTATGTACTGCAGCAACTTCGTCAGGGCTCAGCTGAGCCAGGGGCCCCCTCCTATGAGCCACTAAAGGGACATATAAAGTGCTTTGATTCCCCTCACTGTTGTCTGTTTCTTCCCAAAGGGCTATATTGTGGGTTGCTTACATGGATGCAGTTAAAACCACATGCGATCTCACTGCAGTCAATGAAACTATTTGTGAGATTAACTAATCATCACAGTGGAAAAGCGCTCACGTTAGGTTTATCGTTGATGGAGAGAAAAGGAGAAGACACTTGTCAGTGCAGCGACTACAATCCCATGTAGAGCAGCAGCCCCAGGCAGGGACTGGGAACAGGTGCTCTGGGATGGAGGAAGCCCTCCCAAGGCTACCGAGGGCCAGATCCACATGTGGACCTCTGGGTTGCCCATTACCCTTGTGGCCCTTCTGCTGGTGTCCTTGGGATGGGTTTCCTATTGAGCTTTCACTGCCTGCTACGAAGCTTTCTTTTTTGAGAACTGCCATGCAATAGCCTAAAATAGCCTGCCCCATCCATCCTGAGTGCAGCTGGGCAGAGTTCCTTCATAATATCTGTCATGCCTAAAAATATTCTTGTTATGAAAATAGAGACAGAGATACTATGTCTGTTTTCATGTGCTGAGCTTGTGTTTAGTGTACGTGCAAGTGCACGCGGAGTAAATCTGAGCGCAAGGTTCCTGGTCCATGGAACGTGAGTGCTGTCCTGAAGAGTTATCTGAAACAGCGAGCTGAGGAAGGGCTCGATGTTCATGTTTCAGAGTATTTGTCCATAGCCCTACTGCTGCGCTACAGATAAACCTAAAGCAAAGCAGACAATGTAGAAGGCAGGACGGGGAATACCTCTAACTTGTAGGGATGTTGAGCTTCCCCTGTGAAGCAGTGCTGTTCATGGGAAGACTGCAGGGGCAAGAAACACAACCGGAAGTGAGGCAGACCAAGCCTCATGAGCAAGGTGAAGTATAATGTTTGAGTGATTCCAAGGAAAGGCACTACGAGACGGCACGAAGTAGGCAAGGTGCACTTTGGTTGCTGTGTTGAGGATGACAGTGGTGAGGGCCATGGTGACAAAGCAGAAAGGTGGGAGGTATTTTAGATCATATGTGGTTTTCCTCCTCCGAAAGTTTTAAGTCACAGAAAAAGCCCATAGAGGAATCAGATATGACCATAGAGAAACAGGAACTGATTAGACAAATTCAGTCTCAGGGCAGAGGAAAACCCTATTAGTTGAGAGTTTCTCACGGCCTCTCTCTCTCACTCTCTCCCCTCCCAGCCCCCACCTTCCCACCCCTCTCTCTCCCTCCCTCTTTAAATTATGATGTGTTCAGGTTCCTAGAAGAGGCAAAGCTTGAAACTGGGCCTGCCCAGCTTAGGTGAAGCTAGAGGCTGTTTTGAAGTGTGAAGGGAGGCATATGAAGCACAAACATCTGCTGGGAACAGAAAGACCCAAGAGGAAGGCTGAAGCAGAGAAAATGTCCAAGCTGTCTCCAGTTCCCCCTGAACCTAGCCCAGGCCAGCAGCACTGCTACCTTGCCATGAGATGCAAGTTCCAGCAAGGTGGCCGGCTTTTATGAAAGATGGGTATTTCTCACAAGTGCTATCTTTACATCAGATTACTGTATTTCCATGTGGTTTTTTTTTTTAAATGGTTGCTTTGCAGCTTTCCTTGTTTCATAGTTTCTATGGTTCTGCAACCACTATCTCTGTATGCTTGCCCTCTGTGACTTCTGAAAATGACTTCTCAGTTCCCTGGAGGGAGAGAAATGGGCAGATGAGGCAGCACTTCCCTGTCCAGTTCTGCTCTGGAGAACCAGTAAACCTTCCAAACAGACTGCCATTTCCCCTCCTAAACACCCTGATTTAGTGCAAACTCATATTCACATATATAATTAACATTTTAAAAGGCTTTCTAAAGTCTGTATCATAGCCTATAGGATTTTTTGCTGCATGCAGAGGAATATAGGTACTTTCAGGCTAAAACAGTTTTGGCAACACAAAGAAAACCAGAGACAGTAATGAAAAAACAAAATCCCTGAAAGTACATGTTGTGTCCTTCCCTGTGTTTTAGGCTGCAACAACTGTGTTGATAGGCAACGTGAGATATGCAGGGATGAAGTAAACAAAAAGCATGCCGATTGCAAAGTAAATATTTGGGTGTTTTAGCTAACTGTTTGTGGGTGTTTTGTGCTTTTAAATTTGTTTGTATTAATGTCTGAGTCCAACTCACCTTCCAGAAAAGAGATAACTGAAATGATCTGCCTCCTGCCCAGAGTCATCTCCCCCATCAATACTTGTGCTTATCTCTCTTCTCATGTTTCTTGTTTTTTCAAGCAGCTCTTTAGCAAGCCGCAAAAATGTTAGCTATCCAGCCAGCTTTGAGTGGACCCCGGCTGAAGTAAATATTCCACGCAGGCATACTGTCTTCATTTTCCATTTCTTGGTTCGTCCTCTTTGGGCCTGCTACATGTAGATCAAGAGCCTCTAAAATGTTTAGAGAGGAGACCATGCACTACAGAAACTATGGCTTTCACAGCGCTGTGTTTCTATAGTAACCATCTTATTAAAGCACTGCAGCCATCTGCTTTAAATATTAACTTCACAAGACCATCAGGACTAGCTTAAAACAGTATCACATGTTCATTAAATATTAAAACTCGAAACAAAAGGAGAGAACTACAGGAGAGAGCTCTTTCCTGTTCCTTCTATCTAATCTTTGAGAAAAAAAAACAACAACAAAAAAAAACACAACACTGGCTTGCTGCTTTTAGATAATTTAACAGCTCGTCCCACTGCTTTAGAAATGACGCTTTAAGTGACCACACTAGCTGCTGGTGGCATGAACTACAACTTTTGGGGTGCTGCAAAAACAAACAAATGGAGAAAACAGCTTCCTGGGATGGGTGATCACTTTGTACACACACGTTCACCCCAATGTCGGATCTTCTTCACCCCGTTTTGGTAGCAGAACTCTCTTAAGGACCGTGGCAGTCTTCCGAGGAGACGGCCAGCAGCTGCTGAGGGCCACGCTGGAGCCAACAGCTGTCTGGTGCTCTGGTTTTGTCAGTCTGCTAAAGGGCAGGCGCCTGGGAGAAAGGTATAAATGGTAATGTGTTAACCCCTCCAGGCTGTGGCTAATGAGCAGGAGCCTAGACGCTGGCCTAATTCATAGAAATGCCTGCTGCTTCCAAAAAACCTGCACCAGCAACAGGTTGTGACAGCAAAGTCCTTGGGTTAAGTACACCAGATCCTATTTGTTCCCTTTGAGCAATTTGAAATATGTTGCCTTTTGCTCTCTTTCTTCAAACTGTGCTAGACAGCTGAAGGTGAGCTCCTGAGAGCCCCTCTCTGCCATTAACAGAGGAGCTCACCCTCTCACGTTATTATCTCTGTGCTACTCTTGCTCCCCCCTAGCTCCCTGCTACCCGTTTTAAGGCCCTCACCCAGAACAGGCTCTTGTGATCAAAGTGATGAGGCACGGGAACATGCATCGTGTGCAAGTTTCACCCGAAAGTTTCACTGGACCAAAAAGAGGAGAATTCAGATCTTCCCATGGCAAAGCCACAGACCACTGGCACTTGAACGAAAGAAAACTATTTTCTAGTTTTTCAAATTCTCTGAAACACGCTTCTAGCTCCATCCACTACAGCTTAATGAAACCATAGTTAATACTGTGATAAGTACCGTCATCGTAACGTAAAACCATCTGGTTTTCTCACCTCTCTTTACTGGTGCCCCACAGTGCCAGCACCTACACTAAGCTGCTCCTGATGCTATCTCGATCTTCTTCGGTGAGAGAGAACTCTTTGTGCTGTGCACAAAACAGCAGCCATGCACCCAGGTAACAAAGACGTGGTCCTTGTCCAAGAAATTCACACTCTAGTGGATCAACAGACCCTCACACAAGTGCGTAATTACTTATTTTACAATTCACCCAGCATGCATTTTCTCCTGCTTAGTGACACTGACTTCTCTGTTCTCACACAGTAACCTTTTTTCTGAAGTTCTGGTGTTTCTTGTGTTGGTAACTCAAGGGCAACGTCTCAGAAGGCAGGAAAAACCTCAAGCACAGACACTGAATGAGGAACAGCTGCCTAAGTTGCTGTTCTGTGAGCTACAGCGGACATCCAGCTGAACAGCTGGTGTCAAAACTTTAGAGAAAAAAGGCAGTTTTAGTCCCGTTTGTGTGGCTCTGTCAGGCATAAAGTTACCTTTCTTCTCAGGCTCAGTGAGGCCTCAGCTGGGATGCTATATCTTTCTAAAAGGAGGAAAGTTGATCAAAAAGAGAAGACTTGGAAGAATACAGAATCTCTACTAGCAGATTCAAGAGCAGATTGTCCAAGTATTTGTCATAAGTGACAGAGTTATGATTGATCTGGCTTGGGGGAAAGAGAGTGGGTGAAGTGGCCTCCTCCAGGGCTATTTCATGCACCTTTTGGGAACAACCTGTCCACGTTTCTCACTGTTGTGTACTGGTATGGGGAAACTCCCTTTGGTGTATCCTGGTGAGAATTTTCCTGGACAAGCACACAACCAAACCTGCACGGTCACAGGCCTCAAGGGCTTCCCAGAGAGAAGATGCTGACCACTGTTCCCCCTGGAGTTAAACAACCCCTGTTTTCCACATCAAACTTCATGCAGGAGCATTGCTTCCTTTTTACATGGAGTTTTGTGATGTTTGCCGTGCTTGAGACTCCTACCACAAGGAAAGACAACTAAAAAATCAAGCTTCCACGGCAGTGGAGTGTGAGTAAAAGACCTGATTTTGCTGCTTCTTGTGTATTTATATTGAATTCATAAATCAGGGTTTCTTCTGCTTGCCTGTTACATAATAAAGACTGTTTTCTTTCATTGATGTATAATTTGGCCTCTGGAAACGGGGGTTTCATCATATTTTGAAGCTTTGGAGGTTGGCCATGGCCAAAGGGTAAAGCACAGTAGCATTTCTTGCAGCACTGAACGATGTGGTAAGAAACATCAGCACCTCACTGGTTTTATCCCACGAACACAAAGAAGAGCCACTGGTGGGATGGTTCAGCCAACTTTTTTTTAAATTTTTTTTAGCCTACTCTATAATGCAGGGTTTTCTCTTTCCTAAGAACCTCTCTGGGCAATTTTGCCTAATACATTCCCTGGCAGTGTAAAAATCTTGTTCCTAAAAAATGCTTGTTCCTTTCATTGCTTTTGTTCTTTTTGCCACATGTTGTAGTTCTTTTGACTTGAATTAACAGGACTACTTTGTATTTAAGAGGGGTGATGCAAAGTCTTTTGTGCTGAGCAGATACTGTGCAGGTCTGTTGATGTTCCTACCTTGCCTTCCAACGCTACGGGCAGTTGTTAACATAACTTAATGTGCCATCCAGCAGGTGTTCTGTATGCTTTCCTTCCCTGTGCACAAAATGAGTAAGAGTTGGCCTGTTACGGAACCATGTTCTGCTGAGATAGCAATGAGTAAGGGAGACAGAGGAACAATGTGGTCCCTGTCTGCCTACCTCCTGGGCCAGGGAGTCCTCCCTCTGACTCATTCAGTGCTGCAAATTTTGATAGGGCAACTCAGACCCTCTCCAAGACTCCCAGCTCCCATCCCATAAAGAGACATCAGTGGAAAACCCGTGAGGTAAATACCACAGGTGCTCTTTCATCTCTTCTCCAGCTGCCCCTGTGTTTTGGTAGATTGGCTGTGGTGGGGAAGATGGGCTTGGCAGAAAATCATAAATCGGTCAAGAATCTCTCTCTCATACACACCCATGGCAGAGAAAGCTATGGCTGGGGACAGCCATTGGGTATGCCAAGTAATTCATTTCCCCAGCTTTGTACTGACCTGATTATTGACCTGTTTATGTTCCATGTATAAGAAAAATTAAGAGTCCTGAGTCTGTTCCCTGGTAGCTGGGCAAAACTCTTTAGTAAGAATTGTACTTATGCATCTGAAGACATAATTAAACTTTAGGTGTGCCTTTTGCTGAACTTGTTGAACAAGATTTCCATTACTTTTTTACCTAGAGGACAAACCCATGACAGAGTCTGTATTTATTTTGAGATACTCATCTAAACTGACACAATGGTGGTTATTCACCCTGTAGCATGCAATGGTAAATTTTAGTATTTTCTTCCATCCTGTCTCCAACTTAAAAGCATGGAGTTAAATAATCTTTATCATAAGCAGCATTTCTTTCATTACATTTTGTTCATTGAAAGAGTCTGCTCTTATAATGTAAGAAGTCATCATTAATGGTCATAATGAGAAGATTCTGAGTCAAAGATGTGCTAGACGCATCATTTGTGTATCTGTATAGATCTTCCCCTGGTTAAGTTAAATGTTCTGGTAAAGCCTGCAGACATCATAAATACTAATAAACTAGTCCTGGTAAGCCTCGATACTTTCTGATTCAGAACATTTTCAAAAAGTGCTTCGGGACTACTGGAGAATGACTCTAGAAGCTGTACTATGCTGCACCCAGTAAAAAAGCTACACAAATTCGGAGAAGATGAGATTAAGACTGTTGGTTCTCCTTTCTCTGAGGCTTCCCATACTTGTACAGATTCACTGTAAGGTGGATTTGCTTTCCACAGGCAGAAGAAAGGCCACAAAAAACACTTAAAATAAGACCATAGCAGTGACCCATTTTCAGTTCTTCCATTCTTATTCCTAGGTCTATTATACACACTGTAATGAACACCATGATGAACATTCAGCAGTGAAGAGACATCAATAACTGATGGAAACACATTTGCTCACATGCCGAAAGCAACATTAAAACTGAGCTAGGAGTTGGGACAAAACCAGTGTGGGGCTGAGCTGCAGAGCTCTTCACCTTCTCTGGCTAGAGCTATCTGACCACATGAAGGCAGCTGGTGACCAGCTCTGGCCTCCCTGCCTCATGTTGTTTAAATAATAAAAGATATCTACAGCAGCTTTGGTGATTCTTAATGCAGAGCTGCCATGGATACGGATGGAAAAGGTGAAGACTCTGGACTAGCTCTATGCTTGCAGGAGTTGCCTTCAGTAATGGGACAGAAGCACGTTGGGAAAGAGGCACGGAGAAGCTCGTAGCGTGTCTTTCCTAAGGGCTTTGCCGTTATGATATTTACAAACACCGAGATGTATCATAGTAACTGGTATAAAATAGAACTATGATCTTTC
This sequence comes from Cygnus atratus, assembly GCF_013377495.2. Taxonomy (NCBI): domain Eukaryota; kingdom Metazoa; phylum Chordata; class Aves; order Anseriformes; family Anatidae; genus Cygnus; species Cygnus atratus. The sequence continues at coordinate 5,892,400 of NC_066365.1, forward strand.
TACTATCTTGTCTCCCTCAGAAAGGTCAACCTTGCTGTCTGGGAGGAAAAAAAAACAACCCTTCACCACTTAGTAGGCTTTTGCAAAGCTGGGAGTAAGTAAATTGTTTGATTTCAAAAGTAAAAATTGGAAGTGATTTATTAACAAGCATGGGTTATTTTTTGCTAGTTTAGCAGCTTTTTCAAGAAGGCTGTGTTTATCTTTGGCAACCAGTCACGGTTGTATAGCCTGTCTTCCTCCACATACATGCTTTTCTGAGAAAACTTCAAGAAGGCTAGAGTCTGTCAACAACCAATCATCAGACCACGTCCTTCCATTTTACAATAAACTGCTAACTTCTAGGAAGGAAACTGTCTTAGGGTAATTTTAAGTACAATACAAACTTCCTTGAAGAACTTCAAGCATAAGGAAGAGACAAATTGATTTTTCTAATAAGCATCTAGTACTTCCAAAAGCGATTAAAAAAATACATATGGAGAAGAAGTGTGGACATCTGACAGCTGAGTGTAAGGCCTGGTTTGCTAGAGGGACATTTTTTTTCTTGAGGCCCATGCCAAAAAGTACAGTGGTATTCATATTCTGTAGAGAAAGGTGTGTCACTTGAAACTACTAAGCCGTCCTTTTCCTAACCGGATGGTCACTATCCAACAGCGAGGCATTCATTAGCACCTGACTGCAAGTGTTAATAAAGAAATAAAAAGGGAACTGTCAATCAGGAAGCACACAATCACAGAGTGTTCTTTTATTTTAGCCAAAGTAAGCCAGCTTTGCACTTCCTTACCACTCTGAAAATTTTATGTACTTTGAGTCAGTTCAGCAAAGAAACAAACTTATGGTGACGAAGAACACAGTCACCTTTATCCCCGAGCTGCTGAATCACTCACCCGCTCCTGCTAGCTAATAGTAACTATTTTTAGGTTACGGTGGAAAATTCTCTCGTGTTGGCAATGATATTTCAAATGAGTTTGGAAGCAAAATCACCTTCCCGAGCGCCTCAATGTGCGCTCAGAGTCTGCGCTCTGCTCGCCCGCCTCGTACTCGCTCCCCGCTCTGGCGATCTAGGTCAGCCTCGCGCAGGAGATGCGGCATTTGCTGGCTCTTTCATAACTGCCCGTAAGAGTTCTGGGGTCATGTTTGTAAACACTGCAGCCATGTGCGCGCGAGCACGTGGCGAGGCATCAAACCGACCCAGAGCGCCAGGTGGGGAGGTAAACCTTGGCACTGGTATCGATGTCGCTAAGCCGGCTAGCGCCAACTCTCTGGCCGGCACATTCCCCTTGTAGCCGCGTGAAGCGCGCCGGCGGGTTGCCTGAAGGGAAAAACGGGAACCTTTTTCCTGCACGTGGCACACGTGGGCGCGTCTTGGTGTCGAGGCAGGTTCCTTCTCTCAGCCGTAAGCAAATGGCAGTGCTTTGAAAGGTTCTCAAGGAAAACAAAACTCACTTCTGCCCTCGGTCAGCAAAACTGGAGCCAGCGTGGTCCCTCAACACAATGCCAAACTATGGCTATTAGGAGAAAGAATTGTCTAAGGGCATGTTGCCAGGGTTTCCAAAATGACTTCAAAGACAGATAACCGAGACATCGTGTCTGTAATAGTTTTTTGCTGGCTTTGCACTGATGAAATTAAGACCACATTTCAGGCATTTGAGGAACTAGCTCCTAAATTATTCCTGTTTATCGGCAGAAGTTGCGTGAAGCTAGATATGGCCAGTACAAACAAAAGTCACAAGTCTTTCATTTCCCCTTAAAGAGGAGCTAGCAGATACAGCCACCCAAAGGCTAGGGAAAGTTTCATCTCACCCTGGCCACGCACTTCACATGCTTGGAGACGAAGTATGCAGGAGGGGGGAACAGCCTGCGCTCGCCGACCCTCCCTCTCTCTCTCCCTCCCTCTCCTACCATTCTGTTTCAAGCGCAGCTGTAAGTCTGGTTTGCTTTGACCTTTGCTGGGAGAGCTGAGAATAGGACAAAGAGTTAAAGTGTTACCAGTCCCTGCTGAGTTTGCACTTCTCAGGCCCTGCGAGCCAGAGGCGGCTGCGAGAGGGTGTGCATGCAGCACTGCGGAGGGCGAGCGGGAGGGAGAGTAAAACAAAAGGAGAAAAATAAACAGTGCACACCCTGAAACACAACAGGGGAACACGTACAGAAAAATGCCTGTCTTTGAAGAACACGGACTTCTCTGTTTCTCTTGGTGTAGTTGTATCTTGTTATCTGAACTCAAGGTACGGTAGATATAGGAGTCCTTGAACTCTTAACTCATGAGGAGAGCAGCAAAAAGTAAGTCAATACAATTTTAGCTGAGTGCCTGGAAAGAAGCATGCTTTGTCTTTTTGTGCCCTGGCTATGGCAGGCCATTTAATACAGCAACGCACAGCTGTCCAAACCTCTTGCTTGCTGTATGCCAATGGCCTGCCAAAACAAAGCAGAACTGAGGCAGTCCTCTCCTGGTGATAACGCAACTGTGGCCCCGAACACTGGCTGTTCCGAGCATCTTGCATTTCACTGAGACTTGTCTCTTACATCTGGACAAAAAGGGTTCCCTGGTTTGTCAATGAGAAATAGAAAAGGCGCCCATGCACTTGCACAGGCTTTCTGAAATCCTGCCCTACTGTAAGCGTTACCCAGTTCCCTAGCAGCGTCTCTGGAAAGCAGAGAAGTACCCTCCTCGCTGTTGCATGTCTGTCTAGCTAGCGCTCTCCAGCGCTGCTACTCTATCGAGCAATAAAGTTTCTATTTTTGACTCACCGTGGACGACCTTGCTCTAAACCCCGGGCTGAATATCGCTTAAAAGTAAAACGAGCAAACCCTAGCACGCTAGCAGGCTCCGTCAGCTCAGCCTTTTGCTGCGATTGCCGCCAGCGGCCGCAGCCGTGGGTGACAAACGGGCTGGCGCAAGCCGCGGCAAGGTCCTACAGCGTGGCACCCTCTGGCCCGTCACACAGCGCCCTGGGGAAGCCTGGGACAGTGTTTGTAAACACCGCGGCCACGTGCGCACCAGCCACGTGGGGACCCGGCTGCCGAACCTCCAGACTGCCAGGGGACCGGCGAAAACAGGGGGGAGCCAGGAGGCAAGCCCCCACGCTAGCTCTCGGTCCTTCTGCGTTGTGGTTTGCAGCGCTGTTGGATCTATAAACATGGCAGGGAAAAATCCATCTGTCCTTCACGGTCAACTGCCTCTGTCAGCGTCCAAGGGAATGCTGCCCGAGCTAAATTACCCATTGGATTTTATTTCCGAATGCATTTCATCATGGATTGTATCACGAGTCTCTGAACCTGCTGAAGTTACTTGGGGTGGGCTCTCGGTTATATGCATTAAGCACCAAAACAGGCAGCTCGAGCTACAGCCACCTGGGCCTAAGAATCCCCAACAAATCCCAAAGACACCAAAATTCACCGTCTCCGAGTGAGGTCTAGGAGACTGTTACATAGAAAGCTACAAATGCTGCCCGGTTTGTGTCACCTGCACAGGTCTGTACATCCCGACTCCAGCAGAGAGAAGTTTTGGCAGCAAATTAAAGGTTTTTTTTTTCCTTTTTCTTTGAGCTCCGCTACCGAGTATGACATCAGCGCGAGGGTTCGTGAACCCTGACGAACCTTTAATTGATAAAACAGATCAAAACAGGAGTCGTGTGGTAGGTTTGGGCTGGCGTACAGAACAGTTTGCAGACTGTGGGAAATCTTGCCTGAATGAATAGGAGGATCAAGGGTATTAAAGGTTAATGGGAATTATTGGAGTACCTACTTACTGAAATGACATTACACAACTCTGTCCTACTCACTGCAATTAACCGACACAACGTACTGTTTTTAATTATAATTAGCTCATTGTGAGATTCTGCTTGTTTGTTTGGAGGTGCATGGAGACATCTGCAGCACCAGTAAGATTGAGATAATACCCTTCCTTCCCTGCACCTTTTCTCACTTGGAGTTGAGGGTTTCAGCAGTGCCATAGTCCAAGCAGTACACAAAAGCAGTCCTCTTCCCTGAGGAGACAAACAACAGAATTTGAGGCACAATTTGCTGGCTTGTTTTGGAGGAGCACTGCTGCTTTAAAGGTCCTGAGACTCCTCCAGAAGGGGAAGGAGACAAAAAAAAAAAAAAAAAAAAAGCTAAACCAAAAAACCCCGATGTGCTGTCAATTAACAGAAAATGTTACTGAAAAACAGCTTCTGAAAAAAGTGAAAAGCTACTCGTTTCTGATTCTAGTTTCTGTTTCTTAAAATTGATACTTCTGTTATCTTAGTAAGCAGAGAAAACTATCTGTAAACTTCTGAATGAGCAGGAAGGAGGGTATCATGGGTAAAGCACTGGGGCATAAGAGATATGGGTTCAGTTCCCAGCTATACCACAGCTTTCCTGTATGTCTTTTAGTTTAGTTCTGTTTTGCCTTTAAAAAAAAAGTACTGAAATGAATGGCTCCAGCAAAGTTTGCACCACGTTTTGTGATCTGTGTGCGCTTTGGCTCTCAGTTGTTGCTTATTAATTTTCTACCCTTTCTCTTACTCCCTGCGTGTTTTGCCTGCTCATTAATACGAGCACCCTAGGGAAAAGGCTGCAGCAGTGCTGGTTAGGAACTCCTCTGAACTCACACAGAGCAGGTAGCAATAGCAGCTTTGCTTTATTTACTGCAAATATTTAGTTTTTTGGAAGGCAGCTGTCTGCCTCTGCTTTGCGTTATAAACAAGAGTCACTAACACTCTAGCCCTTGTGTGCTGCCAGGCTTCTTTTTTTTTTTCTTCAACTGTCTCCTTTGCTGCATTAAATAGCAAAATGGAACAGAAATGGCTTGTGTTTGTACAGCCCCAAGCACAGTGGGATTCTGTTTCATGGCTGGGATATGAGGTGCCTCCTAATGCGCAATAATTAATTTCACTCTATCCACTCCTTATATTTAGAAGCATCAGAATTGCCATCCCAAACTAGACTCATGCTACGGCTTGTCCCACAAAGTATCTCCAGCCAGCTAGCAGCAGTTGCTTCAAGAAAAAGCAGCTGTGCGGAAGGTAGTTACAGACTCACTCTTCCAGAGGCAAAACTTTCTAATGCATCAGCTAGGCTCTGTATTTTCTAGGAAATGTGCTAACTTGCAACTGCTTCGAAAACTTTTTTTTAAAGTAAAAATCATTTTGTAGCCTCTAAACTCCCCTCTGCATTTTTTCTACCTATTTCCTTCCTCTTCCCCCAAAAGAGGGAAAAATGCCCCCCAAACTATTTTATTTTTTTCCAGTTGCTTCAAAGTATGTGGGTCTGAGGAGGTGTCTCTCTCCCGTGCCTTCCCACAGGCCAACTGCTTCTGTTCCGTGAAGGAACAATCAATAGGGCTTTGTGAAAATGCAGGGGCTGCCATCAGTTTGCAGGCTCACACGTCAGCTGACAGCACCAGCGAGGGGGGCACCTAATATATTGTCAACTGCACAACACAGGCATGGTGGAAAGATACATAAAAATATGTATTTTCCCCTACCTAATCTCTTCCACTTGTCAGGCACTACATGTAGTAACGCAGAGAAAAATACATCAGCCTAATTCTTATCCTTCCCACTACTTTCTCACACCTTCCAAAGCTGCTTCTCTGCATTAAGGATCACATGGGAGCAGAAAAGCTCAGGTCCAAACTTACTTAAAAAGACCAAGTGCGCTGTGGAAAGTATGGAGAGTGCCACAAAAACAACAGAGAACTGAAAGACTGCATTTTTCTGTTTTGTGCATTTTTCATTTTTATAAATACCAAGAGTGCATTTCCCCATTTGCTCCCTGCTTTCAGCTGTTGCTGGGTCTGTGCTGTGTACACTTACAAACTGACTGTGTGGAGTGGGTCTCATTAGCAGACATTTGGGGGAGAGGAAATCTATGCTGGCTATATGAGATAAATAAGGGTTAAATCCAGCCCTCTTCAGTTGCTCAGCTTTCATGCTTTTGATTTTTACTGTTGCCATTTTAGTAATACTCCAGACCTTTTGGGGCAGATCAAGTTGAAAGCAAAACAGGCAAGGTAGCAAAGGAGCACAGTGGGAACAAAAAGGTTGCCTTTTAAAACTTAAAAAATAAAAAATGTGAAGGTCTTTAATACGAACATGCACCCCCACACAGTTTTCCAAATCCCAGAGAAAGGCAAGTCCAATGTATCTTCCAGCTTTCAAATGTTCTCTTTCAGGGATAAACTGCATTCTTCTTCTTAAGCTATACATGCACTTTAAGCTTCAAGGAAATCTCTCCATTCTGTGAACTTTAGTAACTTGGGGGGAAGGGAAGCAACTCCTGCCTTACTGCAACAAGTCCTTTTCCTCATTTTACTGTGAACAGAACAGTAATGCTACTTTCACACAGGAGGAAACATGCAATCATTCTTTTCTCCTTTTTGCTTACATAAGGGCTGAAGGAGTTGTGTGTCCTTTGGCAAGTAGAAGAATTGTATAACTTCAAAGTATGTGACTTCAAACACGAGTGAAGTAGCACCGAGAGAACAAACAGATTAAACAAAGATGAAAAAAAAGTATCAGGAGCATGAAGATGGGGGTGAGTGCTGCATGGACAGTTGTCAGCTCTCGTGCGAAGGTACGAATACAGAGTGCGACTGATTAAAGGACGCTGAAGTCGAGGGCAAAACTTTCGTGTCAGCATCAGGCCCAGGGTTAACGTTTACCCTTTGATCTCTGTAACAGCACTAAAAGTGGCAAGAGGAGGAACAAGCACTGCAAACTCAGAAATGCCTTTTTCGCATATTCCCTTACATATTCTTTTATTCTTGCTTGTCGCCTCCTGCAAGAACAGCTGTGGCAAGAGTAATGGGAACCATGGGTCAAAGAAGTCAGAAGGACATGAAAGGAGGTGAAGAGCTTTGCGAAACAGCAGCAGGTTCTGGATCTCACACAAGCAGCTGTGTCAAGCAAATGAGAAGACAGGTGAGAAGGAAAGTGCTGGAGCACAGTAACAAAATGCAATGGTTGTAAGCGCAGTTCATGTAAAATGGAAGCAACTGGTGTGAACATACAACAAATGGCAAAAGTCACAGGTACAGCAAGTGCACTGGCCTCCAGCCACCGCTGCATGATAGTGAATGCCATGACTCATGCAGACACATTCAGAATAAGGAAGAGGCCAACTGCTGCCTCTCTGTACGGAAAAACCAGTTCTTGGGACTCGTTTTTCAGACGGAGCGATGTCCTCCGTATGCAGTCCCAAGGGAGCCTGAAAATCGTGCCCGGGTCTCGAAATGAACGTTTCTGGAAGAGGAGCAGCACCTCTGCTAACAAGGCCCCACGGAGCACATGGCACGGGCTCAAAGTGTCTCCTCCGATGGGAACCTGTTTGACAGCTTCGGCTACAGGGGGTGGCCCGAAACCCGTGCTTCTGGCCAGCTGAGCCGCCTTTTCAGCTGAGCTTCCTGAAGCCATCTTGGCAAGATGACCCCAGTAATTACCAACACTTCCCTCCTCCCCCCTGCTTTTTTAACAGCAGGTCGGTGGCATTATTCTTTGGGTAGAGAAGCACAGAAATCTCCACTGAGCTTCTTGTGCCTCGTGGAGATCTACAGCTTGCCTCGCAGCGCGCGGTATTAACTTTCGTAACAGCAACGCCTCGTTGTGTCAACATGTCTCATTAAGTAATAAAGACTTTCAGCTATTTGATTTTACTTATAAAGTTAGCAGCCTTCATGATTTCTTTCTTGTTCGTTAAAGAGGGAATTGTTCTAGTATTCCAACAGGCAGTGAGTCATGCCTAATGAAGGGAAAAATATATTAACAACTTACGGTGGGACCCTTATATTGCGAAGAGCTGCTCTTGTAAACTTTGGGGATTGGATTCCTTACACGTTTTTGAAAAGGCCAAGGGGCGGAATCATTCGAAACCTTTGCAACAATTCCCTTAACGGTGTCTCACAGCCTGGGTCAGCCCATTCCAAGCAAACGTGTCGACACAGACGGCGGAGGGGGAAACGGGCGTCTGCGAGAGGCACCAGCGGCCTAGGATGGAACACAGACGCAGCAAGCCGAGCCAAAACCCCAACGACAGCCCGCTTCCTTAAGCTCCTCTGCGTGCTGGATTTCTTCCCCCCTCCCGCGAGGACCGGGCCATTCCTAGGACTCCAGCCTCCTGCTCCTCGCTGGCTGCGTGGAGGCAGCTGCCGAGGATGCTGGGACACTGTTTGTAAACACTTGGCCACGTGCGCGCGACCGCGTGGAGAGTCATCGTCCTGAGCGCAACGTCTGCCCGCCCGGGGAGCTGCGGTGCGAGCGCGCTGCCGCCAGATCCTTTTCCAGCGCGGCTCGACTTCAAGCAGCTCGTGCCAGGACATTTGGAAGACAAGGCTTAGACTGTTTATGCGTTATTAGAAAGAAGATTAAGCAGAAGAGTTAAGTTTTAGTCACCAACATGTGAATTTGGGGATAGCGTAGCTCACGAGGAGTAACGAATGCAGAAGTCATTACTCTTTTTACATGTCTGCAAAAAATCCTGCTCCAACCTGGAAGCTCCTCCTCCCCCAGACATACACTGGTGAAACCCATATTCGTACCCTGGAAACCCACGTGGAATATGGTCAAGGTCAGAAGCACTAATGGGGAACGCATGAAGATATTTCACATTGCTTAAATTGCATCATAGTAATTAATTACAAAATGGCAAGGCCACTGCCCTGTACACATGGAAAACACTTCCAAGGGGTGCCTCTTGCTTATCTTAGCTGTCAAGCCACTCACCTGCTGCTCACTGCTTTGCTACCGCACGCAAGAGGAACAAATGCTTCTTCCAAATACAACATGCTTTTAATAAAAAAATTTCCCTTTTCATTTCTCATGTAGAAATTCTTTTTGGATCTAACAGTCATGTTCTCATCCAGGACTACAGAAGCTTTTTCACAGTGCGATCTTGATAGGAAAGCTTGGAAAGTTTTCCACCACTTTTCCAGTAAGTGGTGGAGCAGGACAGCATCGCACAGACTTGTGGAAGCACTGGCCTTTACCTCATCATGGAATTTTTACTTGTTGCTTCAGCAGTCAAACATGTTTCTGAAGAAACATACCTTTTGTATGCAAGGTACATGGAGAAACTGTCTTAAAAGACACGCTTTACTTGGTTAAGATTAAAATGCTGAACTTCCCTGTCTTGTTGAACTTGAGTATAGGACAAGTCTGTTCCTCTGCACACTGCAATAGCAATGCTGCATGGTAGTTGCTGTTTTTAAAAGACAAGGTTAAAAAAAAATAAAGGAAACACACCAAGAATTAGGTCAAACTGAAGCCTCGATACTGCAAGCCTCTATTTATTTGTCAGAATAATCTTACTGGGGTTTCTCGCCATATGTATGCTACAAGGCACTCCAACTTGGAACACACAACTCCACAGAAAACTTGCGTTTTGAAGGAGAGCCTGAATTCTACTCAGGCTGCTAAGATGATTCGGCTTTTTGGAAGGTGTTTGACAGAGGTGAACACGCCTACTTGAAAAGATAGACAGCAATTTAAATCTTTAAGTCTTTTAATTGTTGAAGTGTATTGCAAAGCATAGCAACTCTGTTTGAGTTGTCCCCTGATTTAAAACCTTTTGTGGTGAACAACTAGTAGAGCTTTCTGGTCCCCTTGTGAGGCAGGGCATTTCTGCTCCTTCCTTCCATCCTATGTGGAAGGAATTAGCTGCTAGTTGTTCCTCTGTTTCAAACCTTGTTTTTCTCCACCTTCCTTCTGTTAGCCCCTGCTGTGTAATGTGAGACATATTCCCAGCATTTTAATCCGAACAACTTTTCGTGCCAGTCATCAGCTGTCCTTGGGATTAGTCCAGCTGATGCTGGAGGCTCGCAGCTTCACTCCTTAACCCCACCACCTCTGCCTCCACACGCTGAGCAATGCCTTGGGAAAGGGGTGGGTTTTTTAAGAGACTTGCCTACCCTAAGGGAAGGCAGAAGTGATTTCTTTTCAATGGGTGACTGAGAAGATGATTACTCATGGTACTTTCCATTTCTAACATTTTATTATCTAGGATATTGGGACAAGCTATGCAAATTGAAGACGCAACCAGTGACGATCTGAAAGTGTACTGGCTTGAACTGCAGCAACTTGTTTCTAGTTACTTGTTCACTGTTTAAAAGGATACATTTCCTGCAGAATATCATTAAATGAGTAAGAAGGTATTCACTGCCTTACGGAGAATGGGATCAGGATAATGCTGCAAGTGTGATTGATTCATATAATTCCCTTTTTGGCTTTCAGCCATGATGCAGTCATATGCTTTATCTCCGTTCAGACTACAGCTTTTTTTTTTTTTTTAAGTAATGAATCATAGTACATCCCACTCCATTTCAGAACCAGCACATTGCCTTTCAAAATGATGTCACAACACTTTGCTGCTGCTGGCTGACTGCCTCAACAGCAATCAGGGAGCTGGACTAAATAAATACCGTATATTATTTGGCAAAATCATTTGTGGTTGTGTTCTCCAGCGCCGTTTCCAAGATAACCACCAACTCTACTTGAAACTTGGCAACTTTGTTCTACCACTTTCAGGCTCCAGTTGTGAAGCTGGCTTACAGATGCTGCTACCACACTTAGAGCTACTGTGTGGCAGTCAAGCGAGAGCAGTAGAAGGGTCACCGTGATAAGCCAAATTTGACAGCTCATCTGAAATCCCGCCGTGAAAAGTGGACAATGTAAAAACAACTTGTGTCTCTTGCTTCTGCAGGAGCCAAATATCTACCACTCAGAACGAAACGGAGCGAGTGATTTAAAGCCACCGCTTCAGCACGCGCTGTGAAAGCCACTCTGCTGCCATTTATTCACAAGCAACTCGGAGGCAAGCTAGAAGTGAAACACTCCTGATAGTCCCAAACAGGGCCGGTAACATCGTTCCAACCCAAACTTCACGTTTTTCAACATCTGAGCGGCAGGTTTGTTCCAAAACATGTTTTTTCCCCTATAGAACCATTTGTCTGTTACTAACCTATAAAGGAACCGTATGTGGGACTGCATCCCACCAGCACCTGAAGTGCTTGGGGTGAGAGGATGGTCCCTTCAGCCCCAGCAGCAGCCGGAGTCTCCCGATCCTGCACGCAGAAACCAAAACGTTTACAACCTCCCATTCCCGTTACCCAATGCAGCGCTAGTGCCAACAAGAGACCTTGGAAATCTGTCCGTCATAATACAGCTCCTCGGCGGGCACACGTTTCGAGTTCTTTAAACAATGTTGACATGCCAAAGTCTAGGACCATGCGCACTCTATCAAAACAATGCCAGTCTCCCTGGCCAAAGGCCAGGAATCAGCACAATGCTAAAGTCCTCGTTCAAAGCCTTACTATGAGCGGTGATAGTTTGGCAAATTCAGGAGCCTCAGTGTCTCCCGCGCAACCCCTTCTTTTGAATATTTGTTAACAATTAATTCTGAAACAGGCAACACAAAACCAGTTTCTGAGGTCCCTGGAAGTGTTTGCAAAGCTTCTCGATGTCCCTCCCCCAAACGAGACAACTATTTCCACTGAAACGTGACTTTTGAGTGCTTCATTTGGTGAACAGCAGCTTAGTCCCACCACCTAAACACCGTGACTTTTCACTTCTTTGCCCTCCCTTTTTTCTTTCCCCTGCACTGTGGCTGCTAGATTTAAATGTCTTCTGACTTCCCTGGCAGGGTTCACACTACACTTTCCATGACACCGAGAAAGAGTCAAAATATTGCCCAACAGCAATTTATTTACATTGGTTCCAAATTGCTGGTTTTTTGCAGGAAGATATCCAAGATGCATACATTCTTTCAAAGCGTTAACAGCAGCAAATCTGGCAGACCAAAAAGTTCTTGCCCTGCTAGATTTACCAGCATTTTCAAGACACAATAGACAGGAGTATAATGGAAAGAATATACTTGGGGAGCAGGAAAAGAAATACACAAATCTGTCAAAATTGCTACAGATGCAGCAATGTAGTATCAATGTTTCATACCCAGCTTTAGCTGAGTCTTTTCGGGAGAAAAAAAGTATCAGACATTTAGCACCAGAGAACTGAAGCCTAGAAAGCCTTGGAGGACAGCAGCAACTGCTGAGTGCTGCCTGCTCGAGAAAGAGCTGAAAGAAGTAGTGTGACAGGCTATCAAAAACTGTTATGTGACCATTCTTAGTTACAGAGCTTTAACCATAATACACAAGCAAGCAGAAAACTATACATAAACAGCATAAGCTTACCTTTATTCAGAAGGGTGAGAGAAGTCAGTTTTTGAGGCGACGAGGAAAAGAAAGGAGAAGCCCACCAAGAGGGTGAGGAGTTTGGGGACAGGTAACAACGACTGAGGGGCGAGCAGCCCTAAGGACTCAGAGAAACACGTTCGTTTTCTGCGGCTACTGATAAAAGGGGCTAATGCGTTCATCACACATCACTTAAGCAAATTTGTCTAACTCCCAGAAGATAAGAGGTAGAATGATTTATAACCCACGGCCAGCCTGCCACGCCGAGGGCTTCTCTTTAAAGGACACCGCAGGGACCACGGTGTCGGTTTTGCCACCTTCCAACCAGCCAGATCACCCCGCAGCTCGCCCTCCTACACGACCCCGGGCCATTAGCATCTCACCGCCGGCGACCGCGTCCCGCTTTGCACTTCACAACCCCCGGAGAAAGTGCCGGGGCGGAATACACACGAGCGAAGGAAGGTACGACGTACTACAGCTCACCCCCTGCTGCAGCGAGCCAACCTGCCATTCACATGCAAGCAGCGCGGCCTCATTAGCCGGCGAGCAACACCCACTGCCCTGCTTTCACTGGGGACACTATCTGTCTCCTCACCGCCGCGACTCCCCAGCTCCCGAGGAGGAGGAGGAGGAGGAGGAAGGCAGGCAGCCCGGCTCGCCGCCGCCGTGCCCGGGTGCCGCTCGAGGGCTGCGCGATTTGCATGCGGCTCATCATGGAAAACAAACCTTGTGATGAGGGCTCGCCGAGCGGGGCAGGGAGCGAAGGGGCTGCCGCCTCTCCGCGGCCGAGGGGGCGGCTCGGGGTCCGCTCGTGTCCACCCCCCCCCCCCCCCCAGGCGACGTTTTTTTTGGGGGGACGCGCCCCCCGCAGCCCGTTTCCCCGCAGCCACGTTGTGCAAGCGGCCCCGACGGCAGGATTTAGCAACGCGGGTCGGTGGGGGAGAGAAAAATAAGAGGAAAAAAAGAAAAAAAAAAAAAAAAAAAAAAGGGAAGCCTGGCGGCGAGGCTCGCAGCCGCTTCCCCCTCGCCCCCCAGGAGCGGGTTTCGCTTCCCCCCGGCCCCCCTCGCCGCCCCGCCTTTGTGTCGGCCGGGGCCGGGGAGCGCCACAAAGCCGGGGCCGGCCAGCAGCCCCGCTCCCGGAGCCCCCCGGAGGGGTGTGCGGCCGGGCCGAGCCCCCCGCCCGGACAAAGGCTCGGGGCCGGGGCCGGCGGCGCCCCCCGGCGCCTCTGTCAGGCGGCCGCCATGTTGGGGGCGCCGCGGCGACCACCCCCCGCGGGCGCCCCGCCGACCCCCGTCCCTCTCCGCGTCCCTCTCCCCTCCCTCCCTCCCTCCTCTCCCTCCCCGCACGCCGCCGGCCGCCGGGAGCCGCCCTGACCTGCGCCGCGTTCCTCCGCCCTGCCGCCGGGCAGCCCGCACCGCCCCGCGCCGCGCTGCGCTCCGCTCCCCGCTCCTACAGGGCCGCCATCTTGCTTCCTTCTGCTCCGCGCCCGCCGGGACCCCGCACCCAGCGGCACGCGGCGCCCTGACGTCGGCGACCGCCCCGCGCGCCGCCCCGCGCGCGCACCGCTCCCCCCCCCCCCCCCAACCAGCGCCGCGCGCCCCCGTGATGCGGCCGCGGGGGCGGGCACGGGCACGCGCATGGACCCCCCCCGCCCGCCCCCCCCGGCTTCCTTACCGGGCTTGTTCCGGCGTGAGGGGCTTTCCTCGGTTCGGCTTCTATTTTCTTGATTTCGGGCTTCTTTTTCGGGCTTTTAAGCCTTTTTTTTTTCTTTTTGCTTTTTTTGCCTTTTTTATTTCCTTTTTTTTCCATTTTTCTTCTTTTTCTCTTTTGCTTTTTTCCTTTTTCTTTGGCTTTCTTTCCCCTTTTTTATTTCCCTTTTTCCAATTTTCTTCCTTTTTTCTTTTGTTTTCTTCCTTTTTTTCTTTTTATTTGGCCTTTTTTCACCTTTTTATGTCATTTTTTTCCACTTTTCTTCATTTTTTCATTTGTGTTTTTTTTCACTTTTTTATATGGCTTCTTTCTCTTTTTTTGCTTTTTTTCCTTTATTTTTTTCCCATTTTCTATTTTTCTCCTTTTTTTGCTTTTTTTCTCTTTTGACTTTTTTTGCTTTCTTTTGCTTTTTAAAATTTCCTTTTCCCATTTTGCCTTTTCTATTTTCTTTTTTTTCCTTTTTCCCTTTTCCTTTTTTTACTTTTCCTTTTTTCTTTTTCCTTTTTCTTTTCATTTTTTCCTTTGTTCTTTTTTCCTTTTATTTTTTTCTTTTTTCCTGTGTTCTTTTTTCCTTTTTTTGCTTTTTTGCTTTTTTTATTTTTTATCTCCTTTTTCTTTTTTCTTGTGTTTTCTTTTCTTCTTTTCTTTTTTCTTTCCTTTTTTTTTTTTGACCCCTTTTCCTCCCTCCCCCCCCCCACCTCGGCAATCAGGAGCAGGGCACCCATGGGGGCTGTGTGTCTCCCCACGGCAGCCGCAGCCCCTCTGGGCAGGGGTTTCACCACAGGAGCAGAGGCCCTACCAGATCACCTGAGAAGCGGGCAGTGTCACTGGGTAACACGTTGGCTATTGAAAAAAATATACATTAAAAAAAACAATCACACCCCAAACACCCCCCCACATAAATCAGCAGCAAAATCTCCCCCACATTCTTCCAAAGGAAGCCCCGTGTCACGACCCACGTGCCACAGCCAAGAGGATGTCCAGCAGCACGGCTGCCTGCCTTTGCATGCCCATGAAACAGCAGGGCGATGCTGGCACTTGTATTTCGTTTTTCCCTGCAGGAGAACCCCCCCGAGCAAGACCCAGCCACTCCGCATCTCCCCGGCCTCCTCAGCAGGTGACAGACCCCGGCTTCGCCTCCCCGCGCTGCTCCAGACAAGTAAGGGGCTGCCAAACCCATGCCCTCAGGCTTCCACACTCCCAAAACACCACCTCGGTGTCCTCACTGGAGCAGCTCTACCTGGGCCGGCATTTTGGGGACGCGGAGGGCTTTTTGGGGCTGCACGGTGCTCCCACCCCACCCCACAGGCCGCTTTGCCCCCCGAGGCTGGGGGGAAACTGAGTCCCCGGCCCCGGGAAAGCAGCAAGGCAGGCAGGGCAGGGCGCTTTTTAGGAAGCTCGAGTGGTCGCAGAAGTGATTTGCTTTCCGCATCACGGGTTGCTGCCTGGGTTTTGGTTTTGCTTTAATTTCTGCAGAGCCTGCCAGGAGCAGCCCAGAGGTGTGAGGCTCCCCCTGCCACCCACCCTAGCTTGGCCACGCCGCCAGTGCTGTTTCGGGCCCCCGTCAGTGTCAGGGTTTTGGGGCTGCCTGGAGCTCGCCCTCCCCGGCCCAGGGAAACGTGCTGGCCCGCTTGTCCTGCCCCATATGGAAATACATGGGTTTTCAACACAAAGGTCTTTGTGTTTGCTTCTGTGGACCTGACTTCAGCAGCGTCTCGTTGACAAACCTGTGCAAATAAGCTTGGTCTGTCTCTTTCCAGAAGAGCAAACGACACAAAGAACGGTCAAGGTCTGTCTTGATCTTGCCACTTTTTTTGTGTGTGTGCGCCTTCACAGCAGCTGCTTGCTTTCCAGCAGGCTTCAGTCAGCATTTCAAACTCATTTAAGTCTTTATGTACGTGAGATCCCGGGGTTGCTTTTTCGCCCTGGCGTGGCACATCCAGCTGATACCTTGGGTGCAAAGTGCGGCTCCCTGTGCTCAGCGAGCTCACCGACGGCTCACCTCCGTCCCCTGCTCCTTCTCCCTCTGCACAGCACCAGCCTGGCCTCCCTCCAGGTGCTTTTCCACTGTGTTTGCAGTGCTGGGTGAGCCGACCCTACTTGGCACAGCTTGAGCTCATCCCAGCTGAAGGAAGAGGTGCCTGTTTTTGGCACCCTGGTTTTTGGACCCTGCCCTGCGCTGCCGGCTTCGAGCCCTTTGCACAAGCGAGCAGCTGCAGGGCTGGTGAGGTGAAAAAAAAAAGAAAACCAAAAACCCGCCAACCACCCCGAAGCCACCAGCGGGGTTTTTACGCCAAGATGGGATTCTTTGCTGTTCTGCCCCTGCTCCTGTGCTCGAGATAAGAAAGAGACAACTCATGCATATCTGACCTGCACGTACGAATGTGGGAGAAGCGTGCATTTTTTAAATGCTTCCTGTCATAGGTGTGGTTCGCTTCTCTATTCTTTTCTTTCACCCTCCTGTTTTTTTTTCTTTTTTTTTGTGTTGTTTTGTTTTGAACTTCCCTGCCCTAATGACAGCCCGCTGTAATCAACAGGCTGGATAAAACCCGGAGCAGCCCTGCTGAACCAGCCTCCCACGACACCGGGCACGCTCGCCGAAGCCTCCCCTTCTCGGCGCGGTGCTGCTAAGCTCTCTTGACCTACAAGCCTCCTAATTGACCCGCTGCCCTCCCATAGTCCTGCCACGTTTTGACAGACCGCAGGACCTCTTGGCTTCCAAATCAGCTGCTTTCTGCTACACACACCTCTGTCAGACGCGGCTCGCTCCACGGTGCGGGTTTCCTGATATCTGGGAGCAGCCGAAGGGGAGAGGCGCAGATCCAAGTTCCCTCCTGGAGCAGCTCCGTTGACTTCCACGTATTTATTGAATGAGAAAATTTGACCCATTTTATCTTGCCACGTCTCTGCCTATCAAACGGGGAGGAACAAATGCCTGAACTTGACCACAGCGACGAGTGACCTAAAACCTCCCCACATCCTCACCCTAAAAGAGCTGGGGAAAAAGATGATAAAACAGAGTGGTTGCTGATAATGTCTAGGCTTAAAATCCTAAACCTCAGCCCAGGACTGGCCAACCTCCCAAGTCATAGCCCCCTACAGCAGGTCTCTTAAAATCCAGAGAAGAAAGCATGCCTTATGTGTCTATGTGATGGAGCAGCAAGCTCCAGACCATGCATCCACCAGACCTGCTCGCTTCTTCCTGCAATGTCCACAGGAACTAAAAAAGGGAGAGAAGAAAAAGAAAGAATGTCTCATTCACCTCCTGAACGTGCTGTTCCCAGCCTGAAGCTGTGCGTGTGTTTCAAAAAAGCTGCAAAGGGAGAATGTGCAGCTTCTCTGAAAAGGCACTTAAATCAGGCACTGCTCTGGAGCTGATTCTGCCAGGCAGGCCAGGTGGGCTTTTGCCTCTGTAAGCAGTGAAAAGAAAAATACAGCAATTTCAGCTTCAAACGATTACATGCATGGAGTCAAGAGTCCTACCAAAAGACAGATATTTGGGGGAGCAGTTTCAGGTTATATATGAAATTGTGCTCCTTCTTTCCCCAGGTGAAACCATCCTTCAGTGCAAGGCTGGGACATTTCACAGGCAGAGTGTCAGTTCAAAAGCATCCTGCCACTTGGCAGTGGTAGCGTTTGTGCGTGCAATTATGCATTGCACACGCTAATTGGATTGACAGGTTAAAAACCACCTGTGCCAGGGGAAAAGCTTGCTCCCCATGCCCAGTGCCTTGGGAGCAAGGGACAGGCGGGCTGTGAAGGAGTCTGGGGTGCCCAGGGTGCAAGCCATGAGCTGTTTTCTTCTAACTCCAAAGCTGCAATGAGCAAATCTGGCTGTAGCTGACCGACGGGGTATCCTGTGTTTGTCCCCCTCAAACCTTTGTGTAAAACACTCAGGAGGACGCACAGTGCAAAACACTTTTCACCCTGCACTGAAGAATAAGCGGGTTTATATTAACTGTCTGCTCCACACGGTGGGCCAAATTTTTGGACTTAATATTTCTGTGTGAAAACCAGTTTGACGCCAAAATTATTTTGTTTCTACTGAGCCTGCAGCTCCCCACATTGTTTCATGCATGCTGTCTTGGCCCTGTGAGGAAGGGTGAATATCGCCATGAGAGGCTCGACAGCCCCTTTGCCTCCCAAGCAAACTGGGGAGCCTGGAGGACTGGCACGGTCAGCATGATGGGCCAAAAAAACCCCTCTAAAGGTCCTTTCTCTGTGTATATGTTGATCTCTGTCTTCCACTGAGGGACACGTGTTCTTCACAGGCCGTGTCCGGATCACAGCAGCATCCACCAGGCCCTGTCAGGACGAGGTGTTGCAATGCCTGTGGGAAAGGCAGCGGGACCAGTTCAGCTAACCATCATTTTTCTGTGCTTTATACACACACACGGGGCTTTCTCGGGTCCCAAGACATCCGTTTGTGCGTGCAGGATCCCACCCCACGGCCTAGCTTCAAAGCTGACGGATGGGGCCGACACCATCCCTCCTCTGCCCTGACCCAAAATACGCTCAGGTGGGCTGAGCAGCAGTGGCTGCAGATGTTCTGGGGGCCACTGCCCTGTGTCCCTGAATGCGATTTTGGGTTCATAACAAATTCAAGGAGAATGGCTAAGGGTTAAATCCCTGTGGGTGCTGTTCCCCAAGAGGTGCTTGGTGCGATTTCTCCTTGGAAACTGACCCCAGCTTCCTCAGAAAATGAGGGTAGAAGATAAACATGGGACTGAGCACTTTTCTCATCCAAACTGCTTTTTTAAAATGGATGTCTGAAGAGAGACTGCAGTGCCTATAGGGGAAAGGTGGCTTCTTTCAGATAAGCTTGACATCCACGGGTGTCATTAGTGGCAATAACAGAGAATCAGTAGTGCTCACTTTTATTTAGATCATTTCCAATATGTAGATTGAACATAACGACTGCGGATTTCAGGAATTTGGTTGTTTTACCCAGTTCATTACACGAGGAGGGAGAAGGTCTTGCTATTGATTTGGACAAGGCAATGAGACCTCGTGTAGTGCAGCCTGAGAAGCCTGCCCAGATGGGTGGTGACAGCCTGCCCCGTCTCCTCCGTCCCATGGGGTGCTGTGGGACACGGCAAAAATGGTTCTGTGGAGCTGGTAAAAAGTAGTGGCAGTCGTAACAGGAATTGTAGCTGCTGGGACAATCTCTGCTTTGCTATTTTTTTTTTTGTGGAAAATTAGGTGTATTAAAATGTGATTGCTGTGCAATGGGAGATCGTGGCCACAGGCTCTGAAGGCCACATTTCCTGCAATGTATTTTCTTTTCGTCTGGGAAAAAGCTATAGATGAGCCCCCCGCCTGTGTGCCAGCATCCTATTCTCTGTGAGGTCCCCAGACTGAAGCAGCTTAAGGGGCATGAGTTGTAGAGGGCAGCTTCAGAAAATTTAGGATGCTTTCAGGGCATCTCAAGTGAGGGAATCTGCTGTATGAAATTTTTGCTTTCAGCCCCACGTTGCCTTGCTTTTCCATTTGTGAATAAGACAACTAATGCCCTTATCGGCAGAGGGATTTAGTGAAGATAAACAGATTTGTTTTTAATTCCTTCAGAAACTGTGCCAGAGGTATGGAAAATAAACAGGAAGCGTTTGGAGCCCCAGCAGAGCTGCAGCAGCACGACGTGCCCGGCACTGCGGAGGCTTGGGGGACAAGCCACAGGTACAGGCTCCACAGGTACAGGCGAAGAGGGGCACGGCTCACTTAGGGAACAGCGAGGAGAGCAAATGGGGGTCCTATGCCAGGAGAATGATCTCTGGAGGTGGAGAGGAGGCTCGGTGGGGCAGAGGGGATGGCTCTGGGGTGCTGCTCTCAGTAGGGACGAGGGAAGCCCTGCGAAGGTGGCCGCAGCCTCCGTGGGGGCACATCCAAATGATTCTGGCAATTTGGAGAGGGTTCGGACCTGCCAGCTTGCCATCATTTCGTGACCGTTTTTGGCAGGTCAGAAAGACTTGTCTACCCCTGGGAGGTGCAAAGAAGCTCAATCTATTTATTTCAAGACAGGGAAGGTTGAGTTCATCGTCCTCAAATGGACTCAAGGAAAAGAAAACACTTTTAGTAGTTGTGAGTTCTTTGACCTGGCAGACAACGGCAAAGCAAAATGCCACAGACAGTGACTAAAGGTAGATTCCTTCTAAAAGGTTCTAATTTTTAAGTGCAAGCAGAGCTTTTTCTTAATTCGTTGTGGACAGGGGAAGTGGCAGAGCCTTTCTGTGGAGGCTGTGCCTGCAGGAGGCAGTGTGGCGAGCTCAGAGACGGCCGGCATGGTGCAGCCTAGTCCGTGGGTTGTGGCTGTATGCCGCTCGTGCTGCTGCTTTGGTTCAAGGGCGACACAAGGGGTTAACCCGAAGAGATTAATTCTCAAGCAACAAAAATAATCGAGGCTGCTCAGCCCGAGGGAGGTCAGGGGAGCAGCAAGTTTATGGAAAGGGCAGGGCTCAAATTAATAAACGTGGGTGGGACAGAAACGGCGAGGTGCATTCGTCTTTCACATCTAGTCACCCATATTAATCGGTGCTAATTGCATTAACGGGACCGAACCAGCAATGTGGCTGGCTTTCCCCAGCGCAGGGAGCCAGGGCCTCTCTCAAGGGAGGGTAGCGACCTTCCACATCCATCCATCTGCCTCTGCGTTAGATTAGTGGCACGATAAGTGTGTGTACGTATGTAAATCTGTGTTATTTAACATAGCTGATACTTTTCTCCCAACTCCATGGGGCTGCCACAAGGAAGGTGGGACCCCTGCCTGCATGCAGAGCTGCTGTGTGCTCTTGATCCAATAATCTCAAGGAATTTGTGTTTTTTAACCAATGCTATAGCCTTTGGAGGGAAGCATCAGCTGCTAACATCAGCGAGGGATGAAGACCAAGTGAAGCACGGAGGGCTGGCCAGGCTGCAGAGGGGGAGCTGGCAGGTGGCAGCAACTTGGGGCCCTGCCAAAATAAGAAGGCTGTGAGCAGCAAGTAGGAAAAACTTAAAACACGGAGCCGGGGAAGGGGCTAGAAGGAGGGGTTGCTGTTTATGCTCATTTGTTGTTGAAGGAGACCTGAAGTCTCGGTGGCTGATGGCTCACTGTGAGGCACCGAGTACTGTGGTGAAAGGTGGTGATGGGAGATGCCCTTTCCATCCCCACCAGCGAGCTCCAAGATCTCATTGTGACCCCTGAAATCCCAGCATGGTCCCTGAAATCCCAGTGTGGTCCCAAAAGAGGCAAGCAGCTGGAGAAGAGAAGCTGAGGAGGGGCTGGCATGGTGCACAGGTTTTCACAGTCGATAAAAAGGAGATATGCTTCAAAATCATCATTTTGGAGCAGTTTGCTGTAGTGTGGAAGGAATCTCCTTGCAAGGGGGTGGGTAAAATAACACCAGGGGGTAGCAAGGGATGGAAGAGGGGAGGAAATGAAGCTGGTTTTAGGGCAATGACTTGTGGGGGGAAGAGGAGCTGCCCCTGCATGGGGGAGTTTCTGGGGTGCCCTTTGGGGCAGGCATTGGCTGGCTTTTTGAGATGCTTCTCCTCCCGGAGCAGATTAAAAATCTGTGCCGATTTTCATCGCTGCGAAACGCTTGTGCCCACTGTTGTGCTGATCCTGCTTTTCCTTGGCAGCTTCTGCGTAGCTGTATGTAAATTCAGGCATATAAAGGCATGTAATGACAGCGGTGGGGTGCTTGCAGGCACGCCGGTGGCCGCACCGCAGAGGCAGCCCCCGGAGGACATCGACCTGGGGCTGGCTGCTGCATCGTGGCACAGCTCCTGCTGCTGTCGGGTTTATCCGCCGAATCCCAAGGGTGGAGAAAAGCTTTTAATTGAAATATCCAGGCTCTTTAAAGTCTGAGGAGAAATCTCAGAGGGGCTTTAACCCCTGTAATTCAGGAGGGCAGCGCGGCTTGCTCTTGCAGGAGGGGGATTTGGAGTGGGGTTTCCCCATGGAGAGATGCGGCCACGTCTTGCCTCAGCGGTGCACTCCGGTGCAGCAGGAGCCCCACTCGCGTTCTGATGCTTTCTGCTATATTTAGGCAGCACGAAAGCCTGTCGTGTCCTTGAGGTGCGTTGTGTCTCCTGAGGTAGTGCTGCTGGGTAGGATATTGCCTATAAAATGCCCATCCTGTTGAATGTGCAACGTCAGGACTTGATTTTTTTGTTGTCGTCGTTCATTTCCTCAGCATATTTATTTAACATTAAGGTGTTGAGAATATATACGTAGGGGAAAAAAAACAGCCATCAGATAATCTGCAAAATCACCGATGGCTTCTCCCAGTCCTATAGAGGAAGCGTTGCTCTCTGCATATCAAAGCCAACACAAACCAGCCCAAACAACTGCGAAGTCATCAGCCAAGGCTGTGGATGCCAGTAGTTCTAATATTAAGCCTTCTGGTGCTCTCTCTGGAATCGCCTGCCTTGATTGCATCCCGTTACATTTGCAATCTGCTTTCTGCTATCAGCAGATAGGCTGTCAGCCATTTAAATTCTCATTCTGAAAAATCTGAGAGTGCTTGGGTTAGGGGTTTTTCTTTTTCTGGCTTTTTTTTTTTTCGCTCTGGCAAGAACATTTTGATTCCCAGAGGGCAGCCTGGGGAAGGGCTTGTTCTTCCTCCTTTCGTCTGTATCTGTCCTCTCTTGGGTTTGCTTTCCAAGGAAAGGTGGGAGAAAGTGATGCCTGGCACTGTGTCCCTTGTCCCCTTGCTCCAGGACTGTGGGCTGGTATTGACACAGTCCCGGTGCTTCTGTCTGGCCAACGTGCTGAGCTGCCGTCAATATCGAGGAGGAATCGCCTGCTATTTTTAGGAAGGCTGTTATTGGCAAGGTAGAGGGGGAAATGGGAGAGGAAAAGGAAAAGCTGCAGAAATTGCACGGTTTTCCTCCAGGAAAGGAGCAAAGAACAACAACATCTGGAAAAGAGGAGGCAAAACTTCCTTCGCCATCAGGACCGAGGTGTCCTGGTGCTGTTGGGGTGAGCCGTGGGCTGTCCCCCCGCTTTGTGCCCCGATGCTGGAGGGCACTGGCAGCACCACTATCAGAACCGAGGGAGATGTATGGGCACCTATATGGAAGTATTGATGTGTGTACGTGCAGGGTTTTATCCAGAACAATCAGGGTTTTATCCTGGGGCCACTCTGCCAGCTCTCCCTGTCCCTTCCCATCACCTCTGCAAGGGTGAAAAAGGCTCTCTGTTCAGTTCATTTCATCCAAAAACAAGGAAAAGGATGCTCAACTTTTTTCAGAAGTGGCACTCAGCGCCAATACCCTCCAAATTATGGCTGCACGCATACAGGCACCCAGATACACATATCTACATATGCATATACATAGCATGAACACCCGAGGCACTTATTGGCACCAGTGGCACAGAGGTGCCGTGTCCTCGTCCCCTTGGGAGGTTGGGTGTCATCCCTACCCCACTGCCAGCACAGGCACCCCCTGTTTCACTCAGTGCGGCCGTTTCTTCTCTGAGTCAGGGCAGGTGGAGATGATTCATCCCCAGCATCAGTGCGATGCTCATCTGCATGCTCTCAGGCTAGACGGCTTTTTTTTCTCTATATATTTTTCTTTTTTTTTCTCTATTTTATTTTCTCCAATTCCCCAGATGATTCATCTGCTCATGCCAGCGCTTCAGAAGCGTCAGTCCCCAGGGCACTGACTTCTGCAGACGGTCTTCTAGGCGAACCCAGCCACCTTTCCCCTCCCTCTCTGCTGAGCAGTGCCGTTTTGGCTGTTTGTACTCATTGCTTTCTTATTTACTCACAGGTTTATGCCCCAAAACGAAGTGCCCCAAAGAGCTGAATGCGGTCAGTGCACGGCGAGGAGAAGGCAGCCCAGCGTGGGGCTGCGGAGAGCCCCCTAATCTTCAGTAAGCACCTTTATTAAACACCTTGAAAAATAACAATGGTTTCCTAGAATACTCCAGCAGATGTGAAATTTGCCTTTCCTACTATTTTCACAGCTTGCGGATGCCCCCTTTTCCCCTCTGAAAATAAGAGTGCTGTAAAAAGCCTGTCTTCCTAATTGAATGTGTGTGTAGACTCTGAAGGTGCAATCTAATATAATTAATGCTAATTAATTATTACATGGTCAAACGAGCAGGAAATGCACATGCAAGCTCAAAAAAATTAATTATATGAAAATAAGATAATCGCCTGTGTGTTCAGATACACATTTATCTGAGCAAGTGTGTACTCAGCATTTTAAAAAGGGTTACTAAAGAAAAAAAAAAGCTGTGAACAGAAGAAACCATTTCCTAAAATACTCTCTCCTGCATATTAAAAAAAAAAAAAAAAGTTAGCAAAAATAGCCAAAGTTGAGAAAAAGAGGCTAGCTTCAGTATCTTCAGAGGGGAAAATACTGACATCACACTTGTGCAGCACACAGCAGCACTTGCTGTGTACACAACATCGATATATATACATATAAAACCAGAAAGGTCCAAAATGTTGCTAAGCATACTTTCAGTGTGCGGTGGTTTGTTTTTTTTCTGCAAATGGGGGAAAGCAAGGTGTGAATGCTGGCAGGTGAGTGTCCGAGAGCTGCGGGACGGGGCACTACGGTGTTGTAGCATCGGCCAGATGCTGCCCTGCTGACTGCTGCAGCTGTGTCCAGACACATGCAAGTTCCTGTGCAAATATGAAAAAGCCTGCACGCGAAGTTGCAAGAGCTGTCGGGATCCAGGTTTTCCTCCCACGTTGCTTTTTCCCCGTCGGCTTCTCTTCCATGTGGTGCAAGCGTAAAAATGACACGGAAAGGTTTGGCAGAGCGGGAATGGCATTACGTTGCTAAATCCCACCCCGGCGCTTCATTTTGAAGAATGGTGTTATTCAAGGGATGATGATAAACAGAGCTGCAAAGCATGTTTGATCCCTTCTTCTTTGTTACTCAGGCTTTGGGGTTGTTTTCCCCCAGCATTATGCTTGGCTCTCAGGCAGACCCGTCTGTGCCTCTGGGTATGGAAAAAATGATGGGAGACCTCCAGCAGCTGGAGTTCAACTAGCAGCCGCTAACCCCACAGCCTTCGCTTATGGCTTTCATCAAAACAGGACATGCTGTCGGATGCCTTAGTTTTGATGCAGCTGCATCCCATTTTTTTTAACGCTGCTGCATCATCAGATGAGGATTTTGGCTCGCAGCAGAGGCTGCAGCAGGAGGAGGGTGGTGAGGAGCACCTGGCCACGATGGGACAGGGACCTGGGACACCCATTTTCTTACCAAACAAACCCATTTTCTAGCTGCAGACACAAAACAGGGGAGCAGAAGTGCGTACTCTGTGCGCATTAGTGGCTGTGGTCGGTTCAGATGTTCAGCTAAAGTCTCCTCTGCTTGAAGGTATGCTGCTGTAGGAGCACCACTGCGGGTTGCTGGTGGTCTGCTGTCCATTGTGGACAATGCAGAGATATATCTATACCAGGAGCTCCAAATGAGGGGAGGGTCTCCTCTCTGAAAGTAACAGCAACGCTGATTTGGGATTCATTGAATATTTCATCCTGGCACAGCCATCAGGTCGACCTCCAGGAAGTGGATGGATGGAAGTGTGAGGAGTGTGCGACCTGTGTTAAATTAGAAATAATCATTAAAGCCAACAGTGGTTCCAAAGAGCCACAGCAGGCCCTTTCCAGTAATTGATTTTTCTGGGAGCCCTGCGGATAGAGCCTTTTTTTCTTATATATAATGGATCTGTCCCCCGGCGATTAACTAAGTAATTCCTCCAGCAATTACATCCTCTCCGAAATGACAGCTTCGTGGCTTAGGACGTACAGCTCTGATCCCCACACCACAAAGTTCACCCCCTGGGCCAGTCCCAGCCTATCTCTCCGACATCCCTGCGCCTCCCAGACCCGGCCGCCCCACGCTCGATCCTCCGAGCTGCCTGCCTGGGCATGGGAACCTCACTGCAGCTTCTGCGTCCTGCAATGCAAGTTGCCTCCGTGCCTCCAGCACAATTAGCAGAGCGTAATCAGCCGCTGTCAGCCTGCAGTGGGAGCTGCACGGGCACAGCTTTTCCCAGGAGAAAGCTGTAAACCTGGGAGCATACGATGGAAACAAGCCCTCGTGGCCACTGGCCAAGAGCAAACGATTACAAGGTAGCAGGGGCACCCACTTCCTTTAGCTTCTTATAAACCGGATAATTATCCTCTGGCTTTGATGCTGTGTCATCAGCGCAGTGTTGGCTTGTCAAGTTGGCAGGACCCCGTGCAGTCTTAGCAACAGGAAGTTTCTTCTGTGAATGCTTAAAACTTTAATAATTATTTATTGAATAGGTAGGACAAGAGCCAGGACATAGCAGAAATGCGAGCGGTTTCCCAGGAGACCTTCCAAACTCTTTGAGATACTCGCAAGTCCAGCTGTAAAGTTATTAAAAGAAAAGAAAATCTCTAAAGAGCTCTTGGCTGTTTTTCTTCTCTTTGTCTCTCTTGTTTACCTGGACAAATCTCTTCAATCTGCCTTTATTTAGTAAAGTTAAGGAAACCATTTTCTTTTATAAACTGAATCCTTCCTGAATGATCTTGGTGGAAGAGATAGAAGAAGGGAATACAAATCACAGCACCAAATTTATTCCTAACAAAGGGAGCTGTTGCTGCTAGTCCTGAGACAAACAGATAAGTCCAGTAATTATAGATAAGTGCTTTTGTTTGATCTGTATAACTATTTCTGCATTTGCAGGTAATTTCCCTTGGGCGTTCACAAGCAGGTGGGAAGAAGTTCTTATACAGGCTGTATTTTAATTTATTTTCAATTGACTTCTTGATGAGCAAACAAACAACTTTCATTTTTAGGACTAAACCTTTTTCCTGAGACTTTTTATGAACTAAAGTTGTGATTTCTTTTTAATATTATACTTTCTGAGTTTTGCCCTTTTCCCTGAGTAAGTCAGCAAATAAAATGAAGTACCCTCTTACTTAATTCTTGATTTTTCCCAGTAAAAAAAAAAATAAAATAAAATAAAAATGCCCTGACATCTTGCAAGTCCTTATTACAAGTTAGGGGCCCAAAGCGCTGATCAATATTTGTCCTAACTCTGCTAGATGCTATACAAACTTCTCCAGAGAAGTGAGAATTGTGTGTGAATAACTGAAAACCTTCACTTTCCAGGTTTCAGATTCCTATGAAAACCCACTGGGACACTTTCCAGACGTATACACAAGGACACAAATGCCTTGCTAAACCCCATACATCCCCACACTTAACAACCTAACACGCAACTGGGATTTTAAGGCTGCTGGCAGGAACATTTCCCTGGCCAGGAGTTTTGAAAGGGGATGCAAGCTGAAGCCAGCTCTATAACTAAGCAATGAAGTCAGTTGTTTGATATCCCAGCTTCCCTGAAAGAAAGTCAAAACCATGAGGCAGGTTGATAAGCTAGTGGTACAGCCCATGCATTTGTTGAGAAAATGCACTTTCTGGACAAAATCTCACCACCATCTTTGTGTTTCCATGTGATTATGAGAAATTTCAGGGGGTTCTGCTAGGGAAGGGTGTATTTCTTAACGAGCAAAGTGAGCACAATAGAAGGCTGCTTGAAAACACGATGGGAAATTGTTATTTTAGTGTTGACAGAGCAGATGTTCAAGAATACTTAAAGCAAACCAGATACACTGAGCTTTTGTCTTGCTCTTCTTCTTCTTCTGCACTCTTTCTGGTCCCAAGAGCAGTGGCCTCGCTCCAGAACAACAGCATTCACTCCTCCTGCTTTCAGGCTCAGCTAGGGCCTGATGGCAACCCCAAAAGGGGTGGCCAGGTGGTCTGGCTGAAGATGCAGGTAGCTGGATACTTCACCATTTATTTTGGGGTGCTGATGTTGGTTTAAGGGGGGAATGAATGGTGGCAGTGAGAGCACAGGCCAAGAAATATGCCTGCTTTGAATAGTGCTTGGTGGCTTTGTGGTAGCTGCCCCCTCATGAAGGGTTGAACACCCTTTGGTGGCCCTGTTGTAGTGCCTCTTCATGAGGGGTGGCCACCCTTGGTCTGATGGCAATTCCAGGCCTCTTGTGGTCAAAGGAAACCTCAAGCTTGGCAGTGCTGTGACTGAAAGCTACGTCTGGACTTGTTGCAGCTCTGCTTCTTACAGTGAAGCTTCAAGGATGGCCCAGCCTGTTATTGAACTGGCTGGAGGAAGGTCACTATAAGGTAAAATTGCTGCAATGTATTTGTTACTACTCTCCTGATAGGACAGCGAAGGGGTTGCCCAGAAGGGGAGGTTCCTCAGCCACCTGAGCAGGAGGTCTGTGGACCACAGTCTATGCATTGTGACAGGGATATGTGTATAGTATAGTCAGGTCGCTCTGCTCCCAGCCTCCTGATCAGTCTCTCTCATTGCAGGGCAATCTGGCCCGGCTCAGCTGAGGAACATTGCTTGTTGGTGGGTACGGCACAAAACCCATCCCAGAAGGTCACACCAAGTGCTTGGCCTAAGTCTCAGCTCTTGTCTCTGCCCAACTAAAAATCCAAAACTTTTAGTGCATATACATATGTATTTCATTCCTCCACGCCCCAATCTGACTAAATAAAAGGGATTAGCAATGGTGTCTCATAGACCCTAAAATTCACATGTGAGTACTCTGTAGCCTGAACTGAAACCATGACTTTTTTCCATGAGTTTGTGAGGTCTTGTCCAGATATATTCTTAGGATTCTGCTCTCAAGAAATGCACGTGCTAACACATTAAATGGGGTCCAAGTGAAGACTTGAGCACTGATCCATGATGGTCCACAGTATTGAATTGTGATGAGTTTCTTGGGTCCATGCCCACCTGTGCTCCCCATGCTGCCTGGTAGGAAGGAGAGCTCACTTTGCGTGAGCCCACGCCCTTCACCATGACCCATCTCCTGTGTTAGACCAGACGTCATCCCAGTATCTCCTCAAGAATGAGGTGCAGCAGAAACCTCCAAGTCAACAAGGAGGATTTATTTATTTCGCTCTTTGTCAGTTTTGACACTGATCTTTAACTGGTTCTTCCAGCTACCTCTGGGCATGTCTAAGCTGGTTTGACCAATTCCCATTAGATTTTCCCTTGTTTTCTCCTTTCTTGAGCAGTTTCTGGGACCAGACAAATGGAAGATGACATCTCCTACTTAGGACCAAAGAATAGCTTCTGGGATAATGTTTGACAGCATAATTGTGCCTGGCAGTGAAGGAGCACCGGTGTTTAATTGTGGGCCATGTTAGTGTCAGCTAGGTGTAGAGGGAATGAGTGTGTAATAAGTATTTGACACAGTTCATTATCAGTCATGGTAGATTAAATAACAAGACATACATTAACTCATTTAATAATTATCTACCATCATATCAACTTGATAAAAGAGTACTATTAAATAAGTCTGACATTGTATTAATACAGTCTTTAATTTTTAACATGGAAGATTAAGATAAAGCAACTGCCAAGGACTGTATTGTAACACCTTCTCCAGCTATCTTGGGGTAAACATCTTTTGGACAGAGTTAAAGCCTCCTGGGGTTAGTTAGTGTTAACTCCCATGTCTGGCATTTTTCTGAAACCTTGAGTATTTGTATTAATTGCTCACATTCCTTTGGGAAAGAGCCAGCTAGGCATGGACACCTGCTGCAGCAGAGCTGACTGCGGAGAAGGGAAGGCAAGGATGTGCTGAAAGCACGCAGGGCACAGATGCCCTACGTAGGGCAGCACTAGGAGGAAAGGCAGCCAAGAGAGCTGGCTTAGGTCTGTCTCAAGCTTCCTCTGTGGGTTTGAGTTCTCACTTCACCTCTTTTTGCATCACTTCTCTGTATAAAAATATGAATATCAGCCTTTCTTTTTCCATGCTGTTTCATTCGCTGTGTCATGGCTAGCACTGCGGTGCTGGAGGCCATACCACATGTAAGGTTAACCACGTTTCCAGAGCTGGTTAGAGAGGTATGAGAGCGTAAGAGCTGCTGCCTGTGCTGCCCCGTTTGCGTTTCTGTTGACCGCATGGAAAGTCCTGGTTTACGCTAATGCAGCAACAAAAGCAGCGTGTGGTTTGTGAGTGGCTTGAGCTGGTTACATCTATCAGGTGTCCTCTTCATAGTGAAATACTAGTAGGAAGTGGGATGAGAAACAAACGCTTTGGTTATAACCATGATGTAGAAATCGGTTGCATGTCTCTGTTTCCTTTGATTTCGCTTTCGTTGCCGCTGACGGGCTTTCTTCTGGCGGTGCTTTTTTGTGTCACTTGGGCAGCGCATATCCTCCAGCAGGACCTTTCATCTCGCCCTCACTTGAACACGTGCACAAGAAAGCTGCTGGTGGGAATCACACCCAGCAGGAGGTGGTGGAGCAGGAGGTGCCAGGGTGCATGGTGGGTGCCCAGGGGAAAGCGGAGGTGGGGTGTGCTGCCCCGGCAAGAGCCTCCACAAAGAAAGCTGGTGACTTGCTATGGGACACTGCTCCAGGGATTTCTCTTCTATGAATTTGCCTGATGCTTTTGTAAGCCACTGTAAGCTCTCGGCACCCACGGTGTGCTCCCCAGTTAGGCTAGTCACCATGCAGATGGCTGTCTTTTCCATTTTTAGTGTGCTGCCTGCTAGCTCCTGTCCATTCCCTCTTAGATCCCATGTGAAAATGACAGTGAGCAATCCCTATCTGTTTTATATGACATCGTTCATTGTCTTTGCTACAGCACTGGGCAAGTTCCTACATGTTCATGTATGCTTGTAGAAAACGTTTTGTGGCATTCTTGTTAACATTTAGCAAAGCCAGTTTAATTTCAGAAGTTAGATTTAAGTTTTTTGTTTTTGTTGTTTGTTTGCTTTTTCTGGAAAAAATGTTAGAAGATAAGTATTTTCTTTGTAAATAATGCTAACTAACTTGAATATTAATTTCTGTCAGTTATTTTTTGTGCTGATATGGAAGGCTAAGTGGCCATGCTGTAAAGAGATTGCAGAGGTCTTTATCAAAGGAACTTAAATGTTGTTACGCTGGTTCATTCCTTGCTAAATACTGCAGTAATGCCAGCGGCCAGTATAAAAAATAACGGTGGGCTCGGAAAAACAAAAGTCAGCTTAAAATCATAGGAATGAGAGGATATATATTTATATCTGTTTGCCTCTTATATTCTTTCTGTGCTTTTTTTTTTTTCTTTTATTTATCTGAGACTGCTGTTTATGCTTGCAAGGGCTTTTCCTACACTCCTATGCTGTTTCAGCATTTTGTTTTTCGTTACATTGAAAACCAGGTTCCCATGATATTACTCAGCTGAATGGCCAATGCTTTAAGAAAAGCAAATATGACAAGATACTTGATGAAATCATGGAAGATGGCAAGCTATGGTGGCTGTATAAAGCACCTTTTCTAGTGAAGCAAGTTGACTAGACAGTTGGGGGAGGGAACAGGTAGATTTATTCTGAAAATCACATTAACAATGTTCACGCAGGAAAATGAGCTCTTGATGGGAGGTGCTAATTGATATTAATTAAACAACTTACAGATTATATGATTAGTATTGACCCACAATATTAAAACAGTAAATTAGTTATAGAGTGGGCAAGACTACGATACAGGAAATTAAATAAGTTAATAAATCAAAATTAATGGATGTCTGGAACAATTATAGTCATTAGTGGAACTACAGTCATTCTAAATATGTAAAGGGAAGTCCATAAAAGCTAATAATGTTACTGTGGAAAGGGATTTCTTGGGACACAGTGGAGATACCGGCAACACCAGAACACACGCTTGGTATTGAAGAGGGGCCTCCAGTATGGGTACGCCTGTGGATGGGGGGCATTGCTCCCTGTGGCTTTTTTTAGGCTGCCTGGACAAACTGCATCCATGTTCCTCAGCCCTTCTCACAATGGACTAAAAGAGAAGGGAAAGACCCCTGCTAAATTCAACAGCGAAGCCTTCCTCAATGTGAGTGGAATGATACACTTGGTATCAGACTATGAAATCTTACATATACCTAGGAGGTTTCCATCCGTGGAAGAGAGAAGGGCTTGCAGGCACAACATGAAATATTTCCACTGCTAAGTACACAGTACCTTGTACTCGAATCAGGAGATCTTGCTTTTCTATGTGAAGGCCCAGGTCCTGGTCACCTCTGCAAACCAGAGCAGCTGGCTTCTGAACTGTCAGGACAGGCACACAGGACATACCCAGGACTATTTCTGAGTACAGAGAGAAACATGAACCTGAACCTAAAACAGGGTAAAGGAGGTGATATGCTCTGCATTTGATCGCCCTTATTCATGTCACACCACATTGTTAGCGTATGTGAAAATGCATTGAAGCATTAACACACAATAACCAGGAAACTGAAGATCACCAGGCATTTTGTGTCCAGAAGCAAAGTTGTACTCTGTTACTGAGGCAGATTTAATCAACAGGAACCAGTTCTGGAGGGCAGTAACAGATAAGCAAAGAAATTAGTCCCAGAGTCGTTGTAATTAAAAACATCTGGGTGATGTCAGCCTGCCTACAAGGCCATTTTCATGAAGAGTTTGTGAGCACTCCTAAAATCCTCTTACTAATTGGCAACATCAAGCCTCTGCATTACATGCCACACTTTTTTTTCTGCGTGTGTGTATCCGTGTCTGTGTGATATTTATGGGCTTGAGTATTCCCACAAATACCGTTTCCCTTTTTTTAAATGTTGGAAAAGCAACGCCACTTAGGAATTTACAAGGACAAATCGATGGCCAGACTCTAGAGCAGATGGAAATATTTAACAAATTTCTATATCCATTGGAGAGTCTTACCACAGATGTATCTTAAGCAGAGACATTAGCCAAGTCTTTTTTTGGACACAGGGAAATGGTCTTTTATGTGAGATTTTTCTTTTTGCTGACTTGGTGGAAGCAAAGGAGCTGTATTTCTACTGATAGGTGGGCTACCTCAGGGCTAGTGGCAGGGGTGAGCACAGGATGGGACATCCAGCAGGTGCCGGTGGGAACTGGCAACTCTCTGCTCTTCTCCAGGATGGGGAAGTGAAGGGTTGGCTGGATTGGCCAGTGTGGGAAAGATCAGTAAGACTTTCTGATGAGGAAGGACTAATATCCTTAATGGCCAAAAGGGCTTTTTACTGTTGTTTTAAATTATTGTTTAATTGATGAACAACCATGAATATTATCATTCATAGGTTTGGCAACTTGCATTGTCCCCATCAATAGGTAAATTTCACAGCATAGTGGCTTATTTTACAGTCTGAGTGAGAGTCATCCTCATTAATATTAATGAGAGGCTGTCAAATCAAAGAGAGTTGGGGTCTTTTTAAGGTGCTCTCCATGTTATTTTATGGGTTTCAATGTGGGGTTGCAGGGGAATGGATGCTTCAACAAAAACTTGCTGCTGCTACAAAGATTGGTATGGAAGGGGGTGTTAAGGGGGCCTGTGAGCAGGACATATTTTACAGCAAAACATTACCAGCATCTCCATTAATGGACTGGTGTGGGAAATTTCGGCTGCACTAAAATTAACCTGTATTGTTTAAGCATTTTATCAGACTGATCTAATCTTCATTGTCAGGCATTTATAACATTATTGTAGCTGTGGTATCTATGCATGCTATAAAACTTTCTAAAACTGCAAATGTTTTATGCTAGAAAGTGAGTTTTCTCTGAGTAAATGTGTCTCTGGAGCAGAGACTACTTGTGCTGTCTTTGTTGTACAGAAGAATATAATTTTTTTTCTTTTAGGGTGAGGCCACAGTAATAAATCCCAAGCTTGTTGCAACTGACTTTATGTCTGTGTACAGCAAACAACGTCATCCTTGCACCCAGCTCTTTAGGGAGCAGCCTCTGGTACATGCTGCATACATTGCTCCCTTCCAGAGGTGCTGTGCTGTGGCTGCCCCAGCCCTGGCCACATCTTGCAGCTCTTCAGCAAGCCCTCTGGCTATGCACACCAAAACTGCCGCAGGAAAAAAAAAAAAAAAGAAAAAAAAAGAAAATAGCTGTCTCTCTGTAGATATTTTAAACAAAAGAGAAGAGCCATGCTCTGACCTCGCTGCTGCAATGTGCTCACCATATTGTTTCCATCAGCCCCAGCGAGGCTGTGTTTTATGAAGCGCACAAATAGCAATCCCAGTAGCAGGGGCTGTTCTGGAGATACTTTTGGCTATTTTGGAGATACTTTTTCCTTTTTTTTTATTATTTTTTTTCCCAGCATGCAGTGTCTTGAAAATATTTTAAGTTGTTTTTTTTTTTTCCTACATAGAAAATAGATTTTTTAAAAAACAAAATTTGTGTCTTAGGAATATACTAGGAGTGAAAACTGGCCAGGCATTACTAACACCCAGCTTTACAAGCTCAGATAGGATCAGACTGTGCCATCCACACTCAGATCCTGCCCGTGCATGCTGCAGGAAAGCCATCTCCGTCTCTCCAGAGAAGCTGGAGATCTTCAGAGGATAGGGTGCTGACTGCCCCCTGTTCTGCCCGCTCCCAGTGCGTTTTTCTCCGGGTATCCCCACAGTTCGCTTGCTTGCTTTGCAAATTATTTTGTACTGCTTACACCACTAATAAAAGAGTGTTGTGCAAGGCCTGGCTTTTAGAAGAAAAGCAGACTGGCTTTGCAGCCTGCTGCCAGCCCTACCCACCACAGCACTTTCAGCTTTAAAAGACTTTATCCAGTCAAACACCACTGACAGGTCATATTTCGAGGAAGCAAGCCAAAAATGTTTTCACTGTTTGGTTGGGTAAATTCAAGCACCTTAACCCCGGAGCACCCTCCTCACCTGCTCACTCTGCCTTTTAAAATTGTTTCTGTGCAGGATGAAGCACAGCTCGGCTGTTTGTGCGCTGAAACATGAGTAAAATGCTACATTTTCCATAGCATTACAAACAGATAAACAATCACTTGGTAAAGATAACTGGGAGGAAAGAGAGACAGACCCCCCAAAGGTGATTTTTATTAGTATCTGCAGGCTCTGCTCCTACTGTTATCCCCTTGTAATAACACTGTTTATCCAAAATGGAAAGGCAAGAGTCTGGTCCTACCCTCTACTGCCACCGGCAAGATGGGGGCACCACAGGCCTGGGCCTGGCAGAGGCCGCCATTTTGTGTGCCACAGAGCTGAGCAGTAAACACAGTCCCTGGGGGGAAAACTCTCAGCTGGTGCAAATTATCACAGCAATTAATGTGCTGTTTTGTAAGTATAACAATTTACACCAGATGATAATCTTCCCCCTGGCCTGAAAGAATTACCAATTTTAGCACATGATCCGATAAAGCCAGCTACAATCGCAAACTGCTGTGATTTACATGCACTGGTAAAAAACCACTTTTCTTCCATATTTGTTTGAATTGAGAGCATTAAATGCAACATTTACCTTCTTCTCCTTCCCTATGATATGCACCTGTTGAGCACCTACCCTGCAGGTGCTGCTGTCAGATTTTGGGTGTTGCTCTCCCATCTGAGGGCCTTCTCAGCATAACTGAGGATAATGTGGCTGGGCAAGAGTGGTCTCTGCCCTGGGGTTCTCCTTCTTGTGCTGGTTTGTTACCCTGTGCCATAGGGGTTTGTTGTTCTGAGGAGTGGATTTTTTTAAAATTTTTGATCTTGTCCTAAGGATTTGCCTAAAACTAGCTATGGTTGCTGACTTGAAGAGTCTTTGCAGGGATCTTTGGAAGTGGGACAGCAATCCAGGTTTGCAGAGTTGTAGTCAAAGGTGTATTTCCTTGCCTGAAGGATGAGGAATAACAAGGTCAGCAGGAAATCCTCCTTGAACCCCCACCTCTGCATGAGGCCTGATGCTTCAGGGGTGTCCTCATCTAGTTCCTTAAGGCAGGTAAGCCCTTATCCATTATTACTTTTTTTATGCTCCACTTGGGCTTTGGTGCATGTAAGACCACCAGTGTGGTCCACTCCATCATTGCTGTCTTGCTAGAAGCAGAGCTGAAGGCTGTTGGGGTGCTATAAATTTTTTAAGATGCATGTAGAGCTTCAACAACATCTACAGGAGGAATTTGAGGATTTGTCTGTGGATTTAGGTACCTAAATTGTCATTTTATTGCTATCTAAGTGGTGTGTGTAGTTTGGTGTGGGATGCTGTTGTCCCTCTTGTATACATACGCTTTTAAGCCTATGCTTTACACTGCTACAGCTCACAGGAAGGAGGGCCATTCATATGTACTGTACATCTAACACAGATGTGCACTAGGCTGGATCCAGGTCTGAATTTTAGCCTGGAGGTGTTCCAGATGCTTCTGCTGTTACATGTGTACAATGGAAACAGGATTTATCTCGCTGGTTAAGCACTTTTGCATTCTGCAGGATATAGACATTACTGTTATAATAATGGTTATGGTAATTTCCAAGGTAGGTGATAAATCTATCACTTAATGCATGTATTCCTTAATTAGACAGTAAGGGTAACGTCACTATTTGGAGTAGAAGGAAATGCAAGTGAGGTCAGCATTTAAAATCTAAAACTCAAATGATTCTTTTCTTTGTAAGGGTAAGGGGGATTGTTTAAAAATAATAAACTGTGGTGATTTATATGGCATCCTCTTGCCTTATAAAAAGCACAGATTAAAATTGCAGAAGCTTTAATGGACCCAATGGAGAAAAGTCTTAACTTTAATCCTAGCAGACATTTTAAAACCATAAGAAGATACAGAGTATAGATTTTAAAAAGGCAAAACAAAACGCTTAACTTTCAGCAGTTAACAAAAGGCCACTCCAATAACAGAAAGCTACATAACTTTGAGGAAAGAGTGCAAGTCATCACTGCAACCCAATTAAATGATGATGGTGAGACCCAGTGGGCAACTGCGGGTAGCAAATGTGAACAGGGATTCTTAGGGTTGATGGAGTGTTGGACATCCTCCAGGAGAGGAGGCTGGTTGGCTGAGTAGCCTGTGGTCAGTGATTTACCACTCAGGCTGATGACTGGCTTCACATCTCCAGAGCTATAAGAAGAAACCAGAGCTGTGGTCTCTTACTGTCTGGGTGAAGCCAGGAAGAAGCTCAGGGATTAGAGGAGGGAGATGACTTTCTGCTCCTTTGAATGTATTTGCTTGTAAGGTGAGCTAAGCACATGCTTTGAGGAAGCCCAGGGCTATGGGGGGAGACCATGGGCAGGAGAAGCTATGCATGTCCCTGCAATGCTGAAGCATGGGTCAAAGCAGTTTAGGAAGGTGGCTTGACTCATACAGTTTTTACTGTGACGGATTGCTGGGCATGCTCTGTATCTTTGTCCCATCTCCTTCATTTTCATTTACTGAAAATAGTTCTTTTGTACAGACCTTACAGTTAACTTTCTGTGTCAGGAAGCTTTCCAGGTGCTGCTTTAGAGACCAACAGCCCATGAGCCTGGGGCCTTCATAAAGAGCTCTGCAGTCTTTTCTGTAGCTTCTGGATTAGTATTATTAGTACTGCACACTTTGCATCAAACCTATGTGAGCTCCTCTCTCAAAGGGCCTTAGAACAGGGAATAAATTACAGTTTTTGCAGGAAAAAGGAACAAGTCAGTCAGTTTAAAATTTCACACAGTTAGCTTGCAGACTCTCTGCTAGGGCTGTGCAACTTTTTATTCCGTGAACTTTTAAGAGGATATGTTTGAAGCTGGGCTGCCACTGTAGTTCAACCCTTCCTGCCTTATTTTTCACTGCTGGTACTTTTTCCTTTCAATTAAAGTGCTTTTTACACCAAAATCAATAGAGTTGGACTCTGAGTACACCTGATGTAACAGGTAGCTTTAAGGAAAAATAGGTTTGCATTTAGGGCATTTTTAGCTGATTTGCACCATAACAAGCAGTTTCTGTCTGTGGTCCTAAATGTGAGTGATAGGGGGTTTGTCACTCAGTCTCACCTGATGCAGAAGATTTCCTCCATCTGGAGCTTCTCTTTTCTGTCGAGTTCCATCCTTCCACAGAGAAGCTAGGAGGGTTGGATTGTTAATTAATAATGTACTAAGGATATTGTCTTAAGCCTCACGCTGTCAGTGCAGTAAAACAAAGCACTGATTTACTGAGTTCTTTCTTTTTTTTTTCCTCCCTTAAAAGGCTACTTTTTTTTTTTTTAACAACAAAAAAGGTTGTAGTTGCCACTACAACCTTGTTTATAGTGGCAAAACCTAGACATAGTGAAACTGCTGCATGTGCTGGAGGGAGGGAAAACCCCTGTCTTCCCCCCTCTGCCAGGAACAGAGTGTATATAAAACTGATAAGCTTGTTTAAGTTAAAAAACCCATAAACTAGGCTGAAAACAGTGTGCAGCACTTCCTAAACAGCAGTTCCCTGAGACATCCTAGGTGGCCTTGGTGTGTTGGCTGGGATGGATGTGTCTGTGGAGCTGTGGGAGGAGATGTGCTGGGGAACACCAGCCATGCACCCCCAGACACTGATTTCTAACTTTCTTTTTTTAGGGGAGCTAATTTTAACTTACATCAGCTGAACACAGATCAAATTTGGGATGAATATGTCAGTCAATCCACAGACCACTGTCCTCATGAGGAATGAGTTGCTCAGACCTGCTTGCGTTCATTTCATACACCAAGATAATTACCTTGCGTTAGCATACAGGTGAGGGTATTAAAAAAGGAAAATCAATAAGACATATCAGAGGTGCCATTCAAGTATAAAGTCCCTATCGTTTTCTTGACTCAGATTCCGCAATTACCAAAAATTAGCCCATTATATGCTCATGGTCCTTTCAAACCGTAGGGCAGCCCTGTGGGCAGGGAGCGTGGTGACAATGTGAGCCGCACTCTGTTCAAACACTGCCCGACAGAATTAAACATAGGACTCCTCCAGCCTCCACATCTCCATTCAGGAGCTTGACAGCACCAGCATTATTTTAGTATAGATTTAAGTGCATTTTCCTATCTTACAGCTTTTCTTAGCTGTTTGCTGGAGAGATCCAGATGTGCTTTTTTTTGGTTGATTGAAGCAACTGGGGAGATCTCTTATTGCTGCAGTCTCTCCTGTGGCCAGCTGTGGGTGCTGGGTGTCACCGCAGCTCCGTCAGGTGCAGCAGGTCTGCCACCACAGTGATACTATCTGACTTTTCACGCAACTGGAGTCAGGGGACAACAGGGTCCTGGGGCCGCTCGGGCAGCAGGTTAATCTGTCCTGACAGCAGAGCTGTCGAGATATCTTTGCGTAATGGGCCTGGGGATAATTGGGTTTAGCACTCAAGGCCAAGCCGTGAACCCTGGGGCAAAGGGATGGATAATTGGGATTTCCCCCCTGCGGGGATAAAAGGTCCTCTGCTTCTTGCACAGAGTTTGGGGTGATGAGCCAGAACTTGCAGACCCATCCTCACAGTGAAAACCCTTTCAGTATCACCCTCTCCTTGTTGACTTCTTTTCTTTTTCCCCTTCTAATGGTTAATTTCAAAGGAATATTTTAAGGAAAAAATCACATTGATATAAAACTTTTTTTTTAAATTGTGGTCTTATACAGCATTTCTAACCATCCTTATGAAATAACAATAGTAAAAGTTACAGAAGTCATAGTGGAAAGATGAAACATAGCAAAAAGTAATTTAAAATGCAAATTTGCCAGAGAAACTGAAAGGAAAAAAAACAAAACTACTAATAATCCAACCCTAATTGCAGTGCTTTCTCTCATCGTCACTTCAAAAGCTCTGCGTGTTACCTCCCTCCCTTCGGGACGGCCTCAGCCGCGGCTGTGCTGCCACACTCTGACCTCTCCAGCGAAATACGTTTGACCCGAAATAAAATGGATGAGAGAGGGGAAGGAGGCGGCTTAGGAGGCAGCGAAATGCAGCAGGTGCCCCCTCGCTTGGTCTTTGCCAGACGGGCGTGTGGCCACCGGTTGGCCATCGAAGGTGTCCTCAAGGATGTCACGGAGGCAACCACACTTCGTGGTCTCGGTGAGTCTGGCCTTTTGTGAACGTCCGGGTGGTTTCTGGG
Organism: Cygnus atratus; assembly: GCF_013377495.2. NCBI lineage: Eukaryota > Metazoa > Chordata > Aves > Anseriformes > Anatidae > Cygnus > Cygnus atratus. The sequence goes on from NC_066365.1 coordinate 5,932,080, forward strand.
GCTGTTTGCACTCGAGGTGCCTTGAGGCTTTCTGAAAGGCAGTGGCATTGTTTCAGCAGCAGTTGGCACCGCGGTTCCTATAAACCAGATTGGTCTCTGGTGGCAGTGGGCACTTGCGTTCACATTAGCTGCGATGCGATGCAAATTCTGGAGCTGCAGGTTAGGGACTTGAAGGCAGGCGAGGGAGCTGCAGCCACTGGCCAGGGCTTGACAGCAGCAGGGCTGAGCAAAGGTTATTTATTTCAATGTAGCAGCATCGTAATGAAAAATTTATTGCCTCTGACAGGAGAGGAGCTCACCTGGCTCCTTCCCTGCTGATGGATGGGAAGGGGAATGAGCTTTTACTTGCCTGCAGAGAAGAAAAATCCATGAAGAAGCCCAGACCAAGCTCTCCTTGTTCGAAGGGCTGCCAGGAGCTCTTACAGACATTCTGGGGATGGGGCACTACCGAAGTAGTGATGGTCAGAGCGGAGGCATGCTGTAAAATGAGAATGTTTGCTAAATGGTTTTTTTTAAAGCAGAATTGAGTGGTAAGTGGGAATGCTTCCCTGCAGGCTGGCAGAAGGACACAGTTGGTATCACACGTTTTAGCAGCTGGCATGTTAATGAGGCCATTTTTATTGAAATGAGCTAAATACTATTAACATTTGTGGACTCCCAACTGATTTCTGAAGCATTTATTGAACTTCAAAAAGTGCTTCAAGAATCAATTAAAAATAGTTTTTTAGATTTGATAGAAAGAAGACCGAAGAATATTCTGCAGTCACATTTACACTTATCTGAACACATCTTACCTTTGTGTAGCTGACTTGAAACAGTTTCTTCTTTTTTTATTTTTTTTTCCATTTTTTCTGTGCTCTACATAATGCTTAAAAATATGTCTTTTGAGAAACCGATAAGGTAGTTTGTAGCCAATGTGACTTTGGTGGGTCTGAGTTTCCTGCACAGGAAGATGGGCTGTGTGCAGTTGAAAGAATATATGGCTTCCACCATACAGTGGTTGCACTTGGCTATCTTTGGCAGTGGATTTAAAATAAACTTGTTAATTTGTTATTAAATTAAATATAAACATTAATAATTAAAATACTAATAAAATGGTTTATTCTGAAAAGAAAAAGCAGTAGAGAACTGCCTGTCTTGGTGTTGCAGGAGGAGTGGATGGCAAACAGCAGACAGGTCTGGAGACATCTCTCCCCAGGCAGGTCTGGAGACCCGTGCCAAACCCCACCACAGCACAGGATGGTGAAACGTTCTCTGCTCCTCTGGTGTCTCCACTGACTGGCCAAGAGCTGCAGCCAGCTCAACATTTAAAGTGCTGTGACAAAGTCGTATTGCTGCCTCTGGTTCTTACCTTGTCTCAAACTAAGCAATTATTGGCCACTATGATTATTTTTTCATCGGCTTCCTTTGAAGGAGAAAAACCAAACTTCCCCCCCCACACCCCTCCCCCCAAAAAAAAAACAAGCAAAAGAAACTCACGAAGAATACACATCACATACAAAAATAAACCAATATGCATTAAAAGAGGCACTTGTATAAATATACCTAGAAGTGGTTGATCTTTTTCCCCCTTTCCTCATTCAACTTGAATCCTTTCCCAAACATTAAAAATAGACTGGTCTGAAGGAAAGCAGCAGAAACACGCTGGTACTCGGCTGCCTTTAACATCAACCCTGTGTGTCCCCAGCTCTCCGAGCAGCTACCCGGCCAGTATCCATGTGGTGGGAGTGTGCCCCAGGATCATTTCGAATAACCAGAAATTTTCATCTGGGTTATTTGGGGGGAGGTTCACATTATTCACTAAATTTGTAGGATGGTGGCAGCAAACAGCGAAGTCGGCTCAATGAGGGCCCCGAGTACTCGAAGGGGTCAAAGGCTGGGAAGTGATTTGGGGTACGCAGGCAGCATAAACCCAGCTGGTCATGGCTTGTTGCTTTGAATATTGCATAAGTGACTTGAATGCTCGGTCTCTTTGGATGCTGAACGGTTTTATGGCAGCTCTGCCCTGAAAGCTTTACATGGCTGGGGTCCTTGTGGACTGGCCACTTAGGTGGTCACCTTCACTAAAATTAATAATGCTGTTCGATTGGGATGGGATTGTTCCCAGTAGTTAACTGTGCAAGAGCCTGCTGGAAGATAAAGCAGCTGAAAACCTGAAGTCAGCAAAAGAATAGGGCAAACAACTGATAGGTGTCTGGGCTCCTCTTCCCAACTTGGCCAAGAGGACCTCTGCAGAAAGCTCTGCCATTAGACACTATTTCACTTCTATTTTAATTATTTTTCCCATGAGGATATGTACCTATGGCAGGGAGGTTTTGCTTAGGTGTGGCATGGGAGCAGATGCCCCAGGACCAGCAGCTGATGCTCTGTGGGGCTTGGCAGGTGCTCCATGCCACCGAACACAGCCATGCAATGGAGGTGATGGCTGTTTTGGTGAGACCCATGCGAAAATGGCAGGCTTCTTGGCATCACCAGTGCTGCGTGGTGCCCCACTGAAAGTGCAATCTCTGGTGGTTGGTTTTGAGAGGCCCCTCAGCCTCCCTAAAAAAAAAAAAAAAAAAAGAAAAGAAAAGCACATGAAATGGAGAAAAGCGTGTTTTAAAGATATGAGGCAAATGCAGGAGTATTTGTCTGAACTCTGCTCTCTGATGTTGCAGAGTGGTCAAAGTGAGGAAGCAAAGGGTTGAATGCTTTTAGTGCTTAAATAATTAATTCTTGGCACAAATGAAGCGTAAAGACTGATGGTGACCGGACCTAGCACTGCCTGTGTAGCAGTGGGCACAATTAGATGAGCAAAACCAGGTAATGTGGAACTCTTAGGTTTAGTTCATTTGTGTCAAAGGACCTTGAAATCCTGTGATGGTGCTGTAGCATCCTCCCCTTCCTCACCCCTACCCCTCAAAAAATAATAACAGAAAAAATGCAGCTTTAAATAGAAATCTCTCTGCCTGTGGAATTGTATTTAAAAAAAAAAAAAAGGCATGACTGAGTAAACATGAACTAAAAGGGCTGAATTTATCCTTCCTGTAACTTTGGCAGAGCTGATGCTATGGTCTGTGTCCGTGCGGGTGAAGTCATCGTGAATGGTAATGGGGATGGCCTTATAGTAGATGGCTGTAAATGTTTGCAGATATTCTGCTTTGGCACCAGAAGCATATTACTGTTGTGCAGATTTTCAGTACTGTGTGTCACATAAAACACAGAAATAGGACAAAGGAAGCTCTGTTTGGTTAAATGACCATATATTGAGCATTTGTCATAAACACAGTTTTGTAAGGCATTGGGAAACTGCTATCACTTACATTTTAAAAGCTTACTTGTAGACCAGCAGTCTCTAGGAAAACACAGTTTGAATCTTATTTTTTTTGCAATGGGGTAGTTTAAAGGGTTGGTTTGGGTGAATTTTTGCTTTGTGATTCACTGTTCTTGATCGTAAGCAAAGTTATTGTTGTGCTGCTGTTTCTTCAGGAATGGTATTGCTATTTTTTACTTCCCTGTGAATGGCAATAACATAAAGAAAGCTGGCATCAAGGATTGTGTTTTATAAGAAAAGAAAGAGGAAAGATGAAACGGCTACATATGGCAACATGGACAGTTTCCAACTGAATGGGGAAAAAAAAGAGTCCGATTTTTGCAGCATATACAGAGAATTGAACTGTATTTTTATGCAAATGCTTTAGAAAATGCAGCTCAGCAAAGGCTCTTTTCCTGCCATTGGCTGGAAAGCATTTTGAGCGCCTAAAGACTCGCATTTTCCACAAGAACTTCATGAGAAAGAATATAAAGAGGTAATAGAGCGTCTAAAAACATTATGCCTACCACAGTTTTTTTGTTTTTGTTTTTTTTTTTTATACTCAAGTTTCATCTCAAGAGTCAGCTAAAAGGAGGAGGCACCACCGTGCCTTTGACAAGCCCAACTAGTGATTGTTCCTTGCTGTTTTAACGTTTTTGTTGAGAAATGCAGGTCAAGAGCAATTTGTTTGTGGAGTGAAAGACAAGAAAGATGGTGTATGTTTGATGGTCCTGCTACCAGCAGAACCCCCTGACCTAAAAACCCTTTGGGACAGCACAACCTGCACGCAACGCTGGGATGTGGATGAGTGTGGCCCCAGATTAGGATGCTCCTTGGAGAAAGGGCTTAAGGAGCTGGGCCTCTTTACCAGCACGGGTGGGATGGGCAGACCTCCCAAGTGTTCTGTTCATATGAAAATAAATCACGCAGCGTTAAGCCTGGAAGCGTGTGCAGGGTGCCTGAGGGCATGTATCAAAGAAAATTTTCTAAAACAAGCCCAAAGGAAATAAACTTGCTTTTGCAGTCTTCCAGAAGGGGTACAAGAGGAGTCTTAGGCTGCCTGGCTGTCACTGTAACTTCTCCATGTATCTGTTTGCCATTAGAGTTAATTGTGACTGAAGGAGATGGTCTCCCGCGGATAGGCAGAAAGTGGCAATATATAAGCGTAAACCAGACAGAGGAGCGGCAGGCGAGAGACCTTGCAGAGGAAGGGAGCTGGTAGGTGAAATATAGAGCCGTGTTTAGTGCTGACACTTGTTTTATATGCAGTGCAACAGGAAGGCTAGGGGTGGCCGGCAGTGCCATTTCTCAGCGCCGGGTGAAGCACAGATGCAGGGCACGATTCCACCCATGGAAGCCAGGAGGGGATGGCACCAGATCGCCTCCGGTTGTGTTAAGCTGCTAGGGTTTAAAAGTTGGCTCCAAACATATTAGATTTGATCAGCTGGATGTCTGTCTGCTTTAAAAGAAAAAAAAACGAAGAGTGAAATTAGGTATTTTGACAAACAGTTTGAACCCTTCTGCATGTTTTAATTTTTAGCATTAACTTCAGTGCCCTTCCTGTAATTTCAAACATCTATAAAGAGATGAGTGGAAAAAAAAACAACGTATCATCATCTTATAGAATACATTCAAAGCTGGCTAGCATTCCTCTTAAATAACACTGCTCTGCCTCCCTCCTACCACCATGTTTGTCCATCATTTGTGGATAAATGTTAAAATGACCTGTTGGGATGAAAATGTCCTCATCACAGAGCCAAAGCTACTACTAGAAACGCTGAGGCTGAGAATGTGCATTTCTCTGCCGGCAGCAGGCAGGCAGCATACATTGAGTTCTGTTAGGTAAGCATTTTACCGAAATACTTTCTGTAGTAGTACCTCAGAAATGCTTTCCCGTACTCACAGAGGTGGGAAGCAATTCAGTGTATATTTTCTTTCCTACAGTCTCTTTATTAATACTGCTAAAGAAATTGTTCTGGACAGAAGAGAGAACCCTATTTTGGTTATGGGTATACACTTCAGGGATGCCCACGTTACATCAGCAGCAGCCAGCTTAAGCCAGAGGGCTTTTAAAGAACTGACGTTTCCTTGGTTCTTTGCCGTGAAGAATGCTAGGGACAATGAAGGAAGCTTACAAAGAGACATACTCTTGTAATTACCTGAGTAGCACCAAGAGACCATTAAATTCATCCCATCCTTGCAGCAGTGGTGGGACATGTTGGCGCAGGGCATGCTGCCACATGTTGAATTTGCAGGGGTGAGAAAAGCCATTGCTGTGGCTGGTGGCTGCTACACATTGCTGATGGCAGGAGTTGCACCAGAGGAGCTGAGGATGTGTTTAAGGCAAAATTTGCTGACAACAGCCACAGTCCCAATGCCGAATGCAGTTCTGGGCAGTGGGAGAGCCTTGCTTTGGTGCTCTGCAGCTCTCCTCGGCTCCCCGGGTATCTCATGGTGCATTCCCCAGGCTGAAATCAAGCAGAGTCAAAGCCTTGTAGAAAAACAGCAATTTCTGCACAGGGCGGACTATGCATGTGTGCGTGCAGTGTGACGGTATGGGTGATTTTGGGAAAAGGTGTGGTAAACATTTCGGTGATGGTGGCTTATTAAATAGAGGTTGAAGAAGGTGTGATGAAAAGACACACTAATGGATTGCCTACATTGAAGCTTAGAGCAGATGTAATACGTGGCCCCAGAAGTTAATATAAATGGCTTAATATTTGCAGATTTTATGTCAGGCAGTGATAACCAAAAGAAGAGGATTGGAAAACATGCCAATCTCAGGAGGAATGAACAACAAGGAAAAAAAAAAAACCAGGCATCGGACTCTCTCCCTGCTGAGCGCCATTGACCACTGAATTCAGAAAGCTCCCACAAGGTCAGACTTGTGATTTATTTCATATTGGGGATACCATTTGGGGCGATATACCAAGGAGAAGCGTGCTATATTGACAAGCTGTGCTGATGCTTTAAAGCTTAAGGTGTTGCTGATTTCCAGCCCGCTGGGTAAAGAGGCTAAGATTTTGTGCTTTGTTTCAATCGTGATTACAGCATGATGGGCTGATGGTCTTTCTGTGGTTGCTTCTTCACAAGAGTCACTGTTTTTTGTCTTTTTCATGTATATCAGCCACATAACTGTTTGGAAATAGCCTTTAGAAATGAGTATGGAAGAAAACTGCAAAGATTAGTACTTAAACACTTGTATGGACTATCTCTGTAAGTCCTGGAGCTGTCTGCACCTTCACTACTGCCAAATCCCAAGTTGAAGGGGGTCAAGAGCATTTCTGGAAGCCCTAGCTCTGGGATTCCTGCAATTCTTGCTTTCCATTAAAAGAGCAAGTTTCCAGCTGCTGTGATTGCAAAGAAAAGGTTGAAAATGTAAGCCCTAAGTATGGAAAAGCAACAGATGCAACTATAAAAAATATGATTTTTTTTTCCATTTAGTCCTGTTTTGAACTACTCCTCCTTTCTCCAAGCAGCTGATTCATTCTTTTGAATAGATTGTGTTGGCAATACTGTGTTTTTGTTCCCCAAGGGATAACTTCAGAGCTTTGCTTTCAAAACCACTTTGCCCAGTTTAGACATCTCTTAGAAAAACTAAATGAGAAGGAATTTGTAAGAAAAATTAATGATCTGGTACATAAATTTTTCACAACCTCGCACACGGATGGAGTGGGTTTGTAGAGTTGCAGAACTGCAGTGACTAATAATAGTAATAAAGGGTTTGATTGTATCATGTGGTTAAAGATAGTCATAATACTCTAATTGTCTTTGCAGTTTTCCCACTCCTTGCTGTGACATCAGCCCATCCCCAGACCATTACATCCTGCTCATGGCTCTTCTTTGTTGATAAATAATGAGTCATTATACGCCTTGCTCTATGACTTGCACAGCTGTATTGCCAAATTTTCCTCTCTGCAGAATGAATCCCCCTTTCCAAGGATTTAGTGTGCCTTTAAAATGGCAAAGTTTATCTGGCAACACACGTGCCCTTTAGCAGAGGATGGACTGGGTGAAATAAGGCTCTTGCTGGATGTTTTGTACTGGGAGCAGGCTCACCTACAGTAAACTGTATGTTTTTATTAATGACTAAACACTGCTACTTTGTACTGATGGTGCAAGCCACCACGTGCCAGGATTGGAGCTGGGAAATCCCAGGGCTGGGATTTCCATGGACTTCCTTGTAGGGCACATCGGAGCCAAAGACTCCAGAGCCCTGCTGTGACTCAGGCATCCAAACTACATGCTGTATCTTAGGATGCTTATGTGTAAACAGATGCACAAGGACATTACATGTTTTATCCACAAACACAAAACTGAATTGGTAATACTGAAATCAAAACTTGTTCTACAGCCTGCTGCTAGCTACGTGACACTTAGGAAGCTCTCCTAAAAAAACTTGACATGAAATCTAAAACAGATACTAATATGTATTAAAAAGTACAAGAAAGAGTTAGTGTTTTCCAAAATGACAAAAATACTTATGCACCCTGTGCTTTGACACTGAGAACATTCAAGAATGAAGGCTGTGTGAAGCCTGGCACTTTAAACAGTGGATTTGCGTAGTGGGAAGATAGAATGAAAGAAAACCACTAATTTAAAAATATGATCAAGCATGTGGCACAGCAAACTTGCAGTGATCAAGAACTGCTACACTAATACGAATGTCTTGCCAACGGATAGTGATCAATGCAGGATGCCTACTTTGTACAGATGACTTGGGGGAGATAGAGGAGTGAAGGGAAGACCCAAGGGTATAACAGATATTCAGTGAAGCAGGATATGTGATTCGTTTGTTTTTCCTTCCTCGCGTTAATAAATCATGCTTCTCGTGCTTGCAAAGCAAAGGAAGGTCAAGAGATAGGGTGGCCTGGGGAGTGGTGGCGAGTGGCCCTGGATGAAGGAGGGACAGGTGAAAACCAGAGCAAAGAGTGGGGTTGCTGAGTTGCTTTCAGGCCAGGTGGATGGCCTCCAGCCCTTGCTCATGTCTCTGTCTCCATGCCAGCCCTTTGCTCTCACTAGATTTGGAGCCCCAAATCCACCAGCTGTCAGACAAAAGTTCACCTCAAGCTGGCCTGGGGTGTGTGACAGGGTGTCTCTCCCAACACACCTTCTGCTGAAACGACAACCCTCTGCCTTCACCAAAACGCCATTATTTCACAGCAAAGCCCTTCACCGCTTGTGTATGTGCTGCTTTCTGCCCCACATCACAGCCTCCTCCACATCCCGCTGGGGCTGGAGGCCACCGAGAAGCCCTGTTGGTGGTGACGGCAAACCTCCACTCCCTGGCCCCATCTTGGAGTCGTGCTGGGTCTGCGGGACAGCGAGGCACCCTGAGGGCAGTGCGGTGAGCCCTTTGGGATAAACGAGAATTATAAATGATAATTATAAAACTCCGTGAGCCTTCCCTCCCTGCCATGTTGTGCAGCTGGCGGTTAAAACGTGATTACGCCCTAAACACCCCGTTAACAGCCTAGTCAACGCCGTAGCTCTGCCCTTCCCCTATTCTTATCTGCGCAAAGGGGACAAAAAAAGAGAAATAAAGCCCTTCCCGCGGGATTTACACCGCGACACCCGGTCTCTCCTCAGCGGGCCGCGGGGCGCCGGGGCGGGGCGGGCGGCGGCGGCAGGGGGCGGCGGCAGGGGGCGCTGCGGCCCCGTCGTTGCGGCGCCGTTGGCGCGGGGGCGGTGGGAGCCGTGATGCTAATTGGAGCCGACACGCGGCTCCTCCATCATCCTCCGGCAGCCCCCGCCGGCTCGCAGTGCCTGGGAGGCCGCCGCCGGGGAAGGTGTTGCCGCCGGGAGGCCGCCCCCCCCGCCTGGGGCGAGGCCCTGGAGCCGCGCCGTGCTGTGCAGTGCTGGCCCGGCGGCCATGTTGTCCCCCAGCGGGCGGCCGTGGCGGAGGCCGAGCGCCCCAGGGGCGTGACGAAGCAGAAAGCTGCGGGGAGAACACCCGCAGCTCTCGCTGTGTAATAATTAAGCTTAAAAGTCCCGCCCGCCACCCGCTTTTTTAAATAAAATTTAAATCCCGGGTGTTGTGTGTGCAAATACTGGCACGGTTCACGTAAATACTAAAGATCGGGGAGGTGCCAGCCCCGCGGACAAACGCCGGCCATGCCTGTGCCCTGCTGAGGTGAAGGAGAAGCACCTCGCCACAGCCGCCCCCCTGTCCCCAAACCGGGACAATGGCACCCTGTGGAGCCCGGTGGCACCGAGTGGTGTCCGGGTCTCTGCCCCAGGGGTTGGAAGTATGGCTGGTTTTCCTTGGGGAGATGCTGGCGGCCCAGCTGGTGGGGGTGGGAGTAGTCCATAAGGCTGGCCCCTACCCTGCTTGGCAGCTTTACACCTGAAGCTTTTTTGAAGGCAGTATTTAACCAGATAGACTTCTTTCAGCTGGGTAGTAGTTGAGGGGGAAAGTACCAAGTAACTGGGTGATGCCTCAAGGTTGTGTCTGTCTAGATACCAGTACTTCTGGAAATAATATATTAACACCTTTTCAGGTTGTGTCAGAGCTCCTTGATGTAGAGAAGGAGTTGGAGCATTCAGCAAGGCCACTTGTCAGTAGGAGAAGCTGCTAAGTGCCCACTCATCCCTCCTATCACACCCCTCCAGTGGCCTATGAGGTAGTTTTTGCTCTGTGCATGTTCTGAGGGAAGGTTTGTGGTGATTTGGTCCTGGGCTGTGCAGGACCCCCAGGCCTTGCAGAATTTACATATAACGTGTGTGTTTGGAAGGGCAGGACAGAGGTTATCAGGGGCTACTGGTTCTGGGTCCTTCTGTTCACCGCTGGCATTAGCAGATGAGCCCTGTCTGTCTCTTTATTCATATAGAGACTTATATTTTCCTAGGCACAGGATACAAACTAGGCTTGCAAGGGACTGCTTGCTTTTACAGGTTTGCCAGAATTGGGAATTCGAATTGATCAATTTCAGTCTTAAAGTTTTGGACTCTGAGGTTATTCCCACCCTCATTTTAAACAGGTATAAATCCAGAGTTAACTCCACTGAAGGAAGAGTTATGTGGCACAAAGCCACTGTGCATGTCTGTGAGCAGGTACAACTGACAGAAATAAAAATAACGAAGTAGTGGTGAATAAGCCGGGTACCTTACTTTCAGCCATAATAAGCAGGGTATCTGAGAAGCAGATGTTCTCCGTCTTGCAAGTGCTAGTCTCTAGCTGAACATGGCTGAGAAGGCAGTGAGGTCCCCTGAAGCCCTTGTGAGGCGTGAATGTATATACAGGTTTTAATGATGTCTTAGAGGCAGAGTCCCCGCAATCTGATCGCTACATGCAGAATTACAGTATTAGATACACTGCCAGACAAGTGATAGGCATGAATTGGCTTTACAGAGATCGGCCATTACATGTCTCCTTGTGTCTACCATAAGCTATTAATCAAAGTTAATGGATGTACTCTTCTGCAGCTTTGTTCTTTCAGGGCAGATTTATAACCCCAGGTTGGTCCCATAAGCACGGGTGCCATACATTACACCTCCTGATGATGTCTAGTGCTGGAGTGCAACATGTAAAGGGCTCCTTTACAACTGATGGTGGAGTAATTTTTGACAGGACTGGGCAGCTCTACTGCCCAGGGAATGGTTGTGCATTAGCAGGATGACAAAGGCTAGGTTTCTCCTGCCCTTTCGCTTTAACACGCTCCCTGATACCAGAGAATAGCTGTGTGCTGGACTGGGACAATACTTCTCTGACCAAATGAGCCCAAAACAAGCATGAGGAGAAACTCTTCACCCAGTCGCTGCTCCTCTGTTGTTACTGCTTGGACTTCACGTAAGCTTGACCTCTAAGAATATTTCATTGTCAAATACTTCTGTTTTTCTTCTTCCTATGGCCACCTAGAAAAGACTGCTCATCTTATGCATTAGAGAGGTTTGCTGTACAGGAATTTCTTAGTGTTTTCTTTATTTAAATAGCCTTTTTTGTTTCTTTGCATTGATTTCTTCTCTGGTATCGTGCAGTCACCTAGAATGGAAGGCAAGGATGTATCTATTTATCTTTGCTGTTACACTGTCAAAGAATATCCACCATTCCCCAACAAGAATTTTATTTATTTTTTGTGTGTGTTTACTTTTGGATCTTCACTTGCACTCCCAGCCCCTGCACATTTTAATGCCTTCTTAGATATTCTCTTTTCAAAATCCATCAAGTTTTTGCTTCCTCCCCCCCGCAAGCTCCCGCCTTTACCTTCTGGAGTTCTTTTTGAATTTCTTCTTTTTCATTCTGTGGCTGTTTGAAGTCCTGGTTCTGCTTTGTCACTGTGTCTCCCAGCATCTTCATGTTGGCTGTCAGGTTCCTCTTCACAGATTCACTTTTTAGCCATTTCCTCCAATGCAAACATTGCCCAGACAAAGCTGCTGGTAAACTTTGAACGGGCTTGCTATCTCTTCTAGTTGTGCTTCAGGGGTGTTTAGTTTGCCCATTGCCTTTTCAGTTTGGAGCTGAGAATTACCTGGAGTAGGTCACTGCAGTGTGACAGGTTTTTGTTCTTTTTAATGTTCATGTTTTTTATTTTGTTTTTGTTTGTTTATTTTTTATTATTATTTTTTTACATCTCTTTTCAAATGCTGTATAAGTTGAGTGTCATTCTGGGAACAGCACATCTTCTGTAGTGTTGCTCCTCAGGGGTATGGGCTCATACACCTCAAACACCTGCAAGTTCTGCACAGATTTTGTATTTAGTAACTTTGTCTTTAATAATCTGTCCCTTAAAGCCTTGGTTGTCTAAGGAAGGTCTATGAAGATGGGTTAATAAACAACAGCTTGCATCATTGCTGTGGTCCACGGAAGCAAACTCTTTTGTGGATAGTAGTTAGTGGTATAGAGCATAGATACTGGCCAGTGCCTTGTTCTGCATGTAACAAAGGTCTGGAGGTAGGTTCTGCTGGAGCCAGTTGCGCTGTAGAAGCTCCTGAATCCAATTTTGCTTGTTGTGTGGAAATAAAGGAGCCAAGTACAAACCCAGACAGTCCTGATAGAGTTGTATGAAACTGATAATCGCTAGGTTTCCAGGTGTGCCCGTTTCCAGTCGTACCATTTAAGTAACGTGCTACACCAGGCTTGCAGGAGTGTGCTGGTAGCATCTCGTGGACTTTACTGCCAACAGTGGAAATCCGTCTGTACCTTTCATTTCACATGGACACAGCAGCAGGACCAAAACACAAATCAACTTCTGAGTGAGGAACTGTGGCTGTGGTTTTACTCACAGGAGAACAAAATAAAGCAATGGGGTCAGTGCCTACAGCGAGTAAGTGAGGCTACTAGTCTGCCCTTCCGAGGATAGCGTTTGGGTCTCTTCTACCTTTGTGGAAGAGTCAGAAAAAAAAATCCTCAATCACATTTTTTGATCCCTAGTGACTGAGTAAATGAGTTTTCTAACTTGAAAACTTGTCTCTTTCTTTTTAGGCAAAAGTCTGGTTACTGGATTTCTATACTTCCAGTTCTTCCTAGAGGTGGACCTAGGTGGGCAAAGTGTTATGAAGTGGTAGATTTCATGAAGAAAACAAACTTTTCAAGGAGACCTGATCTGTTTTGGTGTGACATGAAATTTGGTGAAGGCTTATTGCAAGACAAAAAAAAATCACAGAAAAGGAGAAAAGGTTTAAAAAATGATTTAATTTTGTGTGGCCTTTTTTTTTTTTCTTTTCAGGTCAAAAATAGAGAGTAGAAGATTTAATACATTAAAGGCAAACATTTCCCCCCCCCCCTTTTTTTTTTCCTTAGCCATAATTTCCACCCCCCTTAGCTTTTATTTCAAGTAGATTAAACTGAAATTTTTTCTACCCATGATTGTTTTTTGTTTGGCCGTTGAACCAGATAATCCAATATTTGCACAGCTCTCCCTGGAGCTGCACAAAGAGGTAATGCTGTCATTATGATAGGTAGACCTCAGGAGATAGCGTGGAAACACAGGGTCTCCTAGCAGAAGCTCCCTGGCCTTTAAATGTTCACTCTCAGATCTTCAGGATTTCCCTGCAGATCTCTGGGCTATGTTATATTAGAGGGGTTGAAGTGTTGAGGGGGCTACACTTTCCCAAAGGAAGTCAGAGGAAAAATGCTATTCAGCACCAGGGCATGGAGTTCTTGGACTGTTCATGAGTATTTTTCCCCTAGGGAAAGATAAGGTTTCTAGTGCTAAATGGCAGGATTTATTCCTATATATGTTTGAGATTTATTTTCTTTGTGTTTTGTTATTGTTCTGAAAACAAGGTTATTTATATACATATATACCTCTTGTCACTGGTTCTTTTGTAGGTCAATGTACCTCGTTCTGTTTGTACAAAAATATTTGTTCTTAATTAAACTCACCTTTTCCTGTTTGCACCAAAACATCATGGGCTCATGAAAATTGCCTGACCTGTGAAACTGTCTGCTTGGACAGATGGCTTTTTCATGTCTATCCATTTGCATGTGGAAATTCGAAGTCTTACTTCTCTGTCTTAGGAAGGTAGTTGTATAAATTGTCGAAGCAAATGCCCACTGTTACATGCAGCTATATAAGTAGGTTTCGTGCTTGTGAAATTTGTTTGCACAAATACTCGAAGCCACCAAATTCTCCACCCAAACCTGCCACAGTTGCTCAGATCTTCCAACAATTACAGTCTAATTAGACCTGGCATTCAAAGTTGCCTCCAGCATTTGAAACAAAAGTAATTTAGTCGTAATAAAAGTGGTAGATTGACAGCTTTAGAGGCTGAACTCAGTTCATCTGCAAAACATACTCAAGGTGGGAAAAAGCTACAAGAATAGCCGCAGTGACTGTCTGAAGGGCTTGACCCCTGCCTTGAAGTGACAGCCTCCAAGGGATGAACATATGGGTAATTTTCTACAGGTCCCTCTACTGTCACTGCCAAGAGTGCTGCTAATTACTGACAATAATTAGTATATTGTCTGTAGTATGAATACTTTTCCACTAGGAAAAACACCTGATTCATTGTACAGCAACCATCAAATGCCCATCGTGTAGTGACAGCGTTTAGTAAGTTAAGAATTATTCTGAATTTGAACCACAGCTGGTGAGGTGAAAGGCTTTATCCTATTACCAGTCCCCAGAATCATTCTAGTCTACGGCGTGTGAGGCACAGGGCTGTGATTACCAATTCATTTCATAAAGGCCAACCATTTAAAATTCTCTCAAACTAGCAGCTGCTTGAGGAATGAAAAAGCACTTGGGTCTGGACAAATATTTTTTTCTTCTTCTGGGTTAATTTAAAAAGAAAAACAACAATTCTTTCCCCTGACAAATGAGACTTTCAATCAGCATTGAGCTATCGCTGCAGAAGGATAACCTGTCTTTGCTTACTTGACATATGGGATCCTTCCACTTCCAGAGGTGGAAGTCATGGTTAGACTGAAGAGCACTTGACAAAATAAGTCGCTTCATGTTACCAATCCATAAGAGGAATCATTTGGGTTTAATGGGGAGAAAAGAATAGGCAATCCACCCACTTTAGTTTGTTTGTGGTGCTGTTGAATTCTTTTATTGCTGTTGCTTATAACCACAGACAGAGGCAAGAAAGATTTATCCCGCTTTCCCCTCTCTTCCCTCTCCTTCTGTGCATTGGTTTCTATGCTCTAAAGTACTCATTTATGATGTAGGAGGGACCACGAGTGACTTCTGAAATCTGACAGGTTTCCAGATGCTGAGTTAGAATGCTCCTCATTGCAGGAGACATACCGTAGTTCAGTAGGCAGCAGGATTACAGGAGGTATATTTACCTTCAAGAATACTCATTTTCCCTATCTAATTATCTCTTCGTCTGCTGAGTCAGGAGGAAAATCAAAATCATCTTCTGGTTTAGATTGTGTTTTCTCAGGACTGACACGAGAATTCTGGGTGACATTCTCAAAAGCATTCAATTTAGTCGATCAAGAGACTGTGGCTTTTAGGAGCATCTGTTCCTCGGACGTCTTAGGGACATTAGAAAACAGTACCAATGGTTTGGAATAGGTAGAAGATTGCTGCCTTTATTGCCATCAGTATAGGGTAAGATCGCTATTTATGCTTTCAGATGAGGCTTTGAAAATGATGATTTCGTACATTCTAACTGGAAACCAAGCTGTCGATGAGACGTGTTTCAAAAGAGTAAGAGTTTGCACTAATATTTCCACTATACTTTTTTTATTTGTCTCTCTGCAATATATTTTCCTGACAACCACAAACTACTGCAGAGGAGGAAGAAGGTGGTTTGTGTGTGTGTGTATGTGTAAGGCATTTCATTTATGCTCAGGGCAGCTGGGGTTGTTTTCTTCTTTTCTACAACATTGCAGGGTGATGTTCAAATTCCTACTCCCCATTTGAAAATTGGGTATAAGCAAGAGGCTTTTCTGCCTGCTTTGTCAGTCTATTCTGCGCAGTCTACAAGCAGTTTCAGACAGAGGCTTTCTCTCCTTCCAGAACTATGAACGCTCCCAGTATGCATGCTTTAATGATCTAGAAATACCGTGCTATCACACTCACTGGCCACTTCTGATGTGGACCAATTGCACTGTACCCGCAGAGACATGCGCTGCGTGTCCTTTTCTCATCTGGCTCTGTTCCCTCAGCCCTACTTGACAAAAGCAGACTTTTCTCGATACAGCCCTGTCTGTGAACAACCACGACAGCCAGTAGCTTGTCTCCTCGTCTCCGACTGTATGCAGCTCTATCAGCAGTTTGGCCCAGCATCTAATACAGCGCAGCCTGAATCTCGCCAAAACACAAACCCTATGTGTAAGATAACAGCACAGGTGGAAGCCTTTCGGTTAGTAGCTGGTTTGTAGAATAGTTTGGGATCATTCAGGTTGATAAATGCTGCATGAGGTTAAAGCACTGTTGTGCCTCATGCTCGCATAAACTCAGGTTTCTCGGCTTTGCTGTGCAGGTTAAGTCATAGCAGATCTGTCTGGAGCACCCATTGAGGCTAAGCAGTGGTGTGTCTTCCACTTCATTGTTTGATATCAGATGTTTTATTAGGGAGTTAAAATAAAACTTGACCTAGACAAGGCAGGCCTCCCTGCTGTTTTTAGAATGTTATGCCATATTCCATGCCCGTATTTCGCAGGCCGGTGTGTAGTTAATGATGTGTGTCCTTCCTTACCTTGCTAATTGATGCACAAGCTTTGGGAGGTATGTATCATTATCTAATGTAATCATGCAGAAATGTAAAAACCGGAAAAGGGAGGAAAAGGGGAAAAAAAAAAAAAAGCCCACATTCCTTGATGTCTTAGCACAGTAGAAGCGTGTGGGGGTTGCCCCAGCAAGTTCAGAGCTGGAATGCCTCACGCTATTGCCGGGCTCCTCAGGCTTTGAACAGCCCGTGGCTCCAAACGCCTCCGTGATCCTGTTTAGAGAAGTCATTTTAAATGTGTCTGCTCCTTCTGCTGCCCCTTGCCCTGGCACCTGGCAAGAGGGCAGAGGAGCCTCTCCCTCCATTTTCTGCTCACTGATCTCCATCTCGCCGTCGTTCGCTTTCAGCTTGGGAGGCAGGTGTTCTGGAGGCCGTAGGCTCCTTTAATCCCTATTAAGAACAGCAGATCACAGTGGCCCCTCTGGCCTTGTTCCCTATGACTATGAAACTAGCTTTAGCTGCACAGAGATTTAATCTTTCTAGTGGAAATGTAGTGTTGGTCAAAGGTCTGTGCTGCATCTTTTAGGACAGTTTCTTAGCTCTGTGAAGTTAATCATGAGGCAGCGGCCGCTCCGAGTCGCAGATTTTGGCAGAAGGCTTCTGCAACAGATACGCCTTCTTGCAGCTCTCCTCTTTTGCGGGGAGAGATCCCGCAGAGGAAAGTCCCAAACTCTGCCAGAGGCAGGGAGCGGGCCTCTTGCAGGCTCCTGTTCTCACCACCACCCGTTTGGTGACCGGAGGGAGAGAACGAGTGGCCCTGGGGTGCGTTACGAGCTGCGTGGGGATGACAAGCAGCTCTGCGTCTCTGTTATCTTTAAACCCTAAACCTGTGCAGCCTGTCAGCTGCCCCAGGTCCTCACTGGGAGCGTAGACAGGGACAAGCCGAGGGGTCTCAGCTATGGACCAGTCGCTCCTTCAGCTGTTTCCCCCCCCAGGATTTGTGCCTCCATCTTCAGTTAATTTAGATCATACCTAAAGTGCGTCCACAACTACGTTTAAGCAAAAGTGGTTTCCATAGTAACACTGGAGCTTTCCTAAATGCAGTCGATGATGTAAACAACTAAAATGACTGTCACCCCAAATAGTTGTTTATTTCTTCGGTGTAGTTTATTGAGTATTTAAATCTGCTGTAGCACACACAACAGATTTACCACTTCTAAGTGTAACTTAGAGGAGTAACACGTTTTTTTCTTATTGCTTCATTTCAGCTGATCTGTTTCCATGTCAACCATGCACATTGATAAAGAATTGACATTCTGACTGCATGTGGCAGTACAGGGTACAAGGTGGCAGTTAAAATAAATCAATGTTTCTAATGATGCTGATGCTAAAACTGTGCCAAAATCCTGGGATTCCCATGCACAGTAGCCAGAGACTGCTTCTTCAGTCTGCAGAGAGCTAGGCAGGAATTCTCAAGGGAACAGAGTTTCTTTGCAAGGTTTTCAAGCCTCCTTGCTTACAGATGCAGAAGTACAGGGAAAGCAAACTCACTCTGTCTTTTTTTTTTGCGCTCACACACAGAAAAACGCACCTAGCACTGTGTGTTTGTGTCCACATGTGTGTTTGGTTTGGCTCATCCACTTCTAATCTAGGTGAGGTCTAGAAGTGCATAAAGCATGCATTAGAAAATAGATCTCAGTTCTTGGACTAAAAACCTGTTTTGAGTCAAGTTTCTGGTAAAAAAAAAAAAAAAAAAAGTGGAGCAGGAGGGCTTAATTACAACCTCCCCCACAGTTTCCTTGTAGTGAATAAATATATATTGAAATTGCTGAGGGACAAGAAGCATGGAGGCCCAGAAGGGCAATTTTTATACTCAGGGGCCTGTTCAACAAAGACCTGCACTTCAAATCGTGTACTAGGGGGATGAAAGTGGACTGCTTTTCTCTGTCTGTGTGAGCAGCATGTAGATTCACAATTGCCACAGTTGAAGTGTCATTGCTGTGTTTGTTTTGCTTTCTGTTAGTGCCTGGAGGGGCTAAGATCAGTGCCCACTGTATTAAACACCCCGTTTATACGCCATAGGAGAGATGGATGCAATCCACAGGAAGTCCCAGACTAAGCAGACAGCAAACAGGGAGAGAAAGGAGAGAAAATATTGCCCCCATTTTGCGGGGACAGGGAGGGGTTGAAAGGAGTTTTCAAAGCTGGAGATAGGAGGAGTGGCTTCCAGGAGACGCAGGTTCCCTACCTGCAGTCTGGGTGCCTGAAAATGCCTCATCTGCTGTTTGCTCAGGGCCATGCTGGAGTTTTGTGGCAGGGGTGGAAATCCAGCTAGGTGCTCCTGAATTGAAATGTGCTCATTTCCAAGGGAGACCATACTCTGGGAACACATTTCTGTGGAGGCATTCAGCTGTGTGGAGGCACTCTGTCTGGTTTGGAGTAGGTTTGAATTTGCAATTTCCATTGGTTTTGGGGACTGTACTAACCTCCTGTTGTTATAGGCATCCTAATGACATACCTAGTGATCTTAGTTGGTGTGGGTTCTCTTGGTAGCCAAAGGAAAGAAGCAGTGTCCGAGCAACAGTTCAGGTCACCTTCATCTGGTGTCTAGCACTGCCTACTGCTGCACGGTGAATGTATAAATTCACCTGTTATGTCTTTCATGTCATGGTGTTTTTGTCAGGTGTTTTTGTGTTTTTGTCAGGCCCACATTTCGGTGTTTTTGTCAGGCCCACAAACTATGTCTGGTGAGGTTTCTATTTTTAAATTAATTTCTAAGATATTGTTCTAGAGAAAAAAAATAAAAAAAGCACTGGTAAGGGTAGTGTGATTCCTGGTACCACTGAGGTGTACCAAAATGTGGTCAGTTTTTGCCCTCATGCATGCACAAAAGAGCAAACTCCAAACCTCAAATGTAGTCATTTACGTAATGGAGAACGGAGATGAATATAGTAAAACCCCCACATGTACTAATGCTAACGATCATTTTATTTCCAGATTGCATCCTTTGGAGGATCTCTGAGAGCTTCAGAAGGACTAAAGAATTATGCCTCGCAGCAGCCCATAAGGTGGTAAGTAGTATTACTGTATTTTGTAAATGTGCAAGAATTGTGGGATATTGATAAACAGAGAAATTGCCAAATCAGTCAAGGCAGCGGCAAATAACTTTTCCCTGTAGAAAAATATCACTCCTTCAAATACAAGACAGGTACAATGTTGATGTGTTTCAGCACACAAGCCATTGCCGAATGACTTTAATTTGATTGCCCATGAGTGAGACTCTCTTAGGGCGCATTCTGTGATTGTCACCGAGGTGGTATAACATGAAGAATAGATTGCAGCTGGGAGGGGATTTGTAATCTGTTTGTTGGTCTTGAATATTGGCTGTAGCTGACAGTAGAACAGCAGCTGGTTAGATGGGTCCACACAATAATGAGGGCTAAGAAGATCTAGCACTCTCTGTTGAACTGCTCTTGGCCTTCCTTATCATATTACTTCATCTCCTAGCTGCAGGGATTGGCAATCTTTCAAGGAGGTATGCACAGTGCTGTTTTTCCCGCTTGCATTAGAGGTAGGAAAGCAACAGAGGCTGTAAGTGCTGCTTCTATGAGGCCTGGCTGACTGGGGGGGTCCGGTCCTGTGTGGGGTAACACCCAGCACCTGCTTTGGAAGGAGGGAGGACCACGCAGGCATCCCTCCTAGCATCGCAGCCTCCAGTACCTGGCTGTGCCCTAGGTGGGGTCTCTCAATGGAAATCCTTTACCCCAGCCTTGTGGCGTTCAGCTGTCAGGCCGTGTTTCGGTACCGATAGCCATCATTCTGTGGAGATGTGACTAGCCATATGGTAGTGCTGCTTCTAGCACTATTTGGTTAGCTAACTTTAATTAACGGGCAATTATAATAACCAGAGAGACAAATACAATAACCTACTGTCATGCTTCATCATAAATGATGGCTGTTGTAGCCACGCTGATATTATTTGACTTAATATGAAGAAGGTGCTTGACATACACCACAGAGAATGAGATGAACGTGATGCATAAGACAAACTGGGTGTTAACATGTGGTCTTTGATGTTCAAAAGCTCTAGAAACCTGTCCATAATCAGTAGCAGCAGAGCTCTGAAGAATGAAAGGGCAGTCACAACCATTTATATACAAACTAATGCAAACCAGAAGAAATAACCAACCAAATAGCAGCTGAAGAAAGCTGAGACTTAGTCCCAGAAGCTCTGTACTAAAGGCCTGGACCTTAGCAGGAGTAGTAGACAAGATCCATTCCTAAGACACAACTAAGAAATCTTTGTGCAAAACAAAAGAAATATGTAAGTGATAGATGTCTAGTGATGTTTGGCTATAATTGCATGCAGCGTGACTACCGTGAAAATGTTAACCAAAGTCTTTCCACATCGGAAACCAAACCTTGCTCTTACAACCTAGGATTTCTTCTGAGCTTCGCTGAGGTGCAGTTTTGGAGCCAGAAAACTATATATAGAATTATAGAAAACTATAATTCTAATAATTGAACTTGCCCTTTTTTCACCAGTGTTGTCTGACACCAGAAGGGGGAGGATGAAAGAAACCAATTACTTTACAACTGTTTATGTAAAAAGCATGGTGTGGGAAAAGTATTTTTTTTTTTAATAAATCAAGTATATTACACTGTAGTCTTCTGCCATTCTAAAATATAAGAAAGCAAGAATTTGTCAGTGGCAAAATAAAAATACTATCTTGTGGGATTGTAATAGAATTGTAAAACAGATTCCCCTGCCTTTGGGATGAGGTAGCGAAAATGCAGGGTGTTGCTCACAGTTCTGCTTGGTTTCATTCAGAGTCTCTGTTGCCTTTTGTTGTCAATGGGGTGCAACTCCCACGGAGTGAAACATTGCTGATAGCGTGGGCTAAGTCAGTGCCTTAAAACAGCTGTATGCTGCATTAGGCAGCACCTCAGTGATTTGTAGGACTAATGAAATTGTACACTAACAACAGTGAACTGCGGCCAGTTTAAGGATCAGGACCAAAGGTTGCTTTTCAGGTAAGAAAAAGGGGAGGTTGAAAATACACAGACGAGCAAGAATACAGTGTTGTGAGCACTGATTCTTCTCCTTCTGCTGTTACTTTGCAACTAAGGTTGCAACCTGAAACATAATTAACTACAATACTGTTTTGAGCTTAAACTTCAAAGAGGCTCAGTTCTACTGATGAGGGTTGTGTAGGGCACGTGGGAAGAGCTTACTAAAATCTAGTGGGGCTTTTTGCTGGAGTGGACATTACTGAGCAGTCATTTTGCGACTGTTTGGAAGGACAGGCATGCCCTTCCTTGTCTGTCCGTGCTGGTGAAGATGGGGATGCAGGGACAGATTTCCCTGTCCCTGTACAGGAACCTGGTACCAAAGAGCACGCTGCAATGATTCAGTGTTGGTGGGTTTCTGGCCAAAAGCTGATTTGATTGAAAGAGCATGCAGTGACACATGCAATACTTTCTTCCTATGCTGCCCTGGCTGTGCCAGGTACGGTCCAGTTCTTTTTCTACTTCACAGCAGAGGTGCAGCGTAGCAAGTAACTGTCTGCTTGCTCCATTCACTCCCCATACCTGTGAGGGGAAGAGCTGCTCTTGCCACAGGAAGAACAGCTGTGGGTCTCAGCAATGACTGGCAAGTGCATATCACAGCAAAAGAGAGTTTTTAGGGTGTCAAAAACATCTCACCTTGGCTTTGTGTCTGGATGTTGAAATGCTGAGCCAGCGTCCCAATGCACTTCGTTATTCTGGAAGAAAGCTACTCCGATTACACCTCAGGTTCCTGCAAGGATCACTGGGGCCGGAGACTGGCCTATAATTGCAGCTGTCAGCTCACTGTTAAATGGAGAGATGTAAAATACCTCCTTGCACATCATTTATTAACATTTAAAACCCATCAGGGGACATATAAAACGTTTCTCTTTTTGTAACATTTATAAACTACTGAGAAGCACAGACACATTCCCCTATATTAATTACTCTAATTTAGGCAATGTCCGTGGAGGGCCCACCAGCTATGATTCCCCCCACAATCCTTTTATTTCTAGTCATTGCAGTTCCCCTGAGCCCATTCCAGCTGCAGATTCTCCTGGCGTGAAGCAGAGTAATGCTGGAGAGTGAATGTATTTCCAGACCTCGCATACATGAGGGAGTTGCGCTAAGATGGCTGGTAAACCTGCCGAGTTAAACCAATGCAGAATGTGATGTGGACAGTCTTATTTCATGCGGTCGCTTCTTTTAGATGTAGATTAGTTGTGAAATCAAGAAAAACCCCATTTAACATCCTCAAATAAAGATGTATGAAGGCATTTGCATCAGCTTAACTTGAATTGTTTCAGTCAGATTTAAATGAAAGCAGTGAAACTTTCTTGTACTGAGACGACCTCAGTAAATACAAATTTGTCTCCTTCAGGAGGGGTTTGCAGCTCTTCTGCAACCTTCTCTTTGCATTTTAGTCACCTATGCCAGGAGCCAGTGGGAATTATAAACTCTGCCGGATCAGTGTAAATCAAGGGAGGGACATTTAGTGGTCTAGGAAGGAACATGAAAGAAGGCAGCTTCACTTGTCTCGCTCCGTGAATGTGATCACAGCATCTCCTTTGATCCTCTTCAGGCCTGCTGCTGTAAATGGATTGGGGCTGTCACAGATCCTCAGTGCCTTGCTGTTGCTGTCAGAGTATCCCATGGGGCTGGGACGTGTGGGGTAGTCCAAGTGATGCGTCTGACTGGTGTAGGGTCACCCTGCCTCGTCTTCAGAGGCAAATTCTCTGGAGCATTCACTCCTCTTTGCCAGGCCTTGGGATCGGCACCCATGTGCTAGAGCAAGAAAATGGGCAGTTACCTATTGGTTACCCCTTGGGTTATTTCAGCCAGCTGTTAAAATAGCCGATAAAAAGAAAGAAATGTGGCTGCTTGCAGTTCGTGAAACACTTGCAGTAGACATGTTTTCCTGCAGTGGTGTGGCATTTGGAGAATAAAATGAATATGTTACACCGAACATCATCCTGAGCTTCCCCCGTGATATAATTTGAAGAGTATTCCCCGGCTGCTTGTGCTGAGCTGTGAGAACTGTTGCTGGAAGCACATAATGTTGTGTGTGCTTAATTTTAAATGACTACACCATGGAGAAGTCTGTGTGTGTTATAGAATTGCCATGGTTTTGAGTGAATGGATCTATGGTTTTCTTCATCAGAGGTGAAGCCAGATAACTGCTGCTTGCCACTTTCCTGGTATACACTTGCTGTGTCACCTGTGAATGTTTTAGTGAGTGTCCTGCATCGGTGTTGGAAAAGCACCAAGAAATGTCTGGAGTGGCAGTGGCAGGGCTCTTGTGCAGAGGGTGGCTGATGAGGTTCAGTGCCCGGAGGAGAGTCCTTTGGCAGTGGCATTCTCACCGTAAGCTGTGCCACTGTGCCATATATCATAGGAGGGCTAAAATTTGTTTTTATCAATTCAGGAACAAGATCCTACATCTGTTCCTAATTACAGGTAGGGGTCTCAGAGGAGGTCTGAGTTACAGTGTATGTGGATATCAAAATGCATAGCTCTCATTATTTGAATAGGTAAATAATTTTATTCATCATCTGTGCGGGGACGTAGGAAGCGTAGCCCAGGAGATGTTAACAATTAACTGCAATCTCGTTTGCATTACCAGCTATCAATATCTTCAGCTCTTCTGCACAGTAGTTTAATATTGACTATCTAAACCTTTTGAAAACGAGGTTAACTTTTTTTTTTCTGTGTGAAACAAGCATTGAAAATATATTTATATTTTTGTCAGAGTGCATTTACAGCATATTTTTTTCTGTAGTGGATATGTTTTTGTGGTTCTTTGCTTTCTTTTGGTGGCCAAATGTCTTCTGTAAAATCTGGGCCATCTCAGCTCTTTCCTGGCTTACATTCAGGTTAGGGTGCTAACCACCTTGCAGGACTGTTTCCCATACCTGAAACAGATTTCCCTGGACCCCAACATTTTAGTTTTGGCAGAGTTGCTGTTGTTGCTCATCCATTGAAGGCAGCGATCTCTGTCCCATGCAGTATACAGATTCTACCGTCCATTAGTGCAAGGATTTGTTCTTATTTTTTAAAGGGTTTGCCTTCACTAAAGAGTTACTCTATTTGCCTGCAAAAAAAAAAAAAGGGTCACATGTAAGAAATGCACTGGAAGACTCCATAACCCATTTTGATATGATATACTGCTATAGATTCAAATACACATAAGAGAGAAAAATAATGAGAAATTGAACTATTTGCAAGCAAATACACTATTATTCAAATTTTTAACTTGAGATCGCTTAAGTGAAGCACATTGCTGCCTTTTACTGAAAATATCTGCATGCTGGGAGAGTACAGGCAAAACCTGAGTTCCTACTACACAGCAGATGCCAAAACAACTCCCTTGTATAGTGGGGCAGTGTATAGTGTATAGACACTAGAGCACAGCTCTTCTCCCTGTAGTACACCTAACTCAAGGGCAGTTAACTCAAGGGTATGCAGCCGCTGGGAAACTCTTACATGCAGTTTGAAATTCCAGCTGCATCCTAGCCAGTGCAGAACACTGCTGCCAGATTGGTTCTGCCCTCTGCTAGTTGTGGTAGCAGAAGTGCTCTGATGGCTGTAGGTACAGGGCCGGGAAAGCCCTCCGAGAACCCCTGCGTGTGCAGCAATGCGAAATACCTGCTGCTGTTCCTTCTGTTGATAAGTGTGTTGAGGAGAGCAGTGCTTACCTGCAAATGGGAACATCAGGAAATCTGGAGATGCCAAAGTAGTGCGTTCAAGTGGAATTCAATACCGAGTAGATTGTTTGACTTACTAGTAAAGTTTGGAAGCAACTACAGCAGTATGGGTGGTAAATAGATGGTGGCATGGATTTATTAGAAGTAAATCATACAAACACACTTAATTTCTTTCTCTGATAGGATAAAAAGCTTAGTGGATAAGGTAAATCCACCAGAATAATGTATCTCAGTTTTGTGAGCATTTTTCTTACAGTTCCATACAACAATCTTATAAAAAAAATTAGAAGCATGGATAAGATATAGTTTTTATAAAATAGGATGGATTGTAAATCATTTTGAGTGACAGTAAATATATATGCCAAGGTACATCTAAAGTGCTTGTCACATGGGTGCTTATATACATATTAATAACTCAGTTTTGAGACAGGAGAGAGCTGTCTTTCAGGAGTCATTTTTGGTTCCAATGCTACGTTAATGTGCTCTATTTTCATTAATTGCTTTGATGGCAGGATTAAGACTTCATTGATTGTATGTGTGAATGATATTAGTCATGTTGGGACTGCAAATACCATGCAGAGAGTAGTCATTAAAATATAACCTTTTCTAGACGTGTCCCTGCCATACACCCTAGAGCCTCAACCAGGGAGTATGCGCAATTCAGGCCACTTTGGAATTTCTCTATAAAGCAAAACTCCCTGTGTCCTTCTAGCTGGGGTCGAGAGATTGGCTCTCTATCTACAATTACATTTGAAAAAAAAAACTTGAAAAACTTACATTAAAAGAACATTAAGGTTGTAAAGCCAACCACTGAGTAATTAGGAAATAATAGAATTCAAGTGGCCTGTATAATTTTATTTCAGCTTCCTAATGCATATGTATTATGAAGCAGTCTTTAATTCCAGGAATCCATACTATTTTTAGCTCAGGATTCTCCTTTGGTAGCCCTCTATGCAGGAAGGAATTTCATGCAGACTGAGTTTTGCTTCATACAATTCATGAAAAATTCCTCAGAACTTCATTCCAGGCCAGTGTGCAGCCCGCTGCTTCTATTGATATTCTTGCAAAATTGAGATATGCATGCAGAAATAGAGAAACACTTCAGCATAGTGTTTCAGAAACATGAAGAGGAAGAAACATGCAGTTTTGAAGTGTGCAATGATATAAGGAATTTGAGATATCTATCAATTTTAATAAATTGAAATAAAAAAAACAAGTAATTTACAAATTCAAGTTTCAATGCAGATGTTTTGCAATGCCCATAGTTAAAGTCGTAATATGATCTATATGTACACTGAATCTTTGTGTCTGAAGATTTGTACTGTTGCCTTAGATGCATGACAATTAGGCCTTTTCTCAATAATACCATTAGATGCACAATAATTAGGTGTTTTCATCTCATTAATATTCATTTTCATACATTTAAATGCCTCTCTTATAGCATTTGTTAATTAACATACATTACAATGGTATATTCCTCTTCCCCATTCACCCATTCTGACTAATTTAATGAGCTGACATATCAGATGACTTCTCCTACAGGATTCTGCTGTTATATCTTTGGTGGGAACAAAGAAGTGGTTATCGTGTTGTTTGCGGGTGGTATTAGCACAGCTATTTTTTTCTCAGAAGGAATCTGGAGCATGGAGACTCTGTCCTTTGTGACACTGTTGTAAAATGGATGGCTCCTTGCTGTATATTCACTTTTATTCATATTATTAATGCCTGCATCCCAGAAGCAAAGTTTGGGCCCTAATTTGTTTTCTGAATTGACAGTGAATCCTGTTTGTACCCCTAAAAGCTTTTGTTTCTCCCACCACAGAGAGTAAATGCAGCCTGCAAATCTGCAGTGAAGGACATGCCAACATTTAAAAATATCTTTCCTCACTCTTGTAAGTAGGGCTAATTTGAAAGGTAAACTAAAACATTCAAGGGAGTTGAAGGAAATCCCTGTCTCCTGAAAATGTCTGCAAGGAGGTGAAGTAGTAAGTGAAATGCCGCTGTATAATTACACCTACTGGGGATATTCATTATGATTCTTGGGTTACTCCAGAGTCTGGCTATTAGCATTAAGTTAGACAGCTTGACTGTGTATCGTGCAAATATTTTAACAGACTGAACAGTACCTCCCACAATAACGTCTGTGCTTTCAGTTCCTGTGTTTTGCCAAAGTATAAATAATAATAACAGCAAGCATGCAGCAAATAAATGTATTTCCTTCTGTAGACTTAGCAGATAGAGTTTTTGTGATGATATGCTACAGTTTTTTGAGTGTCATTTCATCAGAAATTAAGGGGAAAAACTCCTGCAAAATTCTTCACACTGATAAATCAAACAGCAATCTCAGCAGTTAACAGATTATTCAAATTCAAATGGAGAAAACACACCTGGAGGGGAATTTTCAGAAAGGCTCAGTGTCAACTTAACTCTGTTCTCACTGAAGTCAATGGGAGTTAAGCCCGTACAGAGCGATTTTCAAAATCTTAACCCTCGGATCTGCATACCCATCTAAGTTCGATGAGGTTTCTTCTTTAGGAGATTCCGGGTTATTAGGGAAGAGATTTTCAATAGCACCTGGGGGATTTAGAAGCACAGCTCAATTAGTCTTTCACTGCACTTTGTGCTTCTAAATACCTGAGACAGGTCTGAAAATCTCACACTAAAACCCCTTCTCAGCTTCTGGTTAAAGCCTCGGTGCACATGTCTACTCCGATAAAAACAGGATCCCACTCTGAGGCACATGCAGGATTTTGTGTGTGGTTAGACAGCGCACCAGGAGAATAGGCTGTCACATTATCGTTAACTATAAATGAAGGGCACTGTCAGCTGAGAAACGTTTGAACAACATTGCGAACACTGCTGCGGTGGGTTCTGCTAGTGCTGACGAGTCACATCCTGTGGCCTCTGCTGGGCTGAGGGGCATGCAGCTCCCTGAAGGTGCCAGGAGGGTAAGTTAGTATTCATTTGGGTCACAGTGGAAGGATCTAGTGCCCCACTTTTTGGACTGGTGTGTCATTTAGGAGTGATGGGTGCGATTACATGTCAGTGAATGTGATTTACATGGGCTTAAATAGCTCCTTTTCATGTGTTTTTTATACAGCGACCGCCCTACAAAACCCCAGTAGTACGGGGAAGATGATCAGATTTAGGTGTCTTGACAGCCCTCACTTTTTCTGCTGGCAAGAAAAGACAGATCCCTGCTTTCCTGAATTTCATGGAGGAGAAAAGACAATTCCTTTTAAGTGTATGGAAGAGAAGGGGGGAGAGAGATCTGTCAGTGCATTAGAAACTGGGAGAGTTTCAGCTGTGGTTCTTAGGAGGAAGGGTTCAGAGCTCAGTGTTGCTTCACTGAAGGCAGCTTGGCTGGCAGTGCCCAGGTAACCCCCTTGCTGCCTGGGCTGTGACATGCCAGTGGTTCAGAGTGTAGTGTGTGTATTTGCTCATAGGGTACGGTGTATGCTGCACACAGAAGTGGGCATATGCCCCGTTTTAACATCAGATTATCCTTCAGATGGTTCCAAGCACGCCCACTGATAGAAACTAGTAGAATGGCTCCTGAACAACGTTACTGCCAGAGCGATGCTTTGTATTGTACCTGTATGTCTCAGGACCTCTCGTGAGGAATGTCTTGCTTTACATTTTTAACTCCACTGCAGTATAATTGAACAGAAATGTGGGGTTGAGGTGCAGGGGAATGGGAGTAAGAAATTGATAAATGTTTTCCTTCAAAAAGGATGGCTAAAAGTGGATACTTAACTTGAATTATTTTACTGTGCAGTACACCACACAAAAGTGAAGAGGAAGCTTGTAATTATTACAGGGTTGTGCCAGTCGTGGTAAAATTAAGCCTAACAGAGAGCCAGTCTTGGTCTTTGCTTGGCTAAGCAGATGGGTGAAGGAGAGTAAGTCTGTTCCTGTACCATCCCTTCTTCTCAGCAAGCCTTTTACTCGTGTCACAGGGGGGAGAAGCAGGAACATTACAGCAGTGTACCTAGAGAAATGCCAGATGCTCTTCTCCTGTGAGCAAAGGGGGATAAAGCAGCAGGAAATGAAAGGAGCCTCACCCTGATAAATGCAGGGAGGCAGCGAGCTCCGTAAAGCAGGGTGAGACAGCTCCCCGCTCTGTGAAAGGAAGGAATCTGGGGAGCGAAGAAGCTGTAATCCACACAACTCATGCCAGCCCGTTCAAGGGACTACAGCAGCGTTACTCAATGCAGAGTGAAGAATTAGGGTGTGACTCAGGACCTTCTTTGTACACTACTGAAACTAATCCAAGCCCACTGGGGCCAAACCATTTAAAGGGAGAACATTTGGACTCACACTGGAACTAGCCATTAACGAATGGCTCCAGAAGGTTCAGGTTATACTAAGAAATGAGCATAACTGCCTTACCACAGTATCTCTTTATGACAATAGCTTTGTTTATATAGATAACCCATTGGAGCTCTGGGTCCTGGCTAACAAAGGAAACCATAAGCAATAACATTATGGGGTTAGCCCTTGAGGGAGAAGAAGGACCCTTGCTGCTCCTGAGGCTCTGAGGATCTACTGAGGCTCTGCCCCTTCAGAGTACACTGAAGTAGGGAAGCTCTGGGCGTTAGGAGAGTGGAAGAGATTTCAAAACAGACGGTGTGGGGCTTACCATCAGGCCAAAGAAAGGTTGCGTTACAGGGACACTAGTAGCTTGGGAACCTGCAGCCTGTCACGGGGTCGGTTGGGAGGCAACTGAATTGGAGGTAAGAGGAGTAAAGGGATGAGCTGATGGAGTGGTCTCATAAAAAATGTTACACACAGGGAAGGAGGGGACTTGACATTACAGAGAAGGATGCAGAGGAGTCAGAAGAAAACTAATGTATCCCCATGACCTGGAGGAAACACTCGACAGCTCTGGCTGACTTTCCTGATAAGGGATGGGAAACTGCTTGACTCACAGAGACTCGTGTCTGGTGGTCAGTCTCTGAACGGTACTTACTCAATCTGTTGTACTTTGGTTTCTGTGAACAACTGCAGCCCTCGATAAACAAACGTTAGGAATGTCCTTTTGGTTCTGTATGGCTTGTCTGGCCTTCAGGCTCAGTCTAGAGTGATATGTAATGAGAGCTTTACTCTGACAGGAGTTCTGCTTAGGATTTGGTGGTTTGGAGAGTAACATTTCCTTCCGTCTGTCAGTCTAATGTTGGAGGAAGTGAGTCACTGCTGTCTTTCTCTCATTTGCTTGGAGAGCTGTGCTGATAGGGAGAGCACATTATAGACGAGTCAAGTTTCCTATCCTTCCATTCTGTGCCTGAGAGGTGAGCTGTTTAATTAATGGCTTCTGTTCATCCCTGCCAGCCAACCTAGCCTGCTTCTGCTTTTACCTGGCTGAAGGAGAAGAGGCTATAGGGTACGCAGAACCTGAGACTATTCACCTTCATGGGGAAACAGTGAATGTGCAGCAGCGAACCCTCGGGGAGATGTTAATCCTGTTGTATGGATGTTGCCGGTGCAAAGCTGTCTTAGTGTCAGCGTTAGCAGGATGGGCAGGCGAGGTGTAGACAGGGGTGCAATAAACTGGTGCAAGTCCAGGGCCTTGAAAGGTGCCTCTCATCCCTCACCCCAGCTGAGCTGCTCTCACAGTGCTGTGGCTGAAGGCTGGGTAACAGCACATACACTAAGCTAACGCGAAAATAGCAGCACACACTGTATTTTGTGCTGTTCTCTTTCCTGACGTAATCAAGTACTGTAAGTTTTATGCACCAGCGCACAGATTACTGGCATTTACTGGGAAGCACGAGGAGCGGGCTGGCAACTGCTCGAAGGCACACGGAATATACAGGCAATTGCTCCGGAGCATGGGGAACACACAGGCAATTCAATTCCCAACTGGTTCCTAGGCAGAAGCTACCAATTAAAATTAAAAGAATAAAAGACTGCAAGCTTGGGACTGATGATATGCTCTGGAGAGAGGAGTTGCCAACAGCTTGTGCTACAAAGATGCCTCTCTTCCAGTGGATTTCAAATGGCAAAAGAAACTCAGGTAACAGATCATTCTTTTCTTCTGGCTTCCCTGATTTTCATGTACTCAGTCATGCAGCCAAAATTCCTACAAAGACAGACAGGGCTGCTCCCCATGAATTCCAAGCAGCGAGCCAGCCTTCGGAGAGCTGATGCAGTGAATATGCCAGCAGTCAGCTACACCTAGGAAGCAAGATTTTAAAACTAAGCATCAGATACCTGAGCAGAGAGTGCTGAGTGATGGGGCTCAGATAATCTACTAATGAGAGCATGGCATTTATTTATATATATAGGAAAGGATTTAGGATTAAAAAAACAAAAACAAAAAAATCTTATCTATCTGTCTTTCACATTAATTGTTAATGAGTCTCTGAAGCAGAACTCCTCTTTTGATGGAGAAGACTAAAGCCTAGCTAGGTAAGGTTATTAGGCATACATGGGATTTTCATAGCCTGCATTTATACAGTGCACATCACAGGGAGGCCCGATGATCATCTAGGAAATGGGCAAGTTTTAACCACTGTTATCACACTGCAACTGCCGTGGGGCAGATGAAATCATAAATCACAATCTGTCATTGGATTTCAAGTCAAAGCATGCTTCCCTTGCTCCGCGCAGAAGCGTGAATGGTGATGAACTAGTCAGGTGGAGGCTGCTGGACTGGAGCATTTTCACAAAAAGCGGTGAGTTCACCCAATTTTATAATGGCTTGTACAACGGAGGATGACACAAAGACTATTAGTGTTGCAAGGCTTGGAAGAAGTAGTGGTGGTGCAAGGCAGGAACTGATCTTACCTGAATTCCCCAGCAACCAGCAAAAAAGCTATGCCCACCAGCCACAGAAGAATGGCGACACTGATCCAACAAAAATGTCTAGAGGTAGTGCATGTGTTGTTTTAAGATGCATTTTGTCTGTGTGGTCTATACTTGGGAAGCAGAGCAAGAAAGCAAAACCTTTCGGGCCCTTCACCTCCATAGCTTGGGAATCTCCAGTCTCCACAGCACGGGATGGGTCACTGCAGTACCTCATGTCAACACAGTTCTGCTGCATGAGGATTTGCCTTGTGAAGAACGAACTGTGTAGCTTTCAGATTTGTCTTTCAGAGAGCTTAGCGCAGAAAGAGATCTGCTAGCAGGTGCAGGATGGACTCATTTATTATTGCTTGGCTTAATAAACTGCATCTTAAATTATGGTATCGATTACCATGTTGAATGAAAAGGCTGAGCTGGCGTTATTGTATTTGACACAAGCAGTGTTTTAAAATGTTTACACTGATTGCACGGTGCATCAGTATTGTTTTTGGAAAGCAATAGATGTAAAATACGGTGTTACATAAAGTGCTAGGTGCTTCTGAATTCATTTACCTAAATTTTGATGTAAAAATCAAAGAGATTGTGTGGCAAGTGGTGCTCACCCACAGTTCTTGTTCCCATTAACAAACACAAGCCAATGTTTTCTGTGTCGGTTCATCAAATTAATGCCATTAAAGCACAGCAAAAATACATTTGCAGCAACCCTGTTAAGTTCTGTAGGATTCTCCTGACAGGATAAACATGTCTGCTCTGCCCTCCTTTTTTTCCCTCCCCCCCAAACAAGCAATAAAAACATTTTGCATAAACAAATTCCAAATTACAAGTAATCATAGGAAAGCTGACAAATGTATGCTATGCTAGTCTGTGAAAATACTAATCAAAGCAGCCTGTCAATTGTTAAAGTTAATGATTTAGATATGCAAAACTCTGACTAAATTTTTGTGGATAATTACATAATTACGGCTGGGTTAACACAATCAAAAATAGCAATTGCGTGCTCCATCTTGAAATCACCATGGCAGTTCCCTGCTACGTTTTAAAGGCCTCTTTACCCTCGTTCCCCCTGCACACAAAGTGCAGTGGGGAGAGGAAAAAAGTGGGAGCCACCTGGGAAAGAAAAGCGAGTGTGGAAGATGCCTCCTGCCTGCTCCAGCCTCTCTTCGCCCTCTGCAAAAACAATCGTCTGGAGAACAAAGCACCCGCCGGAGTGGGTGGAGGTGTGGAAAACGCGAGCCAGATAAAGGAGGATTGGAAACAGGAGAGTTATCTGCTGTAGCAAGCTGCAGTAGCAGCACCTCTGCCCGTGGATTAAAACCTGTGTAAAAACGAGCTTTTCCTGCGGGAGGCCTTTCCGACTGAAGAACAGGGAGTTTTTGCTCCGTTTTAAAGGGCTTGCTGTGATACGGGAAGCTGAGATGGGCCGAGGCTCACTCAGGTCATTCCATTTTTCATTAAACTGTTAAATCATTGAGACTACAAACAGTCGTCTCCCAGGTGTTTGGTTTAGAAGGGCTGTGAAGCTGTTTCTCCAGACCGCCATCCCAGGAGCTGTGAAAGGCCCCCTCCAGCCCCTCGCGCCCCTACAGCCCTGGCTGGGGCTGGAGGAAGGGAGGCTTTGGCCGAGAGGAGTTCCAGAAAAATGAGAGGGGGTAAGCAAGCCCAGTCCTGTCAGGCACTGGTCTTTTTAAAGCCCATTTGAAAATTGCTCTGAATCTCTTTTCAACACCTGCGAGAAGCCGAGTCCTCAAAAATCTTGAATTTCTCTTGCAGCACATTTTTTTTTTTCCTTCTCATGTTGGCTTCATGGTCTCTTTTTATATTAGGGCTGACTGATCGAGTTTAGAGATTCCAGCTGTTGGGAATCTCAGGGAGGTGACAGAAGTACAAATAAAATGAATATCGGGCTCTTTCCTGAATGTCACATTGGCTGGGATGGGGTAATGATAGTGATTTAAAAAGTAATATATCTCTCGTGTAATTTTTTATCATAATTTTTCTATACAGTTTCCATTAAATAGATAAATGACCTAAATGAAAAAGAGAAATAAAGTGAAAGCATAAAATCAGTCCCTGTCAAGAGCTCCATAAAAAGAGTTGGGGCCCCAGCCTTCTGAAGCTGGCTGCCTCACTTCCTAAATCCGCGAGTAGAGGTTCAGGTGGATTGACTGGCTCTGCTGGTGACTTACTGCTAGTATGGACCACGCAGGTGAGGGAAGTAAATGGTTTTGTAGATGTAGATGTGCCATCCTCTCCCGCAATACGTTATCAAAGTCAGCTTAAGATAATTGATGATATGGGGCCA
The DNA here is from genome assembly GCF_013377495.2 of Cygnus atratus. Taxonomy (NCBI): domain Eukaryota; kingdom Metazoa; phylum Chordata; class Aves; order Anseriformes; family Anatidae; genus Cygnus; species Cygnus atratus. The sequence continues at coordinate 5,966,299 of NC_066365.1, forward strand.
ATTGTTACTCTTGTTATATTCACAAGAGAAACTACTGCAAAGTCATTTGGTGGGTTGCTCAGCCTGTAATAAGGGCATGAAATTAAAGAGTGGTGCAGTTGGATGTCTGAAGGAAACCTGAAATGCTCTTTGGCATCATCGCAAGCACCTGGAGCAATAGCAGGACTCTGAGGCACTATTCACTGGTCTTACACTGCTTATTTCTGCTGCACTGATGAAGCAAAAATAAACTTCCTGTACTTGGACAGATTTTAAACAGTTTTTTTTTCTACAAGACAGAAACCAGATGGAATATTTTCACAGCTGACACCAAAATTCACAGTTTTCGTGACTTCTGTGATATTGTGATTTATACAGGGACTTTACATATCAGCAGCCATGAGCAGACAGCCTCTTGCCATTCAGGCTTTTAAACATTATTTGAATTGGTAGGTCAGGAGATTGTATGAGCTGTGTGAAATGCGAAGTATCGCTGGGTTTAAATGATAGCTCTGTGGGCTGTTCTGTTTCTGCATCTTGGCTATACGTGATAATAATAAAATATGTTAAAAGTACTCTGCTCCAAAACGGATAGCAAACCCTTAAATGCCTTGAAATTAATCATTTGTAGAAGCAAACAAAGGATTCTTGTGTCAGGTCGTGAGCACAAAGCAGGCTGTTGACTTCAGGCGTTTGTTAGCTCTCTTAAAGGAAGAGGTGAGAGGCAGAAGGCTTTCTCCTTGCGGCTGCTGGTCTTGCAGGCAACATTTTCAGGTGGCCTTGAAGCACTTTGTGTGACAGAAGAGAGTTGGAGGGGCTTTTATCCCCACTGGGGAGCGGGAAGCCAAGCAGCAGCTGCTGGTAGCCCAGGTAGAAGGACAGGGTGGAGAGCGCGGGACCCCGTGGAGCCAGGCACAGGCAGGGGCTTCTCCCCGCTTTCCGCTCCCTTTGCTCTCTGCTAGAGCCTGGATCAGCCTGTTGTTCACTGCGGTCGAGCCTCTTCCCACCTTTGTGGGAATTCATGGTTTCCTGGGAAACTTGTGCTGACCAGTGCCTGAAGAAAACTTCAGAAACGCATTGATTTTTTTTTTTTTTTTAATTTTTAATGGGGCTTTCAGTAAGCCTGAGAGCAGTGTTCCAGTAACCTTGGTGGCTGCCTGTCTGTTTTCAGGTGCAGTTCCAGATTTTATGTTTTCCCTTCATGATCTTAGATGACGTGGGTTCTGGCTATGGGATACCCTTACAAATCTGGAGCTGCGCTTTGGCTGATGTTCATTGTGCTAACAGCACTCAAGAGCTCAGCCTGCTGATGGGAGGTAGTGTTGGAGCTATTCCTTGTGTTTGCGTATATATGTATTTATAGGATCCTGTTCTCTGAAATCCACACCCCTTGATAGTCCCAACAGAGCTGGTTTGCACAGGGCTCCAGAGCTCCAAAAAATGCCCTGTTTTTAATCAGGTGTTTGCTGAGGAAGGGATGTGTTGTTGCTAGGGGATGTAATTTCTTTTCAGCTCTGAGAAAGATGGAAGTATATATGATTTTACGTGCTTATAATATGTGCCCCTTATCTTTATAGAAGGATTTATTGCGTAAATCAGTGACAAAATAAATGGCAACAGCTCCTACGCAGCTAGGGCAAGTAAAGGCTCGGAGTCTAGTGTGTTTTTCCTGCTCAGCTACTTCTTGAGGCTACTGGCATACCAAAGTATCCTTCAGTCTTCTGTAACACATGCACCAGCCTCAACTGCAATGCAATGGTCAAACAAAAGTAGCATAAAGCCCACCTTCACCGTGAAATGGTAATTTATGATGTTTGGACCTGAGATTTATTTTTTCCTCAAAAAGGTGTGGTAGAAATGTGTTAGAGATAGAGAAGGAAGATGGTTAATAATCTATAGCAAACTCCACTGAACTGTGTGCTAAATAACTGTTGGTTCCAATGATATCTAATGAAAGTCAGCATACAACAAAACATTTGGTGATAACATATGGAAGGAGGTGTGGGAGACAGTTAGAGGAAGCCTTTCACTTTTCTGTACATGTTTATAATCTAGTGTCCTCAACGTTATAGAGTCTACATATTGAAACTGTCTGTATGCAGCCTGGTTTCCAAAAAATAAAAGCTAAAAAATGCGCTCATGTGAGTAGAAAATACTGCCATTTTAAAAACGTTATTTCCTCCTTTGGACTTCCCTCCCCACCCCCAAGCCGGCTTCGGTGAATACAGACACCGCTTTATAAGGTTCATGCTAATGACCAATTGTTTGGAAGGCTGTAGCGCAGATCTGCAATGCTCTCCTTCTATACACTGCCGCTGAAATCCAGGAAACCACACTTTATATATATCGCTGATCTGTATCTAGGGGAGTTTAAACAAACGCAGTCACTCTTGCAAGATACTTCCTTTGGTTAAGCTGGAAATCCGAGGCATGTAGGAGCTGATCTGGCAAATTACTAAATGCATGCCTAAATCCCATGTGTACTTGCTTTGAAGTCAATGGGATTACTTGTATGTTTATATGCTCTGGTGGTTCGAGGCCTTGAAACATAGGAGGACATTTGGCATTTAGACAGACAGGGCTAGAAGGAGCATCAAGAAATTACCTCCCTCGTGCAGGATTAGTTATATTCGTGGCATTCCTGGCAGACTTTTTTTTTTTTTTTTTTAGGCTGTTCTTAAGAACATCTGGTGATAGAGAATCCATAGCTCTCCCAGGTCCTATTCATGTGTTAACTGTTGTAGTTGTTTTTCCCTGTGTCTGACTTGCATTTGTCTTGGTGCAAGTTAAACCCATTATTGCTTGGGCTTTCTAATAAGCAAGAACCCTGGATGTGACACCACTTTACACAATTAAAGTCTTAACGTTGCCCTCCCAAGAACTCTTTTCTCTAAAGACCTCAACCTTTCCAAATCTTTTCTCCTGGGCATATTTTGTGGACCTCTGGTCACTTCCACTGGTTTTCTTCTAGCGCTCTCCAATGAGTCCATCTCTACCTTGCACTCTTCACCTCTCGTTCCCTCATTGAATTTCGACCAGTTCTTGACACCACTGTAATTTGTCAACATCTTTGCAAACTGTGAGCCTCCTTAGTTGCATTGTCCTTAGCACCCCACTTGTGTAGACTGTAAGCAAAGTAATTGTGCTGTTTCGTGGCTAGATGACTTGTGAAAATACCGAAGAGAATCATATCCACAGCCGAGTTTTGCCATCTTCCCCCAGGAGGCTTGCTTTCACTGCGGGCAAATGATAACTTTCTCTGCGTGTCCAACCACTTTGTGTCTGTCTCACAACCATTTCATCGTGACTGTGTTTTGTTGGCGTGCATATGAGAGTGACATGTGAGACAGCACCAAAAGCTTTACTAAATCAAGAAACGTGACATCTCTTGCTTTGCTTCTGTTCACAAGGCCTGTTGCCCTATGGCAGAAGGAAATTAAATTGATTTGACAGGATTTATTCTCTACAAATCCATACTAGCAGCTATTCATTTCAATGTTATCTTGTAGGCGCTAACAAATAGTTTGATTACTTGTTCTGGTGTTTTTCTGAGGATTGAAGACAAATTGACTGGCTGGCAACTCCTTAGCTCTGTTTTACCCCCTCTGCAAAGCAAGGTATTATGTTTGCTCTTTTCCAGCCTTTTGGCACCTCATCTTCTCTTCTTGCATGCTCAGAGGTGACTGTCCAGATTCAGAGATTGCATAAGTGGCTATTTAAGAATCCTGGGTTGAAATTCATTGTGCCCAGTCGAGTCGAAGACCTCTAATTTATTTAAGGGCATTTTAATCTGTTCTTTTTAGGCCATTATCTTCCTGCTGCTACATATTCTGTTCCTTGTCTGCACTGGCGTCTGTGTCCTTTGGCAGTTCTCAGAGGCACTACCAACTCTCCTTAATTTATTATTTTTGCCTTCCACAAGATCAACGAGTTTAGGTCACCTGCCTGGGTTTAATCCTGCTGTCATCAATGGTCTTGTTGCTTCGGGATTGAAGCTTAACTGGAGACTAGGAAAAGAATCTCAATTTCTCATTCCTGTCTGGACAATAGTCTTGCTGAAGTATGAGAGCCTGGAATAAAACTAAGAACTGCAATAATGGGACCTGTGGTGGGCTGTGATTTGGGATGTCTGCTGACCAGGGCAGGATTTGAGTTGGTACATTGATTTTTATTCTTATTTTATTTTTTTCAACTAGAACAGATGACTCAACAGTCACTGTGGGAGGTTAATGAATACTTGTGTCACGGCACCTGCTCCTCTTTGATAGATTTGAGAATTAATTTTAACAAATAGTATGTTTAGAGAATAAACTGATCACATTGTCATTTATCTCCCCAAGTTGTTGTTTGTGGTGGCACTTCCTCTTTTGCAGTTCTTCACTGCTGCTCAGGTACCAGGTTGAAAACTTCATCTCTTATCTGTTTTCCTAAAAAAAAAAAAAAAAAAAAAAAAAAAGGAAGTGGAGAGCGTCATTACAAACTTCTGTATGTTTTCATTCATGACAATTTCTGTAATGTCAATTTTTCAGTAGTCAAATGAATGTTCAATTGAGACTACTCTTGAATGAGTAATAGTTCACTGTATATAAATCAAAACTTTCTGTGCTGATTATAATATGCTTATGAGGGATTTTAGTTTCTCTCTTGTAGAAAAGTATTTTCATTCCTATTATATTTTTGCATAATCTTGTTTTCTGAAAGAGAGAACTGCAAAAGTGCAATAGCCAAGGTTGTCATTTTGAGGTGTGCAATGAGAGACTGGCCTAAAATAAACTGCAATATTCTGTATAATTTCATGGGGTCTTCTAAGGAAATATGCCAATGTTATGGGGGCTCTAATGGAAAAATTCTGATTTTATGTGGATTCAGGTGAAAAAGGTAAATTTCATGGGATTTCTGAAAATGGGTGGATTTTCCTGGTTCCATGAAATCTATGACAGCCATGGAAACATGCACAGTCCTTTTCATGGAGCAAAATTTTATTGCGGTCTGCAGAACTTTATTTTCTATGTACATCTGTTCCTCTGACACATGTTGTGCATGCTGGACCTCTTCCTCATCTTGTAGTATCTTCCTGTGAATATTTTACACTTCTTGATGGATGCATAGTGCTCTGATCCTCGGATGATAGAAATCTGTGACTGCCTACAAGGGAGGTTCAGTGTGAGACTGTGTGGAGGAAAGGGTGTAAAAATAAGAAACACTAAATACAGTCCCGGGGATTTCATATTTTATGGTGATGCCAGCTTATTTTATGCAATATAGGAGGGAAGATAATCGTGAATGAAGAATGGTAATGATTTATCATATGCAACATGAGGCCTAAGCAGTGCAGCAGCAAAAGCAAGCCCCTTGCAATTTGTAAAATCCCAGCTCGTGCAAAGGGTCCAGCACAAGACCCCCTGAGGAGCATATAAAGCTTTAGGAGAGAACGATGGTATTGCGGCATCTCAATTTATCCTGGAAGCAATGCCCTCTTTGGCTAGGACACAAGTGTGACTGTAGCATGCTTGCCTTGTTCCCTGTCTCGATAGAGGCAGCAGAGCTGAAATAGATCTTGCTTTTCAAGGAGAGAAATTAAGACATAGAGGAGAAAAGGAATGCATCCTCAGACAAGGCTTGAAAATCAATGGTGAGATGAGGTGAAAACTTGCAGGAAGGCTGTGTCAGAAGGGCATGGGAAATGACAAAGTGATATTAGATAAGTGGAGGAATCAGAAAGGAAAGAATTGTGAAGCAGATTAAGCCAAATCTATGCAGGGTTTTAAATGAAGAAGTCTGAACAGTATCTCGAGATGAACAGGGAGCCATCTGATTAGCTCTGATTTAATGATATTCTTGAACATCTTTGTGTGCCTGAGCAGCCAGAACTGAGAACGTTCCTGACAGTGGAGATGAAGCCTCTCGGAGGGAATCGCCTTCCCGCAGCTGAGGGCAGACATGAGGAAACGTCACGAAGTCGAGCGGAGGCAGTGGGGCTTGTGGGTCATTTCCCCATGCAGGTAAAGGAGAGGAAATAAGTGTCAGGGTCCCAGATCACATCCTGTACCACTGCTGCTTCGATGAGAAATATGAAGCAGAGAGCTGAAACGAAGGCTGGGTATTGGTGCAGTCAAGGCTGTCTATTTTTAGCAAAGCCACGAGGATTTTCTGCGGGGCAAGAGGGACAAATGAAAAGCGATGTCTGTCATGTGAGGGAGTTGTTCATGTTAGCTGCAATGGGCACAGGTATTTGTGCTACACGTGATGCCGTTCTTTATTGCCTGCTACCTACTCTCTCTACTGAGCCTAATAGGTTCCTAAGATGTGTATTCCCTTTTGCTCAGTTTCTGCAGAGGCTAAATACAATTTTGCCATGTATAATGTTTTCCAGAGAAAACATCATCACCTTTTGCTATATTATTTTGAAGGAGTTTGGGTCCTGCTGGGACCAACAACTGCTGTTCCCCTTTCCCCATCAAACAACCTACAATTCAGCTCTCCTTTGCATAATCCTATTTCAAACACAAACAATATGAATCCTCCAGTTTACGCGAATGAGGAAATTTGGGTGGTTATATTTCATCATTGCTTTAGAGAAGCAGGGCAGGGAAGCTGCCAAGCTGTCTTTGTACAGCTTTGCTCTGCTGAAATCTAGTGAAGAAACTGTAGTCGTCCTGATAACATATTCAGCTCTTTTCCACCTTTTGCCAGCTCACGCTGCCGGCAAGTAGTGGCTGTGCATTTTCCTCTTGCAGTGGATAACAGCGACCCACCTCCTCCCCGAAGGGTACGGGTCAGACAAGGTCCTGTTGCCTCTCTCTCTGGCTGCAGCTTCCGGATGTATTTGCCTCTGTATTGGTGACCCAGATCTCCGCATCGATTCCTGTACCACCTCTAGGACTTCTAGGGAAAAATGGCTAGTTAAAATGTTCCTGCACCAGTGTGGAGTGACTAGTTGGAAGCCTACCTTTTTAGCTGTAGTGAGGTTTTCAGCATAGAACAGGGGTGCTCAGCTAGAGGGTAGCACAGCCTGGAAGCGGGTGTCTATAACAGCATTGACCAGAGGAGCCTGTAGGTCAGCAGGAGGTGTGTGCCTTCGTGAGGAGCTGCGGGAGGTTGTTCTGCATCTGATTTTGCCCTAACGACCTCCTCCCTTGCCTGGGAGCTGGTCCATGCTCCTTGGGGCCATTCAGCACCAGAGCTGCCCATGTCCTGCCCTACTTCTCCCATGTGGTGGGACAGGGCAAGGCTGGAGGCCATGCCTCGTAGGGCATCATGAGCTTCACATGGCCCCAGTGGCTGGGAATTGAAGCGAGGCATGATCTTTTGTGGGATCAGGAGAGGACGTGTTTTGTGTAGTCAAGAGCATAGATCAGTTTCCTTCAAATATAAAGACTTTGAAACTTTCCAATTACTCTTTTTCCTTATGTACAAAGTATGCTCACCTTACGCACTTTGTCAGGAAAGAAAAAAATGTCCACTTTGTAATACATTTTCTCAGACGGTCCTTTTTTCTCTGGAAGCAATTTGTCCTAATATCTAACTACTGACCAAATATACATGGCTAATACCTGCAAATGTATTCATGCTGATGGGTCCTGCTTGCTAAAAGCGCCCTGTTCACACCACATTCTGCAACCACAGCCATATGCCTGTGGATTAGCATATTTGATTAAACATACATACAGAACCAGAGATCACAGTGCAAGGGTATGTACTGTGTGAGCCTTTAATCTCAAATGTGCCCCATGGGTGAGGTAGATGGATTAGTATCGTCACACATAATCATATAATCTTACCTCTCAACCCCGTTGACAGAGCTTCAGGGTCGGAATCCCCAAAGATCCGCGGAGAGTCGCGGGGCCCTGGGAGGCCTGATTTTGCATAAGCAAAGATGCAATCACCTGTGGCATCTCCACCAAGGGAGAATTAGGCTTTGACCCAACCGCTTCCTTTTGGGGGTCCCCTTTTGAATGGGTTAAAGGCAGTGGGCTGTGGAGTGCCCGATGCCTTGCTGTTTGCATATATCCGACATCGTAATTTCTTCCACCAGAGTAAGCTGGCTAAATTAATCTGATTTTAAAGAAGTGAAGTGCTAAGGCTGTGCCTGACATTTTCAGGATTCCGGGACGCTGTGTTCCCAGATCAATATGCTGATTTAGTAACATAACTTATGCTCGGGAAGGCCATGTGACACTCCCAGACCCATCCATCTTAGTCTAGCATTTCTATTAGAGCTGTGCAAATCCTTTCCAGGACAGCGAGCACGATTTTAGAAGCTTCCTATTAGACCGGGATAGCGTGGAATTACAAACATCCCCCCTACTAATACCAGTTTTTAATACACCCTTTTCCTCACGTCTGCGTCTCAAGTAGGCCCTTACACGAGAGCAGCTCTGTACTGCTAGCAGTCAGCCGCACAGGCACACGTAGGTATGTGCACGGATATAACAATAACAGCCTGCTGCCCGTAAAATGTGCACTTGGATATCCAGATAAAAGAGGTCCTCTTTAAAGCAGACACTTCTTCAGATAAAGAAATGCACTTAAAAAGGTAGAGGGGCACCTAAAGTACCAAGTTATCACGTAGTTAAAATCCAAGAGACATCTAATTTTTTTTTTTTTGCAGATTTAAATAGAATCAGAATAGTGCACGAATGTGTCTGAGCTTACATATACATACAAAACTAACCCGATATCCCTTGATCATGTAGCTCATTTAAAAGGTATCAAAACTGTTTCAGTACAGGCCATTTGTGTTTCTGATCACCACAGAAACAGCTCTTTGGAGTCAACAGCTGTTGTGTCACTCCACAAAAAGTGACTTTAGAACACAGATGATATGAGCAAACCTTTTATTCTATTATTTATTGGTAAAAGAATAAAAACAAATGCTACTCTCATTTTCAGCGGTAAACAGTTCACACTGTAGCTTTCTTACATAATACAATGCCTAGAGTTTATACCTCCTTACACTTAGAAGATACTGACGGCTGTATTTCCTAATCACGTCAGGAAAATTTATTCCAAGGAGCATAGAAATTGGAGTTGAAATAATCAACGTGCCAGCCTAACTTTATCTTCTGAACAGAGCAGAAATTAATAGTTGATCACAGCAACAAAGTTCAAGACTTCTAGAACAGTCCCACTTGTTTCTCTATTAACCCAGCCTTGACTCAGGATATTTCAGTACCATGCTATTCACCTATAGGGACATTTGCCTGACTGTAACTTTAAGAACAGGCTTAAAATTATGCTGAAAGAAGTCTGCTTCTTGCCAAAGGCTATGTTTTTTTTCTTTTAAGTGCCTTTCCTACGCTAAGTAGGCAAAGTACTCTTGAAGATGTAGCATCGTTTATGCACCACGCAATGGCAGCTACCTTGCATGTTAGAACCCATTGCTTAGGCCAGGGAACCAGAGTTTGCAAGATCGCTAAACTTTGTGGTTTTATATATCAGTCTGCCAGGCAGCACTTTCATCGTGTATTTTCAAGGTTAGAGTGTTCGTTTTGGCCTCGTACTTGCTAAGTGGCGTAGAGATGTTATGCACGGTACATGGAAATGCTGTAATCTATTGCTTTCTAAAAGCCACCCAAAGTACTGCACCGTAATCAAATAGCACTTCTTGATGACATTGCATGCCCCAGATGTGTCCTGAAGCACACTGACACGAATAAGTCATCTAAAGATGCACAGCCAATCAGGAAATCCTGCTAAATGCAGGACTCGTGTATGAGCCGTTTTCTGTCTTTTTAAATGATGGCTTTGTTTCAATGAAACACTTGCTAACAATGAAGCTATGTGCGCACATTTGGTTTGTCCCTGTTACTCGCAGCTGGGTCATCAATGTGGCTGTATTCGGGGCTGCAACACGGGACCAGCCTGAGGTTAGCTTGTCTCCCTGAGGGACAGAATAGGCCTGTTACTCCCACTCCTTACTTTAGGTGCTGACCAAAATACTTGCTGGTTTTATACTGAAAAAAAAAAACAACACAGAAGACTTAAGCAGGTGATGAAAACTGCCCTCAAAGTGGCTGTTTCAGACAGGCTTTTTTGTTTTCTCCAGAACCCATGCACTCTACAGAGCCTTAACTGCTTTCTGCCCCAGCTGTTTCTTGCAAACGTTAGCAAGCTACTTTAGATCCTGTGAAGTACGTTAGTTCTCATCATGTGTGTATCAATAAAAATACCTCCCTTCCCTTTTGTTGTCCCTTGAATGTCACTCAAAGGGAACTCTTCCTCCTGACTCCCACGTTTTGGGAGGGGGCTCAGGTAACCACTTCCCTCCCATTCTTCCCAGAACCCCGGCTGAGCGAGCTCCCAGGGCGCAATGTTCACTCACCACTTACCCTTGCTGATGTCCTTCTGACTCCTCCAGTGGCTGGATGTCTGTCCGTGCTACCTTCTTGGCACACACCAAACATAAAGTGCTAAGAGTCTGCTTACTGCCTCAGACTCTGTATGGCCCAATCCATGCATCCTTCCTGCCAGCTCTGTCCTGTCCTTCTCCCACCAGCTACAGGAGCTGCTCTTTTGTGCTTCAAGATACCTTGTCCATTGCTGCTCAGGTACAGAAAACAGTTGACCTCAATTTCTTCGTATTTTGTTTCATTTGCAAGAGACAGGAAATTCTCGGAGGATCTTTTGCTGTGTATCTGAGACTAACGAGGAGGTGTTTGTGTGGGTAGGCACCTATGCAAGAGGCAGACAACATGGCCTGTGGAATACGAAGCACACAGTCATTACCTCAGTACCCATCGCTATTGATAACGAGTAAATGAAGTTCATGGTTCATGGCTATGCTTCACCCGATTCTCGTTGCAATACTGCTCTGGGCCTATAAATTTATCCTATATCCCAGGAAACAACGGACCAAGTTCAACAGTGGGAATACATCCAGCAACGTAAATATAGTAGCTGCACCTGAATGTGCAGGAATTTAATGTTTAGCTACATCTGATGTATTTTATAATGCTTTTCAGCACAGTTCACTTAATTTGATTTATTTTATAAGACAAATTTGCCAATACTAGGATTCGTGGAGTCCTGTGTTCTGTAGCCTAAGTAGAAGCTAGCATATTTATGCCTTCTGAAGACAGTGGAAGTCTGTCTGTTGACTTTCATGGGGCTCTGGATTAGATCTTTAATGAACATCTCCTGATATCATTATGGGAGCAAATATTGGAACAGCATCATGAAAACTTCAGATTTAGTCGATACGGAGGATTTATTACTTTTTTTTTTTTTTTAGGAACATAGTTTGAAAGTAGTTTGAAAATTGCTTCTTGAGTGACTTCACCTGCTGCTCTGTTCATGCTCGTCCCAACCTGAGCCACCCAGAAGAATATTTTGTCGCGGAGAAGCTGAGACCAAGATTAGGACAAAGCAAGAAGCCATGCAATACATAATCAACCACTGGCTTTGAGGTGAACAACAAACAAGTTGCAAATTCAAAAATCAAATCCGAGTGCACCCAGAGAGATGTGGACTTTTTGTCAGATTCTGCAGTTCTGCCCAGAAGCGCGGGGCGTTGAGTTGCAGAGAACACAATAGTTGTGAAATGTAAGCACACAATACATAAAACAGAAGCCACAGAATTAATGAATCCTGTTAATTTCACACTGCCCCCACTTTGGACTAATTAGTGCAAATTAAATGCTGCACTTGTCAGGCGGAGCAGTTTGTGCACCATGTATTGCATTAAGACTTATTTTGGATCCATTTGCACAATGTGAAAATAGTGTGAAAATATTTTTATTTCAATTAGTGGTAGTTTTACAGTCATTAAAAGATTTCTTTAATAGGCTTAGACTCCCATGGCCTGCACAGCTGCATGAGGTCTGGTCTGTATTTAAAGGTGGGAGAAAATATAGTGGGAAGGGAGACATTTAGCTGCCTGGATTTACTTAATTAACCCCCACCCCATTCTGAAATGCCAAACCAGGCTGATCAATTATCTGTCCCCTCATCAGAGGCCAATTCCTTAATTGCAAATTATCCCTAATAATTACGCAGTCAAATAACTGCTGGATTTATTTTTAATGAATGTGGGAGCCCTTAACAAGGATTTAAATGGACCCACCAGGATTACTGAAAATTGACAACTATCAAAGGGCTGAAATCTGCTACTCTCGCTTGCGTGGAGGAGACCCTCGCTCTGCCTACATTCTGTTGGTTTTCAGTGAGACCCGGGGTAGCAAAGATACCACGTCCACACTCGGTTATGTTTTTCCATCTCCGTTGTTTCACTGGGACAAACCGAAACCGAGAGATTACCGAGAACGAGAAAGGCAACGGGGACGCGGGATGCGACGAAGGCAGGGCAGAACAGAGGACGAAGCGCAGACACGCTGCCTTTGCTGAAATGAGATGGAGCTCTGCCAGACGGCAAAGAAAGGGGTTGTCAAAACAGCAGCGTGCTCCCCCCCCAGCGGCATTCCCAGCGTGGGGAGAGGAGGGTCTGCCCGCTGCGGGCGGGAGGCGTTCCTCGCGGTGGGGAGGCAGCACGCCGAGCTGGCCCGTCGCGGGGATGTAATTAGTGCTGACACAAAACACGAGGCAAGGCTTTTGGCACTTGTTTTGCAGTTTTGACGGAGAGGGGAAACATAAGAAAGGTGTCTCCTTTTTTATTTATTTCCCCCCTCCTCTCTCTCTCTCTCTCCATAAATAGCTTTCCCTCTTCAAATTCCCTTAAATCACTCAGTATGTGGGACGTGTTCCTTGGCAATGGCCACTCCTCAGCACACTTGTCAGCCTGGAAACAAGACGTGTACCTTGCTGAAATACTAAACCAAACGAGAACAGGAATTTAAATATAATGCTGTGTCTGCTCATAGGCAGGAGAGTAAGATTCAGTAGTTGAATAAGGAACAGAAAGCTCAGAGTGTGAAGAAGGAAATAAACTAAATGTGAAGGAGTATGCAGAGGAGAGTTGAATTATGCCCATTTTCCAACACGGTCTGAGTAAACTAAGGTGTCTGAACTGTTTTTGAAAGGGAAACTCGGCATCTGTCTGTTCTTTATCTTTCTTGTATTGATCTTCAGAGGTCCAGTGTAGAAATTGGGGTCCCACAGGAAAAACCCTCTCTCTCCTACCACCATCGCCCAGCATCTAAGCAAAAGCGCTCTCTTGGCTCTGATTTGCTTTTTCACTCTTGTGTTGCCTGCTCTTTGTAGGTCATGTGTAAGCAATTTTTTCTGCTGCTTTTTCTAGGAGGTTAAGTAATTAACTTGGAGGAGAATGGAAAGCTCAGATCTCAGATCACTTTGAAAGGCCTTTTCCTGAGATTTCTGCAGTGTACCTCTTCCTCCTCTGAAGTTTTTTACTCCGGATTCTTACATGGGGAATTGATATTCTTAACGTCAGTCCCAACTCATCTTTCTTGATTGCGAAGCATCCTATCATATATTATACTCCTAAAGAGATTTTAGCACTGATGATTGAGGCATGAGGACATATTGGACTGTTTTTGTTTGTTTGTTTGTTTGTTTGTTTTAAATTCCTGAGCCCTTTCTGCATGTCCTCTGCCATGATGGGTGTCAAATTTTCCTAACGCAATCACAGCCTAAAAATTTCAGACTGCACTTAATGTCTCAGTGACTAGAGGACACGATACTGAAGTTGTGGAAACATGGCTGGGTCTCCTAGCTGCCAGTGACCCCATGAGTGATGTGAATTTGGTTTGTCATCTAAAATCTGGATTTAAGTTCTTCAAAATCTCGATGATCCCCAAAAGATGCATTCAGCAGTGTTCATCATTTCCATGTATGTGTTTGAGTATCTTGTTTATTTTCTGTGCTGTTGTCACTCTGATGGGTTTGCTCCTTATGGTGCTACGAGTACAGTCTCTAGTTTATACATACAGAATTAGCACATTAAAGTTGATGGGGTTTTCTACCTACCTCCCTTATTTGGGGAAAGGACACCAAGACCCTGCATTGCCAAAGCAATTGCTGCATTTATTCTCTAGACCAGATGCCAGTAATGGGGGTGGGGAGGAAGAATCATCTGCCTAGCCTTTTAAACTGAGCAGATCGTTTCTTTTCATATTTTTCTAATTGATTTAATTTACCAGTTGATGTTTTTATTACCAGTTTCTCATTCTCTCCTCAGAGTTTTTCCCCTTAAATATATGTCCCAGTCTGCACTGCTGTTCACTCGCATTTAGTTGTGATATAGTTCTTTTTTTTATTCACATTAAGAATACTTTTTCCAGTAATTGTACCTCTGAAATAATGCTGATAGTGGTTAAGGATGCAAGAATCTCATTCGATATTAGTAAGAAAATGCTATCACTGTTTCCTTTTTTATTTTTTCCCCTTCTGCTCTCTTTATCTGGCATGAGAGCATCTTCCAGCTTCTTCAACTCTCTCATCATTTGTTCAACATGATGACTTTTCTGGGAGTAATACTAAGTACAGGCACCGTACTTTTTTAGATACCTTTTTTTTTTTTTTTCCATCCTATGCCTAATGGGGATTTTGTGGTATCAGAAATACCAGAGTGAAGCAACCTTTTCCTCAACCTAGACAGAAGCATGTTTCTCAATGAACCTCTTTTTTTCCAGTGTTCTTTGTCTTGTCACAATAAACAATCAACAGTCCCAAAGAATGCTGTAATTAAAATATCCTCAAGGAATAGTGGTTGTTATGGATACTGTTAAGTGCACTGAAAAGTGCCATGGGTTACTGAGAAAAAAGAAATACTAATGTATAGTCTTTTGACCTTACTTTGACCTTACTTTGACCTTACTTTGACTTTAGCGGCAATACCGGTTGTTCTCTGGATACCCAGTGCCCTGAGCTGGCGGAAGGGGATGGGGAGCAGGATGTGGCCTTTGCTATTCATGAGGAAATGGTTGGCGACCTGCTAAGGAGCTTGGATGTGCGCAAGTCGATGGGGCCGGATGGGATGCACCCGAGGGTACTGAAAGAACTGGCGGAGGAGCTGGCCGAGCCGCTTTCCATCATTTATCGGCAGTCCTGGCTATCGGGGGAGGTCCCAGTTGACTGGCGGCTAGCCAATGTGACGCCCATCTATAAGAAGGGCCGGAGGGCAGACCCGGGGAACTATAGGCCTGTCAGTTTGACCTCAGTGCCAGGAAAGCTCATGGAGCAGATTATCTTGAGGGTCATCACGCGGCACTTGCAGGGCGAGCAGGCGATCAGGCCCAGTCAGCATGGGTTTATGAAAGGCAGGTCCTGCTTGACGAACCTGATCTCCTTCTATGACAAAGTGACGCGCTTGGTGGATGAGGGAAGGGCTGTGGATGTGGTTTACCTTGACCTCAGTAAGGCTTTTGACACCGTTCCCCACAACATTCTCCTCAAGAAACTGGCTGCTCGTGGCTTGGACTGGCGTACGCTTCGCTGGGTTAGAAACTGGCTGGATAGCCGGGCCCAGAGAGTTGTGGTGAATGGAGTCAAATCTGGTTGGAGGCTGGTCACAAGTGGTGTCCCCCAGGGCTCGGTACTGGGGCCGGTCCTCTTTAATATCTTTATCGATGATCTGGATGAGGGCGTCCAGTGCACCCTCAGTAAGTTTGCAGATGACACCAAGCTAAGTGCGTGTGTCGATCTGCTCGAGGGCAGGAAGGCTCTGCAGGAGGATCTGGATAGGCTGGAGCGATGGGCTGAGGTCAACTGTATGAAGTTCAACAAGGCCAAGTGCCGGGTCCTGCACCTGGGGCGCAACAACCCCAAGCAGAACTACAGGCTGGGAGATGAGTGGCTGGAAAGCTGCCTGGCCGAGAAGGACCTGGGAGTATTGGTTGATAGTCGGCTGAATATGAGCCAGCAGTGTGCTCAGGTGGCCAAGAAGGCCAACAGCATCCTGGCCTGTATAAGAAGCAGTGTGGCCAGCAGGTCTAGGGAGGTGATTGTCCCCCTGTACTCGGCTCTGGTGAGGCCGCACCTCGAGTACTGTGTTCAGTTTTGGGCCCCTCGCTACAGGAAGGACATGGACGTGCTCGAGCGAGTCCAGAGAAGGGCGACCAAGCTGGTGAGGGGTCTGGAGAACAAGTCTTACGAGGAGCGGCTGAGGGAGCTGGGCTTGTTCAGCCTGGAAAAAAGGAGGCTCAGGGGCGACCTTATCGCTCTCTACAGTTACCTTAAAGGAAGCTGTAGTGAGGTGGGGGTTGGTCTGTTCTCCCACGTGCCTGGTGACAGGACGAGGGGGAATGGGCGAAAGTTGCGACAGGGGAGTTTTAGGTTGGATGTTAGGAAGTACTTCTTTACCGAAAGGGTTATTAAGCATTGGAACGGGCTGCCCAGGGAGGTGGTGGAGTCGCCATCCCTGGAGGTCTTTAAAAGACGTTTAGATGTACAGCTTAGTGATATGGTTTAGTGGAGTACTTAGTGTTAGGTCGGAGGTTGGACTCGATGATCTTGAGGTCTCTTCCAACCTAGAAATCTGTGTCTGTGTCTGTGTCTGTGTCTGACCTGTGGCGGGGGGGGATGTGGAATACAGATATGCATTTTTATCCAGATAATGCATCATGGCTGGAATACAGAGCGTTTCTTCGGTGCACTCTCTTTAGAAAGTATTCTCAAACAGCGTGAAACCCACCGCGGTGAATGGAAATTTGGGCTTTGAATCTCACCGCCTTCGTAACGCGTTCCTCCGCGGGCGCTCTGCTCCGGAAGGCTCCCTCCCCAGCACGGCTCCGGGCACCCCACAAGGGCCTGGCGGGTGGAGGTCTGCCAGCACCAGCTGGGTGACTTACCCGGCAGCGTGCGGCCATTTGGCAGGAGAGATGGAGCTAGGTGCAGCGGTGTAAGCCCGCGGGTCCTCTGCTCTGGAGAGCCCGGCCTCCGCGCGGGAGGGAGGCTGTGGGTGGCGCGGGCCTCCCGCACCTCCTCAGCGTGGGTGCCCGAGGCCTCCGCGGCTGCAGGGCCATGCGAGGGGATCGCCTTTGTTTGCGGGAAGCCTTGCTGCTTTCACTCGCTTTATCGCCTCCAGATCCGAGACTCGCAGCGCCTTCCGCCCTGTGCCTCTCTCCGTTCCCCGTAATGGCATTCTGGAGGGGAATTTGTCAAACACCCTTTGAAAGTCCAAATAATCTGTGTCATTTGGGTTTTCTCTCCTTGCTCTCGCTGACAGCCACGGAGGATTCTAACAGATTAGAGAGGATGTTTTTCTTTCTTTTTTTTCTTTCTTTTTTTTTTTCTTTTTAAAGAAGCAGGACAGGTTTGTTCTTACCATATTCCCTTTATCTAAGAATAGCTTCAATCACTATTGCCTGTACTAAAGGCTTCTTGCTCTACAAGCACTCTTAGCCATATATATATATATATATGTATACACACACACACGAAGCTACTTTATAGCCTTATAGCATCTTTGTTTTTAAAGATGTTTTTAAAAACTTTAGCAGAAAATCACACTTTTGCTATCTGCTCAGCCAATTAATTTTCCCGATTTTTTTTTTAATATCCATTAATCCAACCCATACATTTAGCTAATTTGGCACGCTATCTTTTATTTTGATACCTTTATCTCTCATTTTACTCCTCTTCATTGAAAGATAACGATTCAGCAGCATTCTCTGCTGTGGATATGGTATTTCAAAGAATCTCTTTGCAAAATAGATAGCGGTTCACCCAAGATATAAAGTATGGCTTTGCCTCCACACCCTGTTGCAACGTGTCAGCGCTGCTGGCATTGTCACCCATAAAGGGCAGAGGTCTGCCCAATAATTCTGTAAAATGCATAGTAACAAATTGCAGGGAAGAGAAGAAATGACCCTGGGACATCTCAGGAAGCCCTGGAAGACCTACAAACAAAAGCGAGAAAAGTCTCGAATGAGCTAAAGGAAAGGTAAAGTTTGGAAAACAATTAAAATAGTGAAAGTACAGAATGGACTTTCAAGTGCAGTGAAAGCCTCTCCTATTTGAATACCTCATTAAGCGGCTGCATGGGAATTGAGCACCTGAATACCTAAAAATCTAGACCCAAATAACTGAGATTTTAAGCTGTCTGAAAAAAGAAAGTGATCTTTTGTTTCAGGATATGAAAATATGGGATAAGCGGTTACTTTTCACTCCATGTATTTAAGATTTGTCTCATCAACCTTAAGCCTGAGAAATAATAGTGAAGATTTAAATTCTGTACAGCTGCGTACTGGCCTGTTCTCAGAAACATAGAAGGAGAAGGAATGCTGGAGGTTCTGCCTTCTGAATTAAACAGCATGTAAATGGAGGTTGCATCCTGTGAAGTGTTTGGCTCTGAGCAGGAGCTGAGCCCTGCATGACTGTCCACCTACTTGGTTAGGTGGGCGCTTGTGCATCCTTGTCTAGATCAAGGCACGTACTAGCTCAGCCTGGAAAAGCTCCTGGGCCGGGGCACCAGCATGCAAGCTGTACACAAATGCTCACACCCAACTGAGGTTCTTCGAACCTCTGTTCCTTTAAAAGGGCAGAAGAAGCTCTTTTCATTTAGTTCCAGGCATGACAAAATGGGAGTTTTAGAAGAAAACTGCTTTTGAGTTATAATACTGAACTAAATTAGGAACTGCAGGGGAAAAACAGTATTCCAAAGGTACAATTAGGAGTTAATGCTAAAAAATTTCAGCATATATACAAAATTGTAAGTATGTAGGAATAAGAATTTTAAAACTCCTGTGCCCTCTCAGCCATGCCTCTGGTGTTGCTACCATGACACTAGAGTAATTCATGGTTGCAGAACATTCCCTCCTAGAACTCTCTAAATATTTTAAGGAATTTCAATTACATATTGCAGAGGAATGTCTTAAAAGTATTCAGGTTTGCTAGCTTTGGGGACCTTGGAGGAATACATACGCAGAAGAGCAAACAAAACCAGTTAGAAATGTACACTGTTAAATTAAAATAGCAGGCTTTGGCACGTTCTTGTTCATGTTAACCATAACTTCTTGAGGATAAAAGCCCGGCATAAAATCTGTTAAATGTACAGATAGGATTTTTTTTTTTCTTCTGAGCTTTGTTCCAAAGGCTTGTGTTGTCACCAGGAAAAACAAAACATAGACTTTGTTATAATTTTTGTTCTTGTCATATAAATTATAGACTGATTTGGACTGTTTATGTGATCAATAATTTAAAGGCTCATCCTGTTGAATTCATTGTGTGAGAGATAAGGAATAGATTTTGTATCTTCGTCTCCATAATCAATTGCTCTGATAGATGCTCAATTACTGTGGATGAGGGCAGGAAAGAGAGCTGCTCTATGTGGAGCCTGCCACCCCAGTGCCAGCCAGGGCTCACTGGCTCTCGAGTTTGGTACGGAAACACAAGTTATTTTTGCTGCATAGGCGTAAGTGACTATGAGGTCTGGTTTCTAGGCTGTTGCAACAACAGAGTTGGTACTTTCAGCACAGAACAACTCTCCTCCTTGTGCTCCAGGCAAATCTTCAGCAATTTCAAGGAGCTTGATGACGACGGAGAGGGCGGCTTGGGTGCTCCAATAAATTGTTAGGGGCCTTTTGCAGCCCAGATGCTGGTTGCGGTCCTGTACTGCATGTCTCTGCAGTGCCACGCAAAGTACTTCACAGCGCAGCGAAGGAGTGCAGCGTAAGCACACTTTGAAACTTCAGTCTGGGGGACAGTAAATAGAGCTTCAGTCCTCTAACTGGCTTTGGCTGAGAGCCAAAATTTCCCTGTTTTCTGTACAAATTTGACTGCTAGGTCACTGTGATGTTCTCTGCTTCTCTTTGGCGATGCACCCATGCCACTTTACTAAGCTAGGTAAGATAAGTGATATGTCTCAAGCTTTAGAAATAAATGATTGCTTCCTTTCAAAGTCAAAACTGAGCCCACTGCTGCTAAAGCTAAAAGGAGTTGTGTGAGGGGTGAGCATACCACCAGGATGATAGGTCATGGAGGCCTTTTGGGGGAATAATGTGGGTGTCTCAAGGTATCAGGAAAACGTACTCATTCTGGTTGGTTTCTGTCTCATCAGGAACTAACCCTGTGAGGGGGGGAGGATCCTGGGCCCGATTTTGGGCCTTGTGGATTGGGCTTGACCGTGCAGCTCCACCTGTGCTGGCACTGGTCTAATTCCCCCCGCTGGGTGTACCAAGTGGTATGTACTGCAGGAGCTGCTGGGTGCCCGTGCCTGTCTCTTACACTGACGTGATCAGTATAAGGAAAAAAAAAAATCGGAGTTTGGCTCTCAGTAACAGCAGCATTTTCCTAAAATCAACCAGAAAAAAAAAAAAAAAGAAAAAAAAACTATATGAGAGCAGTGTGGCCATTTATTTTTATGTTCTCTTGTACCTGTGGTCTCAGCGGTGGGACCTGATGCTGTCGGCACCCTGACTCCGAGTATCTCTTGGCAGGCATTCAGCTCACCACCCCGGACCTGGCTGCGGGCCGCTAATTAATCCTAAAGAGGGCTAAGTGGGTTCAGGTTACAGTATTGTTAGTACTGAGGTAACTGGGTGACACACCAGAAGAATTTGAAATTGCCAGCTGAGTTATGAGCGCAGGGGGCTCTGGCTTATTCTTCCTTAAATACACTCTTTCTGTATTCCCTCGACTGCAGCTAAACTGCAGAATATTTACCTGCCTGATTGTTGTTTGTAAATCTAGGCTCTTTTCCCCCCTCCCCATTCTAAATCTTCCGTAGATGCTGAGAGGAAAAAATAGCATACAAGAAAGCGGCTGTAAAGCATTTCTTTTCTGTTCTGCCTCTCTGCGTAGAGCTTTTTGTGGCACTCAGGGGTGCAGTAGGGCTTGAACAGTCCAGACAGTGTGCCAAAGTGTATTCCTGCAGGACATCACTAGAGATCCCTGCTCGTAAACCCTGCCTGCAGAGCTGTAACTGGAGAGAGAGAGGGAGAGGTGAGGCAGGGAGGACACAGAGGTGTGATTAAGAGCTTCCACCGAAAGCAGAGAGGGAAAACAGAGAGAGAAAATAGTGGGAAGACCGGGGAGATGGGAAACAACAACATTCAAGGGCCGGGCAGAAGACAAAGGGGTTGAAATAGAAAGTAAAGGAAAGAAGATAATTGCAATCCTGGGATAATATACTAAGATGAAAAGCTGGTCCAGTCACAACAGACCTGTGTGGGAAGTCCAAGAGCTGGCTGGGAATCAGCAGGCAGAGGCTGCAAGAGAAAGGGGGAAATGGAAGAAGGGGGTTGGCCATGACAGCGAGAAAACCTGCTGTGCTTCATGAGGGATTGAGAATCGTTCAGCTGGGAAGGTCTGTTTGGTTGTGGACAAAATGCTCAGCAATCTGCAGGGAGAGAAGGAGAGGGTCTGCAGGGAGATGGTATGACGAGCTTCTCGTGGTGAACGTCTTTAACAAAGTAAAAAGGGCAGTGAATTCATTAAGGACCGCTGGATGCTTAGCAGGGTTGAATTTCAGTCCGCTTATCTGAGCATCTGAACATGGCTTTAAGGGCACAACTTGCACGCGGGAAAGAGAAACGTGCTGGGAGCGGGGGCTTGTTCTCCCTTCTCTGCTGGTGTGGACATCTGGAAATCATACCTGGATGGTGGAAGACATGGATTGCTGCTGCTACAATAGATTGTTACCATATCAGTATTTCATTCTTAAAAACAAAAGGAGAGTCTGAAGTAGTGGAAGGAGAAGCCGATGGAGCTCCTGCAAGCCTCCTCACTCAGTATCTGCCTGAACGTTTTTAGTTATGGATCAGCTTCATCTCGTTTCCTAACAAATTATTTGAAAAAAAAAAACCCTTTTCCCATTTGTGAGAAATGCTTGCATATTGCTAATACTCTGATCTGTGGTATCTCATTACTCTCATAATTTATTTCTGCATCTGGCTAGCTTTCCTCAGATACGTATAGGCTAAAACTGAACGTGATTTCTATACTGTCTATGGCGTTAAATAGCAATTTTAATTCAAGATTTTATTGTGTTTGCCTGTGACTGAACAGAAAGTGAAGAATCCATGCAGTATTAAGAGCCTCTTGAAAATTTCAGCCAGTCCCCTGATTCTGACTACTGATGTCATGAAAAATCAGAAGTGGGATAAGTGAGTGGGGCTGGCTGGGGGAGCTCGAGGGTTGCTTTTCTTTCCTTCTTCAATTCAGCACAACTTCCATTAAATTATGGATAAACTCTCAATAAAAAACAAAGAGTTAAAAAAGAGTGACAGCTGAATTTTCGGACTCAGATGACCTGAAGAATTACTTTAAAGACATTAGGAAGCGTAAAGGATTGAAATGTATGACTGCGAGCATCCAGAGGCACATTATATTCTCTTTTCTCAGATTCAGTTTCTGGTATTCACTTTCATGACTAGCCCATTTCAGTGACATTACTGGGACAAGATCCCTATGGGTATAATTCCCGTTACTTCAGTAACATCAGTTCAAGTCAACATCTTTACGCAGATTAGACCTTGCTTGATGAATTTTGTGAGGTTCACATTAATCATGCAGGAAGATGCGGCCATTGTCATCAAATGGCCATGCCGTAGAAGCATGGTGGTGACTACTCTCAACATACTGCTAGTTGCACGGGGAGAAGGCTGCAGAGTGCAAACAAGATAGAGGCTGCTTGTTGAAGGACGGAGAGGTACCTGTGTGGGGAGGAGCAGAAAATAAAATTATGAGTGAGGAACATCGTGAAACTGCAGCTATAGATTCACAAGGCATTGGTGTGCTAGAAAATTGAATGCCCACAAGCAGTTCATCAAACACCTTTTTATGAAGTTGAATGGAGCATCCAAAAGGGAATATAAGCAACAAGCGAGTGACTTTCTTAATGTTGCTTGATCAGCAAGCTAACTATTGTTTAACAACCTGAGTAAGGAAGTATGAAGCTGTGACCAAACTGTGGCAGAATCGTGAGGAGCATTGCAGGCAGTGCAAAATGCTGGACCTACAATTTTTGTCTCATACGAGAGGCCAAAAGAAAAGGGGAAAACTTGGAACACGTATAGCCAGCTTTAGGCTTAGGAGTCAAATGGGTAATTTGGAATCCTTTGCTTAGATATAGGTGGCAGTGGGCATCAGAGAGCCAAGCTGTGGCCAGGGATGTCAGAAGATCCTGAGTTAACCTGACTCAGCCTTGAAAAAGCACGCCGTGCTCTCTGCACATGGTGGCATTAGGCAGGCTGCGTGAAACGGTCTGGTCGCCTTAGCTCAGTCCCACCACAGAAATGCCAAGCTTCTTAAGCCGCTTAACAGGCTTGGTGAAGAGGATAATGATTAGCTGTTTATTAAAGTCAGCCCCTCCAGGTCGGGATGAGGGATATTGGCAGTGAGAAAGCTCGCGCCGCTCTTGCTTTCCCAGTGCCCTTCATGCAGATAGGTGGCTGCAGCCTTCAGGGATGCAGTTGCTAGTATTAAGTTGACTTAAAAGTATGAAGTGGCTTCATTTCTACTCCGAAGACCACTGTGGGACACTGTGAACTTCCCCTCTGCAGTATGAATCTCCTTGAGGTTAGGCATGCTCTGGTTTCTAAGAATAACTCTACAGAGAGAATGCAGTGTACATGTCAACTTAATTAAAGGAATTTGTTTAAAATATGATCGATGGTGTGTGAAATTATATAATTATTCTATAAATACACTTTGTTAATTAATTAATATTTTAATTAAATGGTAATTGGAAACTCTTTGCATTACCACCTTTTTTGAAGGACATGGATGTGTCTTTACCTCTTAGTCACTGATTAGGCCAAAAAAAAGAGAAAACTTACATTAAACTGGAAGCCCAGGAGATTTTCAGAAGCAGCACAGATGACAGCTACGTCCCCATTTGCCACAGGTGGGAATTTGGCTGTCCTTTAAAATCTTTCTTCTCAATCAACCTTCAGTTTTTCTGATATTCATCATGTCTCTTATTTGGGAAGAGTAATTGTCCCTCTGGGAGACTTGCCTTGAAATGTCTCCCTGGAAAACTGACTTGGAGCAAAGTGGTGTGGACTGGTTGCTGGTTGAGAGAGCTGGCGTTAGCAGTTTGTCAGAGCGAGGCATAAATCCCTCTTTCTCCCTCATGATCACTTTCCTCCAGTATCTTTCAGCTCACCTGTTTATTTTGCAGACTCTCCATATTAACAAACTGAGGCTCCCTATTGCTCACTGCCAAAATGACACTAGTGTCACCACAGTCCCCAGACTACTTTTTGTACCTGTTAGTGTGGAATAAATGAAAAGAAATGGCTGGAGTCTGGGAACAGACAGAAATGACCGTGGCCCTTATCTTGCTCCTGGAAATATTTCTATAATTCACACTGAAGTCAATAGGATAGAAAGGGTGAATCTGAGCCCCGTGTGTGGAAAAATTATCAAGAATTCCCAATTTAAGGTTCTGATTTTACAGACTTGCGCAGTTAAATGTGAATGCAGCCAGTGAAGGCAATAGGCAGGATGCTGCTTACACGTCCAAAGTGAGCTCCTGCTTTTGTTTGCAGCTTTAGGACACAGATTAATGTGAACCAGGAAATTCTGGACAGTAGGTAGTTCTTCTGCGTGCTTCAGTCTCCTGTTTACATGGCGAAATTAAACTGATAACTTTGTGCAGCTATTGCTACTCTCCAACTGCTTGCTGCTACTGAATGCATTAAGAGCTAATGTGTGCTGTTTTACAGTGACTGATGGAAAATGCCAGTTCTTTGGGATTGCTCACGTACCCTGCAGTGTCACAGCCACTGCAGACTTAGAAGGCCCTAAGTCCTCGGCGAAATCATAGTTGAATGCAGTGATGGTGTGTTAGTGTGTGACATAAGAGGAAAAAGGATTTTATGAGGCCAGTGCAGACAGAACAAGGAGCACTGTAACTAGCACAGGGACAAGTGAAAACAACATCAATCAGGAGTGAATTACAGCACACCCAGGACAGGAAAAGGACCCAGGGTGCATACACTTGCACAGAAAAAGCTGCACAGCTTCAGTGATTTACAGGCAATAGTTAGCCAGGGAGCAGTTTTAATACAATCTAATTTGAGATTTAAAGTATTTCTGAGTTCCTAATTGCAAAATTGAGCTCACTGTGTTGTATCCTTATAGAAAGCTGCTCCTATTTCTCTTTAAATTCAGCAGTGAATCACCATGCCATGCCTGAGCTATTCATGCGTGAGATGTCAGGTGCATGAGAGCTTACATCATATGCCATGCCGATGCATAAAATTTTTAAACCTGCCCTTGACAACCAAACAATTCAGCAACCTGGACACAGGCTGCAAGGATCAAAAAGTAGGACAAAAATTACAGCTGTTTATACAGCTTTGCACAATGCCATGGCAATGCTTTTTGCAAGAAGAAATATTTACCGAGAGTAAACACGATTTAGAATGAGGTATTATGTCTGTTTCTTCTCTGTGGGGATCCATGCACTGAGTGTTGGGTTAACGCTGCTTGAAGATCCTAAGCTTTTACCTCGGTGAGTCCTGTGTTTTTCTCAGGTACAGGAATGATGGGGGTAAGGGGGAGTGTCCATGAGGTGGGAAAAAAGCAAGCAGAAAAAAACAACTTGAATAGGCAAGTGGAAAATTTAATGTAAGTGCTGCTTTTTTTTTCCTTTTTCTTTTTTTTCTGTACTGCAGATTGTTTGACAAGGATGATACCAATTAGTGCTAGCCGTGGCTTTGTTTATGTTATTGACAGGTCCATCAGAAACTGGCCCGAAAACATCAGACTTATTTTGCAGATGTCACTGAATAATCATTAGGTGGCTGTAGCTTTCAGTTGCCAAGTGAGGAAAGGTCCCAGCATATTAAGTGGATGAAAAGTTTCTGAGTTTCAAAAATATTGTGGTAAGAATTTTCCGATGAGACATTGGCTGAGGGTTTGTAATCCATCTTCTGCTTCTGCGCGAAACATGAGAGGGAGTGGTCTTTTCAGCAAGGCTGGAGAAAGTCTGAAATGTTGTGGGATCTCTGCTCCGGCTGGATTTACAGGTCCAAATGCATCTTGGGGCTGACTCCACTGGGGTCTCTGAAGGTGTGCCTGTTTATCTCCAAACTGAATTTGCACCAGCAGAAAAGCAGTCATTCTGGCAGAGACATTTTATTACATCAGGAACTGTCTAAATGTTGAGGTGATTTTAGTTGATATCTGTTTCACATTTTATTGAATATAATCTGCAAATATGCAGGCTTGCAGGAGTGAAATTACAAACCTCCATCTATAGGAAGTCACCTAAATAAATGGCTGGATTTTTCTCCTCCCAAGAGTGCTGTAAACAGCCAGTGCTTAGTGAAACCTGTAGCCACACAGCAGCTCTGGTTTTTGAGCTGATTTTTTCAGTGAATAAAAATGAAGCTACGTGATACTGGACGTTCGTATGGCTTGTGTTTAGAGATCTGAGTATGTGTTCAGCTATACTGTTTTTTTGTTGTTGTTGTTGGTTGGTTGGTTGGTTTTTTTGGTTGTTGTTGTTGTTTGTTTTGTTTAAGTCCAGAATTATCTTCCTAAGAAAGAACCTCTCCCACCATTTCCAAATGAGGCCTTGATTTTGGTAGGGACAGATCTATGAAATACTCATTTCAGGCCCAAACTATGTGATGAGTGAATAAATAAATCTAGGCTGCTACAATGCGTGCTTCTGGATTCCTCAGCCTCTTCCTGACAACGATAAAGGGATTGGGATTCCTTTCCATGTAAATCCAGGAGGAGGAGGACAGCCAAAGCCTGCATGGAAAATCTCGTCCCTTCTCACACCGTGCAGTGCAGAATTTACACCTTCTTACATGTCATCTCTGAAATTAATCGCCTTGCTCTAGCCAAACCTGGAGGAGTCTAACATGGAATAATTTGATGATGGGGGGCTGAAAGAGATGTGTAGCAAGAAAGACAGCAATCAGAAGGATGTAAGAAGATACAAATTAAAGTAAGGCGTAGTTTACTCTTACCAGACAGCTTGCTTTAGGTGGAATACTTCAGACTCACTTAGATTTGTGTGTGAATTTGGCCTGTACTGTCTGAGGGACAAAGCAAGCCCTCATCATTATTTCCTGTTGCTATGACAGAGAGATTTAAAATACCAACATTTTTAAACGCCTGGTTTTAGAAGGAACTATGAAATGGATATGATTCTTCTTTTATTTTTGAGTTGTACGCTGGGAAAACAATGCGCTAGTGTAGATATGAACAGAAATCATTGCAGCCTGTTATAACAAATTAGGAAGCATGCTTTCAAATCTTAATATAATTTCTAGAGGAAGGAGCCTCTTGACTTGAATGATAAAGGTCTAAAAATGGTCAGAGAGAGTCATAGAGCTAAGTGGGGATCCCAATTACAGATTAGCAATAATGCAAATGTTGCTGCAGAGGGACCACTCAGCTTCTGTAGCTCGGGAGCTGCGGCTGCGACTAGAGCACAGGCATAAAAACCTCTCTTTCATTATTGTTTTTAATTATCTGCACAACGACAGAGCTGGAATACCTGCTGCACACTGAGGCCCTTTGTGCGAGCCCATCAGCAGAGGCTGTGCAGGCTGAGGCCCATATTTTTTGCCTTCCGGAGGATATGCAGCTGAATTTTGCTTTCATGCAAATGCCTTTCTGTCCTATTTTCTCCTCATCTTCACCGGCTATTGCACCTGCTCCACTGAATGTAAGCAACAGATGCAGCCTTACGTGATGACACCAGGGTTCGGGTACCCCACTGCCATCCCAAAGAGAAAGTCTTGCCAATGTTGTCTTGCAAGGTTTGCTTCCAGCCAGAGGCTGCGTAGTTTGAGACCATGTTAAAACTTCAAATAGTGCTGGTGTACTTGCAGGGAAATGCAAGGAAACCTGGCCCAGATTTTTGTCCCCTTGGCAGCTCTAGGAGGACAAGAGAGAGGCAGAAACACGGTAGCTGGGGCCACAATCCAGCACGAGCACCCTCCTGCCCATTGCAGAGCCTTTGTCCCCAGCTCCACGTCGCGAGGAGCCTGAGGAATGATGAACGGCAAAGGATACAGGCGGCTTCTGGCTGCTGCTGCTGGGGCTCGCATCAGGGCCCGTGATAACGAAGGTGCTCCTCGTTCACCTTAGCTGTTTTCCTGACAGCTCTGCGCCAGAGATTCACGCGGCAGCAAATTTCTACCTGCTGCAGGCATGTGAAAGATGACTGGTATATGTGAGGGCATAAGGTACCCTTTTTGGAAACAGGGCAGCGGGCAGAAGAAAGCCGGAGTAGGGGCTGGGAAAAGGCAGGGGGAAGTGGCAATGTTGGCTAAGGCTCTTTTGGGGAGTGAGAACCGAGTGTACACGTGCATCAGGAGGAAGACTGATACTGTAGGGAGAGTATGCCCGTTATTAAGTGAGGAGGGGGAGGAAATGACGAGTAAAGTCATCACAACACTGAACTCCTTTTAAAAAAGGGGCAATTGGAAGGTAGCACAGGCCTTGGGAAGATAGCTGGTAGAAAGCAGAGAAGGGATAGCATGAATAAATGCAAATCAACTGGCCTACATCATGCATATCCACGGGAAGGGAATAAAGTGACAAACGCGGTGAATCAGTAATCGCTATTTCTCAGAAATCGTCAAGAGCCGGGGAAGCTCCAGAGAACGAGAGGAAGAAGCAAAGGTGAAATTCCACCCTGAGCCCAGCTGGGCCAAGCAATTAAAGCCCAGTCAATCCAGCAGCAGTCCTCCGGGAAATAACGCAGCGAGCAAGCGGAGAAGAAAAAAAAATCTTAAAGAAAAGAGGAAATGATGAATGGTGGGGGTGGGGGGTGGCCGCGTGCTCCAGAGAGGAGCGCTGCAAAGTGAATTCCTGCAAGTTCAGAGCTGAGCCTTGGGCTGTGATTTGTGGCTCCTCGTTGTTCTCCGGGCTTTTCCGAAGGGCAGCGCGGGGAGAGCTTTGTGTGGATGGAGCTGCTGGTTTGTGGGGCGAGGAGGGAAGCCGCCAGAGCGGGGCCAACTCTACTTTCAGAGTTAATAGGATGTCTAATCATTAACACTAATAACCATTACACTATATACTGTATAAAAACATACCAGTCGCACTGTGCCATTTAGGATCTGACTGAATACAGAAAAAAGGGAACAGAGAATCCAGGGGACAAAATAAGTGGTAAGGGTTGGAAATGTATTTTAATTTCCTACAGTCGCTAACCTGCATTTCAGATTTTTTCATGAGGTTATTTCATATCAAAACATCAGCACAGCAAGGGCTAGGTTTTCAATTAGCGGCTTTCTCTCAGTAACCGGAGGGTCTGCCATGGACCCCAGAAGCCTTCCCAGCTTAAATGCCGCTGAAATCCATGATGTCTCTGCAGAGCGTTTAAGCTCTGGCAGGGCTTTGCCAAAATCCTTCTAGTGAAAACAGGTTAGTGAATTCTGGTTGTCTGGGATTGAGGATACTGTAGTAGTTAGATCTAGACCATGGTCAGAGATGGGTTTGGCTGAAAATAGGTGTCCTTCTTGGTCAGGTTGCCTTTTAGCTGGATCAGTTTTTGGATCAGGATTGCTCTGACGTGGTTTATTGTGCCGCTGCGTGACTGCTGCTGCCAGCACGAGGGAACAAGTGGGAACAAAGGCCTGCAAGGGGGCAGGGGGCCATTGCCCGGGTAGCGACAGCAGGGACCCCCATCCAAGTAAGGGGGTTGTGCAGGCATGAGTTTGGTTACAAATGTGCATACGTGTTCATGACTCAGGCCAGATGACAATTTCAGTTTGCTTGCCTTTTGCTCTATGCTTTTGCAGGATATTAGCTTTTTTTTTTTTCTTTTTGCCTTTTTTTTTTTTTTCCTGGGAAGTGGGGGTGGGGAGCTGTAGTAGAAAGCGAAGGGGAGCTGAGATTATTTTTGTCCATTAATGTGGCTCTAAATGGCTGCAATTCAAATGCAAGAAAATCTGAGCGATACAGCAAACATAACAAAGGAAGAAATACCGGGAAAGCTGGATAGCTGGAAAATAAGAGCAGGAAAAGTAATAAAAATGAGAATCGGATTGGAAAAAAAATACAAAACCCTTGGCGTGAGGGCAGAGCGCTAGGGAAGAGAGGGAAGGCGCAGAGAGCTCAGAGATTTCTAGCAGGTGTTGAGCCTGATGCACACATCCTTTGCACAACAGCGAGTGGCTAAGCAGGGAGAATACAAAGAAGCATGACTGACATAAGCACAGTCACCATGCCAATGAGCACAAGTGCCTGTATATATTAATAGGCCAGAGGGAAGATGTGAATGCGACGGGAACGCGAGCTGCTGGAGGTGAGCCGTATCAGCGGCAGCGTATGGGCGTGGGGCGCCAATCTGACATCCACTTCCACCGCTCACTGCCTCCAGGCAAAAGGGCTCTTTGGGCGTTTCGAGAGCCTGCCTCCCGGCACAGCCAGGGCACTGACACCCACCCTTACAAAAATGCTGGCTGTCCTGAGCCTGTGTGGCAGCTAGGGATGGAGCACATCTTCAGGATGCAGCTTGGGGTGACGGGGCAGGCAGCAGCCCCGGGCTGCTCTTGGAGCATGCTGGCATCGAGCAGGGTTTGTGCTCCCTGCTTCATGCCCTGCCTTATTGTGAAAGTACAGGGACAAAAGGGCTGGAGCTGCCTCTTTCCAGTCCTTCACCCGAATGCCTGGGTGCCTTTCCCAATTTGTCCCGTGGCATTCCCTTTCCGTGCGTTATCCTGGCCCTGCCACCCTGGCTGTGTGTTAACCGCTGAGCGCAGTGAGCATGCAAATGCCCTCTGATGTCTCGCCCGGGTCAGCTATTCTCACGGCTGATTGACAGCTGGGCCTCCACCGGCACACTGGTTTTCTACTCGGAGGGTGAATGGATATGTAGATAAGCAGTTGAGCTTTCTTAGACGTTTCAGAAGCTATTGTGTATCTCTGTGCGCGTACCTACGCATGGCCTTCTGCTGCGCTCCACGTGGGAGACCACTTTGCTCACTGAATGGGGAGGGTTTCTGCCTTAACCATGGCTCTTCATGCATCGCTGTGACTTCTCATCCCTCCCCTCCAGTCTTAAAGCTCTTGTCTTCAGAATTTGCTCTCATTTAGTTAGTGGACCCCCATTTTTCTGCTTCGTGCCTGTGCCATGTCTTTGCTTTGCAGACTACTGGCAGAAGCCATTTGCCTAGCAAGATTGTGGTTAAAGCATCTCACCTTTCATCTTTTTTCATCTTTTAATCAGTCTTTCTACCTGTCTACAGCTGCTGGTGGTTGACAAGCATCTGCCTCCTAATTTTTTTCCCCAGCCAGGCTTCCAGCCCTTTTATTCCCTTGTAAAAGGCTCTCTGCTACCTTTGTACACACATTATGTAGCACCTGTTGGCTGGAACAAATCTGACAGGTGCAAAACTGGAAACTAGATGGTTTTTGATATATTTAGGGGTGTAAACAATAATGTTGTCCTCTTTTAATATTTGTATTTCATCTGGGGAGCTCCTGGCCTTGGTTACAAACACCTGAAGAGATCCTTGGCTAAATTTTTGGTTGTTAATTTTCTAGCAGCTTTCTGTAGGTCTTTGTGATTCCTGTCTTTACTCTCTTTTTCTCAGAGTTGTGTAAGGAATAGTTGTAGGAAGTTGCTTTGTAAAGTGCAGTGCCAAAAACAAAACAAAAAACAGTGGGATATATGCTAGCATAATAGTAAGTGGCGAAGAGGGAATTTAGTAGGCTGGAGGAGTTTTCTAAAGCCCTACTCAACATTTCACATTTTATGATTCTTAATGACAAATGGTGATTGTGAATATTCATGAATTTTTCCCTGGGTTAATGTCATAACCTTTGCAGTAAAAAGGCTGTTTTTACCGGTAATAACTACCTTTCAGTTTATTTATGCTTGTTTTTTGTTGTTGTTGTTGCTGGTGGTGGTGTATTTTGTTGTTGTTGTTGTGTTGTGTTTTTTTTCAGAGATAGCCCCAAAATTAACATTCCAAGTATGAGAAAGTAATTTTGCCTTTTTTTTTTTTTCCCCTGGGGTGTGAAGGGGAAAATACATTTTAAAAGTCCATCATGTCATGTCTTCATTGAGACAATGCAGCTCTTTACTCTCGAGCTCTTGGTTTTTATCTCAGTGCTTTTACACTGCTGGGAAAGATGTCTGAATTCAGCTTTTCTTCAGAAAAGCACTGAATGCTACAATTCAGTGTGTAGTGTGAAGAATTTGTTTGTCTTTTTGAGCATGAAGAATTTTGCCTGTCTTTGTTTTTCCCATTTATTCTGAACATTAATTTAGCATTTTATCAGTAATTACCTTATATCCCCTGGTCAGTATGCACTCTTCCATTCCCTTTTTCCTGCCTGCAATTGTACTTGGTGCCTTGCAGTCATTACGTCTTACTTTGCTGCACTGAACTGGATGTGCCCTTTATCTGTCCATAAGCCTAATTTATTCAAATCATTTTAAATTTTCTTGCTCTGTGCACCATTTTACACTTATGTGCTATCAGCAAAAAAATCCACTTTAAAAATTATATCCCCTGCAGGCCATTTATATAAAGTTGAACAAAAGCAGGCATCGTGCTGAAATTTGGGAGCGCTGCCTCGGTACTCTCCCTCTGGTCACCCTGAACCGTTCCATTTTACTGACATCCTGCTTCATGTCCCACAGATGATTTTGAAGCCATTTGCTGTTTCTTCCTCCTCTTTTATTCTACGCTTACTGATTCTACAGATCGATCTCTTCGTGGAGTGTGACACCACATGAATATCATCTTCCATCTGGATAAACTATGCCTGTCACTTCACTTCTGCCTCTCCTCTGCCATACTTTAGGACAGTTCTAGAAGAACTTCCAGCACAGTTGACAGGTATGATGTGAATCCAGGCTGCCTCTCTTTCCCCAGACTATATGTTTCCACGGGTTGCATAATCCCGTCCCATATTAGTGTTTTCAATATCCGTTCTGTGGCTGCAGTCAGGATTACTGGTGAGTAGGTTCCTAAACCCTCCATTGATTTAAAAAGAAAAAAGATAAAAAAGTAAAAGCTGGAGTAGCTGCCTTCTAGGCATCTCCAGATATACCTTCCCCAGGAAGCTATCAAGCAGTATTACTGAAGGTTTTCCAATTTCCCTTGCTATTTCCTTCCAACTTCTGAGATGCAGTTAATCTACGTCTTGGGCCCTGTCAACTTTTAATAGTTCTAATTAACTAACTACCTGTCCAGATTGGATCGTAAAGCCTTTTAACATTTCATTTTTTTCCCCTAAAGAAAATGTATCCTTGTTTCCGGGATGTGACCTTCAGCTTCTTCTGTAAATACTCAGGCAAAGAATATTAATTCAGGCTCATTTCGGCATCAGTCCCATCTGTCACTGGTTTCTCACTCATACCCTCTCATGGCCCCACTGATTCCTTCCCTGGTCGTGTGCTTTTAATATATCAAATGAAAGATCTCCATTGAATTTCTTCACATCCTTGCCATTTTTTAAAAGCATTTGCTACTGCAGAATTTCCTGCCAGTGTTTGTAATTGCCCAATTTTGAATGCAATGTCATCAGCAGACCTGCTAAGTAATATAATAATAATGCAATAGAGGAAACTGAAACCATGGTATGGGCCCGAATGGCGAACTTGTCTGGAACTGGATATTTTGAAGTGGAAGCGGCTGCAGTTTTGCAGTGGGTGGAGTGAGACCAGAATCTGGCCGTGTATGTGAAATAACTCATAAATTACCTGGGGCTTTTTAGCACCATGTAGCTGTGATGCTGTCTAATGTTAAGAGCTCTAAACAATGTTTTGTAGGGCATTCACTGGGAAATCTGAAACTTGCCAGACCACTTTTTGGAGGAAAGCTTGTCTTTCCTCGGGAAAACAAAAATTTCGCTCCTTGTTCTGAAATAGCTCCTTTTCTTCCTAGAAAGTTCCTGTCTCTGTATGTCTATGCCTCACCTTTTTGTGGCACCTCCGTGCATTCTTGTGCTTGATTTCATGGCTGTGCTGGGCTTTCTGCATTCAGCTCCATCCCAGTGTCGTTACGAGCTCAGGTCCACATCTGATGGACTTTTTCCTCCTACCATGCAGATGGTACGCTGAAAGACCTGCTCCAGGGCTCTCAGCACAGGGCATGGAGGAGCTGCCCTGCAAGGGATGTTTCTGGCGTCCCAGCGAGGTGGCTCCAGACAGCTCTGTGACCCGGAAAGCACCTTTGGAGAGGCAGCCAAAACAGACGCCGGCCCCCAGGCCTGCAGAAGTCACTTGCGGGCTTTTGCAGACCATTAAGCAGATCAGGAGAGGGCAGAGGTGACGTGAAACTACTGTGGTTTATCTACGAGGTCTCTGTAGCCTGCTTGAAAGGCAGCCTGTACAAAGGTTTGCTGACTGCAGAAGGCATGCAGCCTGTACCAATGCTTGGCGCTGGAGCTGAGCTGTGCAGAAGCCAGTGTGATGTTTTGTTTAACCCGACTATAGCTTCAGAGGGGACGTGTGGGGACGGCAGCTTGCTGAGAGGTAGCTCGGTGCTCTGTTTTGCTGGGCGCATACACCTTCTAGGTGGAGCAGGGAGAGTCACTGCAGAAGCTGTTTCAGCTCAGCAGTCACTACTCCTACCTTTTTTTTATACCTTAATGTCCTAAATCATATTCTCTGTGTTGCTTAATACCACATCTGGCATTCTTCCCTTCCTTGTCGGTTTATGTACACATTAAATTAGAAAGCAGTCCAGTACCAGATCAAGCTTTGCTTCCTCCGCTTAATGTAATCCACTCTGAGGTCGAGATAATTAAACTCTCCCGCTTTCACTGCCGTGGTCTTTTACATGTTTTGCTTCATGTATGCTATACTTCATACCTCCTTCCTGGTCATGCTGTGCATAACACGTTCTGTTCCGAACAGCTCCAGTGTAGGCATGATCTGTATCACGCTGCTACAACCTAGTTTCTTCCAGGCTTCAGCTTTCAAGATTGGCCAGATTCTCTTTTGGAAATATGACTCAGACAGCGTCGCTGTCTTCCTGCCTGCTTCTGTAAGCAACCGTTTAGATTCAGGGGGCATGGAGAGACTGTAAAACCGGGGGGAGAGCCTGGGTCTGATTCAGTGAAGATCGAGACAGTATGCAGAGAAAGGTCCATGGAGCTTGTCCTCTTGTCCTCCTCTCCTCCTCTTCCACTTCCCACCTTCAGTTCTGACCCCAGAGAGCCTGCTCTTAGGATGCTTGCCATTACAACAGGAGGCCTGCATTTGATCTCAACCTTAACCTCTCTCAAAGCCAGTTCTTTTTTTAAGATTGCCAGGTAGAATAAGTCCAAAATAAAATACTGCTCCCTCATTGGCACTGGCTACTAACCCACAGGAGTGAGACAAGCCACAGAGGCGTGAGCAGACCTCTTCTGCAGTGCATCCTCAGTGCAGCTCTGCCTGGGACTCCCAACGCTACACACCCAAGCAGTGTCAGCGGCAAAGGCGAATGGGTTCAATGGGCAGAGAGTGGTCTATGCCCTTACAAAATGGCTGTCATTTTTGAATGGTATCCATAAAAACTTTTTGGAAAGCCATAGTGTCAGGCTCTGGGCGTTCGCCTCTGTAAAGTTGTCCTCTCATCAGTCCCGGTGATTGGTAGTCTCGTAATGTGTCCTGTCGGCGCTCAGAACAATGTGTTAGGATGGGCTCTCTCTGTGAGAGTGCGATAGGAGTGAGAAAGGAAGGGAGAGAAAAACAGAAAAACATTGCTGATACTCTGTGCACAAAACACGCTTAGCTCTATCCAAGGCTTTCTCAATTTAAATTCAGAATTGTTCCAATTTTATTTCAAAGTAGAAATAAGATGTTGTACTACTGTACACAGTTGTTTTCCCAGCTAAGCTTTTTCAGTCAGCAAAAGCTTAAATAATGTAAAATGTGATGTCACCTGAGAAAAAAAAATATCCTGATCTTCTTCGTTACATTCTGTAGTGGAAATAACACTTAACAATGTTAGAGATTTAAATATGTTGGTATATCTGAGGACATGGTTTGCTTCCAACTTATTCTGAAAAAGAAATACAGAAATTTTTATTTTGGTTGTTTTTAATTTTGTTTTCTGTGAGTAAGTCTCTCTGTCACCCAGTGTAGGTGTTTTTTAGTGCCTACAGGGTACTAAATATTGGTATTTATGTTAAAGTGCAAGCATTACATGGTTGTACTCTCACACAGCACTTGCAGTTTCTTTCCCACATGGGAAGACATGCTGCTTCATTGGTAGTTCGGTTTTATGAAGCTGGCTAGGGGCCTGTGTAAGCAATAGCAGTGTTTTGCCTCAAGAACTGATATTATGTAGAGGCCAAAATAACAAGCAAAATTCCCTGAGATTTGAGCATCTTGTGTTTGGTCAGGGTTCCTGGGGAAGGAAATATTTTGAATGTTGTTTGTGTAGAAATGACACCACAAGACTCGCTGTGTGGTTGACTCAAACCGGATACTTAGGTAGGCAAGGCATCCACGCCATCGAATCGTGGGCTGGGTCCTTCCACCCCTGCCTATGTTACAGAAGAGAGACAGCTGCCCCAGTACCTTTTGTTCCCTGAGCAGGTAAGTGACTCTAGCCATTACACTTCGCAGCCCCCTGGGAGGCTGACAGATGAAGCTGTGCTCCTGAGTCCTGAACATATAATTTGCAACACGCAATTTGTGTCGCATCATACCTAGCTGGAGCTCTGCTTTCTGGAGTGCCCAAAATATATCTACGAATAGATCATGTCATGTCAAAAATGAAATGGAAGGTGATAGTAATTGTGGACTGTATAATTAGAAAGCAGGAATCAGAACGTCTAACTAATGGCAACACCTGGAATACCTGCACAAAAAGCTAATCAAAAGTCGACTTGGAATCCAGGGAAGCCTCTCTACAGCTGTTTCTGCCCCTTTAAAAAGCTGCTTAATATATTGCAAATTACACTTTGATCACCCTTCTGCCAGTGTAAACCACATGGAAGTAAAGCATAGGACAGTAATCTGACTCTTCGAGAAGGTCACATCCACGAGATTTAAAATGTAAAAAAAAGTGGCACACAAAATGCTTTTCTAAATTTAGACGCCTGCCTATGAAATCATGGTGTATCCAAGCCTAATAAAGGTTACTTGATGTTACAGAGTCTAAAAGTCTGTCAGAAGTACAGGGGAGGAGGAGGAGAGAGAAGCAGCTTTACGGTCGTGTAAAAACAAAGCCTTTATTTTCTCCTTTTAAATCTCTCTGCTGTGCCCTGATTGAACATAGGATGAAAAGCCACTGTCTTGAGATTTGAGGAAAACAAAGATTTTCTGTTTTTGCTATTACATTGAAAAGCTCTTTACTGTATAAAGTGTTGTCCCTTCTAAACTTTCTCAAACTTGTGGCTTAGGTTTTGCAGGATTACAACTACTACCACAGAAATCTATTGTCAATAGGATGTGGTATTGCAGAGTGGTCCCTGTGGCCAAGAGCATTAGCTCTCTGATTTTTATATCAATTTTACATGGTATTTTGGGTGAAGTATTTTGAGAATGAGGATTTTTGCTTTTAAAGGTAATGTGATGGCATGGAAAGGTGGTATGTTTTGACCCAAACTCTCAGTTATTACATGGTAAGAACGACAGAGCAATGGGCTGAGGCGTTGCACTGAGGATGGCAGTCACGATGTTGATAGGAGCAATGGGCTCTTTCAGAATTGGGCCCCAAGATTTTATGTTACTTTTGAGCTGATATATCTCTCCAGTATCTAGATTGTCAAAAATACCCCTAGCATCCATTAGAGCTTGTCATGACAATTGTTTGGGGGGATAAAAAAAGCCTTCAAGAAAACATTCTTCTGTCAAAATACAGCATTTTACAAAAATACAAAATGTTTCATGGAAGTGTGTTAGTTTCAGTGAAAATTTCTTGTGGAAAATTTCTGAGGGCTAGGCTGGAATTTTTAGGAAAGTGTGAGAAGAAGAAGAGAATAACTACCTGGGAAACAGTATAACCACCTGGGGTGCTGGAGACCCCCTGTACTGTCCAACCTGGGTGCAGAGATGATTTATAGTGCCTGTCTGCCTGTCTCTCCCACTTTCTGTCAGCCTTGTCACAGATGTTCTGTTGTGGGATATGTTCACTGTTCTCTGGTCCAAAGAGTTACTCCACAGTCAGTTTGCTGGTATCTACCAGAGGCCAAAGTCCCAGGCAGGGATAAAGGCAAGACAATTTAAACTCAACTTTTCCACTTGTATGTTGAAATGTCCCTCATAACTTTTTCACTTTTAAAACCGTTTTCATTCAACACAGAAACAAAAGTCATCTCCAAAACTGGGCTTTCCCTCCTGTTTCCAAAACAGAAATGATTATTTTCTTGCTGTTACTTCTCAAATACTTTGTTCATCAGGTAAAAACAAAAGGAAACAGGCTGTAACACAGTAGATGTTAAATCCAGTCATGCATGGTTAATACACAGACCTTAAAGGCCAGAGTGAAACTTTTATGTGTTTGAATGAGCAGAGGGGGAAGTCATACCTACCAAGGAGCATCTTCATTTATGCTCACGTTGCTCTTCTCCACAGTTTGAAGATGGTGCAGGCTATTCTGTGAGGAGTTGTTGCTTTTGTGATGTTTGTAGTAAAAGCCAAAAGTTAGTTTCATTATGAGGATAGGAAGGAGAGGGTTAAAGTCGGGCCAAAGTCTGGTTGCTGCTCTATTTGAATTGTGTAGTATGCTAATATAATTAGCAACCTGTAGTTGTGCTTTCACCCACGTTTCCAGATCAGAAAAACCCTTTGTGCTCTCACTTCATTTTGTGTCAAAGCGGAGGGGAGCAAGACTGTGGGCTGCTTCCTCCTCGCCTCATCTCATGCCACTGAAAGCAGGTGGGAAGGGACAAGCAGGCCCTTCTCGGGCTCTGCTCTTGTAAGAGGCTGCTCCATGGATGGCACATCCAGGAACTGTGATCTCTGCTTTTTCTTTCCCCTCCTCTCTTAGGTCTCTTCATGGTCAATTGCAGTCTATCCTCTAGGAAGTGTTTCCAAGAGAGTCAGATATCAATTACATCTTCATGATAAACCACTTAAACACAGATTCAAAGACTCACCTTTAGACGTTTCCACTGAAGTTGTTCTCAAATATATGAGGAGACAAACTCTGCTCTCCCCGATACCTGTGTAAATCTGGTGCAACTCGGTTGAAGTCAAGAGCTAAAACCAAAGTTGGGCCTGGAAATCTTATTTACTGTCTCAGAAAACATGAGACAGGAAAGGGCCTGATTCGTCACTGAGGAAAGATAACACCAAAGATAGATATTAATCTGCTAATTTGATGTAGAATTTGACTGTTAGGAGGCAAGGTGACCCCCTGATTGGGTCATGGATTTCAGTCTGTTTAAACTATTCTTAAAATGATATAAAATCTTATCTAAGACAGTCATTGCTCTACCTGCAGAAGAGAGCAGCTTTGAAATGTAGTATTACTGCAGTGACTGGGCAGCCTCGTCCCACACTGTGATGCAAGTATGATGGATTCTGAAAAAGAGCAAAATGTGTAGGGCAGCCATATAATATTCACGCGCTAGATCACAATTAGAATACGTGCAGGAGGTCTTTATTCTGTGCCCAGCTATCTATCTATAGCTATAGATATATAGCTATATATAGCTATATAGATATAGATATAGATATATAGATATATAGATATAGATATATAGCTATATCTATATATCTATCTATAATAGAGGCCCTGGATTGTGTCCAGAGAAGGGCTACGAAGCTGGTGAAGGGCCAGGGACACAAGTCCTGTGAGGAGCGGCTGAGGGAACTGGGGTTGTTTAGTCTGGAGAAGAGGAGGCTCAGGGGAGACCTCATTGCTCTCTACAACTGCCTGAAAGGAAGGTGTGGGGAGCTGGGGGTCAGCCTCTTCTCACAGATAACTAGTGATAGGACTAGAGGGAATGGCCTCAAGTTGCACCAGGGGAGGTTCAGGTTGGAAATGAGGAGACATTTCTTCTCAGAAAGAGCAGTCAGGCACTGGGACGGGTTGCCCAGGGAGGTGATGGTGTCACCGTCCCTGGGGGTGTGCAAAGAAAGGTTGGACATGGTGCTTAGGGACATGATTTAGTGGGTGATAGTGGTGGTAGGGGGATGGTTGGACCAGGTGATCTTGGAGGTCTTTTCCATCCTTAATGATTCTATGATTCTAAGCCTAGCCACATGTAGACCTTCCAGGTGTCTAGTGTTGGAGAGCTCAGCCATCAAAGACAGACATGTTTCCCGATGTCCCGGTCTGAATGGCAGCCAGGCCCCAAGACCTGTTTACTTGACCCTTGTAACTATTTGCACAGGCAAGGTGGAATGGAAATGAAAAAAATTCCATCCTGCATGATGGGTGGTTGAAGCTGCGGGTGAACTGACATGCTGGATTTCCTATTGTAACTCCATATAGCAGATATGACCCAGTTTGGGTGATAATACAGGAGAGATTATTATTATTATTTTTTAATTTACAAAGGATTTCTCTGTAGGAACTGTATGAATTTGAACACAATGATACAAGGTTTTTATTTATTCAAAATAAGACAAAGAAGATCTATATGATTAATGTGTTCAAACTAAAAATCTCTAATAATCTATTATTAACTCATTAAAATATTTTAAAGTAAATTGGTTATAATACTTCTTATGAAAGACTAGTTTGTGAAGGCAGGAGTTTCCTACCAAATGGAATAAAAAGCATTTCACATGCATGAAAAACTAGTGCACCAAATTTCAGACTATAAATAAGGCAATTGTAAAATGTAAATGCTTAGAAACACTAGAAAAATTCAGCCAACAAAGCAGGGATCAGAAATTTATACCCTCGTTACTGGTAATTACAGTCACATTCTTTACTGAACTGTATTCCCAGCCAACACATAAAAGTGTCCTTATGCATTACCTGCTTAGAACTAAGTCACCCCTAACACACACATGTGCCAGGGAGCGAATCTTTAGCTATGTGGCCATGTTAGCACATGGAGCTCTGCATGCACTGCTGTAAATGTATCTGTCTACCTTTTAAGCAAAGTAGCTGAAAGCCCCTCAGGGTGTTCTTACGAAATGTAAATTCACTGACTTGGAGACCTCAGCATAAAATCGCTGCTTTTAGCGGATGGCAGTTTAACACTCTCCTTTCCTTAAGAAAGCGAGGAAAAAGATATGCAATCCCATGGTTGTTTTTATGCATTCAGCATTTGTCTTTTTCTTTCTTCTTCTTCTTTGACAAAATAAAAGCAGTTTAGGCATCCATAAAAGTTGCCTTTTTTTTCTTTTTTTTTTTTTCTCCCAGAAATCAGTAATAAACTCTTACTGCCCTTGCAACAGATCAATCTCAAGGTGTCAATATTTCATATTAGATACTTCTGCTATCTAAGTTAAGAGGGAATCATGAGGAAAGATAAGCTTTCTTTTGGGTTGAGGTTGACACCTCCTGCCAAGACTGTTAATGTGCGTAAGAGAAAAAAAAAAAGGCTCCCAGCTGGGAGCTTAAATTCATTAGTGGTCTTCCTACAAGTATTTTGGCAATACTGCATGGATCACATGCATTTTCTTTGAATGGCATATATACACTTGATTCAAGTTTCTTAAAAGTCCAAATAACTCTAAATTCATACAGACAAAAATACCATGCTAACATCCAGACTGGCAAGCACCCACATCTTCTTTGACTTCACTGGAACTGTTGGGGTTCCCTTATATCTGAAAATCAGACCATTTCCAATGTAGAGTTGGGTTCCAATGCACCCAATGTCCAAATCCTAAGGCTGTAGTCATAAAGTGAGACCAAAACACTCTTGCCTTTGGAAAGAGAGGTTGTTACCTGGAAGACCAGGAGACTGTGGTGCCTTGAGCACCTGCTGCAAGATTCAATCATTCAAGTTTTAAATTAATCTGAAGTAAGTTTGCATTGTTGATGGGGCAACGAGCCCAGGAGATGTTACAGAAGACAGTTAGAAAGAAGATACTACCTACTGCAGAGCAGTCAGATGATCCAAAGTCCTCAATATCGCTAACCAAATTCTGGATGCTCTCAATTTGGAAAACAGGATATCTAAGACAAACGACAGGACCCAGAAGTTTTGTTCATCATCTTTCTGGCCACTTAAAGGCTGAAAAGTAAGTATTAAGAATATTTAGTGTGTTTCAAGATCTCTGCATGCCTTTCTCAGGTGAATAGATCCACTGTCCTAAAAGTGTTTTCCAGCTTTTTTCGGTTTGAATGTGCCTAAACATACAGTGGTGGAGGGGCAGAACCCCTGGGTAGCAGGCGTAAGTTCGCTTACAAAAGGCTTCCTTTGCTCAGTTACTTTCTTTACCCTATTGGAAATAGTTCATGGAAAACCACCAGTCTTAGTGCATTTCAGTAAGTTGATTCTCTTTGGGATTGTTGAAGGGCAGTGCTAAAACAACCTTGAGTTTTAAAGCATAGTGACATTCTATGTAAAAATATTCTCCAACTTTCTTATATTTGTTGCTAGTGATGTGAAAAGGTCAGCTCTCTTCCATTTCTGAGTTAAAATGCTAACCTTCCTTGTCCAGTTCTCCAGATTTGCCTGGCTGCATAACAGGCACATGTCTGTTCTTTTTATGTTTCATCATAATTTTTTTTTAAGACCAAGAATATTATTTCATAGTCTTGCCAATTAACATTGGTTGCCTCCTGTCCTCAGTGCTGCACAAACCCAGTGAAAGAAACAGCCCCTTCCGTGATGATCTAAAAAGATAAGGGGCTGGTAGAGATGTAATAAAACAGATTTTGCAGGTTGTCAGTGGGACTGATTGATCAATCTAGTGAAAAATTCTGTTGATAATGCCCAAGTTGAAAAAGTTTATTGAGAGCCAGATCAAAGGTGTGTACAGAAGCTAGGGAGACCTTCCTCACCATTCTTTAAGGAAATGGGTCACGCTCATCCTGTTCTCAGGGCTGTGAAGGCACTGCTTCACAAAGCTTAGAGGGTTTATCCTAAGGCTGGAGAAGGGGAGCATTCCTGCTTACCCCCCAACACAAGAGGAAAGCCACCCGAGCCCTCCAGATATATTATCCATCCTTCCTGATGTGCAGGGAAGTCTTAATTTCTCTGGGCCAGTGTGGTCCTGCAACTGTCTTCCTTGAATTAATCACTGCTGGTTTCTCAGCTGAAGCAAACTTATGGAAACTTGATTCTGTCTCCTGTGAATGCATGCCAGAAAGAAGGTGCTATTTTTTTTTGGCGTAGTCATATTTCAGATTAGAACTAGTTGACATAAGCACAAGACACATCATTAACTAGGGAAATCTGATAATACCCATTATCATTAAATGGGTAAAAGACTTTTTCTTGTATCACAATCACAAAACTGTGTGTAGTGTTTGCTAACTGCTGTTTGCTTCCAAATACTGCACGTTACTTGCTCATTAATTACTGCCACAGTTTGCAGGAATTATTCCATAATTAATTGGCCTTTAAAGCACTCTGCTGTATCTTTCTCACATTTGGGAAGTGCTACTCAACATCGTATTTTTCATACAAGTTTTTCATACAAGCTTTGCCAAAGCTCTTCGAACATGTCATCTTGGCAGATAAAAACATGACTTAGGAATGGCTACAAGAAATGAGATAGTGTGAAAAGTTTCAGAAGCAATGAAATATCACTATTAAATGTAAAATTAATGTGGCATTCCTATCATGAAATCCTTCCACCCAAACTATAAACCAGGCAATACTGTAAAAAGTTTGAATGCAGAGTACTCAATAATTTATGTAGTAATTCAGGAATTGGTTCAGCTCTTAGAAAGGCTAATTTATTTGAATCCATTTGAACACTATGACTGGCATAATGGCAATAGTAATAACGTAGAAAAACCCAGTACCTTTCTCTAGCATAGATCCCAAAATAAAACATCGGTTTTGGAAATGAAGCCACCACTTCAGGCACCTGTGCCAGCTGTATTATGGATCCAGTCTTCCCCATTGCCTCTGGTGAGTCATTTATGAACTGTAGGGATTCAGCATCCCAAATGGTTGAGCCAGTCTCTGTCAGAGAAGAAGTATCTTCCCTACAGAGAAATACAGAGAGACAGGGCATGCAGAATGTAATTATTTATGTGGTACATAGCTCTATATGATCTCTTATGACTAAAAATACTGGGAATGATTTTAAGTCTCATCTGAAGAAAGCATCACAAATAGTAAATAGCACAATCCCCACTTCACAGGGCTGAATTTTCAAGAGCTAATCTTGCGGTGAC
Source organism: Cygnus atratus (assembly GCF_013377495.2). NCBI lineage: Eukaryota > Metazoa > Chordata > Aves > Anseriformes > Anatidae > Cygnus > Cygnus atratus. The sequence goes on from NC_066365.1 coordinate 6,010,272, forward strand.
ACTCCATGCAGCACTCAACATGCAGGGCTCCTGGAAAATCTTGACATTTATTTAGGTGCTTAAATGGGAGCAGAAGTCGTGTGAAAATCTCATCCCAGCTGCAGGCGGGTGCAAGGCCTTTGGGAAATTCCAGCCGGTAGCTGGATTCTACAGCATAAGATCAGACAACAGCCATGGAGCGAAGCAGGGTTATGTACTGTTAATCCACACCCACTAGCCAGCCAAAATAAATAAAATAAAAGCTCTTAGTGCATTACACTAATGCAAAGCCCAAGCTAATACAGGGGGCTTTCTCTCCTGAGTCAGAATGTCTGCTCCGCTGAGGTTGTGAGTGCTGGTGCTCAGGGCACAGCGGAGCACACAGAGGAAGAAGTATTGGAGACAGAAAGAGAGGCAGAATAGGAAAAGTTTCCTACAAGCAAGAGGGTGGTGCTTTTGAAAGCTGCTTTCATTTGGACTCTTGTTCCTACAGGAGTTGGGGCATGCACTGCCCTTTTAGCTCAGTGGGTGTTACTCACTGGGCAGTGCTGGGCCAGAGTGCCCTGGATAATTTGCAAATGGGCAATAAACGTTTAAGTAACAGGTAGAGATCGTGACCATTGTACTGTGAAATAATGCCACAAAACTCAACAAAAATATCCCACTGAACTTCTTCCTCAACAGCAGGATGTCTGGCCTCCTCAATCCTTTCCTTATATCCCCCTATATCTGCAGATCCCCAGGATGTCATTGAAATTTCCTTGTCTTTCCTTTAAAATTTGTTTGTTGTTGTTGTTGTTGTTTTTTTTTTCACTGCTTAGCTCCACCCCATATATCACAGCCACATGCTACACAGGCGAATAACTGCTGCCGTCTTTGTGCTGGCAATGCCAGCCATCATACCACGCCTGTTCCCTGCTCTGACAACTACCCAGTCATACCTATCTCTACCCAGTCAAAACACCTAACCGGCACTCCATTTTCCTGTACCTTTCTCCCTAAAAATCCTCCATCATGAAGCTTTTGAACCATTCCTTTTGCTCTGGTTAGGCCAAGTGGCAAGTTGAGACCTTCGCTCTCCTATTAAACCCTGTTGGTTTTATTCCCTCTGGCCCCTGCAGCAGTCTGTTCCGCCTATGTGCTGAAGCTCATCTCTTACAAAAGCATCGTTTCTACAGCCCATAGTGATGAGGGCTGCAAAGTGCTCTTGTGAAAATAAGGTCCTGAGATGTTCCTGTTCTGTAGTAGGCACAGTTGTGGCTGGTCATTAGTCAGAAGGATTCAGGTTTATATATTCATTTAAAAATAATCTGTGGTTGGGGAGCTGGGGGAGATCAGTATTGGTGGCTCTGTTTAGTAGCAGCTGAATGAAGATTGGTACAGTTTGATGTGGTTTGGGTGCCTTGATAAGAGCTGAAGGTAAATAAACACGTGCAAAATGAAACAAAATCATACCCATAGCTAGCATACTGCCTGCTTTCTGGTTTGGGAGAGGACTAGCTAGGTACCAGAACTGAAGGGCTGACTCGTAAAGGTGGCCTCCCTGAATGAAAAGTGATGCACTTTGCACGGTTAAATGTGACAGAAGATTGTACAGGTGCATGTTGAGCTCCCGCAAATACATTAGTGTACTTTGATCTCCAGCGTTGCCAGGCCAGCTTCCTCTTGTGTTTAAATCAGGTGCTTTTTCTTCCTGATGAATCCGCAGTGGATGTGCTGGGTTGATGAGCATTACAGTGAGGTAAAACTACTGAGACAAGCAAATCATGCGCTGTCTAGGCTTGAAGAGCATTAACAGTTAAGCTTTGGTGGCAGTATTTGATAAAAGAAAGATAACATTCCCCTAACTTTTCTGAAAGGACTGCTAATGTTGTAGAGTGTTGGACATGACTCTGAGGAGAGTACGAATGTGAACGTGGATTCAATGACCGAAATGTGAAGGAAGTTAATGCTGAATTAAATGTGAAAACGGTTGAACTGTAGGTTTAGCCCGAAAGTTGGAGATCTGCATTTTTGCTTAGTAACAGGAATGTTGGCAGCTCTTTGATGGACGTATCATTACCTATGAACATCTTTGATTAGAAACTAATGGCCAACAGTGATCCAGAGCACAGGAGAGAGCACAGAAATGTGCTGGGAATGCAGAATTGACTGGCCCGTATTAATACTGGGACTGCAAATACAGCTAAGCCATCAAGATAGTAGAAAAGCTTTCTAGCTCTAATACAAATTCCCAGATTGTTTTGGAGCTGAACTCAGAATTGCACAGGCAGATGCATAGGATGAATCTGAACATGATAGGAACGCAAATAGCTGCCCTAGCTGAAACACAGAAATGCTATCCTTAGTGCTAAATGGCAAAAACACGATTTGGGGAGACATCAGGAAAAAAGCCAAGTGTTGTCAGTTGAGAAAATGAGGTCAAAGTAAAAGAAATGTATTTTCTTCTGATGTTTAAGGAGGCAGAACCAAAGCTAAGTTTCAAACTGGCAGAAAAAAATGGAAGGAGATAAAATGATGCAGGAGTCTGAGTGAGACTGCAGCTAAATCAAAGAGGTAGGAATTAATGATCTACCTGGAGGTATAATACACATGGTATAGTTTAGGTGGCCCAGCAGAAGCAGCAAATCAAGCTTAGTGAGAGGTTTGGAATCAGGAAATCTGAAAAGGAGGGGGGAAAAAAAGATGGTCAATTTATTGCAGAGGGAGAAAAGTTCATAATAGATGGGAAGCAAGCTCTAATGCAAAGTGAATATGTGGTATTAGCTAGATGTATTGTTTTCTTCTTGTGCAACCTGACTGAACACTAATGTGGTTTCTAATATATGGGAAAAGTAGCAGGGCTTTGCAGGAAGAGCTTTAATGACTTAGCAAAATATGGTTGTCACCGAGAGCTTCAGGTAAAGCGCTGCAGTCGTAACCCTCCTCAGCAAAATGGGACCAAGGAGGCTGAGTTAGACCAGCTGACCACTTTCCTGTCAACACACAGACATCTAAACCAAAAGCTTTATTTGTCTGATTATCTGTAGCAGCTGGTCTTAATGGTGCCCCAAACCGTGCAATTAATGTTACTCGATCCTCTTTGTCCTTAGTCTTCCATACATGTATGGCACTTAAGGACAAAAATGAGTTTAGGCTGAGTGGGGAAGTAATCCATTCCCTTCGCTGATGCCTGTTAATGCTGTTAGAGCATACACAGATGATACCATATTCTATTTGATCTACCTGACTTCATCTCAAGTGTTTTAAAGGGTGGTCCTAGTCACTGAAGGAAAACATCAAACAAGAAGCTTTAACTGAGATGAGAGTACAACTGAAGGGAAAATGCAGGTTAAAATTGTTGATGCTTTTTACAAATTATAGGAACTGAAACATGTATTCCCTTTCCTCCCACCTCCCAATCAAACAGTGTCCAACTAGAACAAAGAGAACTGTCCTTTTAAGATAGAAACAGCATGTGATCATTAATATATAGCTTATATTTTCTGTGCCATCTCAAGCCACACATCCCCTTTTTCCTGGGTCATAACCAGCCGCAACCAGGAGACAGATAGCTTCCTAATGAAATGGAGGCATTACGGGATCTGACTTTTATCACTATTATTGAGCCAGCAGACGTCCCTGCTCACTAGGTCTATTTCAGATCCTGCAAGATAAATCCTTTTGGGTAAAACGCATTGGAGGAATTAAGTGGTGTTAAAGACATATGTGTATATGAAGATCCCCCTGTATTCTAAGGATCTTCCTTACGGTTTAAAAAACCCTTCTAAAAGATATGCCCAACGTACAGAACTGATCTCCTGAAATCCCATGTTAGGCAGTCTTTGATACTACCTCTTGCGGCAATTCCTTTTCCAAAAGGGACTGTACGAGGTGTTAGAAACTGGGCTGCCTGCGACTTAAATATGTTTTAACTTCCCAGCATGGCAAGAGGTGACGTTCTTTCCTTAGGACAATGCACATACGGTACTGGGCACTTCTGTTCAGAGAGATCTGAATACATTATCCTTAACAAAGAGAGAGAAGGTGAGAGTTTCAGCTATTTTGCTCCCCTACACTGGATAAAAGGGAAAGAATAAATTAAAGCCACCGTCAGTATCCTGTATCCAGCTGGGAGAGAGGCAGAGGATAGCTGCAAGGGTGCCATTTTCCCTGTGGCAATTATTGGCAGGGACAGGACTTGGAGTGGCAAGGAAAGGGATACAGGCACAAGGGGAGGATGACCTTGGGATGTTTATTAAGACTATAGGCATTTCTTAATTACATTGACTTCTCCAGCAACCGAAAACGGGGTGAACGAAAGCTCTAAGACAACTTCTCACCCTGGAGTAATTCTGTTTGATTTTTGTAATTACGTTATTGGCATAATGGATAATCCATTGGAATCACATAAAACGAGGAGGAATTTAAGTTACTTAAAAGGAAGTGAGATTTCAGAAATATAACAATAAATGTGAAATCTGAAGTGTAACATTATTTTTGAATTCAAAACATGGAACCGTAGCAAGGAGAAGCAGATGTTGGAATTGCAGTCCCGAAAACTCTTGATTCGTTGTATGGTATGTTAATGGATTGTGAAAAGCTAAAAACTGCAGAGAAAATAAATAGTAAACAGAGAAAATTTGGTTGACCCAGAGGTTAAAATATGATTTCTTTTTCCTGGATATTTTTCTGGCATCTGGCTGCTTTCCCTGAGCAGTGTATATTTTTGCCTGTTGTCTCTTTTGCTCGCTTTCTCCCTTTTAAATGTAAATGGAGAACACAACAGGCTCAATGGAAAACGCATTATGATTGTGCATGAATGGATTGTGAAACTTACTGGAGAGCTGGTGTACAGGTTGGGCTAGAGTAACTGCAGTAGTTACACCAATATGTTACTGTTAACATATTTATTGATCTCAGTGGTAAGATCTACCTTGAGGGAAATGTTAACAGGTGTTTGATGGAGGAAGAAAGTAAGACTTGTGTACTAAGGACGGGTAGTACAGTAGATCTTGGCACTGGAGCAGACACTTCCACAGTGTCAGGCAAAGCTCTCTTATGTATACATTAAATAGAAGGAAGACCAGCAAGTCAAATCTTGTCCACCTTTCCCACCCGTGGCAATACTAGTTTTCTCTTCTTCCATAAGGCTTTCATCCATCCCAACTGCTTCTGCCTTTTAAGTCCTTCAAAATCTACTTCTTACTGCAATTCTCAAGGAAAACATCTGGCCAAAAGTACCTAGGTTGATTGGTAATAAAGTATAGATGATTTTATAGTTACAGAGATCATACGTAAACAAGACCTAATAATAACTAAAACAACTTGGATTTCAGAACTACCCTTTTATGCATGGTTGCTGTATTGCTGTTACCCATATCTTCTCCAGTCTTCCCCCTTTTCATTGCTTCTCATCCTTGCTGAGTGCATTGTTTCTTAAGCCTACTAGTCTTCTCTAGAACAGCCTTGGGCTGTCCTTCTGGAACCTGTCATCTCCCCGCACGCGCCCTCTTACAGCATCTGACACATCGGCCTGCTTGTTGGGACTGGATCATTTGGACGGTATGCGTTGGACCCATCTTGCCTAACTTCACCTTTTAACCTATAAATCTGAGTCGAGGGAGATAGATGAGAATCTTTCAGGTGCCCTTCCGACCTTCTTGTGACCTGTACTCTAATGTGGATTATGTTATTGACAGCTAAAGTTTGGTCTCTCCCAGGGCCACTGCACAAACCCACGGACCTTGTATGTCTGCACATGCACATATTCGTTTTGAAGTCTACCCTAGCAAGCAAAAACCATTTGAAAACTTACAGTGTTTTGTTAGAAAAAATGAGTGGGTTTGTCAAGTTGGATCAAATGCAGATGAAGGGCAGGTGAGCTGACGGTGCTGAAATGATTGCTGTGGCTGAGGAAGAACATCAGCCAAAGTGAACAGTGAACTAAATTCTGGAGGCTTAGCATGGGTGTCTACAAGCATGGGGTGCATATATTACCTGTGGACTCACATCATGCTGGAGAGAGCAGGATGCAGGCAGATATTTGAAATAGAGACTCGATAACAATAGGAATGAAAGATGAATAACCCTAAAATCCCTAAATATATAAAAAAGGACATTTCTTGTAGCTGCTGCAGGATGTGAGACACAGGAATGTAGATGGAATTACACACAGCTAGGAATTTCATGTGGTAGGAAAATGTGTGACCATTTCAGTACATGAAAACATACATTCCTTAAAGATCCATTTCTTTTACGTTCCCTGTTGGTCTACCATGACTCCATTGTTTTATGGTCACAGCACGGCATGAATGGAAAATTTGATTGTTCCTGTTTCACTGAACTTACTCTTCCGTCTACAGTCTGCTGCACATTTGACAGTGGTGGGGTTTAGCAGCTGAGATTCTCCACACAGGAGAAGGAGCAATGGGGGAAGCAACAAGAAGCTAACTCTGACTTTCACAAAGAGAGAGGCTAAAAAGCTCCCATCATTAAAGCCAAAATATTTAGAAGTCTTCCCAAAGGATACATTTAATTTCTGATTCAGAACAAGACTAATGTACCATTTAACCTACAAGTTTACATGAGACGTAAATGATACACAGTAGGAACTCTCTCCAAAGAGATACAAAGCTCCAAATATTGCAGCGTGAATTGAATGGTACATGAAGACATTTATATTTTTGAGGTAAACATATTATTGGTGTTCTCAGTACCTTGCTTTTAAAGATGCAAAATCAATACCTATTAGGCGACTATTTATTCACTCGTACTAGTGCTTTTACAATAACACAGACATTTAAAGAATCATAAGATAACACCTGCAATTTGTCTAGAAGTACTAAAAGAAAATAATGTATTGTTACACAAAATGATCAGTGTCTGAGGTCTTTGACAGCTGTAAAAACAACACCCTTTCACAGGCAGCACTATTAAATAATTTTTAATTTGCACTAATAGGGGGGTTCAGGTTTGGTAATGATCCTGTGAAAACATCTACGGAAATACTGAGAGAAGATTTATTTTGTGGCAATACTAATTCTAGGTGACAGACAGTGTTCTCGAGGTTTTTTTGTTGACAAAGACAACAATAATACTTCCTCATAAATAGCTGTATAATGACTACAATCTGCAAAACCCAAAGTCATTAAAAAAATCTACATTCAGAGAACACAGTCCTCACTCTTTCTGAAAGACAGTTTCCTTATTATGACTTTTTTCATTTTGATTGAGCCAGATGCCAACAAATTTCTTTTTGGGTCTATTCTTTAAAAAGAGAGAGCAAATTATTAGCAGAAGCCAGCAGCAAAATAACAACAGAGTGCAGTTTGCTATAACAAACTTGAGAAATAATTACCAGATCCCTTATGCATCTTTACTTTCTCCATGGCTTTGCTGCTGAAGAAGAGGATCATCATTTACATGCAGATGCCAGGGTGCAGCTCTTTACTCCTAACAGGACTTGGTTCAGCATAGCTGAAGTGGGGACTGTGGATTCAAACCACCTTAATATGCCATCCAGCAATCCCCGGGACTGCAGAAAACTGGCACGGCCCCTGGATTAATCTCAAATAGCATCATTTTGTCCCATTTTGCCCTCAGGACATCAAACGCTGCTGACCTTGTGTAAGTTTGACCCACGTCTTGTGGTCAGGGCCAAGAAGTAAACATCGGTGTCTAATTGGCATTCTTCAGTGTCACAACCCCATTACAGTTGGCATAAACACCAGCAAGAAGCAATGCTTTCCCCTTCCCACCTCCCAGCTTCCTCCTAGGATAGCTGTGGCCATAAAACAAAGATCATTAAAGAGGACTTTTGTATTAATGATTGAGTGTATGTTACAGTAATCAGATAATGGCTATATCAGCTTTCATTAGAAGTCTCAAGAAACCCATCTTTGCTATGCATGATAAACTAATTTCTTCTAAATACGTTGACAGCATTCTCATTTAATGTCCACTTTATCTATAAGGGCGGTTGTTTGCTGGCCAGTTTATTACTCTGTGTAACAGCAAACTTGCATATTAAATGGGCTTGGGGGGTGTTAAGGAAGGCTCTGCATGTGGTGTGATCTCTGCCCGAAAGTATTTGTGCAGCTTTTTCCATACAATCCAGGTATGAAAGAAAGAACCCTGTTAATCTCAATTACTAGCTAAAAAAAGTCATGGGCCATTAAGCACCGAGCAATAAATGAATTAACAATGGGCATTTCTGTCATCCTGCTCAGAATAACACTTTGTGGCTTTGAATCAAGTAGATCCAGCATAGCAGGGATAACAGGCAAGGACTGTGAGACCAAGGGTATATTGGTCCGTGTCCAACTGCGTGATAATATCTCCTGGTCTGCCTCTAGCATGTTCTGACAAGATCTCTCTACTCGGGGCCTTGTTTCGTGCATTCGGCAGCCGCAGCGTAAAGCAGGTGTGCGCCTGCTCACAAGGGATAAATTACACCCAGAAAGCAAGAGCTGAAAGGTAATCGCCATTCAGAGCAGGCGGGACGGTGTGCAGGGAATCCGCTGGCACACCAGCCATGGGGGAGAGGTGAGAGGGCTTTCTCCAGCAGCTCGCCTGGGCGGTGCAGCACCGGCTGCCCTAAGAATGGTTCTCGCTGGCAGGGGAGAGCAGCTTAAAACTTTTCTGTGGCAGCACACTTGGATGGGACTGCACACGTGTGAGAAAGGAGAGCTGTCCTGCTGAAACCAGGAAGTTTGTGTACGTCCCTCCTGGCGCTTTCTGTGTATTGTTCTGCCCTAATTTTCTTGTTAAATCCTCACCACACAGCTTGTCTGTCCCTCTTCCACTGCTCTTACTAGCTTTTCCTGTTCGCTTTTCAATGCATGCCTTTCTTGTCCTCCCTCCCAGGTCCAGGAGCTCGCATTTTGTCGCCGTTCTAAGGATGTGTTCCTCTGACCACCTGCTCGCATCTGGGGTTTCATCTCCCTTTCCCGGCATCCACTTTCTTCAGCCTCTGGGGTCACACTGGTGAGTAGGTGAATGCTGAAAGGCATTCAGGGAACTGGGGTGACAATCATAAGCTTGTGGAAGCCAGCATTATCTGAAACACAGCAGTTACAATTCTGTGAGATGATACCTACTGCTGAATGTCCCGCCTTGGAAAGGAGATGATTAATTGCAGCATCTCTTAAACCACCTGATGTGTAGAGCAGCCAACTGGCCTCCACACCGTTATTCATCCATGGGCCCCTGGAATACCTCTGAGGTCAGAAAGAAACGAGTTCTGGGGACATCAGTAGGTGATTATCCGTCAGCCCTACACCGTGCAGCATGCAGAGTCCCATTTTTATGCCTTCTGACAGAAAAGCTGGAGGCTGATTAACATGACCTCAGGGGACGGTAAGGGAAATGACCATCCGCTGCATGCTGGTGCTTATTGCAAGTCAGAATGGTGGCCTTTAGAAGGATATGACTGCTTCTGGCACTGACACCATCTTTGAGTGATGATTGATTGTCATTCTTCCCAATGAAGCCTTAACCATAAATAATAATGTGTGAAATCAAGTATTTGAAAAACATAAGCTTATTCCAGATGAGTCTGCATCTTTAACAGTGAAAATGTGACAACAGATGAAGGGAGCAAGGCATTTACAGAGCTAGATAGTAAATATACACATGCCTTTTGTCACAGCCTGAGAATTGAGATGATAACAGAATCTGTGGCTATTTCAGTGAGAAAGTGGCCAAAGCTATGCAACGTCACAACTACAGAGAAAGAATTTCTCTGGAGTAGGATCTCATTCAAAATCCCCCTCCCTATAGTATTCTCCTTAGGCAGACACTATTTTTCCTTTTGTTGTTTTATGGGGCATTAAAAAAGTTGGGCTTGCTTACTGTTTTGGCTTCAGATGCTCGTATAGCATCTGGAATAGCTTGGTGCAACTGCCCTGGAAATCCCAGGGCCAAAGTCAGGGCTCAGTCAGTGGACGTATGAACTTGTTTTTCTTTTGGTCTAAGCTACCAGAGGTACTGGGGCACAGTGGTGTGCACACAACATGCACTGAAAGTCTTGCTTGAGATGACTGTCATTCATACGAGGCTGGTGTTAAATTGGCAAAATACTGCTTTCTGATGAAATCTGTGCTCTCTCTGATTCTTTAAATATGGTATTCCCCCATCAAAACCTAAGTATATTGGTAAAGTAAAATCTGTCACTACGCAGACAAGTACAAAAACTCAGAAAGCAGCCTAGAAAAGGGGATGAAAGCCTCCAGACTCTTTGCAAAGGTCACAAACTAAAGTGCTCAAAGCTAGGGCATGCCTGAGTTATCCATGCAATCCTTACTTTACCAGCTTGGTACATACCTCTGATCAGGCCCTTCATTGCCTGATCACATACGAGTCTACCCACGGGATCATTTCCTTATGTAGTCCACTTTCAGCACCAGTATTTTCTTCCTGCAGAACATTGCCCCATCTCCACACATCCCAGTTCCAAAATTTCTGTGGGTTCTCTCTACAGTGCTCGTATCCTTCTCCAACATCGGTGGGTCTGTCTCCACATGCTGGAAGTGGGATCATCCTTGTTTCGATAACTTTCTAGAAGAGATCACCACATTTGAATGGTCCGTCACAGCTGCTTACCTTTTGCTATTGCCAGTATGCAGGAAATGCATTTACAGAGCGAATTTTATCAAAGTTTAGTTAAAAAAGAACCACCTCAGAGATGTTACCTGCGGTTATTTCTACCAGTTCTCTTACATGTGAACTAAGGTTTTTTCTTATAGCTGAGAGACGTGTGCAATTTGGCTGGATGAGACACGTTTACAATGACGAAATTTCAAGCATCTGCTTCGAAGTGCGAAGGTATCAGAGCTCCTTAGAACAGTAGCTCTTCAAGAGTTATTATTTTAGCACGGCAAGTGCGCTTGCTAAGATCCAAGTCTGGAAACCAGATGAACAGTTTTAGAGAATGCGTAGCACTCGAACAGGAAACTCTTAGTCCAAAGAGGTGAAGCTTGACAAACTGAGAAGTACCTGAAATTAGGGCTTGGAAGAAAAAAAATATAGATATCCCAAACTGTCAGGCATCCTTGACTAGCAGGATTGAAACAAACTTCTCTCATAGTTTCCTGGGAAGATGCAAGCCCCAAGAGCACAAATATGTTTCCTGAGCAGCTGCCCCAGAGCAAGGTTCGTGCGATGCCATTCAACAGGCAGAGTACAAGGCACTTAGCAGCGAGGAGCCCCAAAGCCGATTAGAAGAGCAAGTCCACGCTCGCTGCGTGCCGGCCAGGCAGCACTGCGTGTCCTAAACCCCCTCGCTAGCTGCTGGCACACTGCTTCTGCCACAGCATTTAGATTCATACAGCATTCGTGAGGCAAAAGCCACTCCACCTCCCCAATAAAGGGCATCTTTTTTTCGGAATCAGCGAGCAGAAGCAATTAAGAAATGAAACCGTGGCACCGGCAGGTGGGCCATTGCTCACGGAGCAGAGACGTCTGGAAACACTGAGGTGGTCTGAACGCAGCCCCGGCCCTCCAAGGTGTTTTCTGCAGCTGGCTCCTTGGACACAGGTTTCGGGGCTCTCAGTCTGCGAGGATCCCAGTGCTAGGACCACGAGGGTTGTTGTGGGTTTTCTTTTGCCAGAGTACTGCTGTAACTCAGCCTGCGTGAGCTGGCAGCGCTCCACTGAACGCCGCGGTGCTACATTGACTTACATCGGCGAAGGATCGAGCCCTCTGGGAGTCGGCATAATTGGAGATCAGCAACCTGGACGCCTGCCTGGGAAGCAGCAATAAAGTGGCTGTGCTCGGAGCAGAATCAAACCAGATTCAGGGTGTTTAGGCTCTGTCAACTTCTTTAAAAAATCGCTCTGCTACATTATTTTAGTAAATATTTGTAGGTGTCTGTAATAGGGGGTAATCACCGCATTTCCTTTCAAACAAAAATGAGGAGAGCAGTTTTCACTAATACCGGATGATAAGCAAGGCATTTTAAGGGATGGTTTTAACCTTATTTTTGCTAGCAGATTATGCGTTACTGCAGTTCTCAAGTGTTTTTTTCCTGCAGCACACAAAGACAAGCTCATGTCTGGCCTTTTCCTTCCCTACTGCAAGAACCATGTGGTAGCTGGCAGTGCGCGAGGCGCTGCGATGGGGCGGATTCTTGGCAAGCAGCAGGGGCAGGCACGAGGGAGCTGCACACTGGAGAGGGTCCCTGGCCATGGCCAGAAGGAGGGATGGTGCATACACACCAGTGGAGAGGTGGGCATCAACAGAGGAAGGAGCACGGGTGCCCAGCACTGCCAGAAGTCACAGAGGCAAACCACTGTCCCCGAAGGGCGTGCAGGTATGCTGCTGTTGTGCTCTGGAATGAAAACCAGCCAGTCCCAAGTGCAAGCTGGGAGATCTTCCAAAGGCAACGCGAGGGGAGCAGGAGCAAGGACTTTTCTGGTCCCCAGCCCTCCCGCAGCGTTGGCCAGGTGCATGCTGTTGGGGACCTCTTAGGGCAGCTGGCCCTGGTGGAAGGGAGCCCCAGAACAGCAGCCGGGCCAGAGGCCAGCCCTGCTGTGGGGTCTGTGGGCTTTGGGAGCCCCAGGGAATTGGCACGCTGAGAGAAGATTAGCAAAAAAGACCCAGCCAGCAGTCTCTCGTGAGCTGCTGTCTTCACCAGGGGATTGCCTCACCCCCAGCTCCCCCCTTTTTCTCATGCTTGTAATCTCAATGGATCAGGATAGGGTTACAATGGCCACTTTGCGGATAGGCACAAGAGCTAGACACCGAGTGAGCAAGAACAGAGAAATGAATTTCAGTTTTCTTTTCTTTTTCTGCAAGTTTCTTTTTGAACAGCCTCGATATTTACAAAGGCAGGGCAGCTCCTGTGTTCGCTGTGTTGCAACATATTGCTCGCTCTGCATTCCTGCTAAAAATGAAATAGCCACGGTTTCTGGATGAAAAACAGAGCCTGCAATTCTTAACTTTCTGTCCCTCCCATCAAAGCGAGGATTATGGTGAGAAGGACAATCTGGAATTGCTTTCTTAAGACTCATCGTGAGAAAGTTGTGGCTGGAATGTTGGCTGCTTTGCCGATAAACACCTGTACATTTTCCACTGTTCCAGTCCTCCAAAGCTCTCGGGCTGGGGGCAGACTGCAGGATAAAGCAGATTTGTATCTGAGAACAAAACAAAACAGAAAACCTTTTCTGGCCAGAAGGTTTCGGAGAAAGCCCATCCGAACTGAATTCCATGCTTCTTCCCAGACTCCGGAGAAGTCTGCAAGTTTTCCAAGCCGGAGCAGATAGATTATATATAGCATTGCAACCTAACTCACATGACAATTAAAAAATACATGAAACATACTTCCTTATGCATGAGGAAAGATTATCAGAGTTTTTTCCCTTTTCCTCCTTTAGGTTATTAAAAATGTAACTCCTTCAGAGTAATAAATTAACTCAGAAAGGATTGCTTAAGTGAGGCTAAGGCTGTGATTAAAGGAAATTTGCAGTTCAGGAGGATGCTGTGTTTGAAAAATGTCTCGAGTGTTTGGACTATTGCAAATGGCATTTGACAACCAACTGGGGAGAAAAGTGGTGGGGAATGAACCTCAACAAGAAAAGCCCTTGGTTTTTGCCACTTGGTGACATTACCAAAACATTGTTTCACCTCTTTGATATTTTTTCCCAGAAGTTTTTCCTGAAAGAACTGTCCTAAGGGATCATGATAGCTCCTCGGAAGGTCACGCTTTATTACGTAAATTCCTGTTTGGGGGTATTTTAAAATGCACACGGTGTGATTAGAGGCAGGTTACTGGGTTGATAAACTGTGGTGGTTCCAGACAAAGCGTGCCAATCCAGAACGCTGCGGCTTCTCAGGGACCTGCAAGCTACCCAATCGACCGTGGCTGTCCGTGTTCGGTCTGAGTTTCTCTTAATTGCTGGAGTAATTAACCACGAGACTGGTGGCCCTCGCAAAAGCCCTGGGCTGAGATTCACGTCTCGTGGCTACTCCTGGGAGAAAGTTCCCAGGCACGTGCTACTTTCCCAAATGCAACCCCCTAACGCCAAGCATGCCGGGCTCGATCTCAGAACAGAGTGGGAAGAAATAAAACTGCCATCTGTAAATAAAGCTTTCATTCACTTACATATATAAAGCCAATCAAACGGTACGACTTTCCCTTCCCTTTCTGTAATTTACAGAGGGCTAAAATGATTCCTCTGACAGAGACATCCATTTATTAACCGCTCGGTGCCTGCGCTCGCGGCAGCCGGCTGCGGCAATGCTTCTTAGGCTCTGCATGGAGGTACCGAGAGGAGCTGGGTGAAAAACTCGCGACGCATAATTTATTCGACGAGCGTAGTCCCTCGCAAGAACTCCGCGGAAGACGGGTGGGGATGTTTCTACACTTAGTTGTCGGAATTGTTGAAGGGAAGGCCGTGCGCTTGCAGCGTGGCATCGAGGCGTGCGGCGTGCCGCGAGAAGCGTTGCGAGCATCCCCACGTCGCGCCGGCGGCCTGGATTTTCGGAGACCGCTTCCAGCGGCTGGCGGAGCATCCGTAATTCCGATCGTTTCACTTAAATGAAAATAAAGACGGGGAGGGGGGCTGGAGGTGTGCTCGATGAGGGCATACAAAGAGGAATGGGGTCTGTAAGGCGGCTGGTGGCTGCAGAGCAACTTCGGCGGCGGCGTGGCTTTCCCAGGGAGCTGAGAAAAGGGCAGGAGCGAGGCGGGCAGGGCAGGACCGAGCCAGCCCGAGCCGAGCCGAGCCAGACGGAGCCGCGGGCAGGGGCTGCGGCCCGTGCGCGCCCCTCGGCGGCGGCACCGCGGCGGGTGCCCGCATCGCCGCGTCCTCCCCGCCCGCTCACCTCGGCGGCGGTCGCCTCCACCGCCACCACCGCCTCCCGCCCCCGCCGCCCACCCCCGGCGAGGGGAGGCAGCGGGAGGCTCCCGCCCGCCCTCGCACACGGCGCCGGGGGACGGGCGGCGAGCAGCACGGCGCGCACACGCACACACACACACACACACACACACACTCACTCACGCACACTCCCTCGGTGCCTGCTCCTTCCTCGCCCCCCGCCGCCTCCCCCTCCTCCTCCTCCTCCTTTCTCTGCAACGAGACGGGGAGAGAGAGAGAGAGAGAGAGAGAGGGGGAAAAAAGCCACTCGCAGGTATTTTGTTCGGCGGAGCGGCGGATTTATTTATTTCCCCCCCCCCCCCTTGCACCCCTCCCCGCCGCCCCTCGCAGTTTGTTTACAAGTAGCAAAGTTGTAATTGAGGAGCTGCCAAGGCACATCTGGAGATTTTCTTCTTCTTCTCCTTCTTCTTCTTCTTTGTGTTAGGGACTGATGTGCAACTAATTAAAGGCAGGCAGGCTGGTAGCGTCTGCAAATTCAAGCCCCCCCAAATAAAGAGCCTGGTAAGTGACTGGTTTGATTTTTTTTTTCCTTTCTCCCTCCCCCCTTCTCCGTATTTTTTTAGGGGGTGGGTTGTCTTTTATTATTTTTTTTTGGGGGGGGGGTGAGGGTTTTTTTGTTTTCTCTCCCTTTTTTTAAAATTTATTTTGTTTTGTTCTCGTCCTCTGGGATCGCAAAAGTAGATTAATGCTAGGCTGGGGCAATAAAAGGCGCCGCGATATTAATTTATTAATTAATCTGCACCCGCCCCTCCTCCTGAATGCTAAATATGACCTTTGATCTCTCTGTCTTCGGCAGACCAGACATGCAATATTGCACATGTACGGTCACATTTGGCTGAAGCAGGAGCGGAATGGAGAAGCCGGGGCAGCGATTGCTATTTCTTTAGCTCGCCGAGGGCTGCGGTGCCGGGGGGGAGCGGGGTCTCCGCGGCCGGGGGCACCCCCCTTGTGCCGGGAGGGGGCGGCCAGGGGGGGAACGGGGCAGGAGAAGGCGTGCGTTCCCCGGCCTCGGCAATAAAAGGCGTTCAGCCTTTCGATCCTCGCCCGATGCGATGCGCGGGTTCCCTTCCCAGAACTAGTTGGAGTGAGGAGTTGGCACCGAGGCCGTGCGGCTAGGGTTTTTTTTTTGTTTGTTTGTTTTTTCCCCTTGCTGGAAACGGCGGGATAGAGAGGGGTGGGGGGCGTTTTGCCAGACACGCCGACCCTCGCCAGCTCGCCGCAAGACCCGCAGCTCGCCGGGGCAGCCTTTGTACGGCCGCCAGACCTCGGGGGAGGGAGCGATCGTCTCGCTTCTTCCCTGCCGGGGTGTGCCGGGGGGGCTCCCACCCGGCCGGGGTTGAGGTTTCTCGCCCCTTCCCCCGGCCTTTGCTCACCCGGAGCCCCCCCGGCGGTGCGCGGCAGCGGGGGAAGATGAAGTTTGTGCGCTCGGGAGGTCGGGCTCCGAACGGTTCATTAATCTAATTATGATCGTAATTACCGTAATTGATAACCGTTTTGAACCAAACGTACCGGCGTCTGGAAACGAGACGCGGCCCCATTAGCGGCCCTGAAGCGAGCGCTTCCGATCGATCGCCGTCCATCGGAAAAGATGCTAGAAATGCCTAAACTGTTCAGGTAAAGCATCTGGAAAACAAAGAGCCAGTGTTTCTCAACCGAGGGCTTTTTAAGTTCCGGGGATGTTTCGCCTCACTTCTCGCAGCCTGCCATAATCCGCCTTGCTCCCGGCTGACCCCCCCCAGCCGGCCAGCGGCGGCCTTGCGGGGGGGGGGGGTGGGACGGCCCCCTCGCCCCCTCCTAAACTTTGCCAAAATCGCCGGGGATCGGCAGCCCTTGCCCGGCAGGGAAAGCGCCGACCCCTGCCGGCTCATCCCCGCCTGCGCGCCCGGCGCAGCCCCCCCGGGGCCCGCAGTGCCTGCGGCAGGGGCTGCCCGGCCCCCCCCCGGCGGGGAGCTGGGGGAGAACCCTCCGGCTTGTGCACAGCTGCAGGCGCCGAGATCACACGCTGTGAAATTGCCTGGCTTAAGTAGTATTATTACTATATATTTTTTTTTTCTTTTTTTCTTTCCCAAACCCAGCCGCTTTCCCCGCACCCCCCCCCCCGCGGCGGGTAGGGAGCGACCTGCCCCCCCGGAGCCAGCTGTGCCGGCAGGCAGCTAATGACCGCCGGGCGCAGAAGGACACCGTGGCAGCTGGCGGCTCCCTCCCCCTTCCTCCTCCTTGTGCCTTTTTATTTTATTTTTTTCCCCTTCCCCCCCCCCCCCCCCCCCCATGGTAGGTGGGCAGCCCCCCTGCCCCACGGCGGACTTTTGCGGGACTTGTCCCGCTCGCAGCGCCCGGCCCGGAGCCGGTTGGGTCTGGGGGTGAACCTGGGGGTGAAGCCGGGGGCGAGGCTGGGGATGAAGCCGGGGGTCCCGGCGCCTCCCGCCCCCCCTCTGGGAACCGACTTTGTGTGTTTCAGCTGCGGCGGCTCCCGTGAGGATGCAGCGGGCGCGGCTGCCCGGCCGCTCGGCGTCGGCGGGGACGCGCCCTGCGGAGGACTGAGCCCCCCGGCCCCCCTGCCCGCGGCCACCATGAACACCAACGTGTGCGTGGAGAGCGGCCCCAACCCCGAGGCGCCGGGGCTGCCCAAGGACAGCCACCTGCCCGAGGGGGCCCTCAACAGCCTTGTGGATTACAACTCGGAGATGGAGAGGTACCGCTCCTTCGCCACCTTCTACAAGACCAACGGCGGCGCCTTCCCGCAGGCGGCCAAGATCGCCCGCATCACCACCCCCATCTTCCCCAGCGCCGCCGCCGCCGCCGCCGCCCGCATCGGCATGTCCCCCTGGAACTGCGACACCGCCACCGCCGCCGCCGCCACCGCCATGCTCTGGGGCAGCGGCGGCGGCGGCGGCGGCGCGGCGAGGAAGCCTTCCTCCTCCTCCTCCTCCTCCTCCTCCTCCTCGTCCTCCGCCGCCGCCGCCGCGGCCGCCGCCGCCGCCTCGTCGCTGCACGCCGGCAGGGGCAGCATGCACCACCGGAGCGACTCGCAGCGGCTGGGCAAGCCCGGCTGCGCCCCCGGCGAGCAGCCGGCGCTGCCCATGGCCAACAACAACTTCCTCTCCAGCCTGGCCCCCGAGCACTGCCGGCCGCTGGCGGGCGAGTGCATGAACAAGCTCAAGTGCGGCGCGGCCGAAGCCGACATCATGAACCTCCCCGAGCGCGTCGGCACCTTCTCGGCCATCCCGGCGCTGGGCGGCCTCTCGCTGCCGCCGGGGGTCATCGTCATGACGGCCCTGCACTCCCCCGCCGCGGCCTCGGCCGCCGTCACAGACAGCGCCTTCCAGATCGCCAACCTGGCGGACTGCCCGCAGAGCCACGCCTCGGCCGCCCCCGCCTCCGCCCTGGGCGCCGCCGCCGGGGCGGGGGGCGGAGGAGGCGGCGGCGGAGGCGGCGGAGGCGGTGGCGGTGGAGGGGGGACCGGCGGCGGCGGGGCCGGGGCCGGGTCGGGGAACCCCGCCAAGAAGAAGCGGAAACGCTGCGGGGTGTGCGTGCCCTGCAAGCGGCTCATCAACTGTGGAGTCTGCAGCAGTTGCAGGAACCGCAAAACGGGACACCAGATCTGCAAGTTTAGGAAATGTGAAGAGCTTAAGAAAAAACCTGGCACTTCGCTAGAGGTCAGAGGAGATGATTTCTTTTTCCCCAGCCTCCCGCCGTCCCTCCTCAACCCCCTGCCCCCGCCCCTGCAGTGCTTCTTGTCTAGCTTCAAGATGCAGCACCCCTTTTCCGAGGCCTCCTTCAGGCTCTGAGGGCCCCCCCCGGCCCCGCCGAGCCCCGCGGAGCCCGGCGCCCCCCGCGCCGCCCGGCCCCGGCGCCGGCCCCGCTCCCGGCCCCGCTCCCCGCAGCGGGCCCGAGCCGGAGAGCCGGAGGCGGCTCCGTGCCTCCCTCCCCGCCGCACGGGGACACCGCTCGCCTGGCCCGCCCGCCGCCCGTGCTCCGAGACCGGTGGCTATCTCTGGGTTCTCTCTGGGTTTTCCTCTCTCTCTCCTTTCGGTTTGTGCCGAGCCGTTTTGCTTTGCTTTGCCTTTTCGTTGGTGGGTTTTCTTTCTCTGGTGGTGGTGGTGGTGGTGGTTTGGGGTGGTGGGGAGAAGGGTGGCCGGGTGTGAAGTACAACGGGGGGAAAAACATAGCGCAGGCTTCTGGCCGGACTGCACCCACGTCTCTTTATGCTGTGCCCTCGGACCTGACGGTGTGCTATTGAATGCTCCCCGGCCGTACAGACAGGCTTTCAAGGTTGCTAGGCGTGCCGCAGACAGGCAGATTCGACGGCGCAGAAATTTCGGCAAACGTACCCGAGCCCAGCAGACAATGGAAGGCAAAGTACCCCGCTGCACATAAAACGGCTGGTGGTTGATGTCGTTAGGCAAAGGAAACAAGCGAGGGGAGAGACTAGTAATCATACTTAATCCCTTGTCATTATTAAAATTATAGTGTCGCTGGCGAGGCGCACGTATCAGATGTGTCTGGAGGTGTCGAGGATGATGGATTTAGTACAGAGGAGCGGTGCACACGAGGTGACATCAAGATTTGTAGTCATAGAAATTAGCAACTTAGTGAGAAATCGCAACTTCCCCCGTCCCCGTGCGCGCGGGGCAGCCGGTGCCCCGGTCATTGCTCGCAGGAGCAGAGGTGGGATGAGGGCCCCGGGGGGAGCAGCAGTAAGAGCCCACCCATCCGACCCGCGCTAAATACACGCAGACAGTGGCACCGGGCGCTGGGATGAAGGCAACGCTGGGGTTGTGAGTGACGTTTGGCCGATAGCGTTAACTCTTTCGTAGCCGGCCTCATCAAAATAACCGATGAATTTCCTCCTTGCAAGAGTGGCCTCTCCTTGCTGGAAGTTTGCTCTGTAGCTCTGCATCCTCTTGGCTGGTTTTGTGCATGTGTGAGGGCCCGGCATCACTGACCTCCAGCCCAATACGGACTCTCCAGGTGCTGGAGACTAGATGGGGTTAGCAACCCTTGGTTTATCTCAATTACACACACACCGTGGTTGCTTTTGTAGAAAGTTTGCAAAGAAGACGCATAGTAGCCCGGTCTTCTCCCGATGGACTATCGTACTGAGCGCAGCCCAAACGAGACTTCTCTGGCGAGCGATGTGGAGAAGCCCCGTGGTGCCCAGCCGTGCACGAGGGCCTCTCGTCAGGCTCGCCAGCCTGGGTGCTGCTGGGGCTTAACGGGCGTGATAAATGGCAGCTTCTGATGGCTTATCGATTTGTGCAGAAAGTGAGCTATCTCGGGGAGAAGCGCGTTTGCACGCTATCAGATCTTCCGATGGGCTTGCGTGCATCTCCAGAACTTCTTCGCTCCTGACAGAGGTGTTTGGCAGCCTTAAAAGCCGCTCAGGCATGTTATGAGAATGCCGCCCATTAAAATTGTTTAACCACTGCGACTAGTAAAAACCGTGGTTTTATTAGCCACTTGTGTACTCTCATAACCACCTGCCTTTGCGTCTTCTCTTTGCTTTCTCTTCCCCCCGTTTGCACTCTGTCAGACGGATAAACACACAGAAGCTCCTCCGCTGCTGGGCTGGGACGCGGAGGACGCGGCTCTTGGTTCCCACCTGTGGAGGAGTCAGCAGGGCATCGCCCCGCTGCAGGCCGTGGCTGGCCACAAAGTGTGTCACGGGACGTGGCTTACCTCCTTACAGAAACATCCATAGGAGAGGAGTTCCATAACAGAGCAACTTTCCCTTTTGGTTGTTTCTCTTATTTCTGCTTCTTTCTTTCTTTTAATCGAGTAACGACGTGTGGCAGCATGACTGCTAAGGCCGCATGTGGCAGTGCAGCGCTGGCCTTGTGGCAGCCAGCAGGCCGTGGGTCAGGGAGCAGCAGGGCCAAGCCAAGGCAGTGGCCGTGGTGGGTCAGGGAGTGCTCCCCTACTGCGTGGGCATCGCGGGCTTGTTCATCCTGCGGCCCTGGGGAGCCGGCGCGTCTGCTCCGGTGATCCCTTGTCATCTGCAAAGGCACGGTCCCGAGGGAATGCAGCGAGGATCGAGGAAGGGATCGCCGTGGGTGGTGTGTTCGTAGGACGTGAGAATTGTGCTCAACGTCGGCTGCGAGTCATGGAGAGGGTTCAAATCAGGGGCGGAACTGTGCTCAAAAACGAAATAAACGGAAAACAAGAATAATAACAATAAACAGCAAACTGATTGATCCCACTGCAAGCATTTCTCTCTTTTTTCCTTTAAATCTGTTCTTCTGCTGGTGCAATGAAGGCGTATGATAAAATTCTCAAGGTTACTACACCAAGTGTAAGACAGATTCACGTTAATGCGTTCCAGTCCCTGACCCTTACATTTTTAATGGAGTGCTTCCCTCCCAGCATTTTTTTTTTAAACACCAGAACTACTTTTTCCTATTTCTCTTGTACAATTTTCACCCTCAAAGTGTCCCAATGCTCTAGTATTTTACATAGAATGTTATTATTACTAGGAAATTTTATGTATGGTAATAATAAATCTCTAAAACTAAGATTGACGTCACGTTGCACGCTGCCTACTTGTGTATGTATATTCTGTCTTCATGCAGATTTACAGTTGGTTTAAAGAGGCATAATCTTTATTTACCCGTGGAGACTACTTATTTTCCTCTGATGGGCGTACGCGTCTGTAACTTCTGCAGCAGGTTAGGAAGATCAGGAGCCGGATATGACTCTCTTTGAAGGAAACCACCCTGACTCAGGTGGCCCACTCCTCATTTTCATTAGCGCGATAGCGAAAGCAGGCGGAGGGGCTGACTCATGGCGGCAGGGTCTGCACGGTTCAGCCCAGATGTGAAATGTCTTCTGGTGCTTGGGCGTGCTGTCGTACTGGTCCGTGCCGCTTGCTTTGTTTGTATCAGCCTCACCAATTAGTAATGTGCGCTATTAAACGTTTGCGTACCGACCTGAAATACCAGCCCCCACACACCGACCTGAAATACCAGCCTCCAGATCCCACCGAGGCACCTCACCGAGTTGCATTTCAAGGGAATTTGGGATCCTTCCCTGAGGGTAGGGTCACGGTGGTTGGTTTCCACAGAAGCGGCTCCCGACCCCGGCCATCTTACCACCACGCGGCCTGGTCGCGGGGCAGCGAGGCCAGGGTTGGGTGGGCTGCCACAGGGTTCTGTGGCTAGGTGTCAGTTTTTTGGGGCCTTGGAAGAACAGATTTCCCCCCACTAAACATGCTTTCTGCGCTGAGTTTTCCATTCGACCTCTGGGGATCCCCAGGGACGACTCCATGACACAAGGCCTCTCGCTGCCACCCCCGGCACAGGCCAGGGCGGCAGCAGGTGTCACTGTGGCTCACCATGTCTGGATTCTGCCACTTGGAGCTCATTGAAGCTGTTTGACCTTCTGCTGTGGGACCACATCTCGCAAGGCTTCACGCTGCAGTCAGTGGGAGACGTGTGACTGAGGGCAGCCTTGAGGGCCCTGCAGAGTTGAGCTTTTGGTCTGCCTACGGCTCTGGCAGATTAGCGAGCATGAAGAACCTAGCGCAGGGGATATCCTCTGAAATGGAGATGGATGTAGCCCGTTTTACTGCTTCATGTTTTGTTGTTTCCCCCTTCTTCATGTGATGCTTGCAGAGCAAAAGAACTGCCCCAACCACGTGACGATAGCTGTGTTCAATCCAGAATGCACCTCGTGGAAAACTGCTGTTTGATACAGTGCAATAGCACCTGTGTTTTGTAAAAGGCGGACAAAAGTCACATTTTTTTGTTCCAAATGAAGTCCCTCCCACCTAAGGAAATCTCTTAGTGCTGGGATCTGGTACTGAACTGAACAGAAATTTAATTAATTAAGCAAAAATTGTAGGCCAGTCAAGGGTTGAACAGCCTCTTTCATACAAACACTGCTTTCTACGTGCATTGGAAATTGCTTGCTTTAAATCATTGAACTGTGATTGTTTGCCAGGGAAATTGTCCATATGGTAAGGGAGGTTAACTGGTTATGGCAGTTCTGTGCTTTGACTGCACTGAACAGTTCTTTGCACGTTTTTCTCCATACCAATACAGGCTGTGCAGTGGGGTTCCAGGATGCTGCGCCAAACTTCGTTCTTTGCCCAGTGTTGTCACTGATTCATTTGTCTTATTTTTTAGTCGACATAATGAAATCGATGCGCATTGTTTAGGTTGGACAAGTGGCATGTGTCATGAGAAATATGAATGAAAGCAGAGCTTTTTCTAGAGCAGCAATAAGCATAATGGGCTCCTTTCCTTTCCTTTCCTTTCCTTTCCTTTCCTTTCCTTTCCTTTCCTTTCCTTTCCTTTCCTTTCCTTTCCTTTCCTTTCCTTTCCTTTCCTTTCCTTTCCTTTCCTTTCCTTTCCTTTCCTTTCCTTTCCTTTCCTTTCCTTTCCGTCTTTCTGTCTTATCTAAGTCTCTTCAGAATTTTTATTTCCATCTGAGGAGCACAGAAGCCAGTATGACTTGGACCCCTATGTCAGCTACAGCACTTTCGGAAACTCTTACCGATGCTGTTTGTACCACGTGCTGTGGGTTGTATACCCCATGCCTTATTCAAGTGAGGAGACTCATTTAAGCCAGTAGATACTTGAACACCGTGTTGGATACTGCTCATTCAGGGTGGGTAACCATATAGCGGCAGTTCAGAGCAACAGTCCCAATTTTTGTTTGCCTGTGCATGTGTGTTGACATTACTGCTTTGTTGGGCCACTTTCCATGCAGGTCTGTTTGCTAGGTTGACACCTAACACCATTACTGAAGTCAGGGAAGACTTAGCTTGACTGGGGAACGAATTAGGATGTCAGAAAATGATCCCTTTTGAATAGCAACATCTTGGTACTACATTTTTGTTTCATTTGAACTCCAGGCAGTTCAATAAAAGATAGATACTAATTTCAGTACTCTGTGTCATGCACTTGATGCCTAGCAGTGGCTGAGAACAAGTGCTTTCCAAATAGCCTAAAAATTTTTATCAGCTGCTAGTTTTCCAGCTCTACCCGTGCATGTGTTTTAAGAGTTCAGCTGGTAAATAAGATATTTCTAAGCAGGCAAACCTAGAGTGTACACCCTGAAGCCTCACCAAATACAGCCTAATCCTTTTGATCACTGTTTGCGATGGGAAGCAGCTGCTGATTGTGCAGGGAAAGGCTTAGGATAAGCTTTCGGATGTACCCAAGTGAGTTAGGAGGAATGAAAACGTAGCTCGTCCCTGTAAGGAAGTCCCTGGGACTTGGCCTCTGTTGCTAACAATTCCCAAGTCACCTACTATGTGCTTAAAAACTGCCAGCAGATACCTTGCTTTCTGAGGTGTACCACCATCCGAAGAAAGCATTTCTTTACTTTTGTAGCGTCTGTATTTTTTGAAAGCTCATCTGCTCTGAATGATCATACTGAACCACATCTTGAAGCATGCTGTTTGGCTTGACGCTCTTTGCTATTTGGGAGCCCAGCCTGCTGTGTCTCTTTTCTCTTCTTTTGGGTACCCTTATTGTTTTCCACAGTCATATCACGTTCAATCACATGCAGACACCTGTCCTGAAATTGAATTACTCTGTGGCGTAATCTAGAGTCATCCCCCATTTCAGCATCCCTTGCTTGCTGTTCTTTGTTGAGTTATGTTGCACCATACTTCAGATGCGACAGCCATTTAATAATACTGAAGCCTTAGCTCTGCAGGGGCTAAAAAGATCCCAGCAGGCTTGTTAACTTCTACTCTCAGACATTATGGGAAATATTTTCTCCTCCCTGGAACTCCTAGGCATCCTCTTAATTAAGACCATAAAAATCCATAGCCAGGTATGCGTTAAGCCTATTGAATTTTTTTGCAGTTTTCCAGAGTCTCTTCGTACTTAACCAGATACCACACTGCCGAGTGAAATACGAGAACTTAAAAGGAATAAAAGCAGCCTGGGTCATGCTGGATACTGCGTTCTGAGCGGGCAGCAAACTCATCAAATGCCTTTTCCCTAGGCACCATAGAGTTTTATTCTTTCCTCTGCTCTACATAGTGTATTTCCTCATTTCAGTCTCACAAGAGATGGCCATTTTAAAAGGTAGCTCCTCTCCTGTCTCAGGACAGTGTTCTTTTCACTTCCAGGCTGTCTTGGCTGTGGTCTCCGTTGTATTTCTGTATAGGATCATTATTAGCTGGTGTCAGGCTTCATTTGACTAGGAGCTAATAATGGATTATTCAGTGGTTTAGAAAGTGGAGAAGCAGCATTAGAATTTGAGGTAGTGGGAAGATCTTAATAAACACTGGAAAATTATGGGAAGTCCTACAGATTTCAGGATGGAGATCACTGAATACAGTAGGTGAGGAGGAAGGAGCAGCCGCAGAGTGCTGAAGCAGAGATGGAACCAAGAGCAGCTCAGGGCTGGAGATAATGAACAAAGCGTCAACAAGAGGGTGCTGCTCCTCAGCTGGAGCCGTTCAGGCACTGTGGGGCAGGTGGACAGAGTACCAGAGGTGGTCTGCTGCAACACGGTGGTGCTGAAAATGGTGGTGAGACCTCCTGTGGTGTGAAGAAAGCAGACTACAGCTGCTGCAGTGAGCAGGAGGTTTGCCGTTAGTCATGCCGGCACGGCAGCTGAAGAGCTCACTGGTAGTTGTCTTCCCACAACTTCTCCAAGGGAAGGCCAAGGCTTTGCACAGCAGAAGGGGATCCTAAAGAGGGTAAGCAGGGCTTTCCACATGCTCTCATTGATACAGAAGTTTTTTTCATTCATTTTCCTTCTTTTTTCTGAATTGAGTAGAATTTACGGAGAGAATCTGGGTGCTGGGTGAGCATGTGGTATGGGAGGAGTTGTGTGATCCGAACAAGTTGTTCCAGAGACAAGGAAGCGATGAAGGCAAATGTACAGACAAGCTGACAAATGTGAAAGAGGGAGGCAACGCTAGCAGTGAAGGGCTGAAAATGATGATTTGTTGTATGAGAGCTGCTTGGGCTTAGAGGCTTCTTAGGTGTCATGTACTGCATGTCCAAGGGAAGCTGGAGTATGCCAACAGTGTGCCAATCTGCACTATGTCAACACAAAGAATTTGCTCCATCAACACAAGAGAAATACCCCTTATGCATTTGAGTAACATCTGTCCCTCTGCGTGTCCTGGCTGCTGGTGGGGACGCAGACATTGTGTGTGGGACAGAGCTGAAGAGCATAGAAGATACAGGGAGGGCAAAGCGTGATTATCGCAGTGCCATTAAAGAGATCAGAAGTGGAGAAGGAGCATCAGGGAGCAGATTCTGTTATGTGTGCTATCTCCAAAACGAGTGGTATCCGTCAAACAGAGGCTGTTTGGCTACAGAGCAAGCAAAAGAGGAGAAAATGTATTTGGAAGGGTCATGGGTCTGAGTAGCTGGCCACCAGGGAGTGGGTGGGAGCGGACTTGGTGGCACGAGCTTGGTAATGACATAAAAGCTGTTCTCTCTAAATCACAAGCGCGTCTGAGTCCCAGGAGGCGGCGATCACCGTTGGCTGTTTGCTTGAAAGCTGATGTAAAATAAATTGCAGGTCAAAGTCCAGCAGAGTTGACGGTGTCATGAAAATAATCACCGAGATGAATCTTAATTGTCATCCTTGAAAATTTCAGAAGACATACCAGGGAATTAATGGGACTCAGAGCCATACACAGCCTCATAAAGCTCTTCCTTCTGGTAGGGAGCTGTGATGACACGCTGCACAGGAGTTTGTCTTGCTGCTGCTCTCTTTCAGTCTGGCAAGACAGCCCATGGTGCTCACGGGCTGCAAGAACCAAACCAACACCTGCAGCACGTCTCAGGCGTTGGCTGGAAATACCTCCCAGCCCAGGTAGCTTACTGAATGCAGCCTTTGAGTACATTTTTTCTTCTTCTTTTTTTCTTCTTTCCCTTTTTTTTTTTTTTTTCTTAAGGATTTGCAGAGAAACAAGCAAGCGGAGGCCAAGCATTTAATGGATATATTTTTCACTGGCTCTTTTATCAACAGCGTATGAGAAATCCCGAAGGACAGAAGCAGTTAGCTAACCAATGAGGCATCGTAGCCAGCGCTAGGCTCTGTGCAGGAGAAAAAGATGCCGAAGGCAGAGCAGCTCTAGGGGAAAGAGATTTAAGCGTAGGTTTGGCGCCGAGAAACATGCCTCCCCTCTGTTTGGAGACCAGTCTGTATGAGATTGCCATAGCCCGCAGCAGCCGTTTTGCGGATGATAGAGTTGTCAGACTGTGTGTGCGAAGGCTCCTACCACTGGGTGAGGGACCAGCGGGGATTTCTCATTAACGGAGTGAATGTTAACAAGGATAATTCTGGTTTGTGAGCCTGCGTGTGCAGGGTGGATCATTGATAGGAGCTGATGGATGGTCTTTGTGGGGATTTGATCAGGGAGAAGGTGGATGGCAGTGCATGTGACACTTTTCTAGCTGATTGTCTCTGACTGAGGAGAGTCTGCATAAGTCACCAGCCAGGTCCCAGGTGAAACCAGGAGCTGAGCAGTGGTCTGGATGTTTAATTTTTAGTGTTCTTTTGCATTGTAGTGCCTTGGGTTTTATGTTGCATGATGGTAACAAACTGGTGTCCAAGAATTTCTCTACAAAACTTTCCTCAGTAAGAGAGCTTTCTGCTTTATGCTAACATGTTGGGCTATTTGATGCTAATCCCCACCGTCAGGACGAGCTCACCGAGTGACAGCTCTTCTGACCTGCTTAGCATCAGCCCTGGCTAAGGAGTAATGCTGCATTACAGCTTGCATGAGCCCTGACCTGTCCCCATGGGGGTTTTGGTGCGGATTGCAGAGCGTGTGAGAGGTTTTGCTGGTGTGGCCAGTCCTGGCATTGGTGCCGCTGCTAACACTGCTTGGGACAGAGATGTTTTCCTTCAGCAGGATTAGGCTGGATTCCTTATGGCTTCTGATCTGTGTTTGCCATCTGTTTTCCCCAACGGTGTTATACTTTTTTTTTTCTAGATCAAAAAAGTGAAATTGTTTACCCATTCCTCGAATATAATCTCATATATAAAGTGAAAAAAGTTAATATATAAAATAAACTCTGGTATGTGCTGCATGTAAATGAGAGATGCATTTGCTCATTCTTTCTCCTCTGGAGAAACCCATTGCTCCTCAGGCTCACCCTCCTGACTGAGCTGGGGAGCTGCTGCCAATGCTGAGCCCGAGCGCAGGATCTGGCCCTGTAGTAGTGGGACTTCAGCTCCCCAGTGGCCTTGGGCACGCATCTAGCTAGCCCCATGGGAGCCTCTTGAGCTGATGATCTCTGAGGAGGCAGTTGGGGAAGAGCTGGGTTTCTAAAGCATGGTCCCAGACTGCTTGCCGTGTCCCATCTAGTGGGGCTTTTCACGTTGTGCAGTTGGTGGCAGAGAAAGCCGAATGAGTTTCCTAACCTGGAATGTGCTAAATCTGGTTTGTGTCAAGTACGACGCAGGAGATACGCAGTGTGAGTGGAAAAATAGCTGCCGGCAAGCGGATTCATGTCCTCTCAGAGCAAATACAACCCACTTTTAAAATAAATGTTAAATCTTGTCTTTGGTTTGAAGGGAGCCAGGCCCACAGCTCAGGTATGGTGAGAGATATTTTAGCTTGGGCTGCAGAAACAAGCTCACTGCTGGCTTCATGACCCTATCTCTATCCGTTGAGGCCACTGATCTGCTGGCTGCTCAAAGAGGGCTGTTACCTCCCAAAAACGTGGCTATGGGGAGCAGATTTTGGCTGGGGACAGTGTCTGCTCGCCAGGCTGTGCCATTTCCTTCTGCCCGCCTTCCAGTGGGGACGAGGCGGGGGATGTGCACGCCAGCTTTTTGCTCCTGAGCTTCCTTGCCTGGAGGAAAACATTCAAGGAGACTCTGTGTGGGCTGGATGCGAGTGCCGAGTGCCGGGAGGTTTTCCACACAGCCACCGCTGTAGGTGATGTATATTTATGAGAGGAACAAAGCAGGCCACGGACGGTGTGGAAGGCTGCTCTCCTCTGCAGGTGGCTCTGTATTTCGGCATGTCAGGAGGCCCGGAGCCGCTATTTTGGTGTGGGCCGGCTGTGGCTGTACTCACACGGTGCGCCCTGCGGTACAGCTGCTGTCTGTCCACAGAGAGCTGCAAGGAAAAGAATAGGAAACGGGCGCAGTTTGGGGATGGAAAAGGAGTTTTGGAGCACCTGGATTTGCACCAGAATCTGCTTCTGTATGAGGTAGGCTGTGCATTTATTCAAAGTCATTTCCAGCATGGGGGAGCTGGCAGCCACGTCAGTTAGTGGCGCAGACGTGGTGTGGAGGAAAGGCCAGTCTGCTGGCTCACCGGGGTTTAGCTCACTGTTCTGTCTGTCTGCTCCTCTCAGGCAGTTGTGGGCGTTAGGCTCTGTAGTCCGCATTCACAAATGTATTAGGAATGTATACAGTCACTGGTTTATGACCAGTGGTGGTCAATGTTTGCTCTTGGGCTGTTGATCGATCCAGATTGCATCTTGTGCAAGGGCCACGACTTCCCACTTGAACCCGTTAGCTGTCGTGTAGCACTGGATTTCT
The DNA here is from genome assembly GCF_013377495.2 of Cygnus atratus. NCBI lineage: Eukaryota > Metazoa > Chordata > Aves > Anseriformes > Anatidae > Cygnus > Cygnus atratus. Next base: position 6,039,590 of record NC_066365.1, read on the forward strand.
CTGTCACTGATTTGTTATGTATATGCATTCATGTGTGTATATGTATACGCATATATAAAAAAAACAACTTACTGGTCCAAATTTCATGCTGTACATCCTGTGGCCTACGTGCCTTCCTTCCCCCCACTTGTGGAAGGGATTGCAAGCAGGGATTGTCCTCCACGCTGAGACACTCATGTAGGGTTTGTAAGGTCGACATTCGTAAGGTCATTTTTCCCTATGTGGCCAGCACCAGTCCTGCATGGTGCTTTGGGAAATAACAGGAAAATCCACCAGTTTCTTTTGTGTTGCCATTGGAATATGGGATGCAGTAAGGACAAGGATCCCCCAGTGCTACCTATTTCTGTTTGTGTAGGTCTTTGTAAAGACAGTCGGGTGGCCCATATCTTGAAAATACCTCAGCTGCAATACACTTCCCAAAGGGTCTATGTTGAGCTGGATCATTTCAGCCAGGACTCATAAAGAGGAATGAGGAGTGCCACATCTGCCAAATAATTTGCTGTAGCCAGTGTGTGAGTTTGCTTCTGTGAGATGAGGGTTTTTGCTCTTGGATCAAACATCAAAGGGGTCTTACATAATGCAGCGTCTTTTAACATTGGTAAGGTATTAGGCCATAATCATGTAGTGCTCTGATGTATTTTATATTCTATTTTATTTCTGAATGTGGCTCACCTCTACCCAAGTGATTCCCTAGCCCTACAGAAATTAATGATAAAGGTGATAAAGTCCTCTTTCTATGCAGCTGTGGATTTGGGTGCACCCCAAGCAACAGCATCCTTAGCAGGGGTGGCTAGCTCTCCTGATTCCTCATGTACCTACCAAATCTTTCTGGTGGCTGTGAGGCTCGTGAGCATCTCCAGCAGATTCCGTAGGCATGAGATTATGAAGGCTGGGGCTGGGACTGAGCTGGGCAAGCGAGTGGGCCTCCTGTTGCCAGTGTGGTGGCCCCGTGGGGTTCACTGGGTTATTGGTCACTGCAGGTGTGGGAGGCGTTGTTCTTTAATGAACACTTGTGCTGTAAAAATGAAGAGCTCAGCTGTCGAAATAAGCCTCTGGTAATGGATGTGTGTATATGATTTTTCCACTGCTGCTTAATTTAAGGGATTTTCCCTGTTCTGTTGGTTCTGGTTGCCTTTTTCACCGCCTCATGAAATCCCAAAATGTAACACTCTTGGTTCTCTATCGAAGTATATTTTTTCAAGGCGACAATTAAAATTGAAGATTTCAGACATTTGAGTTGCTCCTTCCCCTTCTGCAGCAAACGTCTGTGAATGCTGCTGAGAGGAGAGTGCAATAGCAAGTTTTAAGCAAGAAAGTCATTTGGCACCGGGCTTGCACAGGGACAAATTCTCCATCCCGCCGCGCTTTACAGCATTACGGGTTTCTGAGCATCCTCCTGGGAGCCAGGCTGCCGTTTGTCAGCATTTGCACCAGCGCGAGGAGCGACGGCTGCCTTCAACAATGCTGATCAGCTCCCATCCTGCTCCTCGCCCGCCTCCCCGACGTGCGGGGGAATCTGTCTTCCCTGTCACTCAGGATAATGACGCCCCGCCGGCAGCGCGCAGGGCCGGCAGCATGCTGTAATCTCCTTGAGAGCTTCATTCCGCAGCTGGGACTCCCGAATTTAAGCATGCAGGTGGTAGATGGTGGCTGCACTTGAGCCTGGCTGTTGGTGTGCTGAGCTGCTGAACGGGCTGAAGGGGCTTTTTTTTTTTTTTTTTGTCTGGAAATAACCTTGGCTTTTGCAGGGGCAAAATCTATGGGTTTCACCTTGTAAATCGGGTTTGCTTTAATTTGAGCCACCTATCCCATTTTCAAAAGCTTTCTTGTTTAAGCGTGGATTAATAATTCATTCCCAAATAGGGGGTTAGCGCAATGGATATTTCATTGTAAATGCGTATCTGTAATTAGAACTCGGCGTGCGGATGCAAAATTCCTTATCTTGTAGTTTTTCAAAAGCACACATCTTAAACCACAGCCTTGCCCTTCAAAAATATTATTTCGTGTATTTAAAGGTCTGAATGACCTTTTAATCAGACATTGCACCTTTCCTTCCAGCTGATATGACAGCGTCTGACAGTAACTCGACCTGATGCTGCAAGGAAATAAATAAAGGCCATCTCAGTTGCTATGCCTTTAAATCTGTCTAGCTAGCTGCGGTTTTGTGTTTAGGTAGATGGACCCACGGAGGAGTATTACGTTTAGTTTTCAGGCGAAGACAATATATTGAGTTTAATACATTTGCATGTCTGGCTGCTCTTTCGAGATCAATTTAGGCGTGTGATTGCTTCCTACCACTCCGAAGTCGAGCCTCTCCTGCAGCCGACCTCCTTATGAATTATGAATCCGCATCCCTCGCTGGAGCTCAGCAGCCATCTTACAGCCCACGCCGACCTGCGGGGACAGCCGTGCCGTGCCACCGCCTGTCCTCGGTGTGCCTGGGGAGCTTGCTCGTGCTGCTTCCTCACCACCGCGCTGGACGCAGCAGGGGCTGGCAGAGGTGGATGCTGGCGCAAAGAAAACTCCAACCGTTGGGGGTGGTTGTATCAGTGAACCAGCCCGTTGTCTGTGAGAGTTAATTTTCAGGTGATTTATGAAACCCCAGCACCTGAGGAGAGGGATCAGGCATTGGGCCCAGGTTGGGCTTCTGGTGGCATGGCAGAAGCGCTTTTGTCTCCCTTATGTCCGTGGGCACGCAGGATGAATGTAGCAGTAACACAGAGTCTGCTCCCCTTTCAGACAACCTGCTATTTATGCCCACCACCAGCAAAATCAGCGAGTATTTGTGTATGGTTTCCCAGGGTTTTGCTTTTAGGACAATCTCTGATGCTGCTGCTCGTGGGCAGTTCTGAATGAGCCAGGCTGGCTGATCTGGCGTCAGCTCGGCGCTGGCTCCAGCTCCGTCCCTGGTCAATAGCTCTGGAGGAGAGGCGTGGGTCTGTATGCATGGGCTTGGAGGGCACTGTCATCATCTTTTGGCTTTGAAGGAGACTGAGGGCAAAAAGGACCTCACAGACACTGCCCTTGCAGGCTCAGCACCTCTGTCTCTGATGTATGTTATACTTTAAAGCTGTGAAAGGAATTTGCTTGTGCTCAGGTGCCTATGGAGGCACCCAAATGCAGGCGGACACCATTTTGGGGGAAGGCAGCCAGGGGAAGGAGGAGGGGGAGTGGCTGTGAAGGCAGGCCATTTCAGCGTGAGGCCAGGGTCCTGGACGTGTGCGAAAGCAGGCAGGTGGGCAGCCTGCTCAGCCCCCTGGGTCCGTTGGGAGTTTCCCTCACTCTTACTGAGTCGAGGACACGCTTTGGCGCTTTCTGCTCTACAACCAAAACACAGAGTGAGGGCCCCAGCCTGAGGACGAGCTGCTCCTGGAGCATAGCATGCTCTCTGAAGGACAGGACAACGCCTCCCTTACTCCCCTGTCCTAAGACGTGCTCGTGCCACAGCGTGTGCCCGGCCTACAAACCCACCCGCCTGCAGCCATGCATCCCCTATGCCGAGACGCAGCCAGGCACCGTGGCGAAGTTGTGTGGTTGTTCCAAAAGCACTGTCTGGTTTCCAGGAGATGTTTTTGATAACAATGTTTGCGTTTCCATGAATACCTCGCTTGACTAACTAAGGAGACCGCATGTTAGGTGTGTTATATGCTACCTCACATGTGTCACATATGACCCTAAAATGGCATGTGCGTGTGTTTCTATGAATTGTCAAGCTGTGGGAGGCATCGTGCTGTTCCTAGATAACTGAAAGTATGCCTGAAATGTAAAGGGAAAGAACAAGTAGAAGAAATTGAGTGTTGTAATGCCACAAAAGAAAGCTTAACTTGTTTTCTTGCTTTTTTTTTAGAGAACACCTGTTCCCAGCGCTGAAGCATTCCGATGGTTCTTTTAAGCAGTAGTGTATCTTATTTTCAAGGCAGTCCGAAGTGAATGGCAAGCTAAAGTCTTGTTTTAAGAAACTGCTTAGTCCACCATTGAAGAATATACTCAGATACTATTTTCATTTCTGTATAGGGGTTTCCTCAAAAGCAAAAGACAAAAATCTGGGAGCCTGGGGAATTGGCTGGCTTATTCACATTCAGTACACTGATTCTTTCTTTGATGTAACTTAGCTATACTAGTGAAGTTGTTGTCTATTTTTAAAGTGGCTGTAAAAAAAAAAAAAGTTTGGGTAAACCCCTGCTATAAAGTCATGTATCTTTGAAAAGTAACATATCTATACTTCATTTTCAAATATATGTGTTTCAGTACTGTAAACTGTACAGATAGCTGCTTGTATTCTGTGTGTTTAGACACAAGGAGACAATCATGTCTGAGCATCTATGGAGATTAACGGTTTGTACACAACAGTGTGGTTCTGCGAGTTAAATCCGGAGCAATAAATCCTGGCTTTAAATATTATTTTGTTAGTTGTTTAGCAGCAGCAGCAACAGCAGCACTGTTTTACCATGCATCCTTCCATAGAGACTTGATGCTGAGTTTTCCAAGATAAAAAGATTGTGACACATCTAGCAATTACCTTCTGTCATGGTGTTGTAAGAAGGGAAGACATAAAATTTAAGATTACTCTTTCAAGCACTATATTAGAGTAGTGGTTTATGCACTTGCATTGCTTCCAGAGGAGCTTTACAGAGGGGTATCCCTCCAAAAATGCTGTATGGTGTTTGACCCACTTTTCACTGTGCTCTATGGTGGATTGCCCAGCCTAGGTGGACATCCAACACCAGTCATCTGTGTAAAGTTTGTTCTAGAATGCAAAACAAAGTGAGTACGAGCCCTTAGGATAAACGATGACTCGGCCAAATTACCCTCCATCTATGGGTTCTTACGTAAAATTTTCAGTCAGTGGGGAAAATGTTTCATAAAGTTGAATGCAGTATTTTTGGTCCAAGTGGAGCTCTTCACAGTTGATCTTTGATCATTGGACCGGTTCAGGTGTCACTTGCAGTTGTGTTCATTTGAGAGCCTGGATGCTTTTGTGGTATAAAAATTAACTTTTTTTTTTTCCTTTTAAATTTACAAAAAGCAAAGACCGCTTCTCCCCACACATTCCTCAGTCCTCTGATCTTAGCTTTGCTGAACCACCAGTCCCTTAGGCCCCCAGCAGAACGGTCTGCCATTCTTCTTCCTACTCTAGCGTCATCTGCCCTCTGGAAAGGCAGCGCACGGAGGGCTGTAACTCGTGTTGTGAAAGATAAGGCGGATACTGAACTTAGGGGTACCTAATACCAGTTGATCAACACATTTTATTGCTTGGCTTCGTCACACCGCTCATGAGTGAAAAGGCCATCCCGTCAAAGTAAGCAAATGCTGTTGTGCCACATACTTCATAGATTTATCATTTTGTACAAGAGAGGACTACCAGTAGTTTCACAGAACAGATGCTGGGCATGGAAACAATTGGCCAATGACAACACAGCCCATCCAAATCTCCTCTCGTTTCAGCACTTTCTCCGTTATTTGCTCAATGCTTCAGCCCTTGGCCCCTGGTCACCCTCATGTGGCGGAGCATGTGGGGTGGTGGGGAGCACCGCGGTGTGGGACCTGCATAGGAGGGGGGACGCCGGCTTTGTCAGGGGAGGGAGCTCTCGGGACTGGTGGCTCTTGGGACCATTCTGGAGAGCCAAGGTCCTCCAGGAGAAGCCTCCTGAGGTCTCGTGTGTCAGCAGGGCCAGGCAGGGCAGGGGTAGTCCACAGTACCTGGAGGAGCGTGGGCGGGCTGGGCTCACCGAACGTGGGGTTGATGCACATGTCTACGTCATTGCGTTGTGCGATGTCATGCCATGGCTTCAGAAACGGGAGCGTCATGCTCAAAATGCTTCTGTCACGGCGCCCCTCGTAGAGTTTGTGAGAGGCCGTCAGTCGCATAACCACACAGTAAGCTTTACGTCTGTTCCTACGGCAGCTGTGTACGGATTTCTTTTGTGTTTGAGACTTTTTGGTTAGGGCCTCTGTTGCTGACCACTAGACCAATATGAGCTCTGTAAGGTCTTCTCTACCGAAATGCTGATTGACTTATCAACCGAAGCCTTATTTGCACATCTGGCTGGTAAGCTTGCCTTGCTTTTTGGAAAATTGTGATTGCTCTTACAGAAGTAGAGACAAAATTAAGTTCAGGCTACATTAGGTGTACAAAGAATATTCATAGCAATGTACTTACTGTCTAATACCCTAATGTTGCATGTCTTGATGTGCTTTCTTTTTTTTGTTTTGTCATTTTGTTTTTAAAAACTGATGGATCTGTATATTGTAATTGTGGTGTTTTACATGTCAATTCAAAATTGTTAAAAAAAAAACAAAAACAACAAGCAAACCTGTTAATTATTGAAAACGAACAAGAGTTGATTTTTCTTTGATTTTCCCGCGTGGTTTTCATTTCGGATGTTGTTCCTTTACACCATCACATTTTTAGATTTGGGTAAAACAATACCTATGTGATGTAGTGTACATAGAGCATTTTGGTTAGTGATGTTCAAAGAAGGAAATCCTTTTTCTGGCCTTCCCTCTCCCCCATTGTATACATATTTGTAAATCAGATTTTTTTCAAGTACTAATGATAAAATTTGTGCTTTTCACAAAGACCAAAAACATTTTCCAGTATGAAAATTTGTATTCCTCTTTCGTTCGCACGATGCAAAAAAGAGTTAAAAAAAAAAAAAGCAGAACACAATTTTGCAGTCTTTTAGGTGTGAACATTAAGGCTAATGGAAGCATTGTTGGCATACCCCAGATAAACGTGTAGGAAAAATGGCAAGGCTGAAAGGGAGGCACATGTACCCGTTCTGTGAATTAACAGCAGACCCTCCATAAGGGGGCAAATGCTCCCTTTCGTGCAGAACCCCTGGTATGTAAGTCATGGAATTAATGTTAAAGAATACCAAGTTTTTAAATGGGCTATATCTGTAATCAAATAATGAAGAAAGAAAGTAGTTAAATGAACATACCATTCAGGGTCGAATACACTCAGCAAAAAGCAGTAGTGGGTCTTTGATCATGGTTAGATGCATAGTGATATCAAACAGTGGGTTCTCATGTAACAGCTAAATGTTTCAGATTTTGTTTTTATTAAATTTGGCAGTTTCACGCTGAGCTCTACTGTATTCTTAGTGAATAAAAGACAGCTCCTATGTTAGAAAGTACTCAATTTCCACAATTGCAGGGAACTATAGGAGTTTTTTTTTCAGAAACACGGGCCGCAGAAATGTACTCCTTTCACAGTGTTCTCCTATTTCTGAACTGTGCAGTTATCTATTAAATTTTCTAATAGATATTTGTGTAAGGTGTATGTATGCTTGTGCAATTATGGAAAAAAAACAGTTTTGGAAAACAGTGTATTTATGAAAAAAAATCACTTATGGGGCATGTACAAAACTGTATAAAAACATTCAATTTGCCCAGTAAAGTTGTTTTTGTGATATTTCTGTGTTGTTGAATAAAGGACTTTAGTATTCAAAATATCTCTCTTTTTCCATAAACAGGTTTTGTTTGTGGGATCTTAAACAGCGAAAACTTCTTTTAAAAAAAGAATCCTCAAAATGAGCCAGAGGGTCCAACAGCTGACCCCAATCACATGTTCGGGAATGAATGCTTATGAAGTGATGGTACAATAGCTACACAACTAATTCCTTCTTAATTGGCAGTCGATGGAAACCCCGTAAGTTGTGTACCTGCAGGTAATGTTGTGCTCTGAGTTGTTTAAGGTAGCAGAAAAAAAAACATACCGCCTTTGTAAAACTAGGAACGTGACGTTGAGATTTAGAGGCTATGAAAAGGTTAGTGAAGTTAGAAGTAAGATGGATTGCAGAACAGCCTTCAGCCCTTCGGTGCAGGCCTCTGTTGTACAGGGAAGGTGGACTAGTGAGGGTGACGCGATCACTTAGCAGTTACCTTTGTAGGGAAGAGCGTACAATGGTGAAACCTCATCCCTAACTCTTGCAGCAGAACGTAGTCCTGAGGGTGGGTTATCATGTCACTCTTGGAGCATTTGGGATTACGAGCATGGTTTGTGAATGATGGCTGTATCTTACTCTTTGTTTTACTGCTTCTCAGTTCAAATTTCTGTTCTTTGCCTGCCGCGTAAGCTACTCCTAGGAAAGGAATCCATTTCCTGTTTCCATTTTATTTCCCCGTGCTACAGACAGGCATTAAAACAACACCAGATAGGTGGGAAGGCACGTGAGTGTGCGGGCGGCACATCACCTGATTGTCGTGAAATTTGGCGTGTCATTGCTCTGTGAATGTGCCTTGCATGAACGTAACGTCAGCTCGTGTGTGCCAGCGCGGGACTATGAGAGGGTGTGAAAGACGAGGTAGGTCCTTCGGGCCGCCAGGTTCCTTCTATCCCTGCTGACTTTCTGGGGAGCAAGGGTGTATCCTTTTGTTTTCTAAAGAAAGCAACAAAACCAAAAGGAACAGGGGTGGATTTTTCACTGATTCTGTCTTCCTTCTTCGAAGCCTGTAAGGATATATGCTCTTGTGAGACCTAGACCGCTCATTAGACAATGCCAAGAGTGAGCCTTGAGTTCTGTTTGAAGAGGAGGAAAAGGGCTGCCAAGTTGCTCAGGCACAATTCAGTGATCTCTCTGGATTAGATACAGAATTCACAGGGAGGAAATGTGCTAATTTTGTGAGATGGTCGATTTGGAAGCAGGAAGAGGTCTCTGAGTTCCTATTCCTTTAATGCTTTCTCTTTCAACTATTTTTCCCCTTGAGTATTGTTTTATACCAGTCTGAATGAAAAACGTCCCTCAGCTCCAGAGAAATACTCACCCCAGATATGAACCCTGCAGTTTAAAACTACCTTTAGCTTTTTATAGCTTTTATTTTTTAATTAAAAAAAATCTAAAAAAGAAAAACCAATCCAAACAACAAGCAGGTAATTCTTCAAAGCCCAAACTGACAAACTCATTACTGAGACTATTAAGAGGAAGGAAAATATCCTTTTGCGTGGAAGCTCAATTCTTCTAGGCTGTGCTGGACTCAATTTGTTTTTGCCACTAGCCATTTCAGCTCTCCCTGATATTTCTCCAAGGAACAAGTCTGAAATTATGAATGGTCTAGCGGTACAATGCAACGTGCCTTCTGGGAGGCCCTAGTCCTCCTCGGATTCCCATGGGCTTTGCTAGATAACTTGTGAAATTGGAAGAAATTGCAGAGGTGGCTTTGTTATAAGTTCTACCTTAGTTTGATGCTAGGATCTGCTTGGTCACCAGTGTGCAGTGGGCATGGGTAGATGGCCCTAAAATCTATGAAAATAAGAAGCGCGTCTTGTCGGTAGAATATACAATGAAATTTGAGACCACCAGCCCTATGTGAGGAAAGAAAGGTGAAGTTCAGCATCACCCAGATATCAGGATCTGCCCCCACCCTGGCCTTGATTCTCTTTGCCGTTTGGTATTCAGGATGGACACGGTTGTTGGGGTAGCTGGGTTCTTCGGAAAGGCGGTTTTGTCTAACATAACAAGAGTAAAGGAAATGTGTGTAGCCAGTGGTAATCTTGTAGGACAAGTCATCTAGGCTGCCTGAATAAGCTGTAATGCTCAGGAAGTAAGCGCCTCCATTATTCTTTGAAGTTTTCAAACTATATTAAGGTGTTTTCATGTTATTTTTAATATAATAAGCAAGAATAGTTTGTAATGCTGCTGCCCATTCCCTGAAAAATGGGTTTTAGACTTGAATCCTAATGGCTTAATTTCCCAACAAACTTTGAAGGTACTTCTGAGTAGACTAAGAAGTCTAAATCTGAGTGCCCTGTAAGGGAAGCTCCTGTGGTTGGGGATTCATTGGTCTGTGTAAGCCACCTTTGACATGCTGAGGGAAGGATCTGTGCTAGAAAGTAATTCATCAGAATCCTTGTAGAAAGATCTTTAGGTGCTGCCACGTCAATCAGAGCCCAGACTAATTACTCAGAGTGGTTTCCCCCAGCTCAGTTTATAACATATATAAGCATCTGCTATCTGAGAACACCTTTCTTCCCTTACTCCTTTACATCTGCCCTCATCACAGAGTTAATAATGCTTGCCATCTGCACTTCTTTAGGAAAAAAAAAAAAAGAAGATAGAAGAAACACAGATCTTGTGTGCTAGATGTTTTCCTTTGGAAAGAGAGAGAAGAGCTAGCCCAGGTCAGAAACCCCTGTTTCTGTCCCAAGTCTCCTAGCATGGGTGCTCTTTGCATCACTTGTAGCTTCTGAGCAAAGTCCAAACCTCAGCTTGGCAATCAGACACAACCCCAAAGAAGACCAGCACTGGGGTGAACAGGGCACAGTGGGATGTCCCCACCACCGCCTCCCTGGTGCACACCACACACACAGAGACGGTGGTGCCGGGCGCCTGGTGCTCCTTCCCCGCCCGTATCTCCGTGAGTTTGGGTCTGGTTTGCTGTGTCAAGCAGGAGGTAGGAGGACCTCCCCAGATCTGGTGAGCAGAGAGGACATTGGAGGGCTCGTAAGGGGAAAGAAGGTTTGTGTGTCAAGATGGTGACTAGAATAGCTCGGTCCATGTGGCTTGTAGGAACCTCTGATTTCTAGCTGGGAGTGTCTGAGGCCACCAGGCTCTATGAGAAGTAGCTGATCTGTGGAGTGGACTTTGTCTTTTTTTTGCCTACGTTTTAGTACCCATGCCTAGAGATGGATAGATAATTTGCCCGGCTGCTATGTTGACTGAGGATGTGTGGTTTAATACAGAACTACGTCTTTCAACCTGTTCTGGGAGAATTAGTGGGTAAATAACCTTGTCTAAAGAAATCTGCCACCCAGATTAGGAACTGTGAATCTAATTATTGCTTTCTGATATTCTGCTCTGACTTGTTTTGCCTTTTTATCCTGACTGTTTGCATTCCTAGAACTGATTTGCCTTTTTTGATGCAATGCCATGTGACCTGCTGATTAATTTTTGTGAACAATCATAAACTCCAAGCTATGGCTGACTTGCTATCTTTTTATGCTATGCTCCATAAACATTCATTCATTTCTTATGATTACTGTGTGGAAACAGACTTTTACAGGCTAATAAACTTGGATTTGAACTGGATGAAGAGTTTCCTTGTGTCAATTCTTTTGTGTGTATAAGAAAAAAAGAATAAATAAATAAAAAAAAAAAAAAGAGGAATGGACACATGAAGATGCAAATGTTGACTTGACTTAACCAGGTCTCTGTAGTTATCCCCGCAGATGCTCTCAGTAGTAAACCTGGAAATACCAGTGGCAACACCTCGAGGTCATTTCAGTTGTGGTAAGAAATGCTCTCCCTTTAAACCAAACGCAAACTTCCAGGGGTCAGGGCTGGCAGAGAGGGGGAAGGGAAACGGGGGCTTTTCTTTAATTGCTTACTGCCGTGTCTCCTCTCCCGTAGACCTGCTTTCTTCACCACACTGACACGCGCAGCGCAGCCTCCAGCTGAGACCAATTAGGCCTCGCGTTCGCCTCCGCTGCGCCTTGCTTACCCGAGCCAGGCGATGCTCGCTGCCGCTCACATGTCGGCGCAGGGGGTCCAGGGCTGCATCCTGCCCTGCCCTCGGGGTCCAATGCCCCAGCCAGCAATGCCTGGTGAACGTCTAGGAAGCAGAAGTATGATGAATTCTCACGTTGTAGCTGTTTGTGGCATCCCTCAAGAGGGGGTGTGAGCTGACAGCGGTTGGCAACCTGCATGGGGTGGGATGGGGTTTCTGCAGGGAGAGGCAGCCAGGCTAGAAGTAGGCTGGCCTGATGCCTGCACACAACTACAGACCATCCTCCAACGTAAAGGAGCCGGCATCCCCTTTGCACGCCAACCTGATGCGTGTTACAAGCATTATGCACAAAAATCACATTATTGCAACAGCTCACTGCAGGCCCAGGGTGTGGCTGCGATCTCGATCTTGCCAAAGGAATTGGATGGCAGAAGGAGGATGAGTGCTTCACCTCGGATGTGAGCAGGGAGAGCAAGGGCAGCTGAGCTGAGCAGCTGAATTAGATGGGACCCGTCCCCGTACGTGCAGAGCCGGCACAGCCATCCTGGCCAGGCACCATTCAGAGGCGCCGCCGGGCCCCGGCGTTCATTTCCTGCTGCTGCTGGAAAGGGCGACTTGGGCTTGCTTTGTGAGATGGGGATGGTGCCAAGGCAGTCTCACCACAAAGGTGAAGCACGAGCAGGCTTATTAGCTAATTGTGTTTTTTTTTTCCTGTTGCAACCCAGCACGTCTTACTCCAATACCGTAAGCTAGAGTTGCACCAGTTAAAAAAAGAGAAGCCAGGGAAAGGAAAAAAAGTTCACTTGCCCACTCTTAATTTTTTTTTTAATTTTAATTTTTAATTTAATTTAATTTATTTATTTTAATTTTTGCCCTTATTTTAGCTTCCGGGGGGTGACCCTGCTGGTGGGTCCCCTGTCACCTGGCTCATGCCCTGGTCAGTCACAGCTGCGGGGCACCTGCAGGACGAGTGGTGCTTGAGGTGCGGGGCAGGGGCGAGGGGGGCAAGACAGTGGTGCTCTGGGGCTCCTGCGTGCCCGCAAACCCACTGGGAGGTGGTACCCTGGCATCGGCTAGGGGGTGCTGAGCTCCTCACACCCCTGCCAGCTGCCCCACTCCACCTGTGATGCCCCATGCTGCTGTTCTGGTGCATTGTGGCCCCCACCACCTTTCTCTTCTGCTCCATGCTAAAGCAAAAGGGGTTTAATTATTTATTACTGCCAGAAACTCCAGAAACAGAATTTCGCGTGTGTAAGTGACTGGGAGTTTTTTTTTGTTTTTGTTTTTTTTTTCCCTTGCCGTCAGTAGCAATTCATTAATCATTATTTAGGAGATGGTGCTCTCCCTGCGATGTGTCGCCTTCCCACCGTCTCAGCAGCAATCTGCACGAGGTGCGGGATGTATGTCGCCGTGTTTCCTGCTCCTCCGGGTTGTCGCTGCTCCTTCAAATATCTGCTGCTTACATGTAGCCTGGGCTGGATTCCCTGTTTTATGTTGCACTCCCCTTTTCCCAATGCCCACTCCTCCAACGCTGTCTCTACTTCTGGAGGGGGCTCCCCATCCCACCTACCAGCGATGTGCCTCTGCCACAGAGCCACCCCCGGCACATCCCCATAGCCCTAAGCTGGCCGCCAGAGCTGGCACTGGTCACCAACACCGAGTGGCCGACCCGAGGCGGGGGATAAAAATCCTGCCTGCTCTCCCCAGGACGCAGCTTTGCCTTTGCAGTCATAGCTGGCGGGAATGCTGGGGGAGGCAGGGGAGCCATGGGGCTGCCAGGGCTCTGCAGGAACCTCAGCACTGCAGCACAGCATCCTGGGGTGCAGCCTGTGTGGCCGCAGGAACGATGTGCTGGGAAGGGCAGGGATGAATTGCTTCTCCTCGCCAGAGCCCCAGGGAGCAGTGGAGGGGGGGGGGCCAAGCCGCAGCCCATCAGTTTCCACCGCAGTGCCCATGATTGCACTAACCCAAATGAGCATCGCTGCTGCTGCACGGGCTGCTGTCACCGAGCAGCACCCCTCTCCCCGCCCGAATTACAGGGCCCACCCTGGCGTTTCATCTGTTGCAGCCCCAAGCAAATCTCTAACAAGTCAATTTAACTGTGTTTCACTTAACAGCACCTCTGCAGAGTGCCCACCATTACAGTAGAGTGCCTGCCTTAGAAAAGGTCATAATTACTGGAAAGGAGGTTTTCTATTCGGGTGCTGATGTTATCTACATTGCACGTGAGTATTGCAGGGCGGACGCACGGTCTGCGCTTGTTCCTTCCTCCAGAAGCGCATCGAAGTCTGCCAGATGCTGGAAGCAACAGGGGTAGGAGAGGTGTGCCGGGCTGGGGAGCTGCTCAGCAGCGAGTGGTGGTGGCACCCGTGATAGAAGGGGACATTTGTTTGCCGTCAGGGTGGAAGGGATGTGACACCTCTTGTCAAGTCCCATCTCCACAAATTCGGGATGTGAGGCAGCAAGGCAGAGGTCATGGCAAAAGGTCGGACGGCCGCAGCGCTTTGCATTTCAGGAGTTTGCCCTGGTGCTGCGGTGGCACAAGAGTTCTGCATAAGGGCAAGCATGGTGAGGGGCTGTTGCACCATACATAGGCTGCTCCCCTTCGCTCTAGTGGTTCTACTCTGATCTTACACCCCGATGAGGTTTTACACCCCAAGAGTTACTCAGGAGACCAAGCAACACTTCACGAGTCCTTGTCCATGCCGACGGTGCCTTGGCTGTGCACTGAGCCCCATGTGGGTTTTCGCTGCACGCTGGGTTGGGTTTGGAGGCCTCTCCGAGAGGTGGTGAACCCCTCTGAAATATCGGTACAGGTGTGGAGGCCCTCAGGGCTAAAGGGAGGAGAGGAGATGGATCAGGGCAAGCCAGGTGAAGGACTCCCATGCCTGGGGAGATGGCTCGTGCTGGCCCATCGCTCTGCCCCTGCACTGACCGAGGGTCCCAGGTCTCCTTCCCAGCCCTCCTGTGCCAGTACCACCACCACGACCACCACCGCTGGTGCTGCCGGCATGGCTGGGAGCTGCTCGCTTCCAGCATTTGTGGACATACGGAGCCTGCTGCTTACCAAGACCCACTCGGCTCCTCTTTTCCCATCAGCAAACGCCCGTGACCAGCACTTCGCACCATTACACCTCCTTGGAGATGCAGAAAACACATAGGCTGTTTGTTTTCACATATACCTACCTAATTGATGGGTTGAGAAAGGGGAGGCGGGAAGGGAACTTCAGCCCTATTAAGCGGTGGGGAATTGCGTGCGTTAGATTAGAAGTGTTTGTATTACAAATACCGCCAGGAGCCCAGGCAGCTATGAGCCAGCTCTCGGCAGCCGGGATAAAGCCGCCTGTGGTGCCGGAGCCCTTTATAAACATTTGCATTGCTCCAGGTGAAAGGGAGGGTCGAGGCAAGCCGGGCATCTCAGAGGGGGCTCGGGCTGGGGGCAGCCTGCTTCCCTTTTCCAACAGGGCTGCTCCAGGTTGGGGCAGGGGATGGGGAGGAAAGAAAATGATGGGTTGTGCGGCAGGGTGAGAGTATTGGTGGGGTTGGAGGCTGAGGGCTCTCCCTTGCCATCTCCAGCTCTGAGCAGAGCTCAGCCCGGCCGCGTGCCGAGCCAGAGGAGCATACGCATGGGTTAGTGATTACCTCTCCCCTATTAAAAAAAATAATAATAATAAAAAAAGAAAGAGCAAGAGGTGCTTTAGCAAGTTATTGCCTTCCTGCGCCACACATCTGTACGTTGAGCTGAGACGGCTTCCCCTGCGTGCTGAGCTGGAGACAAAGAGGGAGCAGGAGCGAGCGGCGTGGGGGGGCTGCAGCCGCCCCCACTGCCCAGCCCCCTGCACCGCCACCCCGGCAGGGCAGGGCGAGGGGCAGCCTGGTGCCCTTCTGCAGTAAACCACAAATTAGGCCCCCTGCCCTCACGAAAAGCAGGGCAGTGGCTCGGGCGGTGAGGTTCAGCGTGCTCTCCAAAATGGAGAGATGCGCGGGGCGCTGGGCTGCTGCACGCTCTGCAAAGACAGGGCCCGGTGGCGTGGCATCTGCCTGCTTCTGGTCCCCCCCACCCCGAATCCCTGCAATTTGCTGTTGACAAAAAAATGATAATAATAAAAAAATCAGGAAGGAGCTAAGCTCTTCCCCAGAAACCCAGCCATTAGCATGCTCGCCCTAATACTTTAATCCCCATCATTGTTTATAATCAGGCTACACGCAAGGTTATGCGCAGCGCTGGCTGATTTATGAATATATATATTTTTCTGTTTTAATTGAAACGGCAACATTTAGGTTCCACCTTAACAGCGCACCTTAAAAGATTATCTCGGTTATTTCACAGGCACCGAGCCGGCACTAATAGTCCGAGGCAGATATTGAAAAGCAGCACAGGGCCAGGCAGATCTATTAGAAATTCCCATCCACGCGCCTCATACATATTGATTTCTGACACCAAGCAGCAGTGAAAGCCCCCGTGGGAATAATATATTTAGCAGGGTTCGCTGCGAGGAGGTCACAGAGTGCATACAGATTAGCTACAGAGGACCAAGGCACTAGTGTTGGAGCCAAATGCTAGATTTTATATCATTTTAATCTGAACTTTTATAATCCTTTTAGTTCTTCTTTCTCTGGCTGGCAGAGGGAAGGCTCCTCCGCATGGATCATGCATCCTTTTTTTTTCTTTATTCCTCCCATAAATGTGCAAATGCTGTTGTAATGGGGAGGAAGGCACCCTTAGCATGACCAGGAAGAGGCACAAACAGATTTGGGTTTTACACATAGATGTGTGTGCACGTCCATATACATACAGATAGGTACGGATATGCATGTGTACGTGGATGATAATGGTCATTCCAGCTGGAGACATCTTTATTGGAAGATTTCCTTCCACGGGTTGTGTGTGCGTGTGCGTAAATCCCAGGCTCCGGCTTTAATGTGCAGACATAAAGGACTGCCAGAAGAACCTCTTTTATTTTATTTTTATCCCAGAGCTTAATTGAGCAGAAGTTGCATTTATGCTGTTGAGCCTCGGAAAGCGACAACTACAACAAGAATACCTAAACAGCTTTAATTACCTTTCTGCGTGTGCTGATGGGGAGGAAATGCCTGCTCGTTATGCGGCGAGGTGTTGTGACGGGATCAGATGGAGGTGTCAGAAGGGAGCCAAGCAGGCGTTTGGGAGGCTGGAGCGATGCCAGCGGCACGGAGGGAAAGGTTGGGGTTGACACACTTTGACACCGGGGTGAAATGCACTCCGACAACAAAGGAAAATGGGAAGTTTCAGCTAAACCCACACAAAAGCTCGCTGGCATCTTCTGGGTGACAGATACATGGTGACTTCCATTTTTCTTTTCTTTCTTTTTTTTTTTTTATTTCTTTATTTTTTTTAGGAAAGGGCCGCTGCAATTAAAACCACCATAGGGACCCCCCCCGTGTTGGTGGACCCAGCCCCTCCACTGTATGGGATACATATGGGATCCTCCCTGGCTCGGAGGAGAAAGCTCATTTTAGGTTTGTTTTCTGCTTTGCAAAACCAAATG
Organism: Cygnus atratus; assembly: GCF_013377495.2. Classification (NCBI taxonomy): domain Eukaryota; kingdom Metazoa; phylum Chordata; class Aves; order Anseriformes; family Anatidae; genus Cygnus; species Cygnus atratus. Next base: position 6,056,566 of record NC_066365.1, read on the forward strand.
GAGCATCTCTCAAGCCACCGAGGTGCCTGATGTGCTAGGAGAGGCTGCAGTGAAGACCCAAGTTTTTCTTTCCTTCCTCAGCCATCTGGATGTTCATTTCTCTGCCTTGTCTGGGTGGCCCTGCTGAGCTGGGCTTTTATCAGGGGTCAGCAAATGCAGCAGCAGACATCTCCTGCTGTCACAGGTGTGCTGCTGCGAGACCCCTCTGCATTGCACCCGCACTTCCCATGGACACCCAGCTGCAATGGGTGCTGCACATCTCCTGACTTTAAAGGCAGGATTTAAAAAAAGACAAAAATAGTCAGGTCCGTAGAAGACCATGAAGGTTGTCCTCTGAACCCTAAGGTTATAAACCCAGGACTGATCTCCTTAGGGTCTTGAGTGACAGCTCTGGAGATGCCAACAACTGCTTTGCTGTGGCTCCAGTGGAAAACTGGCAGGGTGCAATCTGAATGCTCACCCTGGCTTTCAGTTCCAGGAAAGAGAGAAAAATTGGTGCCCGTTGGGAAGGATCAGTGGGGTTTCCGTGAGAAATAGTGATGCTCCTTGTGATTATGGGGACCTTGGGTCTCCTCGTGCAGCTCCAGCAGTCACCAGGGAGGCCAGTGAGACAATTTATGGTTTCATTGACCAGCTGCTCTTGGCCACGTCTCTCTGTTCCTGGGCATCCCTGCACCCTCTCACCAGACAGCGCATAAACCTTTGGCACACAGAGGTGTGCCTGGGCTTCATGGTGTCAGGGCAGCTTTGGTTTCTTGCCTCTGCTGCATGCTGCTGGCAGCACCAGCAGGTCTTCACCAGGGCAGGCAAACCGTTTTTCCATCTCTCACTGCTGCTGCTTAGTTCGTAATGCAAAAAGGCTCCAGTGTTTCCATTGCAGATTTGATAAGCCAAAAGCCCAGAGAGCTGCTGTCACAGCACGCCACGGCAAAACCAAACGTCTGGCCAAGGGTCCAAGAACCACACAGCTAAACCCGCCTTCCAGAAAAAGGCAAATGGGATATGCTGTAAGATTGGAGCTTTTTTAAATCAATGTGGCTTATGATATACTGTAAAACTCAAGCATTTCTTGTGAGTTGTGCTTGGCTGAGCCAAGTGCTGGTGTTTTATGGATGAGGTTGGTGGCAGCTGCCTGTGCGTGGCCCAGGCCTTTGACATGTGGAAAATAAAGTGCCTGTGTTAGACCTGCCCTGAAGGTGAGGTGGCTCCGTCCAGCATCTGTCTGGAGCCAGGTCCCACCTGCAAAACCTGCTGTTTGCCAGAGCTGAACCCAAGGCCTGGGCACAGCACAGGTGTTGGCAAGGACCTCACTTCTCTAACAGAATGTTTAAAAACCCTTAATTATCTCTGTCAAGATAAAGGGTTGGGTTTTATCTGCCATTATTGACTACTGGATACTTTACATTACATCACAGCTGAAAAAAAACACGTATGGATTGACCTTAAAAAACTAGAGGGAAGGGTGCATGATGCAAAAGTGTTGAGGAATGGGGGCCTTCACAGCAGCTGCAGCTCGGTCTGTATCAGTAAGGATACGAAATGGAAAACCACATTTTAGGTTTATGTCCCACCTCAGTACCACCTGGCTGCACTTTTTGGTTTGCCACGTACTCCAGCCCAGCATCAGTCCACTTCACCGTCCAAACAAGATTGCTGCTGAGAGGCTGGGACCTGTTCCAGATCAGATTTAGATTTTTTTTTTGTTTTGTTTGTTCATTTTTGAAGATCGCCATCTAAGTGGCAAGCAGTCCCGGCACGCTGAGGTGAGGTCATTGCTGGCCCTCAGCCAGTCTCTTCTCCACAAGTGCTCTGTTTCTTTCTGTGTCTGGAGGAAACGACTTCGTTCACTCCTAAGCTGTGGCTGTCAAACTTCACACTTTATCCTCCCATGCTGGGGCTCTCCTGCAGCCCTCTGTGGCTCCTTAGTGAGACATGGGCAAACCCTTGAAGGTGACACAAGGCCACTGTTTCACCTCCAGGAAGGTTTCTGCCTCGCTGATGGTACAAGCCCTGTGCATTACTTCACTCGTGAAGTGCCACCCTTGAACTAGAAGCACACCTGGAGAGGTGCTGCAGGAGCGAGCTCGTGGTGGTGGGTATGGTCAAGCAGCTCCAGGTACCGGAGCTGGGAATGGGTATCAGCAGTAATGAGAAACTATCTATTCAGACCCATTATCAGCTGCTCTGCAGGGACTGAAGTCCATCAGAAAACTACCTCACTACCTACTACTTTCAAAGTACAGGCGGTGGGGCAGCCTGGCTGGGTGCAGGGATTTCAGAGGGTGCGCCCTGAGTTTGATGGGTGCTTCCTGGACCGCTCCTTGGGCGAGCGGCTTTCTCTGTGATGGACAGAATTCCCTCAACACTCATACCTAGGTGACATTTATGCCCTATGTCCACTTAATCTCAGATATAAATAGCCTGAGCATTTCTGGCATATAGATACAATCTTCTAAGCATCTCATTCCCAACAGATGCTTTAAAAATTGGCAGGTATAGCCACTGTAACCTAACAAAACCAGCCCAGTCAGAGCTCCCGAAAAGTATATTCTAGTCTTTGGGGAGCATGGTTTTGGTGGGTCTTCATTTTTATAGTGCAGTACTGCTTCCATCATCCCCAATTAAACCAAATTACCCTTTTTAATTTTTTTTTTTAAGAAATAGTCTCCACTTTTTTTTAAGAAATAGTCTCCACTGAGGATTTCTCCCTCTTTAAGAGGGAGTCCATAGTAAATACCATTAAAATCCCCCACACTAGTTTTAAACTTCGAGGTCATGGGATAATCTCGAGATGTTCCTCCTCATAGACCATTGCTCTGGTGTGCATGAACAAGCTGACCCGTGCTCCTGCCTGGAGGAGGAGAGCAGGCACTGGGGCAGATGGGGCTCCACAAGCCCCTGCCCCTCAGCCCGTGGCTTTGGAAGGGCTGCACCAGGGCCGGATTCACATCTGGCTTATGATTAAAAGCATCTACACGTATGCCAGCTTCCTACTGTTTATACAGCTGGGTTTTAGCACTCAGAGCTTGTACTGGGCTTTTGTCTCATCATGTGGTAAAAAGCTGAGGCTTGTTGGTATTTCTTTTGGCACACTAACACACAGGCTGGGATATCTGAAAATGAGCAGCGTCGGTACTGAAGGAATACCCTGTCCAAATGAGCACACCACCCACTGTGGTTTCAAAATACCACATCGTTTTGTACACGTATCTATGTATTTGTTATATATTTCTATGTTTACATGCATCCATACATTTCTGTGCATATATACCCATTTAATTTATTAAACAGTTCTAAGAGAGGAAAAGGAAACATCTTGTTCCAATGTAGATTTGTGCATCATCTTGTCTGTATCTGCTACAGCTCTATCCTATAGGCAGTTTTCAGCTCAGACTTGGGTAAATAGTGGAAAATGGTGAAGTGTGGCTGCTGAAGAGTTCACAGAATCACAGAATCACAGAATTGTCTAGGTCGGAAGAGACCTCCAAGATCACCTAGTCCAACCTCTGACCTAACACTAACAAGTTCTCCACTAAACCATATCACTAAGTTCAACATCTAAACGTCTCTTAAAGACCTCCAGGGATGGTGACTGAACCACTTCCCTGGGCAACCCATTCCAATGCTTAACAACCCTTTCAGTAAAGAAGTTCCTCCTAATATCCAACCTAAATTGTTGAACCCTGCTTCTGTCAGCAGGGGAATGCAATACGACATAACCTGTCCAAGGTGGCCTTGGATGTGCTAGAAAGGTGTTTGAGACAGCAAGTAAAGAAAACAAGGAGATTTTATCAACAGGAAATACGTTTTTTAAAAAAAATGTGAAGCTAGAAGTTGGTTGGGAGGCACAAAGTACAACATTATGTAGTTTGTGTTTCTTAGAAGGAGAAGAGTTGGTGATGAACATCAGTAAACTGAAAGACTCAGTAGATGGAAACCTACAAGAAGCAGGACTGAGGGAAAAAGTTCAGGTAAGTTAGCATTTCCTTTGAAGAAATGATCCTGAGGTCCAAGTACAAGCCATTCCATCAAGAGAGGACAGATGGGAAATGTTGTAACAGACCAAATAAACATAGAGTGGATGTATCCAGAGAATTAAAAGTAGATCGTGTTGCATACAGTAGTCAGTGAGCACAAGAGAAATAGCGTGGAGCTTCAGGGGCAAAATGAGAAGGTCCAAGACATAAATGAGATGCAACCTGCAATGATGTAAAGAAAAATATTTATTCCATGGCTATCTTAGAAAGGAGTTGAGGCGGCCCACTGCTAAATGACGTGGGAAAGCTAGAAATAGGTGATGCCATGAAGGCAAAAGCACACGTTATTTTGCTCCAGCCTTACCCACATAACCACTGAGGAACAATTTTGGGTGACGATATTCATCTCAGCAATCAGGAGGCCAAATTTAGGGTGGAAGAAGAAGACAGCAGGATATCCTCCATTAGGCTGGATGTGAGGGAACTCACAGAAGGAGTCTTGGGACTTGCCGAGGCGACCGGCTCCGGGGCAGACGCGTGCTGCAGCGGAGCGCGGGGTCGGGACAGGCAGGGCTATTTTTCGGGCATCGAGCCTACGTGAGGGAGCCGCCAGGCACCGGCAGCCCTCGTGAGGGAGGCTGACGAGGCGTAGGCGGAGCCAGCAGCGTCAGCGACAGCTCCTCCCCCCGGCCGTTCAAAGGCAGCCCTTAGGGAGCGCGAGCGACCAGGAGCGCGGCGAACAGGGCCAGCAAACAGGGAGTGACGCGGCAGTTAGCGAGGCAGTTAGCGCGGGCAGGAAGGGCGGAGCGCTCACACCCGCCCATAGGGACACCTCCTCTAACGGCACTCTCCCGTCAGCTGGGCTGCAATGGTCTCCACCAGGCACGGTGCTTTCTCTAGGAAGTCAGTACACACCCAGACCGACTGCCCGTCCAAACATGCGGCAGTTCAGGTCTCCGGATGTGGGGAGTGTCTGAGCCTCTTGCTGCCATCGGCGGGAGGCAGAGAGACTGCTTGCGTGAGGTGCGAGCAGGTGGACGACCTGGTCCGCATGGTGGCGGAACTCAAGGAGGAGGTGCAGAGGTTGAGGGATATCAGGGAGTGCGAGCGGGAGATAGACTGGTGGAGTGACTCCCTGCAGGACCGGAGGGAGAGGGACCAGGGTGAGACGCCCCAAATGGGGGTGGACCCCCTGCCCTGTTGCTATCGGGCAGAGGGAGGGGACCTGCGAGTTGAGGAGGAATGGAGACAGGTTCCCTCTCGACCTCGCAGGAGATGCCCTCCCCTTCCGGCGCCGCCTTCCCAGGTGCCCTTGAACAATAGGTTTGAGGCCCTAGAGCTTGAGAGACCAGTGGGTGAGGATGAGGTAGGAAGCCTACCCAGGAGGATGCCTGAGGTGAGGAAGTTGACTCCACACCTCAGGACTGCCTCCACCAAGAAAGAAAGAAGGGTGATTGTTGTGGGCGACTCCCTCCTCAGGGGAACGGAGGGCCCTATTTGTCGGCCTGACCCCACACATAGGGAAGTCTGCTGCCTCCCTGGGGCCAGGGTCAGAGACGTTACCAGGAAGCTTCCAAACCTGGTTCGCCCCTCTGACTATTACCCGCTTTTGATAGTCCAGGCTGGCAGTGATGATCTTGAAAAGAGAAGCCTCAAGGCTATCAAACAGGACTATAGGGGGCTGGGACGATTGGTGGAGGGAGCGGGAGTGCAGGTGGTGTTTTCGTCTATCCCTGTGGGGGAAGGGAGAGGCACGGAGAGGACACGGAAAGCTCACGTGGTTAATAGGTGGCTCAGAGGCTGGTGCCAGCACAGAAATTTTGGTTTTTTTCACCATGGGGAGCTTTACTCAGTGCCCGGCCTGATGGCCCCAGACGGGTCCCTATCTCCAAGGGGAAAACGGATCCTAGGCCAGGAGCTGGCGGGGCTCATAGAGAGCGCTTTAAACTAGGTAAGAAGGGGGATGGGGCTCAAACAAGGCTTGTTGGAGCTGTGCCGGGGGAAACAATGGCTAGGCTGGGGAAGAAGGCGATGGCCCAGCTGAAGTGCATCTACACTAATGCACGCAGCATGGGTAACAAACAGGAGGAGCTGGAAGCCATCGTGCAGCAGGCAGGCTACGACTTGGTTGCCATCACGGAGACGTGGTGGGACCGCTCCCATGACTGGAGTGCTGCAATGCCTGGCTATCGGCTCTTCAGGAGGGACAGGCAGCACAGAGGGGGTGGTGGCGTGGCTCTCTACATTAGAGAATCTTTTGACGTTGTGGAACTCCAGGCTGGGAATGATAAGGTTGAATCCCTGTGGGTTAGGATCTGCGGGAAGGCCGGCAAGGCTAGCATCCTGGTCGGGGTCTGTTATAGACCGCCGAACCAGGATGAGGAGACGGATGAGGAGTTTTATAGGCAACTGACAGAAGTTGCAAAATCGTCGGCGCTTGTCCTCGTGGGGGACTTCAACTTCCCGGACATATCCTGGAAACACAACACGGCACAGAGAAAGCAATCTAGGAGGTTTCTGGAGAGCGTGGGAGATAGCTTCCTGACGCAGCTGGTCAGTGAACCTACCAGGGGTGGTGCCCCGCTAGACCTTCTCTTCACAAACAGAGAAGGACCGGTGGGAGATGTGGTGGTCGGAAGCTGTCTTGGGCAGAGTGACCACGAAATGGTAGAGTTCTCTATTCTTGGCGAGGCCAGGAAGGGGACCAGTAAAACTGCTGTATTGGACTTCCGAAGGGCTGACATTGAGCTGCTCAGGATGCTGGTTGGCCGAGTCCCTTGGGAGGTGGTTCTGAAGGGCAGAGGAGTCCAGGAAGGCTGGGCGCTCCTCAAGAAGGAAATCTTAACGGCACAGGAGCGGTCCGTCCCCACGTGCCCAAAGACGAGCCGGCGTGGAAGAAGACCGGCCTGGCTCAACAGAGAGTTGCGGCTTGTGCTTAGCAGAAAAAAGAGGGTTTATAATCTTTGGAAAAAAGGGCGGGCCACTGAGGAGGACTACAAGGATGTAGCGAGGCTGTGCAGGGAGAAAATTAGAAAGGCCAAAGCTCATCTGGAGCTCAACCTGGCTACTGCCGTTAAAGACAACAAAAAATCCTTTTACAAATATATCAACGCGAAACGGAGGACTAAGGAGAATCTCCATCCTTTACTGGATGCGAGGGGAAACCTAGTTATTAAGGATGAGGAAAAGGCTGAGGTGCTTAATGCCGCCTTTGCCTCAGTCTTTAGTGGCAATACCGGTTGTTCTCTGGATACCCAGTGCCCTGAGCTGGCGGAAGGGGATGGGGAGCAGGATGTGGCCTTCGCTATTCATGAGGAAATGGTTGGCGACCTGCTACGGAGCTTGGATGTGCGCAAGTCGATGGGGCCAGATGGGATGCACCCGAGGGTACTGAAAGAACTGGTGGAGGAGCTGGCCGAGCCGCTTTCCATCATTTATCGGCAGTCCTGGCTATCGGGGGAGGTCCCAGTTGACTGGCGGCTAGCCAATGTGACGCCCATCTATAAGAAGGGCCGGAGGGCAGACCCGGGGAACTATAGGCCTGTCAGTTTGACCTCAGTGCCAGGAAAGCTCATGGAGCAGATTATCTTGAGGGTCATCACGCGGCACTTGAAGGGCAACCAGGCGATCAGGCCCAGTCAGCATGGGTTTATGAAAGGCAGGTCCTGCTTGACGAACCTGATCTCCTTCTATGACAAAGTGACGCGCTTTGTGGATGAGGGAAAGGCTGTGGATGTGGTTTACCTTGACCTCAGTAAGGCTTTTGACACCGTTCCCCACAACATTCTCCTCAAGAAACTGGCTGCTCGGGGCTTGGACTGGCGTACGCTTCGCTGGGTTAGAAACTGGCTGGATAGCCGGGCCCAGAGAGTTGTGGTGAATGGAGTCAAATCTGGTTGGAGGTCGGTCACTAGTGGAGTCCCCCAGGGCTCGGTACTGGGGCCGGTCCTCTTTAATATCTTTATCGATGATCTGGATGAGGGTGTCCAGTGCACCCTCAGTAAGTTTGCAGATGACACCAAGCTAAGTGCGTGTGTCGATCTGCTCGAGGGCAGGAAGGCTCTGCAGGAGGATCTGGATAGGCTGGAGCGATGGGCTGAGGTCAACTGTATGAAGTTCAACAAGGCCAAGTGCCGGGTCCTGCACCTGGGGCGCAACAACCCCAAGCAGAGCTACAGGCTGGGAGATGAGTGGCTGGAAAGCTGCCTGGCCGAGAAGGACCTGGGAGTACTGGTTGATAGTCGGCTGAATATGAGCCAGCAGTGTGCTCAGGTGGCCAAGAAGGCCAACAGCATCCTGGCTTGTATAAGAAGCAGTGTGGCCAGCAGGTCTAGGGAAGTGATTGTGCCCCTGTACTCGGCTCTGGTGAGGCCGCACCTTGAGTACTGTGTTCAGTTTTGGGCCCCTCGCTACAGGAAGGACATGGACATGCTCGAGCGAGTCCAGAGAAGGGCGACCAAGCTGGTGAGGGGTCTGGAGAACAAGTCTTACGAGGAGCGGCTGAGGGAGCTGGGCTTGTTCAGCCTGGAGAAGAGGAGGCTCAGGGGCGACCTTATCGCTCTCTACAGTTACCTTAAAGGAGGCTGTAGCGAGGTGGGGGTTGGTCTGTTCTCCCACGTGCCTGGTGACAGGACGAGGGGGAATGGGCGAAAGTTGCGACAGGGGAGTTTTAGGTTGGATGTTAGGAAGTACTTCTTTACCGAAAGGGTTATTAAGCATTGGAACGGGCTGCCCAGGGAGGTGGTGGAGTCACCATCCCTGGAGGTCTTTAAAAGACGTTTAGATGTAGAGCTTAGCGATATGGTTTAGTGGAGTACTTAGTGTTAGGTCGGAGGTTGGACTCGATGATCTTGAGGTCTCTTCCAACCTAGAAATCTGTGTCTGTGTCTGAGTCTTTCATCTCTTGGCATGGTTGTGCTGTGGACAACTCATGGTGAGCAGTGGAGGCTCCCGAAGTCCAGGAGAGGTTAAACAGAGTGCCTATCTTTGGAAAAAGGCAAATGAGGGAGCCAAGGAGCTGTAGACGAGCCAGTCTACTTAGCGCATGGAAAAATGCTGGAAGAAATAATCAAACAAATTATTTATGAGCCTCTAGAATATAGCACAGAGATAAGTAACAGCCAACAGGGATTTGTCAGGAACAAATCATGTCAAACTCACCTTATTTCCTCCTATGACAGGGCAATAAGCCTAGTGCAGAGGCAATGAATATCATATATCTTTGCTTAGGGAGGCTTCTGACACCGTCTCATGGGACATGATGGGAGAGGTGGCTTTTGGAAGGCCCCACGAGCCATCATCAGCGGTGCCCCATGGTGGGACATGCTGAGTCCACAGGAACACCCTGGTCAGTGTTTTGGTGAATTGCTTGGGGATGGGCGAGGGAGAGCAGAGGTGTCAAGGGGTGAAAAGGCAGGGAACCTGTGGGAGGGCAGGGATTCAACACACTAATGGGAAATTTTGAGGGGAAGACCGAGAAAAAAGGTGATGCGGTTTAATACGGCCACGTGCAAAGTGATGCATTGAGGTAGGAATGAATGGCACACATCCTGGGTGAGGAACCATTAGCTAAGTAGGAGATCAACAGGAAAAAAAGATCTGCCAGGACTTGAGAGCATCACAAGCAGCACACAATGCGCGGTTGTGAAAGAAGCAGGCGCCTCGCCCTGAGAAGCAAAGGGGGGATCACAAGCAAGGCAGGCTCTCTGCTCCACTCAGGAGCTCAGCTGGTGTTTTCTGCCCCATTTTGAAAGCTGCTTTTTGAGAAAAATGTGGCTTAATTGGCGGGAGCCCAGCAGAGAGCACCGAGGCTGATGTGAGGTCCGGGGAACACGTTTTGTGAGGAGCATGGAGAGGTGGGGGCGTATTTAGGCTAGGGAGGGGAAGGCTGAGGCTCAAGCCCATAGTGACATGCAGGAGGCTGATCCCACGTGGGGAGCAGACAGGGTGGTCCTGGGGCTCCTTCCAGCCATCCTTTTGGGCTGGGAAGGGGCAGGTTTGCTCTCCTGGAGTTCTCCCCTCAGCCTGGCCTTGGTGCTGGGCGAGGATGCTCTCCGGAAAGCAGCGCAGGCTGCTGCTGCCTCGTCAGCATTCGGGATGCTCCGCTGCCGGCGTGCTAAAACGAGCCCTGTGCTAATCAGCACAACGGGGAGATAATTAATTATTTCCCGCACCTTCTCAATGGAGATGTTAGGAAGGAGGGCTGAACCGTCCCCGCTACCCCCCGTAATCCTGTGCCACGGCTGGCTTTATTGGCTCTGAGGGGAAAAGAGGCACATTTGCCTTCCTGCTGATACCGCGTTAAGCACGCTCACTTCACAGGCGCGTGCAGATGAAAGCGTAATTGCATGGAAGGTGAATTGATTGCAATTAACCTCGGGACTTGGCCTCAGGCTGGGGTGTCCCACCTTCCTCCCTGGGAAAGTGCTGCCGGGGGCACCGTGCGCGGCTGATGAATACATACATCATGGCCTGGCACACACACCTTACCGGAGAGCGAGCATAAATCACGCAGGAAAACACGCATTATACCAAAATGATCAAATTAGAAATGAAGCACATCAATCACGGGATTACACCGCTGGATTGTATCGGGAAACATAAATTATATAGCAAGATCCCAGGTTCACCGAGAGGTTCCCAGCATAATGAAACGGGGCTGGTGACGCTCAAGGAAAACATCACTTCACCGTGAAATGCGAATGCAAGTATCCAGTCCAACCCGCGTGTATTTTCACAACATCTTCTGTCAAAAAGGATCACAACAATATGGACAGTTAAGCACAATAAGCCCCAAGGAAGCCTCCCCTGCCGAATCAAACAACGATTACACATTAAAAAGCATGTTCGGAAGATAAGTTTGTAAGGAAGATAAAAAGTCTCCAGCAGGGCTGATAGTTGGATGGAAAAGCTGCTCCAAAGGCTGGTGACACGTGAGCGAGCTGAAAAAGCCTTGCCGCTAAGTGCGAAAAGTGGGAAGAGTTGTTTTTCAGGCAGCCGCCTGATTTCCTATTGATGGAGAGCGTGGGGTGCTGGGGCTGCGTCGGGGCTGCTGCCTGGAAATGGGCCCAGCACGAGGCTGGCTTGCGGCAGCAGCTAGGCAATTAAAAGTGAGCACGGGAAAAAAAATCCAGATCAATATCCCTTACGACTGAGAGCCAGTGGAGTTCATGGGGAAAAAGGGGGAAAGGGATATTGAGTGCTGCTGGCTTGTGCCTGATTGTCCTCCACTTTTTTCTGTCATTGGCAGATTTTCCCTTGCCCCCTCTCCTAGGCTGTTCCTTCAACCAGACACAATCCAACAGAAGACCAGCCCAGCAAATCCTACTGTGAGCATCTCATGGGATGCTCGGCCCCCATGAGAGTGGGCTCCCTGCTAATTTATTCTGAGCCAGCTTGCATGGGGACCTGGGTTGGTATTATGCGAACATAAACAGACCTTTGAGACTTTTCGGACTGCTAATCCCTGGGAGGGAGAGGGCCACGCTCAGCCTCATAACCTAAATAAGTTGGTTAAAAGTAAACGGTTGAGCCTGCTAGGTGCGGGCGTAATCATTTTACCATATGATCTATGCGTTTCATTAGCTGAGGCACGCGCTTCGCTATAACAAATGCGCGTCAGCAGGTGATGTATGCGTTCCTTTCTGGAAGGCGTGCGTGCCGCGGGAGCAGGTATGTGCTCACCAGCCTGAGCAATGCCCTCACAGCACCGCGACATATCACCGGGCTGCTGCCCACAGGGTGCTGCACATCCACCCCGCCACAGCCACCAAGAGCTCGATTCGGCAGCCACCTGGGATGCTGCATGAGCTGGGGGTGCCCATGTCACCAGCCTATCCCTGCCACGGTGTCCCCACCACCGCTGCACGCCCTAGCTTTCCCCCTCAGGGTTCTTGGGACCACCTCTGCCTTTTGGCAATGGCCCTGGCCAGCACCCCAGGGCACCAAAACTGGGCAAATAACGGAGAAAAAGGTCTGCCACCTGCTGGATGGTGCCCGCCCTCCCCCAGCCAGGCTCTTTGCCGATTACAGTATTGTTATTCCCTTGCGATGACATCGGTTATTACAGCAGAATACATATTAGTCGTGGCCACAGGACTAATGATTTGTATCTGAGCCTTCGTTTTAAAATCACTTCTCATCAATACATTCATTTTTATACACACAGCTTTATATAATTCATTACACATATTTCCCTGTACTGACCTATTTTGCTGCACCCTGCATCTATCACTGTAGATGCTATTCTGCTCTTTAGAAAAAAAAACCTGCCTTTTCCACTTTTCTGTTCATTAATATGTGCAGAAGCTTCAGTTACATGTTTTTTTTTTGGTATTATTTTCTATTTTTTTCCTTCCACCTGAAAATAAGTTTTGATTCTGGAGAGGATTGTGAAAACTGAATGAATCTGAATTAATTAGGCACTCTACTGGTGCTATGAAGGGAGTATTTCAGTTTACCCCATATATGTTTTCTGCTTAGTCCCCCCCCCCCCAAAAAAAAAAGTAAAAAATTAAACTTTTTATAGCGTGTCATTCAGGAGCAGCAGTTTGAAAGGAAACCATTTTTGATAGATCTAGTTCATCACTGAATCACAGCTCCAAACTGGGTCAGCCGGGAAAGCCAGAGACCATTAGGAGACCTGAGAAGTGTCTGTTCTCTGCGAGGGGATGAACATTTTGGGTCTGATCCTTGGCAAGCAGAAGATGGAGAGATGGAGTAGGCCACCAGTTTTATAGAGCCACAGAATTATCTAGGTTGGAAAAGACCTTTGAGATCACCCAGTCCAACCACCAACCTGACCTATCAAGTCCCATCACTAAAGCATGTGATAAGCAGCTCTGATAAGCCTCAACAGAGGCTGAAGCAGAGCAGAGTTGGGAGCAAACCAACTAAAATTGAATTTTTCTGTGCCCAAGGGCGTGGTGTGGACCTTCCCCGTGCCTACAGGGGTCTCAGGGCTGCTGGCTGCAAAGCCCAGCATGGAGCATGCCGGGAGCGCCAGTCGATGGTGCAGCCACTGCTCAGTATTGCAGCCCCTGTCACTTGTGGAAATACTGCAGGTCAAAAAGATGGGATATGCTCTTGTTTCCTTCCCAAACCGCATCGCTCACTTATCTCCTTCTTCAGCTTTTTTCCTCGTCCTATTTTATTCTGGGCTCACAGGGTACATCAGGATACCTGCCAAATATGTGCTGACTCAGGACTATGATTTGTGTGCTGGCTTCTCCACGCTCATTTGCTGACTGTAAATTTGTGTGTGTGCTCTGGGACAGGCTTTTTTAATTTTCTGCGAATTGCTGCATCCTTTTTCAGATGTTTTTGCTACCATAGCATTATGATTATGAAATGAAGTTCAAAGAACACTGGTAGGCAGAAGATAGGCTAGAGCATTGCTTTTGCTTATGGAATGTCTGCATGTTTGGAAAATAAAAAAAAGAAAGGGGGGGGGATACTGAGTTATATAGAGACCACCACAAACCCCGCATTGCTCTGATGTTTTGGTCATCAGCTGCAACACCGACTGGAGATAAATCAATCTGCAGCAGCTGCAGATGTGAAATGGCCATAATCACCAAGGGTTTTCTGAAGGTGTGGAGGAATGGGGGAAGGCCAGGGAGGAAATGGGCCCATAAAGCAATGTTCCAACTTCTCCTGCCATTTCTATTAATTCAGATGCATATATGCAGCGCCTGAAGTTTGCGAACTTGATACGCTCCCGCCTGTTTCCAATCTATAAAAGTAATGCAGGCTGAAGGAGGCTGTGGTTGCCTAAATCCTGTTTGTTTGTCGCAGTCAACTGCTTCTTATTAGAACATGATTTAATGTGCTTGGCAGCAGTAAAACTACTAGTTTTATGTTCTTTTAATCTCAAATGGAAGCTAAGCTTGGTTTTCCAAAATGTTAAAACCAGCTGTGATCTAATATGAGATTCTTGAAGGCAGTGGTGCTGGGTTTGTTTTGGAATAGAAAATCTTTAGTAATAGTGTCCCAGATTTTTGAGATAAAGTATTTATAAAGAGAATATGTATGGTTTTTCTTTTCTTTCTTCGTTATTTTTTTTAAGCCATAAAGAGAATATTGTGTAAACTATATGTGGTCTGCCTCTTGCTGCAGTTTCCTTTACTTTTTCACCTTACATGCAGTTAATTTTGCAATATTTCTTCAGCGATTCTCAAAATAGCCTGAATTATTAGTCTGTTGCTGTTATTATTTTTGCTTTCAATCTGCAAGGAGCAGCCACAATTGGTTGATGATTATCTAATATTTGTCACAGGAAATCTTTTCTGCAAATGCACTTTCAATGTGTAATAATCACACCCTATTGTGGACCTATGGCCGCAAAAGGGTTGAGCAGCACACTCTGCACATCCATGTAATGGATGGCGTTTTCATGCCAAATGATTTCAGAGTGCTATCAGTGCCAAATATATTCCTGGCTTTAAATGCTGTTTTTCCACTTATTGTGCATGTAAGCTCTGCTTTCCTTGCCATAACTCAGTGTTTGGAATAGCTAATGACTGCTGCTGATGATGCATTTTATTATATTAATACAGCGAGTGGGCCAATAACATGTATAAGGTGCTACCTGCCTCCTCTTCCTCCCCGCACATCAAAGAGCAGTCAGACAAAGGCTGAGGAGGGTTTTTATTTTTCTGTCTCAGATTGGGTGATGCAAAAGCAAATATTGGTAAGGCTGGCAGAAGCCCACCAGGAGAAGTCAGGCTTTGTGTGGAAATGTATGCGGAGGTCCCTCAGCAGAGGTTGGGATTTTGAAGACTTTAAAGCATAAACCAAGAGCAAAGCTTGGAAATGGCATCAACTTTATGGAAATTTCCAAGCGGTGTTTTAAAACGTGTGTACGGGCTGGCCTTCCTACCCTTCAGGCATACTGGGGGTGAACGGATGGAGAAAGAGAGAATGGGAGAGCATGGCACACCCACCAGTCATTAACACTGAGCCTCTCAGCCATTTCACAGAATCACAGAACGTTAGGGATTGGAAGGGACCTTTCCTTGCAGAAACCACTGGTTTCTCTTGTTTCTTGCACTCTTAGCAGTGTGGAAAGGGTAAGGTGCCTCAGATCTCCTTTGGGAACCACTCTGACACATCATTTATAAGGACTGCTTGGTAAAACCTTGCTAAGTACACCCCAATACACTAATATCACAAGTGAAAACTGATTCATGAAAAATTTTGAATAGCAAGCAACACTCAGAGAACAGGCTTTGGAGGGTCAAGTCCACAGAAGAGTAAGGAATAGGACATTCCCTGCCTGAAACTAGAGCACATAGGAGAAAGATACCACTGAGGTCTTTGTGATCAGAGAAGATGGTTTATAGCCTAGGACTTTTAGAAGTGTTGGTTTGGGCTTCTCCACCACTAAAGATAAAGCCTCCATGTTCAGAACTCTCCTCTTGCTGCCCAGCTTTGAACCCCAGAGAGGAAACCTTCAGGCAAACAAGTCCATGCGCTCTTCTGGTCCTCTGCCAGTTGGCTTCCCATAGGAAAAATGGCCAGTAGGTCACACATGTTTGGGGGTGAATGTCTGAAAAGGGCATTCTGGAAAGGGATTTCCAGAAATTCAGGATCTCTCAAGGATGTTGGTTCTTTCTAAGAGGCTGAAGGGCTTCAGAGAGCAGCACCTATGTCTTCACAGCCAGAAGGTGCACCATGATCCTACTGACCATCACTGATGGTCAAAACTATCCCTCAAGCTAACCACGCTTCCTCTTTGTATTACTTTGCATTGCTCTTATTATTGTCATTAATTTTGATGCAGTAATTGTCGACGTCACACGTATGTACCCCACGATTAGGACTTTAGCAAGATTTAAGAGGACAAAGCAGAGAAGCTTTGGGGCTGCTCCTTTTAAAAGCCATAGGGTTGCACCCCAGCAGGTCTCCAGTGTGTGATGGTGTTAGACACAGTCCCTGCACTTGGTACAGCCCTCGTTGTGTCCACTGGCCATAAGGCAGCAACGCCAAGAAGAGAGTTTTAATTCCAGTCACCACTAAGGTTGACTAAGAAAAATAACATCAGTCCTCAGGACCTGGTCAAAACTTTCTGGCTCATGGCAAGACAAAGGAGCTCCTCTACAACACCATTTGGTGTCCACAATACCATTCGGAGCAGGAGGCTGCTCCAGAAAAACACGGTTATGTCACGGTAATCAAGTGTAATCAAACCCAAGCCTCCACCTGCAGTTTACAATTGCACTTGGATACGTTGTTCCTATAAGCAAGCGTGTCGGAGCCACAAGGCGGGTTGATTAATTCCCGGGATAACATGATGCTGCGTTAGCCTTACAGCACAGTCACCGCGTGGTTGGCTCCGAGAGGAACCCCACATAATTAACACGGCTCTCACCCTTTCACTTTTAACACGCTTCCTAATTAAGCTCTCCGGAATCTGAACTTCACTTTCTGGCCACGGTGTCTGCAAAATGATTTATCCCCCGGCGGTGGTCACCAGCGCCAACCTCGCTGTCAGGGAGGCACGCTGATGCGTTTAACTCCGTGAGTTATGGCAGCCCTCCTCCTCGCCTCTGCACAGGCGTAGGGCTGGTGCGGAAACTCGCATCGCAAAGCCAGGGGGGTAAATGTGCGAACGTGTCTGCAGGACAGCTCTTGCCTGCTTATGTGTAATGGATATATATATATAAGAAACGATAAGAATGCATATAAAAAGGCATTGACCTGTAATTAGCCCATCTTGCTTTTTTTTTCCCCCAAATCTTTATGTCACTCCATTTGCAGATTAATTAAACCTAATAGATGTAATGAAACACAAAGAGAGCTGATCCCTTTCTAGTGATTCAGTATTGATTTGTATACTAAGCCAGCTTCAGTGGATTTTAAGCAATTATTGTCAATACGCAAATTCTTCAATAATTGTTTTATGCATAAACAGATCATGCTGAGGTGCAAAGTCTACCTATGTATGTACTGGATAATTACCCCCTTCTCCCCATTTATATTTACATAGCCCTTTGCGATCCGTGGATGGGAGGTGCTGTGTGCACAGCTCCGTTTTAATTCCGTGTGATAAACGCGCTGCCAGGAAGCCAAGCATCCATCATTACTCGGGTGCGTGCTCCCCTCCTTCAGGGACGAGCGCTGTCAGCTATTAGCGCCCGCTCTCTGCAGATAACGCTGCTCGGGGAATAGCACTCGGATAGGGGAGAAATCCCATTTCCAAAAAATAAATAAATAAATCTCGTTGCAGATGTGCTCTGCTGCCCGCCCCCTCTGTGCTGGGGCCTGTGGGGGCCCAAATTGGGCTCGGTGGCTGCCTTCCCGAGCGGTGCTTCCCGGGGGGCTGTGGGAATCGCGGCGGGGCCCCCCCCGCCTGCATCGCTGCCCGAAGGACGTGGAGCTGGCGATGTTGAGGGCTCGCATGAATCCCCCGAGCCAGCAAGCAGGGATTCCTAATTGTCAGCTGCGCTGTGCTGGGCTTGTTTAAAATAATTAGAGTGCAGCGGCTTAAACAGACCGGGGGGGATGTTTTTTTTTTTTTTTAATGCCTCTGTATGGGTTTTTATCGGTTGCTATCAGCTCCCGCTCCTTTCTGACACCGTCGCTCTGCCGGGCTGGGGGATGGGGAGGAGAGCAAGGTATTATGTTTTAAGTACACAAATGCTGTCGTGAAGATGGGGATGAACCAGCCCCAGCATGCGAGATGGATGGAAACAATACACCCAGTGCATCCCAGCTATATTATTAAAATAAAAAATAAAGGGGGGTGGGGGAAGGGGGATGGGAGGGTGAAAAATGTGCTTTCTCCTCTTCCTCCTTTTTTTTCCCCTCCAAGAGGGATAGCTGAAATCTTTCTTAATTACCGCTTATTCCAATGACAGAATTGTAATTTATCATTTAGTTGTAATTTGACATATGTTCACACCTTTGCCATTTCCAATTTCCTCCCTCATCCTAATTGTCTGCCTGGCTCGCCTGTCACGCGCGCCTCCTGGGATTAATTCGAGCTGTCTGTCTGGGGCTGCCGGGAGCGTGACAGTGCCAATGTGCACACCGTTTATCCACGGCATCACCCAGCCGTCACGCGCCCGCCTCGCCACGGCCCCCATTGTTTATTGTTTACCCCGCCTCGCGCTTGTGACTTTGGGGTGTTTTATTAGACTCTAATTACGCTGCCGGCTGTCAGCTGCGGGGAGAGGAACCCTTGCGTTAATTACCGGGGGGAGGAATGGGCCGGTAGATGTCTCTCGCTCTGCCTCTAAAATGCACGCCACGTTCATGTGCTCTGCCTCTGATTCCTCCTCCGTGGCTGCTTGCACTCCTCTTGCCCTCTGTACACCCACCGCGGCCTCCTGGTCCCCGAGCCTGAACTTTGGGGGCTTTAAATCCGGAAAAGAGGCATCGCCCTCTGCCTTGGCTGTCAACACCCATCATTGGGCTGCCCAGGGCCAGGTGAGGAGTTGGGGTTCCCCTGCGGGCTGGACATGTCACTTCTAAAAGAAAACCAGGATCGACAGTCCTCCACCTCTCCTCTCCCCACCCAAATCCCCACGTGCACCTTCCACTATTTCCTCTAAGTTTCTTATGGTACCGAGGTGAAGCGATGTAAAGCGATGAGCAGAATAAACCACCTCCTCCAGCTGTTAAGCCCAGAAATGCCAAACAGAAAGTTTAAAACAAAAATCCCCCAAAGTACTTATTTTTCATGGTATTTTAAATGTCCCTGTCAGCACCCCCTGCCACAGGAAAAGCAAATCGCATGCAATGAAGTTCTGAAATGATGCAGTGGCATGGGAAACTGCCGGGGAGCAGCTTGGGACGAGCATCCCCACAGCCCAACTCAAGAGGCAGAAGCAGGAGTAAATCGGCCAGCGCTGCCAAGAGCACCAGGGATGCAGGTGCCGGGGACGCAGATGCAGTATATAAAATCAAGGTGGTACTTCGAAAACACAAACCCACCCACTTGACACCGTGCCCCCTCACCCAAGGTTGCACCTTGGCACCATACCATGAAAGCAGGGCGCGTGAGCTGGAGGTCAGCGCGTCGCAGCTCACCCTGGCACCTGTGCATTGTCAGAGCCTCACAGCAGACACCAGCCAGCACCATGAGCCATGCTCTCCGTTCCCTATGTGCTCTTGACATCTCAGATGTGTCACCGTGAGTCAGATTGCAAATCCCCCTCAATTACGCCCGCTCGCAGCCAGTCCGCAGCCCAGGTGTACAGAGCAGCCAGCACTACACTGCCTGAAAATATCTGATGCCTTGTAGGAGGCCAGACTGAATGGATTTACATTTATTTAGATTTTTTTTTCCCTTTCATGTTTGCTTCCTACACCAGTGACCTTTTAAAATTATTTCACTACTTGCTTTGTTTTCTGCTTGCTGTTGTTGGGAATTTTATCTTTCGTCCTCCTCCCTTTTGCCATATACGAGGGCCAGCCTTTCCGTGCAGCTTTCGTTTAGCACCAAGATTTCCCCGAAGTGTCTGCAAACTTTTAGGAGCCAGCATTTCTAGCCTTAGCTGGCAAATAATGAGCAAATTGTGAAAACGCAAAATGCCTTGAGATGAGCTCTAAAGAAGAAGGTCCTCCAAGTACTTAGCCACATTCTCCAGCCTTGGCCTAAAGATTGAGGTACGAGGTGCTAATGATTTAGTGTTGGAAGGCTGTCTTTACGACTTATTTCATATATTGGAAGCATTTCACTGGCAATACTGTTGGAAATCAATGTGCTCATTACGAATTGATGCTAAGTGCTTTTGAAAAGTCCCTTTCTTTTTAATTTCTTCTAGCTATCAATTTTGTTTTTTGTTTTAAACCTGACTTCCTGAGGCTTTATTCATTAATAGATAAGCAATAATAAGTAGGTTATGAGCATGCAGTAGGCTCATATTCTACACCGGCATACACAGTGCCCTTCCTACCTAGAAATAAATCTGATTTTGCAAGGATGCGCAACTCCATCAGCTCGCAGAAGGTCTCCAAAACCCACATGCTTTTGCTGCAGCTGTGACAAGAATGGCAAACTCCAGACAGCAAGGAGGGAGTGAAGCCAGACCTGAGCCAGCAAACAACCTTAAGGGTAGCTGTCCTCTGCAGTATCAGCTGCAGCGCTGCATAGTGTCAGCCGGGAGATAAAGGGAAGGAAATAGATGTGCTGAAACCTGTAGTCCTGGGCGGGGAGAACAGAATGATAACTTTTTCTAGAGGTTTCATTATTATTATTATTAGCCTGCTTTTGGGGCATTTATTGTCACGTCAGTGCTATTCATTCACAGGACATTTCATCAGTATCCACCTCAAATGCTCGGTAACGTGTTTAGGAGGAAAAGCCACCTCACCTTGGCCACATGGCTGGTTTGCCATGGTGGGTACAGCCAGCTGCACCCCAAAACCGTGCCCAGAGCTTGCAGGAGGGGGCTCCACCTGTGCACCTAGGGCATGTGGGATGAGCACCCCCACATCTGTTAACAAAACCCTCTGTTAGTCCTGTTGCTGTTAAACAAAAGAATGGGGAGGACAGACCGGTAACGCCTCACCAGGAGGTCTTGCAGACCCTTTGCTGTAGGCTCTCTTAGCTTATATTCGTTTGGTATCTCTCTATCTCCTCCTTGAACATGGTATAGCACGCTACAGCTGCTGGAGAACAGATGAGGATACAGTAACTCCTTTGCATACCCTCAGCATGCAAAGTATACTTGTTGCATCCCTATCAAATCAAATCCACTTTTGTTTCCAAGTACAAAGAAAACCAACCCAGCCAAACACCATAGCTGTCTGTGAGAATGTGAAATATTTCTTACAAGTAAAGAAGCCTCTTTCATTCATGTATGGAAAGGGAATAAACTCGCTTTAAAGGAAGCACTCCCCTCAGCCCCGTAGGTAGAGATCAAGCACATCCCATCATCATCCCAAAGCACAATGATCGGGGAAACTGTGAGAAGGCAAAGTCCAGGCAGCGCCCTCATGGAAACTGTTTCTGTGCACTAAAATGTAGTGGTCGCTACTGGTGGCCGCTGTAAAAGCTTTATTTGTAGAAAGTGACAGGCTATCACACTTTATATATATGCATATATAAAAGTGACAGGCAGTGGAATGGGCTGCCTGAAGCTGTAGGCTGGCAGCTCTATAGCCCGCAGTCCTTTTATTTATTTTTTTTTCTATCTCAGTGGGAAACGTTTTCAACCATTACCCAAAAATACACAACAAACGCTGTTATCTTTTGAGGACCATGACCGGGCACACAAGGAGACCCTCCTGCTTTCACCCAGGTGCTCACTGATGTTGTTTTGTGCTTGCTTGTGTGTCAGGGTGAATTAGGGCGGCTCCTGGAGCGGGATCCCGGTGCTGGGACTACACGTGCCTGCTTTTGTGACCTTAGGCATGGCCAGGACTTGCACAAGCAGGTGGGAGGGCACCTGAACACGTGGAGCCCCACAGCGTTTGGGAAGAAGCATGGCAGGAATGCTCTTTTCCACGCTCTGGAATGGAAATCCCATAGGTCCCGCAGCACAGATGCAGCTTTTAGTGAAGCACGTGCAGAGCGCAGAGGTTTTGGGACGTGGTGGATGTGCCTTTGTGTGCTGTACGTACATTTCCTTGCCTGCGATACCCCAGACAGACGTGTGGGAGGTCTACATGAGTGTACATGCCTGAAGGGCATAAGTAAAGGACCAGCCCAGAGCAGGACACCCTATGTGGGGTGGCACATGTCTGCTGGGGACACCACTGGCAGCTCTCTGAGGGTCTCCGAGGATCACTCAGGTCACCCAGGCGCCTCTGGCAGCTGCCACTTCGTGCCTCACATGAGGAGAAAGGCTGGGGAGCAATGACATAATGAGCCGAGCAGAAAAAGAGTTGTTATCGGAAAGTAATTTGTAATACAGCCTTTCAAATAAATATCCCAGCCATTCCTCTGCTTTATAGTGTCATTTCTAACTCTAAGAAGTCAGTGTATAAATCTAATGGAGTAGGCATTCATAAAAGTTCAGGTTGAGTAATAAAAGTAACAATTTTCTGTAATGATACTTTATAGATTTGAATAAGATATAAAATATTTTTGCTTTTACAGCATATGTATGTAAAAGGAGTAAGTATACTGTATCTATAAACCAGGGATTACTTTTAAATTCTTAAAATATTTCTAGAACAAAGTAAATAATACTCTTTTTTTTTTTTTTTTTCCTGAGAGACCATTTGAGAGCCACGCAAGAAACTTTCTAGATATTTTGTCCGAAAACAATTCTCCTGCAGCCTTGGAGAAGCCACAACGCACTCCGCCCCCCCTCCTTTAACAAAGGGAACCCACAGGGTCTCTTTGCCCCTCCTGTGTCTCACCGCCACCATCCAGCCCCCAGCATTTATTTCTTTGTGCAGCCTGTAACCTATACAATGCCTGTGTGCATGCTGGCTGCTCCGGCAGCCCTGTGTACATAAATTGGGTCAATACACACACTTGCATATGGATTTACCCTCTAAAATTACTTGTAGGGCATGTTAAAGAAGGGGTCTGATGCAAATATGAAATGTGTAAATTTCCCTTATGTGTATATATATATATACACACACATATACATATTCTCTCATGTATTTACATAACATGCACACATTTCTGCATGCACACTCGAGATGCTGTGGGGCTATTTCAACTTGCATATCCATTTGATATCAAATCTTGGGGTGTGCAGCATACAGCACAGCCATAAATACCTACATCTATAGGAAAATGAAAAACGTGACTCCAAGCACAGGCAGTCTATGCACGTTTCTATTGACTTGCTTATGGATTTACACCTACAGCTTGGCTCCTGTGCCTAGCTCAGTTGGCATCGGCATCACCTTGTCTTTGTATAAGCACAAAATGGTGGTGGGAGGTGGTGTCTTCATGGTGGGTATCTCTGTATATGGCCATCTTATGTACTCTGGCCAGGTCACTATACAGCCAAAGCTATCTTTCTATAAGACTTTTCAAATAAGAAAACCTATAAAAACTTTATACATGAAACATTCATGGGCTGTAGGCAGTGGATGTCCAGAAGGCTAACAACAGACTAATAAAAAGCAAACCATCTTTTGGGTCAAAAATCCAGTCACATTTTGGTGGTAAATTATGAAAAAAGGTGTTGGGAAAGTTACTGTGCTGTAGTAGAGAGTGCAGTTCAGCGCTGGTAGCATTGAGGGCTTCAAGGTTTCAATATTGGTGAAGTATGGTTTATTTTCATAGAATCACAGAATCATTAAGGATGGAAAAGACCTCCAAGATCATCTGGTCCAACCGTCACCCTACCACCAATGTCACCCATTAAACCATGTACCTGAGCGCCATGTCCAACTTTTCCTTGAACACCCCCAGGGACGGTGACTCCACCACCTCCCTGGGCAACCCGTTCCAATGCCTGACTGCTCTTTCTGAGAAGAAATGTCTCCTCATTTCTAACCTAAACCTCCCCTGGCACAACTTGAGGCCATTCCCTCTAGTCCTATCACTAGTTATCTGTGAGAAGAGGATGACCCCCAGCTCCCCACACCTTCCTTTCAGGCAGTTGTAGAGAGCAGTAAGGTCTCCCCTGAGCCTCCTCTTCTCCAGACTAAACAACCCCAGCTCCCTCAGCCGCTCCTCACGGAACTTGTGTTCCAGGCCCTTCACCAGCTTCGTAGCCCTTCTCTGGACACGCTCCAGGGCCTCGAAGTCCTTCTTGTAGTGAGGGGCCCAAAGCTGAACACAGTGCTCAAGATGCAGCCTCACCAGAACCCTTTTTTTTTTTTTAATTATTTTATGTTAGATTTCATTTTATTTCATTTTATTTTTATTTGCCAGTTGGCATATCTCTAAAAAGTCAGTGCGCATTTCTGAAATTTCATTGCACATCTGCGAATCATTACCTGCTGTCTCGGCACTCGGGGCACGGTGTCGCTGGGGCTTTCTCTCATGCAGGGAGGTGAGGCAGCAAGGCGTAACGGCGGTGCAGCCTGGCCTCTGGGGGAGCAGCACGGCTCTTCTCAAGCAGAAGGCATTGGTCCAGCTGAAAGTCCAAGACAAAGGAGGATTGCTTTCTTTCTAGCTGTACCTGGGTAATGAAAAGGAAACAGCAAGGGAAGGATTAAAAAAAAAAAAAAAAGAAATAGAATCTTGCTATTTTTAAAACGTGGTCCAAAGATGAACAAGTTGGTGAGCAGAAGCAAATACTCCTCATAAATGCCTGACTGCAGTGAAATATGTGAAATATTCCAGGAAAACATGACAGAGGAGTATTTTTGCCAGTAAGTATTGGAGCTGAGCAAGCCTGGCGCATCTCAAAGAAAATGATGGACAAATGCTGCAGGGCATGCTGAGGAAAATAAAATGCTTACCCTTTATCCCAAATCCATTCATCTGGGGACCATTCTGGGAGTTGAACAAAGTTCTCTGAGTTTTCTTTTTTTTTTCCTCTCTTTGGCCTTGTTCTTTTTATTTTCACTATACAAGTGCCTCTGTCCCTGGCTCTGGCTTGGACCAGGAACTCCTGGCCAGGAGGAGAGATGTCACTGGGTGAGGGCACTGAATTACCTGCCCCATTCACGCAACCCTCCCAAGGCAGCTCTTCCCCCAGACTAGTTCTAATTTATTTGGTATTTTGGCCATTCTCTGTAGTCATGGCTGAGGCATAGGAGATCTGGGTGCAGACGGTCTCTAAATCTGGATGGACTTTTTGGAGTAGAGGTGGGACATTTTAGCTAAATTTTCTCTAAGTTGTTGTCTTGCTCTGTAGCCTGGCACTACATCTCATACTTCTGACAAGGATCAAAGGCACCACGATAGAAAAGAAAACCACCCTCCAGTACATTGCAACTGAGAAAATATTTTTGCCAGGTTCTCCTGAGTTCTCCAGATTTCAGAAAAGCTTAGGAGAAACTTTGTTATTATTTTTTTTTTCCAAGATCTGGGCTGAGCTGGCACCATTAACCATTTCAGGTCTCCCCTTGCTGCCAGCCAAGGGGAAAATCCAGGTCTGAGCGCTTCCACTTCTGCATTGCATGGAGAGAAGCAGAGCCAGAGGCTGGGCGCCATGGGACTGATGTTACACACGTGCCAAAAGCCATTAATTAAATTACAGATCTCCGGCGGCGGCTCAGGAGCAGCTGTGCCATCAGTCATCGCACCCCAGGCTGACACGCAGGCTCTGTCACAGGCAGGGAAATTGTGTTTTTTCTTTTTCCTTTTTTCTTTTTTTTTTTTTAAATCTGGCTGAGGCGTAGGACTTCACACCACCTGTGCTGGGGGTCTCATGGCGTCACGGAGCCCTGCTGGCTCGCTACGCAGCGCATGGGGGTGAGACCCACGCCTCGTACTGGTGATGCTGAGTGACATGGCGTGGCGTGGAGGATGAGTGGATCCCAGCCGTGCATGGAAAAAAACAAATTGCTGCTCTCTGCAGGATCTGGGACGCCCGATGGGGAGCTTTCCGACTGCCTCCAAAGAGCTGCGGCTTTTAGACAGTTAATCAAATAAGAAAGGCTGAGGGTAGTCACTACACCCTTGGCAAATAGCAATCCAGACACAAGAGCAAATAATTTGTGTCAGCATGACAAGAGAAAATGGAATGTAAACTTGCTAAACAGCCAACAGATACCAGTTTTTCTATATCTGTTTGTCTGTCTCAGCCTGAGGAAAGAACCTGGTCACCTTTACATTTAGGATCCATTTACACTGCCAAGGGCTTCATTTTTTTCTCTCCACCCCCAGAAAATATATTAGTGGGGAGCAAAAGACAATAACTTCACACCTCCTGGGCCAGCTCCTGCATGCCCACCTCTACTGTGCTGCCCGCAGAGTGCCTGGGGCCTGTCAGTGGCATGGGGCAGCCTGGCAGTGGGTGGGAGCCAGCCCAACTTTTAACGTATTTTTATGAAGAAAAAAAAAAAGGTATAATAGTTTAGTGCCAGTGAGAAGCGGCCTGCGTGCAGATGACCCGCAAAGAGAAAATTGTCAGATAAACTATTTGTATTGAGTAATTTGACCGTCTGTCCTTGGAAGCCTAATGAATAGGTTATTTTCTGCAGCAGCTGCTGTTCAGACTCTCAGGCATAAGCCCACGTGGCCCTGCTGTTCAAAGGGAATTATTGTGCTGGGTGTTTTAAAATAACTCTTAAACAATTAAAACTGGGAGCACTCTGTCTGTTGGCGGGGAGGAAAGGTGGCGTGAGGAAGGTTGAAGCAGGTGGTAAAATGTCATGAGGCCCCAAAAACTGGCTGAAAGAAGGGTAATGGTGTGAAGGCGCAGACAACTTGCCTGTCCCTGGGGCTGGAAGAGGCCAAAGCACTGCAGATGGCCATGGTGCTGCTGTGAGGGCCTGCTCGTCCATGGCGTTTTGTTGTGGCTCCATGGTGGGCGCCATCTCGCTGGCAGCCCGTTGGGCATGTGGTGAGGGATCAGGAGGGAACAACGCAGCATCCCTTGGTCCTGGCGGCATTGCCTTTCCTTCGGGACAGAGACCAGGCCTCACCTTCCACATTCACGCAGCTTGTGCCTGACATCGGTCACACTTTGGTTTACGCTGCCCTGCAGGACATGTTGTGTCCCCCTGCCCCGTCTCCCCATCTGTGGGGGCAGGAGGCTGGTGAACGCAGGGCTGTCTGCCTCCATTTCACTGCTCTGGCATCTCGTGGCACTCAGGCGGAGCTGTGCGGAAAGCCACCCTGTGCCCTGCCAGACAGTTGTGCAGTGAGAGCTCACTTCGGGGCAAAATCTGCTGGGTTTGTGTTGAAGGTTGTTTGGCATATTGCAAGTATGTATCGTGTGCACAGCCCACATGTCGTCCCAGTGATGTCAAGTGTGCCTGTTGAACCTGTGTGCACTTTTACACAAAGTTTTCTTAATTGTGAAAAATCTACAGCTCTCGTGGTTTTTAGAGCCCACAAATTTAAAGTTTGTTCTCGTGATGAATTCTGAGCCAGCAGCATGAATCTGCTGATCCCTGCTCATACTGCTCTCACAAAATCACCTCTGATCAAACTGTCTTTTGGGAAGACAACCTTGCCTCCCACCTTCTCTTTGATGCCCCTCCTGCTAAGTTACTGCATCCCGAGGAGCGGCTTTGCCACTGGAGAGCTGCCTCTGGTCACCAGGCCACAGGTGCCACCTGCTCTAACCACAGTCCACAACGCAGAAAATGCTGCTTGTTTTCTTAACAAGGGAATAGCACAAGCTCAGAAACCATCCTTAAAAGTGCTCCATGCTCAGATGGCATCACCAAGACGCCCTTGGGACCAGAGGGGCTGGTATTGCTATGGGCAGAGTCACCAGCAGCACGTCCAGAGAGGAAAAGGTGAGCGTCTGTGGGTTGGGTCTGAAGGCAGGCAGCTGTAACAAAAGCCTGGGTGGTGAACCGAGGGATACACGCGATGCTCCCGTGAGCAGTGGGCTGCTGATGCCTCCGCTTGTCTCCATGTCCAGGCCTGGACATGGATGGTGGCGTTACGGTGCTGGGCTAGTGTCTGCGAGCAGCTGCCCTGCCACCGAGCGTGAGTGCAAGCGCCGCATTCGGCAGCACCTGGCCAAGTCACCAGCCTGCAGATGTTAACAGCGTTGGGTCGGAAACCACGTGCAGATCTAGGGGTCACCTCCCCAGAAATGAGGGCCTGGGTATTCAAGCGATATTTGCATGTTATAATTATCATTAATGTTGGGACATACGCACAACAAGTACAGCAGCAAAAGCAGGTTGTAACAGCAGGTGGCTGTCACATCAGTCACATTTTTTTTTTCTGCACATTTGGGCTGATATATATATATTCTAGATAACTGAGGTATGCTTTTTCAGCAAAGAAGCAACTTTTGCAATACCTTTCATTGCACGATCTGCATACGGTGCCCTTTTTTTATCAGGACTGATTAAGATTCATCTTTCTTTCCTCCAGAAGTGCTGGCTGAGGTTTCTATTTACACCTGATACAAGATCAATGGGCTAACAATTAAGACGGTAGTGTGCTGCTATTTCAAGTCTGTTGCCTGTTTATTTGGCACAGCTGTCTATGCATGCGGGCTGCGTGATACAGAGGTTGCCATGGTTAAAAACTGTGTGTGCTGAGCGCTTGGTAAATAGTTGCACAACTTGCTGTGTAAATGCCAGGTAGCACATTAGAGTTTCTCTTGGGTGGTTGCGCTCAGCCACAAGCTTTCTCCCCAGTTTCTGTGCCCGCATTGATTTTGTTCGCCTGCACGTACCTGTACAGAGTGAGATGAGGAAGAGGTGTGCCACCAGGAAAGGACTGAGTTTGTGTTTAACCTACAGAGATGAGGATGGAGGAGATGTGCAAATCTTCACAAGCATGGAAGGCCACTGCAAGGAAGCTGGGAGTAATCTCCTCCATCACTGGTGGCAAGGAAAGGAGCTGTGGTCTTCAATCGCCGCGAGGAAGAATCGAGTTAGGCATCAAGGAGTGACTTTGTAATGATAATGACGGTGAGGCAACAGCCTGTGGAGGCTGTCAAATCTCGATTGCTGAGGATCTCTAAGAGCAGATTGCATCTCTCTTTGGCAGGAGTGATATATTGCGACTAATGCAGCCTTAAATCAAGGAAACGGGCTGGATGACCTCTTGAAGTGCTTCATAGTCCATAACTCTATTTATGCCATTAATATTTGGAGGCAGAGCCTGATTAAACCGTGAAATGCACCAAACGCCGGTTCTTCCATCCGCAGCCCGCTGGGAGAAGACCCAGGATTATGTGGGAAGCAGCTCGGTCCACAGGAGGATGGGATCGCTGTGCCCAGACTGCCAGCCAGAGCGGGATGCTGGCTTTCCCAAAGTGGTACCCAGTGAGCATCTTCTGGTCTGTGCCCCTTTGGCTACCTGGCCTCGTGTCCCCCCGTGCCACACTGGGGCAGGGAGATGCTCGCATCCAGCACGCCCACTCTTTGTTTTCCACACTCCAGCTCAAGGTTTTATTTTAAATAACAAAGTATCAGCAATAGAAAATTAAAAATGTATTGTTGATGTTTTTTTTTTTTCTCTTCCATTTCAAAGAGCTCATACTTGCATTTTTTGGCACGTCTTATTTGCGTTTGGATCTGCAGATGTAAAGGGGACCCTTGGGGTCAGGCGGTGCAGGTTTTCTATTTTTCACATCGCTGCACCCACAGAAGGACAGAATTCGGCATCATTCACATGATGGGGCCTTCCTTTTCATTCTGGTTTTGTGGCCATATATTTTTCTTGCAGTAATGCTAAGGAAAAAAAAAAAAACAGAACCAAACCCACAAACATTTTTCTGCTGCAAAAGGCTGCTGTAGGCCCAGATACCGCTGTGGGTTGTGAATGAACATGCTTCCCGGTGACACGGTTTTCGCTAAAACAGGGGAAATATGAGAGGCAAAAGCAACCTGTAATGGTAGCATGCTGCAAGATGGATTAGCAGATACAGGACTTCTGTAAAGGGCTTACCTCTCACAAGGGCCTGGAATTGCTGATCTGCCAAGCAAGGACTTGCATAATAACAGCTAATTGGTATGTGATAAATTAATGAATTAGATTGACGTGCTGAGGAGATTAAAAAAAACTAGATGTTTGGATCACTTTTATTTACCTAAATCAAAAACATTGGTGTGGGATCTGCAAGGAAATTGGTAAAAAATACTGGAAGAGAAGTTTATACACATGATGGCTTCTCAATTTCTCTATGTGGTAGCTGCATTTTAACTGTGTCTGCCTTCAACGGAGAGCCTGCCCTGTTCTTGGTGCTTTGCTGTGCTGGCTTTACGTGCAGCCTCTTTCCTTTCTGAATAATCAACCACAGCTCGCACAGCTGCAAATAAAAACGCACTCTGCGCAAGCCTGGGTAGGAATTCTTACCGACTCCACAGATGATGAAAGTGATATTGCTGTGGGGCCTGGTGCAGGCTCACTCCTGCCAGCGGTTGTCCTCATGCTCGGTGGCTGTGGTGTGGAAGATTTTGGGCAGACCTGGGCAAGCTGGCTTCGAGAGAAGGAGCAAGGAGAGTAGCCCGTGCCCACACCTCGTGTGGCTTTTCCTCGTTTCCCATAGCAAGAGATTTGATGCAGCATTAATTATGCAAACTTCACGTCATCTCTGTGCGGTGCTCTCTCTGTAGCAAAACAAAAGCACAAAGGAGCTGTTTTTTTAATTATTTTTATTATTTATTATTACTCCAGAGTCACATTGCTAGGCAGTCTGCCGGGCTGGCCCGGTGGCCCTGACCACAGATAGGGCTTTGCGGTGAGCAGCCACGAAATTCTGACTCTGGAAATCATGGTCTAGAAAGCTGAGCAGCTGGAGGCAAACGAAGGATGGAAGGGAAAGTCCTAGCAATTGGCTGTTGGCATGAACAAGCCGTGCTGATGCAAAGAGGGAGCTGACAATCCAGGTGAGCTACGTGCCCGCGGAGCAACGGCTCTGCTTTCAATATCAGCTGCTCTGAGCAGCAATCACGGCAAGCAGCTCCCCAGCAATTTAGCCTGGAATATGTTTGCATGGCTTGTCAGATAATTTGGAGCGGTGGACATATTCATGGAAATTGTGATCTCTTTCAGGACAATGCACGAGCAGGAAAAGGGGCTAAATCCAACAAATCGATTCCTTGCCATGAATAGCTCACATAGAACGAGTTCCTCACAATAAGGCATTGCACATTTCCCATTTCTAACTCAAATCAGCACACTGCTGTGCCATTGCATTGTTTACACCTAGAAATTTTGACTCAGTAAACCCTGAATCACAAAACTGAGGTTACAAAAAACTTTCGGCATGTGGAAAAACAAGTCCTGTTTCCCCCCCTGCAATCCACTCCTCCTCCAGGGTGCTGCTTCCCCTCTTTGAAACCGTATTATTTTCCACTTGGACTTCTCTGTACTGGGGTAGATGCTGGCATTAATTGTCCCCCTCTCCTGGCTGTAATGCCATGACTTGATTTCAAAATTCAGATTCTTTTGAAAGACTGGGGGGGATTTTTTGTCTCAGATGCACACTGAACCCTGTTGTACCTCTGTTGGCACTCACGGGCCCCAGGTCAGAGGCACCAGTTATCTACCAAACACTTTTTCTGGGTTTGTTTTCACATCACACCATCGTGAACCTGGGAGAGCCAGCTGCCGGGCTTAGGAGTCAGAAGAATTTGGTGTGTCCATGACCCCTGCTTTATCTTGTGCAGCACACGAACAAAACTTAAAACCCTATCGGACAATTTCGGGGTGACAGCAACTTAGTGTCTGAGTGCAGCAGAACTGGATTTTACCCAAAGACTATTTTGTCCAGCTATAACACTGAAAAGAATTGTCTCAGCTGGGTTAGTAATTACATGCAAATGCTTTCTCTTACACTCCTAAAATATTTGCCTGTTTCTGTTTGTGCTGCTGGATGCATTCGAGGAGTACTAATTGCTGCAGTCTCGTGGGGAGGGGCATACTAGCCAGCTTAGCCAAAGCACAAGGCATAGAAGGTTATGATATTCCCTTACTTTACCCTGTTTGCTGATCCTTTTTGCAGTTGGTGCAAAGGAACAGGCTCCCTGATATCCCGTAGGCGTGCTCTCAACCCCAGCATCGCTTTTGGAAGCAGCTCACATACCTCCAGAATTGTTGCTGGGTGGCTTTTTTTTTTTTTTTTTTTCTCTTGGCTCTCCAGACTACTAAAGTGTCATTAAGACAAATGGCAAACATTTCTCCTTTTCTCACATCTGTCAAAACTTCAGAATCTACTTTCATGACATTTCACACGGAATTTTTTTACGTACCACTCAAAGGACACAGAATCCTAATGAGCCTTGCTTTCATGATTTTAATCTGCTGTGTGCTGCTGCCCTTGTATAATAAATTAACAAAAGGGAAGCGGGGAACGAATGAGATAAAGAGCTGCAGGCTGGGGGGGAGGGAAAGAAAATTAGGTTGGTACCCACATAGGATTTGGAGACGCTCTTTGAATGTGGTACCAGTGCTGTCTCACCAAGAGGGCACATTGCAGAGTGCTTTTCCAGCCTGCACCCCTTGGGCAAGGAGGCTGAGCTCCTTGATGGCAAACAAACTGGAGCCACCGAAGGAAAACGCTGTACAACTTTGGAGGATCCTTGCATTGCCAGTGTCAGCAAAGTGTTAGGAACTGAAAGAGAGCTTCATTTTCGTCCCTGAATTTTAAAAATAATTTGTTGTTTCTGCAGTGGCAGACTTGGCCAGCAAAATGTTAACTGATGTGCTTGCTTTTACTGGCCATAAATGTATTAGCTGCTATATAATAGTTTCTAATGGGAGAATGAGAACACTATTTTTTCTTATCAAAAACAGAAGGAAAATGTACCAAAAATTGCTTAAGTGCATCCTTTATGGAGGAAAAAAGTGGACAGCCATTTCTCTTAATTCAACACTGGGAAACTGTTGATGCTGGTAGCTCAGGTTCTTCCCTGTTAATGACTACAATACAAATAGAGCCACCTCCTCCCCGTCCTCTGGGCAGGGGAAGACAAGCTCAAATGGACTGTCTGCTTGTAATAGCTTGGATAATAGCAATGTAGTTAACAAGATGCTGGGCAAGTCTGTGTTAGACTGTTGAAGGCAGTCCATGAGCAAAAGACCTAGTTTTAGTACGAGAGATGCTGATGAACAGCTCTGCTAGCAGCATCTGAAAGCACCCAGGAATAATGCAGGGCCTCTGCTGCCAGAAAGGAGTGTTGCACAGTGATAACATGATACCAGCAGCTGCACCTGATGCAGGATGGTTAGGCTCCCATCTTTAAGATTCTAACTTTTCCATTCAGAGATGGCCTGTCTTGTTGTGTCATAAAAAATGTGGAACTTGGGGTTAGTGTGACACAAATATAAAGAAAGAAAATGATAAGGTTTGTTATTGGGATAAGGCACACAATCATTGAGATGCCCAAGGAATTTCTCCTTAGGCCTTGGTAGACCACACAGTGTTTCTGGTTTAGACCAGAAGTGCTATCAGGAAAATCAGGAGTAGCAGTACCGTCCATGATACCAAAATGGCCAATAATGAGAACTAGATCTTGTTATTTCCTCATTTCAGCTTTAACCTGGTGTGTCAGGACCATATATACATAGATTATATATATGTAAACACACATATATATATATAAACACACACACACATATATACACACACACGCATATATATTACATGCACACATATATATATGTGTGTGTGTGTGTATATATATATATATGTGTATATATATAGTGGTGCTATACATGTGTGCACACATTTTTTATAGCCCTAACACCAGCCAGGTCCCTGTGCCCATCCGGGCAGTGGACATCAAGATGTGATGTTTGCCCTTTTTGTTGCTTCCCAGCAGGGGAGGAGACCAAGGTCTCCAGGTGACTTCCAGCCCTGTGGGGCTGCTGGTGCTCCACAGCCCCTGCCTGAACCGCCACAGCCCCTGTCGGTGGCCTCAGAGGTCTGCGTGAGATGAAAACCGCAGCCTCCTTCCTGCCAGAGATGCAATGCTCGGACCAAATTGCCTCTAGCTGCCTCCCCAAAAGCCAAAGTTCAGCTTTCTCCAGCAGCACCAGTCAGCAGGAAGCCTAGATAATAGTTTGACACGGTACGTGGCAGCACAGTGCCTCCACACAGAGCCTGCAACCGTGCTCCTAATATATTTCCAGAGCTTCCCGATGAAGCAGATATGGCAGAAACTTATGAAAGTTTGATTTCACCTGCAGCAGGGGAAAGAGATGAGGAAGACGGGTTAATGTGCTTCTGAGAAGAAGATCCTCCAGGAGGAACGTTTACAGGTAATCACCCGCCCTGCATTTACCTTTCATGTCTGATGTCATCTTTTGCTAAATTGCCAAGATGTTCATTCACATCAATAGCAGCCTCAGAGCGCTCCAACTTCAGGAAATCAGCGTGCGTTTGGGGGCCTAAATCTGAACTCAGAAGAATAGTCTTGTGTTTTTTCATACCACTGGCAAAATGTAAATGTCGTTGGTGCAATGTTCACTCATTATCGCTGAATCAAAGAGCAGTCTCAGTTTCTGCTGGCATCCTATGTAAAAAAAAAAGAAAAAAAAAGTCTCTCTTCCTGTTACAGACATACATTGCTATGTGAATGGATGGTATTGTCTGGTGCTCGTGTCTCACATTCACGTTGATTAGCTGCCCTATTTTGGGACTGTTTGTATTAGGCACTAGGCTAGTAAAATCATTAGTTTGAAAATAAAAGTAAATCTTTGCCTTAAGAATTAAGCATATAAAACACATTTAAATTGATAGAGGTTTATAAAGAGGAGGGAAATGGCATGAAATAGGTGTGACACCATGGTTTGAGGCAGATGAGCTTCATTGGGGATGAATGACAGGGCTGAAGTAAAAATAATCAGAACTCCTGTGTAAAGTGATGCTGATGTATTCTGAATGTCACATTACACTGCACAGTGCCATGCTCACTCTGAAAATGCTCTTTAATTATAGCTGCTCGAGCCTTAAAATCACAACACTCAAATAGGGTGGAGGTGGGCATCATTTAAGCAACATAAATCACATTACTGAGGATGCAGTGTAAATAGGAAGTTCACCTCCTAGATAATTTAGCAAGACTTACATTGGATTCTTAATTATATATAGGTCTATTTAAGGCTAAAAGTTTAAAGGGGCTCTGATATATTTTTATAGACTATTCTCCTTTTTAAATACTTGTTTCTGCTTTATCTTTTCTTTCTAATGCTTGCATGGTAAATTGCATTTGTATGTTTTTGCTTTAGAAGAATGTTGCACAGCACAGCGACAATAAAATGATGAGATGTGACACCCCTTTGCCTCATGAGAGTCTATAACTCTGACTCCTGAGATAGTTTTCATCTTTTGAGGGATGCTTCTCTTCCTTTTCGTTCCTTTGCTGATAAATACACGCGCATACCAGCTCAGGTTACCTGCTCTTCCCATGCTGTTGTCAAAGATGGCAACCTACCCTGGACATCTCTTCCCAATTATTAGTTGTTCCCAAGCATCTGCACATGAGGACAACACCTGCTCACTGATGGACGGGTTAAACAGTCCCAGGGGGTGGGGACATCTTGTGTAGGGCCAGGGGGCCGGGATGAGGGTGCGTTGGAGGTCAGGGTGGCAGCGTATCGGTTCTCCATCACAATTTGGCAGGCCAAAATTACTTGGGCAGTTCTGTCCTCTCCTCTCCATCAGCTGTCACAAAGGGAACCATCCCCTCAGGCTTCGCTAGACACATCCCACACTCGGATAGTGATCCACAGGGGAAGTTTTCAAGCCAAAAATTCAGTTCCTGAATTAAATAAGACAGCTCCGCCCATGGTTGGTCGAGTGTCTTGGAGAGTGCAACCTGTGCCTTTGTCGGCTTTGTAAACTGCTGGCCTGGCTATTTAAGCTAAAAATAATTCTTTCATTGAGCACTTTTCTCCCACAGTTTTCTCTTCAGGAGTTGGCAACAAATAAAGTAGCTTAAGAAAAAAAAAAAAAGAAAAAAAAAAAACAAACACAAAACAGGACAGAATTTCAAGCAGAAAAACTGAAAAGCCCCCTTGAGCCACGGCCACACACAGTCGTACAGATCCCTCCAGAGCAAAGTTTGCCACTTGTATTGCAGCAGATGTTTTCTTTCCTTCAGACAGCACTGATACATCCATTAGAAGATCTCTGAAGAACGATTTGAGACCTGGAATCACCTACGCCACTGGTTTCCTTTCATACACCTCTCCCATGCCAGATGGAGCCAAGGGACTCAGGTTCATTGGTGGAAGGGCTTCTCCCTCCTTGCTTGGCAAAGCCCCTCGTCTTCTTAGGGAAATTCCTGGGGAAGTTCAAGGGCTCGGTGCCTGCGTTGGCTTTGCAAAACACGCTTAATGGTTACGAAGAAATTCATACATATCATGAGTGATGATTTGGCAAGCAAAGAGAGAAAAAAAAAACAGCAGCTGGGTTCCTTAAGTAAAATAGCAGCAACAAAAATCTGTGATTGACTCAGATATTTATTAAGAGAAAAGCATGAATGAAAAAAGAATGAAAGAATGTCTGTTCTAAACTAAAATGTTTTCCTGACAGCTCCCTACGAAAAGATTTTAAAAACAGTAACATTAGTGGCAAAGTATAGAAATTAATCTTTTCTCTAAATAAAAATAAGATGTTGAAAAGTATGTGAAATGTGAGGAGGAAAACGCTTTTAAGTATCAGAGTGCCCTGCCACGTTCCCCACAAGCAGAGGATGTGTTTGTCAAAGGCCTCCAGACTTAAATTCTCAATAACAGCGGGATATATGTGCCATAATTTACCATTAATGAACAAGAATGTGGTATTTCAAGGGTGTTATGTTTCAGTGAGGTACATATTTTGAAAATTGCTTTGTAGCTATTTGAAATTAAATGACTGATCCCCCTGCTGCCGCTCAAAAGGTAGAGCCACTGAACTACCTGCTCCTGCTTGGCTTGCTCCTTACCCTTACAGGGATACCTGGTTCTGTTTTTTTTTTTTTTCACAAGGCATTTCTTGTGCGGAGAGGGGAAAAAACAAAACTCTTTCCTGAATGTCTGCTTTCATAAAGCGTCTGTTTTGCTTGCCGTGCAGTGACAGACGTTAAAAACTCAGGAGAACTGTTTGTGGATGATCGGCATCCTGGGATGCAACTACATGAGCGGCTCTGTGATCTGCACACGCTACTCCTTTTTCTAATTTTATTTTATTTAGGTGTAAACCTTCTCTGCACCCACTCTTTTTGAGTATTGCAGAGCGGAAAAATGCGCATGAAATGGTTTCAGTCCTGGAAAACCAACAGTTCATTTTAGTTGAGAAACCTGGAGCCATGCATAAGCGCTCATGCTTGCTCCTTCTCGCTCAATCTTTTTTTATTTTTTTTATTTAATATCTTTCTGCTCTTATAGTGCCAAAGGAAAAATTCAGTCAGAGCCGAGTCTCTGCACGAAATACAAGAGGTTTGCTGGAGTCCCCTGCTGTGCAGGGAAGAAGCATCAGCTGATTGATCCACCATGTCATTTTACCTTCTCTCAAGATTTCACAGCCTTAAATGTCTTTGTCTGTAAAGATCCTAAAGCTGGTGTAAATATGATTGAGGTTTTACACCAGGAAAGAAAACCAAATGTAAGCTTTAAGGGAAAGAGGTGTGCATGTGGAAGAAGCAGTAGCCGGATTCGAAGGCATCGCATCTGAATCCACAAGCACGCTTGCATTTTGCTATCTTGGAGACCTGCGAGGGAGCAGCTTTGAACACGTTCCCTGCTCCTCCTAATGAGACTCAATTTGCCACACTTACATCCGTCCATTTGGTTCGGGAAGCACTCGGTGCTGTGCACATCGCCCCTGCCACGCTGCACGGCCCCAGCCCTTTGTGCTGCGCGCTTTCAGATGGATGGCTTTTTCCATCATACATCACGGCTGTGACAGCAGGCTGATGATCTACAACTCCGAGCACTGTAGCTCTGATGATGTGGCTGTGGCTGCAGTAATAATGTGGGCCTACTCCTGGGAGAGCAATGCTGCATGGTGTGTTTTTTTTTTTTAAAGGTGAAGAGAAAGGCTTAAATCCCCTCTCGTCTGCTGTCTGCCTCCTCCCCAAAGTCCCAGATCAGCGGGGAAAAAAAAAGATTAATCCATCTTCTGCGGAAACATCGGCACTGGCACAAGAGAGCGCACTGATTTAGATGCTTGGCAGGATGTCACAGAATCCAGGTTTGTAAATAAAGATTTGGCAGATATGCAAAGGAAAGAGCAACTTTCGGGTCTCGCACCCTGACAGGTGAATATTGCAGTATGGGGAGCAGAACAAGCTTGTCTTCTGCGTGGCTGCAGTTCAGTCGACACTCGGAGCCCCTCATAGGCTCATATCTCTTGTATTCTTCAAAACTCCAGCTCCTGGAGGCAAGCGAGTTTGTTAAATCAGACATTACCGAAGTAAATAAGCAGCACTTTGTTCGAAAGGAAATGTAAACTCTCCAAATCATGGCATTAGTCACCCACAGAGGTTCAGAAATAAGAAAGGTTGAGGGAAGAACACACATTTTATCGTTACCATATTTCATGGGTTTTAAACCCTTCTACTGATGTAGGGTTGAGCCACAAGACTGGATTGCTTGGGGTAAAATAACAGTGCCTGTTGGTGTGCGGAGCCCCAGCTCTGGCTGGGGGCTGCCAGCCAGGCTACATCCAGCACCACGGCACACCGTGCCTTAGTCCAAAGCACAGACAAGTGAAGGGAGATCTTCAGCAAAACAACACTCAAGCCCAAGCCTCAGGCATCACAGAAATTGGGAGTACTGCCTGTGCACACTGGTAGAAACAGTGCAAGTTGCCTTTCTTGTGGTTTGTGTTGCTTTCTAAAGCGTATGTTTCTGCTAAGGTCAAAGGGTTTTAGGAGGTGAGGTTGAAATCTGTCTCCGAATCAGTGCAGGTGAAATCATTCCACCTTTTCTCTGGCAAATGAAACAGAAAACGCAGGGGCAGACACATTTGCTGCTGTTAATTAAGCTACATCTGTTTGCAGAGGACCTTAAGCAGATGTGGCACTGAAAATGATAACGCACCGTGGCAGAGGGCAGTGACACAGCCCTCAGCTTGGGCTGAGGGGCGAGGAGAGCTTTGCACGTCCTCTGCCAGCAGCAGGAGGCCTCCAGCTGCTTCAGCGATGCTCTCACAGCAGATGCAGTCTGGGGGCATCTCTGCCAGTAGAGGTAAAAGTTTTAAACTGAAGGAGGGTAGTTTGAGATTAGATATTAGGAAGAAATACTTCACTCAGAGAGCGGAGATGCACTGGCACAGGCTGCCCAGAGAAGCTGTGGATGCCCCATCCCTGGAAGTGTTCAAGGCCAGGCTGGATGGGTGCTTTGGGCAACCTGATTTAGTAGGAGTGGGGAACCAAGGACAGAGTGGCTTGACATTCTCCATCACTACTCACCCCACTGCACCAAAACCTCTGCCCCATCATCGAGAAGCTCTTGCCAAATACTTTCCAGACCTCCCAGATACTCTGCTCCCTCTGGGACATCTTTTCCTGCTCATTAGTGTTTTGGGAGAGAGGAGATTCTTAGTGCATCAGTCCCGATCTCCAGCCTGGCTGTTAGCAGGTTGCTCAGGTGATTTCCCCACTGATTTTGGGCGCCTGGAGTCTGGTCTCTCCTGGCATCCTTAGGCTGGTGGCCACTGTCCAAGCTCTCTTGACACTGTCCACTGTCCAGGATTCTTGTTCCATTACCTGGTCCACCTCAGAGTTATGCTTTCCCTAATGCTTAACCTATTTTTTGCCTACTGCAGTTAAGATCCATTAGTTCCTGTTCTGTCCTTACTGACTAATGAGAATTGGTCCCAATCCTCTTTATAATGTCCCTTAATGTGCTTGTAGACAGTTATGTGTCCCTTCAGCCCGCTCTTCTCCAGGCTAGACATGCCCAGCTCTCTTTGCCTTTCCCTCACAGGTCTTGTTTTCTAAATCCTTTATCACCTTTGTTGCTTTCCTGTGAGCTCTTCCCACTTAATCTCTTAAAAAATATGCTGCCCCGCACTGAACACAGCGCACCATTGCCTCTGCTGCTGGAGGAGAGCAGCAGCATTAGCATAATTATCTCGCCTGGCTTTCCCACAGCCCTGCTATTAACCGTTTTATTTCTGGGGCACCTTGTCTGGACGGTGCATGCAAATCCAGCCTCCCCCTGCGTGCAGGTTGATGCTAGCTGCTGAGAAGGCAGGCACCACTCTGCAGGCAGAGCCCAACCCCTGCCCTCGGGCAGACCTCGTCTTCAGAGAGCGATGTGAGAGCATTGCAAGCAGGGAAAAGCCCTGGGGACCCCCTGCTCCAGAGAGCCTGGGGATGGCGGGTGGCTCCAGGAGGAGCTGCCGGTGGTCCACCTGGTGGTATGGGGACACCGGCCACATTGGGCACCAAAGCTGGTGGCTGGCAGAGAGGTCAGCTTTGAAACAATGTCCAAAAGGAAAATTTGCATGCTCCTGGTCCTGGCCTGGCAGAGCCCACCTCACCCAGCCCATGGGTGCACGGAGCCGTGCTGCTGGCTTGTGTGCTTGGATGGGTTTAACGGCGACCTCGAGACCCCACGGAGAAACAGCAGGGTCCCCAGCTCCTTCCATTGTCCTGCATTTCGTTCTTCTCTGTTCTGCAGAAAGCGTGGCTTGACTTGGTTGAATCTCAGTACATTTCTTTAATTTATCTCCCAAACACCACGCTATCCTTTAATCCTGTCCTTCCAGATATTTGCACATCCTGCTCGGTCTGAGCGGTACCTCCATGCGGGCTGGCTCTTAAAGGCACACGGAGATCTGCATGCCTGGCTGTGCCAAGAGCTGCTAATGAAAACACCAGCGAGCATGGGGGAATAAACTCACCACCTGTGGAGTCTTGTTTGGCATCCTCATTCAGCCTAATAAAGAATCATTCATGTTTAATTGCTACATTTGATTGTTTAATTACAGTTATTTTACATGCCATCTTGTAGTTTTGTCTTGGCTTTAGACACTATCTACTACCTTACTCTTTCTGAATAGTGAATTATACTATAATAGAAAATTATGTTAGTCAAAGAATTAGAGCTAGGCCTTCAAATTGTAATCAGGATTTTTTTTTTTAAATCTGTTCATAAAACCCTTTTTACTTGGCATTGATGTACAGATTCAAATCCAGAGTTTTTTTTCTGTGCAGCAAGAATTATACAAATAACTCTTTCAAATGTTCTTGCAGGGCCACAATATGGGTAGCCTCATCTTCTCACTGAAGTTTTATCAAATTACGCTTACTTTGTTTAAATGCCAATTCATTTTAACAACTGCAAGATTTTTTTGTAGCGGCTTAACTTGGCATAAAATTAGTTTATTGCAGGTTCACTTAGTTTGGCAATACTCTGACTTCAAATCAATACAAATCTGTCCTAAACTTCAATAAGACAGTCTGCTTGCAAACCTGACTCCTCTTTAGCTAGATGAATGAAAAGGAAGCCAGGGGTTTTCCCTGTGTTTCTTCAGTGGTGCCTTTTTGTTGTCCCCATCTTGTGCTGGTATTCTCTCTGGGTTCACCCCATGCTCCCCAGATGTGGTCTGGCAATGAACCACTTTTCATTTAGGTTTCAACAGGTCCAGCTCCCTTTTCACTAATATGCTTGACGACTTCTTCCAGAAACAACGGCACACCTCTGGTTCATTTGACAACCCTTTCTTTGTATTTCTGTAAATCATACTGAGTCCTACACAGCAGATATCGCCACATGCTGAGCCATCCCTGGTTCTTCTCGTGGCTTTAGGAGCAGCACAAGGCATCACGGGTTTGCTCTGAGCCCTCCTGGCTTTGCTTTTTTTTTTTTTTTTCTTCTCATCCCTTGGTAATGCCTAAATCTGTCTCCAAGCTGTTTGCCCTTGTGTTCTGCCTACCCAGAAGAGAGGCAACTTACAGAGACTGCTCTTTAACTAAGCTGTTTAATTGGAGAAGACTTTAGGATGCTAGCAACTGGTGCCTGGGATTTAGAGAAAAAATATGGAAAAGGCATTTATCAAATAATATAAAGAGGGGCTAAATTCAGGGCACTGCACTCTGTGTAGGCTCTTTCCTAAGAAAGGAAAAAAAAAAGTGAGCTGAAGAGATGAAGGACAATTTAATGCTAGTTATTTGCCTGCTTGGAGCTGGGAGGCTGTAAGGGATTTCCCTTTGGATGTCTCTCAAGCTCCTTCCCAGGAAATTCTCCCCTTGCTTTTATTGCTGTCTTGCCTTTCCCCTTCTTGCCTCCTACAGCTAGGAAATGACCTGCCACCTGAGTGCTTTTTTTTTTAGGGTAATTTCAGCTACTTCTTGTTAAGATTTTTTAAAAGATCAGGCTTATGTACTCAAATCAGTCTAAAGTGCTTTGCAAGAATATGGCGCAGGAATCATTATTCATCATTTGACCAAATATGAAAATAATCTACACTCATAATTAGTTTCTTAAAATGGACAGTGTAATTTTTATACACGCAATAACAACGTAGGAAGCGACTGCTATTTCTGCAGCAGACAAGGAGCATCTCGCTGAGACAAAGCTACGGCAAAGCAGGCAATTTTCAGTTCTTTTTCAGCAAGCTTTCTATATCCTTTCTTGCCTCTGCACTCACAGAAAGCCAATTTTCCATGTCCCTTCTACACACAAAATGGGGCAAGATTTTAAAGATACAGCTCCACGCCATTTGACTGCAGTAGGCTGAAAGAAAAATGAAGTTCAGCACTTAACTGATCCCTTTGCAATATTTCAGGGTAAATTAAAAATCAAAATGTCAAGAGGTTCAATATGTCAGCGAGCTTTTTGACAGGGCGGCCACTTTGAAGCCTAAATGGGAACTGCGCTTTTTTTAGAAACTAAAACCAAATGTGTGCAGCTGCTGCACTGGCCCTTTTTCTTTTTATTTTTTTATGTAATAAAATTAGTAAAATATTCTGGCTGCTGTTTTACTCATTCTCACAGTGGAAAGCCTCCATTTCATAGAGTAGATATCTATTTAATCCGACAACTATTTTTCATTATCTGCATTAAGGTAAAGCCTGGTGATCTTGCCCTCTGCCTTTTCCCACTGAGAAAAACCATCTTTGCTGCCCACAATGTGTTTATCTTGCTTGGCCCTCAGCAAATCATTTTTTTGTTTTGTTTTGTTTTGTTTTGCCATCTCAGTTTGTGTTTGTAAAACAGGGAAGATAATAAATGATAATACTTACCTTCTTTAGAGAGATGTGGTGAAGATTAATTAGTTCTTGTTTATACAAAGATTGGCAATAGTGATCTGCGGGTTTGCTAAACACCAGAGTGATTGCTATCACTGCCTCGCTTGACAAAGAAGCACAGTCAAGGACAGGAGCTGGTGCCACTGCAATCATTTACAGGACCGATGATAGCTGTGGCCTTGGAGAAAACTCTCCCGAACCTTCTGCATCTGAGAACAGGAGGAAATGCGTATCAGGACTCACAGGAGAGGTAGGCAGAGTAGCACTGGTGGGATGGAGCTGTGGCAGGCCCTTCGCTGTGTGTTTCAGCAGAAGCAGGGTTACCAGCTAGTCCTCTGGTGGGGATTTCTCCTCGTTGGAGTTGTCCTAAAGTGCTTCAAGTCCAATTGTGTGCCATTATCACGTGGCAAGCAGAAGGGTGTCCAGTTATCGTGAAGAGGCTTGCTCTCTGGCTGGGTCCATGCTGCCCCAGCCACATCACAGAGGACATGGGCAGGGAATCTGAGGCAGAATTTGGTTGCTGAAGCTCCAAACTTGCTCTGAACAACACCAGGAGCAGCTGACCAGCTCTGAAGGTGCTTATTCTTGCCCAGCAGGCTGCTCCTTGCCCAGCTGCATGAGCTGTTGTGGACGTGGCATTGGAGCCCACCTCAGGTGCTTTGGCCATGGCACCTCTGGGGTATTTGTTGCCCCACCAGCGGTACCGACAGCCCCCCATCACAAACCCTTTTGTGTGCTGGGAAAGGCACACAAATAGACCATCTGAACTGCTTACTCAGTGTTGAACTGTTTCCTCCTGAACCTTGCTGTAGATGCAGGGATGGACTCAGCCTCTCACACTCACATACACATTTGCCGCCAGTTGCTGCATGCATACCTTGTGCCACAGCAAATTGACACCTTTCGCTTCGGCCTGCTGTGTTAGTTAGACACTCACAGGCAGTCCCATAGGCACGTTAGGCTATTTTCATAGCAGTGCAGCCACAGCAAAACGTATTTTTCCTCACAGCCATCCAATTCGCTCTCACTGGTGCTCTCAGCTTTGCCGGTTTGCCAAGCACATCTGCTGCAGGCAGGGCTGTCTGTGTACAAAACGATGGCAGGCCGTGCTGGCCTCCACACATTGCATTCCCCTGTTCCGCACAGCTTTCTGTAGGCTGGTGAGTGTCTCTTTTCAACTTCCTCAGTAGTTTCTCAGTTCTTTGTCAGCTGCCCCAACTATCCTGTGCCACTGGACCACCCATGGTGAGGAGGAAAGGAGACACATCCACAGATGACGATGCAGCAGGTACCCAAATAAGATGGTTGGTCCATTCTTGAACGACTGGATATCTTGCTGTAGTTCAAACAAACACCAGGATCTTACTTCAGCCTTCTTTACTCACAGCTAGGTACAGTTGTGCTGGTCCTCTCCAGCCATCTACTTGCTCACCTGAATAAAAATAATAATATTAAAAAACAACATCCAACACTGACTGCTCATAACTCTACTCATGTTCTAACAGAAGCAGCACTGATAAAAGTTCCTCATTTTGTTACGACACAGTTCCTCGGTAAGCGCTTTTTAAGAGCAAAGTTTCAGTTACCATGGTGGATAGTTATGCTGTTAAAGTCAAAGCTGACAGGTTAGACTGTGCAAGACCAAAAATTCATGCCATGAGGTATCAGGCAATTGACATCCATTTAGAGTCACAGGTAGGCAGTCATTTAGCTTAAAGGAAGGCTGTATTTGGGCCAATTTGCATTGCAATGCATGTACAGGTGAGAGCGCAATATGGCAGGAGATGTTATCACTGAGATTAGAATTTATTTTTATAACCTCAGTTAGGATTGTATTTGTCTGAGGAAAAAATGGTGCCCTGGAAAAAATTACTAAACATCTGCTAATTTAATATTGTCTGTGTCCAGTAAATATCCCTTAAGTTTTCTATTTCCAGTTAAGATTAATTTTCTGATCAAAGAAAGTTTGATCAGAAGTACATAGCCACCACAGCAGCAGCAATATTACATGGCTTGAGGATACGTGTTGTGTCTTTGAATCTCTGCAGGAAAGTCAGCCAGGAGGGGAT
Source organism: Cygnus atratus (assembly GCF_013377495.2). NCBI lineage: Eukaryota > Metazoa > Chordata > Aves > Anseriformes > Anatidae > Cygnus > Cygnus atratus. Next base: position 6,101,258 of record NC_066365.1, read on the forward strand.
GATGATGGCTTGTGGTAGAAGCTCTACAATAAATAATAACTCTTTGTTGGTTTTGGAAAAGAGTTATTTTTATGCATTCCTTTCCCACTGACAAACAGAGAAGTTCTTTCCTCACTTTCAGAGTACAGTCTTTGTTTTACACATTTAAAACTGTTAGGATGCTTTTGGTTGAACCCTGTGCTAATTTCAATTATTTTTATTTTGATCTCTTAAAAACATCCAAAAGAGAAGAGTGCTACCTTGCCATTTGTTTTGGTGTTGCAAGTGATGTTAACAAGATTAATCCCCATCCTCCCAAGTCCCTGCCTTGTCCCACATAGCAGACAGACAGTTGACGTCTCTTCCCCTCCCACTTCCACCTAGCCCTGCTAGATCAGCTGTCCTCATCACACTCAGAGCATCTCACCCACGCAAGCCCTCAATGGTTTCTGCTGAGCCCGTCACCAGTCCTTCTGCAATATCATCTTCCCCACTTCTCCACTGCCATCACACTAAATATTCACCGCCTTGCAGTGTCTGTTAACTGGGTGGCTTGTTACTAATATCTGTCTCTGAATGGAAGCATCGTGCTCGGAGTATTCCCAGCACCATCTGCCGTCTTTCTTTATTTCAGTTTCTAGAAAGGGTTTTGCTGTATCTGAGAAGCAGAGGAGGAATCTGGATACGGTTGACACAAATCCCAGAAAACGTTTGTCTGTTTGCCTTATGCACTAATTAGTGCAGACTTGGTCAAAAGTGCTCTGAACTTTTATTTATTTATTTTTCTCCTTTCTCTAGCATCTATCACCATGACAGCAATGTGCTTCAACCGCAGGAAATTAAAACACACGACGCAAGCAGCTAATCAAATGCAGAGGCAAACAGAAGAATTTTGCATAGAGCCCTCGGTGTCGCTACAATCCTGCTTTGACGGGCGACAGAGTTTCTGCAGGGAAAAAAAAAAAAAAAAAAAGATGTTTTGTTTGTTTCAAATTCCCTTTTCCCTTGGAAGCGTAAACATGAAATTACTCTCTTTTCTTCCGGTGGGATGTCTTATTTATTTTCCTGCTGGTGGCTGTTAAAGGAGATGCTGCTGGGTTGTATCCTGGCTTTAATTCACGGCTTGCACAGTTCAGCATGGGGATACGGTGGGACTGGGGTGGGCAAACCCACGGAGCCTTGTGTTGGCTGCCTGCTCGGCAGGGCAGGAGGGGCTGGCAGGAGCTTTCTGCAGCCAGGAAGACCCGCTGTGAGGCTGTGCTGGGATGAAGGCAGGAGGAAGGAGAGCCGAGTGCTGTGGACCCAGGAGCCATGGCTACAAGGATGGGTGCCTACCAGTTTGTCCTCTGCCATCCATGTGGAGCCAGGATAGGGGCAAAGGAAAACCCAGCAGGAAAACAATTCCCTGCAAATCTCTCAAAGCGCTTGGTTTTGTAGGAACCAAAAACAGACCTCGTGTCTGGGCCGAGTGAAGCTTTTTATTTTTGTGGTATTTGAACGTAAGTGTTACTGCGGTTTCCAACATGTCATGACCCTTCTTAAGTTTTCTCACACAAGCCCAAACCCCACGTGGCAACACCAAGTGCCGAATTGTGCCAACAGCCACATGTGAGAGGCAGAGTTAGGGCTAAAACTTGGCTTATCTTACACCCTTCCCCTCGGTCCCCAGATGTGCAGTGCACCGCTCACCTCACTCTTGCCTACAGGTAAGATGTACATTTGTGCATCCATCTACATCTTTGGGTATGCAGTTCAGTTGTATGTAGCAGTGTTTTGGGCTTCAGGGGGTTGAGATAATTGCCATGTTTAACATTATTTTTAAAAAAGACGGCTCTTTTAGAAAAAAAAAAAGATTTTAAATAAGCAATGCAGAGAGTCCAGTAAAAGGCAAACAAGATCATTTTAGGCTCTTTTTAACCTTCACAGTGACCCTTTGCGATCTGTGCAGGGTATTGCCTATGTCAGTCACAGTCTTGGCCCTGCTAGAGATTTCAGATAGAAGTCTCCTAACTTCTCTTGAACACTTTCATCAGATCATCATCTTATACTGGAGTCTTCAGATGATTTCTTTTGGGGAGCCATGGAGTTTTACCAAATATAACATTTGGTTTATTCCCCTTGCACCTACATTCGATTGTATCCTTTTATGTCAACAGCTCAAACATCTAAGTATACCTACGAAGGAGCGTCATAAAGGACTTCTTTCCTGTTAATCTTTCTTTAGGATTGAAAAATGAAATGCATTTTTCCTGGACTGATAAAACGTCTGCCATGTGAGTAATGGATCCCACAGAGCTCGAGGCCTTCCCTGCACCCAGTGCATCTGTGCAGGTGAGTCAAGTTTTTCTGCTTTGCTCCTGTAAGCTAAGTCTGGATTTCATAGAGCCATTAAGTAACTCATCTCATAAATCCATATAGCGCCACTAGTACCCTTAAATCCTCTCAAAATAATTACATTGCTTCTACCACAGGTCAAAAACTTTGATATGTTGTTAAACACCTGCTGTGTCCCACCCTCCAAAGGAACAGAACAAGTCAAGGTACAAAGCAACTGGGTCCTCTCCCAGGTGGGATGGGGAATCCCCATGAACCTGAGAGACTCACTATTTGCCTGTCCACCCAGATACATGCAGGATAAAGCAATTTACCAGCGGCCATTTTTCATCAGTGAATTATACTAATGAATGCATTCATCTCTTTTTTAGTTCTCTCTCCAGCTTTTTAAGTTATGCAGTTGATATTAATTACTGAAAAGCATTCACTATGTTGCAGAGCCCCTGTAAACAAGTAGCGTATTCTTTGCCAAAAGGGCGCAGCAAGGTTAAATACTGAACACCACTTGACGAGATTTTGCAGAGATTTTGGACATATGGAGCCATGAAAATGCCTGAGGCTGTCATCAGATCCACTTGGAATCCGTAATCAGGATGAGCGAGCTGATTGTCTTTGCTTTTCATAATTCTGCATTTGAGTAGTAACTCTCCAAACTATCTCATCCCATAATGTCTTGGCGAAACTTTCATTTTGTGTACGCAGCTAGGGAGGCTCTGCTTGCTTTGATTTTATTTCATGGCATTTTTCTCTTGTCTTTGTTTCACGTTTGGAGGTGCCAGCTGAGTGGCTGCTGTTTTTAAGGATTTTTTTTCTTTGCATGCTTCTTTAAAGTGATTTGTTGGTATTGAGTATGATGTATTTTAAATGTCTAAAATAGACTGCACTGGGTGCAGGTTCAATATAAATTGATTTGAGACTGCAGCAGCCATGGTACCTTCATATACTAAAACCAGAAGGTGTCATAGTTTCTAAAGCAGTGAATGTTAGCACCTGAGAAGAACTCACTATCGTCCAGGTTCAGACTATAGCCCATTTCCTTTTTTTTCCTTTTTTTTTAATAGGTGAAAGTTATTCTCCGGCCTGTAGATATTTAGTTTTCTGTACTTGAAAATAAATCAAAATTTATTTTCCACTCATGCGAGGAGAATAATTTTGCAAACTCTAAAGTGAATATTGCATTGAAAACCTGCATGAACATATTCACACAGCACTTACTAAAATGACAGGAACCCCAAAAAGGCTTTTGCTGCAGAGGGGTGAGAAGAGCTCACAAGTGCCTACTACGGGTTATAAGCTCTAAATTTCAGCTCTGTTCTCCGATCCACAGGGGCAATTCCTCTTAACCTGATCCCAAAGTCTGTGGCAAACTGTTGTATTTAAGAGCCCTTGGGAGAGTATTTCACAGGACAGAGATTAGAAAGCAAGAACGGAAAACTGGAAAGTGCTTCGTGGTGTCTCTTTAACAGCTTAGGATTGATTCATTTTTGTATTTGTGTCTGGGTCTTACTCACTGCTGCCTCATAGATCAATGGCACGACGGAGTCCCAGCTCATGTTGATGCAGCATATGGGAACGGGATCCATTATCTTTAGTTCCCAGGACTATAAAATGTCTAATAAACTCAGCAGCAAGAGCGCTGGATTTGCGCGGCACTGCCAGCTGCTGTAGCCTTGCTGTCTATTAAGCTGTGTTTTTAGTTTCATTATTGATGGGGAATGCTGATAGCCTAGCAAATGATGTCGCTTGCAGATTTGAGGCACCTTCCTAAAGCCTCGATGACATTAGGGAGTTCAGAGAGGCTAACATTAAAGAAAAAAAGGTCAGGAAACAGCACCCACAGAGTAAATTCCTGGTTCACCTGAGTTATTTCTCCTTTGGAAAGCAGGAGGCCTCCAATGCTGTGCCCGTGGGATTTGTCTGTGAGCACTCTTTGCAGGAGACAAGGGAGAACAAAAATCGTGTGTAGCAGAGCAAGGAGGAGACCTAGCTGTGGGAGCTCAGGGCTCACCTAGCCTGTCCCCATCCTGCCTCCTCCTTCTTCTTTCTCTTCTGCAGATTCTGGATCAGAAAACAGGGGAAATCCCCAGTTCATCACCTAATTAAAAAATATCTGCTCATTTTCTCCTAAGCCTCTTACTCCTATGCCAGCCTGGCTTGTAAAGGTGACTTGTGCTGTGGTGCCTCCACTTGCAGGGAAGGAGGAGAGAGGGATTCATGGTGCAATGAGAAATCAATTTAAATTAACACGGGCACAGTCAATCCTTAGTCATGTCAGCATCTCGGGCTGGCTGCAGGAATCTGAGCAGCAAGTTCAAATGCCTCGGTCTCAAATATTCATCCCCATGACAGAACCCTAGGCAGGGTATCCTTGAGCACATTTGCTGCTCCAGCACTGTTCTCAGTCTCTCCCTTGGCTGTTTACATTACAGCTTGACTCTCCCCTGTTTTTCCCACCCAGAGCTCTGTGGCTCCTGCTACACCTTTGGGATTAATTCCATAACCACTCTGAAAATGGTGCAAAACCCGACCTACGGAAGTTGCTGTGGTGGGGCGGGGGAGCAGCTCTCAACTCCATTTTGCTTGTTCCCTGCGCTTTGCCACAAGGGGCACATTCCTGACCAGTATTAGTTTTTATTGCTTTCTTTAGTCTCCTGGGACACGGATATCAAGCACAGCTATGGGAAATCAGCTAACATTTTTGGTCTCTAGCATCTTTAGTTTAGGTACTTCAAATCAGCAGCAGGCACTCAAATGGAAGTTAATATGAGCCAGCACCCACAGCTCCTACTTAATCCACTGAATATTGATGCCTTTGAACAATCTTTGAACAATCTCCAGATATTCTTTTAGTGTTTAAATATTTGAATTCCTACTGAACTGTGGGCATCTGTTCATGAGAAGAGAAGCCTCTATCCCTCAAGCAGGATCTGTTTCTATTCTGGACATCTGTGTCACCTCTTTGACAAAGGAAGGCCAAATTTGCAGTATCAATGCTGGTATGAATGCAGAAGAAAACGTTCCCTCAAGTCTCACCTGGGCTACAGTCTGTCCGGGCAGTGATTATAGTAGCTATCACCCGTGCTTATAGCCTGGCTGCTCTTGGTTTGTACGTCTGCTGTCGCTGCCTGTGCCCTTGGGTGCCTTCTCTAGAATTTCCGTCTCGCATTCCCTGCCGTCAGGAGCTGCAGCACCAGCACAAATCTGTTCAGTGCTGGTGTATTTCTGCCAGCTTTTCTCCAAGGAACAGAAAGAAAGAAGCTCGTGATCCAGAAGGACTTTACTTTAAAGATCATGGATCAGGGGTTTTGTGCAAACTACTTTCTTAAATTATTGAAAATCTGCCATAATTACTGGGTATTTCAAAATATTCCAGGGAGAACTTCTGGGCCCGTTTTTCCCTTCTCTTCACAGCCAGATGGCTTCTCAGTCATTAGACACGCAGAAGGATGGCTTTCGTGAAAATGGAGGAGATGGCAATGATGTGTTTGACAAAATGTGACTTCTGCCAGGTGAAGCGGTGTATCTTGATCAGCAGACACCATGAGGCAGAGGATTCATTACCTCCATCGATAGCTTGTTCGGAGCTTTTCACCCATCTTCTTAAAAATGCATTCCTACCGCCTCCGATTTGTCCGTCTCGAGCTTCCAGCTAATGGTTCTTGTTATCTACCACATTAAAGAGCTTCACAGTTCCCTCTGTTTCCTTTCCGCGAAGGTAATGGTACATTGTAATCAAGCCACCTCTCGGTCGTCTTTTTGATAAGCTAAACAGATTGCGCTCTTTATGTTTCTCACTCTAAAGCACTTTCTTCAGCTCTTAAATCATTTTCGCGGCACTTGCTGTGGCTTTTTTCTGTGCAGTCACCAATTTTGTTACACTCTTATTAAAAAAGATGAACCTTGGAGCTGAGCGCAGTGTCAGGAACCGGCCTCATCGAGACTGCATGCAGCCTAAAAAGCCTGTGCCTGCATCTGCTCGCATTCTCCTCTTTGTATACAGGGATCATTTCACCTCTTTTTACTGTGGCTTTCCCCAGTTGCTTGTCCACTGTGCCATTAAACCATATGCAGTTATTGCAGGGTTTTCCTGCTGCCCTTAGCCTGTATTTAGATGTGATTGTTTGAGCAAGCCTATCTTACACCATCCTCAGTGTGACTAAATTTCTCTCAGGGACTTTTAGCGGGAGAGCTGGCACCTAGTGCGGGATGTTGAGCCAGTGCCTCCTGTCCAAGCTCCAACAGGAATGCCCTGGGAAAGGACCACAGTCCACGAAAGATCATAAAATGAATCTTCCAGGTCTGTTTCTTCAGGCAATAAAATGGAAAAAAAAAAAAAAAAAAAAAAAAGGAAGCCTTTGGCTCCATCAGTGTGGTTAATGCTCCTGGCCCCATCCTTGTGACAGCTCTTTTCTTACTTGCCACATCTGCAAATTGGCGAAGTTTAAGATTTCATCGGTAGTCTTGGGTGGAAAATGCCTTCAATGTCTCGACATTTCTGGAAATACCTGTTTGAATCCCATCTGAAAATAACTCGTGAAATCAGCTCTTCATCCATTTACTGCAATCTTTACTGGTGCTGCGGACTGCTCACTTTTTAATCACCATGCGTTATGCTACTAAGTGAAGCACCCGACAGTGGAAGGAGGTTAGCCACCGCACCAAATCCATCATCAGAAAGGCAAGTAGTTTTTGAGACAGGGTTTCTATTCCTAATAATGCTGACTGACATTAATTATCCCTTAAAACCCCCCTTTGTCAGCACTTCCATTTGGCATAGGAATGATGCCAGGAGGCTGCGCCAGCAGTAGGAAGAATTGATGCCCAGGTCCACACTAGGTCCCTGGCGGTTGCTGCAGTGTTGACCACACACCGGCGGCAGAAACGGGAGGTGCTGCCCTCCCCTTCCCAAACCTCTCGTTTTTCCAATTGGGTTTGCACGCTTGGGCCTTTGCTCCGCTGCTCGGCTCCACTTTATGAGTGCGGCAGGGTGATTTATTGCAGCCTTCGAGTGGGAGACACAAGGGTCGGTCCCGCGGGGCTGGCTGAGCCCCCTCCCCGTGCGCCTCTGCAGCCACCGAACTGCTCTTTGCACGGCACGCGGTGGCAGAGCAGGAGGCACTCGCCCATTAAAATGCTTTCAGTGGTTATCCTCACGACTTAAATAAAGGCTTCTGGTTTTCCAGGCGAGGGTTTTTGAGGTGTCCGTCTCTTCGTTCTTTTTTTCTTTTTTTTTTTTTTGTCCTTCGCGTGTTGTTATTGCTTCCATTCCTGAAAGCGCCGCAAATTGCAAGCCTGTGGCTTGCCGTGAAGGCATGCTGGTAAATGATTTATAGAGGGTCCTACAAATCATGTTGCACAGAGCGCAACCCCTTCCCCCACAGCAACAGTCATCATTTTAGAGCAACGCAGCCTTCAAGGGAGCTAAGCTGTCCTTTCCCTGCTGAGATTTAGGAAGCCAAACAGTACAATGCAGCTAGAAGTGAGAGTAAACACGCTGCAGTAATAGCCTGGCATTTAAGTTTCAGCAGGGCTTAAGGTGGCCTTGCTTATCAGCGGAATTACGTTATAACACCAACTGGTACCCGCACACGGTTGTGATGCTTTTACAGATACAAAAGAGAAGCCCAAAATATGAATATGTCAGCAAGGAGTTAAAATTACTTGGAGGACTAAAAGGCTAGCAGAAACGTCTGACAGTGAAATGAATTGCAGCAATCTCCGGTATTAATTGTGGTCTCAGCCCTCGCCACCCGGTCGAACCTCGTGGTGGTTGCAGCACAACTGAAAGCACCACGTGGCCCTGTGGCGATAACCTCAGGCCCTTCTGGCCAGAGATTTCCAAGAGCCATCACACACAACTCTCTGTAGTGCACTAGAAATGCTGCAAGATCAGAGATGGGAAGCCCTCAGCCTGCCCTGGCCCTGAAACACAGAGAAGGGATGCTCTTACCTGGCTGCTGGCGCAAGACGTCTGAGGATCCCTCCTGGTCTCAGCTGGCTCCGGCATGAGGTGAATGTGGAGAGCTGGTCGAATTGACGACGCTGCCTTCCTGTCCCCCTTGTTCTCCGTGCTGATCACAGACTCGCAGAGTAATTTGGAATGGGAGGGAGCTCAGGGTCATGTAGGGCAAGCCCTGCGTGGAGCAGTGCCAATTAAATCCGGCTGTGCAGAGCCTTGTCTAAACGGGCTTGAGCATCGCCAATGGTAGAGACTGCAGCCTCTGTGGGGTCCTGCTCCCATCTTTTCACTGCCTTTCTCATGAAAAAAAATCTTGGCTAATATCTAATCTGAATTTCCTGCATGCCAGCTCACATCCATTGCCTCCTGCACAATTCAGTGCCTCTTGTCCTATCTGGCAGCACATCTGGGAGGTGTCTGGTCCAGGCTCTGCACTTCAGGTAGCTGTTCCAGGTCCAAAAAGCAAAACCCCACTGTTTGCCAGCTCTGTTGAATGCAGTGGCTCCAAAGAGTTAATACAATAAAACATCACAAGGAAAACAGTTCTGGTGCCTAGAAAGGAACAATTCGCCAAGCAGTGAAACAACTGGAACAGCAGATTGCAATTTCGACAAAATATTTTGCCAAGCAAGTTGCCAAAAAGTAAAAATGAATATATATATATATATATATATATATAAAAGTAAATTAAATGTTCGTCTGGGACTGGGAAGGGGGTGTTTATCAGCAAGTTATGACCTCTTTAAAATAATCCAAACATTCCTGGAGCTATAGACGAATGTCTGAGCAAGACACACCATCTCCTTAATGGAAAAGTGAATTCCAGCCACTGTGATACTCCATCTGATGGGGACACTTAGCTGTGATGGGGTGGAATAAAGTGCTTTATTACACTAAAGTGAACCGCGCTGGGAGTGTTGGGGATACGGTTAATGCAAGTACAGAGAAATTACACAGTGTCTGCTTTGACTTTCTGATTTCCTCTAATGGACACATGACTCCCAGTCCAAGTGCTCAGAGAGCTTTGTGCCATGCCATTTTTTCCAGTTATTAGCTGGGCTTTTCCTCCAAAGTCCTTGGCAGCAGCAGACTCATTGACAAACCTGGCATTTGCAGCTGGGAATTTAGAGAGCTGGCATCTTGGGTCCGGCATCCCTCCTCTCAATCCAATTTTCCTCTAATGACGCATTAGGCATTTTAACTCATTAACTGATGTCACCTGTACTCTGCAGGAAATGCAGCAAAACCAACACTTCCCTGTGAGGTTTTGGCTGTGGATTTTGTTAGTTCAGCACTCATCCTCTGACCGCAGCTATTTTTCTCTTTCTGAGATCCATCTCAGCTCCCCATTTTGATGCTTCGCTGGTAAACGCAGCAGTGCATCGCGCCACTGACGGGAGAAATTTCCTGCCTGAGAACTGCTTTACTGGTAAAAAAGGGCTGCTGAACACACATGTATATGTCTACATATATACATTTACAAAGGGGCCACTTTGTCCTGCAGCCTCCTGTCCTGCCATCCCCTCTGTTTCCCTCTGCCTGCCCTCCAGTCTCTGCCAGTTTAAGTTGAAATCTGTCTGAATTCCCCACCAGTGTGGGATATTCTCCTCCATTTTTGTCTCTCTTCCCATCCATCCCCTGACCATTTTCCCCCCCACTGCTCCTGAACGGGGTGTGTTGTGTGGAGAGGAGTTACTGAAACGGTCTGGCTTCAGATTTGTCTTGGTCTTGTCCAGACGATAGGGAAATGCATGCAGAAACAGTCTCCTAGGAAAACCGACCGTGGAAAATGCAGCTTAAGGAGCAATAAAAGAGTTTACCGCCGTCACGCAGGCACTGACAGGAGAATTTACGTCTCCCACCGAAAGCTCCCCTGGGGGCACCTCTGTTGTGGACCAAGGAGACAGCAGCGGGCCCACGCGACCGCCCCGTGCACCACAGGGCCCTCCTCTCCCCTTCCGGGGGCTCCTCCGCATCCCCTCCACCCTCCGCAGTAATTTTCTGCTTGTTGCCTTTTGTCACGGTCTTCACCCCTGTTACAAGACCCCGCTGACCTCCCAGGGCACCAGGCTCTTGGCTTGCTACCCCAAAGACTCTCGCACACACGCTGCCTCGGCACTGGTGCGCGCTGGCTGTGGGGAGGCCTCAGAGGATTTTCTGGTCTTATTTCATCTGGGTATTTATGTCACTTCCAAGCCTGCAGCACAAAATTCAAGGGCAAGCTAACATTTAGGCCTGCTGTTGTCAAAAATGGCAGTGGAAGACTAGTGTTCCTACACTGAGGACTCCTTGGGGTGCGTGGGTGAGGCAGGCCGAGAGGCTCGGCACCTCAGCAGAGAGCTGAGAGCCCCACAAACCATGTCCCCCTTAGGCTGTTCCAACACTTTTGGGGTTGCATGAGAGAAAGGAGGCAGGGTCCTCACAGGGATTTTTTGGGAAGAGCTTTCCTATGGGGGCTATGTGAGCAGGCAGTGCTCCAGCAGTCCCCTGTGCTCCGAAAAGCCTCACAGGGCCGGGCCGGGCGAGGGTGAAAAGCAGCACGTGGCCCTGAGTGCTCATCGTTCCCCAGGACGGGGACAAAGGCACTGCAAGGGCTTGACAAGTTTGTGTACAGGCATATTTTCCTGAGAGCCATTTCCCCAAAGTCTTTGTAATTTTTGTTTTGTTTTGTTTTTTAATCTCAAGCTCTTTTTCCTGCTTTATGTCATGCCTTCCATTTTAGAGATGTCAAATGATCTGTGATAAACTGACAGTATGTGCAGGAGCAGCAAGGAGACGAGGTCCATTTTAATGAGACTAACTCTACTGGGTAGTGCAAACTGTGCCTCAACAAGCCCTTGGATCTTGTTTCCCTTCGCAAAGCACCTTAATGGCATAAAAGGATTTTTGCACAAATAAGGAAAGGCAATTCCCCAAACAGATTTCTTTCAGTAGCCATTGAAATGGAAAGCTGCCACCGAGAATTGCATGATCCCCTCTAAGAGGTAAGCACGATCAGAAATCAGTATTCTCTCAGATCCTGAAAACAGACTGAAATATTTCCAAATAAATTGAGTGTTTGCTTGGGGCTCACCATTCACCCAGCAGATCCTGCCCACTGGCCCTGAGATTTAATGGCACATACGGACACTCTTACCCAGTGCTGCCCACAAATGACCCATTCCTTCAGCGGAGCAGGCAGCTTGGATGCTGGTGAGGTGGTAAAGGAGGTAGGAAGACTGGGGATGTATAGCAAATCTCAAGGTAAACGTGAGAAGGCACCACACTGTTCTTGAGTCCTTGGTCATTTCAGTAAAAAATTTGGGTGCTTTTCGTTGCCTACGTGCCATCATCATTCCTTGTGGATGAAGAAGTCAAGTCAACAAAAAAGCTTTTGGTGCTGCTACCACCTTATAACTAGCATGTCAGTAGGCAACCACATGCACATGCTAAGTCATTAGTCCTTCAGGCGGGCTGGCCTCATGCTTCCCACTGGCAGCCAATGTGGTCTGGGTGAATTTCGGAGAGTCAGTCAGAGTTCAAGCAGGGTCAGCTGCGCAAGGCCCAGGCTCATGATGGCTTTTTTTTGGCTGTTGGTTGTGGCCATGTCTGTCTCAACTCTCACTCCTGCAAAAAACAGAAAGTCTTCACTTAGGTCTCCACATAAGGAACTCCTCAGCATAGGGCAGAGGCTTGAGCTGCAATGCGATTACATACAAACCTTCAGCAATTCAGTAATTCCAAAAAAAATAAAATAATTAATCATACCAACACCAGGTAAATGCACAAAGACAGCTAGGTCTGGTCAAAGCTGCAAATAAGAGCTCTCTTTCAATGCTTTATTTTTAACCTAGACACCACTAGCTTAATGTGTTCTGGAGCATCTACAGAGAATAACTTTTATGGAATATATTTTTTTAAATCTTGCTTTCCAGGGAAGTAGTTTTTTATCTACTCCTCTTTCCTGAGCTATTTTTGGACCCCAAGGCATGAATTCTAACATTTTCTGGGCAACACTGTGAAAAAGTGAATAGATGAATAGAAGATGTAACATACTCCAGACTGCCTAAGAGTTATGCAGTCCAGTTTTCCCTATTCTCTATTGAAATATGGATTTAGTGAGGGTTTGTTCAAGCCTGCAGGAAATCTTATTTAGCTATGTATTAAAAAATAATAATAATCAAATGTTCTGATCTTAACTTGCATTTCTGACTACAAATGATTCCTGTATTTTTTCAGGTAGGTCTGGAATATTTCTCCAAGATAATTTTGATCTATTCTTAAATTTCCTCTGTTTATAAAAAACAGATTTATTTAAATAGATGTAGGAAATGCCATATAGCTAGTGATGAGAGGATATTAACTGATTTTTAAAGGCCCGATCAGAACAACTGCAGCGAAGAGGTCAATATTAACTTGACTGTTATTCTCATTGTTCTTCTTGACTTCAGTAATATTAGATGCTAAAACAGGCTCCCAGATAGGAATTGCAAATCTTGCATTTGAGAAGAAAGGAAATGTGATCCTAGAAAACAGATGCAAAGTTCTCCAGATCTCTGTGAGTGTCCAATCTTTACACGTCTGATCGATAGTTTTAGCAGTGGGACAGATGTGTGATGTATTCACATTCAGATCTTTCTAAGGAAGGCAACAAAACAGTACTAAAATGTCCCGTTGCTGCTCAGTGAGGAGATGGCATTCACCGGGGGAGGAGTGGGAAGCTTGCCTTGTGGAGGCACAGGCAGCCATAGCTACAGGAACATTTTTAGATTAAGGTGAAGGCAGGAAGGTGATGAAGAAAGCTTTGATTTCTGTCCATTGGGACAGCAAACAAGTGAAATAAATAGGGCAGGTGGGCGCACACAAGGGAACTGAGCAGTGCCAGGGGAGCACCAAAATCAAGGTAACACCCAGGGTGATGGAGTGGGGCAGGCGCATTGAGACGGTGCTTGACCCTACCGGCAGACCTTACCCTCTCTCTTCTGACAGCTAGCACAGATGTTTTTTCTGTACTCATATTGCTCCTTTAGGGACCCTAACCATCACTAACAGCATCTCAGGGGCAAAAAAGGCCAGGGCCTTTGGGTACCACAGATTTCATCTATAGCCATCAAACAGCAGGTACATGCCAGAGGCCATCTGGAATACAGCCAGTGCCAATTACTGCCCAGTGCCCTAAAAACAGCTCTGAAAAGGAGTTAACAGCATCACAGCAAATGCCTGCTTGTGGGTTCTTTGTGTCTCACCTCGCCGCGGCCAGGCTGGCTCCCCAGGCTCCCATACGACAAGATACGCAAGAAGCACCGGCAGTGCAGAGATTAGAGAGGCATCAAAAAAGCCCCCCTGCACAGTGGACCTGGGGAATCTTTGATGGGTTTGAAGCCCTAAAAGGGGGTCTCTGTGTTCTGGTATTGCTTGAACCTCCACAAAGGAGATGAAAAGGAGGAATAAAACATCTGAAGAGCCCAGTCTGCCCTGAATGGTGCGCATTCATTATGGCAAAGATGGATTTCTTCTGGTCCCTCCCCTGTATCCTCCTCCTCAGCACGGGCAGTGAGGATCTCAATACTCCAATTACAGGATATTCATATTAAACAGAGAAGGGGGACAGCAAGCATTTAGGATATGACATCTGAGAATCCAGCCAGCAGAAACCTGGAAGAATGACTGAAATGACCCTAATGGCTCAGCTCCTCACAAGTCTTAGGTGCAGGCTTAAATTGGCTCCTGGCAGACAGCCTTACACTTGGCTTAAGTCAGGTCCCAGATGTTCCCACTTCACCAAAGCCACTGTGAAATGGGACTGGTGGCCCCAGCTGGACACTTGGCTGCACCTTACTTCTAAGCCCCGCAGCACAGGGTCTGCAGCCAGCCTTGCTGCTCGCTCTGTCCAGGTACAACACCACCCAGCCAACATCCTTCAGGTGTTTTTGATGCTTGTGGCTTAGAAACCTCTTTGTCCCTTCAAACTTTCCCAAAATTTTTTGCCTCCCGCCCTTTCAGATGGAAATGAAAATGTAGGCTAAGAAAAAATGGCATTAATAATACAAACTGGGGCCTTTGGGAGAAAATTTTAGTTTTGGAAAGCAACTACTCAGCATGAATATGTTATGCTATTAGAAGTTTACCTGGATTTTCTTGACTTCTCACAAATGCATGTATTTCTCTTCTGCCACACATAGCCCTTTTTCCATATTTAATTAGGGCATAATTATAAGTGTATAACTAAATTAGAAGAAATAAATAGAGATTCATCCCTTCAGTAGGCATTTTTCTTGGAAAATAAATGTTCCCCTTCTTCAGGTATTGGTTTTCTTCAGTTTTGTTTCTCTATTTTTAATTTAAAGGTACTTCTCTTATGTTTTATTCACTTGTTTTCATTAGGTAAAAGAATGCTTTGGCATGAAAACCTGTCCTGAATGCACTGCCTGTTTGACAGATACATACAAAGACTTGAAACATGAGAGGAGAAGCGGATGGTTGCAAGCAAAAAAAAAAAAAAAAAAAAAAAGCCTAAACAAAAGAAAGGAATTAAACCCAGCACCAGGGCACGTACTGAAACCACGCGGCTGTCATTGTGTGCCCTGATTCCTATGAGCGATGCAGAGCATCCTGCTTGGCAGGATAAGACAGACAGACCTCGAATACGAATCTCTACTGCCTTCTGAAGAGGTAGGGCCGTCCTTTTTATCTCCGGATCGATCCTGACCAGTTTACTGCACGTAGCTACTGCTTGAATTTCAAATGCTGAGTGCTGGTATCCACGATTGGCCGTGCACAGTAAATCACATGCTAATGTTGCTCTGTCTTGACTGGATGAGAATAAACATCATAATCAGGAAAAGGCCTTGGAGGAGCCACTGTGGCTTTAAATCTCTCAGGGAGCAGCAGCAGTTTCAGGAGAAGTGGCTGATAAAGCAGATTAGGGAATTCTAGAAAATTTAAAACCCGCTCCTTTCTGGGCCACACAGGCTCTGCCCCAGGGCGTCACTGCTGGCAAAATTAGGCTGCTGCAAAATTTATCGCCAGGGTCCCAAATTTCCATTTCGATTTCTCCCGTCCCAGTCCCACACGCTTGCCCAGTCAGATCCTGCCCGCCCCCCCCTTGCCCGCTCCACACCAGCACCAGCCCCGGGCATCACCCGCGCTTCTTCTGGGGGTGCTCAAGATGCCTGCGGGCTGGCCTTCCAGCAGCACAAGGAAAGCAATGGCAGCTGCCAGCATTTGTATAGGTTATTTATTGCTTCTTTTTGCTGTATTCCCGTCCCTACATTATCTTCCACAGCCAATAAATTCCACTCAGGAGTTCACCCCAGGAAAGGATGCAGAAGCCAAGGACCCGGCATCCTTTTGCAGGCATCAGCAGGGCTCTGCTGGGCTCCACAGCCCCATGTGCCCTTCCAGCCAAGGCGATGCTCAGCTGTTTCCAGCTGCACCAGAGCAGGGCTGGTTAGCCCTCAAAACATTGTCTAAGAAATGGAAGAAGAATGGCAAATGATGAGATTGCTGGTGACAAAGCAGTCCTGGAAAATGTTTGGATGAACTTAGCAGATCTGCTTCCCTGTCACACCTGCCCCTCCGTGCCCTCTGTTCATATTACTCTCCTGGTCATTAGCAGGAAGGTTTGCAGAAGGGACAGTCATTAGGTGAATATTCATAAACATCCAGCACGCTGCCAGTCACAGGACAGGACCAGGCTGTATTAACCCTGGGCCTGAGCAGAGTCAGCCAAAAGAGTTTGAAATATGCAATGTGTGCGTTTGTGGAGGAGCCTAAGACCTAGTACTGATGTCATGACTAGCTGAAATGATGTCTAAATTTGAAAAGAAAAAAAAAAGACTTCCTCAGAGGTATTTTGCAACTGTAAATGAGCCATAACTTGAATAATCTATGAGCTATGATGAGCTGCTATTACCATTTGAGTTACACTTCCCTCAGAAAGTCATGAGAGGTTCTGGCCCCAGATTATGGTTCCCTCCTTACATGTAAATAGGTTGTGCATATGGAAATGGAGTTGTCCAGGGTGTCACCACCTCAAGGTGAGCGATAGCTTCAGGAGGAAGGGTGGAGAATAAATGTTACTGCAAGAAAAGCTGCTGAATTTCCTTTTGAGAGACTGATAATCCCGCAGGCTTCTGCAGAAGCAGCTTTTGATTATCATTGCTGATGATATTAGAAGACATCTCTGGAGTCTGTCTTTTAAAAAATGTTTCCCTAGTGCTACTTGAAAACATATGGGTTGGGAACTGAAGTGAAAAACTGATGTTTTGCTAACTCTCTTGGCATGATGGAGGCTTAAAAATGATGTGCCTGATACCGGAGATGCATTTTTAACAGTAAATGAAAGCAGACTGCATAAAAATTCAAAATACTAGACTGGCAAATGTGGATGAGAAATGAAGCTGGAAGAAGAAAAAGGGGCTGGTTAAAGAACCAGATGAGAAAAGATGGATCAGACCTACAGCTGGGCTGAATTGGAGCAGCCCTACCAGCTTCAGCAGATCTGTGTTGGGTTGCTTGGACTCACTGAAGATCCAGATGTACACTAGCAACTTATAGGTTGGATTTGACTAAACGAGGTCTAACACAGCATTTTCAAATGCAACAATTTCCTGAGGGCCTCATCAAGTAATAGGACAGGCAAGACTGCTGTTTGAAAGGTAACAATCTGGATGGGAAAAGGTCAGAGAGATGGAGCCAGTGTCAGTGTATTTTGCCAGTTCCAGCTCTTGTACCAGCAATGCCTAGAGAAGTGGCATCCTGGCTTCAAAGGACGCACATCTACATGGCTTACTGAAAGGAAACAGGAGGGGAACAAAAGGGAAGAGAACAGGAAAGAGAAAGGCTACACATCCTGGAAAGCTTCTTCAGTCTAGCATCTCATCCATCTGGGAAACTAGTCTGTAGTTGTGGTATCTAACACAGACATCACACGCAGAGAGAAGTTCATGCCCCAGATCCAATGGCTCTTATCCACACAAACCTATTTCCAGAAAACACACATTAAAACACAGGAAATGTTTTATACTGGAATAAGTGTGTCCTATACTGGAGTTGGATGAGGTTAGTTTTGCTGGTTTACTAGATCATACCAAGGAAAAAAGAAAAGAAAAATAAAAAAAGAAAAAAGAAGAAAAAAGAAAAAAAGAAAAAAAAAAGAAAAAAGACAAAAAAAAGACAAAAAGAAAAAAGATAAAAAGAAAAATGAAAAAAGACAAAGCGTTATGCTGATACCATTTTGAAGTTTTCATTGGGTAAAACACTGGCCTTCAACAAGAGAGAAAGCTGGATAGGCTTTGTCCCACCAGCTCCACCAACTGTAGAAAAATTAATAGTTTGAGGCTGCTGCAGAAGAACTTTTGAGATAAAGTTACTTTGGCAAAGTGCAGAATGATTCTGTCTCTTGACTGGTTGTGCATTTTCTGAGCAACTGCCAGCAATGACTGCTTTTGTGAACTTCTGAAAGGAAAAAAAAAGTGTTTTCTTTCAGTGGCTTTCCGTTCCACCTCTTTGTCTCTTTTGGGCCCCTCAGTCAGCACATGCATACCCACACAGAGAGTCAGATGACCAGCAGATTGATGCTACCAAATTCCTTTGCCTTCCAAAATTTTAGGTGATGATCTTCAGGAGGTTTGGGTGTGGTCGTAAGACAAAAATGCAAACTGCTGTTGAGGTTGGCATCCTTGTGCACCAGTATGGGCAAGCCTTCCATCTGCTCCACTTCTGTAAACAGGTTGGATATTCCCCCTACCCAGGAGGTGTTTCTTAAGATGCCAGAGCTTGCATTTTTGCTGTATGCTGGTTAGAGTGTCTGCTGAAGCTGTAAGGTTCTGCAGCGTCCTAAAGGAACGGTAGATCCTAAATGCAGTTCTCATCTTTATCCACAATCAATTAACATAATCTATTTCTATGATTTTCCCAGGCCCTGTTTTTACAACCTCTAACTAGGAGCTTAACCTCTTTTCCAAAAACCAACATGGATAAAATACACTTAATATTGCTCACAGTTCTTACAGAAAACGGAACGGGTTTTTACTACCTGAAACCAGGACAGCTACACAAAGAAGTTTTATTTCAGTGACTTTAGGCACTAGGATTTCTCCAGATGTGACTCAAGCCATGATTTTCCATTGAAATAAGCTTTTATGCTTTATCCAAGAGATAGAGCACATTCTGAGAAAATTCAAATGATTTTATTCTAGCCTATGTCTAATTAAATTGAACAATAAAAATTGTTATCCTTTTATGACCGCCAGCCAATTAACTGACCTGGTGATAGGGAATTAAGTCAGTCTTCTTCCTTTGAAATGACAGCTGAAATAACAGCGGTACGGTTCTTTGTCTACTGTGTGAGTGCTGGAGAGGAGGCAGAGAAGGAACAGGATGATAGACAGACAGAAAAATCCTGCCCCTGTTGCAATGCTGAAATGCTTCCCATTAACTTTCTGAAGGGCAGGATCTCCCCCATTGTGTCACATCTCCTAGGAAGGCTTCACAAAAAACAGGTAAACAAAAAAAAACCATGCTTCTATTGTGATTTATACTATTCCACAATTTGTTCATTTGAGAAGCTCTGTGAGTATATTTTATGGACTTCCTCTTTCTTCTTCTTTCACATCCCTCAGTGTAAATGACAATGGAGCAGGAAGAGTGCACACCAGCTCATTGAAGGTGTGTGCCAATGAACTTGTAATTTAAACATGAGCCAGTGGAAATTGATTAGGGACATTTGGGTACAAAACCAGGAGCACCTAACGTGCCGGGGCTGTGGCAAATTCATCAGCATGGTAGACTGCAGCCTCTCCATCAAAGATGGGAGATGCAAATGCCAGCTCAGAGCTGCCAAGGGCCAGCTTGGCTGCCAAGAAAGTTTTGCCTTTCGCACTACTACAGATAACTTGATTATAGGAACTTAGTTTAATTGACATGCAGTTGCTTTCATTCAGGGATAATAGTGTCCACGGTTACACAACTCAAGACAAAAACTGCACATTTATATGCAAATCAATGAATCTGTATGAGACATTATATTGGCATAAACTATTCTTGTTTAAAATCATGTCTCATCTAGTGCATTTTTTTTCCAGAGCATCTGATCTTTAGGTGTCTGTTGACTATGCAGCACTGTGTGGTAGGTCCATCATGCAAAAGCATCAACATGTGTTTGTGTATTCTATAAAATCACAGACAAAAATCACCTCAATACACATGGTTTCAATAAAGCAGCTGAAAGCTTGTAGGACAGTAACAAACAGACAAAAAATATGCATCTGTTTTGGTGCCATTTGCTGGTTAGTGTTAGTTATTTGCCAACAGACATCTGATGTGCAAAGATGAAAGATTGTTTTGCCTCCTTCTCCTCAAACTGCCATAGTCATGATTCACCACTGGACTCCCTTTGAAAATGAAAAAGTTGCTATCAACTGTTCCTCATTATCTGCTGCAGTCCATCTGGAACAAAGTTTCTGTTAGCTTGCATAGATTTGGTCTAATTGTTAATTAATGTAATTTATTAACTTCCATAGATGGGAAAAGATGGAAATGAAAGCAAAAGAGCAAGACAGTCTCAGGCAGAAGATGTTTCTACAGCAGCTGAGCACTCCGTGCTTTCACGGCACTGTTGTGAAAGTTCCTGTTTCAGGCTCTCAGTTCTCCTTGATGATGGTGGCATTAATAATTGCCAACAGGGATAGACTTCAGACTTCAGAGTGTCAAAAGAATTAGGGCTGTAATGTCAGAAAATAGGAATGCAAGCCATGCCAAATAAATATAGAGTTGGTTGTTTTTTTTTAATATGTTTAGATTTTAAATCCTTTTAAGGGATAGCATTGCAGGCTTCAAGTGACCTAGCAAATAATTAATGATAATAGGAAATCCCAGCAGAATTACAGCAGCTATTTCACCAAGAACTTGGCCATCCAGCTATGGAAGAATAGCCCTTTCCACCTGTGAGTCATTCCAAAAAAAAATGTCATCTTCCCAACAGTCTAATGGGGTAGCCTGATCAGAGACAAAAACTAAAACAGTGACTCTTATTAGCAATACTCTTTACTTTATACAGACTTAACAAAAAGAATGACTGGACAAATTCATATAACAAAGTTTCCTTAAGGGCTCTTAAATCTCCAAAAGTCAGTGAGCTGCAAATTGTTGCAGGCTCAAAAAGTCCTTGGAGGGACCATCCCTACATGCTTGTCCTGCTATGCTGCCTAGGCACCCAATGTTGGCTGCTGTCAGCAGCTTCTGGACTTGTGTTCAAGACAGCGACTTCAGAGGCAGATCATAATTACAGGTCTATTTTTAGAAGCTCTAATTTTGGCAGGAGGCCAAAAGTTGTAATAAAACAGCTTTGGTATTATCTGTCATCTCCAGACATGGAAAAGGGCCATGAATTCAGTATGGGGGTAGATAATGTAGATATATTAGAATGCATTATTATCTACAGTGTTGCCTATTGCCAGTTTCATTTTTATTGCATGGCAAAGGTCAGCACCTTTCGGTAGCTCAGAGGTCCCAAAGGATGACAAATTACCAAGAATTCATCTATTCAGCATATATATGAAGCCATCATAAGAGAATATCAGCATGGTGCTAGCAGGCTCTGATCTACAATTATATGCTTCTTTTGGCAACAAAAATTTGTCCACCACTGATGGTGGACAGATACTGAGGGCTGAAAATTAATACAGGCAAAATGAAAGTAAGCTGGCACCTTACTTGTTCTTCAGCTGAAATACAGCTTACGTTACCAAGATTCACAAGGCTCTGATTCCTACTGGAAACTGAGCTGTGTTTGGTTTCAGAAAGCTGCAAGAATATTTTTTATTTCAGAATGTCTTACTGTTATTCCTACAAAACACAGGTCTATCCAGACTTTTTTCAATTAAAAAGAGGAAGAAAATGGAATGAAAATACCAATCAATATGGGAAAAAATGGAACATTTGTATACAGAAAAAATGGGACTTGTTTCCATACCTTGCTTTTACAGGCACAAAGCTCTTGTGGGTGCCAGACCTGACAGACTTTGTTGGATCCTTCAGGACAACTTAGTCTCAGCCAGAAAAGATTGCACTGAGCCACGTATTTAGTGATGCTTAAGTGAGCAAACAATTACATTAGTACACCAATACATTGGCTTATGATTGGTGTCCAGTTAAATCATTTTGGATGTGCTTTACAAGAATCTGCATGCTCTACATCCGAGAAAACTTTAGAGTCTGTCACATGATGGGATGGCAAGAAAAGTTACACACCAAAGAGTTCAAAAATTGGGAGCTTTCAGAGAAAGGTCCAAAACCTGTCATTTTGGCCCTCGGGTTTCATTCTGACTAAAGTACCATTACATCATCTCATTTTATCTCACGTTACATCCCTTTGTTATTGTTGAGCCTTTTACTCCTCATAAGGCTCTGGCCTCAGTGGTTAACTGTTACAGCCAGCTCCCCTGATGGGTTCTCCGCTCTGTGAAACAGTTTTTAAAGTTTGTCACCTTCAAAATATGTTAAAGTCTCCTTGTTGTATGATCAGAAGAGGTGGCTAGAAATGTCCAGCTGACCATCTCCTTTGCCCCTCCTGCTAACCCTAAAATTTGTTCTCCACATTGGCCTGACAGAGTCTGAGATGGTTGTACTTCAGACCACTTTGCAAGACCCGTCTATTATTCTCTTTTTGCCAAAGAGACTGATTTGAAGGGGTGTGAATTTTTGTGAGGCTTAGGAAGTGTTGAATTGACTTTTCTGTCACTTTCGCTATATTTCACTTTCCGTGGGTTACAGCTCTGATGGAAATGTCCTTATAGTCTATGATAGGCACATTCTAGAAATAGCATGTTAAATAAATTGAAATGTTTTTAAAAATTAAGAATCCTCCAAAAGTTTTAAAAATATAGACACTGTATATAATCGACCAAAAATAACCATGGCGTTTTTATTTTTGGCAAAAGATACGGAGTAAGAAGGAAAACTATGCAGTTTAATTTGCTTCTTGGTATTAGTTCTTATAGTATTTGCCAGTAATGGCAACATTATAATTTGTAGAATTAATTAATGATCTGGCATCTGATTTTGATTCATTAATGCTTAAGCCAGCTAAGTCTCAATTATCCTCTGGACTATTTATTCCTTAACAAGCTTTTAGCTAATGTGATTTTGAAAATATGAAAATAGGTCTTAACTTGCCTTTAAGAAGTGGCAATATTTTAACACTCCTCTATAAAATAAAAGAACCTTCATATTTTTTTGTGCTATTATAGTTACATTCAAAATTAGACTTGGGGATTTCCAATGTATTCACTAAATATATATTATATTTATATGTACCTGGAACCTGACTTCAATTTAGTCTTGATTAAAAAATGTACTGAATTGGAAACTGTGTAATAAAGGATGCCTAAATCATACTGACCCAGAATAGCTCACTCAGTCAGACAGTTAGCAAATAAGTGCACAAGCAAGCAGATGATACGAGAATTCAAAATTAATTTTATTCTCAGAGGATGCATAGACTAGGAGATAGCATCTGATTCTATCTGCAGAGGTGTAAATCCAGAGTAACATCTTAGCTAAGGTCTCGTTACCCTGAATTTCATTGCTTATCCTGCAAATGATCAGAACTGGACTCTTCTGTGCCCAAGGCTAGGTTAAAGTAGCTGAAATATCCAGTATTACTTCACGACATTTTTGTAATGCAACTGAAAGCTTCTACTGATTTCCAGGTATTTATTATTTATAACTAATCCATTTACCAAAGTAATTTAAAGTCTCCTGAAATTTCCTCCAAATGACTGGTATTTTTGAAAGTTCAATCACCACATCCTTTAGGAAAATCTGCTCGACAAAGTTATCGCTTGTGCTACAGTTGTATTATGAGAGTGGGCATCCAGAAACTGCATACCATTGATTTAGGATTGTCAGGCACCAGTTTAAGAGCTGATGTGAACTCATCTCGGGGAGTTGCTTCTATTGCTGGGCTCTGACGTGATGTTTGTGCCTGTCATCATCATACCTTGTCCCCACTCACATCAAAACAGAAATGCATAATTACAAAGATCAGTAAACATATGAATCACAGACATTTTAACCAAATTAACAACCTTAGTTAATCACTTTAGTTACTGAGAATTGTTCTGAAAGTACCTTCCAAAAGCTCTCCGGCATTATATAGATGGTAGAAAATAGAAAACTAAGCCATCAGTGTTACAGCACAGGAAATAACTCATCTCCTGAAATCGTGCTTCCTTCTCCTAAGAAGCCATTCAGAGGCCTTCGAATACCTGCATTTTGGTCTAACACCATTGGCATCAGCATAGTTATTCTTACTTCACACTGCTATGACACCAGC
This sequence comes from Cygnus atratus, assembly GCF_013377495.2. Taxonomy (NCBI): domain Eukaryota; kingdom Metazoa; phylum Chordata; class Aves; order Anseriformes; family Anatidae; genus Cygnus; species Cygnus atratus. Next base: position 6,124,849 of record NC_066365.1, read on the forward strand.
TAGAGCTTTCCTTACCCCTCTCATCAAAAAACAAACAAACAAAACACAAACAAACAAAAAAACAAACAAAAAAACACTTGAGACAAACATCTGAGACTATCTTCCTTCCCCTTTTTAGATCAAGTTGAGGTCCTTTCAGTCCGAGACTGGTCCATGACTGCATGGAGAGATCTGTAACACCAGCTCCTCATTATCCCCAAGGAGCTGTTAGCTCAGCCAGGTCCCAAAGGGCTTCCCCAGATCTACCGAGCAGGGGGATTGCTCACGTCCCAAGCTGCCTATGGTTGTAAAAATCAAACCCCATTTGCTGAGTCACACGCTCTGGCCCACCAAATCCACTCTGCACTGCTTCAGGGGCATAAGGCAGCTCTAAACCTTCTTATGTGGCTGGCGCAGAACCGGGATGTCACAAAACCAACTTCCAGAGGCATACCTGAGGCAACGAACAAAGGAATTAATCTCACAAGGAAAGGTCCCAGTCACCTGCGTCACTATGGCATGAGCACATTTGGACTACGTGGTAAACAGAGACGGTCGAGCTTGGTCTCTAAAGCTAGGGCTGGACTGGTGGAAGCACAATTTTTTCTCAATTCCTTTGAGGAAAGGATTTGGTTGAGAAATCAGAGCAGCCCTGATCACTTTTAATCAACTGAATGAGGGGGAAGGAGGGGAGCTGGAGGCTCGGGAAGAAAAAATATGTAAAGCTTAAAAAGTTCCAGCTGCTGCTCTCTAATGGAGGCCTAGTTCCTCGTGAACGGTGGAATAGTTAGGCCACCTGGTGGTAAACGCCAAACCAACAACCTTTGCAATTTCCAAGCCACAATAAATAGCCTGAGGCCTAGAGAGCTCAGGGGATTGTCATAGGCTGGGGGAACCTTTTATTCCTGGCAGCTGCTGTGCAGCCACCTCTGGGAGACTGCAGGCAGCAAAGGCCTCCATCAGCTGCTGCTCAGGTGCAGTGCAGGACAGGCTGATCTCTGGTGTCTGGCTGATTCCTGTCAGGCAGCTCCCTCCATCACGCTCTTCCACCTCAGCCAGCCTCTCCTTTGCCTCAGGAGAAAGCAGTTTCCAGGGACAGGTGAACTTAAGTAAGCTTGTGAAGTGGGGGCCTAAGTGGCTGAGCGTGGGCCCCTGTCCTTCAATGCAGCATCAGGTCTGATAAGTAAGTGAGGCTTAAGTGAGGCTGCTGTGTATAGTCATCGCTACACGTTCACTATTCTTATTTTTATGAATATTCTACAACAGAGTTTTCATTTCTGTGCCTGTCACTTGTTTCTTCCAGCAAATCTACTCACCAGAACTACCATAAAGTATCAGATGTAAATGGAGAGTGCATGAGATGTCAGTACTGCTGTTGAAGTCCTTCTTCAGCAGCGCTTCTAAGTACCAATATTTAGTATCTATGAACTTGGCTGCATTGGGCAGTAGGGCAATTCCAAAGGGCATTCACAGATGGATTCAGCACAGGCAAATGAATACAAAAGGAAATTTGTTTGACAATGTAGTTCTTCTTAAATAAAGAACTGACAGTTTTGCTCAATTCTGTCCACTGCAGCTTTTATCTGAGCCTGGGGAAAACAAGTCACCATGTCCAGCACTGCTCCTAGCTGCTCTCTCCTCTGCTGTTCTTGCCTGATTCTCTCACTGCATTCTCTAACACTTGAAAACTCACCAGACTTGTGACTCACATTTTAATCTTATCCAAGTCACAATGTTTATTTCACAGGATGCCCAATTAAACAGTAATTCAATCTGCTCTGGAGTTGTTTCCTTCCCCTCTGGTGATTAGTATAACCTGAATAATGTAGGAAGCACAGGAGAAAAAAAAAAAGGCAGTAAACAACTTCAGCGACATCGGGAGAGCAAGCTGCAACTTTTCCCACTGAAGAAGAGGGAAAAACAGCATGCACAAAAGTGTTAACATGGGTCATAATTTCTGATGTTCTCTGACTCTCAAGAGCAAGAGGAAAACGGTGCTACCTCACTGTGTCTTATGGATTCCCTTTAAGCCTGGGGAAAACAGGAGCAGGTTGTGGAGCTGTGCAAGCCACACAAAGTGAAAGAAAATCCGCAGCCCCATCTTCCATGTCCATTTGAGTGCCTGCTTTTGCCCTTCATTGAAACCACTGCAAGTACGCCAGTTCCTTGCACCTTGCCTCCAACACAAGCGCTGGAGCTTTGAGCTCTATAAGCCAAGGAGTGGGTTCCTGCCTATCACTTGCTGCACGCTAGAGTCCAGGAGCCCTAAAAACCCAAAGGGGATTTTTATCATGGCATTTCTCAGGCCTTTCTTTTCATCTACACACAGGCACATCCAGAGCCATGTGACCCACACAAATTTACTCTTGTTATCTGCTCCTACAAGTACAGTGCCAGCAGTCTTCTGCAGCACCCCAGACTCACGCTGGAGACATGAAAGGAGAGGAAGAACTCAGCATAATGGGCTGTTTTTCAAAAACAAAAGAAAACTTAACTAGACTTACATATTGCCTGGTCTTTAAAAAGCAAGTAAATGAAAACCTCTTGGGAAACTCCAGGTAGGGGAAGCTCAGAGCTACCTTCCCAACTCACACAACTCGGCCAGCTCGGAGATGAGTATCAGGAGGAATGCCCTGCCACACACAGGGACAACTCTACAGAAGACCTCTCCTGTTTACGCAAGTGTTCTGACAAAATGTGCCACTGGTTCCTTGCTGTACCGAAGCGTCAGATGCTAGTGCTGGGTCGAGGCCCAGTTTTGCCTCTGGGCTCTGCTGAGTTTGTGCTGGATGCCAACTGAGCAGGGTTTGCAGCCTGGGATGCTGCAGGGCCAAGCAAACCGTGGCAAAGGACCTGAAGCATGTGGGTACAGCCCTCTCCAAGAGCCAGGCATTCTCTCCTGCTTGCAAAGGCAGCAATTTTGTGGCTTAGGAAGAGGTATTGCCATCCGAGCTCCTGCTGGGACACCGCTCATTACTCTCGGCTGTGCCTAAGTGGCGTTACTGCGAGCTCCTCGCGCAGTGCGCCTTGTGCCCCCCTGCTTTTCTTTTCTTTTTTTTTCCTGGAAGAAGTTTGATGTTTGACTTTTGTGGTTCTAACAGCGTAGAATTCTTCCCAAAGAAATTTTCAATGTGTTTTGCTGAGACTTTCTAAAAAAAATATAGATTAATTGTGATAATTAGATTTTCCTCTGAGTGATTTCTTTGATAAATGTGTCTAGTTAGGACTTTCAATTAAGCACTGGGCCCTGCTGTGAAGTCAGACTGAGCTTCGTGTTGCAGGCATTTATTGCCTCATTTACACAGAGACAATCTGAATTATTTTACATTGCGCTGTTTTCTTTATCTGTCTTTTTTTTTAACACAGGTATTAGAATTCTTATTAACCCTTCTATCAGGGAGCCAATTAAAAAGGTACGGTCAAGCAATTTTTAATTATTTTGTTATGGTTTAAATAAGCCTCCTGGTAGCATGGTACTTGAAATCTCTCTTTTGTCCATACTGCAGCCCTTTGCTGCATGAACTCACTGGTTTGTTATTGTGCAGATTCTCATGGACTCCAGGTTGGTGATAAAAGAATATGAAAATAACATCAAGTGGGGAAGGAAAGACATTGACCCCCAAGACCACAATATGACGAATGGTGGTAATATGCAACAATTCTGGAAGCTTTTGTGTTTTTGCCGTGACCAAAATTCTTAGTAAATGGTAACGACTGCTTGGAGAATTTCAGCTGTCGGGGGGGCACTCCACCTTGAAGGTTGCTGTGTTTTAAAGTTATATCCCTGCACTCCAGCATGGCTGCTTGGCCACTTTGAGTGTGGATTGAATTATTTAAGATACACATTTTCTACCTTGTATTATGAATTTGGGGTTATTTGTTTGCTTGTTTTACTAGTTACTGGTATTGATGGTTACAGAAAAATACCCATGTGATTGTCAATCACTGCTTTTAACTACGAAGAGTGAGTGGTCTACTGATTTAATAAAAAAAATAAAAAATAAAAAAGCAAAACTCATCGAAAAGAGGGTCTATTTTCACTACAAAATCCACATCTAGATACCAGACTTCACTGTCATTGATAACAGAGCAGAAAAAGTCTACTAGACTTAGAAAATGGTTTTAAATTTTTATGAGTTTTCTGTAATGCCATCCACAGCTACTCTAGTGAAGATGAAATTGCAAGGTTTACCAACTGATGTGCTTTGAGATATAAATCAGAAACTAATTGTCTGACATTAGGAAAAAAACATGTTCTTCTCTCCTCCCACACTACCCAACATTTTTTTTCTATTTCCTTTATACTATGTAGTATTTGTGAATGTATGTAATGAGAGCATATAAATTCCTTATTATATTTTTGAGCTTGATTTTGATGCAACCCTTCAAATTGGTATGCTTCCCATATGAGAGTTAGTCAGAGGCATACTTTAATTCATATTAAACTGAACCTTTTTGGGGAGGGCAGGAGGATTTCAAGGGAATCTCTGTCATGCAAAGAAATCATATTGTCTTTCCGTATATGAATCTAATATCTAAGTGCAGTGAGACCTCCGATTGTATGGAGCAAGATATATTAAATGAGTTGTGACTACTGAGAGTTTGAATAATTGATGGAAATTTCAATGCAATTAATATAAAGCAAAAGACATGAACTCGTTGCTGATAAATTAGGGTTTGTGGATTATTGAGGTATGACAGTAAATACAAATGTCAGTCCCTCCTTTTTTTCCTCCAGTATAAAACAGCAAACCCCATGCTTCTAACGCAGATTTGTTATGCTCTGGCATATCTAATTTCTTAAACTGCTAAGACAAAGATAAGTACTGCCAAATAATGGAAGTGTACATTTTAAAAATCCAAATGCTATTTTAAATGTAAGCTAAAATGAGAACCTTGTGTGGTTAATATTTATCTAGCATTCTCTCTCTTTGAGGCACATCTTGTCATATAGGACTACGCTGTTAAAGTGGTTCATGGGAATGATGTACATGACTCCTTCTCTTGCTAATGGGAGCTGTGTGCATAGAACAATTTAGCTGTTAGTGCTCTGAGGAGAAGAGAACTTGAATAGCAGGGGCTTGGAGAGCAAAATAAAAAGAAAGCTGCTAAGGGCATTTGAAAATACACTTGCTATTCTTTTTCTTCCTAAGCATTGCTGCAGTAAACAACCGCTTCAAGATTCCTCTTTAAATAAGTGACATGAAAAGGAAAAGAGCATGACTTTGTATCAACAGCCATTCAAAATGTACTGCGGTCCCAAACTAACCTTGGGGGTAAGAAAGGCTTGTGGGGGGAAGGGTGCCCGTGGTGGTTCTTCGGTTTGGTTTGCTTCTTGGCTGGCCGTTGGTTTAAAGCAATTATCCCTAGTGGGAGTGTTCTGACCCAAATATCAGGGATGCTCTCTTTCCTGTGGGGAATGTAGTTAGGCCTGGATTTGAAAAACACAACTGCCTAAAGTTAGACTCCCAGATCCGTGTACGGCACTAAAGAAATGGCCTGATTTTCAAAAGCATCAACTATCCACAGACTCCTGGTCAGGGTCCTGACCCAGCAAAGCACATGAATATTCTCTCCAACCCCCAGCCCCCAGGCAATGTGATTGTTCATGCATTTAAGGCTAAAGTGCTTAAGTGCTCCCTTAGGTAGGGGTTAGAGAACTTAAACATGGGTGCAGAATCGACTGTGAGCCATCCATTCCTGTAGCGCTTAGCTGAAGGGAGGTTTTTTGCATTTGATTTTTTGTTTGTTTTATCACTTTGCTTGTTTAGGATTTTTCCGACCAAGCTGTATGCAGCAAAGTCCTTTTAAGCACACTGCAAAACCTGGTTCCTAACTTTTCCTGAACAGTTTCCTTTGCAGGGTGGGCTACCAATATACAAATTGTTACAGGGCTGTGTACAGCTTCTAAGGTTAGGGCAAATGTATACCATACGGGAGAGCAGCTTCTCTTAAAGGTTAAGCTAATAGCAAAGTCTTACCGATTTCGTAGTCAGGCCTAGAAGAACCTGGGTTATTAAAAATGCCAAATAGCATTATGCAATGCACAGCCCTTTCCTAAATGCTATGATGCGTATCTCTTAATGAGTAAAAAAGTGGCTTAACGTATTGGACCAGGATACAGAAACCCTGACTCCAATCCCCACTGCCACCAAAAGATTTACATATGACCCTGGGCAAGTCACTGACTATTCAGTTCTAAATCTGTAAAATGGCAATATGCTTTTCTGCCTTTTGAGTGAAGGGAGCCTAAAATCCATTAGCAATTGTGAGGCACTCAGATATTAAATTCTTAAGTGCTTAGATACATCAGTAGAGGAATTTTCCAAAGAGACATTATTGAACAGACCTGTGCATGCTTTTTGGTAATATTCATCGTAATGTGTTGTTGTATATCTTTATTCCTGATGTTTTATTTATTGCAAAGTATTAAAGGTTGGGTTTCCTTGTGGGGGTGGATTGACTTGGAGGAGTTCCACGGGGAAAGAAAATGTTTTCTGTGTTGTAAGACTAACAACATAACAGGAAAAAGAAAAAGCTAAGGTTGCCATTTGATTGAGACAATAAATAAATGCCTTCACTTTAGCCCATAGTGTACCACCTAACTATTAAGTTCTTATGCCTGTACAGTCTCGTTCTTAACTGCCTTGCTTTTCACCTATTGTTTTCTTCTGCTTCTAGAACTGATATACTAAATGTTACAAAAAACAAAAACCCCAAACCAAAACAAAAAAACCCTCCACAACAAACGTAACGATCAACATACATAAACCTGATGATCCTCATAAGCCTCAGTTCAGAGTAGTTCACACAGACTGCACTGCATAAAGGTCTTTAGGAATTTGGGTTCTCTTTCTCAGGTTGAAATCTCCCTTGGATTGCTGGCTCTGCAGGGGATTGGTACCACTCACTCTCAGGATGAGTCTGACTTTATATTCCAGTATCTTGCGTTAGAGCTGTCTACTGCATCACCCTATCCATCCCATTACTCATCCTGGTTTCCCTTATACTCATTGATGTGGTCTTCTTTTGGGGTACTTTTTGTCTTTTATTAATAATCTCTTTGGGAAACTAAATTAAACAAGTAGTACTGTATCTAGCTTTTATAGATACATTTTAGTATTAGATATTTTAGTAGATAACCCTATGTTTATTTTTTAATATTATCAATGACTATGTTCTGTAACACAAAAGAGTATCTACATTTTCTTAATCATTACTCTGAAAGTGTTTCGGGAGCTTTCAGATTAAAAGGCTCTAAATAAAATGCCGGGTTTTATTATCACTAAGTGAGGCTCAGTTTAAAACATAAACTGTCTGCGGTTTTCATACAGTTGCTATATATCCCATTTGATACTTGTCCTATTCATCCAATGCTTTGACACACAATTTGTAACGCTGCACTCTGCTTTATTACTCCCAGTGATTCTTTTCTGTCCACTCTTGGCTGGTGCTCTGAACCACATAGGTTCTGTGTTGTATTGGTATCACTAAGGCACTTTAAGTCACTTTTGTGTAATTTGGATTCTGAGCTGATCCCAAAGATTGCTCACTTTATGAGTTATATCACTCTAAAGAGAGCTCTCTATGGATACCCCTGCAATTCAGAGCCACAGAGAACCCTTTTTGAGTGTTTTGTGATACAGACATATCCCTTTTTCTTTCTAGCAGGCACTGGGCATTGCTGAAAGTTGGTCAGAGCAGGCTGTAGAATCAAATAAGCTTTAAACACATTTTGCTACCAACTGAACTCAAGTCACAACAACATAAAAACAATTAATGACATATCTCTGTCAGTCTTCAAAGGACTTACAAAAAAAGGGTTACAGCACCTGTGTTAGTTAAAGCAAGGGATGCTCAGTTTATAGATTAGGAAACTAAGGCAAAGACTCAGTTTACCATACCAAAATACCTAAAGATTAAGTTTTTAAAGTAGTTTTCTACCAAGGCCAAAGGGCAAAAGGTGAGGTCTAAAGATCTTCAAATTGTCTGTGTCCTGTGTTTTTTTGTTTGTTTGTTTGTTTGTTTTTGTTTTGTTTTGAATTCCTCCTGCTGTTTATAGTCCTCCTGTAGCATTTTTCAGAAAGAAACAAAAGCCCATAAACTTTTGCCTTCTCCCTTCTCCCCCCCCCCTACTTACCTGGAAGAAAATGACATGAAGCTAAAAGGTTGCCTCTGGATCTGCTCTACACTGCTTGACAAAAGAAAAACCCAAAGCAAAAAAGGGATTTTAATTAAGGGCATTTTGGCCAACATTTAGAATGGAACACGCAGCACTGCTCTTCTGTTCCTGCCCTTTGCTCGGTTACCCGCAAAACTCAATCCACATTCATGCAATTTGCTCTGCCCACAGCCTGAAATCAATGAGGGCACCTGCCACAGCCTGTTATTGTTTTTATTTATTGTCTGTATTATTAGACCACGCAGGAACCCTAACAACAAATATTGTCTAAAGCCTTGTGTAAAGGTTGAACAAAATGATGGCCCTGTCCCAAAGTGATTACAAACTAAACAGAGGACAGGAGACCACAGACAGATACAAAAAGACAGACGGAGAATAAAGGAAATGAGAATGCTCAGTGTGGCTGACAGCAGTATTACCTCACTAGCAGTATAAAGGTTGTCAAAGGTTTTGTAGACGTCATGGCAAAAGGAGAGCTTTAAGATGATTCTAGAGGGCTACCAAAATAAATCTGAGGACATTTATGCAGGGTACTCTCCAAGTATGAGAGAGGCCACAGAGAAGAAAATGAGGAAGGGCTTGCTTTGGGATGGCAACACTGGACAAAAGAAGATGGTACATTTTTAGGGTTTTAACAGAGTTAAAACTGCATCCCTGGCTACACTTAACAGTGACCCCTCTTTTAGTTTCCCCCATATTGAACTCTAAAAAGGTACATAAGGACCAAGCACAGCAGAGTTAGAAGTCTGCTCAGTAAGGGCAGTTACTGGAGCTGCTCTGTTCCCTGTTCGTGCCTCCTGACAATGAGAGATGATATGCAGGGTCCCAGGGGACTTGAAAATGAAGATAGGCAGCTTATGTTGATGCGAGATAGGGGAGGGGGAGGTAATGCAAGGATGCCAAGAGAGAAGTGACATGTTCAAAGTGACAGGCTAGGAAAATGATCTTTGAAGCAACAGCAGCAGCATTCAGTATGATTAGGGCAAAGGCAAGCCTGCATGTGTCAAGGCCAGAGAAGAGGATGTTGCAGCAACTGAGCTGTTAAATAATGAGAATTTAGGCAAGGGTTTTAGCTGCATGGAAGAGTGGGAAAAGATGCATCTTAGAAACTGGAAGATTTAGGAATTGGGGGTGGGGTGATATAAGCAGCTGAAAGATTGAGGCTTTACCTATATGTAACAGAGGTTAGAGCTGATGCTGCCATGCAGTCATGTGTGACAGATAGCATGGTATGTTGTCCACAGCATCACCGAACACAAGGTGGATGGAGGGCTTGGGGTCACAGAGAATACTAGCAAGCAAAAAGTCCAGGCATTTTCTCTCTCTCATCTCCTGTTCAGCTCTTCTCTCTGCAGACAACTGCAGGGTAGCTGCTTAGTATAAACCAACAATTCTACACAGAAATTAAGTGCAGTTCCAGTAATATTTCTTTTCTCACGTGACCAGATTCTGTTCACATATACCCATGAGGTTGTGACTCTCATCTAACTCAGAAAATACAAATCCTTTCCTCGATACTCAGTAATAAACTGTACAGACCTTGTGCAGTTTTCTGCTGTATTCCTGGAATAAGATTACCAGCAAGATTAAGGCCTCTGGTTTTGAGAAGGGAGATTTCACAGGATTAAATGTTATCCAGCCTACTTCGGAAACAGAGGATAAAACACAAGAAAAGAAAATGAATTATATTACTCAAAATATCACAGACTATGGTGGAGGTGGAAGGGATAATGAAAAACCAAAAATTTAAATTATATGCAGAAATAACGGTGGAAAGCACTGCAGGGCGTACAATTCCGATTTGTTGCCAGAAGAGGGCACTCGCGGCTTTTTTTTTTTTTTATGACTTGAGAGATTTAAATCGAGATTTCCCTTGGTAGCATTTCCCAGGCATAAATCAAGCACAAATGAATAACCTTTGATTTATCATTCCTAATGGAGATGTACATCATATTGGCGTGTCATCACATTTCAACATTGGCCATTATGATGCCAATCATATAGTAATTTTCTTCCGTGTCATAATCAGCGATGAAGATGTACATTTTCATTCAGTACAATTAGATTTTCACGTTTCTTAATGGTAGCTGAGGGCATTAGGCAGAATACCTGCTTTTTCTGCCTCTAACTCTTTTTCACTCATATTTTTCTGAAATTGTATCCAAACCATTACCCAATCACCACTTTCCTGTAGTTAAACGCCACCTCTGCTCACATGGGAGAAGGCGAGAAAGATTTAAACCATCATTCCAAGCTGCAGAGGAACGGGCATCAAAATCCCAATCAAACACACCCTGCTGGAAAATATCCAGTGTTAACTATTTAAGAGCTCTTTGCTATGTGTCACTTTGGGATGGTCACTTGGGAGCTGACCCACAGCATGCACCACAATAAGGCATCCCGCTGGGCCTGCTGTCTGACTTGCCAAGCCCAGCGAAACTGTTAGGAATAATTGAGTAGGAAAAAACCAAGCTAGTGCGGGTGGCCGTGAAACCTTCCTGTGAGCAGAGGCCTTTTACTGTGTGGATGAATACGACATGTTACCTGTCCTCTGATCAAATGGCTCCTGGCTCCTTGACGTAATTGTGAGTCGGGAGCAGTGTATCACAGTGAAACAAGTAATGCACAAGTAGTGGAATTTTAAAAAGCACCTCAGCTTGCCTGAACCATCAGGCATTGGTGGTGAGTATTTTGGTGGCCTTTTAGGAAAGTAAGTATTTTCTTCACATTTTTTGTGCCTTCATTCTCTGTCCAACTGGACCAGTCATGCTGGAATGTGCAGGGACTGGAGGACAGAGAAACACAGCACCGTAATGCCTCATATCTACATCAAAACTCCAAAGTGCACACACTGAGCGAGCACCTGGCACAACCCGAACATGGGAGGAAGGACGGCGTGCTCCCAGAGCCCAGCCATCCCCAGGGCCCCCTGCAGCAAGGGCACGCTGCCACCAGCCCCGCTGCAACAACAGCCCGAGGGTGACACGGCGGATAAAGCCGGCTCGGCGACAACGCCTGGCAAAGCCAGCCACAACGCGGCTTACAGGCTGCCCACCTCTCCCCCCGCCGGCTGCAAGCGGCCGCCGGGTCACCGGGCTCGGGGTCCGGCCGCCGGGTGCCATTTCGCGGCGGGCACCGCCGCCCTCACCTGGGCGGGCCAGGAAGATGGCTCCCGCCGGGAGCCGGGGAGGGGGCGGCACTGCGGCAGGCGGGCGGGCGGCAGGGGGCGAGCGGCCCCCGGGAGGCTCTCGGCGCCCCGGGCATCGCCTCCCCTCCGGGCCGGCAGTGCTACGAGCTCTTAGGGGTCGGTAAGGACACCGAGGGAATGGGGTACGGTGGCAGCGCCCTCTGGCGCCCTCGGTAGCCGGCCGCCGCCGTGCTCCAGGCGGGGCCCGGGCTTTGGGGCTGTTGGGTGCACCCTGAGGGAGAGAACGGGGCGGCTTGAGGGCTGCCAGCGCTGTATATCGGGTTGTCTGAGGGAGAGGAGAAGATCCGTGAAAGGGAAGACAGGAGACAACTCGTATAAAGGACAGCCTTTCGTATAGCTTTCACACAGATAAAGTACTGGTAAAACTGCAGCAGAGTGGGGAGCACGCACTGGCATCCTACAGTATTGAGATCCATGGGCTTTGAGGGCAGAGTATAAGAGAGCCTGGTGACAGTATTAGCACAGTTGCATGAACTTTTTTGCGTTATCTGAAAACTAGTCCAGAAAACCTCATAAGGAAGGTCTGAAAAGCAGGTTTGGATTGGTAAAATAAACACGCGGCAAAAAAATTGCAGGTTTTTGTTGCTCTTCCAAATGAAAGCCATACCACGGGCACTCTGGCTAAGGACTTGCGTGTCTAATGTATTACCAGACCTACTCAAAACAGCAATACTACGCCAAACCTGAGCGTGGTGCTACAGAACGGTTGTTTTGTGTCTCTTCTACATAAGACTTTTTCTTTCTCATAAACGTTAAAGGCGATTTTCTGTCATCAGCATCAGGTAACAAGAAATCTCACCTTTAAATCTGGGCTGCAGAAGGACCAAGAAGCCCTTTTCAGCAGCAACACTGAGCTTTCACGTACACCAAATTACTTGCCAAAGTAAGTACTTTGTCCCCAGTGATGTCAGCCTAATGTTGCCTTTAGATGCTTTCAACATGGCACACTACCAATACACCGCACATGCAATATATGGTGCTCTGATTATGGCAGTGCTGCCTTTAGACTGACAAATACAAAAACTGAGTTCCTGTCAAGGACACAAGTCTACATCATAGCAAGACAACACATGAGTTTTCTGAGAGAACTGCATTTTTCCCATATGTAGCCAAACTGAAAAGATACTCATTTGTGCCTGGATTTAAATTACTGTTTTTATATATATATATATATATATATATATATGTTGACATTGATATGGCAAATGACTTGACCTTTGCTGCCTCTGTATCCATAACCTGTAAAGTTTTGTAGTCTGCCCTCATGCAGTGGGCAAACAAGGTATCCTGTCTGTATATCTACTTATCTTAGTCATATAGCATAAAGAATTGATGTGGCCCTTTTAACTGCCTTTATACCATGAGTGCCTGCAGAGTCACATTTGACCTGTTCACTGATGAAAGAAGTTTTATTTAGTAAACTTCAAAATGTGTTCAGGCTCAAACTGAAGCAAGGCAATGTCTAAAAAGTCTGATTATAATCCCAATTCTTTTCCTGGTAAAACATGCTCTGCAAAGCCAGGATGCTTCATGACTGTAAATAGAAAATGGAAAATTTACTCAGCAACCAAAAGCCTCACTGGGATTGAATGGGAGAGTGAATTACTTAAAGATAAAACTTGGGAAGAAATAAAAAACTATTGTCAAAGATCAGTGAGTAAAAGGGAAGTAATGATGCTTATGAAAGACCATGTTGGGTCCAGTTTTGAAGATGGAATCTTTTTCCACTTGTATGAGGGTGAATTAAGGACAACTTGAATGAAATTAGTAATCACAACAGTGTAGAAGCAGATGGAGAGAAAAATCAGTTTCTTTTGATGCTTACTTAATACAGTATGTGTTACTAATGAATGGTGTTAGCTGCAAATGTCTCTCTCAGCTTCATATTTTCATGTTAAAATTTATTCGTACTGTCCTGATTGAAATTGTACAGATCTGGAGCAGAGACTTGGATTTAGGTAAAATTATTAGGATCAGAAATGGTGCAAAACCAGAACCTCAGACCTGATCCTCTTTGAATTTCTATGGGAAAGAGTTTGAACTCAAATCCCCAGATGTGAACCTGCTTGCACAGTTTAATTCTGGGTCAGCTCAACTAGCAGTAGGAGATGAAAATCCTGGTCTGGTTTTGTGTGGGTGTAATCCCACAAGAACATTTGATTGTGAGATTTTATGGGTTTTATGAATGATTGAAAGTGAGAGAAAGGAGGCCTTTCATGACTGTTGATGAGACTAGCATCCTATTCATGCAGTATGAAGGAACAAAAGATAGTTATTACACTAGTTTTTATAAATCATTGGGAACAGAAGGTGTGGGAGGAAAAGTGCCAAAGATTATTCAGAAGACTAGAGGTTCAGAACAAAGGCTATTTCTGTACAGTGCCTGGCACAAAGGAACTTCATTTTTGGTTAGTTTTTAGGCATTGTTATAGCAAATGATTAATATTAAAAAAGGAAATCATTTTTGTAGGTTAACTGTGATATTTAGTTTTCCCCACTTAAAACGTAAACAAAACCACCAACATAAATGAGTTTACAATCTGTTACTTTACCTAAACCCAGAATTTGGCTTTATTACAGAAGCTGAATTGAATTTGCCTAGAGAAAAAAACAGAGAGACAACTGCTAAGATGGGGACAGAGAGAAAACAGGAATGAAAATGTGTTATCAAGCTAAAGATAAAAGCTGTGCTGGCTTGTAGAGTCCTGGACAAGAAGGTAAGGGATGAAGAGAAGACTCAAAATATTTGAGAGGAGTGCATGAAGTGTAAACCACAACTTACTGGTACTAATAGCTCTATAACTGCACCACAACTTACTGGTGATCATAGATCTGTAACTCCTCTAGTTTGCTATGAAAGTCCAGGCTACTCCGTCTGTTTACACTAGCAATGCATCTGGTCTGCAGTTAAAAACCTGGGAGAAGTATTTTGGGCAAAAGATATTATCCTATCTAAGCTACTGTGACTTGCTTAGCATGTCAGCAGGTCCTAAATTACTTATCTCTCATTCTGCTTTGTCTTTGTGCATGTAGAATTGTTTTTCTGAGAAATGAAGTCAGAGGTGGCTTATTTAATACTGAAATTAATTCATGAGATTCTGAAAGAACATCTCTATCGTATAGCTGGTAAAATTATTATGCATTCTCATTTTCTTTTTCACCATTTTAGCAGAGTATTTTTTTTCCTCATTGGGCTAAAGCGTATATATAAGCTTTCCCTTTTCCTCACTACATCTCCCATCATCGACTAAGGGTATCGCCATTATCCTGTAACAGGAGGAGTCCTGGCTTGGATCAGCTATTTCACTGCCTGTGTGCATCTTGGAGATAAGGAAACAGTATTTACTCTTTGGAAAGAAAAGACGTCCTTCTGAGTAGCTTGTGTATGTTTCCCTGTGCCTTTCATTTATTAATTTTCACATGACATGCATGTCCAAAAGCCAATATGCTGTATTAGGGCTCAACCCCACACTAGTGACGTCAGTGAGAGTTGTATCAATTACTCTAATGAACACAGGATTAGGCCTTTGTGGTTATGTGAAGAACCAATTATTGTATTTTTCTGTGAACCTACATTAAAACCTCCTTACAAGCGTAACGTGCAGGGTGTGAATGAAAGAAAACATTGCTTTTCTGTTTCAGTTTAAATTTGACTTCAGTACTAAACCTGTTATATTCAGATTTTGAAAAGCAGCGCATTGGCAGAATCAGACACATTTTACCCTCTACTGCACCTCCCAGTAATGTAAGGCATTGTGTGGTTTAATCTCTTCCTAGTCATTTCTTGCTTAAGGACCCAGTACTTTCACAGCTTCTGCAGTAAAAAAGGCTTCTAGCATCTTGCAGGGTGAGACCCCCTGATACATTATGTATGATAGATGGTCTTTATGTAACTCCATGGTCAAACAAGCACCTTTTTTTTTTTTTTTAGGAAAAAAAAAAGGAACAACTCCAAGCTAGAAGAAAGTATGAGTTTATGTAATTTACTGTGTTTTATTCCTCTTGTTTTTATTCACAGTCTTTCAAGTATGACAGCTGTGATGTAATGACCTGGCCTACGTATTGCACAGCACAATGCTGCAGATCTTTTTATTTTCCTGTTGTTCCTAATCATTATTTATTATTTGAGATGATTATCAATCATTTCATATACAGCTCCAAAGAGAGCAAGAACATCTTCCTAGCAACATAAATTTTTATATTCGAAGCTCAGAGCAGCTGACTTCAGTTTAGCTTTCTGAAAGTGATTAGTCCACAGTGCAGGTGAGTTTAATTTCCATGTAAATATGTTATCTGCATCAGTAATTTATGCTTAAAATCATAAACACTAAAAGTGAACAGCTGCCTTTCAGATATAACCTGTGATGGGGTTGATGCAGAGCTCATTTTTTATCCTTCAGTCCACCACAAATTCCCCGTTATTTCATTCTCTTCCTGCATATCCAAATAAAAAGGTTGTTTTTATTATCATTACTTCTGTCTTTTCTTTGCAGATATTCTGCAGAAGCTGAAGATAAGCTGCATTATATTTTGTCTTGGAATAAAAGTTTATAGTGTTACTACAGTATGGTGATTGGAGTTGAACCTTACTGGGGCAGGTTATATTATATTTATTGACATGATAGGAAAATACTATATACAAATTTAAAAGTCATTAAAAGATACAGTAGCAGAATCTTATTGTATGACAAGTACAAACTATAAATACTTTTGTGTTCACCCTGGCCCAAATACTGTTTCTAAGAGCAGATATTTTGTGCTCATGTAGGAATATGTAAATCTTATTTTAAGCTGAGGAAACATTAAATAAGAAGGTCTTTATATTTTAGGTTATTAGGATTCAGTATAAAGCTGCAAAGTAATCTCATGAAAGTAGTGGTGTAGTCTAGGGGAGAGACACCAGCTTAGGAATCAGGGGGTTTGTGTTTCATTTCTAGTTATCTGTCTTGCTTGATAGTTTTGGCCTCTTCATCTCAGCTCTTAGTGATGCCATTTTTCACTGGTTGTCTGTCTTCACTATTTAAAGTGTAAAATTGTTGCGACTAGCATTATTCTTCTGTATGCATTTTGCAGTACGTACTGCAGTGGAGCTCTGTGGATGAGGTGAGGCCTTTTTGGATGTTATAGCACAAAAATAACTGACACTCCCCTTAAACTGGGTAAAGGAACAACATGATGATGTCAGAAAAATAAAGGAAGGGAACTTACATCTGGATTTCTGATATAAATCTTAAATAGAGCAGAGCTTTCTTTATTATGCTACATGGTTCAAATGGGGGAGTTAACCAGAAATTACTCATGAAGCAAAGAAAGCCAGTTTATCATTGCTCAGAATATCCATAGGTAGATCTATGCTTCTCTCTAGCTGCTGAAGTATGCCACTCAGATTTACACCAGAAACGATTGCCTATGGATTAATGACAAATTAACCACAGTTGACCAAAATGGTTTGGCTGCAAGAGATGGGTTTCCTGGTACTGCTCCTTGCTTCTCCCCAGCAAGCACACACACACACCTGTAGTATCACTACGTCAGCCTTCACATACAGAATCTGATGCCCTGAAATACCTCAAGGTGCAATTTCAAGAACTGTTTTTCTATTTCTTTTCCAAAAGTAAAGCTTAATGAAGCAAATAGTTGTGATAATATGCATAAATGAGGCACAAATGTAGCTGAAGGTGATTAATTTAAAACTGTAACTAACTGTTCAGGTGAAAGCATGCTTCATTATTCTGCTACCTGTAGATTTAGGATGGCAATACGACAGAATGTCTGCTCAATAATTTGTGCTATTGATAGACAAGTATAGTTATTGTGAACTACTGTGTGCTAGCCTTAATTATTTTTTTTTCCCCACTCTTTAACTCTTAGCTTTCTCCCCACCCCCACTTTGATTATCTCAGAGTATTTCTATATTGGTCTCTTTGCAGATTCATTCATAACATCTATTTGTGCATTTATGAATTTTAGAATTAATCCCTGCTCTTAGGACATCATTCCTTTCCCTTCCAGAAGGAGAGCTAGATTTACCCATGCCTTTAGCTACTTTGAGCTATGCAGCTTTAAAGCATCTTTAAAGCCATCTTAATTGGTTAAGCCTGATTTACACCTTTTTTTCTTCATCAGAGCAGTACTAAGAAACCAGAATGGCAATTTGGCCTTTACACTTCTTTTCTTGTTTCCCTTCTTCTTAAGTGTTCTGTTCTCTTATTCTTCTATAAAATATAGGTAAGTGATTAGAGTATTCAGGAATTGGAAAAAAAAAATAATCCTACAATTAATCAAATCACCTATTCATTTAATAATTCTTTATTCAGACAGCCCAATTACCACTGTGTTCTGGCCTCTACAGTTCTCGTCTTATTTCACAACTTTTTTTTTTTCATACTGACTGCATAACCACTAATTCAGAAGTGAAAACTATCAAAATAATCATCTTCAAATCAGAATAAGGCAATATAAATATTCTATTTGCCAAATTAACCCTTTTTAAGATTCTTTGCAGTATAGAAATATTTATGCCAGAAATCTTTGCTTTCTATTTAAAAGCCACTGTTAGATAAATTCAAGCTGTAGAATTTCAGAGCACCAAGAACTTAAGCATAATCTTGGAAGTGCTTGAATTTGGACTTGGATTTTAGTCAGTAAAATCCTGCAGGGGTGAGTGTGATGTCCTCATTACCAGTTTCCCAGAGCATTTAGCCAACCTCTGGGAGATGTGAATTCAATGTTCAGAGGAGATTTTGACCTTCACAAAGAGTATGCAACAATGCAAGTATGCAAAGCATGCTGGGATGAAAGAAAAAAAGGTCTGATCTTCAAAGAGAAATCAGGATTCATAATAATAATTATATAGAGTCATTGATGCTAGTAAAAGCCTAACATCAAATTCTTGTTTGGGAGAAGGCAGCATGGGGTTCCAGCTCTGCTCTTCTGAGTGTTTTTGTATTAGATACCCAACAGTGCAAGGACTGAAATCCAAGCCTTTCCTCTTCAGCCTGGCACTCTAACCACTCAGCTGGAGCGTCACTCTCACTCTGCATCTACACTCAGCCAGTGCAACATGGAGTACCCTCAAAAAGAATATTAAAAATGGTCCTTTTCTGAACCTAGAATAATCTACAGCCTTGTAGGAGGGATATTCTTGTGCAAGGTGTAGGATTCAGCACAGGCCTACTATATTTTGTGTTAAAACTCCTACCACTGATTTTAAGAGCCATCGTGCTCAAAGGAGGAAGGAACTTAGCTGTAGACTATTCTATGGGTATAGGAACCTCAGGAAACAGTCATCGTACTACTCATTGTACCTACATCTCACCTTTACTTGGTCATGATGACTATCAGTGTCTCTAGTTTGGGGTGAATACAATGAACATTAGTGGTTCATGAATTATTATTTCTGATGTTTTCCTTAGTGGGCAGAGTTGGATTGGAAAAGGATTTACTTCTGAGTGATTTTTTGAAAATGGGAATCTTTTCCATAGTACATTTATAATCAATATTCTTGTTTGTATGGGTTTTTAACCCTGGTAGACAGCTAAACATCACACAGCCACTCACTCACTCTCCCCCAGTGGGATGGGGAAGAGAATCAGAAGGGTAACAGTGAGAAAACTCACGGGTTGATGTAAAGATAGTCCAATAGGTAAAGCAAAACAACTTTGTCAGCAACAACTAAAACACTGGGGTGTTATCAACACTGTTTTGATCACAAATCCAAAACATAGCACCATACAAGCTACAGTGAAGAAAATTAACTCTCTCCCAGCCAAAAGCCAATACATATGGATTACAGATCTTTGTATAGCGACAATGACTCTGTAACACTAGTCTTTCTGCAACTCTGTCAGCTCTGATATCTTTTGCAGACACAGTTTATCAGCCTCTTCATTCCAAGTCAAGTGATCAATATCTGGAGCTACCTGTATGCTTCTTTTTATATCATCTCTTTCTCAACTTTACTCATAAAATATCACCATTACCATTTCTTTCTATCCACCTGTGCTGTGCAGCTTGCACACAAGCTTTTGATGTACAGTGCAACCTTTTCTTTGTCCCTTCTGCACAGACTGCATGCATCAATATTAACTTTTCAGCTCTCTGATTTATCTCATTACATTTCTGTATTACCAGCCAAGTCATAATTTCCTTCCCGTAATGTCACTCTGAGCTCATTTCCCATACACTGCATTTGTATATAGACAATTACTGGGTTTATTGCTTGCTTCCTTCCTACTGGCCTTGGCTTTTCTCCCTAGTCTTTATCTTCCAGCATTCAATATTTATGGAAAGAGCTCCGCATTAAATTGTAACATCCCGGTCTAAGTTCACAGCTGCCTGAAATAGCATCACAGTACTAGCCTCTTGCATTTTCCTGTACTCAGGTGGCCAGTTTTTAAATACAAACTGCTCACCCTTCCCACAACGAGTAGGATTTGGTCATGTTTCCAGTCCCATCAGCTGTGCAAGAGGTCCAAACACACCACTGGAGTCAGTTACGTCACCAAAGCTGTGTGGAGGGATGTGAAACCATCACCCAAACCAGTTAAGGGCTGCTCATTCTGCAAAACAAGAACAAGGGGGTTGCCACTGACTTTGTGATAACAGTTTGTGAGAAGACACTCTTCATAAGCAGCGACTTCTTGGTTGTTTGAGAGGAAATTTGTTGCAATTACGAGGGCCTTCATACAGGGTGAGCAAACCTTCCTCTCTCCCAAGGCCACAAGCACCACAGAGGCCTCATGCTAGGAAGCAATCCAGCCCTCTGCACCTTGTGGCTATAAGGGCAAATGTGGCATGTAAGAATGGCAGCTGGGAGTGATGCCTAAGGGGCTGCACAACTTTCTTGTGCCTGAAGGCCGGTCATATGTGGCCACAAGCAGGGGAGACCAGGTCATACTGGAGGGCTCGTAACATTTCTCTCCTACCTGGAGACGATTCCAACCATGCAGCTGGAGTAAAGCCCACAACACATACCTGCCTTGGCTCTATACTTTGTCTCAGCACTCGTCTAAAATTTTTAGCTCAGTCCTTGAGCCTCCCTCATAGAAGGCTGAGAAAGTCCTCTATTCTCAGCTCAATTCCTTCCCCAAACCTCAATGCCATAGCTCCACTTGATGAAAATAAGGGCTCAAAGCTCTCTTCCAGCCTCTTTTCCAGAAAAGCAGAGGTGCTTGTATTCACTTCGTTGTTCACTAGATGGCAACCTTAGCTTAAAAATCCGTTTCTTTTCTCACAGAAAAAGTTAGCTAATGTGATCTCAGAGAGAAAATACACAAGAAATGCCCAATATGCTGCTCCAAGGGTAAAAAAAAAAAAAAAAAAGCGTCTGATGTGATGCTAAGTATATCAGTCTGTGCATCACAGGAGGTCCTAAGGGAACTGGCTGATGGAGTTGCCAAGGCTCTCTCCATCGTATTTGAAAAGTCCTGTCAGTCAGGTGAAGTCCCAAGTAATTAGAAAAAGGGAAACATCACTCCCATTTTTAAAAAGGGTAGAAAGGAAGACCTGGAGAGCTACAGACTGGTGAGCCTCACCTCTGTACCTGGGAAGATCATGGAACAGATCCTCCTGGAAGCAATGTCAAGGCACATGCAAGACAAGGAATCAATCTGAGACAGCCAGCATGGCTTCACCAAGGGCAAATTGTGCCTGATGAATCTGGTGGCCTTCTGTGATGGAGTGACTGCATCAGTCAACAAGAGAAGACCAACTGATATCATCTACCTGGAGTTCTGTAAGGCCTTTGGCAATGTCCCACATAACATCCCGATCTCTAAATTGGAGAGAGATGGAATTGAAGGGTGAGCCATTCAGTTGATAAGGAATTGGCTGGATGGGTACATCCAGAGAGCTGTGGTCTACACAGGTGGAGGCCAGTGATGAGTGCTGTCCATCAGGAGTCTGTCTTGGGACTGGTACTGTTTAATATCTTTATTAACAACATAGACAGTGGGATCTAGCGCACCCTCAGCAACTTTGCAGATGACACCAAGCTGAGTGGTGCAGTCGATACACCAGAAGGAAGGGAAGCCATCCAAAGGGGCATGGACAAGCTTGAGAAGTGGGCCCACATGAACCTAGTGAGGCTCAACAAGTCCAAGTGCAAGGTGCTGCACCTGGGTTGGGGCACTCCCAGACATGAGCACAGACTGGGAGAAGAACTCACTGAGAGCAGCCCTGCAGAGAAGGACTTGCAGGTTCTCATGGATGAAAAGCCCCATGAGCCTGGGCTGCATCAACAGAGGGGTGGGTAGCAGGGGAGGGGAGGTGGTTGTCCCCCTCTGCTCTGACCTCATGAGGCCCCACCTGCAGTGCTGCGTCCAGGGCTGGGGCCCCCAGCACAAGAAGGATGTGGAGCTGTTAGAGCGGGTCCAGAGGAGGGCCACAAAGATGATCAAGGGTCTGGAGCACCTCTCCTACAAAGAAAAATTAATCTGAAGGAGTGCTTTAGCTCTTCTATTTTGGGAAATAGAAGAGGGAACCAAGAGGGAAAGGAAGAATTTGGACTAGGCCCTGAAGTAGGGATAGAAACCTATCTTACAGTGAAATTAGTTACAGATAAATGGAAAAGAGAGACACTAGCAAATCTTGTGGCATGAAGAGCTGAGCAAAAGTTTGTTAAGAACAAAGTCATGGGTGTGATCAGAGCCAGCTCAGCGGCCACAAGCTCTCTTTGGGCAGGAGCAACGATACTGACACAGAAGGGAATTTCTCCTGCTTTTGTCTGACAGTTTTTACTTGCCTTTTATTCCTGCTGAGGGAGACAGCTGCCCGTGTTTATTACCTCTGCTGCCGGAGCAGGTTTGCTATCCCTTCTCCCTCGTAACGCTGATGTAATGACGTCCCCAGAGAGCTATGCCTGTGGGCAGCAGTCTGAGCCCGCTGAGCCTCTCGCAGCCAGCCCGTGTGCTCCTGCGGCTGTGAGCGGTGCTGTGCCTCCCCATTATCTATTTTAGGTACTCCTGCTGGTGCCCACGGGGGAAACAACAGGCTGCGTGCTCATTAGCAGATGCATGCTGGTAAATGAATTGGTGTTAGCAGTACGTAAAGACCCTTTTGCTAACAATAACATGGCTTGTTGGAGGTTTATAATAGTCAGATAATTGGATTTGAAACAAGAGGCTAGATTGACGCAGACCATGGGGAACATCACTCCCTGCTAGTCTGGGTCGCTGAAGAAATGCAGGAGGAGTGGATGTGTGCACCCCGTTTTGGGTGGCATCAGTTCGCTGTGGCTGGTCAGATAAGCAGCAGTCGTACCTCATCTGCAGCCTCATTGATCCTGCCATCGTGCTGCAGCAGCTGTGATCAGCACTGCTCAGGTACCTGGAGACAAAGCGAGGCTATCAACTCTATCCCATGTGAAAATCCATACTTGGCCTCACTGCACTGCTCCATCTCACACAGTTTCTCTGCTCGAGCCTCAAGGCAGCTGCTCAGAGCCTTCCCTGAGACAGTGCTGCACTTGCAATGTCGATGTCTGGAATAGGGTAAAACTGTCACAAATGGGGTCTGAGGTACTGGCTGAGCTGCTACCAGTGCTGGTGATACCCCCACTCACTTGGACTAAAGAGCCCCTGATACCAGAAGTGCTAAAACCTAACAAATCTGGAAAAGACACTCTCCCTCCTTAAAACTATCTATCCATGTATTTTCACAAATAGCTCAGAAATTTGGCATTGGCAAGTGTTCTTCATAGACAAAGCATGCCTAGTCCCACGTAGAAACTGGAAAAGCTCCCTGAGGGAATATAAATAGATTTACTAAGATCTGATTAGGCTCGATATTGACTGTTGACTCCCTCTGTACTCCTTTTACATTTTTTATCACTCCTTCTATGGATTTGAGAATATGGAAATTTACATCCTAAATTCAAAAGCACTTTTCCCACTGATTAGAAAAGATCAGTCAATGAACCTAACAGCTGCCCTGCTGCATTTGTTGTTCTGGAACTGGAAAGTGAGCGTATCAGTTCCTTTCTGCCAAGAACAGTGCCGGTGCTCAAACCCATGTAAAACAGTTTCCTCACATTAGAAAAGAATCCAATGGAAAAATGAAGCAAAGAAAGGCACGTTTGGCTTCTCACGCTGCCACCAAGAAGGACTGAAGATGCACACAGTGCTACTACAGAAGTGTGGCTGCTGTTGCACTTAAAGAGCAGCCATTAACACTATTTTGAAGGGAAAAAGAGTACCTGCTCTGAGTTTTTTTTCTAAAATCCCTGTGATGCCGACAGCAGCCCAAGGAGTTCCCCACATCTTACTTGTAAATAGAGTGGGAATGGTTTAATATACTCGGATGATTTACGCTATTTGCTGCAGAACCATTGTGGCTTATATTAAGCACTTTCAGAGTATAATTTGTGGGTCAGAGAGACTGTGTAATAGCCTGTTAGGATCCGTAATGATTGATCATGTCACCACTGCTGGGAGAGACTATTGCACACGGATTATGCTTCCGGAGCCAATACATTTGGCTCTTCAGATTTGCATGCATAGTAATTCTCTGGGCTAATAGCTGTCATCATACAT